>NC_140593.1:632204484-633404484 GCF_964204655.1 Triturus cristatus
GCCTTGAAAGCTTGTTTTTGGGAAGCACTGAAATGTACTTGAAAGGTGCCCTCAATTTAAGGGATGGGTGATAGGGAATAAGCTTCCTCCTGATTGATAAGGGGCAATGTTGTGAATAACCTTGTGAACAAAGCAACGTGCTTTAAACATGACCTGTTTTTGCGGTCTCGCTCCAGACTAATGATATAGAATACACTAGAGCCAATGGCCTTCATGTCAATCTCAGCATCCTTGCTCTTATTTATGTCTTTCCTCCATTTCTCTGCTTCACCCGCCCACAGGAGCTTTTTGGTTTCCTCTTAGAAGAGTAGTCATTTGTCCTGCTCCCAACTCAGCACTGCTGCAATGTAGGAAAACATCACCACCTTTTTCTGGATTAGTGGTCACTTGAACTACTGCAGCAGAAATGTGGAGGTTTCAGCAACGATCTAGACAGAGTGGAAGATTACTCTAAGCAAGTATTGGCAATGCCAGTTTCTCTCCCTTGAGTGTAACGTTAAGGCCAATAGACATTGCCAATGCTTATTTTATTGGGAACCAGAAGTGGGATTTGAGTTCTGCTCTAGCTGAACATGTCCTTGGAATATTTAAGATAGCTCAAGCAACAACATTCTGTACAATCTGCAGATGTTGCTTTAGGGCAAGATATAAAGAATTACCTCAGTCCAGCCTTTAGGTAATGATTGCCGGGACTGCAGTTTTCCAAGAAGAAGCAGGAAGAAAAGGGGATATTTCCTAAAGAGACCTGAGAGTTTGAAAAGCTTAATGCTGCAACACATGGGTCATGTGTTGAGAAAGTCTACTGATTGTCAAAAAGCGAGCCTAGATTTCCGGCTGAAGCCTTGGGCACTGAAGGGGCGCCATTTGGGTATTCTAGCCCCAGTGAGGTGTCAACATGGGAGAGTTTTCACCACAAAGAAGGATCCATTCAATTTGATAACATCATGCGTAGTGTAGTTTTTTCCATCTTTAGGGGCAAATGGTAAATGTTTGCATCACTCCCACACTCACTCGTCCCTTTTTCTGGATGTTAATGTGCAGTGTCATCCGTAGTAATATAAGATATCATTTCTTGGGGTCAGATCCCAATCACATAAGGTTTTAGGACTTTCTGTTTTTTGTGCTGCTTTAAAAAAAAAATTATACTACAGTTTTTTGTGTATGAAGACTTAGCTTTTTATAAGCTGTAACTCCGACTGAACATATAGTTTGTTATTACTGTGGTTTACTGAACATAAATGGGACAGTGATCCATTTTCTAGGTGCATTCATTTTCTAGAAAACTATACCCAACAGAACATGGATTTGGAAGTTATACACATTGTCTCATCCAAAGAATACAATGTGTTATCAATAAACAAGAGGATACGCTGTGTGCAGCGTACTCGCGAACAGATCCTAACACAGAAGAACTAACGTACTCGATCGGGTACGGGTTTAAATAGGCTCCATTTTCGGAGCACCCCACTGCGAAAAATATTTTCAGATGCTGATTTAGCGCAACTGATTTTGGAATGATAAAGTGAGAATTATATTTGGACGAAGGTACAACCGGATTGAAGAGATTTCAAAAGGCAAGATTAGCCCTGAGTACGTTGCAGGATATTCTCCCTTTAAAGCGTGGAAACACGTGTTGACTAGAAAGTGATTCAACTAACTGGACAAAGAATCAATAGAGAACAAAAAGAAGATGACTACTGTTTTTAAAAAATTGATGTTATCGACAACATATACTTAAGCGTGCGCTGGAGTTTTTTAATTTTTTTTAAATTATTTTTATTTGCATTTTCATCATGAAACCAACAAAAAGAAACAACAAGCATTGCAATGCTATACTGTGATAATTGATCCGACATGGCAAGGTTACATTCACTTCCATTGAACCTGAGGTCCGCATCGCGTCATCTTCAATTCGTAACACCAGTAGGCACAAATAGACAATAGCACAGTGCTACACCTCTACTCCACACCAACTCTATATACAACAATCTGGGAGTGGTCTCATAAGGAACACAGAGCGTGCTATCAATACATTAAACATCTACATTTCTAGAGTTTAAACAGATTACATATGGTTCCCAGATATCTTTTGGTTGGGATCTAAGTGGTTGGAGCTTCCAGTAGGTGGAGAGCTGTGAGCTGCAATATGTGACTTGTGTAATCCAGTCTTTTGCTAACGGAGGTCGCGTAGCACCCCAGTGCAGGGCTATCTGCCGTTTGGCTATCAGTAGGAGCAGTGAGGCCAGCTTGCGCGATTCAGGGGGCACTGTCTCCAACACTCCAAGAAGGGATGTGAGGGGTGTGAGGGGGAGGACCAAGTCGGTTATCTCCTTAACGTATGCATAGACTTCCAGCCAGAACTGCGCTATGGGCCCACAGCTCCAGGCCATGTGTGTAAAGGTGGCAAGAGTAGAGCCACATCTCCAACAGCAATCATCATTTCGCAGTCTCATTTTGAATATGTATACAGGAGTGCAATATAGACGATGCGGAAATTTAAAGTGTATAAGCCGGAGGCGATAGTTAGGCGATAGGCGCTCTAGTTGCTGGCAACTCAGCTTCCATTGTGCGTCCGTGAGGGGGGTGTCCAGTTCCACATCCCAGGCTGCACGGGAGGTAGGGACGACTATAGGAGAGGCTTTTTGAGTGTGTTTGTAAATGCGTGATGAGAGTTTCTGTCCCGACTTCACCGCCAACAGGTTTTCAAGTGCCGGCAGGGGAGGCAGAGGCGCCGTAAATGTGGGAAATTTACTTTTACAGGAAGCGCGGAGCTGGTAGTACAGCAGCATATCTAGTGCTGATGGCTCCGCTGGGGAGCACATTTGTTGAAGTGTGAGGAAAATGTTGTTAGGGTAAAGATCGCTGCTTCGTGCTAGGTTATATATGTGTGCGCGATCTTGAGCTTTCCGTTCCATCAAGGGGAGAAACATGGGGTTGTTAAAAAGTGGTATGGATTTCGCATATAGTATCTATAAGTGTGCTCTATTGCGGATGCCTTCCCAGGCCCAGCACATGACTTGGATAGTATCTATTTCCCCTCGTGGACGTTTATATGGCTGAAAAAGCGCTGTAGAAATTGGAAGGGGAGCTGCGCGATCTATTTCTATGGCAACGTGTGGCTGGTAGGGCATGGGGTGTGCCCAGAAATGCAGGAATTGCGCCTGTGCGCTATAAGCGTACAGCGCGAAATCTGGGGCAGCCATGCCGCCCTGTTCCTGCGGTAGTGTCAAAATTTCCCATGCTATACGTGGTTGGCCGCCTGCCCACACCAATTTGATCATAAGTGACCGTAGTCTTCTAAAGTGCAATGGGAGTGGGAGCGGCAAATTTACGAAGTGATACAGTAGTTTGGGCAGTATGATCATTTTAGCGACCGCTATGTAGCCCGCCAGTGACAGGGGAAGTGTCTTCCATCTCTTGACCCTGTCTTCAATCCACGCTACCACTTTCCCATAATTAGCCATCCAAATCTCCTGTAAATCAGTGGTTAGCCATACACCTAGGTATCGACTGGTTCCGAAGCCCATGTCACCGAATATTCAGTCTCAAATTTCTGCATGCCTGACGTGAGAGGGAGAAGCACGGACTTGTTCCAATTAATATGTACTCCTGAGAGTCCACCAAAATGGATCACTTCCCTGATCATGGGGGCCAGGTTGTCTTTGGGGTGTACCATGAACAGCGTGATGTCGTCTGCATACATGGACACAGTCAAGGACCTAGTAGTGAAACCAATTCCCCTGTTGGCGTAGTGTTGGCGCAAGCGCGCAGCTAAGGGTTCGGTCGCGATCGCAAATAGGAGGGGCGACAGAGGGCACCCCTGCCTAGTGCCACGAGTTATGGCTATCGGTTCCGATGTAATCCCATTTATCCTCAATCGCGTGGCGGGCTGCGTGTACAGGAGTTGGATCTGCTTTATAAAGATCGGGCTGAGTCCTATCCTATGGAGCAGCGGGAAGAGGAACCCCCATTCCAGCGAGTCAAATGCCTTCGAGGCATCCAGGAGTGCTGCGGCAGCCGGTAGGTTTGGCGCAAGGTAGTGCCGCAGCCCAAACAAGGTTCTGATATTATGTGATGTTGCTCTGCCTGGCACGAAGCCCCATTGGTCCGACAGGACTGTCATTGGGAGCAGCGGTTGTAGTCTGGTGGCCAAGAGTTTCGCAAAAATCTTTGCGTCCAGATTAATCAATGATAGAGGACGATAAGATTCACTACGCTGGGGGTCCTTATCAGGTTTGAGGAGGGCGATAATAATCACCCGTCTCATCGACGCGGGGAGGATACCGCTCTGCAACGCCTCCTGGTATGCTTCCAGGAGGCGGGGGACAAGCTCCTCAGCATATTCTTTATAGAATTGTGCGGTGAGGCCGTCTGTCCCCGGTGCCCTATCTGCTCTCATCCCACCAATCACCCACCGCACATCCTCAACCGTGAAGGGTAGATCAAGATATTCGCGGTGTAGATTGTTGAACCACACCAGCGCTATGGAGTCAAAGTATTCCTCAAGTTCCGAATGCGGGTCTGATCTGTTAGCTGTATAATTGTGAATAGAAATAGCGCATGGTGTTTAAAATGTCAGGAGGGGAGTGTATTATGTAATTAGTTGCGGTTGTAAGGTCCGTAATAAAGGTGGCCCCCGTGGCGGCTTCAGTAGGTTCGCAAGTGTCCCGCCTGGTCTATCACCCTCCCCGTATTTCCTCGTGGTCGCATAATTGTGGAGGAACCTCACTTCCCTATCTGCCTCTTCCTCATAAGTGGTCAACTTCTGGCGAATCCGCCCTAAAGTCCCAGCCGATGGCGTTGCATAATGTTGGTGTTCTAGCATGTGTAGTTCCGATTCTAGGCATTCAAGGCTGTTTCTAATGTCCCTAAGCACCCTGTTTTGCCCCGCTATGCAGTGTCCACGAACAACCACCTTGAAGGCCTCCCACAGAGTTCCAACTGAATCCATGAATTCTTTTTTTTTATCAAAGTATTCTTTGATGTGTGTGTGCAGCTCCTCTTTGAATGCGGGGTCAAGCAAAGCGTTAGGGGCAAACGCCACGTGAAAGGCTGTCAATATGGCTGGGGTATCTGTAGGGCCAGAGTGAATGGGGAGTGGTCGGATAGCGTGCGGGCATGGTGGGAAGCGTCCCAACACCCAGGAGTGCAAGTCGGGAGAAGTAAGCCAAAAGTCCAGGCGCGACCAGGCATTATGGTGATATGTAATACAGGTTCCCTCACGGGCATGGGGGTGAAGGCTCCTCCAGGTGTCTACCAATCTGTGATCATCTATGATTTGTTGTAATACCGCCGCTGCTTGTGGGTGGTGTGTGCGTGAGGTTCCCACCCTGTCATCCCTGAGGGCGAGGGCCGTATTAAAGTCCCCCCCCCCCCCCTCATAGCAATATCGCATTGCCCAGAGATTGAATGGCGTGCCACACCTTCTGAAAGAAGGAGGGATCGTCTATGTTTGGCCCATATACATTAGCAATGAGGACCTGCTTGTGAAACAGCGTTCCCAACGCCAGCACATATCACCCCCCTGCGCCACTGATCACTTTCTGGGTCCTCCAGGGGGTGCCTTTTTAAATTAACGTGGCAACTCCACGGGAGTAATTGGAGTAGCATGAGGTAAAGACTTCACTCCATCTACCAGTATGCAGCCTATCACAGGTCGTTGCTGTAAGGTGTGTTTCCTGGAGGAGGCATATCGCAGCGGAATGTCTCAAAAGGTGGGACTGTACCAGACGAGTCTTCCTATGGTCGTTTAGACCATGTACGTTCCACATGATACACATTAGATTAGACATGGGGATATGAAGGAATGAGTGTCCCTTGCGATTGACAGGATTGCCATATGCCGTATACCTGACCGTGCGAAGCGGAGTGTTGTTCGGAGTGTTAGAAGGCCTTTGAGGAAGTGTATGCCATGTCTTTGAATGGTGTGGTCAGAACAGAGAGATGAAGCACATTGCAATGAACAACAAACAAGTACAAACGTTCCCCCCCCTACCCACCACCCACTCCAAACCCCCAATCAGGTTGAGTCTCAAAACTATCCACCCCCCAGATTTGAACATAGCTGAAATGTAGCAACTAAGGGAATCATCCCTGTGGGGGCGTGAGGTTGCCGGCATACTGCCCCGTCACATCGTAACAGGGTGGCCGAGCAGCATGAACCACCAACAAAAAGCCCACCCTGCCAGTGTGCAATATAACTAGTGCAACATTAGAAAGGGTCTCATTGATATATGAACAGGTATATAAACTCGTCTTTATGTGGATATATGACAGGAGAGATATATTAGTCATTGTCACTTAGCTGGCTCAGTGCCTGAGTGTCCGCGTCCCGTTCCTTATCTTTGTGCAGCTGTGCCTGTTGCTTGGCGAATTTCATTGCGGCACTGGCTTCCGTAAAGAAGAGCGGTTTGCCATTTGACTGAACATGAAGTTTTGCAGGGTAGAGCATGGCATTTTTTTTTTTTTGTAAATTCTTTTTATTAACAAAATTCAAACATTTGGTCACTTCACAGTTTAAAATCAATAGAGTTACAGTGTGCGGCCGCGAGCCCCTGGCCCGTCCCTCAGTGCAATAAAGTTCAACATAACAGAATATGACATTGCCCTTGTCTTAGGCGGATACCATTTCTTCTGGGGAAGAGGGGACTGGGGCTCGCAGATGTTGCCCCGGTATGTATTCCAAGGAGACCAGATCGCCACCCACTTCCCGGGGCACCCCCTCGAAACATATACTATCTTTTCCTGCAGCATGCACCAATCCATGTCTTTTTTCCATGCTCCAAGCGACGGCGGCGTATCTGCCCCCCAGAGGCGCGCTATATTACGCTTTGCAACCGCCATTCCTACTGTTACCCATATTCTGCCTTTAACCGGTAGGTCCGTGGGCTCCCAGATGTTTAAGAGGCATCGTTTGGCCTCAGGCCGTGACCTCAGCCCCCACACCTTGCTTATACAGTCGTGTATCTTTGCCCAGTATGTTTGAACCTGCGGGCACTCCCATATCACATTAAGAAATATCCCCCTCTCCCCACACCGCCTCCGGCAGAGCCCGTCCACACTCCTCCCCATCAACACCAACCTAGTGACCGAAATATACACCCGGTGCAGTACCTTGAGTTGCACGAGCCGCAGTTTTGCCGATATCGCCACCTCCTTTGGGGACGATAGCGCCTCTCTCCATTCCTCCTCGTCAATTTCAAGGCCATCCACCTCCCACCTCCCTTTGAGGGGCCCCAGCGGATCCGGGGAGTGATGTACTAGTTTTTTGTAGGTGAGGGATATCGCCCTCTCGAGCAAGTGACCGTCCAGCAGTCTGTCCTCTAGGGGGGAGGAATCAAGGAGCGACGTCCCCGGTGGTATATTGGATTGAAGAGAGTGGCGGACCTGCATATACCGGAAGAGTTCCGAGGGCGCTAAATCATGTGCTTGCTGTAGTGAGGCAAAGGGTACCACTCCCCCAGCCCCCCAAAGGTCACCTATGCGGGATATACCGATCAAGTCCCAGTTACGAAAGCCCTTAGAGCGTCCCAGTGATCCGAGCTGCTCCGACACCCAGAGCGGGGTTGCCTTTGTCAGTTTGCCAGCCCACCCCAGCCATCAGTTGACAACATGCCACAGTTGGACAGAGTGTTGTGTGGGTCCTGTGAGGTGGAACTGTGTGGGTCGCGAGTAGAGTGCCGCCTCAAAATTCCCTCCGGGGAGGAGCCACTTATCCATCCCATAGCCCGGGTCGTCCCCACTGCCGTACGTACCCTGGTTGATGGCCGCAAGGTGAGCTGCCCAGTAATATTTACGGATGTCCGGAAGGGCAATGCCCCCATCGTACCACCCCAAGGTGAGTTTCTGGAGAGACATGCGCAGCGCCCCACTCCACAACAGGTCCCTCTGAGCGGCTTCAATCTCTGCAAAATATTTATGTGGTACTAGATCTGGGTAGTTTTGGAGCGCATACAGAAACCGCGGCAGGGCCATCATTTTGAACAGGGCCGCACGCCCCAGCAACGTCAGAGGGAGCCTTTTCCACACGCGACATCCCTCTGGAACCGCTGCAGAGGCGGCCTAAGGTTGGCCTCAAAACGTGTCTTTGCATCCTTGGAGATGTAGATTCCAAGATATCTGAATCCCTCCGCGGCTATCTGGATCGGGCAGTCACGTGGAACCAGCGGTGGGGCCCCATGCAACACGTAGAGCAAAGATTTCCCCCAGTTAATTTGGTAGCCGGAGTTCCTCCCAAAGCTTGTGAGGATGTCCAATGCCACCCGGAGTGACCTCGCTGGGGAGGCAAGATAAAGCAGGATGTTGTCCGCATACAGCGAGATCCTGTCCTCCCATCCCCCCGCCCATTTCAGCCTGTCTTATCCAGGCGGCAAGAGGCTCTAAGCAAAGCGCAAACAGTAGGGGCGAGAGGGGGCAACCCTGTCTCGTCCCCCTCTCAAGGGTGAAGACCTCAGAACTCCTGTTGTTTACAACTACCTGCGCCAGGGGTTCGGTGTAGAGGAGGTGCACCCATCCGATAGAGCATGGCATTTTTAAGGCCTGCTTTCTGCAGCAATTTCTTAGCCGGTAAGAACTCTCTCCTCGCCGCTTGCACCGCCTACGTAAAATCTGGATATAACGAGATGGCGTTATTCTGGTACTTGAGCTCACCAGGCTCTCGGGCTACTTGGAGGATTGTGTCCCTGTCTCCGTAGTTGAGCAGGCGGGCCGGGATCGGTCTCCGGGGGGGGCACCCGGTGAGGGCTAGGGTCCCAAGGTGCGGTAGGCCCGCTCAACCAAGAACATGGCCGAGAGGTCAGTCCCAAACAGAGCCCACAGCATACCCTCCACATATTTCTCCATGTTCGATATGTTCGTGGACTCTGGTACACCTGTTATTCGGACGTTGTTCCTTCGTGAGCGGGCTTCAAGGTCCTCATTGCGCGCCTTTATGACCTCCAAGACCTTGTCCAGCCACAGTAGATGGGTGCGTGTCTCTGTTTGATGATCGTCGGTATCCGAGACTCTTTGTTCCAGCTCTTTTAACTGCTCCTCGTGTTTATCCACTTTGTGAGACATGATCCATGCGGGCTGCAAGCGTGTCTATTTTGGCATCAATTTCTTTCAGGCAGCCCCTCACTTCGCGGAACATTGTTTTTATGTCCTCTTCTTGGTCATGTTCCAATTGTGTTTCCGGTACCACTGTTTGTGACATCAATTCGCTGTCCTTGTGGCGGGTAGAGCGCCTGTCAAAAGTGAGTCTTGGCTGCTTGGTATCGCCTTTAC
The DNA here is from genome assembly GCF_964204655.1 of Triturus cristatus. Lineage (NCBI taxonomy): Eukaryota > Metazoa > Chordata > Amphibia > Caudata > Salamandridae > Triturus > Triturus cristatus. The sequence continues at coordinate 632,213,749 of NC_140593.1, forward strand.
CCATTGCGGACTTTCGCTGTGGTTGTACCATTGGTGGTGAGCGGGGTAACAAAGGCGGACCCAGAGCGGGCGGGCGGCCACGCAGTGCTGTAGGCGTCTCACTCGCGCCTCAATTCTGACTGGTACCAAGGGCTTGTATGGGTGATGTACTGGGCCGTGATCTCTGTACCCTTAAAGCCACGTACGTGTCAACTGCGGATGTTGTCCTCAGGGCTCTAGATCTGTGTAGGCAAGTTAGCCACCCGCCCACAAGGCAGCCACCCTCGGTTTGAGTTCAGTCCTGTTTGGGGCGACCATGAGTGGCCCCATCTGAGACCACCATTTTGGAAGGCGCAGCGCAGATGTAATTAGTGAGCGGGCCGCTACCATCTCCTGCCTAGTAACCCCCCACCCCAGCTCCAGAACGGTAGACAGTACAGAATGGGAGCAAGCGGGAAAACAATCCAGCCCGTCTCTAATGCGACATGGGGGGAAGGGGCCTGTCCCACACGGAGATAGGGAGCATGGCCCGCCACGCTGTTCAATGATGCAAACGGTCCCACGGATGGGACGACAGGGTCCGGCAGTCTAGCGAGGTTTCAGCAGGTTCCAAATTGATTTTTCCTTATAGCAGAGAGCAGCTGTCTCCTCGCGGCTCCAGCTACGCGAGCGGGCTGCACCGGGCTATTCTCCGCCTCCCCGGCCACAGGCCCTCACTCCGCCGCCGGCGTCATAGCCACGACAGTCGCTGGACGCGCTCCTGGGGCCCGGCCGATCCCCACACCGTGTCCCCAGCTCACCGTGTCAGGCTCTGCGGTTCACCGGGTGCTATGTATCTGTGATCAGGCGGGGAACGAGCCCAGTCGGCTCCCGAGCGGCTTCAGGTCCAGTGGGATCAGGCTCCGCCCTCTCGTCCATCAGCTAGGCCGCCAGTCTCCAGCTTCAGCTGAGGCCCTACAGCATCGATTGATGCTCCGGAAAACAAGTAACAGTGAGCAGCATGTTATTGTGCGCCCAGGTTCAGCGCTGCATAGTCAGGATGGGTGGTTGACAGCTGGATTCTTGCCGAATTGTTGCTCGGCCGGCAGAGCCCCTAGTTTATGCATTCATTTTGCAGCTCGGCTTGGCCACGCCCCCCAAGCATGCACTGGAGGTTGGCTTGTGTATTATTATGATTGTCTGTGACCACACATTAAAGAGTAGGGTAGTTCTCCCTGCCTCATTAGCACCATATTAATCTTGAATATAATAATATTTTTTGTGGATTTCTTTGGAGCACCATCACCCTACAACTCTCCACCCCTTCAATAGTGAGTGTTATCCATAAAGTTTGTATTTCTTGAAGTCAGGGAGTTATCTTAATAAAATTACAAGATGATATTGATTTAATAATCTTATCTTTTTTATGAATACCCAAATCCTAAATAATAATCTATATTTTACATCCAAATGACATCAATTTCTTTGCATGTTTTCTCCTTTTAGCCGTGAGGAGTGAGCCCCTTCTTAGTTTATCTGAAGGGGTTCACTCATAGGCAAGCCCACAATAGTGGTTTTCAAGTTGATCATGGAGACTTACTGAAAAACATTTCCTTTGCTCATACTTTTCATATTATTCACTGATCAGTTCAAGCACATCTAGTGTTGAATATCCCTTTGCTATTTGTATATTTTATGCTTTCTGAGCTCGTCAGACAGGAGCACTCTGTTGGTGTGCATGACAGTACTAGTGGTCACATGCTCAACAACGCTGAGATGCAGGTCACACTCGCTCAAATCAGTGGGGAGGAGCTGTTGAAACCTTAGTAGGAAATGTTTGTTATGAGGAGTTTGTGTTAGAACATGTCTATTAGAGTTCACTGCTGTCTTACCTTTATATGTCAATCTTTGCAAATGTTTGACACACATCCCTGGTGATAATAAGTGATGTTAATGTTGAAGGACTGAAAGTGGCCGCGTAACTGCTTTTAGGCCCCTTTTCCCATGCATGTCCATCTACACAAGAATGTTATTTTGCTTGTGGTATCTGTACACACACTCCACACACAGAAACCCATCATTGCCCCTGGCTTCATGATCCCACCAAATGTAACTCTGGATATGGCTTGGTTTGCAAATGCCTCAACAGAATTTGCTGACATTGGTGTGTACCTTTCTAACCTACAGGGCTGGTGCTGGTGACGGATGCCATTATGGCCATGGGTCTGGGCAGCGGCAGGCACACCCTGGGCCAGCAGGTGATTCAGATCGAGGGATTAAATGCCTATGTGGCTGGTAAGTGCTCCTTTTTGTCATCGAGTGGACCTGTGTTAGCCTTGAAAGATCAGGTCCACAGTAAACCTCAGAATATTCACTTCACGAAGATAGGTGTAGCCTTTTTTTTTACTGTCCCTGTTCCAAAGAAAGGGACAGTAAGTGACCCAAATTGAAGATACTAGGGAGGTGACAAGGAAAACTACCCTGAAATGTAACAGGAAATAAAATAAGATTAGTCGGCTTCAGCATTTCATCAGTTCTGATAGTGACACATGCTTCTTCCATTGTAAACACCAAGGTTGCAACCTGCTTTACTAAACTCTGCATTGACATAGGCAGATAAACAAGAGTTTCGTTGAGCCTTACTCTTGTTAAATCTTTGTGCCTGTGCTACTTGAATTTGGTTAAACTGTTTCTTGCCACCATTACATTATTGATCTATTACAAGATGCTTTGCAGAGGCCATTATGCGTGTATATCTCCTTGTATTCCACCAAAATATAGAATGCAGAATATTGTGGGGAAAAAATATTGATGCAGCAATATCGAGGACCTAAATATTGTGAACGTAAGTTCATATAGGTGAGTATAGGTTTACTCTACTTAACTCCACATATAAGTCCCTTGATGATGTATATCTTTAGGGTATGCAGATGTGGAGTTAATATTAGTAAAAATATACTTCCTCAATATTCTGACACACAGCTGATCCACCTCTGCCTATAGTTATGGAAGTGCTGACCTAATTGGCAAAGATATGAGCTAAGAGAAGCAAAAGTAAGGGAAGAACACGGCCTCTCCTCGTGGCCGGTTGTCTTACAAAGCTGTCTTCCAACCTGTCTTGTTTTGATACTCAGTTCAATTTAGTTGATTATAATTCCCTGTATTATGACTAAAGCTTCCATGGTGTGCCCAAAGTATCATTTTCAAGGACTTCCGCTAAACTTTCAGTTGCAGGCGTGTTAGATGTATGAGCCATTGTTTAAGAAATGTTTCATTCAGCGTGGCAAATCGCCACAGTGTCGTTGCTGTGGGAGTGAGTGGAATATTTCTTTTGCCTTAAAAAAATGGTCTTGGTACTAAAGATTAAAAAAATTAAGTTCCTGTTTCAGATTTACCAATGTGACCCTAACAATGACCATACTGTGTTGAATTTGCAGAAGCTATTAATAGTTGCATGAGTTTTGTATAAAATGCCTTGGGAATTGGGATCTGGGGCTAATTTTCTCATTTCCTAGGGGCACTTGCTGAAACTATGCTCATTCTGTCTTTGATTTTTCCTATAAAAGGCTTTCAGTACTCTTTATGAGTTTTGACTCTCTGGGTTTTGCTTAGACTTGGCTAATTGAGGCTGTTTTATGACTTTGTATTTCTGTATCTGAGCCTTCATGGCGATTCATGCATTTATTGTCTGTACCACAATTATTAATATTTCTGTAATAAATCTATTTGTGCCATATCTTTTATAAAAACTCATTAATTAATGTTCCATATTTTGTTCTGATTTACTCTGCTAAATTATGTATTCCTTGAGTGTTGCCTCTAACTGCTAGAGCATCTAAAGACTTTGAAGCTGGATTGATTAGGTGAAAATTGGGGTGTTCTTATTATTGGGGTTCAGCTCCCACAGCGACACTCAGCTGTTGTGTTACAAAGCTGTTGCCCAGCCTGTCTTGTTTTCAGACTCAGTCCAGCTAAGTGCATGTAATTACCTGTTTTAATTTTTTCAGGGACCACTACTCTGGCGGGCAGCATCGCTACAATGGACATGTGTGTACGGCACTTCCGAGAGGCCTCAGGTGAGCCTGGACCAGCATCGAGTTATGGTGACGGGAAGAGGTCTGATGCTGCATTTTGGGAAACTCTCTCTTAAAAATGATGGATTTCCCTGTAGCTCCGGATCTATGTAATATGTGTTGAGTGAAGGGCATCACAGTTGAAAACTTTAGAAATGTCGAGGTGGACCTTCCCCAAGATAACCCAGTGGCATTGCTGTGTCATCCGTCACTATCACAAAATTGCTAGTGTTTGATATTCATGCTATTCTCATGCTTTCTGACATGTAAAAAATGTACCAACCACATTTACTCTGTAATGCCCATAATAGAAACAGACTTGTGCTAAATTATATAATCTCTGACCATGGTACATAAGAGCTTCCTCCTGAAGGTTGAATTGTATTTGTAATTCTCTACATTACAGATATCACAAGCATCTTCCAGTAACCTAATTACATTGCGGAACATCTCATCATAGCTAGAGGAAGATGACAAAGGAGAAGTAATATTCCAGATTCCAAAAAAGCACACATAACTTACCAACCCTCGCAAAGTATGTGCCTAAACTTTGAAACTCTGTACCAGACAAATCCATACTCTCATATTCCCTCCTAATATTTTAAATGAATAATATAGCTCACCTTTTCAAGAAATGAATGTTGATTCAGTTGTGTGTCATACCCACCAATGATGATATTATACTTTCTGTCTATCTACCAGTACAATGCTATTCTGTTGTTCACACATGAAGTTGAACACTCCACTACAGCAGGGCTATTTTTCCTTTTTCTTCAGAGTAACAGTGCAAAAAAAAGAGATACATTGCAGTTGCACACCACACTGTCTTCCTCCAGCTTAACTATCATTTTAGATTTAAGCTGCCATTTTGATTGATTATTTGGCAGCTCTTTATTGGCCATTTTGAGTAGAAATCCTTTGCACCATTTTGTAGGTCGAGCATTCGAGACCTGTTGTAACTTCTCTTGTTGGCTTAAAGCCACCCCCCTGCTTTCGATTTGTTTGTTTTAGTGTCCTAAAAAAATCTTTGCTTGCTAGTGGTCAGTCTTGCCTCTCTGTCCTTCCTTATTATATTTCCTTCCTCCCAGGCAGCAGGGAATAGTACTGTATCATTAAGCTTTGGTTGTATATATGATCGTTAGGGGACTATTTTTTTCTTGGTTTCCTGCTCAGCACCATTGCTACTTGCATTTCATGATCTTGTCAGTGCTCTGAGCTGCTCCCCCTACCTTTCGATTTTGAGTGCGATGGAAAACAGACCTTTTATTTACTCAGCACATATATGTGAAGCATTTTAAAAGCACACTTATATCACCAGCAGGAAATTCAAGCGTTTCTTCCTCTACAAGAACAGGCTCACTCCCAGCCAATCGCCGCTTAGAGCTGCCCTGGAATGTGTGGCTGCTACTAGACTGTACCAAACCTATAGGTGGGGGTAGATAACAACATGTCTCTCTGCGAATGTTAACAAAATAGCAATTCAAAAGCAAAAAACTTGTGCCCTTGGTCAAAGGAAAGCAGTATTTTTGTGGCATCCTCCTCCCTGCATTGGTAGATCCCACGGCCAGCCCTCTTCAGCTATTCTCTGGCTCAGAAAGTGGCAGGCAGCTGGGCAGGGAGGGGTGACCATTTGTGGGTTTCTCGGCCAGGCTCTCCCCTTGCTGCCAGATGATTACTTAACGTCGGTGCAAGTGGGGCTGACAGTTCTTCACTGCGAGTTATCTTCATAGGAGGGAAACAGGCTGCAACTTTAAAAAGCATTTGCAATGCAATATGTCTTGCATTACTGATAGTTTGAGGTACTGGCATTGCAAATAATAATGCAACACCAATAACTAATTCTTTCAGTGATGCGAGACCTAGTGCATTGCAAATGTTTGCGTAGTGAGCCATGAACCAGCATTGTATGTCTCCTTGCAATACCACAAGCTGCTCCTAGAGTTCCCTAATGAGCAATGGACCAGCACTGCGTGTCCAGGTGCAGTACCGCAAGCTGCTCCTAGAGGTCCCTAGTGAGCAAGGCACCAGCACTGCATGTCTACAAAGTTGGAGTTATTGGCATTATAAATAGCAATGTTTTTTACCTCAGCAATGTTGCAGGGTGCAGTACCATATGTGGCCAAACGGGGACCTCTTTTGGTCACATATGGTAATGCACCCTGCAGAAGATATGGTAAATCCACCCTACCCATAATGCATTGCATGAAAGACAGTACTACGAGTACATTCAAATAGCTATGTCCATATATATATATAATTAGTAGCTTTGAAATGTGACAAAAGAATTATTACATTAATTTTGGATTAGGTTGTTCTCTGTGTGGAGATGATGAAGAGAAATTTATAGACGGTCTCATATAAATGTGAGATGTTATAGTGAGTGAAGTAACCAGTGCCAGCCTTATAGTTCATGCTGTATAGTGCTGAAACAGGCATTACATTTTTGTCAAAGGTCTTTTTATTCAACATGACTTCAGAATAACAGATTACGCTTCGGAGGACCACCAGGGCTTCATGACAACATTTACCCTAACAAAAAGTTCAGTTTCTCTTTGTGCGAGCCCCCACACCTTCCCTCCTGACTTTGAGGCAAGCCTGTTTTAGTAAAACAAACGTTGGGAATTACAACTCAAATAATAAAGTGTACAACCCCCCCAGTCCCACCCCTTCCCTGGTGGTGGTGAATCATCTTGATAAACCCAGTTGGGTAATCGGAGTTATGTCGAGTCGTAGGGTGTTACCACTCTGCAGCACAGCGGCGTCTCTGTGTCAAATTGAGGGACTGTTAATGTGTATAGGTGCATTCAGCCCTGTGCCTTAGACAGCTTAAAGCTGAAAGAGGTGCATTAGCTCTTATGGTAGGTGGGCATACCGCTGAGGGGAGACCACGATAGAGAAAGAAAACTAGTGGGCCCCACTTGTATTCAAAGTTTTTGTAACTGTCCCTAAAAATATCAGCTAGTCTTTCCATTGAGAGGATTCTCCAGAGACGTGAGTGCCACGGCGATGGGACAGGTGCTCGCTCTTTTTCCAGGCTGCCGCTATCGCTGGTTTGGCCGCAGCCAGACAAGCCCACATTATTGCCTTATCTGCTTTTGTCTGGTGCTCTAGTTCCGGATCCCGGATGCCCAAAAGGACTTTATATATGAAAGTCGGTATGGGGTAGCCCAGCATGTCTGTAATGTGAGCTAAGATCTCCTCCTAAAAAGGCCGCATCGTAGGGTAGTCACCATATGTGACGAAAATCCCAGAGCAAGCCACACCCCCGCCAGCAGAGGTCGGAGGACTCCAGGAATATCTTTTTGAGTTTAACGGGGTACAGGTACCAATCAAAGTGGGTCTTGTAGTGGGCCTCCCTTAAGGTCACTGAGTGGTTATTCTTGGTTATATCCGTCCACAAGTGTTTCCACTCCTCTTCTGAAATGTCTCTCCCGGCCACTCGCTCCAAAAAAGTCATGGGGTGGGGTGTGTACTGTCGATAGTAACCGAGCATAAAGAGAAGAGATTGCCCCTTTCATGGTGCCTGCCCTCTGTACCCATAGCTCTATCAGGGTACGTTCTCTAGTGGCGGCCTCCTTTATCCGAGGCTGAGATAGTCAATGTTTGAGTTGGAGATACTGAAACTGCTCACTACTAGAAACCTGAAACTCTCTTTAGCAACACTTGAATGCAAGTACGTCGGAATTGTGAAATAGGTCTGAAACTATCGAGCAACCCCCTCCCGCCAGGCATTGAAAGAACCCTCACACAGGGCTGGTGGGAAGTCGGGGTTGAAGTGAAAGGGTGTGTACGGTGAGGGGAAGGATGTCGACCCCCCCATCTCTCGTGACCTCATCCCGTACCTTAAGGGTGGTCTGTGTCGGAGTGCTGATGTATGCATTGGTCAGCCTGTCTTTTTTCAGCTTCCACAGCACGTCCCAAATCGTTCTACCCACTGTTGCCCTGTCCATGTGGAGCCAATGTTTCTCAGTTTCCCTCATAGACCGTTCTACCACCACCCGTAGTTGGGCTGCCTTGAAATAGAGTGAGAGATCCTGCAGTACCACTCCCCCCCCCCTCTTCGGCGCTGTAAAACATGGAACGGGAGACGAGCCCTACCCCCCTGCCAAATGAATTTAGTAATGATAGCCTGAAGTTTGGGCAGTAGCTCTTGGTCCAAGTCAACTGGGAGTGCCTGAAACATGTAGAGAAGCTTGGGGAGCAATGTCATTTTGACAACATTTATCGGCCCGAGCCACGAGTTGAATAGTGGTTACCATCTTTTTAGGTCTTGGTGGAATTCGGACAGTAGTGGGGGGTAGTTGGCATTAAACAGATCTTCCACCCTCGGGGTTAGATGCCTAGGTATTGAATGGAGCGTTTGGCCCATTGGAAGATGGTCAGACTCCGGAGCTGCTGGGCCTCTTCTTCAGGGATCGTGAGATTTAGGATAAAATATTTTGATATGTTAACTTTAAAGCCTGCTACTGCTTCAAATTTACACAGTTCTGCCTGCAGAGCCTGTAAGGAGGGGCCTGGATCTGTGAGTGACATCTAGCTGTCATCCGCGAAGAGAGAGGCCTTATGTCCAGTACCCCCAAATCTAATGACTTTGACCTCCGGATTCACTCTGAGCCAGGTTGCTAAGGGTTAAATGCTTAAGGCAAATAAGAGAGGGGAGAGCGGGCATCCCTGTCTCGTGCCTCTGCGAATGGCAGTGACTGTGACCCGTTGACCTGTACTCTTGAGTGTGGGTGTTTATAGTTGGCCCGGATCATGTTGATGAATCTGTCCCCAAAACCGAAGTTTTGTACGGTAAGAAAGAGGAAGGACCAATCCAGCCCATCAAAGGCCTTCTCGGCGTCTAGGCCCACCAGCATAGACGGAATTTTGAATTTAGAGACTTTTTCAATCAGGTGTATAGTCCTGCGAATGTATTCATTTGTCTGCCTTCCTTTTATAAAGCCTGATTGATCATGATAGATTAGTGCGGGCATTAGGTTGTCTAGTCCAGCAGCTACTATTGCAGAAAAGATTTTAGCGTCTAGGTTCAGCAGCGCAATGGGTCTGTGGGAGGTACAACTATGGGGGCTTTTCCCCAGTTTGGGAATAACGGTGACCACTGCTTCGGCCATAGAATTTGAGACCATGGAGTGTTCTGCTATTGCATTGAATGAGGAGGTGTGGTGAGGTGTAAGCTCGGACGCAAAAGTTTTATAAAAATGCTTTGTCAAACCGTCAGGCCCCGGTGACTTATGTGTCTTGAGGTTAGCTATTGCTTTCCCCACTTCTTCCTCTGAGATTGGGCCATTATGCCGATCAATCTCCGATGGCGGAACTTGGGGAAGTTCCAGCGAGTCTAAGTATTTTTGCTGTGAGTCAATATCTGGGGGTGTGCCACTATAGAGATCCCTCCGAAGATGCACGCTTTTACCTCGTCTTTGTGGACTAGAGAACCATTTTCACCCTGGATGCCCCCTATGTATTCCCACTCCCTCTTTTCACTAACTGTCTTGCTAGGTGTGACCCTACCTTACCTCCCTGGGCATAAGTTATCCAAGTAACAGGTTGTACTCAACCATGTTTGTATAAATCACTTTGATTTTCCCCTCCACTGCACTAAGCTGTCGCTGTAGTGCCCTGGTTGGTGCCTTTTTATGGTCCCTCTCCACTTTCTCGAGTTCCTCCTCCAGCTCCAGCCTTTCCTTAGCCCTCTGTTTGTTCAGTATAGAGTTCAGTTCAATACATTTACCTCTGAGTACTGCCTTGAATGCATCCCAATTATTCTGGGGAGAAGTGGCCTGGGGTTGATTTAGTTCAAAGTACTCCGAGCTAGACCCCCTCGGTTCTTTGCAAAAAAGTCTGTCCCTTGTCACGGAGATTGGAAAGTACCATCTTCAAGGGCCTGCCCCATGGCTTCCCCAAGATAAACTAGTGGTCACTAGGCTGTGGTCAGATATAGTAATTGGGAGTATCTTTGCAGCTTGTAGGGAGCCTAGTAAGGATTGGCTTATAAAAATGTGGTTCAGCCTAGAGTAGGTCTGATGCACATGTGAGAAAAGGTGTAGTCTTTGGTGGTTGGGTAGAGCATACGCCAAGCGTCCCGTAGGCCTAGAGCCTGAATCCTCTGTTTGATTCCCTTGGGGAATTTACTTGTACCCGATCTGTTAGGGTGTGTGCTGTCCATCTCAGCGTGCTAGGTCAGGTTAAAGTCGCCCATGAATACCGTAGGCCCCTCTGCGAACTCGCCTGTCATATCTAATAGGAGGTCAAAAACACCCTGTATTAAGAACGTAAGCGGATATGAACATGCAAAGTCTACCTCTCAATTTCCCCTTTACCATAATGATCCTGCCTTCCCGATCTGCTTTCATGGCCTTAGTTTGAAATTTTGCCAAGCTGCGAAACAGCAGTGCCACACCTTTCTGTTTGGAGGTAGCGGATGATCTGTAGATTAAGGGATAGCTTTTATGTCGAAGTCGCAACTCTCGGATTTTTTAAGGTGCGTTTCCTGCAGCGCAACAACCTCAAACTGGTGGTCCATTAAGTATTTCCAGATTTTTTGCCTTTTGAGAGGGAAGTTTAAGCCCTTTACGTTCCTCGAGGTTATTGAGACCATATTATTGACCTATGAACCCTCTACCCCTCCCACCTTCCCATCCTGACTCATGCTCTTCGTCTGGCCCTCCCTGATCTGGGTCCGCACCACCCACCCATTTGAGTTACTCAACTGTCTCTTGGCCCCACCACCAGGCCCCCCATCCAAGTGGAAAAAAACATAACTCCCCAGAAACAATGCGCTGGAAAGCAGGCGGGCTCCCAGCCAGTTCAGTCTTGAAGAAGAAAAACATGTTGTCGGCGGCTCGAACAGTGCCTGAAACCCCTGTTATCGGGCGTTTCCTGGAAGAGAAATCCAGCTGTAACTATCCTAGGCTCTGGTCCTTTGCGCCCAGCCGCTCTCGTTAGAGGGACATGAATTTTCTTGCCGGTAGTTCACCTGTTGTTGATTGTGCCCCTTATTAATCCTGCCCCAGAGTCAGAACAAGTGTCTCTCTCCTGAACCCTTCTCAGCTACTCTGTGCCTTCATTTTACACTGGGCTTGCCTTTTGATATTTTGCGCCATTGCTGTTTGGGTCTTGTTGTCACAGTCGCTCCCTTCTTAGAATCGTGGCTGCCTTCATCCTCAGGAGTTGGAAGACCTAGCATGCGAAAGCCTTCTTCCAAGTCTAAGACTTGCTGTGGTTTGTTATTAAGTTCAAATGCTAGGCCGAAGGGAAAGGTCCATCTGTAGCGCATGTTGTCGTCTCGGAGTTATGTCGTTATGGGCCTGAATTGCTGTCTGCATGGAGGGGGCCAAGTCCTGAAACAGCAGGCACTTGTATCCTTGAAAAGAGGTTTCTTCCTTCTTCCGTGTGGCATGCAAAATCGCTTCCTTCATTTTGAAGGAATGCAGTTTGACAAGAACATCTCGAGTGCGACTTCGTTCACCCATCTGCTGGTTCCCTACGTGATGTGCCCTGTTGATCTTTATCTTTAACTGGCGTGGGCTCAGAATCTCTGCAAAGGCCCCTTCCACAAATGCCTCTCTATCCGGACCCTCTGCGCCCTCTTCCAGGTCCCTTATTCGAATGTTCTCCCTTTGGGATCTATTTTCTAAATCTTCTGCCTTCAGGAAAACTTGATGTAGCTGCGCCTGGAGTTCCTGTTGCTTTTCCTGCACCCTTGTAATGCGAGCGTCAAATTCTTGCGATTGCTCCTCTATCTCCAGAACCCTGGAGCCTACAGCATTGCTCCTCTATCTCCAGAACCCTGGAGCCTACAGCATCCACATCTTGTCGGATGACCGACATGCGGTCGTTGAGATCCTTTTTCAATTGCTCTATGGAGGTCCGGATGTCTTGCTTGATCTCAGCGCACAGTTCTGACTTAAAGTCCCTTAATGAGGCCACCAAATCCTCTCTAGTGAGCGCTATCGTGCACGCCTGTCCTCTTTCACCCTGTGTTTGCTTCTTTACCGCTGTCACAAAGTAGGTGGAGTGCTTATTCGATGCTTTTTTCAGTGGCATATAGACAGCAATGAGCGCCTTCCTGCCAGGGGCGGGTCGCTCCCCCTCCTTTCTGCGGTCCCTTAATGGTGAATATTGTGGAGTACTGAGTCCTTGCTATGGCCAGGCTGGAGTAGAGCTGTGCTTCACCTGCTGCATCCCGGGGTGGCCATCTTGGGGTCAGGCATTCTGTAGGGCTCCACGTGTTGTGGCACTGTACACAATGGTTGTGTCGCTTATGGGTCGGAGTGAGGGTGCTTCATCAAAAGTGCCCGGGAGACCCTGCCCCTCCACCCAGCCGCTGATGTCGGTGTTATCTTTTTATCTTAAGGCTGCCCCGGTTTGGGCGCCATATTTTAGTCAGGCATTGCTTCCCAGCTTTCGGGCCAGTCTGGGCCCGAAGTGCTGCCAGCCCTCTTGTGAGTCAATGTGGAAGGGGGTGCCCCCGGACCACTTCACCGCTCCGTCCCACTGCTTTCACTTGGTCCCGCTCACCTCTATGTTGTCTGTGTGCTGCCAGAGTGCCGCATCCTTGTGTTGTGTGAATCCGTGGCCAGGCGCCCCCTTGCTCGTATAGTCTGCGTGTGGCACCGTGGGGGGAGCACTCCTATCTGGCCTGCCCTCTCTGCTGCACAACGTCTGTGGCCTCCGTCTTCCGCTCGAGACCTGTGGGGGCGGCGCATATCCGTGCGGACCCCAGGCTTCACTCCTGTGCCGCTGTTGGCGCAATCTTGGCTCCGCTTTCCGATCCGGGCCTCCCCTTAGAGCCCTCTGTTTTCTGCCTGTGGTGGTGCTTGTTTCGAGCCTCTGGAACATCCACGACATCGCACTGCTGTTATGGATCACAACATGCAGATTTGTATGATCTATCTTTGGTGGAGCTTTATCCGACCGTTGTGGGGCTCCGGAGCTGGTGAGGATCACGTCCTCCCAGCCATCTTGCCTGGCCCGCCCCCCCCCCCCCCCCCATTACAGTTTGACGAGTAATTTACTTTACGTGCAGCATATAAGTTACTGTTCTGCCGTGTTTTTAGACACGTATGTGCTAAGACCGGATTCATTACAGTTTTGACTACGTTTCTCAACTTTGTTTTTTAGTTTTTTAACTGACATTGGCATTTACATTTATTTTTGTGAAAGCTCTCATCTTGAAAACGGCAAAGTGGCTTAAAGTAGACATGGTTTGTCACTGAAATGTGACAATACTGTTCCTTAAACATGCTACTTTGTTGAATTTAATCTTATCTTAATAATTTGTTTTCAAAACATTCAGTGCTAGCCAGGAATTTAGAAAAAGTGTCTTGATTTCATGTGGAAACTCAGTAATTGATTGCTGCATATCTAAAGATAATTTATGTCTGGATCGAATTTCCATTTTTTATGCTTCTGATGAAGTTCAAAACCATCTTTACATTAGAAAAGCCCAGGATTGCCTTAGAACATGCAGCCCACTTTGACAGTATCCTGCACTTTGCTGCATACGTTTTGTGTAGATGCATGGTATGTGCTTGCTGCATCAGTCTGGACAGGTCATGCCTATTTTCAGCATGAATTGCAGCCTAGCCCATTTGGAAGCTCGTCCAGCAAAAGCATCATTAATAAAGGAGCCTAACTCCACATAGGGTTGTTTTCTTTCTCGACAACTGTGGTAGAGCAGCAAGGTGCGATGAATTTGTAATATGGTTGTCCAAGGCCTTTGGTGCGAAATTTGTTATTCTTAGTCCTCTAGGCAGTACCACACCTGCTTCTCATTTCCCAGTGGTAATTTCTTATTCTAAGTCCTCTACACAGTGCTGTTAGCTGCTTCACTGGTCTCATCAGTAATTCCTCATTCTACGTCTGCTAGGCAGTGCTGCAGCTGTCTCTGTTGCTAGTGATAATTCCTCATTCTTATTCCTCTAAGTGCTGCAGCTGCTTCTCTGGTCCAGTCAGTACATCCTCATTCTAAGTCATCAAGGCAGTGCTGCTAGCTGCTTCTCTGGTCCCAGTGGTAATTCCTCATTCTTAGTCTTCTGGGCAATGCTGCTACCTGCTTCTTTGGTCCCATCGGTAATTCCTCATTCTAAGTCCTTTATACAGTGCTGCTAGCTGCTTCTCTGGTCTCATCGGTAATTCCTCATTCTAAGTCCTCTAGACCATGGGTACTCACAAACATTTTCCCAGGGGCCGCAAAGTTTGGTCTATGGTGCGACCGAGGGCTTCACTGATGCCAGCTAGGGGTTTAAAGTGGTTGTAGGGGAAGCAAAGCATGTATATCTAGTGGTTGTCTTTAGAAATGAAGACGTTCCTAAAATTAAGGGCCTAGTTATTGCCTTTCCCTAACTACAGATCAACCTTTAGTAAGGGCTTTTTTGCATTGCCTTGCTGAGATGAGTAAATAGCACCCCAGTGCTGCTGCTGCCCATGGGGCCACATGTAAAGGTCAGGAGGGCTGCATGCAGCCCCGGGCCGCACTTTGAGTATCACTGCTCTAGACAGTGCTGCAGCTGCTTCTCTGGTCCCGTCGGTAATTCCCATATTTTAATTCCTCTAAACAGTGCAGCTACCTGCTTCTCTGGTCTCATCCATAATTCCTCATTCTAAGTCCTCTAGACAGTGCTGCAGCTGCTTCTCTGGCCCCAGGGGGCTCAGAATCTCTGCAAAGGGCCCTTCCACAAATGCCTCTATATCCGGACCCTCTGCGCCCTCTTCCAGGTCCCTTATTCGAATGTTCTCCCTTCGGGATCTATTTTCTAAATCTTCTGCCTTCAGGAAAACTTGATGTAGCTGCGTCTGGAGTTCCTGTTGCTTTTCCTGCACCCTTGTAATGCGAGCGTCAAATTCTTGCGATTGCTCTTCTATCTCCAGAACCCTGGAGCCTACAGCATTGCTCCTCTATCTCCAGAACCCTGGAGCCTACAGCATCCACATCTTGTCGGATGACCGACATGCGGTCGTTGAGATCCTTTTTCAATTGCTCTATGGAGGTCCGGATGTCTTGCTTGATCTCAGCGCACAGTTCTGACTTAAAGTCCCTTAATGAGGCCACCAAATCCTCTCTAGTGAGCGCTATCGTGCACGCCTGTCCTCTTTCACTCTGTGTTTGCTTCTTTACCGCTGTCACAAAGTAGGTGGAGTCCTTATTCGAGGCTTTTTTCGGTGGCATATGGACAGCAATGAGCGCCTTCCTGCCAGGGGCGGGTCTCTCCCCCTCCTTTCTGCGGTCCCTTAATGGTGAATATTGTGGAGTACTGAGCCACTGCTATGGCCAGGCTGGAGTAGAGCTGTGCTTCACCTGCTGCATCCCGGGGTGGCCATCTTAGGGTCAGGCATTCTGTAGGGCTCCACGTGTTGTGGCACTGTACACAGTGGTTGTGTCGCTTATGGGTCGGAGTGAGGGTGCTTCATCAAAAGTGCCCGGGAGACTCTGCCCCTCCACCCAGCCGCTGATGTCGGTGTTATCTTTTTATCTTAAGGCTGCCCCGGTTTGGGCGCCATATTTCAGTCAGGCATTGCTTCCCAGCTTTCAGGCCAGTCTGGGCCCGAAGTGCTGCCAGCCCTCTTGTGAGTCAATGTGGAAGGGGGTGCCCCCGGACCACTTCAGCACTCCGTCCCACTGCTTTCACTTGGTCTCGCTCACCTCTATGTTGTCTGTGTGCTGCCAGAGTGCCGCATCCTTGTGTTGTGTGAATCCGTGGCCAGGCGCCCCCTTGCTCGTATAGTCTGCGTGTGGCACCGCGGGGGGAGCACTCCTATCTGGCCCGCCCTCTCTGCTGCACAACGTCTGTGGCCTCCGTCTTCCGCTCGAGACCTGTGGGGGCGGCGCATATCCGTGCGGACCCCAGACTTCACTCCTGTGCCGCTGTTGGCGCCATCTTGGCTCCGCTTTCCGATCCGGGCCTCCCCTTAGAGCCCTCTGTTTTCTGCCTGTCGTGGTGCTTGTTTCGAGCCTCTGGAACATCCACGACATCGAGCTGCTGTTATGGATCACAACATGCAGATTTGGATGATCTATCTTTGGTGGAGCTTTATCCGACCGTTGTGGGGCTCCGGAGCTGGTGAGGATCACGTCCTCCCAGCCATCATGCCTGGCCCCGCCCCCCCCGGGCATTACAGTTTGACGAGTAATTTACTTTACGTGCAGCATATAAGTTACTGTTCTGCCGTGTTTTTAGACACGTATGTGCTAAGACCGGATTCATTACAGTTTTGACTACGCTTCTCAACTTTGTTTTTTATTTTTTTAACTGACATTGGCATTTACATTTATTTTTGTGAAAGCTCTCATCTTGAAAACGGCAATGTGGCTTAAAGTAGACATGGTTTGTCACTAAAATGTGACAATACTGTTCCTTAAACATGCTACTTTGTTGAATTTAATCTTATCTTAATAATTTGTTTTCATAACATTCAGTGCTAGCCAGGAATTTAGAAAAAGTGTCTCGATTTCATGTGGAAACTCAGTAATTGATTGCTGCATATCTGAAGATAATTTATGTCTGGATCGAATTTCCATTTTTTATGCTTCTGATAAAGTTCAAAACCATCTTTGCATTAGAAAAGCCCAGGATTGCCTCAGAACATGCAGCCCACTTTGACAGTATCCTGCACTTTGCTGCATACGTGTTGTGTAGATGCATGGTATGTGCTTGCTGCATCAGTCTGGACAGGTCATGCCTATTTTCAGCATGAATTGCAGCCTAGCCCATTTGGAAGCTCGTCCAGCAAAAACATCATTAATAAAGGAGCCTAACTCCACATAGGGTTGGTTTCTTTCTCAACAACTGTGGTAGAGCAGCAAGGTGCGATGAATTTGTAATATGGTTGTCCAAGGCCTTTGGTGCGAAATTTGTTATTCTTAGTCCTTTAGGCAGTACCACAGCTGCTTCTCATTTCCCAGTGGTAATTTCTTATTCTAAGTCCTCTACACAGTGCTGTTAGCTGCTTCACTGGTCTCATCAGTAATTCCTCATTCTACGTCTGCTAGGTAGTGCTGCAGCTGTCTCTGTTGCTAGTGGTAATTCCTCATTCTTATTCCTCTAAGTGCTGCAGCTGCTTCTCTGGTCCAGTCAGTACTTCCTCATTCTAAGTCATCAAGGCAGTGCTGCTAGCTGCTTCTCTGGTCCCAGTGGTAATTCCTCATTCTTAGTCTTCTGGGCAATGCTGCTACCTGCTTCTTTGGTCCCATCGGTAATTCCTCATTCTAAGTCCTTTATACAGTGCTGCTAGCTGCTTCTCTGGTCTCATCGGTAATTCCTCATTCTAAGTCCTCTAGACCATGGGTACTCACAAACATTTTCCCAGGGGCCGCAAAGTTTGGTCTATGGTGCGACCGAGGGCTTCACTGATGCCAGCTAGGGGTTTAAAGTGGTTGTAGGGGAAGCAAAGCATGTATATCTAGTGGCTGTCTTTAGAAATGAAGACGTTCCTAAAATTAAGGGCCTAGTTATTTCCTTTCCCTAACTGCAGATCAACCAAGGGCTTTTTTGCATTGCCTTGCTGAGATGAGTAAATAGCACCCCAGTGCTGCTGCTGCCCATGGGGCCACATGTAAAGGTCAGGAGGGCTGCATGCAGCCCCGGGCCGCACTTTGAGTATCACTGCTCTAGACAGTGCTGCAGCTGCTTCTCTGGTCCCGTCGGTAATTCCCATATTTTAATTCCTCTAAACAGTGCAGCTACCTGCTTCTCTGGTCTCATCCATAATTCCTCATTCTAAGTCCTCTAGACAGTGCTGCAGCTGCTTCTCTGGCCCCAGGGGTAATCCCTCATTCTAAGTCCTTGGGGCAGTGCTGCAACTGTGTCTGTTCCCAGTGGCAATTCCTCATTCTTTGTCCTCTAGGCAGTGCTGCAGCTGCTTCTCTGCTCCCACTGTAACTCCTCCATTGTAAGTCCTCTAGGTAGTGCTGCAGCTTTGTCTCTGTACCCAGTGGTAATTCCTTGTTCTTAGTCCTCTGGACAGTGCTGCAGCTGCGTCTCTGGACCCAGTGGTAATTCCTCATTCTTTTTTTTTTAAATTCTTTTGATTAACATGTTAAATTGCTGTACATACAAAGAGCATTTATATTGTATCATCATTCCCATTTTGAAGTTTGAAGCATCTACATCCTCTAGCAAATTATAATCATGATTAATAGTGAACAGGTTGATACATTTTATCCTGTCTATAGTCCTCAATATGTCTGCCATGCACTCCAGATTTTTGCTCCTTTCTTGGGACACCCTCTACTTTTATAAATCGTTAGTTCCGCTTGCCAACACCAGTCTATGTCATTTTCCCATTCCTCCAGTGTTGAGGTGGTGGTCGCACCACATTTCTTTGCCACATTCCGCTTAGCAACCACCGCAGACAATACCAGCCATTGCTTTACATGCCGTGGCCAATCTTCATTTGCCTCTGTAATCAGGAGGAACCATTTGGACTCTAATGGGACTTCCATGCCCACTACTTCCGGCATTATTTTGGCTATCTTTATCCAGTATTCCTGAAGAATCGGGCAGTCCCAAAGCAGATGATAGAAGTACCTCCTCAGACCCACAGCCCCTATGACATCTCGTATTTTTACTTCTCCCCATTCTGCATAACACTGACCTTGGGTAGTACACTCTGTGTAATACTTTAAGCTGTAATGGGCGGAACCTAGCCCGAATCGCCACTTCTCTCGGACCCTGTAACACTTCTACCCACTGCTCATCATCCAAGGTACCAACATCTTGTTCCCATGCCAACCGCAACGCGCTCATGGGGTCAGGGGCATTATTGACTATCTTTTTATAGAATAGGGATGTAGTCTTTTCCTGTATCTGCTCTGTCAGTACACTATCTTCAAGTGGTGAGACCTCTTTTAATGTTTCTCCTTCAATAATATGTTTTCGTAGTGCATGCCCTAGTTGGGTGTATTTAAACCATTGCCCTTTTCCCATCTCGTAATCTCTTTGCAGCTCTGCAAATGTGATTTATGCTCCACCTCTCCAGATATCTCCCAATGTCTCAAGTCCAAGCAACTCCCACTTAGCGAAGCCGTCCAATCTACATACCTCGTTCAGAAGGTCCCCCGCCAAGAGTGGCGTCATCTCTGAGAGTTTCTTCTCCCACCCAAGATAATTCGTGGCCGCCTTCGAAACCCTTACTACTGTTCTAGTGTGTACCGGGAGGTGTTTATCAATTTGCTTCCTATAGAGTCATTCCTGTGGGCCCTGTGTTCCCATAGTTAGTCTATCTACCCTGTATGCTGGTTCCGCCCTATCTTTGAACATCCAGCCATTCACATTCACCAGCTGTTAGACCCAATAATAACTACGAATGTCGGGCACTGACAGGCCACCCTCGAAGACCCCTCTTTGAAGTTTGCTTAGTGCTATACGTGGGGCTGCCCCGCTTCACAGTAACAACCAAAGTTCTGAATCCACCCTTCAGAAGAAGGCGGGGGCACCTCGTATGGCGAGTTTTATAGCATATAGAGTAGTTGTGGGAGAGTCATCATTTTGAACAGTGCTGTTCGACCCATTGAAATGAAATGAAATGAAATGAAAAGAAGATTTGTAAAGCGCGACTGCTGCCCGAGGGCGTCCAAGCGCTGGGTAGAGAGCAAGGTACTCTGAGGCGGGGGGGGGTGGGGGGGGTTTAGTTTCTGAAAAGAAAGGTTTTTAGTTTTTTCGAAATGAGGAGAGAGTCTGGATAGATCTTAAAGAGAGGGGAAGGGAGTTCCATAGCCTAGAAGCATTGAACTCAAAGGACCTGCCTCCGGCCCTGGATCTTTTTATTCGGGGAACTATGGCAAGGCAGGCGTTAGAGGATCGGAGCTGTTTTCCGGGGAGGTATGGAGTGAGAAGAGGGTGGTTGATCTGGGGACCAGCTCTGTAAAAGGCTTGATGGGAGATACAGAGGGCCTTGAATTTTACTCTGTCTCTTATAGGGAGCCATTAACGTCAGTCTTTAATGTGGCTCTCCCTCAAGGCAGTGACCAGGCTGTGTACCTGAATATCTTGCTGCTGTGACCTATAGGAGGATAGCAGCTAGCCTTTGCTGAGAATATAGGCACTCATTTCACTACTGGGCAATGTACACAAGGCCCCGCTGTCTACGAATCCACTGGCAGGACAAATCAAGTCACTCAGACCACATATGAACAACAGGATCCTCATAGCCTAGCTGGTGTGGAAGAAGCAAAACCTGGAGCAAGACCAAAAGGAGCCACCCGGGTTACAGATCCACAGAAAATCTTTCTTTTGCCCTCACATCACAGAGGGTCCTGGAGCTTTTAATGTGGGGTTGGGAAATGTTGGTTTGAACTACCTATCATCGTTCTAGAAATGTTTCAGACATCATCTGAGCTCTTATGGTTCCAGGCATATCATAATTATTTTTGCTCAAATTGGTCTCTATAGTTAATGTCCAGTTTGTGAAATTCTGGGGTCATGTGGGTGCCCACCACCTAAAAAAAAAAAAGTTTTATCAGAACTGTGAGACGTTTTCTACAAAGCACTGTCCAGTAGGAAGTTACTAGGGGATATCGTTTAGTCGTAATGTTGGTTTCCTATGTGTTCCACTGCTTAATTCTTCTATACTGATGCCCTCTAAATTAATACTTGAGTCTCCCTTTGAGTGCTTGACTTTCTCAGGTTAGTGAGGGGGAACATTCAGGCTTAGGTTTAGGGATTTATAAAGCGCATGGCTACCCGCGGACATCCCAGCGCTATAACAGGTAAGGGCAGTTATCTGGAGTGAGAGTTAGGGGAACAGCCAAGTTTTAAGTTTCTTTGTAAAAGACTGTTAGTTTCCGATCAGTCGCAACTCTGTGTCCATGCTGTTCCAGAGTTTGGGCACCAGGTGTGAGAATGACCTTCCACCCCACCTTGACCTCTTAATTCTGGTAGTGTTAATCTGAAACTTAGACTCTGATCTAAGTCATCGGCGGGGTGAATGGGGGAGATCAAAGTTTGTAGCATGGCTGGGCCTCTACCACACATGGCTCTGTGTGCCAGGCAGAGGGACTTACATTTAATCCTGGTCTGAGCGGGGAGCCAGTGTAACTCTTTCAATGACGCTCTAGCTGACTGATTCCTGGGTATCTTAAGAAGCAGTCTAGCTGCCACGTTCTTTACAACCTGTAACCTATCGGTGACTCATTTAGGTGACCCAAGGTATAGCGTGTTTCGGTAATTGAGTCTCAAGACCACCAAGGCTTGTACCACTGTCCTTCTTGAGTTTTCTGGGAGTAGGCTAAGAATTTTCCTGAGCATCCGGAGGATACCAAAGCATGTACCCGCCAGTTTTTTGGCTTGCGTCTCCATAGTTAAATTCTGATCGAACCACATACCCAGATTTTTTATTTTAAGCTTACTGAAGGAGGGGCGTTATAGTTAGGAATCGGCATTTAAAAAACCTTAGAAATTCACTGAAAAAAACCATAGGTTTCAGGTGCGTTATAGTTAGCTGGACTTTTCACCCGTACAAAACCCTAGAAATCCCCCTGTTATAGTTAGTTCAGCTAACTATAACTCGCGCCCCCGCAATGCACTGCTGATGAAGTCACATATTACATCACTCATGACATGGTCAGTGACATCACTGATGACATCACTGATGACATCACTGACGACATCACGGATGACATCATCCAGTGAATGTGTGTTTTTCTTAAAAGTTTAAATATGTTTTATATATTTATAGTGAAAGGCCTATGGCAGAATGAGTGGGTGTATAAGTGTGTGAATGGGTGATTTTCTAGGTGCGTAACTGACTCTATAAGACTCTATAAGTGAGTCATTAAATGTATCTTACTGCAGACTAGTGACTAAACTGTGTGAATGTCTGTATGTGTCTGTGTGTTGGTGTATAAGTGGCTGCATGGTTTTGTGAATAGCTATATGAGTGTCTATATGGGTTATTGATTGGTTGTCTGAGTATCTGTACGGGTGCCTGAGTGTTTGTGTGGGTAGGGTGTGTGGGACTCTGTGCATAGATGTGTGATTCTATGGTGCATGGTTTTAAGAGTGCAACTGTGATGGACTGTATGGTTGGGTGAGTGTATGTATGTGTTAGTGATTGAATGTATATCTCAGTTGTACATGTGTCAGTAACTACATATGTGAAAGGCAGTATATATGTGTGTAAGAGTATATAAGTGGGAATATGTGAGAGTGTGTGATTGTGAGACTGCCTGTATGGATGAGTGTGTGCTTGTATTAGTAATTGTATAAGAGTGTCAGAATTTGTTAGTATTTTTATGAGTAAGTGAACTTGAGTGTGTTTAACTGTATAGGTGAGTAAATTGGGCTGTGTTTAATTTTTTGCACAACTGACTAGGTGTGTCAGTACCTCAATGGATGATTGGTGGTGTGTGAGTGTCTATATAGGTGTATAAATGCATATGATAGTCCTGTACGGAGTGACTGTAAGTATGAGTGACTGTACAGGTGAGTGAGTGGAGGTGTATGTAGACCTGAGAGTCAATGAGTAGGTATGTAGTTATTGGTATTGGAGTATCTATGGTTTTGAGAATGGCCGTCTGAAATTTTGAGTCGGTGTATCAAAGGTTATATTAGGGTGTGAGAAGATGCACTAATTTATCACATGGATGACGTCATCAGTGATGTCATGTGAGATGTCATCAGTGATGTCATCAGTGATGTCACTGACCATGTCATGAGTGATGTAATATGTGACGTCATCAGCAGTGCATTGCGGGGGCGCGAGTTATAGTTAGCTGAACTAACTATAACAGGGGAATTTCTAGGGTTTTGTACGAGTGAAAAGTCCAGCTAACTATAACGCCCCTGAAACCTATGTTTTTTTCAGTGAATTTCTAAGGTTTTTTAAATGCCGATTCCGAACTATAACGCCCCTGAAACCTTTGGTTTTTTCAGTGAATTTCAAAGGTTTTTTAAATGCCAATTCCTAACTATAACGTGCATGAAACCTATGGTTTTTTCAGTGAATTTCAAAGGTTTTTTAAATGCTAATTCCTATCTATAACTTATCTCTGAAGATATCATGTTTAATGATTTTGATTGGATTTCTATATTTTTCAAATTCAGTGTGTCAATTTCATTAATTATCTTTTTAAAAAAAATACTTTTTAATCACCATTATTTAAACTTATTTTTTCAATTAATTCTTTTAAAAATTAAAAAATATTATTTGAACTTAATGGGTTTTTCAAACATATTTTTTTATATTTTTCAAAATATTTTTTTAACTATTTGTTCAAAACTGTATTTTATATATTTTTTTCAATGTTTGTGGATCCGCGGACCCTTTGCGCACCGTTCTCGATCCCTACGCGGTAGCATCTGCGCATGGAATGCAAGTGCGCGATTCCAATGCGACCGGTACGCGACTTCCAGCCTATACGTGACACGTTCGATGTACGTAACGTGACGTTTATGCGCTTCCGCGATGCGTCATCTGCGTCTATGACGCGGTGGGTGCGCGGATCCCGCGAAGTATTTAACATTTAAAAAAACATATGTATGTATTGCATGTGAATATTAATTGAAGACAAACTCTAAACTAGTCTTAAAACTAATATATTTTTACATCTAATCCTATGATCTTTTTTTATTCAATTTCGCGGATGCGCGCTGGGTGCGTGCTGCGTACGCGCAGGGTGCGCGGATCCCATGTGACCTGCAAAAAAAGAGATTTGATTGGTTCATTACACTTCCTCTTCTAACTATTGAAAGACCCCACCCATTTCAATCATTCTTCTTTGACCTTCTTTGGAGCACCATCTCTTTGGAGAGAAGAAGATTTTTTAGGCTAAGTTTACACTTAGCTCTAACTTTTTTCAACCTAAAATGGCTTCAGGGCAGCAGGTAGCACCTGCATCACCTCATACTTCTGAGGATGAATTTCTGCCTGAGGCACCACCCAAAGAACGTTTTTCTTCAGTGGTGTGGAAATTTTTTACTTTTCCCGAGGGGCAGAATAAGACCAATGCTACCTTGGTCACATGCAAGATTTGCAAAAGAGTCCTGTCGCGAGGGGATCCTAACAAGAAATACTCTTGCGGCACGGCAAGTATGATGAAGCACATGAGGACCCTTCATCCAAACAATCTTGCACGAGAAGAGTGCAGACGGATGAGAAACACTCCTGCTCCTGCGCCATCCACCTCATCGCAACCGAGCACATCAAGAGTGCATCCATCAGCCCAAACCTTGGACATCCGTCCTCAATTTCAATTTTTAAAAGTGCTCTGCACTAAGTGCAATGCGACTTTGTGCTATGGTGAGCAGTCTATCGATCTGATCTGCCGCCGCCAAGAAAGTCACATTTGCTATTTTTTTTATTTTTTTTTATTGTTCCCTGAAGTTCATTGTTCTTTATGTAAATTGTCCAATGGTAGTCCTATTAAATTATTATAATAAATTCCTCAGAGAGTGAATTATCTTCCTAAAACTTTGGCTTTAAAAATATTAGGTAGGAATTTGGTAATTCACTAGGCAAACGTTGTTTGAAAACCAACTGGGCATCATTACAAAGTGTCCAGCCTTTGTCACATTTTAGATAGGCAGTGTAATGTCCAGATGTGGTGGAAGAACCATCATGGAAAATTATAGCAATTGCTACAAAAGTCCTTCCTGATATTGATAGTTGTGCTGCTACAAATTGCTTTATTAAAGTATCCAATTTTCTTCCGTCAGCTGTACAACATTGCATCATTAAAATTATGATTTTCCATATTTTGTTAAGAATAATGTGGATAACATTTCTGATTTACATTGGCTACACCATGTTTTGATTTGCACCTTTAACTAATTTATTGAAAGACACTGATTTACAGTCTGGTAATGTTAAATACAGAAATCTCTCAGTGTCTACATTGGTGCTACATGTATACATGCAATTTTCACAAACATGTTCCCATTTGTAAGAAAGGCCAAAAATATTTTTTATTTCTACACCTTCATTTTCAAAAATGGTAAGCATATACATTAAAAATTCCTGAGCATCTTGTTGGATATTTTGTGTAAATTGTGTAGAACCAGAACACACATCCAAAAGATTACGAACATCTGAAACAGATTGTATTTTACTTCTATCTGTTGTCAATTTTTCATAAACAGAATGCAACAGAGAACAAAATCTTTTTGCCGATCCTCCATGATTTGTTCTTGCAAACCTTCAAGATAAAAAACAACATTGACCACTGCATTAGCATAGCAGTTGACACCAGAACTATTTTCAAACTGATAACCAACAATCTCTCCAACAGTGTCCAATTTCTTTTTACCTGCAATCACAACATTATCTTGTTCTTTTCTTTTCTTGATACCTTCAGAACAGATATTCTCTAACCTTCTTTTTCGACCAACCATACGCTTTTCAAATACAGGATATTGACCTAAATTTGGAGCATACACCCTTCTTAACCTATTATACTCTTTTACACAGTTTGCATCTGCAGTAACCTTTGTCTCATCAAAATCAATCAAAAACAAACCAGATAATGTTCTGACTCGCGACAAAGCAACATATGCCATACCCTCTTTAAATACGGTAGATCCAATGTTCACCAATGCACTGTCTACACTTAATCCTTGCGATTTATGAATAGTCACTGCATATGCCAGAGAAAATGGAAATTGTCTCCTACGGACATATAAATCTTTAACAAGCAAAAAACGAACTGAACAACGACCAATTTCTTAAACTTCATCAATCTGATCAAATTTTTAAAAATTCAATTCCTTCTTTTTTCTGATAATTCACAAAATCCACCACTTTGCCCATTGCACCATTAACTAAACCTTTCTCTACATCCAAATTATGCCTTAAAATTACCCAACAGTTTACACACGCATACAGTGTCTTTTCCAAACCAGCAGTTTTAGATATTTTTTTTCTAAACAATCCAGTTTTGATCTCAACTTACCCGTCAAAATAATAGTGATTCCTTCATGTAGTATTTTATCGATGGCTTCCATTTTTACAATTTCTTCATTTTCCAATTGTAATAATTCTTCGTTGAATATTGAACACTCACGCAGTGTTGGCATTAAAGCAAATCACTGACTTATTTTTAGCAATTTCCACGTACACTTTTACAGGAACTGCATTTTCATTTTGAAAGACATTGCAAAGTAATCGACTCTCCAAAGCTTCTTTCCCTTGTTTTTAAAGAATTCCAATTCTTATATCTTGAAGAATACTTCCATATTCAGCATCATTTGCCTGTCGCATATTTGTTGTCAGTTCTTTGTATTCAAAATTACTCCAAATGTTCACATTACCAACACTGCCAAGAGACTTTCTGGTATCTTCATGGGCGAGTGTTTTAAATACCGGTTGTCCTTTTACCGGTGTCAGTTACAATAGATCTCCAAAAACTATAACGTGTTTTTCTCCAAATAACACGTCATACTCTGTTTTAAGAATTTGCTGCATTCTTAAATGCACAAAGGCAAGCATTAAGTTTGAAACCATGCTCACCTCATCAATAATGAGAAGTTTCATTTTCTTCAGGACTCTTGAAACTTCACAACAAGCTTCTCCAGATAGCTTGTGGTATTCCAATTTGTTCTCATGCTCTACTGGCAGCATTGGTAAACGATGTAAAGTAATTCCTTTAATGTTATGTGCTGCCAACCCAGTTGGAGTAGTGACAACACAAGACAAATGTGACTCAGTTGTTTTTTGCAGATAACTTGTAATTACTTTAATTAAGAAACTCTTTCCTGTTCCAGCTTGACCACTCACATACATTCGCATAGGTTGAAATGATGTACATGAGCACACTCTCTTTTCATGAAGTAATCCATGGTCAATCTGCTCTTTCACTTGCTGATATATTTGTTTCTGTTCAACATTTAGTTGCTCTTCCAAGTTTCCTAACTGTATTGCATCTTCATGTGCTGGATACATTGCTGTTTCCACCTCAGTCATTGCAATCGCTGCTTCAATTTCAACAATTGGTTGTCCTAGTGGATCTTGACTCAGTGCAGCAGAACTTTGACTGTCTTGAGAACTGTCTCTAGCAATCTCAGCTGCAATTATAGCTTCTTGATCAATTTCATCATTCAACATTTTGACATAATTTGCAAAAGCCCTGCATTGTATGCTATCTTTACAAGCATTAAATGAATCTTCATAGCTGGGAAAATCTCCAAGTAATTCCAGTTCAGAACGCCATGGTTTGAACATTTGCAAAAGGGCTAAATAGTAAAATTCCCTTTTGTCACCAGTGTCGCAACTCAGTTTTTTGTGATTAATTAAATTTACTTTCCTTTGTTTCACCAGACATCCTTCAGAACCAATCACTCCATATTTTCCATTGTTGATGTTCTCTGTAATATTCCGTTTAAAAGTGTAGTTTTGCAGCACTTCATAGAGACAAATGTTCTCTAGATGATGACTTCTATTTGGATAGTATGTGTCCAACATATTGGTTTTCAAAATATCTGTACTTTCAGGGTCATTTTCTGCTAAATATTCAATTTCTTGAACAGATTTCAGTACCCGATTTCGCATTCCTGCAAGACCTAGACTCACCCAAATGATTCTTCTACTTTTGGAATATAGACTTGCAGATGATAACCGATCTGAACATTCATATGCTCCAATTTCACGATGTGATAACATCTTCAAACTGAAACTGTATAATTTCTTACTTAGAGTCTTTTCGTGAGAAATCTCTTCCCACATTTCTTTCAATTCAGTCTTTTCTGATTTAGTAATGTAAGACGTTACATATTGAGCAACAGCAATGGAATTGTCCGCAACATACTGAATATCCTTGTTAGCGTTCCACATGGATAAAATAACTGGATTGTAGTCATTTATGTATTTTGATTCTTCGCTTCTTCTTAAGTTGTAGGTGTTTTTCGGAGACTTTCTTGTGATGGTATGTCGTACAGCTGACATAAAACTGTTCACTCTTCCTTTGGATAATACAGGACGTGGAAATCCAAAACGACATTTGGTATAGAACTTATCCTTTGACATGTACTTTCGTCAACAGTATTTTCCACACCTGTGGCTTTGAAATCGTAAGATTTGTTGTTTTAAGTTTTTCTCTTCTCTGCAATTTGGAAGAGCACATGGAGCATAATCTTCAATGAAAGACAAAACAGTTTCATCTGAATCTGTTCCAAATTTGGGGGCGTCCTTGACCCATAACAACATATGTATGTGAGGAGCACCTCTTGCTTGATACTCCTTTCTCCAAAAGAAATCCACAACTTCTCCAAGAGGAGGATTCTTTTTATTGAAGATGAAAGACATCATAGCTTCAAATCTATGATTGAAATATCTGCATACATTGACAGGATCCAAAGAGCACAATTCTCCAGGTGTCTTGTATTCAATATTTTTTATATTGGAATTTGCCTCTCGAAGAAATTCAAGTAAATCATCCCAAGCATACTCCGCACAGCTTAGTGTAACGAACCATGTAGGAGTTCCCAAGTTCCGTAGCATACATTTCAGTTCTCCATGTCGACGGTACCAATATTCATTAGTCCCACGCTGACATGCCATCAGGTTAATCAACTGAGATTCTAAATGATCATCTCTCTGATGCACTTTATCCATAAAATCCTTTGCAGTTACATTTTGAAGATGCATTCCAGTTCTTAAAATGTGATTTACTGCATATGAAAGTCCAGACAAGTCACTTTCAAACAGAAGATGAAACATATAAGGGATACATTGTCGAAATCTTGGATCTTCTGCATATAATCTTGTTGTCCGATATTCAGATGCAGGAATCTGCACAGGACGTTCATCATATCGTCCACCTTTCCTGTTGGAAACAACTGCGGGAAACAACGAGCTTCCAAGCTCTCTTCCCATACACTCATGGGACTTCCTGTTGCTTTTTTCATTTGAAACAACTCAATCGTATTCCCCATCACCTCTTTGGAATGAAGTGGATGTACACTGTAATGTTCATAGATCTCTTCACATCTGGACATGTCCACTTTTTCAATTTGTCCACTTAATGTTTTACTATCTTCTTCTAAATCTATTTCTTCTTCTCCAACAAACACATTTCTATAGTACTCATTATTTTTTAACAGATATAATGATGCCTTTTGCACTTTTCTAACATCCACTAACTCTTGCCAGATTTTCTTATTCTTAGTAGGAACACCATTAACTAGAATGACTAGTGGCTCATTTTCTGCATGATCTACACCAATAGTTTCAATATTTTTCCTTAAATCTGATGGTAAATACACAACTCTTCCTTTCAATCCTCTTTGCAACTCTGATGGAGGTAATTTACTTGTTTTGGGCTCCATACGAACAATAGCCTGAAACGGGTGAACACATTGTATCAGAATAGACTCATACGTATTTAAATCTATGAGCTCTGGAGGAATAGCAACCAACTCTAGATTATTATGAACAGCTCTAGCAGGCATTTTATTCTCATCTAATTTGTTATAACAATATTTGCAAATACGCTGCTCACATCCCAAATCAAAACAATGCTCTACCAACAAATAAGTTGCAAATTCCATCCACTTATCATTATCTTCTATTTCACTTTTAAAATACAGATTGACACCCCTAGTCTGATTTTTATAGTGACTTCGCCGACAACAAATACAAGAAACATTTGGTCTTTCACCTGAAATTACCTTAAACTTTGTGATTTCATCCTCAAATTTTTCTGTAATTACAGGTTCTACATTGTCTTCAACATTTTGTTCTACTAATGTGTCAGTTTCTTCACTCTCTTGCTGAGGCCCAAAGTAACAAAACTCAATATCCTCACAGACCTGCTTCACATCTGAAACTGACCCACGTAAAAGAGCACTGTTCAACTCACTTAACTTTAGTGCTGGCCTTTTTGCATAATACAACCTTCTCACTAACTTCCGCATTTGAGTATGATGTACTGCCAGCATTCTGAAATGGTGAAAAACACTTTCACAAACTTTCCTAGAAAGACAAGCCAGAGAATGACCTTGCAAACCAGTATGTTTCTCACTCTGCAAGGGTCTAGTCCTTGCAACCGCTTAATCTTTTGTTTTACACTTTTTTAGTATAGGCTCGTAAAAAACGACATCATTTTTCAATAGATTCCTGTCGTACACTACAAACACTACTGCATTCCCAAGTGTACACAGGGTTTTTAGCACGTCTCCCTAAAACTTCATCAGCTATCACTTCTTCTGCATTTATTTCAACCATTTTCTCTTTCTCCATTGGACAACCATCACTAACCTCATAACCTCTACCACTGGTGTCAACTGCATACAATAACTTTTCACTCAGTGAATAACTCTCTTCATTAAAAAAAGGCTCTGAACTAGAACTGTGTTTCCATTCTCCCAAAAAACATCACACATTTTTTTTTATTACTAACTCTTTTCCTCCTACTTTTGGCCTTCATTACATATATTGGTTTATCTAGTGATCGAATTCTGTTTAACACTAAAATAAACAGTTTCCTTTTTACTTCAAAAGCCTTTTCCACAATGCTTTCAATATGCTTCTTCTTTTTATAAAATAAAGCTCTCTTTTTATATTTCTTCACATCTTTCAGCAAATTATGCACTACTCTCTTGTAAAATATTTTTTTGCGTAATTCCTTATACTGATTTTGTCTTCTTTTACCATACTTTATCTCCTTTGACTGAACATTTGCTTTTTTACTTTTCCTCTTATTTTGAATTTTTTCTTACTTGAAAAATTCTCTGAAGTTGCAGCATTACCTACATTCTGTTTGCTCCTACAAACATTTTTAATAAATTGCTTCGTGATCTTACCAGAAGATTTTTTCCTTTTAGCCACATTATCTTGTTCATTCAATACTTGTGGTTGATGTTTCTTCAAATAATCCTCCTGTCTCTGTTCTTTTCTTTTTCTTCCTGGCATAATTTCTCTATTTTAACGTTGAAAAACAGTATCTGCAAAAAAGAATCACAAATAAATGTATATTAATAACTTTCAAATGTACAGTATTCCATTACTGTACAAACACATTTTATATAAAAACTGACTAAGAAACTATAGCCCTGAACCACAAGTGTGACGATGATTAAAACACTACATACATAATGCATACTACTTTGAAGCAGTTCATGCCCTAAAGCCTACCTCACTAAAAGACTACATGCTAACTGACTGAATGATTACAGTACTAAAAGGAGACACACTGGGTGAGTAACAGGGTGTTTGCTAGAAGTGTATGAATACTAACTGGGGAATTGAAGGTATGAAAGATAACTGTGTAGCTGATTAGAGGACTCAATGCATACTGGATAGGCATTTAAAGCAGTCCATGTGCTAAGGCCTGGCTCACTGCATGAGTACTTGGGTACTGACTGAATGATTAGACTACAGCAAGGAGAGTGCCTGGGTGAATTTATAAGTGGTAGGCTTTTGATGCAGGGAATGGATTAGTACTTGGTACTGAATGGGTCACTAGAAGAGTGCAAAGGGCGTGACAGGATGTTTGCTGGACTATATGGATACTGACTAGGGAATTGAAAGTGTGAAAGACAAGTGTCTAGGTGGTTAGAAGACTGCATGCATAGTGCATAGGGGTTTGAAGGAGTCCATGTGCTAAGACCTGGCTCAGTGCATGAATACTTAGGCAGTGACTGAATCATTAGAGTACTGGAAAGAGAGCGTCTTGGTGAATTTATAAGTGTTTGGGTTTTGGCACAGTGAATGGATTAGTACATGGTGCTGAATGGGTCACTAGAGGACTGCAAAGGGAGTGACAGGGTGTTTCCTGGAAGTGTATGGATACTGACTAGGGAATTGAAGGTGTGAAAAACAACTTTGTAGGTGGTTAGAGAACTACATGCATACTGCATAGACATTTGAAGCAGTCTATTTGGTAATGAATGGTTCACAACATAAGTACTTAGAAACTGACTAAATCATCAGACTACTTCTAGGACAGTGCCTGGGTAAAACTTTTAAATTTTCAGTTCTGGTGCAGTGAAGACAATACTACATGGTACTGCACTTTAGTGTTAAAGCATGACTCATTTTATCAATGCATAAGCAAACACTGGCTTCTAATGCTACTAAAACTTGACAACATGGCAGGTTTTAAAACACTTATCTGCCACCAAATACACAATGTTACCAAATGCTTCTCTCACAGTGGTTCCCAAATGGACACAGACTCACAGTGTGATTCTAGACAAGCACCACTATCCCTAGGAGTTTACCAAAACTCATTCACTACAGTGGAAGTGGTAAGGGAACTGCACACAATCTACATATTTCACGACTACACTTTAGTGTCTATACCTGACTCATTTAATGAAAGCATAAGCCATAACTGTCTTCTAATGCTACTAAAACTTGACAACATGACATGTTTTAAAACAGTTATCTGTCAGCAAATACACGATGTTACCTAACACTTCTCTCACAGTGGTTCCCAAATGCACACAGACTCACAGTGTGATTCTAGACAAGCACCACTATCCCTAGGAGTTTACCAAAACTCATTCACTACAGTGGAAGTGGTAAGGGAACTGCACACAATCTACATATTTCACGACTACACTTTAGTGTCAATGCCTGACTAATTTAATGAAAGCATAAGCCATAACTGTCTTCTAATGCTACTAAAACTTGACAACAAGACATGTTTTAAAACAGTTATCTGTCAGCAAATACACGATGTTACAAAACACTTCTCTCACAGTGGTTCCCAAATGCACACAGACTCACAGTGTGATTCTACACAAACAACACTATCCCTAGGAGTTTACCAAAACTCATTCACTACAGTGGAAGTGGTAAGGGAACTGCACACAATCTACATATTTCACGACTACACTTTAGTGTCAATACCTGACTCATTTAATGAAAGCATAAGCCATAACTGTCTTCTAATGCTACTAAAACTTGACAACATGACATGTTTTAAAACAGTTATCTGTCAGCAAATACACGATGTTACCAAACAATTCTCTCACATTGGTTCCCAAATGCACACAGACTCACAGTGTGATTCTAGACAACAACTACTATCCCTAGGAGTTTACCAAAACGTATTTACTACTATGGAAGTGGTAAGGGAACTGCACACAATGTGCATATTTCAAAAGTGCACTTTTGTGTCAAAGCCTGACTCATTTAATCAACGCATAAGCAAAGACTGGCTTCTAATGCTACTAAAACTTGACAACATGACAGGTTTTAAAAGAGTTATCTGTCAGCAAATACAAGATGTTACTAAATGCTTCTCTCACAGTGGTTCCCAAATGCACACATGCTCTCTGTGTGATTCTAGACAAACAACACTATCCCTTGCACTATACCTAAACACATTTCTTCATCTACAAGGAGTACTACATTTTAGTGCAGAAACATAACTCATTTCACAAATTCATAAACAATGACTGGTTTCTAATTCTACCAAAATATAAAAACTGCATAGTTATCTGTCTACAAACACATGAAAAAAACAAATCCTTATCACAAAATGGTTTCTACATGCACACACACTGTCAATAAGATTGTAGAGAAAAAAAGTACTCCCTACACTTTAGCAGAAGAAATACATTAGTCTGATTAAAATAAAAATAGTCTACATACATCCCCTAACAATTAAATAACTCACCTTTCAAGATGTTTTGTAGATTAAGAAGTATATCAGTCACACACCAGATATCAGTCACACACCAGATTTTCTTATACAAAATCTCTGCACTGTGCACCTGTCAGCAGAACCAAAGAATGGCAAAGAAGTTTCCCTCTCACTTGCCACACATATACATGTAAACATCAAATCACATTCCTTCCCACATAAATTCAAAAGTAAAAACACATTTCTATTGGTTAAACATTTCAACCCTTTCTAAATGACATAAACTTCAACCCTTCCCCCAATCTGCCTTCTGCCCGTTACCATAGAAACAGGTCATGGAACACTGTACTGAGCACACAGGTCACAAGTTCAGCACACACAATGTTGCTAATCAAGACAGCAAGTGTGCTTGACTTCTCAACATATCAGCTTGCTATCATATAGCTAGCATATATAATGTTCCTTACAATCAGTTTTTGTTAACCAATAAGAATCATGCGTTTAAAAAACAGAAATATGCACCCTACGTTTCAGTGTAGAAGGTTGTCAAACAACCAATGATTTCTTGTCATTTTTCAAAATTGCATCTTAGCCACCATTTTAGAAACATCTTACTTTCCAAACTGCCATTTCATTTACAGAGACCATCTGAGTGCATCCAGACAGCCTTACACGATGCTTAGAGTGTGGATTGTGGGACACAGCTACATTTTCTGGAGCCAAAGGTATGCAGAAAACAAAGGCATTCACAAAGACCTAGGTTTGCCAAATTTAGACATTAAATGGATTGGACAGAGAGGGTTAAAGTGGCACCAATTGATGCCATTGGTGAAATCCTTCATGCAAATCCAACACCCTGACCTCATAATAGTGCACTGTGGTGGCAATGACCTAGGCACTTTGACTGGGGTAGGTCTGGAAATGCTTATGAAGGACACCTTTGCAGAACTGATTTCACTTTTCCCTAAAACTGCCTTTGTGTATTCTAACATATGCCAAAGGCAGAAAAGGAAGTGGTCCGATCATTTTTGTCCACAGATTGAGAAAGCTAGGAAACATGTGAATAAATCTGTTTCTGCTTTTCTCCGAGACTACAGAATGGGGTCCATTTACAATAATAATCTGCGCTTTCATATGCAAGAGATGTATAGGAGAGATGGAGTACACTTTACTGATGAAGGAAACAGAGTCTTCCTCAACAACTTTAGACTCTGTATAGGTACCTACTTATAAGTACCAAAATCTCTCAATGAACACAACGGCTCTTTTTAGAGCCACTCAAGAACAAAACACTTAAGCTTAATCTTTATCTCCCAACAATTTCATTTATTTTCCCCTTGGATCCGCTAACCCACCACGAGAGAATCCGTGCATCCAACGCGATAGGATGCGCACACCGTGCGCGCATTTCACCGTTTTCTTTTTTTTTAAAAAGGGGGGCCCCAGGGGGTCCTTCTGGGACCCCCTAAGCACCTCTAGAGGGTCAGAGTATTTCCACTCTGCCCCCTTTATATGTTTTACACACTTTTTCCCCTTGCTTCTTCAGCCTCGCTTCTACCGAGGCAGAAAATGGCCGCCAACAGTTCCTGGTTTCGAATGTAGAGAGACACTCGACAGCCAATTAGCATTCAGCGCGCGATCGGGAGGGTGCGCGCTCGGTTCGGGGAGGGTGCGCGTACGGTGCGTGTACGGTCCGCGGATCCTCCGCGGCCATAGATATTTATGTACTTTTAACTCTAATTTTCTCAGGAACTACTGAACGGATTCACACCATTTATGCAAAAGGCACGAGTCTGAACTGAGGACTACCTCTCTGCCAAATTTGGTGTCATTCTGTTCAGCGGTTCGGGCTGTAGCTGCGACAACAGATCCTATGGGAAATTGCATGGGGAAAATGCGTTTTGGGACCCCCCTTTTTTCTCGGCCCCTGCTGGACGAATCACCACAAACCTTTCAGGGTAGGAGCTGAGCGGAGCTGGCCAAAAGTTTGGAAAATTTCGCGAGGATTCGTCAACCGGTGCCAGACTTATTGGGAATAGAATGTTGCGGATTTCCTATGGAAAATAGGTCCTAACTAGAACTACCTACTGGCGACCGCCAGTAGGTAATATATATATATATATATGTGTGTATATATTCACTTTAAAAACCATAGGTTTCACACATGTTATAGTTAGGTGGATATTTCACTCGTAAAAAACCAATGAAATTCCCCCGTTATAGTTAGTTCAGATAACTATAACTCGCGCGGCCGCAATCCACTGCTGATGACGTCACATATTACATCACTCATGACATGGTCAGTGGCATCACTCATGACATCATCCTTGTGATAGAGTGGCGGCCGCGCGAGTTATAGTTATCCATAGTTATCTATAGTTATTTTTTTTGGTTTTTCACCGTGCGCGCACCCCGTGATTTTTAAAAAAAAAATGAATTTTTTTTTTCTGCCTTCGGGGCCCTTCAGGGACCCCCTGACAAAGGCTAGGGGGTCAGGAACTCTCTACCCTGCCCCCTTTTCACATTCGCCACCTTCCTTTTTCACTCTCGCACTGAAAACAAACAAAATGGCGGCCGACACTTCCTGATTTCGACCGATTCGAACGTTGACTAACATGTAACCACCAATCAGAATTACGCTCGCGCACGTTAGGGTGCGCGCACGGTGCTCGCATGGTGCGCGGCTATAGATATGTATGTGCTTTTAACTGCAATTTTCTCAGGAACTACTGAACAGATTGACTCCATATATGCAAAAGGCACATCCCTGAGCTGAGGACTACCTCTCTGCCAAATTTCAAGTAATTCTGTTCAGCCGTTCGGGCTGTACCTTGGACTAAAGGTCCCTATGGAAAATTGCATGGGGAAAACGCGTTTTGGGACCCCCCTTTTTTCTCAGCCCCCGCTTGACGAATCCCCCCGAGACTTTCAGGGTAGGAGCGGAGCGGAGCGCCCCACCTATTTTGAAAATTTCGCGAGGATTCGTCAACCGGCGCCAAAGTTATTCCAAATAGAATGTTGCGGATTTCCTATGGAAACACGGTCCTAACTATAACTATCTACTGGCGACCGCCAGTAGATAATATCTCGCTGGCTTCGTCTCAAACATCCACTTTCACTTGGACAAGACGAACGCGGAACCAAAGTTCCTTGTGCAGTCATAAGTTTATTCAATTGCCCTACATCTCCGCCATACGATATATATATATATATTACCTACTGGTGGTCGCCAGTAGGTAGTTATATTCAGGACCTATTATCCATAGGAAATCCGCAACAATCTATTTGGAATAACTTTGGCGCCGGTTGACCAATCTTCGCAAAATTTTCAAAACTGGTGGGGCGCTCCGGTCCGCTCCTATCCTGAAAGTCTCGGGGTGATTCGTCAAGCGGGGGCCGAGAAAAAAGGGGGTCCCAAAACATGTTTTCCCTATGCAATTTTCCTTAGGAACAATTAATTGCAGCTGCAGCCCGAACTGCTCAACGGAATTATACGAAATTTGGCAAAGAGGTAGCCTTTGGTTCACACTCGTGCCTTTTGGTTAAATGGTGTAAATCCGTTCAGTAGTTGCTGAGAAAATCTAAACTAAAATCATAGATATATCTGGGCGGAGCCTAACCACACATCTCATCGTGAGATCTGATTGGCCGTCAGTACTACATCCAAGAAGTGTTGGCAGCCATCTTGGGACCAATATACATGATAGCACCTCATTAAAAAGCATTGCAGTTAATAGAAGGTTTTAAGACTTTAGTTACATTATAAATCATTTGTTGATGGTACCATACTCATTTTAGGAATTGTGGTGTGTTCTAAGGTGATTTTACCATGTGAAAAAGCCTTCTGCTGGGATATCATGAATCATGTTTGAAAGAGAACTATTTTCTCATGCTTTTCCCACAGAGGTTTGGAAGGTGATCTATAAGCTAAACTGAGAGCATATTTTCTGTAAAATCACATTATCTTTCTCAGTTATGTGAGAATGAAGTCTGACATTCTCAGTAAAACATGTAGATCCAACAAGGGCTGAGACAGTCAGTTGATTCCTTTTTGTTCTACTGCAGCTGCCCACAGTGTTCTAAAGAACAACTAGAGCGCTAACAGTCCTACTTATGACAAACGTATGGCACACCTGAAGCCGTCTTGATTGGAATAAAGTGGTAACTCTTAAAACATTTAATTTAAAAAGGAACAAAATGAAGGGGTTCATTTTGCCATAGAAAGTATGATTAGTGCTGCAGAAAGAAAAATTAGGGCACCTTTTGAGTGACTTCTCAAATCCTCTTCTATTTCATTAAAAGATTCTGACATGCAGACTGAAACATGCGCTTTCAATACCAGCAGCAGACTTCCCTGGTGAGCAGTAGCTTCACTACAGTGATCTAATGAGCAACTAGAGTGCTAACATTCTGAATTTATGGCAAATGTGTGACACATCTGAATGCCTTCTTGATGGAATCAAAGTAAAAAACTGAAAGTATTTCCTTCTGAGGAGACTGTAGTAAATGAGGACATTAGGAAACTTCATAACAAATAAGTCTCCCAAGATGGCCACCAGAGACAAAAGAGCCCAAATGTAGCACAATTATTACCCAGACGTAGCCCAAATATAGCCCAATGACAGAATGACCCAGAGTGTTATAAAGAACAACTAGAGCGCTAACAGTCTTACTTATGACAAAAGTATGGCACACCTGAAGCCATCTTGATTGGAATAAAGTGGTAACACTTAAAACATTTAATTTGCAAAGGAACAAAATGAGGAGGTTCATTTTGCCATAGAAATTATGATTAGTGTTGCAGAAAGAAAAATTAGGGCACATTTTGACTTCTCAAATCCTCTTCTATTTCATTAAAAAAATTCTGACATGCAAACTGAAACATGCACTTTGAATACCAGCAGCAGACTTCCCTGGTGAGCAGTAGCTTTACTACAGTGATCTAATGAGCAACTAGAGTGCTAACATTCAGAACTTATGGCAAATGTGTGACACATCTGAATGCCTTCTTGATGGAACCAAAGTAAACAAGCATTGAAAATGCAATAGGTCTTGCCCTCGTTTAAGTTAAAGCAATTCTTCTGTTTGTAATTATGTGGCTTTTTAGCTTTGCTTGTATTAGTGTTTTTCAAACTTTCATGTACATAAAATGTATATGTATGCATATATGTTTGCATGCATTTATATTTGTATTTATATAGATATATGCAGATTATATATATGTTTATATATGTATGTGTATATATATATATACGCACATGCATATATATAAATGCATATATATATGTGCATTTGTGTGTGTGTAGGAAGAGGTAGGTAGAGGTGTGGAGTTGTAGAGGTAGAGAGGTAGAGGTAGAGAGGTAGACAGTAGTAGAGAGAGGAGTAGAGTGAGGTAGAGAGTAGAGAGTGAGTAGTAGAGAGTAGTAGAGAGAGTAGCAGAGAGTAAGTAGTAGAGACTAGTAGAGTGAGTAGTAGTGAGTGAGTAGTAGAGAGTGAGTAGTAGAGAGTAGTAGAGAGTGAGTAGCAGAGAGTGAGTAGTAGAGAGAGTAGTAGAGTGAGTAGTAGAGAGTAGTAGGTAGAGAGTAGTAGAGAGTGAGTAGTAAAGAGTAGTAGAGAGTGAGTAGTAGAGAGTAGTAGAGAGTAAGTAGTAGAGAGTGAGTAGTAGAGAGTAGTAGAGACTGAGTAGTAGAGAGAGTAGTAGAGAGTGAGAACTAGAGAGGGTAGTAGAGTAGTAGAGAGTGAGCAGTAGAGAGTAGTTGACAGCGAGTAGATGAGAGTGAGTAGTGGAGAGTGAGCAGTAGAGAGTAGTAGAGAGCGAGTAGTAGAGAGTGAGTAGTAGAGAGTAGTAGAGAGTGAGTAGTAGTGAGTAGTAGAGAGAGAGTAGTAGAGAGCGAGTAGTAGAGTAGTAGAGAGTGAGTAGTAGAGAGTGAGTGGTAGAGAGTAGTAGAGTGAGTACCGTAGAGTGAGTAGTAGAGAGAGTAGTAGTGAGTGAGTGGTAGAGAGTGAGTAGTAGAGAATAGTAGAGAGTGAGTAGTAGAGAGTAGGAGAGTGAGTAGTAGAGAGAGAGTAGTAGAGAGTGAGTAGTAGAGAGTAGTGAGTAGTAGAGAGTGAGTAGTAGAGAGAGAGTAGTAGAGAGTGAGTAGTAGAGAGTAGTAGAGAGTGAGTAGTAGAGAGTAGTCAGTCAGTGTCAATCAGTCAGTGTCAGTCAGTCAATGTCAGTCAGTCAGTGTCAGTCAGTCAGTCAGTGTCAGTCAGTCACTGTCAGTCACTGTCAGTCAGTGTCGGTCAGTCAGTGTCAGTCAATCAGTGTCTGTCAGTGTCAGTCAGTCAGTGTCAGTCAGTCAGTGTCAGCTAGAGCAGCTCTGCTGACCTGGTTCTCTGGCTCTAAAGCAGCTCTGCTGACCTGGTTCTCTCCCTCTATAGCAGCTCTGCTGACCTGGATTCTCTGGCTCTACAGCAGGTCTGCTGACCTGGTTCTCTGGCTCTAAAGCAGCTCTGCTGACCCGGTTCTATGGCTATAAAGCAGTTCTGCTGACATGGTTCTCTGGCTCTAGAGCAGCTCTGCTGACCTGGTTCTCTCCCTCTAGAGCAGCTCTGCTGACCTGGTTCTCTCTCTCTAAAGCAGCTCTACTGACCTGGTTTCTCTGGCTCTACAGCAGCTCTGCTGACCTGGTTCTCTGGCTCTAGAGCAGCTCTGCTGACCTGGTTCTTAGGCTCTAGAGCAGCTCTGCTGACCTGGTTCTCTGGCTCTAAAGCAGCTCTGCTGACCTGGTTCTATGGCTCTAAAGCAGCTTTGCTGACTAGGTTCTCTGGTTCTAGAGCAGCTCTGCTGACCTGGTTCTCTTGCTCTAAAGCAGCTCTGCTGACCTGGTTCTCTGGCTCTAAAGCGGCTCTGCTGGCCTGGTTTTTGGCTCTAAAGCAGCTCTGCTGAGCTGGTTCTCTCCCTCTAAAGCAGCTCTGCTGACCTGGTTTCTCTGGCTCTACAGCAGCTCTGCTGACTTGGTTCTCTGGCTCTAGAGCAGCTCTGCTGACCTGGTTTCTCTGGCTCTACAGCAGCTCTGCTGACCTGGTTCTCGGCCTCTAGAGCAGCTCTGCTGACCTGTGTTTCTGGCTGTAGAGCAGCTCTGCTGACCTGGGTCTCTGGTTCTATAGCAGCTCTGCTGACCTGCTTCTTAGGCTCTAGAGCAGCTCTGCTGACCTGCTTCTCTGGCTCTACAACGGCTCAGCTGACCTGGTTTCTCTGGCTCTACAGCACCTCTGCTGACCTGGTTCTCTGCACTCACGATGCACCCACCCGACTTCGCGGAAATATATTTTAAAATAATATAAGTTTATTATAAGAACAAATATGTTATTTTTATGACTATTTTAGATAATCTCTTGCCCTGATATGTATTTTAAAGACGCATACATATAATTTTGGAACATAACATTTTTTTGCTGGAGTCGCACACCCAGTGCGCCACAGCAAGTATATGACGTCACGTGGGACCCGCCACCGCGCAAGCATCTTGTACCGTAATGGGCATGTGTCGTGAATGCGCGGGAGCAGGAGTCGCGGACTGGTCGTATACCAATCGCGCATATCACGTAATATTAAATGTATATGATGTAACTGAAAAACATGCAGCCGTCGCACACCGTATGCGGATCCTTTAAAACTTTTCTAAAATAGCGGCTAGAATCCGCGCACCTACCGTGATGTGTACGCTTTGAGTGCGCGACGTTGAAAAAAAGTGGAATTTAAAAAAAAGAAAAAGAAAATAATATAAATATATTAAAATAAAAAATGATAACAAAAATATTAATCAATATTTCAGTTTGAATTTTTTTTTGCAGTTTTCAGAAAAATATATAATGTTATTTAATGAATAAAATATTTATAAATAAACAGTTAAAAAACTGTAGAAAATCAGTACAAAAAAATAGGTATAACTACTATCACACTTAAAAATTAGCATTTAAAAAAACCTTTGAAATTCACTGAAAAAAACCATAGGTTTCAGAGACGTTATAGTTAAAAAAACCTTAGAAATTCACAGAAAAAAACCATAGGTTTCAGGGGTGTTATAGTTAGCTGGCCATTTCACTCGTACAAAACCATAGAAATTCCTCCGTTATAGTTAGTTCAGCTAACTATAACTCGCACGCCTGCAGTGCACTGCTGATGACGTCACATATTACATCACTCATGACATGGTCAGTGACAACTCTCATGACATCACTGATGACATCTCAAATGACATCACTGATGACATCATCCACGTGACAATCTGATACACCTCATCATACACTAGTATAACCTTTCATCACTCACTGTAAAATACAGAGTACCATATTTGAAACCATTGACACACCAATACCAGTTACTACATACCCACTCACTGATTCCTAAGTCTACACACATAACTACCCATTCAACAACAGAATCATTTATACATACAGTCACTAATTAATAGAACACTATCAAATGCACTTATATACAAATATAGACATTGACACATCAGCAGTCATCTTAGTCGGTTATGCAGTCATCCTACTCACTCATGAAAAAAATTAATCACACTTACATTTACTCACTTACACAATGATCCAACAACACCTAATTAATTCAAACACATAGTAACTCATAGTTAATATGTTAAAAAATCACCATTACAATTATACACTCATTCAAATAGTTACTCTCACAATCACTGACTCTTACACATACTTATTTATATACACCAACTCTCACATACAATGCCTTTTATTTTTTTACTTTGTTGAAGATGTACAACTAAAACATATTTTCGCTCAACAACACACACATAAATGCACTCAGTCACCCAAACAACTGTTTCCACATGCAGTCTTAAACCTTTACACCTAATCAATCAACCATTCACACATATATGCATAGAGTTACACACACCCCAACCAACCACACACAAACTCAGTGTCCCATAAAAATACTCACCCAGCTAATCAATAACTAATATACACACTCATGTAGTTAGTGACCAACTGATGCAGCATGTTATACAACAACAGAGACAGTGATGCACACATTCACATAGTTTAGTTACTAATCCATGTATTAAGTGAGACACTTTTATTTACTCACTTAAACAGACAGTCAGACAGCTACTAAATCCCCCATCCAGACAGTTATATATCCACTCAATCTTCAAATACAGATTGGTATATATATATAATACATATTTAAATTTCAAACTAAACTACATTCATTGGATGATGTCATCAGTGATGTCATTTGAAATGTCACTGACCATGTCATGAATGATGCAATATGTGACATCATTAGCAGTGCATTGCGGGCGCGCTAGTTATAGTTAGCAAAACTAACTATAACGGAGGAATTTCTATGGTTTTGTACGAGTGAAATGGGCAGCTAACTATAACACCCCTGAAACCTATGGTTTGTTCTGTGAAATATATATATATATATATATATATATATATATATATATATATATATATATATATATATATATATATATATATATATATATATATATATATTCACTGAAAAAACAATAGGTTTTAGGGGTGTTATAGTTAGCTGGACATTTCACTCGAACAAAACCATTGAAATTCCTCCGATATAGTTAGTTGTACTAACTACATCTCGCGCGCCCGCAATCCACTGCTGATGATGTCACATATTACATCATTCATGACATGGTCAGTGACATCACTGATGACATCATCCAGTGAATGTGGTTTGGTTCGTTATTTAAGTATGTATTATATATATATAGTAATTTGCATTGAAGAATGAGTGGATATATAAATATAAATATCTGGATGGAGGATTTAGTAGCAGTGTGATTGACTGTTTACTTGACTAATTTATAGTGTCTCACTAAATATATTGGATTGTGACTAAACTGTGTGAATATCTGTATCACTTTGTCAGTTGTTGTTTAAACGGCTGCACCAGTTGGTTACTAGCTACGTGAAAATCTATATTAGTTATAGATTAGTTAACTGAGTATTTGTATGGGAGAGTGAATGTGTGTGTGGTTCGGTGGGGGGTGTGTGACAGCCCAAAGATGTGTGAATATTTGATTAAGTAGGTATATGAAGTTAAAACTACATGTTATAACAGTTGTTTGGGTGAGTGAATATCTTTATGGGTGTGGTGATGAGCCAATATATGTCTCAATGGTACATGTCCAACAAACTAGAAAAATAAAAGCCAGTGTATGTGTCAGTTGTTGTATATAAATAAGTATACATAAGACTCAGTGATTGTATGAGTGACTGTATGGATAACTGTATACTTGTAGTAGTGTTTTTATAACACACTAAGTATGAGTTATTATCTATATGAATAAATGAAGTGGTGTTTTTATAAGTGTATTGCTAAGTAAAAGTAAGTATGATCCATTGTTTGCATAAGTGAGTAGGATGACTTCATAAGTGATTAGGATGTGTGCTGGTGTGTAATGTCGATAATGATGTATAAGTATATTTGATAGTGTTCTATTGATCATTGACAGCATGTATGAGTGAATCTATAGGTAAGTGATTAGATGTGTGTATAGATCTAGGAATCCCTGAGTGGGTGTTTAAAAACTTGTATTGGTGTGTCAATGGTTTTAAATCTGGCACTCTGTATTTTACAGTGAGTGATGAAAGGTTATACTAGTGTATGATGAGGTGTATCTGATTGTCACGTGGATGATGTAATCAGTGATGTCATTTGAGATGTCATCAGTGATGTCACTGACCATGTCATGAATGATGTAATATATGACATCATCAGCAGTGGATTGCAGGCGCGCGAGATGTAGTTAGTACAACTAACTATATCGGAGGAATTTCAATGGTTTTGTTCGAGTGAAATGTGCAGCTAACTATAACACCCCTAAAACCTATTGTTTTTTCAGTGAATTTCTAAGGTTTTATAAATGCTAATTCCTAACTATATCAGGCCTGAAACCTATGGTTTTTTCAGTGAATTTCAAAGGTTTTTTTAAATGCTAATTCCTAACTATATCAGGCCTGAAACCTATGGTTTTTTTCAGTGAATTTCAAAGGTTTTTGTAA
This sequence comes from Triturus cristatus, assembly GCF_964204655.1. Lineage (NCBI taxonomy): Eukaryota > Metazoa > Chordata > Amphibia > Caudata > Salamandridae > Triturus > Triturus cristatus. The sequence goes on from NC_140593.1 coordinate 632,258,362, forward strand.
ATGACAATTTTTAATGTATTAATTGTTATACTGGTTTTTTTATACTGATTTTCTACATTTTTTAAACTATTTATTTTTAGATATTTTTTTTAAATTACATTATAATTACATTATACATTACAATACAAAATATACTTCCTCAGAATGAATTACTTTAGTTTAAATACTTTGCAAATAGGCAATAGACTTTTAAGTACATTAGTTACAGTTGTTGCAATGGGCAACACAATTTCAAACAATGCAACATTGAGCTCAATGTGAATTTCTAGTCAAATGCAATTAGTTACTTTATGGATTACTTTTCTAACCACATGACTGGATCCTAGATTCAGTCCTTGGACATCTCCTGTAAACAGTTGAGTAAAAGCATTTTGGTTACAGTAGTGATTTTTAAGGAATATTATTGTATTTTAAAAGTTGACACTTAGAAATATTTTCACATAGAATCACCAATGTTATCCTATGGCAGAAAATTCACTTAGCAGGTAAGTAGTGTTATCGTTACTTTTTCTTACTCAGTGGTGTATCCTGGATCCAGCACTGGTGAATCTCCTGTAAACAGTTGAAAGAATGTGTTTAAGTCACAGGTGAGTAAATCGTAATTCGTAGTTCGGCTGATTTCAGAGGAATATTTGTACAATGATGAAGGAAGGGGCGGGGCCTGAGGTGACGTGTGCAAACACGCCCTGTGGCGCGTTTTAAGTTGGGGAATTAATTCCTCTTCAATCCTGCGGTCCCCTGGGGGCCAACTAGCCCACCAGGTACCTCCAGTATGCGCCAGGGAGCTGCGTTGCAGAGAGGTGTTCAGAGGCCACGCCCCTTTTTAGAACACTCTGCAACGCAGCTCCGTGGTGTTTACTGGAGGTACCTGTTTGAGCCTTGGGGGTCCTTGTGGGACCCCCTGAGCAGGCCTAGGGGGTCAGGGTGTTTCTACCCTGCCCCCTTTTCACGTTTTGCGCCTTTTTTGGGGGGGTTTCTTGTGCCTCGGTTCTACCGAGGCACAAGATGGCTGCCAACACTTCCTGATTCAGAGTGTTGGCAGCCAATTAAAATTCAGCTTGTGATCGGGAGGGTGCGCGGATCCTCCGAGGCCATAGATATATATGTACTTTTAACTCTAATTTTCTCAGGAACTACTGAACGGATTTACACCATTTAAGCAAAAGCACGGATCTGAACTGAGGACTACCTCTTTGCCAAATTTGGTGTAATTCCGTTCAGCAGTTCAGACTGTAGCTGCGGTTAAAGGTCCTATGGGAAAACGCATGTTGGGACCCCCCTTTTTTCTCGGCCCCCGCTTGACGAATCACCGTGAAACTTTCAGGATAGGAGCGGACCGGAGCTGGCCAAAAGTTTAAAATATTTCGCGAAGATTCATCAATCGGCGCCAAAGTTATTCCAAATAGAATGTTGCGGATTTCCTATGGAAAATAGGTACTAACTATATCTACCTACTGGCAACCGCCAGTAGGTAATATGTATGTGTATATATATATATATATATATATACATACTTATATAAACATATATATAATCTGCATATCTATATAAATACAAATATAAATGCATGCATACATATACATATATGCATACATATGCATGTTATGTACATGAAAGTTTGAAAAACACTAATACAAGCAAAGCTAAAAAGCCACCTAATTACAAACAGAATTGCTTTAACTTAAACGAGGGCGAGACCTATTGCATTTTCAATGCTTGTTTACTTTGGTTCCATCAAGAAGGCATTCAGATGTGTCCACATTTGCCATAAATTCTGAATGGTAGTACTCTAGTTGCTTATTAGATCACTGTAGTAAAGCTACTACTCACCAGGGAAGTCTGCTGCTGGTATTCAAAGTGCATGTTTCAGGCTGCATGTCAGAATTTTTTAATGAAATAGAAGAGGATTTGAGAAGTCAAAATGTGCCCTAATATTTCCTTTCTGCAGCACTAATCATAATTTCTATGGCAAAATGAACCCCCTCATTGTGTTCCTTTGCAAATTAAATGTTTTAAGTGTTACCACTTTATTCCAATCAAGATGGCTTCAGGTGTGCCATACTTTTGTCATAAGTAAGACTGTTAGCGCTCTAGTTGTTCTTTAGAACACTCTGGGACATTCTGTCATTGGGCTATACTTGGGCTACATCTGGGTGATATTTGTGCTACATTTGGGCTCTTTTGTCTCTGGTGGCCATCTTGGGAGACTTATTTGTTATGAAGTTTCCTAATTTCCTCATTTACTACAGTCTCCTCAGTAGGAAATACTTTCAGGTTTTTTACTTTGATTCCATCAAGAAGGCATTCAGATGTGTGACACATTTGCCATAAATTCGGAATGTTAGCACACTAGTTGCTCATTAGATCACTGTAGTAAAGCTACTGCTCACCATGGAAGTCTGCTGCTGGTATTCAAAGTGTATGTTTCAGTCTGCATGTCGCAATTTTTTAATGAAATAGAAGAGGATTTGAGAAGTCACTCAAAATGTGCCCTAATTTTTCTTTTTTTCAGCACTAATCATAATTTCTATGGCAAAATGAACCCCCTCATTGTAATGCTTTTAAATTAAACTAGTCACTCTCTACTACTCACTCACTACTACTCTATACTACTCACTCTCTACTACTCACTGTCTACTACTCACTCTCTACTACTCACACTCTACTACTCTACTACTCACTCTCTGCTACTCTACACTACTCTCTCTCTACGACTCTACACTACTCTCTCTCTACTACTCCCTCTCTACTACTCACTCTACTACTCACTCTCTACTACTCACTCTCTACTACTCACTCTCTACTACTCACTCTCTACTACTCGCTCTCCACTACTCACTCTCTACTACTCGCTCTCTACTACTCTCTACTACTCACTCTCTACTACTCTCTCGCTACCTCTCTACTACTCTCTCTGCTACTCACTCTCTACTACTCACTCTACTACTCTCTACTACTCACTCTCTACTACTCTCTCTACTACTACTACTCACTCTCTATTACTCTGTACTACACACTCTCTACTACTCACTCTCTAGTACTCACAATCTACTACTCGCTCTCTCCTACTCACTCTACTACTCACTCTTCACTACTCTCTCTACTACTCACTCTCTACTACTTTCTCTACTACTCACTCTCTACTACTCTCTACTACTCACTCTACTACAGTCTCTCTACTACTTGCTCTCTACTCCTCGCTCTCTACTACTCTCTACTACTCACTCTCTACTACTCAATACTACTCACTCTAGTACTCACTCTCTACTACTTACTCTCTACTACTCTACTACTCCCTACTACTCTCTCTCTACTACTCACTCTCGACTACTCACTCTCTACTACTCTCTACTACTCACTCTCTACTACTCACTCTCTACTACTCACTCTTTACTACTCTCTCTACTACTATCTACTACTCACTCTCTACTACTCACTCTCCACTACTCACTCTCTACTACTCTCTCTCTACTACTCTCTACTACTCACTTTCTACTACTCACTCTACTACTCTCTCTCTACTACTCACTCTACTACTCACTCTACTACTCTCTCTGCTACTCACTCTCTACTACTCACTCTCTACTACTCACTCTACTACTCTTTACTGCTCATTCTACTACTCTCTACTACTCACTCTACTACTCACTCTCTACTACTCTCCATTACTCTCTACTACTCACTCTCTACTACCCACTCTCTACTACTCTCTACTACTCACTCTCTACTACACTCTACTACTCACTCTCTACTACTCACTCTACTACTCTCTACTACTCACTCTGCTACTCTCTCTACTACTCTCTCTACTACTCACTCTCTACTCTCTATTACTCATCCTCTACTCTCTACCTCTCTCTCTACTCCTCTCTACCTCTCTAACCTTACCTCTCTACCTCTGCCTCTTTACCTCTACACCTCTACCTCTCTACCTCTCTCTGCCTCTCTCTACACGCACACATATGCACATATATATGCACATATATGCATAAGCATTTATATATATGTATGTGTGTGTATATATATATATATACATACATATATAAACATATATATAATCTGCATATCTATATAAATATAAATGCATGCATACTTATACATATATGCATGTTATGTACATGACAATTTGAAAAACACTAATAAAAGCAAAGCTAAAACGCCACCTAATTACAAACAGAATTGCTTTAACTTAAACGAGGTTTTAGAACCCTTGCAGTGGCTACACTGCAAGGGTTCCACTAATATAGTGGATATATTAAATATCATCTTATTAAGTAAACTACTTATGTCCATCACCAGATACTGAACTAACCCATATCTATTGACATACCATGTCCACTTCGAATATCCCTACGTACACAGAGGAATATATTGCTAGAATCATTAGTGGCCCTTCTCTGTTCCACACACCAGGGCCTGCAACCAATGCACCACCAGACATAGCAAGCGAGAAACTCACGGCTCTGAAAAGACTCAAAAAGAAGCACATTCGCACTGAACTACATGCACGTATGTTAACCGAATATCTCAAGGCAGATATTATTCCAGTTGGCCTACAGGTACGCAACATCCCTGCTATCTTCCTACAAGATAAAAAATTTAAAACTGGTTTCTCACACATTGGCACAACCTGCTCCCGCCACTGGATGGTGTTGGGAATAGATACAGCACTTGAACACAGCAAGCGAGAATTGGAAGAGATCTTAGAACTAGAAAAGGCAATTCTTGAGCTAAATAGCCTAGCAGATGCAAAGGCTGCTCTAGAAAAATTGGAAAGAACCATTCTAGACTTTCAAAGTTTCGAGCACCACAAAAAATCAACAAAGGTGACTAAAGATATTAGAAACTACAATAAAGAAAAGACTTACCCGTACCTGCAGGAAGACTTCTTTACCACAAACAATCAAGAACAACAGAGAATCCCCGCAGGCACCTGGGGTAGATTCAGACACAACCAACCAGTTACTTTTTCTGACTCCTCCATAGACTCAGACAACTCCGACCCAGGCGCAGGCCCCAGCACCTCCACACATAACCCCAATTTTTTAGGGAGAGGCCAGACCTTTACAGGAGAGAGAGGGAGAGGGAGAGGGAGAGGGAGGACAAGAGTCCATTTCCCACCGGGGGAACGCCAAACACGACGCAAGTTTTACCAATGGGGGTACCAATACTAGAAATTGGATCCCAGGCCCCTATCACTAACATGGAACAACTCCCCATATTCAACCTCTCGACGCATCAACTGGCTGCTACAGATATCACCCTCCTTAGCAGAGGCCTCTCCTTTGTGCTAACTGAAAAGCCTAACTGGTTTAACATACAGACCGAAATCCTACAGTTCTTCAGAAAGGTGAGGCTTAAAGCCTTCTTTCAGCATAAGGAAAACACAAGTAAGACAGACTTGACAGGTCTTCGCCCAAAGTCTATCTTTAACCCTCCCAGTGGCTCTATGCCGCCAGAAGTCATCACATTTGAACATCTTGTACTCAGAGATTTGAACAAAATTAAAGAAGACTACAGATTCACACCTTTTAACGTGAGTTTAGAGGAAAAACAAAGCCTTAACAAACTCAAAGAACTAGATGACATTGTGATCAAACCCTGTGACAAGGGAGGTGGGATAGTACTACAGGACAAGAGTGCATATGACAAAGAAATCTATCGTCAACTAGCCAACATAGCTCACTACGAGCCTTTGGCACGCGACCCTGTAAAAGAAATCTGTGACCTCATCCTAAAAACAACCCAAATTGGTCTAGAAGAAGGTTTCATTAGTAAAAATGAATTTGCATTCCTCAACAATAAGACCCCAAGGACACCTGTGCTGTACACCCTACCCAAAATGCATAAAAATCTGGAAGTCCCACCAGGGAGACCTATACTCTCCGGCTGTGGCTCAGTCCTAGAGCCCTTGGGTAAATACATCGATTTCTTTATCAAGGACATGGTAAAGACTACTATCTCATATGTGAAAGACACCACACACCTAATTAATCTCATTGAATCACAACCTTTTGATTCCCAAACTGAACTCCTTGTCACTATGGACATTGAGTCTTTATATACGAATATACCCCAAAACAAAGGTATAGAAGTCATTAAGAAACATTTGAACCTCCGTCCAGCTCCACACCAGGTACCGACTGATTTCATCATTTCACTCCTGGAAATTGCCCTAACTAGAAACTACTTCCAATTTAACAACAAATACTACAGACAATGTAAGGGCACTTCGATGGGGGCAATTTTTGCTCCCAATTTTGCGATCCTGTTTGTGGACGAGATAGAGACAAGTACCATTCTTAACTGTATGAATCCATTCCTCCCCAAAATACGTACATGGCGCAGATACATAGATGATGTTTTTATGATCTGGTCTGGCACAAATACTGAACTAGAAGCATTTTGCCTTTGGCTCAACAATGTCCAACCCGACCTTAAGTTCACTCACAACTATGACGACACTAAGGTAGACTATCTCGATGTCTCCATAAAAAGTGCCAATGGAGAACTCTACACAACTCTATTTACAAAACCCACCGAGCGCAATACTCTCCTTCAATACAACAGCGCACACCCAAGGGCACTGCGAGACGGCCTGCCCTATGGGCAATTCCTTAGAATCAGAAGGAACTGTAAGTTCAAAGAGGACTTTTTCCAAGAATCGGAGGTACTCTGCAAAAAACTGATTGACAGAGGATACCCTAGACGTTTAGTTAAACGCTCTATGAAACGCGCTTGGTATTCCCACCGTGAACACCTCCTTCAACCCAGAGAAAAAACGCCCTTGTCCAGAATCACGTGCGTAACTACTTTTTGCCCGGCCAGCAACAAAGTTACGAGAATGATAAAAAAACACTGGAAAGTCCTTGCCCCTCTAGACCTTGTCACAGACACACCTCTCTTCTCCTTTAAAAGAGGACGGAACATCAGGGATCATTTAGTGAGAGCCCAAAAACCGATCACTAAAGACCATTCTATACACTCCTTTCTCAACCTACCACCACTGAAAGGTCACTATAAATGTAATAACTGTATGGCATGTGAGTCCACCAGTAACACAAAACTGTTTGAATTTGAGAACTCTAAACACATATTGCAATGCTTCACCAATTGTAATTCACAAAATGTAATATATTGCATTGAATGTCCCTGTAAACTGAGGTATATTGGCCAGACCACACAAAAGATCAAATCCAGAATTGCCCAACATAGGAGCAGAATCAAATGCAAGATCACAACAGCGCCACTTGTGCAACATTTCATGGAAAAAGGACACTCAGAAACAGACTTCACCTGGCAAGTGATTGACAGCCTGCTCCCAAGTCACAGAGGTGGAAATCAACAACAACTCCTGAACCGCCTCGAATGCAAATGGATTTTCAAATGTCGGACTATCGAAAATGGATTGAACTCTTTTGAGGAATGGAATGCCATTCTCTAAAAAACTCTTGTCTCTACAGACTACCCTCCACAGAATGACAGACATTCTTCAAGTTTTTGTTCTCAGCATACAGATTCTAGTATCACTTAGAATCCTTGCAAAACTGAATATATGTATTATGTTTTATTCATGTTTACATTCCCTTTTATACTACGCACATTCTAGTATCACTTAGAAATCCTTGCAAAACTGAATATATGTACTATTATGTTTCATTCATGTTTACATTCCCCTTTTTATATTGTGTGCATTTTTGGTCACTGTTTAACCCAGGCTGACTCAGATTAGTCCATATGGCCCTCCCTGCAGCCCAAAATTCATTAATTGTTACTATCCTTCGTTTACAAACCCCTAACATGCTTCTTGTATAAACTTTAAACTCTCCTATTTATTTACTTTCATTAATTCACTACCGATAAATCCACTAGAGGCAGAATTACAACACACCTATTTTGAATCACTCAGCTGCAGGTTCCTTTAAACAATTAACTTCACGTGCGCTATTCTTTCACTAATTAGCTTTGCCCCGAGGCTCCCTCCAGCTGAGCCCTACTATAAAACACACAGGCTAGCAACGCTATTTCCGCATTCATCAGCCAGCCCCAACAGCTGCAGGACGTCTCCGACTGCTCGGCCTCAGGCTCCCATTCACTGCCCTGTCGCCCCTCTAAAGAAGTAAGTTTTCTCCGGTCTCTTCCCCTGAGCTAATAATAACTTCGCAGAGCACATCACCTATGGAGCTCATATTTCACATCTCTCTACATTTCAGAATTACATTCTCCAGGCGGATCTATGTACTGCCAAGCTGCTTGTTTTCAAATAATTAAGTAAGTTTCTCACTTGTGTTTAAATCCCTCACACCCATCCCATTATTCATTTCCCAACTACAGTTAATTTTTCCACACTCTGGCTCTCATTCAATACAGCCTTTGAAGCCCCTGCCTCCCACTTTGGAGACTCTAGGAACTTTACGGGCAGTTTAACTTCAAAATAGTAAGTGTTTTGCCCCTCATTTGACCTTAGACACTTCATGGTTCTTTGCCGGAATGCTTTCACATGTGCTCCCTGTTTCATCCATGTTAGACAGATTAATTCAGCCCCCTTTTTCCCTCACTTATCCCTGTAACACTGACAGCTTTTTCGAATAGAATTAAGCAAGTCACCCCTGTGCCTTCATTTTTTATATTGTGCTTGCTTCGGATTCACTGCCAGTAGTAAACCAAGTTTATTTAATTAGCTGCTTTTTGTGACTGCTCCCAGCACCGGACTTCATCTAATTAGCACCACCTGTTACTCTTTTTGAAATGCCATGTCTTAGCTGGTAAAATCTAGCGCCATACGTTGTCATCCCTTAATTTAATTTAAACAAATACCTACTTTTGCAATTTTGCCCTCTCGCCTTTTGACTCAATTTTTTGTCTTTTTTTATGGACTCCAAGCACTAATTCTTGATAATTTGTTTTAAATGCATGATTATAATGCCTACCAAATGTAAGAATTATTTTCCTTTTTTCCTTCTAGGGAGCTATTGTTGTATTTACTAGAATGTATGCAGTAATGTGTTTGTTTACATATACACAGGGTCTTAAACAAATGTGTTCCTATCCCCCTTCCCCCCTCTTTAATTTCAGCATGCTCACCACTGTCCTGAAGATGAACCCCAATAATTGGGTTCGAAACGCCGTCGACCACCCCACAACATGAATTCTTTATAACCTGTAAAGATCAATTATGGAATTCAACTACTATATTGTTGTCAATGCGATGTCTTTTTAAAACTACTATCACTATTTCACACCACGCTTTTCTTATTTTGTGAGCATTCTAAAATTGACTTTGTTTAAATAAATACCTGCTATCTTTTGACCTACATGACCCTTTACGTACTTTGTCTCCTGCTCCCTACGGAATTGATTTCACTTATCTTAAAAAACAAGTGACCCTGCCTGGGTCACCTTTTCTATTGGACCCTTTTGGGCCATCCTTGAACCATTGTTCTTAACTCTTTCTTAACTTAAACGAGGGCGAGACCTATTGCTTTTTCAATGCCTGTTTACTTTGATTCCATCAAGAAGGCATTCAGATGTGTCACACATTTGCCATAAATTCTGAATGGTAGCACTCTAGTTGCTCATTAGATCACTGTAGTAAAGCTACTGCTCACCAGGGAAGTCTGCTGCTGGTATTGAAAGTGCATGTTTCAGTCTGCGTGTGAGAATTTTTTAATGAAATAGAAGAGGATTTGAGAAGTCAAAATGTGCCCTAATATTTCCTTTCTGCAGCACTAATCATAATTTCTATGGCAAAATGAGCCCCCTCATTTTGTTCCTTTGCAAATTAAATGTTTTAAGTGTTACCACTTTATTCCAATCAAGATGGCTTCAGGTGTGCCATACTTTTGTCATAAGTAAGACTGTTAGCGCTCTAGTTGTTCTTTAGAACACTCTGGGACATTCTGTCATTGGGCTATACTTGGGCTACATCTGGGTGATATTTGTGCTACATTTGGGCTCTTTTGTCTCTGGTGGCCATCTTGGGAGACTTATTTGTTATGAAGTTTCCTAATTTCCTCATTTACTACAGTCTCCTCAGTAGGCATACTTTCAGTTTTTTAATTTGATTCCATCAAGAAGGCATTCAGATGTGTCACACATTTGCAATCAATTCAGAATGTTAGCACTCTAGTTGCTCATTAGATCACTGTAGTAAAGGTACTGCTCACCAGGGAAGTCTTCTGCTGGTATTGAAAGTGCATGTTTCAGTCTGTATGTCAGAATGTTTTAATGAAGTAGAAGAGGATTTGAGAAGTCACTCAAAATGTGCCCTAATTTTTCTTTCTGCAGCACTAATCATACTTTCTAAGGCAAAATGAACCCCCTCATTTTGTTCCTTTTTAAATTAAATGTTTTAAGAGTTACCACTTTATTCCAATCAAGATGGCTTCAGGTGTGCCATGCGTTTATCATAAGTAGGACTGTTAGCGCTCTAGTTGTTCTTTGGAACACACTGGGAAGCTGCAGTAGAACACAAAGGAATCAGCTGACAGTCTCTGCCCTTGTTGGATATACATGTTTTACTGAGAATGTCAGACTTCATTCTCACATGACTGAGAAAGATAATGTGAATTTACAGAAAATATGCTCTCAGTTTAGCTTATAGATCACCTTCCAAACCTCTCTGGGAAAAGCATGAGAAAATAGTTTTCTCTCAAACATGATTCATGATATCCCAGCAGAAGGCTTTTTCACATGGTAAAATCACCTTAGAACATACCACAATTCCTTAAATGAGTATGGTACCGTCAACAAATGATTTATTATGTAACTAAAGTCTTAAAACCTTCTATTAACTGCAATGCTTTTTAATGAGTTGCTATCATGTATATTGGTCCCAAGATGGCTGCCAACACTTCTTGGATGAAGTGCTGACGGCCAATCAGATCTCACGATGAGATGTGTGGTTAGGCTCCGGCCAGATATATATGTGATTTTACTTTTGATTTTCTCAGGAACTACTGAACGGATTTACACCATTTAAGCGAAAGGCACGAGTCTGAACTGAGGACTACCTTTCTGTCAAATTTGGTGTAATTCCGTTCAGCAGTTCGGGTTGTAGCTGCGGCTAAAGGTCCTATGGGAAATTGCATGGGGAAAACACGTTTTGGGACCCCCCTTCTTTCTTGGCCCCCGCTACACGATTCATCCCGAGACTTTCAGGATAGGAGCGGACCGGAACTGGCCAAAAGTTTTGAAAATTTTGCGAAGATTCGTCAATCGGCGCCAAAGTTATTGGGAATAGAATGTTGCGGATTTCCTATGGAAAATAGGTCCTAACTATAACTACCTACTGGCGACCGCCAGTAGGTAATATATATTCCCATTCATAGATATTTATATAGCTTTTCCTCAATGGATATTCTTACGATTTTGTGGGAAAATATGCTATTATTTACCTGCTGTTTAATATAATTCAAGCATGTAAATCTATGAAAGTTCCACTACTGGACTAAGACATCAGGTTACTTACCACTAACTGTAGTTCTCCAGTATTGGAATCTTTCATAGATTCACATGCAACCTACCCTTCTCCCCTTGGAAGCTCACCTTCTTCCTCTCAGTGGGTGTTTATATACTTATACACTCGTGCCTTAAAAATCTGAGGGACTGGAGCGCCTGACACGAGTGTTCTAGAGGGTGATGCAACCTGATTGGTTAAGACTTAAGTTTGGTTTCTTAAAAAAAAAAAAAGACTATTATATGTTACTAAACTCAAGGGCCTAGGGCCTTTCATGTCTATGCCTATCATTATATTACTTTTCTAAGGTACAGTGGGTCTCCCATCTCGACAACAGGGAATGATTCAAGCATGTGAATCTGTGAAAGATGCTAATACTGGAGAACTACAGCTACAGTAACTTAATTTCTTCTTAAAATCCATGACCTATAAATCACTATATCCTGTTTGAATCATGCTGGTGTAGAGAACTGTAAATGTATGCGTTTTTGTTTTGGCTTTTCGATATGACTGCTTCCTACAGCAGGTGTAGTTGATGTCTTCAGCCACCTTCCATTATGTCCACACAATGTTCCTTGGGACAGGTTGTACATGAGCTTTGCAAGCTGGTCCTGGTTTAGGTGTGCATTTTAAAGTGGCATTGCTAATGAGTTTCACTACACAGACATTCCCCTTCCTTGTGTGCTCCAGTTTTTTAGCTTAGCGTAGCCACTTCTGGAAGGTAAGTCTTGCTAATTTATAGCGAATGGTGATCCTGCTTGTACTTAGCTAATGGTCTGACATTTTATCCAACGTTTTTTGAAGCATTGTTTATTTAAAGGGCAATCAAAAACCAAATGGGTATTTTGAGTTAGGAAAGAATGTGTCTCTGAGGTGATTGGGGAAATGGCTGCTGCTCCTGTATGCTAGTTGCATCACTTTCAATCGGGCGCTAGAGTCTACCCATCTGCTTTAGTAAATTGACCTTTCAAGGTTTGTGATAAATGAGACTTTCAGACCCCATTTTCTCTATTGTTAGTAACTTTTCGTTGCACACATAAAAAGTATTTTTGCTTACTTAAAAGCATACTCCTCACTCGCTCCACAGCTTGGCCAGGCTATTTAAAACCAGATTGAGTCAAATAGTCTGGTCTGCTATTAATTAACAGCGGAGCCACTTGAAGCCTGTTGCACTTGCCTAGACACAATCTGTCTGGTTTCTTCCTGTTCTTACCATGCTGGATGAAACCCCTCTCTTTCTTGTGTCACCTTTGTTACAGACAGTTGGTAAGAAAAGGAACACTTCAATGTGTTACATTTGGCTGCAAGGCAGGGGGCTACAGAGGTTCCAGTATTTCCTAGTCCTAGGGTAATGGTGACTGGCTCAATGTGAGGCTCTTCCACCATTACAGAAAGTTTATTTTTAAGATGTGCCTGTGCACACATTCTCTATTTTGATCTTCTATCCCCTCTTATGCCGTTGTGGCATTCAGCCACAAAGCTTTGCCCTGCCATGACATAATGATAGTCAATGTTTGGGCTATCCGACCGATTTCTTCTTCAATACTGAACCTCTGGAGCCCATACCAGTTTCTGATTAAAAACAAAACGATCCAGGGGTACTTTGTTATTTTTAAACATACTTTATTGATTACCACAATGTCAGTACAATGCAGCATAGTTAGTACTTATGGCATTTTAAACTTTTGTTGAATCCCCTATCTTATACATGGTATATCAATATACATGTTATACTGTTTCGGTTCTAATTGCTTCTTGCTAAATATCCGCTTCTGAGGTCATGCAAAGTTTGTGTGTATACATGAAGTACATTGTTTCTTTCAAATAGCTGTACTTAGTATGTTAAAACATAACAGAACTTAACTTTTAAATACTTCCCCCCCACCCACCACCCTACTTCCTGGCCTGCTATTATGCGTCTGATTTACGGCCTATTAGTACTATCAATATAGTAATACTGACCCTTCACGATCCAGGGGTACTTAAGCGCGGATATTTATTAGTATTTGTCTGCCTCAAGTGCCTTCAATTAACCTAAACCTGATCATAACCTAAGGACTCTCCTCTCGGAGGGTTTCACCTGAGACCATAAAGCCTGTCCAAGATCCAGATGACATCCTCCCACCTCCCATGAAATTTGGAAACATGTTTCACTCATACTTACATTTTCTTCACAGACACTATGCCGTCGGGGAAAATAGAATTTGAAGATAGCAGATATGTGGTACATCGAATAACACTAGACTAAGATCCAATATTTCGGCTTTGTTGGTTTATTATGAGTAAAACATGGACAACAAACGGCGATTCCCTTGACTGCTCCAGATCCTGCCTCAACTGGTGTGATTTGAAACATTCCATTGGAATACCATGAGAGCATTCCAGTTTAGAACATAACACACATCTTCCCCCTTAACAAAACAATTACAATGACCAAACCCAAAACAACAAGGGGAATGCATAAAACGAGGATAATAAACACAGCACGGAATAAAATTGAACAAAATGAACACAACACCTGAAGAAGGATAACAGGATAATAAATACAGCAACGGTTGTGACGGAACAGGTAAAGCAAATGAATAAAGTTAGCTAACCATTATACGTCATGAACGCAATAATCATTAACCCAAGATATAATCTTATAGATACCTGGGACAGCTTGTGCCCCTACTGCCCCCCCTAGAGAAGACTGTGAGAATATTATTATCCACACTGTTGTTTTTGCATAGCACTGGAAGCATCCCTAGAAGAAGCAACATGTGCACTAGTGCTAGAAGAGACCACATGCACACTAGTGTATCCTCCACCATGAATCTGTAACCTTGACCTGGTCACTTGCCTCATGTCTGAGTCTTCCAGTCCACACTCATTCCCAAGTCACCGATCTCCCACAACACTCGTACTTGCAGCAGAATCCTCGCTGACAGCTTTACCACTCTTTTTGATCAAGGCTGCACGTCTCTTATTCCACCACTTTCCATTCTCAACCAATGATGCATGTTTGGACACTTTTGTCACACCTATAGAAGGGAAGAACTTTGACCCTTCCTTCTTCTGACCAAGCAGTCTTTTGATTTTCACTTCATCTCCCACTGCAAACTGTACGCCTTTCACATTGTTCAGTGCATTTTATCTCACTTTTCTTTTCTTCTGAACCTCCACCAAATTCATTGGGAGGAGTCCACTGGTTCTGTGGCCCCATCCGAGTTCAAGTGCTCTTTCAATTAACCTCTCCCACTCAATGGGACGTTTCTGACCATGTGCAACACCGGCATTGCATTCTCCTTCATAACAAACTCATGCTTTAATCCCTTGACCAATCCCAATCTTTCTATAAAAAGCGCCTTGTGTGTATCCAATAAGTCATTCACAGACTGAGGCACAGAGAGGACCGGAACAACTAGGGAAATAGTACATTCAGTGCCTCGTCTTAAAGCCATACCAAACGCTCCCTGGCCCCTCGAATCCAAGATATTGCACCCCTTCTTGGCTACCTACACTTTAGTCAATGCTGTGCCCCCCAAACGTCACTGTACGTATATCCAGAGGGAACAAATGGACTGCATTCCATTCTTACCTGAACAATTTATCTGTGATAATGCTAATTGGTGAACCAGAATACACTGTAACTGCCACTTTCACATCCCGTATAGCAACATCACACACTGGTTCACCACCCTAGAGTGCATCTTGTTGTGTTTCAATCGTTTTGATGGATAGTACTTCCTACTATCAGAATATTCTGCATCCTCATAATGATTTTTTGGGATTTCTTCATCTGTGATACACCCTACTTTCTAGATATTCTTGCACAATGCCTCCCTTTCATGCACCTCAAACATGTTTTTCCAACAGCAGGACATCCTTTAGAGTTCGCCATTTGTGTGTCTTCGACCCACACCTGAAACATGAGTTGGAATGTGAGTTTGTTGAGACTCTACCCCCTTTCTTGTTGTCTTTTTTTTTTTTTTTTTGAAACCGTTTATTACAAAACTCAAAAAATATACAAAGATGGGCCTACAACCTTCCGGCCGGCCGCTAGCAGACAAAAGGAGCATATGATACACATTGTAGAGCGTGTGTTGCGGCTGAGGAAGATGCACAGGAGTTAGCAGCGTTGATAGCCACACCATCCGGACCCCACTGTACGGTTTCATTTTAAACTGAAAGAACAACCAGAAAAACAAACCCACAAGGCAATCCACAATCAGAAATAGCAGCATGTGCTCCCCTGAGAGGGGGACCCTACCAGTCCATAGGAGTATCAAGAAGGGGAAGAGATCAGGACTAGGGCTGGGTAAACTCAATGCCCGGAACAAGGAAGATGGGTCGGCTAAGGGGATGGGGCAGGCGACGGATCGGGCAATAACGGCGGAGCACAGATTCCCCCGCGGTAGGCGTTCCAGGGGCCCCATACTTTCACCCATGTCCCAGGCTTACCTCTCGCCACATACACCACCTTTTCCCGAAACATGCACCAATCCATATGTTCCTTCCAGGCCGAGACAGTCGGGGACCTCTGGGATCCCCACAGTTGAGCAATATCACGCTTGGCCACCATATATCCCAGAGTCACCCACCACGTCTGTGGCGCCGAGTAGTCGGTAGGTTCCCACATTCTTGTTGTCTTTTGCTATGCTCGTGTTCAGGTTGGATTTTGCCAACACTCCATTTATTTGCTCGACTTCCACCAGGTCTTTGCCTCTGTTCAGTACTTTTGAGGCCATCACTGACAGTTTAATCTCTCTTGTGATTTCAAAGGTCTCATGCAGATTGGGATTTTGGCAACACAATTGTTCCTGCAAACGTTTGTCATGACAATTTACTACAATCTGATCTCTAAAATAATGATCTAAATTGCCAGTACTCTCAATTCTGGCCAAAAACTTTCTATTGATGCATGTTAGATTGTTTACGAGTGAAAAATCTATGGCTTTCCATGATTACACTTGTGTCGTCCTTGAAATGTTTGCGAAGCCTTTTGACAGCTTCTGTGTAGACATCCCATTCTGCACCAGGTGGTTGAATGGCTATAAACAGATGATCAAACATTCTCTGCCCTTGTTCACCTAAACAATTGTCCTGTTACACTAGTGTACACTAGTTGCCTTACAGGGTTGAATTTGTGAATTGCAATTATATAATTATAAAAGTGTTATACCATTGCTTCCACTTAAATTTTTGCACTTCTGGCTCAGCAAGAAAAGGTGTGGGAATGTTGGCATTTTGAACAACTATGCTCTCCCTAGCAGAACACAAACGTGATATTCAATGAGCAGCTAAACGTTTTGTACAGTGCTATACTTATAGTGAGAAGCACTAAATGAAGCAGTTGATTCCTGCACCAGACTTATAATCAGCCAGTTGACGCTAAATATTTTCGAAAATGCACCAAACAGTGTTGAGCGAATGAGCAGTGGTCAACCAAACTCAGAGGTTTTGACCAATCAAGGTCGGAGGCTAAAATCAATTTTAAATACTGTGATTGGTCAATTGATACTCTGAAAACCAACCACAGAGCTGCTCCTCCAATGTCACATTCAGTGATTGGTCGATAGATAGTGTGAAACTCAACCACAGCACTGCGCCTCCTAGGGGCGTTACACTTCAGTGGATGCAGTCTGCCTGGAGTGAGTGGTCACAGAGAGGGCACGATGTAAGTTTAACTTGTTTGCTGCGCGCTTATTTATTGTGTTGTCTTGCGTTTCAGGATGGGTTCTGAGAGGTGAGCAGTTGCGTGGTTACATGCACTACTGTTAATGAGGCGAAAAGCTTTGTCTTGCGCGTGTTCCCTTGACAGCAAGGCTTTGTATGCATGTGCTTTCATGCGTGCCCCGTGCCTTCGCACACTGCCTTCTCTCAGGTTGAAGCAGCCTGCAATTATGATGCACTGCCTCGAGAGGGATCCGCGTGGCCGAGCTCGGCTGCCTCCCTCGCTGTCTCTGGCATATAGTTATCACACGGCCTCACCTTAGTGCTAAGCCCACAAGTCTGTTAAAGTCTGTCTGCTTAGCCCACAAGTCTGTCGGACTATTATGGCCGGAAAAGTCAGAGCAAGAGATCAAACAGCGCACGCCGATCAGCAGTTCTCTCACCAAGGGCTGAAGTATATGATCATGGCACATCGTTCTGATGCCATCTGTGAGACTTGGGTTCAGATTCCCCTCATCGCCAAAACATGTTACATAGAATAACACGAGTCTGAGATCCAGTATTTAGGTTTAGTTGGTTTATTCTTTGTAAAACACAGACAGCACACACAGGACGATTCCCTTGACTGCTTTAGAGCCCATCTCAACTGCCATGAAGTGAAACATTCAAATGGAATACCATGGGAGCATTCCAGTTCGGAACATAATATGTTGTGGGGCTTTAAGCTTTTGGGTTTGTATTATGAGCTGTACAGACTCCATCCATTGTCTATGGCTAATATTTTTTATTTGTGAAAGCAAGGTGAGTATAGGACTATGATAGTTTACTACTCACCCGCCATGGCAACTGTTTGTGTCCCGTAGACCCTGTAGGTGTGTCTTGGGCATAGGTTACAGACAAAGGTCACTCGTATGCCCACTGACATGCAGATATTGTCAGCACACACGCTGCCTTAAAGAAATGGCTTTAAGGGATGCTCAGTAGGTACTAAGGGTATTAGATGTGAGCACTGGTCATGTTCAAAGACGAAGACCTGTGATCAGTTGGCATGGTCCCAAGCCATTCCCTGTGTCCTGATAACAAGGGTAATGGATCTCAGGTACTGGCATCACTTTTCTCAGCCCCTCGTATACACAGGTGTGGTTGCCAAGCAGAGTTAGCATTCATTTCTTAGTGAACCTTAAAATGGCACAAAGTAACATAGGCATGCAGGCAAAGTTCCAGGCTTTTTCTCTTACTCCTGGCATCTTCTTTGGTTACTGTCTTGGGTACTCCAATTGAATAACCGGTTACATATGTATGCAGTTGACTCTATAAGGGTAGCTAGGATGAGCAGTCATGCCCCACTTATTAACCGTAATCTTTATTACTCCCAGTATTGACTTCCTCGCCACATGAGTTACGTAGTGAGCTTTAGCTCCACACCAGTACCCTCCAAAGCAAATTAGCATTCCATGCCTCCCATCCCTCCCCAACATGGCTGACCACTGTCACCCCTGACCCAGTATAAGTCGAGGGTCGACCCACCCCACTTCCTGTAGAACTACCAAGCCCCATGCAACTATATGAAGCCGATAGCCAAACAGGGAGGGAGGGATGGATGGTAACTCATGTGGCAAGGAAGACAATACTCGAAGTAATGAAGATTACCGGTAAGTAACAGGGGCATTACCTCCTCTTAAGTCAATGGTGGCCTGCCGCGCTGGGAGCTTCCCCTACCCCCAAGGATACCGTAAAAAACGTGGGCGTTTGGTTAGACTGTGCACTTACTTTTCAGGCACAGACTAAATCAGTGGCTGGCAGCTGTTTTGGACTCTTAAGCAGTCTGAAGCCGCTGCTCGGGTCTTTGACTCTCCAACACGCCAGATAATTATCCAGTCTACTATCCTTTCAAGACTGAACTATTGCAATTCTCTGTACCTGGGTGCTAATGAAGCAGGCATCATCCGTCTGCAGAGGGTGCAAAACACCGCAGCACCTACCCTCTTCGCCCTCCCGAAATCTTGCCCTATTTCCAAATCAATACGTAAGCTGTACTGGCTTCCGATAGAAAAGAGAATTCATTTCAGTGCCCAACCCCCTCTCATTCTAGCCAATCTTCTCATCCCCTATGAACCAGAACACACCCTCCGCTCCTCTAATCAACATCTGCTATGTATTCCCTGAGTTAGAAGAACCTGGGAACCCACAGACAACAGAATAATGCAAAACAGTACATTTAATCCAAAGAGTAACACAGATGGAAAATATTGTGGTAAATAATTTAATTACCGGTACTTAATTTGATGCGGAAAATCTATAATAATAGCTCAGTAAAATAAGAGGCAGAATCCGTGGTATTAGAGGTTCGGAACGGGCTTTATTCCAAAATCAATTCGAATTGAGGACTTCATATTCCGTCACCACGAAGGTTCAGGAAGTGAAGGACAATACTTTATTGACAGATAATCATATTTATAGAAGAGGCATTATAGTGAAACAGATGCAGGAGGCGTAACAGTTGATAACAGAGATAAAATCATACATGCGTAACTAAAATGGGTGTAACTAGGCGTAACTAAAGAACGTCATTAGGTATGATGTCATGAATGGGTGGTTTCATGAAAGAATTTCGCAATGTCAGCAGAAATACTTGGCAGAGATGCGCGCGCAGCAGCATGACGTGTGATTGACGTGCAACTAGGGGGTGAAGGGGACTTGGCATTTAGCTCTACATGTGGAGACAGAAGTCTGGGGTTATGTCAACCTAATCCCGAATCATATCTAACATCCTATGTTTAAAGAACTGTGTTATCCAAAAGAGAGGTCTTTTAGGATAGAATCTTATTCTATACTGACTATACTGACTGTTAGTGCGTGTACAAGCGTCTAAGTGTCTACACTAGATGCGAGGGCAGAAATCTTCCATAGTAACAGGGCTATGAATTACTTGCATAAAGACAGAGAAGCCGGTCCCTTTTACACGGTAGCTAGAGGAATGTTTACTTAAACTGCTAGACAGGAATGCATTGGATGAGGAGCGGAGCAGAGCAGATAATCTTGAAGGTGAAATACAGTTTTTGGCAAGCAGATAGGCCGACAGGCCGAGTCAGGCACCGTTAGCCGCGCAGGGAGTAGGACAAAGTTCATGGATACAGATGCGAGCTCAGACTGGAGCTTTCAGAGGCAGAAGGCAGGAAAAGGCTTAATGGCAGAATCAGGGCCTACTCGCCTGGACTGTAAAATGGGATAAATGAACCATATAAAGCCGGTGGCCTTTTATACTTAGGAATAGAATATCCGGCCCATTCATGACAGGTCTGAAAGAGGACATGTTGACGGTGGACGCACATGTGTTTGCGTCTTCATAACTGGAACTGGAGGGAACATACATGTACTTGTGACTTATACATGAAACCGTTGGGGTCCAAGATAGGGGACATAACTGATCATAAAAATCCATATTTCCACATTCCCTCCTTGTCCCCTACTTGCCCTTAAGAGATATCAATCTTCATCAATCCATCGATCTGTTCATATAACATCATTTGTTCTTCTTTCTTCTGCTGGAATCTCGAATGAAAACTTGGATGTGGGATACACGAGGTGGCACACAGACCACAAATCGCTGGCCCACATTGTAGACATAAGCAGCAACTGAATAGTATGAGAAAGCCAATACCTAGGAAGGAGAGCATTCTCCATCCCCAGGCTGACAACACGCCCCAGAACCAACCGGACCAAGTCCAGGTGCCTGGATTCTGGTGTATCTGGCTTACAATCTTATGAAGGCGGGTTATGGCTTTATATACTGACGGCGAATTTTCTGGTATGAAAATGCAACAACTTGATCCGATGACCCTACAAGCTCCGCCCCTATCGGCCAGGATGACGTCAAGGACAAGACGATTTTGAAGCACAACAATCCGCATAGCAGACTGCTCTTCTGTTAAATTGCCTAAGGCGGAAATAGTTTCGTTCACTACTGCTTCAAGGGTTCTGGTTAATCTACGTATCAGCTTACTATTAGTGACTGTACCTATATAAGGAAAGAAACCTTTATTGAAATCTGTGTATTTTTCCCATGCTGTTTCAGTGTAATCGACAATTGGGAGATCTCTCTGCTGTCTATTGTGTACTAAATGAGTATTTCTATGATAATCAGGAGGAGCTAAGAAAACAGGTGGTAGAAGGAATGCTATGTAACAGGTACCATCCCAATCTAGAGGTAGGCGTATATATGCGGTCTGGCCACATATAAAGTAGGAATGACGAGAAGCTCTAAATGTAGACTTGCCTTGATCACTAAATTTTATCACAGTGGTGCATTTACTATGGCCCATGTGTATGGAGCCATTCTTTTTTATACGTAGTTCCCCTTTTACTGGGAACACGGACATGGCGGACAAGATTGGTGTAGCTTCAGATTCAACGTTCAGGATCATGAGATTAAGCGTAAAATTACCTAATCCATATACTTCATTTTCTAGATCAGTTCCTGTTCTTTTGGGAAGTCCCTCCTTGTTAGGGTAGCAGACTTTAAGCAAAACTAAGTTCAGGTTTCCCCATACCCAGTTGTCTTGATAAACTGCTGAGTTTGAATCTAAGGAATTAATTAAACTAAACCATGCTCCACAGGAGCCATTGTGTGTGAACGGATATGGAAAGAGGGGCAAAATTCCCTTATAGTTCTGATAGGGAGGGAGTCGGCCACATATCCAACAATTTGTAGCATTGCTAGTCTGATGGGAATGATGTAACATACTAATAAAAGTGTTATTGCGCAGCGCAAATCTATATGACAACTCATGCGGGGGTAATTCACTAAAAGAATGTTCAGCAGTAACATTGTAAACATGTTTAGAAATAGGATAATATATGTGCAACAATATACTTGCAGCGATTATTAAAAGACATAAGAAAAACAAAATTAACAACGTCACTGTGCAATGACTACGCAGTGATTTACAGTACGCATGTTTCTTCAACTGCATTTGATTATTTCTTTCTCTATTCCGGTCCAGAGGATACATGTCAGGGACAAATTCAACCGATTCACCTTGGAGAGGACTTAAACAATCAAATTGTCTGACTGACTGGACCTCAATTTTAGTCTATATAGTTCTGAGTTCGTTTGCTCAACCAAGGGGAGCTTTGAGTCTGTCTTTGAGGAAATACAGGGTTTAGTCTCTATATCGGATGGTAGTCCATAAAATTTCTTGATATGACTCGAGTGTATCCAACCTTTGCGACCTTCGATCTTCACGGCTGTCCTCGTGGTGAGCAGTACTAGTTGAGGCGATTTCCACCTCGGATCCAGCTGAGACTTCCGGTCAAAATTCCTCACTAACACCAGGTCCCCGGGAACTACGTCATGGGGTTTCACCTCGGTGTTGTCGGGAAAGGCTGCAGCTACCTGTGAACGACAAGATTGTAGTGCAGACATCAAGGAAGCCAAGTAATCGGTCAGCATATTACAGTCAACGTCAGTGATTTTACGAGGTATAGGCGTCCCCCACATATTTGGTGGTCTACCGAAGATCACCTCATACGGGGATAGCCCTGTTCGAGAGTGCGCTACCATTCTCATGTAAAAGAGTGCAACTGGTAAGGCTACTACCCAATCGACACCTTTCTGTCTACATATTTTGGACAATCTAATTTTCAGAGTTTGATTATGTCGTTCCACGAGACCTGCTGCCTCGGGGTGTCGGACACAGTGAAATCTCCATTGATAGCCTAACAGAAGTGAAACGTGTTTCATTAGTTCGGATGAGAACGGCTGGCCGTTATCTGAGTAGACAACACGTGGTAAACCGTACCGTGGGAAGAATTCTCGAACTAACTGTTTGGCAGTAGTCGGGGCAGTGTAATCTGAAACCGGGTATGCCTCTGTCCAACGTGACAGAGCACAGACAACTACGAGAACATATTTGAATCCTCGACATCGTTCCATCTGGATATAATCCATCTGGAGGACTTCAAAAGGGTGCTCAGGAGGCTGAAATCCACCCTGTTCTACAGGAATGCTTTTACCTGGGTTAAACTGACAACATATCATACAGGTACGAACTTTTTGTTTAGCTGCTGCTCGTAAATGTTTGTTGAACCAAATGTGTTGAATGCTGTCTAGCATAGCTTTTTCTCCTAAGTGTGCTGGACTATGTATTGTATTAATGATAACTTGGACCATTGAGTCGGGAAGAAACCATATAGATTTTTCCTTCGTCATCCATCCCTGATCGGTTTGGATCCCTCCTAATTCAGTCCATTTCTTTATTTCTTCTGGTGTAGCGTGTGTCTGTATGTCAATTACGTCAAGAGCGGGATCCTTAACCGTCATGCAATGTGTTGGTGTCAGAACTATTGTCTTTGTCATGTCAGATGTGTGAGTTTTATTCTGAGCAGTCTGTTTAGCTGTTCTGTCAGCTAGATCATTGCCTTGGGAAATGATATCAGTAACTTTCGTGTGAGCTTTACATTTCATAATTGATATTGCAGTGGGTAGATGTATTGCATCTAATAAGGCATGAATGAGGGGTCCGTGCTGAATGTGGGCACCGTGAGAAGTTAAATAACCTCTCTCTCGCCACAGCACGCCGAAGTCATGTACAACTCCGAATGCATAACGTGAATCAGTGTATATGTTGACTTTTTTATTCGTAGCTTGAATACAGGCTTGTGTCAGAGCGATGAGCTCTGCTGCTTGAGCTGACAAGGTATTAATACGATTTGTTTCAATGACTTCAGTGTCTGTTGTGACTGCATACGCGGCCACTAGCTCTCCTGTACTTGTTCTCATACATGAACCATCTACATACAACGTCAGGTCTGGATCTGACAATGGGACGTCTGTCAAGTCTTGTCTGGGTTTCGTCGTGATAGTAATAACTTCAATACAATCATGTGCTAGTGGGTCTGTTCCATTTACTGGCAAAAGTGTAGCAGGGTTTAACGTACTACAACGTCTGATTTCTATGTGTGGCTGAAACAATGTTAATTCGTAACCGGTGAGTCTTGCTATAGTCAAGTGTTGTGTTTGTGTTCGGTTCAAGAGAACCTCTACTGCGTGTGGTACTTGTACTGTCAATGGATGTCCTAACACTATGGCATCGCTTTGTCTGATTGCTAAAGCTGTCGCTGCCACTGATTTCAGGCACGCAGGCAGAGCCTGAGCTACGGGATCTAATGTACTAGAAAAATAAGCACATGGTTTGTGTGATCCTGCTTGTTCCTGTGTGAGTACTGACAAGGCAGTACCTTCGCGTTCTGTAACAAAGAGTGTAAACTGTTTATTGTAACATGGTGTTGCTAAAACAGGTGCTTGACATAAAGCTTTCTTTAGGCTTTCAAAAGCTTGTGTATGTTCCTGAGTCCAAGGGAGGACAGTCGATGTGGCTGCCTCCTGTGTTGTCAACTGAATGAGTGGTTTTGCTAGAAATGCATACTGAGGGATCCACTGCCTACAATATGAAGTGAGGCCTATAAAAGCCCGTACCTCCTTTTGTGTCTTGGGTATTGGCATGTTAGCAATTAACTGGATGCGATCGGGTGTAAGCTGCCTTCCCTCCTTGGACAGCGAGTGACCAAGGTAAACAACTCGCTGGACACAGAATTGCAGCTTAGAAGGGGACACCTTGTGCCCCTTTTCGGCCAAAAATTGTAAAACCGTCAGTGAGGCTTTTTCACATTCAGGTTCGCTTCTAGCGGTGATCAGCAGATCATCGACATATTGAAGCAGGGCAGTGTTGACTGGCATGTGTATACTGTCAAGTTCTCGTTTCAGTGCTTGGCTATAGATGCTGGGGCTTTCTGTGAATCCTTGAGGTGCGTGTGTGAATTTAAAGCTTCGTCCATTTAAACTAAATCCAAACAAGTATTGGCTTTCCGGATCTATTGGGACGCTGAAAAAGGCATTCTTGAGATCAATTACAGTAAAGAATTTTGCTTCGGAATCAATGGCTGTCAGTAATGAAGAAATGTCTGGGACTACGGGGTATTGTGGTACAATACATTTATTTAATTCGCGCAGATCAATAACCAATCGATATACTGGCGGAGCTTTTGGATCAGTTCGTTTAAGAATCGGAATTATCGGGGAATTACATACATTGGAGTCGGTTTCCACAACCACTCCTTGGGTAATAAGCTCGTCAATGATTTGCAGTAAAGCCAATACAGCATCTGGTGGTAACTTGTATTGTCGCATACGTGGTAGTACCACTCCTGTCTTTAGTGTGACTCGATATGGTGTAAGGTTCATGCAACCAACATCTGTAGGGCCTTGTGCCCATAAATGTGCGGGTAAAGTCTGCAGTCGGTGATCCATGTCTCGGGACACGTAGTGTCCTTTGAAATCACGTAAAAACAATCTTACTCCTTCCGGAGAACAACATATTATAGCTCCTAGAGCTTTCAATTTTTTTATACCTAACAGGTTTTCTGGACATGATTTAGTAAGCAATAAATCTGTAGTTCGTGTCAAGGGACCAATCGTAAGTGGAAGAGGCTGTGATACCTCGTTAATGATAGGTTTTCCTGAAAAACCAAGGGAAATATTCTGTGAGCCTGAGAGGGGTGCCCCTGGAACTTCACTACGTTTTATGGTTGTTCGGCTTGCCCCTGTATCAAGTAAAAATTTTCTATCTTGGCCTAATAGTTCACTGTGTACATAAGGTCCTTCTTGATCTACAGGGACCTCAATAAGGGGTAAGCCAACTTCCCTCTCTAGGCTGTTTCATGAGTATCGTTGATAATCAGGATAGTCATACTGTGCGGTCTGGTACATCTGTTGTGTCGTTGTTTGTGTGGCAGCAATAGGCTGCGGTGGTGGAGCTGGCATAGACTGTTGCGGAGCTGGCATGGCCTGTGCATGCTGCAGAGCTCCTTGTTGGTTCTGATCCTGTCTAAGTGGTCGTGGTCTTTCTTTTGTATTACCTATGGCGATATTATGTTTTAAAACTGGACAATCGTGTACATAATGACCTGGCTGTTTACAATAGTTGCATGTCCCTTTTACAGGACCTGGTGAAACACTGGACTGTGTCATACCCTTTTTATGACCGTCAGCTGGAACTGTCTGAGAAACTAGCATTTTCATTTTCGTGTCTTTCATGCGTCTTTGTTCATGTTCTTGTTCCTCTCTAATTCTATTGTGATGGTACTGTAACATTTGTAACATTTGTGACGGAGTGTTACCTTGCCAGGTACTCTCGAATTTCAATACTCTATTCTTAACTTGGGGCAGGGCATTTTCAACTAATTTTGTCACAAACAGATGTGGATAAGATTCGCTACTTGCTTTTATTCCACTATTTATACCAAAACATTTTTCGAATCGGGCATAAAAGTCACTAGTGTCTTCATCTTGCTTTTGTTTACAGGCTGAGATTGCACCCCAGTCTTCCTTTTTCGTAGTTAATAAACGTGGCAGTACCTGTACTAGTAAACCTGGTAGTGTTTTGGTCTTTTCCCCAAGCCCTAAACCTGGACCTCGAGCTGTTTCTTCGTTTTCTAATGCTGTCCAATCTATCTTTTGGTCTCCCACCTCCCAATCCTTTTCCTTGAGTTTTTCGTAAATTCCCGCAGGCATTAATACCTTTAATATTTTCATAATGTCGGGATAGGTATACTCTCCCATGAGCAACATGTCTTTAATTTCCCGGTGGAAACCCGCTGGGTCTTTGTCATGACTGGGTACCACTTTCTTCATTTCTAATAGTTCCATTTTGGATATGGGTGTGTATACAAACACACGTTTAAACTGATTGTCATCACCTTTTATCGGGTGCACTTCGCGTAAGGGATTCTGTCTATCCATATAATACGTCGTTCTTTCCTTGATGGGCAGTGAGACATGTTCGGGGCATACAAAAAGAATGTACTGCTTTCTGGATTCTAGTATTTCTCTAATTAACTCAGTACCTGAACCTCTCCATTTATTCGTGAGTAATTCAGTCAATATATCAGGTAAGGGACCAGGATCGGAGTGTTGGCTTTTATATAATATAAGGAGTTGTTGAATCATATAGATACCAGCTAAACGCTGTTCATCTGGGGTGAGGTTCAAAAACGTGTGTGCTAGTGTATCATCACTATATTTTCCGGGACTGTCAACCCAGTGAACGGCTGACCTGGCTAATTCTTGTTCGTCCATAGAATCGAGTATATGATAACCCCTTCGTTCTCGGAGTAATTTGTCAGCGGCTTGGAACGCATGTTCGGGGGACCTTATATTTATTATAGGGGTTTGGAAATTTCTGTTATTTTCTGGACGTATTGGACGTATCGGATCAGTAAAGCATCTAGTATTATTGCAAGATCTTCCTCTACCTACATAGGCCATTGTTTCTAACTGTCCTGTGGGCAGTTCTAATTCTTCCTCCTCTTCGGTTTGTTCAGACTGGTCTACTGCTAATCTTTCTTCGTGTATTCGTTCTACTTCTTTGCGGATTTTTCGGCACATAGCTATTATACTTAATCGTTTATCATGTCTCCCTTCTGATATATTCCGACTCCATGTGGTAAGAATTTGCATTTCTTCCGGATTTACTCCTGGTCGGTCTTGATTTCTGACCACACAATTTATGAGGAAACGTAACAGTTCTCCCTGTATCTCCACTTTCTGGTACTCCATGGCTCTATTAATACTTTCAGAATCTCGCCCTGACTGGACAAAGTGGTAGATATTTTCTAAATGTGTAGTCATTCCTGGTAGCCTCCCTAAATATATTGCAGCTCGTCGGATACGTAATGAGGCCAGCAGCATTTCATCCTTTTTGCCGGGCACAGGATCATATCTACAATCTATTAGAAGTTCCTTAAGCATGTCGGGAGTTACTAGTTTGGGCGTACGTTGGTGGGCTAATTCTTGAAAGGAAAGTTTATTTACTCTGGGTGGCGTGGAAAAAATGTTTGTTGTACCTCCTGTGGCACCACCTGGGGTGCTGGGTGTGAAAGGATTCGTTGAACGTGATATAGCAACCATAGGTGTGGGTACAGCTGTAGAAACAGATGTGCTTGCCGGAACTTGTATCGGAGTTTGTTGTTGCGGAGGTACAGACGGAGGAGGGTCTTGGCGTTGGACCCCCTCGGCAGGCGGTCTATGTGGCGCGGTACTAGCATACTCGGGAGCTGCGTCGTCTAAATAAGAGGAAAGAAAAACATCTTCTGCAGTTCTGGGATGCCCTTTGGGATGCGCTTTTATCGGAAACAATGGGGGTGGCAAGTCTTTTGGTATCTCCGGAGTAGCCTTAGGTAACCCTTCGGTCAGAAGAGGATACATACCATTCATAAGGGCATTTCTTTGTCTGTCTACTTGTTCTGATTTTACTCGAGTACCTTCTTCAATTAATACATTTTCTCGGACTTTATTTGAATTCTCCTTACTCTTCTCTTCCTGTCTACGTGCTTTTTCTGTACGTCTATACGATTCTTTACGCCATAATTCAATGGCATCTTTCTGTGATTGTCTAGCTTTCTTTTTCCATAATTCTTCCTCTACTTTCATGATGCAATCTGCATCCCAGGTCCCAGCTGCGGGCCACCTCTGACTTTCTGGTAATTCCTTGGTGTAGTCTACCCATAAATCAAGAAATAATATGGCATCTAGGCCATGTTTATGGTACATGAAGTACCCTGGAGTGTCCCTAGGAGGAATGGGAACAGCTTCTTCGAGTACCCCTTTTCTAGTTTTGATCTGTCTTAATTTCGAAAAGAGCGGCATATTGAGAACTGATCTGATACCTAATTCTGAACACGTTTTAATACAACAAAACACAATAATGAACAGTCATTCACACCACAATATGCAGAACGTATTTAAAACATTTTAACATTTAACATTTAAGGAACAACAATGATGGCCATTTAGGGAACTAGTCACTAAACATAATACTCGGCACTAACTAGGTAATTCTGAATTATATACTAGACATACTTGATATACTGCTGAACAGTACAGATACACTGCTGAAACAGTGCAGACCGGATTTGTGTACCCAAACCCGTCTTGACCGGCACAACCTATGTGCACGTCAGAACGCCTCCCCGACAATGGTACTCACCGGGTAGCTCGGAACGGAAGGCCTCGGAACTGAACTGGACTGGACTTGGACCGGACTGGACTCGACTCGAAACTTCGGAACTTCGGAACCTGGTGGGCCTCTGTATACCTCGGATCTTGCTCTCTCAGCTAGGCTCTGGTCGGGATACTTCGCACTTCTCACCGCCTCGTCTGGGTGTTGATCGCAGCCTCAGTTACCCCCGCTCGGCAGGAGGGAGATACAGGAAATCCTGTGGGTACGCGTTGTTGTCCGTCCAGCTGTGGCAGGAGACCGGGCCTGCAACGCACCTCCGGCGCGTGAGATGAGAAAGTGTCCCTGTTCGGGCGCCATTTATGTGGTAAATAATTTAATTACCGGTACTTAATTTGATGCGGAAAATCTATAATAATAGCTCAGTAAAATAAGAGGCAGAATCCGTGGTATTAGAGGTTCGGAACGGGCTTTATTCCAAAATCAATTCGAATTGAGGACTTCATATTCCGTCACCACGAAGGTTCAGGAAGTGAAGGACAATACTTTATTGACAGATAATCATATTTATAGAAGAGGCATTATAGTGAAACAGATGCAGGAGGCGTAACAGTTGATAACAGAGATAAAATCATACATGCGTAACTAAAATGGGTGTAACTAGGCGTAACTAAAGAACGTCATTAGGTATGATGTCATGAATGGGTGGTTTCATGAAAGAATTTCGCAATGTCAGCAGAAATACTTGGCAGAGATGCGCGCGCAGCAGCATGACGTGTGATTGACGTGCAACTAGGGGGTGAAGGGGACTTGGCATTTAGCTCTACATGTGGAGACAGAAGTCTGGGGTTATGTCAACCTAATCCCGAGTCATATCTAACATCCTATGTTTAAAGAACTGTGTTATCCAAAAGAGAGGTCTTTTAGGATAGAATCTTATTCTATACTGACTATACTGACTGTTAGTGCGTGTACAAGCGTCTAAGTGTCTACACTAGATGCGAGGGCAGAAATCTTCCATAGTAACAGGGCTATGAATTACTTGCATAAAGACAGAGAAGCCGGGCCCTTTTACACGGTAGCTAGAGGAATGTTTACTTAAACTGCTAGACAGGAATGCATTGGATGAGGAGCGGAGCAGAGCAGATAATCTTGAAGGTGAAATACAGTTTTTGGCAAGCAGATAGGCCGACAGGCCGAGTCAGGCACCGTTAGCCGCGCAGGGAGTAGGACAAAGTTCATGGATACAGATGCGAGCTCAGACTGGAGCTTTCAGAGGCAGAAGGCAGGAAAAGGCTTAATGGCAGAATCAGGGCCTACTCGCCTGGACTGTAAAATGGGATAAATGAACCATATAAAGCCGGTGGCCTTTTATACTTAGGAATAGAATATCCGGCCCATTCATGACAGGTCTGAAAGAGGACATGTTGACGGTGGACGCACATGTGTTTGCGTCTTCATAACTGGAACTGGAGGGAACATACATGTACTTGTGACTTATACATGAAACCGTTGGGGTCCAAGATAGGGGACATAACTGATCATAAAAATCCATATTTCCACAATATCCACGAAGAAGCACAGAAGGCGCAAACATCAAGAGCCGGAAGAACCAGCCTGAGAACCGCCTCCGCAAAATCCCCCACAGAAGGACCACCCAACACCACCCGGTAGTGGTCCATGAACTTCTGGAGGGAGGACCAGTTAGCGGCCCTACAGATATCCTCAGTAGAGATCCCCTTGAAACAGGCCCAGGAGACAAACTGACCCCTGGTAGACCGACCCTGCATCCGGGCAGACACCTCGGAACCCTTTGAACCATAGACCATTAAAATAGCCTGCTTAATTCCCCTACTTAGGGTGAAGAGAGAAGGTTTATGACCAGACCGGACAGGACCAAAAGTGACAAACAAGTTATCACAACAGCAAAAAGACGCAGGCCGTTCCAAATACAGCAGCATCGCCTGGCTGACATCCAACAGTGAAAGAGCAGAATCCACTCCAGACTCAACGACCGGAGGGAAAGTAGGTAAAACAACCTCTTGGGAACAGTTGACAACCGAGAGGACCTTGGGCAGAAACGTAGGCTACGGTTGCAACACAATACAGTCTGGCAGGACCTGCAAGAACGGAGGAGAGCGCTGAAAGGACCCCAGCTCCCCAATCCGACCAACAGACACAATGGCCACTAAAACACCACCTTCATCATGAGGACCTTGATGTCCATGGACCCCAGAGGCTCAGACAGACACCCCTGAAGGGCCCGCAACACTAATGGAAGATCCCAGGATGGCGCAAGACAGATCACCCATGACGGGGCAGAAAACAACTTAGAAGCAACCTGGCCACCAAAGGATCAAAATCATCCAACAGAGGACTGCAAAATGCCCTCAAGGCCGCCCACTGAGCCCGAAGAGTAGAAGGGGCAAGGCCCAAGGCAAAGCCATCAGAAAGGAAATTCAGCACCCTCATCAGATCCACCGTCAGGCACCCAATCCATTCTTGCAACAGTTCGAACACTGCCTACATCAGGTAGATGTAAGCCATAGGAGGAAAGACTCAGCTGAAGTGATCTGCCACGCAGTTCTCCTTCCCCGGGTGATAGGCCACCCTGAGGGACCACACCGTCACCTCTGCCCAGGACAGAATCTCTTGTGCAAAGAGCCAAAGGGAGCGAACCCTGCAACCCCACTGGTGATAGAGGTAGCCCATCACCACCTGATTGTCCGTCTGGATTAGAACATGATGCCCCGAAGGGCCGGGGCAAACTACAGACATGCAAAATGAACAGCCCTCATTTCCCGGAAGCTGGACGAACAACCGGCCTGCAAGTGATCCCACTGACCCTGCACCGACCGGGAATCCAACGTCACCCATCAGGCTGGCATCGGTCGTAACCACTCGGGACGGGGACAACAGAAAAGGAAGACCCTTGGAGAGATTGGACTCCACCAATCACCAACCCAGATCGGGCCAAATCTGTGGAGACACTACCATCAGCAGATCGTAATCCGCGGAACAAGGAGCCCACTGGAACAAGCGATGGTTCACCAACGGGTACAGATGAAGAAGAGCGCAGGGAAGCACATTGATAGTCGCAGACATCATCCCCTGTTCCCTCAACCAGTGATGGACAGAGGAGTTATCTAAGGCCAGGAGACAACCCAAGTCCCTCCTCAAGGTTGCCCTCTGCTATGCAGCCAAAAACACCATCCCCTTCACCATGTCCAGGTGACCCCCGATGAACACCAAGTCCTGGGTAGGATCCATATAGGACTTATTGTGGTTGATCAGGAACCCATTATGGCCCAGGACCTCGCAGACCCTCTGTACGTGAAGAGTCCCCTTAGAGAAATAAGAGGCAGAGATCAGCCAGTCATTAAGGTATGAGAATACCTGAATCCCTTCCCTGTGGAGGATCCCAACTAAGGGAGCCAACACCTTCATGAAGACCCTCGGGCAGTAGACAAACCAAAGGGGTGTTCCCGCAATTGGGAGTTGTCCCCAACACAAAACCGGTATCACTGAGATGAAGGGTGGATGGACACATTTAGGTAGACATCCAGCAGATCTAAGGAACCCACAACTTCCACTGTAACCAGTAATGCATGAATCTCCTGCAAAGAGAGCATCTTAAATTTAACATGCGGGATAAAGGAATTCACTTGGGACCTGGAGCTGTACGAATGGCCCCCTTGTCGAGAAGATCCTGAAGGCCTGCTAACAGTGCCTCCCATTTTTGGCATGGCTGAAGGCAGGGGTGTGTGAATGAAAGTGTCTGGAGGGAGGGAATCGAAAACAATTGAGTAGCCTTCTTGTATAATCTGCAGAGCCCACTGATCCGAGACTCAGTCCTTCCAGGTCTTGATGAAACTCAACAGACGCCCCCCTACAGGAGCCCTGACAGCGGAAGTCGAAGATCGTCAGGATTTGGAAGCGGGGGGTAGAATCAGCCCAGCCTGCTAAGACTGGGATTTGGTAGCAAATGGGGAGCCCGGGCAACGTCTTCGTCCTTGAAAGGGCATGCCCCCCCATAGGAGCAGAAGTAGGAACAAAAGCACCCTTGGGATCAAAGAATGGGCCTCAAGAAGGACGGGCCGGTGCCAACAGCTTCCTGTCCTCAGCCGACGTTTTCACCATATCCTCCAGGGAGGAACCAAACAATTTGGTCACTGAAAAAGGCATCTTCATAAGAAAGGTCTTCTGGGCGGGTTCCGCCTTCCAATGACGCAGCCACAGCTGACGTCGAGCCTGAATAGGCGATCCTCCAGTCGCTGCCCCCAAGGTATCGAAGGGGATATCTGATAACAGTCTCTGTTGTTCCATGACAGCTAGTGTAGGCAGGACATCAGCCCCTTGCTTGGCCACAAATTGAAAGCCCTTCAATTGAGACTGGACAGTAAATGACAAATAGACGGAAACCCTAATGGAGGAGTTATTAGCTGCATAGGAACGTTTAACTGCCGCCTCAACGCTCTTATCAACAGGATCCGAGGGAGAGGCATCCTCTGAAATGATGGACCCATGAGAGGTGTCAGGATCTGTCAGCAGCACCAAACAACAAACGTGCCACTAACCTTTGAAGTCCTCCAGCAGAGACAATGGATCACAGAAAAGCCCCCACACTCCCCTGAGCGCAAACTCCCACAGAGTGAAGACACACTGCTCTGAGAGGGAACACCCTGTGGAAAAAGGGAAGTGGATAAAACAACAAACAGTGCTGCTCAGGTAGGTGTCTGCTTATACCCAGATCTGGTCAAGAGTCAGGGTAGATCTTCAGAAGCCACCCCACCGATAAGTGCTGTGTGGAGAAGAAAGAAGAGATGTGTGAGAAGCAGCACGGGAATAAACAGACATATGTAATGGTAGGAGGTACTTGACTGCTACACATACTCACAAACACTCATGCAGCAATACATGAACAGCAGATCATGAAACGATGAACCATTCATCGAGAGAGAACTCATCATACAGTCCCTCGCAGCACGTCTACTGAGGGTAGACCCTGATGGCAAGGATTCAGAGTAAAAAGAATCAGTGTCACACTCAGGCTCATACAGTTAACGTCAATGGTAAAGGTACTTCCACCAGCCTGCCACTATCCTGAGCAATGTCACAAAAACAAACGAGAAAATTAGCCCAGGCAGGATTCCCTCATCGCCTCTGGCTACAATCCACATAAAAAATAAATTTGCATGCTGTTGAAAAAACACAGAGTCACGAAAACAGCATATCCCGCTTCTGCACTCCCGTTGTCTACCAGCAGAGTGGGGAGTAAGGAAAAAATGATGGCTCAATCTGACTCACACGCTGTTAAGGTCGCAGCGCAGCGCGCTTTGCAAACCGCCCACGTTCACCCGCTGTAGGAACAACGGAGCTGAGCGAATGGAAGTCTGGGTTGCGAGAGGAGCACTCCTGCGCTTCACTTCTGGCTTGGCAAATACCTGACAGTTTTGCTGCGGCCACAGCAAGGAACTAAGAACTCTGGAGCTGCCGAACACTCCGTCCCACTCCTTGGCTTCTAATCCAGTGATAACGAGAATCCACACGGCAGCAGAGAAAAAAAACAGCACTCGATCAGGGAAATCCAGCAAGGTAAAGCATCGATTGTAAAGCCCCGACCCCTGGAAGGGGAGGGGCTTTTTAGTGCACCACAACTACGTGACGGTGCTGAAGTTTCCTTCCTGCCTGACGTTCCCAGGGATTCTGGGAGTTGTAGTCCCTGAACGGGCGCCAGGCAACCCAAGTAGATGAAGCCATTCGTTCACCAGTCACCACATCGTACACACAGGGGATGGAAGCCCTATGTGGTGTAGTAGCTATCCCTACTGTTTAGAAAGGTAGTGTGGGAAAGCCTGCTTATCCACCTCCTGCCATTCATTGTCAATCACCCTCTTGAGTGAAGAATGTAAGGGTAGGGACTCAGGCTCCCATCTCTGGTACTGCATATTGAAGTCCTTCGCATGCTTCTCTACTGGACAGAAAAGGCCATGTTGTCCTTGATGTGCTGTAGAACCTCCTTCAATTCTTGGCCCTGCACATATCTTCACCTGAGATCCTTTTCCTCACCCTCACCCTCAATGCAGAAGGGAGGATCCAGGCGCTGTCTCTTGGGGGAAGAGGGGCCATCACGCCCCTTGAAGGCTGCAGCTACAACAGCCTGTATCATCGATTTGGATAGTCTGGAGTGACAGGGATTCAGCCATGGGCTGAGAGCTGGGCCCAGCCTCCACCGGAGGATCATCACCAGGATCCATGGTGAGTTAAACAAAAATCAAGAAGAACAGCAGGGGACACCGTCTACCCAGCGTTACACAGGCAGCATGCAAGAGGACTCACTCCATTAACCTCTTAAATACTATGCCATATGTCATGAAAATACAATCAGACCAAAAAACAGTGTCAGCACATGTTGCCTGGCAACCCTAAACCAAGCGGGAAGCTGGCCGTGTTAGGTGCCGCCCCCCATGGAGGCAGGACAGATAGGAAGACCGGAGGTCATAAAAACCTCCGGTCGCCCTACCACAGCATCGGAATAAGAGACGCCTTGGAGAGCGTCTCGCGTAGCACATCCCTTAAGAGAGCCGGTGCGTAGGCTTCAATCACTCACCGCATCCCTCCCCAATATGGCTCGGAAGCCTACAGCGGGAAGAAACAGACCGGGAGCAGGCACACTGGTCTGAAACACTGCCACCTGCTTATGAGGAGAAATGTGAGCACAAAAAGGTGAGCCCGCTAGAGCAGGGCAGCAAAACAATAAACATCGCAAGGAGAGTCTCCCCCTTGCCACTAGTCGCTTGCCACAAGGTGTGGACTGGAACCCAGCAAATTAACCTGCTTGGGAAGGACCTCCTCCCCAGGGCCGTGGTACCCATTAGAGCAGTACCTCGCCCCCACTTACCTGAAACGCTCTCTTGGAGAGTCTGCAGTGCAGAACAAAATTAACAGGAAGTGGGGTGGGTTGACTCTCCCCTTATACTGGGTCTGGGGTGACGATGCTCGACCATGTTGGGGAGGTATGAGAGGCATGGAATGCTAATTTGCTTTGGAGGGTTCTTGTGGAGCTAAAGATCACTACGTAACTCTGGTGGCAAGGAGGACTTACGAGGAGGTAAGGACATACTCCCAGAAGTGACAGAGGGTCTGCAAGTTTGATCGTATAATATAGAGTATGCTCACACCCTAAACTGAATATCCAGTCATAGATGGATACTTAAAAAATGTATGTCATTTATGTATTTATTTGTTTTTTTTTGTGTTCTGTACAAGCCTGGGCATACTTCGCGGAGTTTTACTACTCAGAACTCCGCGAAGTTACAAAAAAACTCTGCGAAGTTCCGCAAGTGGTGGACTGTAGTGCGAACTGCTGTTTGCGCTGGTCTTCCTGCCGCCCATGTAGAAATTCTACCTGAGCCGCAGCTCGCTCTCATGAACTTACCATTCGCCAGCGGGGAAAAAACTCTGCTGCACTACGCAAAGCGGAGTTTTCTGCACTCGGCGAGCTCTGCGGAGCATGGAGTGCAGAAGACTCCGCGAATGGAGCAGAGTTTTACGCCCAGGCCTAATTCTGTATAGTGCAAAATGTCCTCCCACATTCAGCGTGGTGTGTTCTCTGGTGGATTGCTGTGGATTATCTAGAGAGCGAAGGCTGTATCTCGGTTCTCTAATCTCCAAAATCTGGGATGTCTTCAGAGAAGCCTATACTGCCAGTCTTAAGTCTTACTTCCAGGGCTAACGCAAGCAACGACAGACCTTTTTTTCCCAAGTCCTGCATCCTATTTGCTGTGGTGGGTGATAAAGCGGCTGGTCTAGGCCAGGCCAGGATTCTAGTTATGGCCAAATAGACACACATCTCCATTCTCTTGTTCTTGAAGCCCGATAATTCCCACCAAATCCAAAATTCTGTACACAAGATAGTTAGACTGGACAAGGACAATGCTAAATAGTACTGGGCTGTGCATGTTGTTCACATCTGGTACTGTAGTTAGCTTAACATTAGGACTGATAACAAATAACAACATTCAGAGGCAAAGGTTCAACCTCAAAGTCAATTAACAACATTAACATACTAAGGTATTACAATATAAAATTGGGCCCATGGTCCATGCTATTTTATTAGAAAGCTACAGGCATCCTTAGCTCACTTCAGAAACACTTTGGTCTCAGACCTTAATGAGAGAGGATGTTTACATATCTCAGTGAATGGGGCAAAGCTGACATGTGGAATGTAACATTGTATAAAGCTAGCTATGATATGTCTGCTCTTTGGCCCTGCTACCCAGTAGCCCTCAGTAAAAAACACAACTAAGTGAGCTTTAAACCAAGTTGGTAGAATCCACAACAATATTTCAAGAGGGCCGGTCACCCAAAAACCCACCACACCAACTGATTTCAGAGTACCACAAATGAAAGTTGTTACTTTAGGGTACCAATGAAGAGGTTGCCCATATTCTTGGTGTCAACTTTAATACAGTTTCCAGTTCCAGAGGGAATTAGTCTTAATGTAGAGGCCACCAGTTCCAGAGATGGGCCAGAATGCCTGTATATGTCCATTAGCATACCAATCTTTAAGGGACTATATCTTCAAACATGCTGCTCACAGTCCAGATTTTTAGTGGGCAAGGCAAGCAACTATGGCACTATTTAGGCCCACCAGTTTTCTATTTGGAACTGGGAAGCTAGGATAAAGGGCTAGGGTATGACCTTGATCTCAAACTGTAATTTCTTCGGAATCGAACAAGTGGCTTGATTGGTACAGGGGTCTTGAATTGGGGCAATACGCCTCATACAGTGGTACACTGACAAAAGACCTGGGGGAAAAAACTTTGTGGCCCTCTCAGCCCAGAACAGGAAATATATCAGCTTTCAGAAATTCAGGGACAGTACAGCTGGAGGGGATTAAGGAGCACTCCACACTCACAACAATCCGTTTTAGAATCCTCTTCA
Source organism: Triturus cristatus (assembly GCF_964204655.1). NCBI lineage: Eukaryota > Metazoa > Chordata > Amphibia > Caudata > Salamandridae > Triturus > Triturus cristatus. The sequence goes on from NC_140593.1 coordinate 632,296,435, forward strand.
CAGGTCCATGACACTCTTTGTGATGTCTGTGTTGTCAGTCTGATGTATGCATCTGGCTAAGAGGTATATGTGGTGTTTGTCATTCAATTCTTTGAGCTAATCTCCATGCAGGTTTCTGTCTGCTGGGCCTTGCTCTATGTAGTCCAAATCAGGACTCTGCTCCTTTCCACACCCCGGCCGTATGGCTTCCTGTTCTTTCATGGCAGGTCGCCGTAGCAGGACTTTTTCCAGAGCCCTTGGCCCTGTCTTAATCGTTAGGAAGTATGGAATCGTATTCCTGGCAGCAATCCCTTTGTGCTAGTGCATGAGGCTTCTTATAAAGTCTAGACAGAATACAGCATACTCTTTTGGGGAACCAGTGTTTACCCTACGTACAATCCATTGCCAAGAAGCTTGGGCTAGCGCAAGTCCAAATTTTCTTTAAGATTGCACTGGTAGCCACACCCATATGACTCCTTCTGTGTACATTCCTCCCAGACTTTGGTCAACCCAGAGGATGGGTGAACATAAAAGCAACCAAGATATGTGTATTTGAAGTTTTAAGCCAGGCTCTTTGATCAGGGTCACTGGAGCTCCAAGGCAGTTTCTGGTGAGATATCTTGATCTGGCAGTAAAGAGTTATATCACCCCTTTTACATAAAAGGGGTCTCTCGAGCTTAGCTCCAGGAAGCAGCAGGATGCAGATTGTCACGTCAACATAAAAGGTAAAGTCAAACTGGAGGAGAATGACTATGTTATGCTTAACTTAAACTTTGTTTCAGCTTTCCAAATGTTAACCATAAAATATGAAACACAATTCATAAAAACAATGAATATCACCCATTTAAAATTCAGAAATTAACACACAGCACGTATAGTTTGCATAGTGTTAAGGAAACATGCTACATTAGATGGAACATAAAATAAAAGAATTTATTCACTCAAACTTTTCACATCTGAGGTAGAACTTTACGCCTGGTGTCCTTCGGCACTGCACACGTGTTTAAATAAGTCCAAAAGGTTTACTTCAAAGAAGCATCGGAAACTAACAATTCCCTCTCCCCCTGATCTTCAGATACATAGTTCATAATAAATCATATAGCAAGATGAATTTTCAATTAAATAGAAACTTCCATAAAAATAAAGCAACTCCCCCAAAACACCAAGTCTGAATGTAAAGCTAGCTCTAAAAGATGCCACGTTTTAGTTTTTTGTTTGCAAGAGTAACTAGATGAGTAGAACATGTAAACCATGCATCCCTGCAGAGTCTAAATTATGCTGTGTGCCATAGCCTTTGATCTGTTCCGGCAATTTGGCATAAAGGGGAAAACAGTACCCTCTGCTAGGCGAATACACTGATCATTTTATAGACCAAAATACTTCAATCATCCTCCCTTATGGTGGGTTTCTGCAATGTGGCATACATTGCAAAACCTCTCATACATACTGGTCATTTCATGTAAAAAAAAGACTACAATCTGAATAGTATAATGCAGAGGATATGATTAATTCAGTCTTGGCAAGGCCCCAAATCCAAAAGTAGAGCTGGACCTTTGAGTGACGAGATCTAGTGCAAGATCATGCAGCAAAGATATGAGGCTACTGGGATAAAGAAGGCTTCAGAGTGCATCCTGTAGCATTAAGTCAAGAGGGTGAAGGTATAATTGGCTTGCCAGCAATGATTCAATGCAAAGTAGGATACAGTGCAAGACGGTATCATCTGCTCCTTGCTTGCAGTTGAGGTCTCTTGTACATGATTTTTCACTGGACTATGTGTTTTTGCATAGGTTCGGCCTGGTAGTGTTCCTACCCTACACCTTGTTTGTGTAATTGTTATAACTATGGTATTTTCTATGAAGAAATATATCTTCTAGCATTGTATGTTATTTTTCATAACTTGAATCGAAAGAATTACTTGCCACATAGCAGTTAAAAAATCTGTCTTTCTATGAGTGTAACTAGGGTCTCAACGGATGCTTTGAATGTGAAAGGCTGAAGGTTAGGAATCATTTTTGATTCATTTGGGGAAGAGGTAGTGAGTGGATAAGATTTAAAAAAAAAATATATTATTAAATTGAACTCCAAGAAGGCATACAAATCAAAACAACGGAAGAGGGAATAAAACAAATGAGTATACCGTAATTCATCCTATAAAAAAGCAGTGATGAAGAATGGCTCACGTGGTATCAGGACTGTAGTGCCTGGCACATCAGTATCCATTTACATGCGTAGTAGGGTGCACTGTCCATAAAACAAAAGATAATACAAGTACACAAAATACCAGGGCCGCCTCATTGGCAGTGAACTGAACACAGCAGGGCATACCACCTTGCTGATCATACAGCATTCTGGCTGGTCAGATATTACATTGCCGCCTAGTGGGCAGGGAGGGTGGTTTCAGGCATGAGCAAATATAGTCGTGGTCGGTGTACTCCGGCATCCTAACATCCATCTGTTTCCGCTGCTTGGGTGGTACCTAAATATGATCTAAAGAGGCCCCATATATCTTTAGGTCTTGATGTAGGGGCAGCATCAGGGCACAGGTATTAGCCCGATTGTTGCATATTGCCATGTCTTTCAACCGGGAAACAGTCATTACAGTGAAACGTTTTTAACACATTCTATTACAACACATGCCATTACAACACATGTCATTACAACGCATTTGCCTTTACAACAAATGTAGTTGTGAAGGCATGAATAGTAACATATGTGTTTACATGTAAAAATAAGGTAATTATATATGGCTTAGGATGGGAAGCATAATTTTAGGGTAGGTACGGGTTTTTGGGTGGGAAGGGTAAGTTTAGGGTGGGTTTGGGTTTTTTAGGTGGAAACATATATATAAAAATGCCTTTGCGTTGTAATGGCATGCATGGTAAAAGTTTGCGTTGTAATTGTATGTCATTGTAAAAGAGTTGACGTAGTAATACGCGCGTTGTAATGGCATGCGTGTTATTAGTATGCGTTGTAACATCATACACTCCTTTCAACCACTTCGAGCTAGTAGGCACCCTAGTCTTCCCCTAGTTCATGACTACTCCCTGGTTTTCTAGCAGCAGGGATAATGCAGTGAGGTACCATAGGGATTTTGGCATCTGTTTGAGAGGTAATGCAAGTGTCTGCCTTTATCGGATGTGCCATCTTTTTCCCAATAATCCATAGTACTTCTATCCAGTAGTCATATATTTCCTGGACATTCCCAGGCTAGGTGAAAGCAAAAAGAATATATATTTATTTATGTATATATGTATATTTGTATATATGTATATATATATATGTTCGAGGCATTTGAGCTGTAGTTCATATGCTTTAGCATAGATCGCCATTGGTGTTGGGCCCAGATGTTTGCACTTTGTTTTTCTTTGAAGAAGTCTTTGTAGTCATCAGGTAGGTGACTCCTGCTTTTGGTGATAGTGCGCATGGGCATCGACTCCATCCCTAGATTGTTTTTTCCCGCCATCGGGTTCGGATTTGTATCGCTGCGCTCCGGTTCGGTATCGTTTTTGAACTCCTTCGACGCGCAATCCTCTACCCTCAACAGTATTTTCTTTCGATCACGGTTCCCCATTCGAGGAGTATTGCTTAAATTGTGAAAACCTTCTATTGGGAACTTCGAGGCAGTCCGTCGGGCTTACCCGTGCCGACCACGCCAGCAGTCGATGGACTCCATTCAAGCTATGTCCTGGTTGCCATGCTAAGTTTCCACGCACAGACTTTCACGACGTTTGAAACCTCTGCCTATCCCCGTAACATAACGATAAGGACTTTGAAGTGTGTCGATCATTCCGATCAAAGAAGACCATTTGTGATCGTCAGGCTCGATGCCACGAGATGCAACGGCGCAGCGGCTCCGTACCAGACATCTTCGGTGAAGATCTAGACCAACGTCCAGCCGCAGAAGCCAAGGAAGAAGAACCAGTCTCCGTGTCCGAAGCCGACTTCATCATGGAGGAAGACCTGAACATCACTCGGGGTCAACGTACCATGAGTACAGATCCCCATGTGCCCACGCAACCAAAATCTAAGGCTCCGCTATCACCCTCGCCCTTGGGTCGAAACCAAGGGAAAGTTTCAGCCCGGCTATGAAACATAAAGACAAGCCTTCCGGCTCGGGCTTGAGCCGGCCCCATTCTGGAGCCGAACCAACATACTCGGCACCGAAACATAAAACATGTGCCAGACCCTACACCTTCGGCACCAAAGACTCTGATCCGAAATCCTCCAAGTCAAAATCGTCCAAAAGATCCTCGGAGCTGAAATTCTCCACACCTAAAAGCTCGGAGCCGACACCCTCCACGCCGAAAAGCTCAGAGCTGAAACATGCCACTCTGAAAGCTTTACACCCTAAACAGGCTAAAACGAAGTACTTGGATTCTAAACATTCGGCGCACAAAGACTCTCAGCCCAAATCTTCCACGCCAATATCCACTCCTAAAGAGAAAGATACTCCTTCCAAGGAGCCTCCATCTCAAGACACTGTTTTGGATCCAAAACAAAAGAGACTTAGTATTGACCCTCAAACTGGACACCTTCTGGCCACTCTTCCTAAAAAACGGAATCTGGATCTCTCAGAGGAATTTTCTATACCTCTGAAGAAAAAGGACATGGGTACTAACCATTCTCCCCCTTACACCTTCCTCTTCTCCTCTTAATCCAAATTTACTGATTACACCATCAAATTCACCACCACCTCTGTAGGAGAGTAGGATCTACTTCTTATAGTTACCCTCACTTTTTGGCTGATGTATCACTCTTTTCGACTTAGACTGACTTGGATCCTGCTATCCAGGACGCCAGTCTAGCTGCTTTCTCCTCTAAATTGATTGCATGTACTTTAGGTACACTCAAGATTGGATACTGGGGTACCCTTATCAGTCCCTAGTATATGGTATACTATGTACCCAGAGCATAGGTACCCCAGAGGCCTCCCAGGGGCTGCAGCATGGATTATGCCACCCCTGAGAGACCATTCAAACTGACACCACAGGTCTGCTACTGCAACCTGTGTAAGGTGGTACATGCACCCCTTACTTAGATATAGGTTCTCTATATGTATTCTAAATCACTGCACATATAAACCTATCATTCACCCCTATGGCAGGCCTTATCAATCCTGAAGCAAAGTGCTGGGTTTTATGTGAGAGGGTGACGCTGCATGAGCAGAGCGCCTCTGCAGCCTGCGGAACCTATTTTCTGGGGTTGTTTGTGATGCAGCCTACCATATATACTTAAATGCATTATAACCTCGCGGTAAATGCTAACTTTAAAACGGCTGCTTAGAAACATGTTGTGTTTAGTGTCAAACACCTTGGAATCATACCTCCCGGCCAGTAACTGGCGGGGGAGGTATGATTCCACCCTTCTAGAGGGACTTATGTGAAACACCGGTACACCCAGTACCAGCTTTCTCGACCTGGGGATCGCAAAATGGATGCTGCCAGCCAAGCTCGAGCAGCGGAAGGCTTGACAATAGGTTTCCTGTCACAGGGAGGTGTGACCACCTCCCAGACAGGATTTTATGTATTGGGGCTGGGTGGGTACACTCAGTGATTGAAAGTCTGCACTGGGGCACATTTGGTGTCCCTGTGCATAGTTCAGTTGAAACCAGTTGTAGGAGCCATTTGCTCCTGCTGTGGCACGAAACTGGACAAAGGACATGGGTGTAGCCACCCCTCTGTCCTGACCCTCCCATAGGTGGGTCCCCAGAGTTTGTCCTTGGGTATAAAGTAGGAACCCTGACTAAAGGACTTTAGATTTTACCTGGACTAAACTCTGCAAGCAGAAACCAAGTACTTCGACGATCTACACTTTGCTGGACTACTGAAGAATCTCTCTTGGAGTAAAGGAGTTACTCCCCTGCAGCAGCAGGCACCTTAACGCATCTGACCGGTTTGCATCTCCCAAGCTCCTGAGGACTCTGAAGATTTCTGCATCACAGGAGGTGGGTTCCTGAACATCCCTGAGGTTGATCTGACCTCTCAGCAATTCTGAGACCAGTATCCTTCGTGGGGACCTTGCAACCTGAACCCCTGTGCACCGTGTACTTTTGCAGCAGCATATGCTTTTTGGTGATCCCTGAGGCTGTGCTTTGGGCTACGTGTAGTCCTGACCTTGAGCAGTATTTCCACCGAACATTTCCGGCGTACACTCCACGAGTGTTCCGTTGGCTGGTATTTCGTGATTCAGCTCGAGGTCCCTTCGCGATCCCTGGTCCATTGGCCTGTGGGTCCCTGAGGCTGTGCTTTGGGCTACGTGTAGTCCTGACCTTGAGCAGTATTTCCACCGAACATTTCCGGCGTACACTCCACGAGTGTTCCGTTGGCTGGTATTTCGTGATTCAGCTCGAGGTCCCTTCGCGATCCCTGGTCCGTTGGCCTGTGGGTCCCTGTGAAGCTAACTTTGGCTTTCCTTGGGCTTCCCTGGTTGCTCCAGACGTGCCCTGACTCTCCATTGCTTGGAGGGTCCCCAGGACCTTGCTGGTCCTAACCGTAACCTGTTTCCTCTGCCCGCGTGGGTTGCTGTTGCCAAGGCTTGTTGGTGTTCGATCCGGACACTGACCCCCCTGCACTCGACATCCTTTGTGGGACAGCTCACCTCCTGACTTTGGTCGTTGTCGACGTTTTCTGGTCCCCATGGCGGCAGAGTCAAGCATCCAAACTTCTCACCTGAAGCACCCGACCTCGGTGGGCATTCGTCTACTGAGCCCCTGGTCACCCTGAGGTGACCCAGACTCTGTCAGGTTCTTCTCACCTCGGATCCAGGCATGGATTCCACCGGACACTTTTCATCTTCCCGGAAGCAGCACTTCTTCGCATCACGCCATTGAATACGACAAAGGTTTCCGACACCACTTGACCCCTATGCACCCAGCTCCTCTGGGATAGGTTACACGGGTACCTTGGTACTCACAAGGGTGCTGGCCTTAGAACCTTCTATGTTCCAAAGGGTTTGCATGAAGTCCTCTCCAAAGTGTCCTTAAACTGTAATTTTCCAACTGTGACTTTCCCATAGAGTTGTACGGAGCTCGCGTCTGTGTTCTCACCCTGCACCGTCCTCCGTGGGTCCCCTGTGTCACTACTTTGGGTGGTTCCTTTGGGTCCCAGCAATTCTACATGCTCTAGGCACTGTGTCTAGTGAAGTCATTGTTGTTGTACCATTTTTTTAGTATATGGTTCGGCCTCCCCTGGAGCCCGCTGTGTATTGTGCTATTTACTATCGTTCTATTGATTCAGTATTGTGTATCTTGTGCTCTAATCTCATAAAGAGGTTAGTAGAGAGTGTTTAGTAATAAATACATAGATTTTATATATCTCTTGTGTGGTTCTCCTTTCATTTGGTCATTCAGGAGGTTCTGCTTTACATTCCTTCTAGACTTAGCCTGAAGGCTGCTCTCCACAGCTACCACTAGGATAGCTTTCTATAAAGGTTGTCTTAAACTTAATCATCAATAAGGGTTGTTTGGACTGGTACAAGGTGCCCACTTTAATTAGTGGACAGTATATACCAGGCCAACTTCTCACAACCTCCACTTTCACCTGACCCACAGGATGAAGATTATGGGGATGGGGATGAGGATGAAGGTCAGGATATACCACAAGACATACCACAGGACACTGACCCCTGGGAAGATTATAATAAGGATCCAGATCAAAATAACGACCCTAACCTGTATCCCTCCAGACCCTCCCCACCTGATGACAATATTGGCTTTGCGCAGCTTATCAATAGGGCTGCTCAATATCACGGGGTGTTAAAGTAAAAAATGGTTCTGTCAGGGTTTTCAATTGCTTAGGGCAAGTAGCTCCAGCTTACTTTTAACACATATCAATGATTTGCAAAAGAAGAAGAAATATATAACACACACCAAAATTAGAATTCAATAATATATTCAGAAAAAGTCAAATAATTATGGCTGTCGAAATTTACAATTTCAATGGTGAAAAAGTGACATGTGGTGAAGACAGTACACTATATACAGAAACAATTAGGTGTGCAATAAAAAGGAAGGGAGAAAGATTTTATCGTATGTCTTTGTTATTTTAGCACATATGCTTCAGGATCCAAATGACAAATAAGGCTGTGATCATGAGCGTTGTGTAGACATATGTAGTACAAGGTATCCCAACTAAAAACCAATCCGGGAAGGTAGGAGCACCCCTGTGGCCATGTGTACTGGTGCGCCGCGGCTGCTTGCACCCAAGATGGGAAACCTCCCTGCAATGCTGTGAGCAACCTATACTCTTCCCTGGCCCCCCTGAGGCGTGTCCCTACATGCATCCAATTTATAGACACGCCCCCGCTTACTTGCCTGTCAGGTAGCGCTCATTCATCACACTCACCTTCTTCCATCAGCCATGAACGGTATGGGCTGACGCTGGGTCTTTTTTTATACCCTGGATGATGTGATGGCGCGGCTAACTATCGCGTTAGTCCGCCAATTGGGATGACGTCATATCCTGGGTGTATGTACCCAGAAGAGATATACCATGCTGTTTCTTCTCGTGGCACGCGCCATATTGGACTGGTTAAAAAGTTACTAAATCAGTATGTTGAGTTCCCAAGCGTTATTTGGCTAATATTATTAGAGGGTTTGCATGGGATGCGCCAATAAATGGCGCGGCTCGCAATAGCCTAGGCCTGCCAGTGCAGCTACCGTCCTGTCCAGGGCATGCGTCCCCAGATGATGCTGAGATTTGTGTATTCCGGGGGTGTAGCCGTCCGGCCACCTACCCTCAGCCTAACCCTCCTGAGTCTTGATGTATGTCCTGAACGGTAAACAGCACTTGCTGGCACCATTAAGGTAATTGCCAGACTATCTCCTTATTGAGGCCCTCTTTTACTGAGTTGAGGGGATAAATCCAATAGGTTTCACGGCATTTCCTTACTTCGTCAATGTTTTTACCAGGAGTGCCTTTGATTTTTTCCAAAATGAGCCAGCGTAGTTCACTTTCATGGTGATTACGATCAATACAATGTTGGACCATATGGGACATAGTTTTGCGTGTTCTGATTGCTGATCTATGTTCGCTATATCGGGTTCTGAACTTGCGACTTTTTTCTCCCACATACCCTTTGACGCATGGGCAGAGAATGAGGTAGACTAAATTATGGCTTCTACAATTAGTGAAGTCTTTTAGTTTCCCCTTCTTTCCTCGATATTCCCAAAATTGTGTAACCACCACAGTATCGCATGCCACACAGGTGCCACATCTATGGTTCCCCTAGATGGGAGGGCCAATGACGGTAGTTTGTTTCTCCTGTGGAATCAGTCTTTCCCTTGTGTGTACCAAGTTATCTTTAAGGTTTCTGTTTATCCGATATGCTACTATTGGTTTTTGTATGATGTCTTGGTCTTCATTAGTGTTGAGGATGTGCCAATTTTTGTCTAACACCTTTTTGATTTTAAAATTCAAAGGTGAATGGTTGATGACACAAACCAGGTTATAATTTTTGGGACGGGTACTGCCTGCCAGAAGAGCATCGCGGTTGTAGTAGCGCGCTCTTTTGTAGGCTGTCCTGATAAGACGCTTCGGATATCCTCTCTGTAGTAGTCTTTTTCTCAACTCATAGCTAATTTTGTCGTAATCTTCAATCTTTGAACAATTTCGTCTTATCCTTAAAAATTCTCAAAACGGAATGGAATCTTTTTGAAAATTGGGGTGGTAGCTGTCATGTGTCAGAATTGTGTTCTTGGCTGTGGGCTTACGGTAAAAATGTACCTTAATTTCTCCTGCTTCACCACTGAATATTATGTCCAGGAATTCCACTGACCTGGAGCTGTGGTGACTGGTGAATCTCAAGTTGTCATCACTGGCATTAAGCCAATCGATCAACATGAGGAGGGTGGATTTGTCTCCTCGACAGATGAAAAAAATGTCATTAATAAACCTATGCCACTTATTCACATTTTCAAAGAATGGGGCCAGTTTGTTAAAAACATGTTTAAGTTCATATTCTCCCATGTATATGTTGGCCACAATTGGGGCACAAGATGCCCCCATACTGGTCCTCTTAATTTGGTGATACAGCTTTCCTTTAAAATCGAAGTAATTATTTTTTAGAACAATTTCTAAGCATTCCAAAATTAATGCATCAAGCCGATCTCCGGGCATTCTATCTAGAAGGGTCGCTACTGCCTCTATCGCCTGTTGTTGAGGTATGTTTGTATATAATGCTTCAACGTCTAATGTCACCAAAATTTCACAATCCGGGTCGTATGGTGCATGTTCTAGTTTGCTAATGATATCCCCTGTATCTCTAATATATGACTGATACGTGGTAGTGAGCGGGCACAAAAATGTGTCAATATATTTGGACAGCGGCTCTGTGGAAGAATTGATGGAAGATACTATGAGCCGTAAGGGTGGATCACTGGTGTTCTTATGATTTTCGAGGAGGCTACAGAGAAAAAAATAATAAGGGAAGAGGTGCTCCCATTGCTTCAACAAGGCGACTTTCTTTCCCCTTTGGATTTAAAGGAGGCCTACTTCCATATTCCCATTCACCCAGCGCACAGGAAATTTCTCAGGTTCGTAGTGGATTGACAACATTACCAATTCAAAGTTCCTCCGTTCGGGATTACTACAGCACCCAGGGTCTTTATCAAGTGTCCGGCAGTAGTCACTGCTCATTTAAGAAGACAACACATTCAAGTCTTCCCTTACTTAGACGACTGGCTAATAAAAGCCAATTCACAACACAGCTGCATACACCACACTCACAAAACAGTTCAGCTGCTTCACGACTTGGGATTCACTGTGAACCTCATCAAGTCTCATCTCCAACCCTCCAACACGCAAGAGTACCTAGGAGCCACAATAGCACTTGCAAAGCTCTAGTATATCCCAACCCAGTTAGAGTACGCAACAAGCAAAACCTGATATCACAATTTCAGCCTCAACACTCATTACCAGCTCGAGTATTCATGCAATTGATAGGAATGATGGCTTCTTGCATTCTAATTGTTCCCTACGCAAGACTCCAAATGCGTCCCCTACAGGAATGCTTAGCACGTCAGTGGAACCAGAGTCAAGGTCAGTTAACCGATCTGGTGTTGGTAGACAGCCGCACCAACGCTCTCTGCAGTGGTGAAATTCACAAAACCTTTCCAAAGGGCGGCCATTCGTCGACCCGGTTCCACAATTAATGCCAAAAGCAGACGCATCGCTCTGTAGTTGGGGAGCTCATCTTCAAAAGCATACCATTCAGGGCATGTGGACACTACAACAAAAACAACTCCTCTTAAACTATCTGGAGCTGCTAACAATTTTTCTGGCATTGAAAGCTTTTAGTATACAAAGCTGTCCTAGTCTGTACAAACAATATGACAGCATTGTACTAAATACAAAAACAGGGGGTGCACACACACTCTACATCTTTCACACCTAGCTCAAAGCATATGGAGATGGGCCATACCTCAAAAGATATATCTCCTTGCAGAACATCTCCCAGGAGTAAACAATCAGATTGCAGATCTGCTCAGTCGTCAAAGACAACAAAGCCACGAATGGGAACTACATCCTCAAGTACTCCTCCTATTCTTCCAGATGTGGGGCTACCCAGAAATAGATCTGTTCTCCGCACACCTCAACGCAAAATGCCCAAACTTCGCATCCAGGTATCCACACCCATTGTCCAAAGGCAATGCTCTATGGATGAATTGGTCAGGGAAATTTGCTTACGCTTTTCCACCTATCTCACTAATTCCATTAGTGGTTCGGAAGCTCAACTAACATTCCCTCACAATGATCCTAGTTGCTCCCACATGTGCTCGACAACCATGGTTCACAACCCTGTTGGAACTATCGGTAGTTCCTCATCAAAAGTTACACCTCTCCCCCAAGCCTCTCACTCAGAACCATGGAGAGATAAGACATCCAGATCCCAGTCAACTCAACCTTGCGATCTGGCACCTGAAATCATAGAGTTTGGCTACCTTAATCTCCCACCTGACTGCATGAACGTCATTAAAGAGGCTAGACGCTCTACTACAAGAGCATACTATGCACCAAAATGGAAACGATTTGTAATTTATTGTACTAAAAATCAAATCAATCCACTAGATGCTTCAACTCAAAGCATCATTTGCTATCTGTTACACCTACAACGTGCTAACTCAGCATATAAATCTATACAATTACATCTTGCCGCAATAGCGGCTTACCTACAAATCAGACAATAATTGTCTTTGTTTTGCGTACCCGCTTTCAAAGCCTTTATGGAAGGACTCAAAAGAATCATTCCTCCTAGACTTCCACCTTCTCCCATGTGGAATCTTAATATAGTCCTTACAAGACTTATGGGCCCCCCATTTGAGCCTTTGCACAAATACAAACTACAGTTTCTGCCTTCCTTAGAGCCATCACATCTCTTAGAAGAGTTGGTGACCTCCAGGCACTAACCATACAAGAACCATTTTTACAAATCCACCAAAATAAAGTGGTTCTTAGGACTAACCCAAAACTTTTACCTAAAGTCGTTTCTGCTTGAGTTACCCGTGTTTTTTCCTCAACCTGACTCTGTAGCAGAATGTGCTCTTCACACATTAGATGTGAAAAGAGCGATACTTTATTACATTGAAACAACCAAATCTTTTAGGAAAACTAACCAACGCTTTGTTGCTTTTTCCCCACCACATAAAGGCAATCCCCTTTCAAAAGCAGGTATTGCACGGTGGATAGTTAAGTACATCCAAATATGCTACATTAAAGCTAAACACACCTTAAGAATTCCCCCTAGAGCGCATTCTACATGCAAACTAGGGGCTTCTATGGCATTATTAGGGAACATACCCTTAGATGACATCTGCAAAGCTGCAACATGGTCTACACCACACACATTCACAAAGCGCTATTGTGTAGATGTGTTAGCAAAACAACAAGCTAGTGTGGGCCAGGCAGTTTTAAGTACACTATTTCAAACCACTGCAACAGATACAGGTTAGCCACTGCTTGGGAGATAACTGCTGTATAGTCTATGCTAAAACATATGATCTACAGCTCATATGCCTCGAAGGGAAAATGCTACTTACTCACTATGCGTCTGTTCTTGGCATGTAGAGCTGTGGATTCATATGCACCCACCCGCCGCCCCAGTAACCTTTACCTGTTGCAGTATTATCTTACTTAGATACACTATACATGTACATCAATTTCTACTCTTACTAAATTCATCATCATCCTTACGGCAAAACAATCTAGGGATGGTGTCGATGCCCATGCGCACTATCACCAAAAGGAGGAGTCACCTACCTTGTGACTACAAAGACTTCTTCGAAGAAAATAAAAGTGCCAACATCCGGGCCCAACACCAGATGGCGATCTATGCTAAAGCATATGAATCTACAGCTCTACATACCAAGAACAGTTGCATACTGCCGGGTATAATCTCTCTGAGATCAAATACCGACCCTAGTGTGGCCTTTATGGTGCCAGTGGGGCTGTCTATTAAAAAGCTTCAACTTGGATTCCCCGTGTGGCCTCTTCCTTGCGCTCATCGGAGGAGTTTGTGTGGATGTTAATACCACGTCGGCCAGAGACGCGTTAAAGAGGTCTCGTTCCATAAGCTGGCTGGTTGCAACACTGGCTCCTGCTTCTGCAGCTTTCCTTGTTTTTCCAAGGTTTTGGAAATGCACCAGCCCACCTCTAACTGCGGGTAAAGAAGGGCCGCTGCCAGGAGCAGCACGTGACTTCACGAGGAGTTGTCTCATTCATTGTAATGAAACTCACGGCCTGGTGGACTCCTGTAATTGAGATTGGATCGTAAGCGGGGACCCAAGGAGGCTTTGAGACTTTTAACTAACCAGATGCATCACGCCTTGTCCGGCACGACACCAGCCCGAATGGACTCTTTGCCATTCGAGGTTTCCCCACACAACACCTGCCCAGTAATGATGTATTCTGGGAGCTGTAATGTCTACAACGCTGCAGCTGGTGGGCGATCACATGACTGGGGGCTGGGTTTGCTCCTACCTATGGGAGGACTACAGGACTATGTAAAGGCGGGGATGTGGCACCAATTGTGATTAACAGCGCCATCTAAAGAAGGCCCGATGGCCGAAATGCATTATGCTTAACGCTGTCTATTAAAAAGCTTCAACTTGGATTTCCCGTGTGGCCTCTTCTTTGCGCTCATCGGAGGGGTTTGTGTGGATATATATATATATATCCATCCATTGGGCGCCGGGTACAGTCTCTCTGAGATCGGATTCCGCCGCTAGTGTGGCCTTTACGGTGCCAGTGGGGCGGCACTGTACTAAACATGTGTAAGCTAAATAGTACTTTTTGTGGTCGGGTATGCCCCCGCTCCCCACACTTTTCAAATATGGTAGTATCATAGTTTGCCAGGCCATACAGACTGGTCTGCACACCCGGGTTTACGTGGTCAGGTGGGCTTTAAGTGCAGATAAAAAGTGGATGCCTAGATAATTATCCCAATATATTTCAGTCTACCGCCCAACCCATAGATTATTCCAATTTGCAGGGAGCTGTGTTATCGATCAACAGGAATAATTCAGATTTGGAAACTCCTGAGATCCCTTGAAGTTTATAATCTCCCAGATTAGTGGGTTAACGTTCACTTCAGAGTTTTTAATGAAGAGTAGGATGTCATCCGCATACATGGAGAGCAGCAGTCGTCAGTGACTGCAGGAAATTCCTCTGTGTGCGTGTCTCTCCTGCAGTAGTCTGGCCAATGGGCTTATGGCTATTATAAAAAGCAGATCAATTCACTTTGGGGCATATGTATCAACATCACCATTTGCGATTCTCAAATAGCGATTGTTAAGGAATCGCTATTTGAGAATTGCAAAACGGGATGTATTTAATAATTCGCAAACTTTTTGCGATTTCTTTAAATTCCGTAATTGCGATTAGCAAATTGCGAAATCGCAATTAAGGAATACCTGCCCATTCATTTCTATGGGCCAGGAGACCCATAGGAATGAATGGGAAGTAATTCTCAAATAGCGAATTCGCAATTTGCTAATCGCTATTTGAGAATAATTTCAAAGGTGCAAGGGTGTCATGATGACACCCTGATGCACCCCTGAAATGAGCATGTGTGTGCATATGGCGCACATACATGCCCTAAGGGCATGTATGAGCGTCACGTGGCACTTTGCAAAATTAAAAATAGTGCATTTTGAAAGGAAATCGCAAATTACCACCAACTGGAAGTTGGTGGTAATTTGCGATTTCTTAAGGATAATTCGCACAACTTGGGTGCTTTTTACATATCATTTAAGAAATCGCAATGTGCGATTTCTTAAATGGTTAGGCAAAATTAAGAAATCGCTAAATTAGCAATTCCTTAATTTTGCGATGGGATTTTGACTAATACATCCCGTTTTGCGATTTTTTACTCGCAAACGCTGTATTTTGCGATTCGCAGCGTTTGCGAGTAAAAATTAGCTTGATACATATGCCCCCTAATGCTGCTGTACCTCACTTTACTTCCCAGTGTGTGCAATGCAAGAAAATGTCTTACTGGCCACATGTAACTCGGTTTCCTTATCAGTTCTTCCATAGCTCCCATATGGCTTAATGTCCAAACTCTATTAAAATACACATAACATAATGTGTATTTGTAAAGCGCATGTTCACCGCTTGGTATCTTGGCACTGAATAACAGATGTTTATTGTTACCCAACTCAGTGGTACTTATGTTAGATAGATAAAAGGCTGAGTGGACCTGCCTGGATTTGAACCTGTGACCATAAGGTCAAACACAGGCCCCTGCAATGGACCCATTAGTCCACTGAGCCACCAGACCATGGCGAAAGCAGGGTTGACTGAACGTTATATGTCAAGCAGCCGACTTCATTTAATTCATCCCAACATCTTACTGGCCCATCTTCAAAAACTTGCTAACTAACTGTGTTCTGGAAAATAATGGAAATTAATGCGTATCTGCCAACTTGTAGAACAATCTCGCAGTGTGAGGAGGAGGCGGGGCCTTGCCCCCCTCCCCCCCCCCTTAAAAAAGCTGTCAGGTGTCGATGTCCTGGGATGTTTTCACACCCCTTAATGGACTTCAGCTGTTATAAGCCTCTCAAAAACGAGCTGGTAAACCCCAATTCACAGTGGTTTTCAGCTTGTTTTCCCTGCCACAGTGTGATATCGGCTCCTCACTGCGCCTAGCGCAATTGTCTGTCTGGAAGAGAAAAACTACTCCTAAATGCCTCAATCGGTCATTAGCTTCGTATCTTCTTATCTAGGCTTGTTTACACACCCGTGCATGTATATAAACTCATGATTTGTATGATTTTTAAGTTAGTTCAATAGAAAATTAACACGATCCCCAAAGACTCTAGAGCATCCGGAAAATGAATGACGCAGATTTGTTTTATCTTTTTCTCCAATTTAAACATCTGTTTATATGAAGCCTACAATCACTATAAAACCATAGAAGATCAACAAACTTTTTTCTGTGTGTCTGTTCTGTGTGAGGAGAGAATGTCCCCTTTCCAACAGCTAATTTTCAAATGAGTCAGCGGCATGTGCATACAATATTGTCCCTGGTGGCAGCAGAATCACCATATTCTATATTCTTATAATGCGAATGTGGCATTTCCACTGCATTCTTCATGGACTTACCACCATGGAGGGACACAATATTGTTCAATGGATGGCAAGTAGGTGAAGCAATGATCACGGTTAACATTTCCAAAAGATTTTCTGCATATAGAGCAAGATGTTGATGTATTTTTTTAATAAGTAAGATAAAATCAAGTTCCTCAATATCAAATAGCCTTCAGTTTCTTCACCTTGATTTTCGTCATGCACCTTCAGGTATGCCGTCACTTGCAATTAGTGTGATGCATCTGCCTTGCTCCCAACACTGGTAAACATGGTGCTCTCCTCTTTCAGAGACTCAAGCATTTGTGTTGGATCCAACTTGAAATAGGTCCATCCTGATTGTTTCAAATTTTTTTAGTAGTCCTTGCCCAGGTTTGTGAGGGGCATTCTATTAATGTGATCCCACTGAAGAGTAGCCTTTGAAACCCTAACATCTCTCAACAGATGTAGTTCAAAACCAAAGATTGAACTTCCATGATTCCCCTCTTCTTTCCATCCCCCCACTCATCCAGTACAAGCAGCTTTCTTTTGTTTCATGTTTGTAGTCTGTGCTATTTTGTATTGCTCTGATACACAAATGGCCACCACTGGCTGAAGGGTGTTCTTATTAAAACCTGTTAGGTAAGATTTCTTCATTTGATGATGTGTTGTGGTCTGTGCTTTAGGAGGAGAGATGTAAAACGCTGTTGACAGATCCAGTAGGACCAACAAAGTTATTTCCTCCTATCTATTGTATCTACAAAGACAGCGTCAATCCCATGACATCAGCAAAATCCTGTTCAGCCTGGATGTAGTCACTTATAAGTACCTAGAGAGCGTAAACATTGTCCGATTTCAGCAATCCAGAAAACTGATGGAAGCTTCTAGGGCCAGATGCATTAAGCATTTTTCTCCTCATAAACGGGACTGTTGGCAGAATCGGCCCATTTGTGATCGCAAAAAATGCTTTTGCGATGCATCAAACCCAATTTTGCGATTCGGCAACCTGTTACCGAATCACAAAATGGGTTTGCGATTGGCTATTTGGAAAGGGCGTGTTTAGGGCATCCATGCCAAATAGCGAATCCTAACAGTATGCATTATTAATATTTTGTGACCGTGAATGCGGTCGCAAAACATTTGCATATTACCACCTACTTCAGGTAGGTGGTAAGACATTTGCGAATGGGAAGGGGTCCCCAAGGGACCCCTTCCCCTTTGTGAATGTTTGTAAAAGCATTTTTAAGAGCAGGCAGTGGTCTGTGAGACCACTGCCTGCTCTTAAAAAATGAAGAAAAAAAACTTTTCATTTTTCATTTTGTAAAGCATTTTGTTTTCCTTTAAGGAAAACGGGCTGCTTTACAAAGAAAATTATTGCTTTATTTAAAAGCAATCACATACATGGTGGTTGGTCTGCTGATCTCAGCAGGCCACCATCCTGGTGATTTTTGCAATTCCTAGGGGGTCGCAAATGGCGACCTACCTCATTGATATTCATGAGGTAGGTCATTTGCGACCCCTTAGAATCACAGAAAGTGTACTGCACACTTTTATGCATGCCGTTTTGCGATTCCCTAACTGTGAATCGCAAAGATTTGGAATTAGGGAATCGCAAAACATTATTTTAATGCATCTGGCCCTTAGTTCTTTCTGAGACGGGGTTTCTGGGGTGAGGACATGAGCAGTGGCCACATCATTCTTAAAACAAGTCAGAATGACTCCCTCCAACATGCTAGGTTTAGAACATAGTTTACAGAGAGGGTCAAAAGTGTTGCAGTATTTAGCTGTGACTTTAGTTGGTTGCCCTCAAGGACAAGTGGGCGGGGGGGCGTAAACATGGGAGCTTTGGGCCTGGCATGGCTAGGGGTAAAATGGGACAATGTTCACCTGGTGAGAGAAGATAAGGGGGATTTGATAATATATTACTAGCAGTCTCCAAATACCTTCTCTCACATTTAATATTTTATCATTGATACATTTAGCGATTTTGCTGCATTTACTCATCAAAACTCCTTACAGGGTGGGGCAGACTGAGTTTTAAGCAAGTTCTGATCTGCAAGTATAGTTTGTGAGATGACAGAATATTTTTGTGCCAGTAATTTCAATAAAGCCGTTGATATTTTTGTGTCCAGTGTTCAAAGACCATATATTTTTACCTGTATTGTATCTCCTGAATTAAAGGCTCATTTTATGAGGTTCTTCTAGAGCATGGGTACTCTCAAACTTTCTCTCGGGGGCCAAATTTACAGTGTGGTTTATGGCCGAGGGCCGCACCGGTGGGGGCGGGGCCAGTGGGGGCGGGGGGCAGGGCTAGAGCAAAAAAATAACTATGACCATGAGGTTGAACACAGGCCCCTGCAGCGGATGCCTTCGTCCACTAAGCCACCAGACCCGGCATACACACATCTCTCTCTATTTATCTCTCTCTCTTGTCTGTCTCCCTCCCTCTCTCTATCTCTCCCTCCCTCTCTCTATCTCTCCTTCCCTCTCTCTAGCTCTCCTTCCCTCTCTCTCTCCGTCTCTCTATCTCTCCTTCCCTCTCTCTATCTCTCCTTCCCTCTCTCTATCTCTCCTTCCCTCTCTCTAGCTCTCCTTCCCTCTCTCTAGCTCTCCTTCCCTCTCCCTCTCTCCCTCCCTCTGTCTCACTCATTCTGCTTGTCTCCCTCTCTCTCTCTGTCTCCCTCTCTCTCTCTCTGTCTCCCTCTCTCTCTCTCTGTCTCCCTCTCTCTCTCTCTGTCTCCCTCCCTCTCTCTCTGTCTCCCTCCCTCTCTCTCTGTCTCCCTCCCTCTCTATCTCTCCCTCCCTCTCTCTATCTCTCCTTCCCTCTCCCTCTCCCTCTCTGCCTCCCTCTGTCTCACTCACTCTGCTTGTCTCCCTCCCTCTCTCTGTCTCCCTTCCTCTCTCTCTCTGTCTCATTCTCTCTGTCTCCCTCTGTCTGTCTCTCTCCCTCTCTCTCCCTCCGTCTCTCTCCCTCTGTCTCTCTCCCTCTGTCTGTCTCTCTCTCCCTCCCTCTGTCTCCCTCTATCTGTCTCCCTCCCTATGTCTGTCACCCTCTGTCTCCCGCTGTCTGTCTCCCTCCCGCTGTCTGTCTCCCTCCCGCTGTCTCCATCCCTCTGTCGCCCTCCGTCTCCCTCCCTCTCTCTGTCTCCCTCTGTCTGTCTCTGTCTCCCTCCCTCTGTCTGTCTCTGTCTCCCTCCCTCTGTCTCCCTCTATCTGTCTCCCTCCCTCTGTCTGTCGCCCTCCCTCTGTCTGTGTCTCCCTCTCTCTGTCTGTATCCCTCCCTCTGTCTCCCTCTGTCTGTGTCCCTCCCTCTGTGTCCCTCCCTCTTTCTCCCTCCCTGTCTCCCTCCCTCCCTCTGTCTCCCTCCCTCTGTCTCCCTCCGTCTCCCTCCCTTTGTCTCCCTCCCTCTATCTCCCTCCGTCTCCCTCTCTCTATCTCCCTCTGTCTCCCTCCATCTTTCTTCCTCCATCTCCCTCTGTCTGTCTCCCTCTGTCTGTCTCCCTCCGTCTGTCTCCCTCCGTCTGTCTGTCTCCCTCCGTCTCCCTCTATCTGTCGCCCTCTGTCTGTCTCCCTCCCTCTGTGCATCCCCCTCTGTCTCCCTCTCTCTCTCCCTCCCTCCCTCTGACTCCCTCCCTCCCTCTGACTCCCTCCGTCTCCCTCTCCCTCCATCCATCTCCCTCTGTCTGTCTCCCTCTGTCACCTCACCCGCTGCTCTCACTTCCTGCTGCCCTCACTTCCTGCTGCCCTCCCTCACCTCACCCACTGCTCTCACACCCTGCTGTCCTCATCACCCTCTGTCACCTCACCCCGCATGTGTCACCCGGGCTGAAACAGCTTTCACACCCTGTTGTTCTCGTCACCCTCTGTCACCTCACTCCGCGTGTGTCTCCCCGGGCTGAGACAGCTTCCTGGGAACACCCACAACCGCACCCGAGTACTTCACAGGTCTTTTTAAAGACCATTCACTTGTTAATGAGGCTTTGTTGTATTTCTCCTCTTCTTAGCGCCCCCGCATCTCCACTCATTCAGGGTGGAGATACAGGGGCGCTAAGAAGAGGAGAAATACAACAAAGCCTCATTAACAAGTGAATGGTCTTTAAAAGAATCACCGGGCCCCCATAGCTCCGCGCTGCTGCAACCGGCGGTGTTTGCTGACACTTAAAAAAAAAACACAGGTAGGATGTCTGCAAGGTCCACGGACCGCCAAGGAAGGCTTGCCGGGCCGCTGGCAGCCAGCGGGCCGTACTATGAGTATCCGTGTTCTAGAGTATCATGGAGATGAGTGGGTCTTTATACAAATGGATTTTCAATGGGTTAAAATGTTCAATAAAACACAACTTTTCAAAGATAGGAACAGTTTTACTGTGTTAAAAGTTGATGAAAGTTCGGAAGAAAATCAAAACGGGTGAATTTGTCTCTTTTATACTTCAAACAGCTTACCTTAGGTGGTTTAGTAAAAGCCATCTGAAGAGATATTTAATATAGAAACAATTTAATGACTTGTCGGGTGACATTCCATCTTTGTCTTTGGTCCCACCTTATGTAATAATGTTCTAGGGGCTATCCCAATTTGTGCTGTGATGATGGGTAGTATGATTTTTTTCTGACTTTGTTATATATACTTCTGTTTCCTTCTAGGGTGTTCTGTGGAAGCAGCACTTGAAGCCGCTTCCTTACACCCTGCCCAAGTGCTTCGCATTGAACAGAGGAAGGGCACTCTGAACTTTGACTCTGATGCAGGTACCTTTTGTTTTTTCCTTCAAGTAAGGTAAACTATCATCTGTCTTGATTTCCAAACCCAAGAGTATACAAAAGCACTACAAAGCAACAAAAATTGTATATGTGCTCCATACGAAAAGAATACCAGCGGTAATACCATATTGGGGTGTTGTGTGTGTGTATGTGTATGTGTCTGAATGCATGCATGTGTGGCTCCTTAACACGCCCTCTTTTGCTACCAACTCCCGATGCCTGAAAATTCCAGACAGCCTTCACCTTCAGTTTAAGGATTAGGTGTCACTTCCCACTGTTGCTCCCAGTGTCCTCCTTACAGCCTTAAGCTTTGTGGGTTTTTAGTCTCTCTTGTGTAGCATACTCTTATCCTTTTGTGACCAGTATATGCAATGCTCAGTTCTATAGCCAATGATTCAAAATGCAGCCAAGCGAGCGCGCAACCAAGATGGCCGCGTAGGTGCGAAGCTCCCGAGGACCTCCTGAATTAATCCTGATTATATCCTTTCATTGACGAGGGGACTGTGTCTGTGTACCCGAGCTGAGGCGGCACCCGTTTTCCGTTTTCGAATCGGACCCCGGACACTGGTGGGAGCACCGCTCGAAGATTGCGGCCTTCTCCGCGCCGGCCCCCCGGATTGGAGTTGTGGGGCGATCCGGGGACAAAGCGAACAACAGCGGCGGGCAGGGCTGGGCGACTCGCGTACCCCG
Source organism: Triturus cristatus (assembly GCF_964204655.1). Classification (NCBI taxonomy): domain Eukaryota; kingdom Metazoa; phylum Chordata; class Amphibia; order Caudata; family Salamandridae; genus Triturus; species Triturus cristatus. The sequence goes on from NC_140593.1 coordinate 632,318,415, forward strand.
CGCTTTCACTTTCGCTTTTGCGCCCTGCTTGCCCTCAAGCGAGGTAGGGTTGCGGAGCGGGGTGCGGTGGTGTGGCCTTGTCCCGGTGCCCGGCTGACCCGCCGGCTGTGAGTTGTCCTGCGGTCCAGTGGTCACCCCCCCCGGAACCCGTGAACTGGTTTATCGGCCCTTTTGAGGAGATTGGCACGACTTTGGGAGTGCGACATGTCCACAAAGCAAGATGGCGACCGGGCAAAGGTGAAATCGACCCGCCGTGGCCCGGCACTTCAGTCAAACAGTATGGACCGCTACACCCTCCAGAAGGGATCCCCAGAGGCACAGCGTACATCCCCCGCGGGCCCGGCTGAGGCGTCTGCTCAGCCCGCGGATCTGACCCTCCGGGACGTCATGGGCGCCATTGCCGAGATGAAGGCCTCGGTGGACCAGCGCTTTGATACTCTGGCGCAGAAGATAGACTCGGCCCTGGTGGATGTGGGCCTGGTGAGAGCCGACTTGTCTAAAACAAATGACCGGGTCGATTCCCTGGCCCACACCACCTCGAGTCTCACTACAGACGTGGCGGCCCTTCAAAAGGAGGTGCACCGGCTTGGCCAGGCGAGCGCCCTGATGGACCGTCGATTGGAGGACGCCGAGGGTCGGGCCCGGAGGAACAACGTTCGCATTGTCGGGGTGCCGGAGGGACGGGAGGAGGAGGCGGCAGATTTGTTTGTGGAAGACCTGATCCTCACCAGTCTCCAGCCCCGGGGGCTGAGTAAACTTTTCGCGGTGGAACGTGCTCACAGGGTCCCCGGAGGAAGACCTAAGGCCGGAGCCCCGCCGCGGCCTCTCATTGCCCGGATTTTTAACTTTCGGGACAGAGACGCTATCCTGCAGACTTCCAGGCTACAGGGACCGGTCAAGCTCGATAATATGGACGTGAATTTCTACCCTGACTTTACTCCGACAGTCCAAAAGCAGAGACTGAGTTTTCTCGGAGTTAAACGTCGCCTACGGGACCTGAACCTTAAGTGCTCAATGCTTTTTCCAGCTAAGCTGAGGGTGGAGGTGGATGGTCGCACGCACTTTTTTGACCGTCCCGAGGCGGCTGGGGACTGGTTGGATACTCTGCCTGGGGATCGGGGCCGGGGGGGTGGGGGGGGTGCGGTTGGCGGGGAGGGCTCGCCGGATCAGAACTGAGGGGTGAATAGTAGGCCTTGCTCTGGACAACATTCCTGTTACCATTCACTGACCGTGTATGTTCCCCTCCTATGGAGGTCGTGCGGGGTCCATTGGGGGCTTTCCCTCCTCCTCTGGGGGACTAGTTAGTTTTTCATCTATGGGGCGACAGGCACACTGCACTTTGGGGGGGCTGTCTGGGCTCATGCAGGGGTGCAGGGAGGGGGGAGTTCTGTTGGGATGGGTGGGCGGGGGTGGAGTGTTGTTTGTTTGCTCCGCAAGGCGAACCCTTTACTGTATTGTTGTTTTTGAGATGCTCTTTGGGGGACGACTGATGGCTTCCATGTATGATGGGGGGTAGGGATTTGACTGTGTTATCATGGAACGTTAACGGACTGGGGGATAGGATTAAGCGTGGTGTGGTCCTGCAGTATCTGAAACGGATTTCACCAGATGTGGTCTTCCTGCAGGAGACACACCTTATAGGTAATTCCTTTCATGCCATGAATCGGCGAGGCTATCGCTTGGCGGCCCATTCGGGCTTCACCTCGGGCTCGCGGGGGGTGGGCATCATGATTAAGAACTCGCTCCCATGGGAGATTGATGAGGTGCGCCATGATGAGAGGGGACGTTACACTGTCTTGGTGGGTAGAATGGAGGGCAAAGTGGTCGTTTTTGTATCAGTGTACGTTCCGCCGGGGTTGCAATCTACCACGTTTGCGGACCTGGGGCGCCTCCTCCTTGACCTCCCGGGTGGGCTTCTGGTAGTTGGGGGAGACTTCAATGCGGTGGCTTCTGGGTCTATGGATCGTCATCCCCCCAGGGACCTCCCCCGGGCACAGGCGTGGCTGTCCGGCCTTTTAGATACACTAGGATTGGTGGATTGCTGGCGACTAAAGCATCCCGCGCAGCTGCAATACACCTTCCACTCGGGTGCCCATGGTAGCCTCTCGCGGCTTGACTATGTCCTTGTCCCTGCGGCCTATGCTGGGAGAGTGGGAGAGGTGCGCCATTTGGCGCGGGGTATTTCAGATCACTCCCCATTACTGTTGCACTTTGATGTCTTCCCGAGGGGGGAGGGCAGGGTAGCCCCAATCAATGCCTGGTACCTGCGCGACCCCACTATTCGAGCAGAATTGATCAAATCCTTGCAGCGGTACTTTGAGGAGAATGTGGGGTCTGTCCCTTCGGCTATCTCCCTTTGGGAGGCTTTTAAGATAGTTCTCAGGGGGGAGGCCCTCTCCCTTATCTCCCATGCCCGGAGGCGCGAGCGGGAGGAGGTAACCCGGGTGGAGGCCGAAATTACTGAACTAGAGGGTGACCTGGGGAGCGAGGTGACGGATGCCACATTGCATGTTCTACACCTCAAGCAGACGGCCTATAGGGCCCTCGTCACGGAGGCGGCCAGGGGCCTCAGTAGGGAGCAACAGGGGCGACTGTATGATGTGGGTGATAAGGCTGGTAAATTGATTGCGTGGTTGGACAAAAAGGAGAGAGCGAGTCGTGTGGTTCCGTTGATCGAGAGGATGGATGGTGTGTGTGTCACCGAGCCGGACGCCATTGTCTCCTGCTTCGCGGATTATTTCCGCGAGGTGTATTCCCCGGTTTCTCCCTGCTCGGAGGAGGATTCCCATGCCCTGCTTCGGGACATCGCGCTGCCCTCCCTTTCGGTGGAGGACAGGGATTCGCTGGACGCTCCTCCCACCTCGGACGAAATTGCCCTTGCTATCCGCTCGGTCGCATCTGGCAAGGCCATGGGCCCCAATGGCATCCCTATCGAGCTGTATAAGCTGCGACCGGATGTACTGGCGCCCCACCTGCGCGCGATGTTCCTGGCGGCCCGCTCGCGGGGTTCCCTTCCGCCGGACCAGCGTCTGGCCACGATCGTGGTGATCCACAAGGAGGGGAGACCCCGTGAGCGGGTCACATCCTATAGGCCCATCTCGCTCTTGAACGCGGAGCCCAAAATCCTCGCCAAGGTGCTGGCCAACCGGCTGGTCGGCGTGGTGGGCGATTTGGTCCACCAAGACCAGTCCGGCTTCATACCCCATCGTAACACGGCCCTTAATCTGCGACGCTTGCACGGGGTGCTCGCGCGTGTCCCGTTCGTGCGGGAGCCGGCCATCTTGGCGTCCTTGGACGCCACCATGGCGTTTGATACGCTCGAGTGGCCATACATTTGGGCGATGCTGGCGAAGTTTGGCTTCGGACCGGGCTTCATCGGCTGGGTCAAGTTGTTGTATTCCGGCCCATTGGCGCAGGTGGTGGTGAATGGACGAGTCTCGGCTCCATTCGCACTGGGACGGGGCATGCGACAGGGTTGCCCCCTGTCGCCTCTCCTGTTTGCACTGGCCCTGGAGCCCCTGGCGGAGTGGCTGCGGTGGCACCCTTCCATCCGTGGTCTCCGCTGGACCCCCGAGCATGAGGACCGTGTGTCTCTCTACGCTGATGATATCCTTCTATATCTCGCCTCCCCGCGTACATCACTGATCGTCCTAGTTGATGTTTTGCGCTCATTCGGTCGCAACTCAGGCCTCGTCATCAACTGGGGGAAATCCTGTGTATATGTGCTTGCCGGGGAGGCTCCGGTCCTACCACGGGACTGTCCGATCCAGATTGCTTCCCAGGGGTTTCGGTACCTGGGTATATATATTACTCTGGACCCAGAGGCCCGCTACGAGCGGAATTTGCTACCCCCCCTCCAGCGCTTGAGGGAGGACGTGGTGCGTTGGCGGCGTCTGCCGCTTTCGCCGCTCGGCCGAGCGGCCTTGTTTAAGATGATGTCGTTGCCGCGCTTTCTGTACGCTCTCCAGAACACTATGGACTTGGTCCCGGCGCGCTACTTCCGAGAGGTGGAGAGTTTGCAGCGTCGCCTGTTCTGGGATGGGAGGCCACGTATTGCCTTGGCTAAATTGACGCTTCCGTGGTACGATGGGGGGGTCGCCCTCCCGGATATTAAACGGTATTACTGGGCCTCCCAGCTAGCTGCGATTAATCATGGCCTTTACGGGCCCGCCCTGAACCCAGCATTTGAAATGGACAAGATGCTCCTGCCCGGTGGCGACTACAATCGAGCGCTCTATTCTGGCGCGCCGGACCCTCGCCTGACAGGACCGACGCGTGTCATGGTGCGTGTATGGCACGCGGCTAACGCAGCTATGGGGTGGAAGGACCGTTTGACCCGGGCGTCACCGCTCTATGCGTCTGCGAGGTTGGGCTCCCTGTGGACCTCGAAGGGCTTCGAGAAGTGGGACACGATCGGCATCAGCACCGTGGGAGATCTCTGGACGAGGGGGGGATTCAAAACTTTCGTGACGTTGCAGACGGAGTTTCAGCTGCAAGGCAGTGAGTACTTTCGGTACTTACAAGTCCGCCACGCGCTGGGCTCCGTCTTCCCGGATGTCGCGTCCATTCCGGAGTCTTCCCCCCTAGAGGACAGAGTGCTGGATGGCCATGTCCCAGACAGCACGATCTCCCTTATATATAAAAAACTGATCAACGACCGATCGGGCCTGCTGACTGGCCTCCGCGAGGCCTGGGTTGCCGATGGGCTGGAATTGGATGACGAGGACTGGATTTCCGCGGTGGCCTCTCCGAAGGAGGTGGCCATCCCGGCTCGCCTTCGCTTCGTCCAGCTTAAGATCCTCCACCGGGTTTACGTGACGGGGCCAAGGCTTTTACGTATGGGCTTTGCTGAGGATGGACTGTGTAAGCGTGGCTGTGGTGCTTTGGCAACTTTCTTGCATATTCTGTGGGAATGCCCAAAGGTGGAGCGATTCTGGCGTGGTGTGCACGAGGTCCTGCGAGTGGTTACGCGTGTCGCGCTGTTGCCTGAAGCGAGGAGATGCTTGCTGAATGTGTGGGAGCCAACCGACTACTCGGTTCCGCAGACGCGGTGGGTGACTCTGGGATACATGATAGCTAAGCGTGACATCGCTCAATTGTGGGGATCCCAGAGGCCCCCGGCGGTGTCGGCCTGGAAAGAACACATGGATTGGTGTATGTTTCGTGAAAAGGTGGTGTATGTTGCGAGGGGTAAGCCTGGGGCGTGGGTGAAAATCTGGGGCCCCTGGAACGCCTATCGCGGGGATATCTGCGAGCCGCCACTGCTGCCGGCTGCCTCACCAGCTCCGTCCCCCTAGCCGACCCCCTCCCCCAGCCATGGGCACGTGGTTCCCCAGTCCCTGATCTGTTCTCATTCCCCTCTTCAGAGTTTGGCGATTGGTTGGGGTTCCCCCACTTAAGGAGCGCGTGCTGTCACTTGGGATTGCGGGTTGCCTTGCGGGTGTGGTTTTTTGTGTTGTTGTGTTTCGACAAAAGGAAACCGTATTGTGGGTTTGGAGTTATGTGGCCTGCACTGCTGACATCTCCTGATTTACCCTTTTTGCACCACCAAGAGATTTTTCTGTATGTATGTCATATGCTTCTGCCACTCTAGCGGCCGGCCAGATGGTTGTAGGCCCATACCTGTAACTATTTGAGATTGCAATAAACGGTTTCAAAAAAAAAAAAAAAAAATGCAGCCAAGCCCTCCCTCTTCTATCCACCATCCTGATAAGTCGAGCCTCTGTCGGCTACAAGACGATACACAAAAGACAACCTTCCTGGTGGAATAAGACGAGACGTTCCTGATCGCCTCCTGCGCAGCAGAAGGCATTCCATGACCGATCTCCAGCCTTCCATAAAACCAAGACCAGACCCCAGGCCATTGCAGGGGATATTCCTGCACTTGGAACCCTCTTCCAAAAAAGGTCACTACTTTCCCCTGATTACCTTTAATTTTATCGTTAAGTAAAGGCACAGACCTTCTAAAAATAGCTGTCTCGCCTGTTGCTTGAACATGAAATACCTTGATAAAACAGGAGTCAAGAAACGTTTGGTGAAAAAGGAACAGTTAGTTTAATTGAGCATTGCTGCTGGTATATCAGCCACAGGCACAGGGTATAAGGACTGTTGCAATTTACAGCTGGTCTGACATGGGTTTCTATACAGTTCATTGAATGCAATAAAATAGTTTTGGCGATCCTTTTTTGGTAAGGAATGTGAACCTCTGTCTTTGGAGTCATAAATGAATGTACTGGATGAAGAATCCAGGTGGGATTCGACCTTTCGAGGACATATTCTGTCCAGTGGGTTATGTGTCCAGATTGGCTATGTGTTCCTAATTTCATGTGACGTCTGATTTTATGGTGTTTTAGTCTTTATGGTGCCCTCTGCACGGCCGTCCTGGCATGTGAATTTATGGTTGTCCACTAGGCTGCTATCTCAGCTGGAATTGCTCCTCCACTGTGCCTCACTGCTTTTGACAAAGCAATGAGGCTCCACTTTCCTCCGCTCAGTCAGCACAGAACGCCGAGGCGGACCAAGGAATGAGCAGAAAGATAGAATGAGCTTAATTAAAAATGAACACCCTGAAGAGTGCTAATTTACAAAAAAAAAAAAATTGATGCAAATAAAGATATTAAAATTCTCTGCTTAGGCACGGACCACACACTAGCACACACGCAGCCTACCCAATGGGTCAATGGTGGAAGAAACTATGAACTATTCAGTCTATGGAATGCCATATGGCGGCTTTGAGGGACATACTGCCCCAATTTGACAATGTATAGGCCTCCTTCCACACATACATTTAACGAGGCATGGGAATTCCATGGTTCCCAGAGCTGTTGAAGCAGGGGGCTTTATGACATGGAATGAGTGCTCTATCATTCTTTACACACTGGAGTTTATAAGAACAAGGAAGGCCCAAGACCCAGGCTTGCATGTTCCCTTAAGTTATGTCCTCCATTGCATGATTTCTTCAGTGTCTTCAGTCTGGATTATTCAAGCGATTTCTGACATTGTTTTACTGGGATGCCTAAGTCACTGTCTGTTAGCTCACAATGCTTAATATCCTTCTTTAACTTTTTGGTCTTTGTAAAGGTTTAAATAAAGTTGTTAAAAAAATTATCTTACCTGTATACTTCCTAAAGCCATTTATTACACATCCCCTGCCTGTTCTTTTGAAATGTTATTTAATGGAACAATGCTGGAATCTGATTTGTGCAATAAAGGAAACCTCAAATTCATGGTCTTCAAAATGTTGAACATACCTTGTGCATTATATCTGGTCTGGCATGCCATATTTGCACCACATTTTTCAGCTAAATTCAAATTCATTTGTAAAGAATGGAGAATGGTTATCCTAAAAACCTGACATGGTTTGACTTTTGTGGCCAATGAGCCAGTATCTACTTTAAAGAATGTGTGCAATTCCTTTCTTTTGACTTTTTCTTTCCCTTTGTTTTTTCCAGATTTGGTGTTGCTGGACAGTGCCTTGAATGTGAGAGCAACTTTCATTGCTGGAGAGCAGGTGTGGGGGACCAATATGCTATCTATGTGATACGACGAAGCAGAAACTCGAAAGTGTTCCATTGTGCTGAAAGGAGGCAGTTGACCAAGTCCTTCCTTTTCTTTCCCCATTTATTTTATTTCTGGTTATACTTTTTTGGTCTAATGGAGACTTTCATTTCATAGTTGTCAGTGTGGCATCTTGGTGTCGTTTCTCTGAATATCACTTTTCTAATCCTAATGCACTCTTATCAAATCCCCTAAAGAAAGAAGTTAGCTTGACCTCTACTTTTGCAGGCGCTGATGAAGGCTGGGAACACAATACTATAGGTAAAGATGTAAGATGACATAGCACATCAGATTGGGGATCTTGTTAGTTGCCAGTAGTTGAAGGCAGATCCTGCTCTCACACTCTTAGTACAGTTCTACACAGGAACTTTATAAACGTGACTCTGTATATCATCACTTGGGACTGAACCTTTACATGCCTGATTAAGACCATACACTCACAATAATTATGAAAGAAGAAGGAGAAAGTGATAGAGTGCACTCAAACACCTGTGGTTTACCAGACCATGGATAGAATTTCAAGATATACTATACAGTAAAAATAAAGTTTTAACATGTAAGAGCTAGCAAGGCATTTTGCGAAAGGTAGCGCAGTTTTGAAGTCAAAACAGAGGAACCTGCTGCTGACGTGAACATCAGTGGAAGTCCATGTGCACTCAGTTTGAGAATGACCGTACGCCTGAAGTAGGATAAAATTGAGCATTGAATTGGCTGACCGATTTTAATGATGAACTCAGTATTTGTCTGTCCTCTGATTGATCTGCCAGGGCTGCAAATAGCGGGTCCAAGAATCATGGTCCCTTATTGATATTGAAGGATCTGAACAACTTAACAAAATCTGACTGAAAATTACAAATCTTGAAATCAATCTCAGCTTTGTCTAGGTTCTTCTGATCCTAAGTATGAGAAAAGGATTATCCAGTTCAAAGGTATGCTTGATTTATTTTTACCTAAATACTGCTCCAAAGAACATGAATTCTGTGGTAATCAGACATGGTTTTAACCAAACCTTTCAACATTAGATAATATTTTAACTTTATCCTATTCAAACAATATTTGGTGCGTACCTCAGTACCTGATTTGAGTTAGAGTTAATCTTGGCCTCAGCCAACTCTGAATGCTCCAAATGTTGCGATAAATTCAGCTAGGTCAGAACCGTTATTGAGTCATGCCTTTTATTGATCATATACAAATGTCCCCAAATCCAGAGTTGCACTAGAATCAGATAAAAATACTTCATATTTTTCAGAACCACGATGGGCAAAGAAAGGTTTCTTGCTCCAAGTATACTATTCCTTTTGCCTGCGATCTGCATTGGTCACTTGTAATTTTGCACCACTGATTCAAACACATATAGATTGATAACCCTCCATGTGCTTTACTTTATTGAAAGTCTTTAAAGTAAGGATTTGAGACTCTAATAAATTGGACAGAAAAGAGTCACAGACATACCACGGTTTTTGAAATATAAATGCATCAAATTGTGACAAACATTTCAGCCTGAATTGAATGCACCCACATTCCAGGAACAGAATTTCAATATGAAGAATGTGTAACAATTGACTGTGCACTTGATATAACTTTAGCCCTTCTTTGTTAAGTCTTTTTCTTACAAAGTATTTTGTATTTTGGATGAGTAACTCTTGTCTTACAGTTGAGAAACACAACTGGGATCCCCATCTACACTGAAAATGTTCACTATCTTAGATCAGGACATGCTAAATTTTGTAGATTTTTTGAGATTCCGTTGGAGAATTGCCAATTAAAAGTGAAAACTTAAAACTGAGATGGATGTGTTTGCCTCAGGATTCCCAGATAGAAAATTTTCTCTTGTAGAATGTGAGTGTTCTAAAATTGTTGGTTCATTCGGGCCTGAAAACTTTAATTCCCCAGTTACTGAAGACGCCTTTATAATTACAGACATGGTTTTCAATTTCTTTCACTAACTGTGTGACAATTGTGGTTTAATTTAGCTGGGGATGATATGGAGTTTTGAGTTGTATTAATGCTATATTTTCCAAATTTAGATGTGAACTTATGAATGACACTGTAATAACTTCCAGATATTACCTCAAATTAAGATATCAACCTTCTCCCTTGACAGATATATCAGGAAAGTTGCAGATTCTGATTCTGATGGGGGCTTACTTAACATTAGCAAAATTTGTTGAGACCCACTTGAACATCCTAAGGTGCTTTTGTTCTCTTGCCCACTTGAAGCGATTTTGTTGTTAGCCTGAGAAGAGTTGTACTGAGAAAGATCACCAATATTGCACGCTGAATTACACTATAGCCAAGATTATCACTTGTGAATCCATTATCACATTTTTCTGGGCTGTTGACTGATCTTATAATCACTTATGAGGGCATAAATGAAGGCCTCTGGATACATGAATGAGCAGGAGTTGTTTCCACAGGAACTAAAATATTATGTTACAATTCAAGACAGAATGATATTGGACAAAGCTGGACTAACTTTTCAGCTGAAACTGCATTTCCTTTAGTAAAGGCATGCGAGTCCTGCATTTGAAACTTTTGTGTTTGAAAGGGGCAAGGATACCTTAGTCCTGAGAGTTTTCTATAGTACATTTAGGTACGTTCATGGTCTCAAAAAAAGTTACAACTATCCGTTTTGAAAGATTAGGCCCATTTCTTTTTTCAACTTTATGTCATTTCTTAAGCTTTTTTATAATCTAACTGGAAAGTCTAGAGGCAGAAGGAGCTTCTAAAGTCATCACATTTATGCTAAATTTAGTATTTACTTGTACCTCCTCAGATTGTGGGATCACCTTTTAGTAATGGGTCAAACTAATTTGCTTCAATTTGCATCAGGGGAATTATCAATATCTAAATTTATATTTAGGGAAGAAATGGCATTTTCTGGTAATGTACTTGAGCCGCAATGGAAATAGATTTGTTGTGAAGTTTTGACAAAATGGCTGAATATAAGGTGGGAAAACCTTTGCACCGGTAATGCTATTTAGATATTGCGCATGGACGGTAGGTTGGTTAATTTGTTAAAAATGCGCAATTTCAAGTAGGCAACTGATTTAGATTTTTAACCACTCGCCTTCACCATCAACATTGTTCTTTAAATGCCTCAGCTTTGACTTGGTAGCAACCACCCTATGTTGCAAAGGTCTGTAAAAGTTCTACCTGGATATCAACATTGTCAACTTGCATTGTTAGGGCTCTGGAAGTTATTTCAAATCTGTTAAATATAATGTGCTGTGGGGGCGTGGCCAACCGGACAAGAAGATGGCCGCTTCGTAGAGCCGCTCTGCTGCCCTGATCTCTTCCTCCAGTAAATCCATCCAGTAATCCGAAGCAGTTAACCTCCAACTGAGTGCCGAAATGAGGTGGGGGCACCGGGAAAGGTGAGGAGCGAAGCGCGCTCGTCGTAGTGGCTGTATGGGTCAGATACGGACCTGCAGCCCGTCTACGTGCAGAAGCCCCGGCCTCAAGTGAAAACGTGGATCCCCAGACAGCCAGCAGGGTGCAGTGGGAGGAGTCTGCGTGGAGCTGTTCGGCGGTTTCCCGAAAGGCCGGAGGAGAACAAGTTAACACCGGAGGAGTCTCCTCGCGGCGACTGGTGCGGAGTGTCCAGCAAATGGAGTGGCTGGGTTGGTTTAGGGCCGCCAAGACCCACAAGAGAAGCGAGGCTCAGCGGGGACCCCTAGCGACGAAGCTGTTCCTCGCCTACAGAGGTGACGCTGTGGAAACCCCGGGCAGTCGAGGAGTCCCCTAGAGCTGGGTGCCACAGTAAGTGGGGGCACGGGGAGCAGCAGGGAAACTTGACAGGCCGCCTGCGGTGATTACCTGTGGGCCAAGCCTCCCCACTCCCCCTCCTAAGCAGGATTAAGCCCCCAAAGGATCTTGACAGGGGCTTGTGGAATGAAAGGCCCGCACCAAACCAAAATGGACAAATTCACCCTACCCAAGAGTCCGAAGGGGCCAAATTCGGCCGCAGGAGACCTGGCAACAGAGCCTCAGCAACAGCTATCAGGGGAAGCCCTCTCTTTACAAGACATGGCCGCAATTCAGGGGGTGCGCAGGGCTCTAGGGGGAGAATAGACAATGTTGGTGCGAAGGTGACCCTGATACGGGTGGATTTGTGGAATATGGGGATCAGGCTCCAAGCAGTGGAAGACACAACAGATACTCTTACCCAATACACCAAAGCCCTACAAGAAAGAGTAGGGGAGCTTCAGGCCACGCTATCCAGCCTGGAAGTGAAACTGGAAGATTTTGAGGGAAGGTCAAGGAGGAACAACGTACAAATTGTAGGGGTACCGGAAAGAGCGAAGGGCTCAACCACTGACCTATTTGTTGAGGACCTCATCATCAAGCATTTGCAACTTCGCGGTCTATCGAAAATGTTCATGGTGGAGAGAGCCCATAGAGTGCCGGGAGGCAGGCCGTGTCCTGGGTCCCTACAAAGACCTATACGGGCCCGCTTTAATAACTATAGAGATCGAGATGTAGTGCTTCAGACGGCCAGGGTGGCCCCACTGGTCCCTTTTGAGAATGCACAAATAGTCTTCTTTCTGGACTACACCCAGAAAGTAAAAAGGCAAAGGATATCATTCCTGGCAGTGAAGCAAGAGTTGAGGAAAAGGGAGGTTAAGTACTCTATGCTCTACACGGTGAAGCTCCGAGTGGAAGAAGGGGGGAAATCGTGGTTTTTCGAATCCGCAGAGAATGCTTGGGCCTGGGTGGAGGGCTGGCGCACAGTGGGGCATTCTCCAGCCAAACGGAACCAAGGAACAAGACCCAAGAATTTGCGCAGATCCACACAAAGTGAGACATTGGAGAGAGCGACAGGGGTAGATAATATAGTAGCCAGGGAGAGAGACTGAGTATCAGGATGAATCAAGAACTAAAGGTCGAACAATCTTGAAAGGTGGTATGAAAGTGGTCTCCCTCAGGAACCCTCCCACAACTAAAACGGCTTGCAGGAGAGGAAGGGGAAAATAATCCTGATCGAGGGAACAATCTACGTGTAAGGCACGGCGCAAAGGCAGACTGGGTTAAGATTTGTTAGAACATAGGGGTCAACTGCAACTATGAACGTGTTTCGGGGCGGGGGCAGCTGGGAGGCACACGTTCTCCTGACTCTATTCAAAAGGGGAGGGTCAATAGGTAGTCTGCTGAGTTGGGGGAGGCGGAATGGTTGAATCTGCTTGGCAGGGTTTCAGGGTGGCGTGTAGTTTCTGGGGATCCGGGGGGAAGTTGGGCACCCTGTTGGGTGAGGTTACACTATTTTTGATCATAAGTACTCTAGACGCAGATTCAGAGAAGATTCACCACACAATAGCACAAGAAGCCCCGACACACCTCGCAAGATATGTGCGAGCAAGTCCTAGAGAGAAGAGCTTCTGCAAGGCTCAGCAGAGACTTGGCACCCTCCAATATCGGTTATGGGGCACAACGGGATTCCTGAACTCAAGCTGATGACGTGGAATGTCACAGGCTTAGGTATAAGACAGTCATCAGAGGGCAAACACTAGCACTAATGATAGGGCACAAAAGGGAAAAAAGAAAGGAGGTTGAGGAAGTGGAAAAGAATATAATGGATTTAAAACAGCAAGTAGTCGGACTGGATAGTGAGGAAACAAAACACTCACTAAGCCTAAAACACCAAGAATATAAAGACTTGACTGTAAAGTCTGCACGAGCTTCCCTCGAGTAAGAGAGGTACTGTGTCTACGAGCACGGAGATAAAGCGGGGAGGCTTATAGCATGGCTTGAAAAACAGGAGAGAGCCAATCGATGGATGGCCTCAATGCACTCCGCGGGGTGGCAGGGAAACCCTCACAGACCCTCAAGATATAGCTGAGGAATTCGCAAACTAGTACGAATATATATACAAGTCTGAGTCCTCCACTACATCCCAGGAAGCTCTTGAGCTCCTGAAAGACAGACCCCTTTCACCACTCACTCAAAAAGATATACAAATCTTCGATGAAGAACTAACCACTGAAGAATTACAACAGGCCCTCAAGGAGGTCAAGTCGGGGAAGGCGCTGGGCCCAATTGGGATACCAGTCAAACTATATAAAGTAACGGCCAAGCACACAATACCCTACTTGTTGAATATGCTCGAGGAGAGTCTAGTCGCAGGCAAAGTACCCCTAGAGCAAAGACTAGCGTCAATAGTGGTAATTCATAAAAGAAGGGAAACCAAGAAACCTGTGCGGGTCACATCGACCCATCTCCTTGCTAAATGCCGAAGCAAAGATCCTGACCAAACTTTTGGCTTGCTGATTGATTGCCATCATTCCTAATGTGATACATCCACATCAATCTGATTTCATGCCGGGCCGAAACACAACCCTTAACCTGTGACGCCTTCACTGTGTAATGGGTCGAGCGAGTAGCATACGAGAAGATGCGGTTATACTGTCTCTCGACGGGCGCATGGCCTTTGATATGACTGAGTGACCCATTTTACTCGGGGGGTTGGAATATATGGGGGTAGGACCGAGGTTTCGAGCCTAGGTTCGACTCTTATATACGGCCCCCTTGGCGCAAGTGAAGGTGAATGAGAGGGTATCACGAACGTTCCATCTCCATTTAGGGACCACACAGGGCTGTCACCTCTATCATTTGCGTTGGCTCTTGAGCCACTTGCGGTTTGGATCAGGGGGACCTGCTAATATGGGACCTTCAATGGTCGGAGGATTGGGAGGATAGAATATCATTGTACGCCGATGATATCCTCCTATATGTGGCCTTGCCCAGATCCTCGATAGCCAGAATCCTAAATGTCTTTGCTACCTACCGAAGCTTTTCTGGATATACTATCAATTGGTCAAAGTCAGTGATTCTCATTTTACACAGGCAGACACCATGGATGCCAAAAGATTGTGAGGCCCAGGTGGTGACAGATGGGTTCTGATACCTGGGGATATTTGTAACAGCCAACCGTGAGCTCTTTATGGTTAAAAACCCTCACCCCCCCCCCCCCCCCCCCTGTACTGATTGAAGGATGATGTACATAACTGGAGGGCGCTTCCGCTCTCCTTGTTGGGTAGGACTACCCTTTTCAAAATTATGGCACTGCCACACTTTCTTTACGTCCTCCAAAATACGCCCTTTCCAGTGCCGTATGATTATTTCAAATCCATACAGGGCGAGATAAGAAATTTGTTATGATAAAGGGGGCTCCAAGAATAGCACTCAATAAACTCATGAAGGGATGGTATGATGGGGGATAGCTCTACCCGACATTTGAAACTATCACCGAGCTGCGCAATTAATTAGACGTCTGGAGGGGAAGGAGGATAAGACCATTCACAGAATTACAGAAAGACTACAACTTGGCACCAGCTGAGGCCTTCCACTACCTACGACTCCGTCACGACCTACAGGCAACCCTCCCGATAGGGGTCCCTCTTCCAGAGTCAGCCCCGCTTGGAAACAGATTATTGGAGGAGCACATCACCAAAAAGGCGATCTCACTAACATGTAAAAAACTAATAAATCATGCACCAGATAGTTTAACCCACTTAAAAGTGAAATGGGAAAAAGACATCCCTGATTTGCAAGATGAGGAGTGGCAGGAGGCAATCAGAGTCCGGTTTCGCCTGGTGCAACTCCAAATACTCCATAGTGCCTACATTTCATGCACCACATTGGTAAAGATGGGAAAACTAACTGAAGCTTTCTGTCGTAGGGGCTGTAGAATGGAGGGTCCATTCTTCCATATAATATGGGCCTGCCCCAAAATTCAAGAATACTGGTCGAAAATAATTCAATGTTTAAATGAGGTGTTAATGAGTGAGTTGCTAAGTTTGGCAAAATGGTGTCTCCTAAATGTGGGGGAGGCAACGGATTTGGGAAGTGGAGATCAAATAGGGGTGACTCTAGCACTGATGATCGCCAAAAGAAATATAGCACATGCTTGGAGTTCCTATGTGACTCCCTCCCTGGGATATGGACTGGTGTATGGTGGCGGAGAAGGCAGTGTATACCAGTAGAGGGTGCCCCCGCAAATGGGGGAAGGTCTGGGGTGAATGGAATGACTTTAGAGGCAACCCATGTATGGCGCCAGAGCCTCAGAGAAGGGTGGAGGAAATGCAGGAGGGAATTGATTGAGGACGGAGTAATGGAGGAACAACGCACCAGTGGAACTGTAAGGAGAGTCAAGAATGTTAAAGCTGTAATCAGGAGAAGTGATAGTATACTCATATGTGGTGAATGTATCAGCTTGTTAGTTCTTGAAATAAAAAGATTTATTTAAAAAAAATATATATATATAATGTGCTGTATCTCAGGGCTTGAATTAAGTATTGATTTGGGCCTGGGTGTTAGCAGCTGAAGAAACCGTTGCTGGGCGTTGTGGTTTTATCGCAATCTAGGTGAGTGCTTCCACAAATTGCCAGTCTTAAAAGATTTCTTAAGCTGCTGTTGCAGAGTTACCATTACCATTAATCATTACAGCATCAATCTTTAGGGGCCACAGTACAATAGCACATTGGGGTCCTTCCTTATCTTAAGTTATCTGCCCCAGATGTGGGCTATACCTAATTGGCAGTCACTTTCATTCTTGTAGCATCCTTAATTTTAGTGGAAATGGAAGTAATCCCACCTGTAGAGATATGCAGACTAAAGCCTTTTCTCGCTGCAAGGTCAGTAGTTGGATAGATTTCTTATCACCAATATGCCCCTTTCAAGCAATGCTTCTGGATGTCCCTTAGTATTAGCCATCATGTGTTTATCAGCCTAGGTTGGTATACATTTGCCTTAGAATTATACCCCTATATTATATTATACCCCTATAGAGGGGGAGTGTTGCTCACTTGTGGTTTTTCGGCCAGATGGCGTGAAACATGAAACTTGCATAGTGTAGTCCTACAGTATGTGTGCTGGCTTTGCACTATGAACAGGTCAATCACAAGTTATTACTAACCAAAGAGTATCCCTTCTGGAGTTCAGGCACCTCCACAAGGAAGAAGAGGGGGCGAAAAATCTGTTACGTGCCACACTTATGTACCACTCCTGCTGGAGTAGGGAAGGGAAAAAAACCCTTTTTGTAATATAACCCTCACCCACGGTAATAGTGGCATGCTTCATCATCAGGTTCACCCTGACTTCTAAAGGGCAGGGTGAGCTCCTATGTAGCTTATTAGATGGTGAGTTTAGTATAAAGATAAAAATTCCTCATCCACTCCCAAGGTAAAGTACCCCCCCCCCCCCCCCCCGACACGGCCCATTGACATTACATCAGCCCTGGTTGGTGCGTGCAAATGTGTTTGTCAACCCAGAAATCATGGGAGACAAAGTTTCCATTAACCGCTACTTCGTCGGGCAGGGTTTAAAAGGGGCTCAATATATCTTTGTGTCTACAGATAATGGATCGTGCTATAAAGTGATCCATAAGGTAAAAAATAATCTAGAAGGAAAAAAATATATATGGTAATAATAACCCAAGTTTGCGTTGTGGTACACCATACATTTTAAGAGATGTAGTCTCTGCATCAACAATAACAGTGAATTTCACAACGGTAGAGGGATGTTTAGGGCCTGAAATGATGATGTGTTCAATAACAGGCCAACATAGTTATGTAATTCGTGCAGTTGAGATATCAGGTCAGTGTGTAGTTCCACTAGAGTGGCACATGATCCCAGCGAGGAATCATGGGTGATATGCTCTCCATACTCCCCTGTGTGGGAAAACCTTTATAGTAATCAATAGGTTTGAGAAGTGTGTAACTCAAATTCCCGCTGTGTGTGATATCTATGTAATGATTCATCTTAACATAGGGGCTATATGTAAGTGTTCTCAAATTTTTTAATCATTATCTGATCGTGTTCTAACCAGGATATGTTCAAGCTTTCGTTTCCCTGGTCTGTGAGTATGTGATTTGAGATGACTGCAAGTGTGTTCCAGAGGAACTCGCCAAATAGTATTTGGAAGTTGTCTCCCCAGAGTGGGGTATGGTTGTTTTTGTGGTAAAGGTGAGTACATGTTACCTTTACACCGTAGGACCCATTCCAATGGTGTAGAAGTGGTTCCTGGGTAAATCAATATCAGGATAATATTGAGTGGGAATATTGTATGTTAAGTTGGTTCCATGGCATTTCATCATTAAGACCCTGTTTATGTGTTCGTAACCTGTAAACCCTTCTTTGCTCCTTTATTAAAGGCTTGTTCCCAGCTTGAGCAATGAGTTTCTCGATAATGGACCAATGTATGTCTTTGCCACTGTGGTTCGCCTCTAGGAAGTGTGCTGTCAATCTCTGAGAACACTTTTACTACAAGCATTGACTGCCTGTACATGAGTTGGTTCAAGGAAGAGAACATCTGGACCAATAATCCATATAATGACTGGATACGACAGTGTGAACAATACATTAATGACCTCCTGGTCCTATAGCATGTGGATGATACAACCATTGAATCTTTCAACAGATGGCTCAATAAAAGAAACCTATTCCTCAGCTTTACAATGACAAACGTCAAAACCTGGGTATCCCTTCTGGATGTCAGCAGCACTGCGAAAGACAGGAAGCTTGTCAGCTCCCTGTACTCAAAGCCCACTGACCACAACAGCCTGTTACACTTCAACAGTGCTCACCCCCGGACACAGAGGGAGAATTTCTCAGTATGCCAGTTCTTGCGAATCAGGCGAAATTGCTCCGAAACCTAAAATTACAAAATTAAAGCCAAGAAACTCACTAAGAAATTGAAGGAAGGAGAGTATCCGGAGAGGATCATTATCAAGAGACAGAAGAGAGCACGGAGCGTCCCTAGAAAAGCCCTACTGAAAACTAATATGAAGAGGAGACCAACTCTTATTTTTGTGGGTATGTATAACTCTTCTTCCAACACCATCAAAAGGATCGTAAATAAACACTGGTGCATCCTTACTTCAAAACAACTGACCTTCAACAAACTACTGTTCTCATTTAAGAGAAATAAAGCATTAGGGACAGACTAGCACACGGTAGCACATGGCAGGACAATTCTGAATGCCAGACTACCTTATGGGACCTCCCCCATGTCACAGAACACTGCCCATGCGGAAATTGCTCAGTATGTCCTTTAACTTCACAATCAAAAACACTTGCCTCGGGGCGTGGCTTAGAAAGCCAACATGGCGGACGAGCCTTAACGGAGCTCCGCACATCCACCCCGGCAACTTCTTAAATCCGACATAATCCTGTCATACTGTAATCCCTGGCTGCACATCCGTGACACGGTGGATCACCCTGTCACGATTTCCGGAATCAGAGACGTGCGTACAGGGCCGAGATTGCTGCTGGGGCCTGCTGGCTGGAGATGGGAGACCGCCCCATGCCTGTGCCCTGATCCTCATCTGCTGACCGGTGGACCCGATCGGAGCGCTGTTGCCCACGAGGTAGGCGGAGGAAGCCTGGAACCCAGGGATCGAGGCCTGGGGGGTGAACAGGTAGAAGTGCGGAGCCCGCCGGCCGTGATTGCCTCTGGCTGGACTTGGGCAGGGGCCCTTACTCCTCGAGCCTTGCCTCCCCGCAGTGCTGCTAAACTCCTCCTAGTCCCGCGAGGCGCCGGGACAGCCTGAGCGGCCTTATTGACGATCCCCTGGGGGCTGTGGCGACCAGTGTGGGTGTCTGCAGGTGAGCACGGCCTGCATGGCATGTTTCCTGTCGGCCTGGCGCAGCCTGCTTGCCCCGAGTGTCCTCTAGAACGGCCTCCTCGGGGAGGGGGGCCAAGTTCCTACCTGCTCCTTCGCGATCGTGCTGACGGCCACCATAGTGCATGCCCACAGGCCTGGAGGCCTTACACCAGCCCTCGGAGTCAGCGGGGCCCCAGCCTCTCCGCACAGCTTATAAACCTACCTGCATCCCCAGTTGGGACAGGGGAGATGGCGCCTGTTGTGATGTAGGGGGCGCCTGCAGCCATTTGTGCCGTGATCATCTGACTCATCTACAGGAGCCCTCAGAATTCAACTGGTGCTGGTGACCCAGTTGCCCAATGGCAACAACCAGGGGTGAGCGATAGTGCCTGCTGAGTGGTGGTGGTGAAATACTGCGGCAATTGGGGTCGTGTGGTGGATCAGCGGTCCGACGAGTCTGTTCTATTTAGCTGGGCCTACTTGGCTGGCGGTTAAAGTCTGCGGAAGTGGCCAAGCCAGGCTCAGTGTGGCTTGCGGTCCGCGACAGCCGTTTTTCATGAAGTCCAGTCCTCCACGCTCCCCTTCGGGGACGCAGCGGTGGGACGGCGGCTGGGGGCTGCGGGAAGAAGACAAGAGACGTATTACCCCCCCCCATCCTGCCATAAGATCCAGGACCCCTATCCTGCCGCCGGGTCGCCTATCGCCATGGGCAAGGACAAGCCAGGTGCGGCCGGTCCCAAGCAGACTACCTTGGACCAGTTTGCCTTTGCGCTGGGCGGTGCCACATACGGCGCGATGCCACAAAATGCGACATTGCTAGCCACCATCACCGAGGCAAGGAACACGCTGGATGAAAAAATTGGCGCGGTGGGATCCGAGGTGTCATTCCTCCACCAGGATCTCAGAAAGGCGGCGGAGTGCATTACCGAGGCAGAGACGCGGGTATCCACAGTTGAAGATACCTTAACCACCCTTCAAGAGAAAATCAAACTCAAGGTAGTAGCACAGGAGCTGGCCACCCGGGTCGAAGATGGGGAAGGACGCGCATGACGCAACAATTTGTGCTTCATCGGCTTTCCGGAGGACTGTGAGGGCACGTCCATGACCAGTTTCCTTACAAAATGGCTGATGGACCTTCTACCACCTGACAAGCTGTCTACCTGCTTCGTGGTGGAACTGGCATACCGCGCGTTAACGAAGAAACCACCCCCTGAAGCAAACCAGAGGCCCGTAATCGCAAAATTTCTAAACTATGCCGACAGAGATTCCATTTTGCACTTCGCCAGGACCCAAAAAGATAACCTCTAATATGACTCTAAACACATAATGATATTCCCAGACTATACCCGGCTGGTATCACAGCAGCACCAGTCATTTATGGAGGCGAAACGCAGGCTAAGGGACTTGAATATACAATACATGCTCCTCTATCCAGCCCGAATGCGCGTCATATACAATGCCAAATCCTACTTCTTTGACACCCCGGAGGCGGTATTTGCCTGGACGGATGAACGATCGCATCCGAAATCACGTACTCCACCGCCACTGGAGTCAGACTCCTCTCAAGATCCGCATAGGAACAGGCCCAAAAGAAACAAATTAAAGCGTCGATACAGATCAGGCTCTGCCAGGCGCTCCTCGGACCCGGAATGATGCACCCTCACACAGGAAGTTGTCATTGATCCTCTACAGAACTGGGCCAGTGTGGCAACCAATCCTTGAGTCTACTTGTTCAGCATAGACTGCAAAGACGGCGTGGATGTTTGGCCGCACACTTCCTCCCGCCCCAGACGCTTTTTAATAGCTTGATCATAATATATTGGGGTTTTGGGTACCCTTGGAAGAGGTGCCCCGGGTCCCCCTGTTGGGGACTTGAGGGTATCTTCCGCTGCGAGCGATGCTCCATGTTTCAGGCAGTACGGGGTGGGGGGGGTTGGGGTTTCTTCGGGTATTATGTTGGTATTGTTTTGGTGTTTCTTTACACACGCAAAGTTCTAGTTCCAATCCCCCCAGATTAGTCCTAGTACACTCAAGCCTTGGGGTTAGATGCCAACGCAACAGTACGTTCCCTTACCTGGAGATTTGACACTATACCTTGGTATCACAGCAGGCCTATGTCATAAACTACAGACTGTCCAAAATGCTGCCGCTCGGCTGGTGGTGAGAATTCCTGCTAGACATCACATCTCCCCTCACCTCCGTAAACTGCATTGGTTACCCCTTTCCAAGAGATGTGTATTTAAGGCCATGACTCTGGCTTTTCGCGCTTCTAAGGGCAATGGCTCGGCCCACCTGAAAAGTACTCTGAGGCCGTATGTCAACACTAGGACATTACGTTCTAACTCTCTACTTCTCCTGCAAACCCCAAGATTCAAACGAACTCGTGCTGGAGGGAAAACATTCGAGGTTTGCGCCACTCAGTGTTGGAACAAGCTTCCGGTTGCCTTACGTGCCTGTCAAACAGAATCTAAAAAGACAGCGGTTCCAGTGGATAATAAGGAATTAAATGAATGATAATATTGCACAATCGCAATAGCACTGTATGGACTATAGTGTCAGAGGGCAAAATAAGTTCTCTACACAGTATATTTAATTAGTTATTTATGAAAACCAGTAATCAGTATATACACTTCATTATATACACTTCATTAAATCAAAAAACTTGTGCATAGTGTCCCCCAGTGAAACATGGAACCCAAAAAGTGACTGTACATTGTGAAACGAATTTATAATACAAGGTTTCCATAAAGTTATGTAGAACGGCCAATTTGATACAGTTTGTGGACAATCCACATATCCAATGATGCAGACTGAGCAATGGTCCGTCCTATACAATAGTCGACGGCGTTTCGACCTTTCTGAAATAGTAGGGTCTCTTCAGGACTGTCAATACAGGGACATCTAGAATGAATTGAGTAAGAATTAGCAAAAGGCCCATATACCGGCACTGATGCGAGAAACTCTGAAAAGGGTTTGAATGTGCACTGATTACCTGAGTTACGAATCATTCTTAGTGACGTTGTGGTGCCTTGTGTACACGTGAAAAGGAAAGAGAAAATGAACTCACGCGAGTACCCAGCCGGGTTCTTGGTTCATATAATAAGGAAAAGAAAAGATAATCATACTTCATGAACACAATGTCACTGATTACATTGTAGGGCACAGGGGACATAGTGCTACGTATGAGTAACAAACATACCTCACAAGATCGACCTTGAATTTGCTTCGATGTCTAGGGTCTAAGTAACGCTGCGATGTGCAGATTTTCTTCAATATTGCCTCATGGGCACCGTATGTGAAATCATGATAAAGTCGCAAATGAAAGGAGAAATAACGTGGCGTGAGAGACTGCTTGTACCAAGCGCAAACGGGTAGGAGAGGCGGGACAGTTAGAGTCTAAGGTATGGAGCCCGTTGCCACTTACTTCAGTATATGATATCGGAGGCTGGCGGACAAATCTCCGCGGATAACGCTGCTTCCTCCCTGGGTATGGGTCCGTTACTGGTGCAGTAGCTCCGAACGGCTGCGCTGTTACGTAAATACGTAAGACGTGACCCCTCGTGTGCTAAGGGAAAAGCAACAGAGCCATGTGGTTACGAGCACTCTATTGCTCTGTGTGTCATGTGAATTAAAATGAAGAAAGGACTCGTGCGTCGATGTCAATGATGTTACCAATGTTATGCCTGCAGTTGCTACGCTAAGGAAAGAGCAACAGAGCCCCGTAGTTACGAGCACTCTGTTGCTCTGTATGTCATGGAGATGGAAGTGAAGAACGGACTAGTGCGTCGATGTCGATGATGTTCCCACTGCTGTACCTGCAGTGGCTAGGAGACAGTGCAATGCTTGTGTGACTCTTGACACCCGTTTAAGGAAAAGAGAGCAACAGTGTAAGACGTGTAGTAGATCTGTATATTCTGACAATTCATTAAACAGTACAATTGTATTGGCTACATCATAGTTTCACCCTCATGGATGTGACATTGCTAATTGGCCATTCCAATCAAGATATACATATAGTAGGAACATTGTTACTACAGCGTACCGAATAGCAAATTAACACAGTCATGTAAAATGACTTCTAAACACATGTGTTCAAACTTGGCACACGATGGTGACGCATACCTGATGACAACCAATATACATTGATATAAATTGAGGGACCAATGTTGTTCTCAGTTTAGAGTGGTCACATAGCCTCTCCATTCCTCTGCAGAATTGAGGCCGAACTCAATTGAGTTAATCCTCTCTATCCATCTACATTCAATGCCCTGCAGTACGTTTGCAATGTCTCCTCCTCTCACTGGTAAATTGTCAACCTCAATGACCTGCCATCTAAACTCATTAGCAGTATGATTTTTCTCCATATAGTGGGAGACTAAAGGAGCATTAGGAACAGATCTTCGAATGCGGCTTCGATGTTGGCTGATCCTCGCTGTGATAGGCTGTTGAGTCTGGCCTATATATGGAAGGTTACATGGACACCAAATACAGTATACCACATTTTTGGTATTGCAATTTGAAAAGTCTTTGAGCGTGTATTTAAAATTGCCATGTTCAAAGATGGAAGTATTAAGTGTGAATTCACAGGACACACAACTACCACATTTGTGGTGTCCTATAACTTTGGGTAAGCCCCACGCAGCTGTCAGTGTATTGGAAGAATGCGCTTTTTTATCAGTGGCAGACCTGACAAGGTGCTCCTTTAGATTTTTGCCTCTCTTATAGGCAAAGAGAGGGGTGTCGAGAGCCGGGTCTATGCTTTTGATGATATGCCAATTGCTCGCAATGAGATTACGCACTTGATTAGTGTGTGTTCCAAATGTGGTAACACAAACTATTTTGTCCATCTCTTGTTTCTCTTTTGTCTTCAAAAGTTCTTCCCTTGGGCAGTACCAGGCTCGTTTGAGTGATCTTTTAACTAGTCTGTTAGGGTAGCCTCTGTTGACTAATTTTGTTTTGAGTATTTCCGCTTCGCTCATGTAATCCGCTTTGTGAGTGCAATTACGGCGGATCCTGAGAAACTGCCCAAATGGCAGACCATCTCTCAGGGCTCGTGGATGGTGACTGCGGTATGATAAAAGCGTGTTCCTTTCCGTGGTCACGTATTTACGTAACAGCGCAGCCGTTCGGAGCTACTGCACCAGTAACGGACCCATACCCAGGGAGGAAGCAGCGTTATCCGCGGAGATTTGTCCGCCAGCCTCTGATATCATATACTGAAGTAAGTGGCAACGGGCTCCATACCTTAGACTCTAACTGTCCCGCCTCTCCTACCCGTTTGCGCTTGGTACAAGCAGTCTCTCACGCCACGTTATTTCTCCTTTCATTAGCGACTTTATCATGATTTCACATACGGTGCCCATGAGGCAATATTGAAGGAGATCTGCACATCGCAGCGTTACTTAGACCCTAGACATCGAAGCAAATTCAATCTCGTGAGGTATGTTTGTTACTCATACGTAGCACTATGTCCCCTGTGCCCTACAATGTAATTAGTGACAGTGTGTTCATGAAGTATGATTATCTTTTCTTTTCCTTATTATATGAACCAAGAACCCGGCTGGGTACTCGCGTGAGTTCATTTTCTCTTTCCTTTTCACGTGTACACAAGGCACCACAACGTCACTAAGAATAATTCTTAACTCAGGTAATCAGTGCACATTGAAACCCTTTTCAGAGTTTCTCGCATCAGTGCCGGTATATGGGCCTTTTGCGAATTCTTACTCAATTCATTCTAGATGTCCCTGTATTGACAGTCCTGAAGAGACCCTACAATTTCAGAAGGGTCGAAACGCCGTCGACTATTGTATAGGACGGACCATTGCTCAGTCTGCATCATTGGATATGTGGATTGTCCACAAACTGTATCAAATTGGCCGTTCTACATAACTTTATGGAAACCTTGTATTATAAATTCGTTTCACAATGTACAGTCACTTTTTTGGTTCCATGTTTCACTGGGGGACACTATGCACAAGTTTTTTGATTTGATGAAGTGTATATAATGAAGTGTATATACTGATTACTGTTTTTCATAGATAACTAATTAAATATACTGTGTAGAGAACTTATTTTGCCCTCTGACACTATAGTCCATACAGTGCTATTGCGATTGTGCAATATTATCATTTATTTAATTCCTTATTATCCACTGGAACCGCTGTCTTTTTACATTACGCAATACCCTGGTTCCTTGTGAGTAGGGTTCCCCTGTTGTTATTAGTGTCAAACAGAATCGGCATTCCGAAAGTCTCTGAAGACTCATCTCTTTTCCACATGATGCTTCTTCTGTTCTGATCCTCCCTGTTCCCAGATTTATCAGCGCCGGGACGCCCCGTTGGGGCAGCTGTGCGCTTTATAAAACACACAAAATAAATAAAATAAATAGTCTCGTGGAATGTCAGGGGCCTAATTAATAAAGTGAAACGGGCGCCATTCTTCGCCAGGCCAAACGCTGTGGTGCTGATATCCTCTTTCTGCAAGAGACACACCTGCTGGGCACTAAGGCCCCCTGTCTCTAGATTCGGATATCATACCATGTACTATGCAGGGTTCACCAGGGGGCGTGGGGGGGCGCCATTCTCATACAACGCTGCATCCCTTTTATACTTATAAAGCACTGGCTAGACCCCGGTGGATGATACGTTTTGCTCTCTGGGACACTGTTTGGAGAACGTATGAATTTAGGCAGTGTGTGTGCCTCCAGGCCGTTAGGCGCCACCTTTGCTGAATGGATAACCCACTTATGGGGAGAATTACCAGATGAACTGACACTCCTAGGCGGAGACTGGAAGGACACTATGACGGTAATAGACAGGACATGCACATCAAGGCAGGCTTCCCCGGCCGACAGAACTAAACTCCATCTGTTGGCCACTACTTTGGGTTGGTCAGAAGTATGGTGCAAGTTCCATCCCTCCGGACAAGGCTACACATACTTGGATATTTATCTCGCCTGGACTACATGTTCGTCCTGCACAGATATGTACATAGGGTCTCCCGCGTGTCGCATCTTCCCCGAGGTCTCTCAGATCACTCGCCAGTTCAGTGCCTACCCTGGGTGCACTCACACAAACCCCCATTTCGGTGGAGGATGTCTCCCTGGCATCTGCAGGACCCGTAATATCAGGAGACTCTGTCCCAAGCGGTCGAGGAATATTATACCTTCAATGAGGTATCAACCCCCTCTAAATGCACTCTATGGGAGGCCATGAAGCCTACTATACGCTGGGTGAATATCAGTTTTCGCGCCACGGCCAAACGTAAACGACTGGCGCAACTACTGGAGTTAGAGGACCACATGAAAGTCCTGGAGGCACGGTGTCTCACTGACCCGAGCCCCACACTAAAACGCACCCTATTGCAGGCACAACGTTCCATACACCGTCATCTTATGGGCTAAGCCATAGAAATTTGGTTAGCATCTCAACATAGAATCTACCAATGGGGAGATAAATCTAGCAAAATGCTCCATAGACTATGCCATGCAGAGAAGTCCCCAGCTAGTGTGCCGGTGCTTTGGGACGATAGCGGGGCCCTGTGCTCCTCTCCTGAGACGGTGACTGCAGAGTTGGCATGTTATTTCTCACTCCTATACACACACCAGGAGCTGATGTCGTAGGCCGACATAGAACCTACTTGATGCCCCAATCACTATTGAAGAACTGAATGCTGCATTGGCGACCATAAACCCCAGCCAGGCTCCTGGGCCTAATGGTTTCCCTATGGAATTCCTGAGATCGTACATGACCATACTGGGCCTTCACCTACTCTGGGCCATACAGGAGGCCGTCGACCAGTTCCAACTTCCCCTAGAGTGGCGACACTCTGAGATAGTCTTACTCTTAAAGCCGGGACGTGTACACAATGCTATGGCTAGAGCCCCGGGGCTCGGATGCCCCATGGCCATGCTACTTACAGACATCGACAAGGCGTTCGATTCCCTCAGCTTGGACATACCTCTTTCGCCTTCTAGATGTCCTCAACTTTGGCCCACGCTTCCTAGCATATGTGCGCCTTCTTTACACAGGGCTTACCGCCTCGGTCCAGGTTGCCGGCCAACGGTCCGCCCCATTTCCAATATGCCATGGAACACGTTATTGTTTGCCCTTGCCATAGAACCCCTGGTGGTGTGGGTGCGTGGTGACCTGGTGCTTAGGGGCTTCGACTGGGACTCGTCTAGATCGGACCACATTGCATTGTATGCGGACGATGTCCTTTTCTTCATGACCAACCCGTGGTTCTCAGGGCCCCGTATCTTGTAGATCCTGCGCATTTTTTGTCAAACTACAGGGCTCACACTAACCCCGCCAAGTCTGTACTATTACCGGTGTTCTTGGCACCAGGGCCGAGAGAAATGGGCCGAGCAATTGCTGCCCGCAACGACAGGATTTCAGTACCTAGGTATCTTTATGTCACCGTGTCCACAGACCTCGTGGGCTCGTAATATCAACCCTCTTCTCAAAAGCCTTAAGGATGAGACAACAGTCTGGTCCTCTCTTCCTTCTCATTTTACGGGCGTTCGGCCATTTTTAAGATGGTGTCCTTGCCCAGAATACTCAACAGGCTCCAGAACTTCCCATATTCCATTCCGCGGGCTTGGTTTGCACAGGTGAATGCCATACATAACAAATTTCTCTGGCAAGACGGGACTGTGCCCGTGGCACTAAACACGTGCATGCAGTCAACGTATTGTGGCGGTATTGCGGTAGCAGACATTTATGCCTACTACGCGGACTCTCATCTGCAAGGGATCAATGAATGGCGGTATAATTCACCATTGGACACAGCGTTTGTTTGAGACCATATGGCAATGGGCAATGTTCCACTCCTTCAGCTTTTGTATAGTGCTCAGAACCTAGATTTCCTAACCCCTGCCAGCAGCACCGTTATCTGACTATGGCGGGCTACAGTCCGACAGATGGGGTGGCACGGCTGTCTGACTCAGGCGACCCCGCTGTGGCATGGCACCATGTTGCACTCGGTCGCGGCTCTGGGGGCGTTTCGTGGGTGGGACATCGTGGGAATATCCACCTTGGGGGACGTGATGCGAGGCACAGTTTTGAAATCATTCCGACAGCTCCAGACAGAGTTTAGATTCCACAAGACTCAATTCTTTAGATATCTTCAGTTCAGGCATGTACTCACCCCATACTACAACTGACTGACACCCTGTCCGAATTTCATCCCTTAGAAGGGCGCTTATTTATGGGTGACATAGGCGCATATAAGATCCGTCAGATCTATCAAACCCTGACAACACACAATCATACCACACAACATAAGACCAGAAAGGCCTGGGAAGAGGACATACCGGACATAATTGATGATGATTGGGCAGAGGCCCTGGCTAGCCCCAGAGGTGTTGCGGTTTCCACAAGATACCGCCTTATACAGTTCAAATATTTACGCCGAGTATACTATACCCGATTCCAACTTTGGAAGATGGGTGCCATCCACTCCCCAGTGTGATTGAATTGTGTGACGGACGATGGGACATTTCTACATACAGTTTGGGGATGTACTGCATTACAACCATTCTGGCGGAGGTATTGGCTTGGGATCTGCCACTCGATCCAAAGCTACTGTTATTACACAGCACAGATAGTATCGGGGGAATAGATACAAGCAGCACTTATTGTTCTTGGCGGTTACCATCGCTAAGAGGGATATTGCTCAGCAGTGGAAACGTGAGTCCCCTCCGAAGATTAGTAGATGGAAAAAGGCCATAGATGAATGTATGAATGCAGAGATGTCGGTGTTTCCGGCCAGGGGATGCCCCCAGAAACATGAGAAAATATGGTTGCGGTGGGCGGCTTACAGAGGCATAGAATTACCTCCCCTCATCACCTCAGACCCCTGATAAGTTACGACCCTGTGTTGAGATTGGACTTTCTAAGAATGCGAGGGTTATGTGAGCCCTTCGGACTACGTATCCAATTGTGTGTTTATAACTGGGTGGGACTTGGGTGGATCTGCGCTAGGTTGTTACTGTTATTAACAGTTGTTTTTCAGACACAACGATCTGGAATATGTAATGCCACAAATATGCACCAATATGTACCCTCTTGGTCTCATCCGGAATATATTATGTAAATCAATAAAATCTGTTGTTAAAAAAAAACACTTGACCTCGGCCATTCCACCCCCTGGTATCAGTGGGTGCACACAAACTGTAACAGTAATAACATGATATATGTAATTACCTGTCCATGTGGCCATTTCTACATCGGAGTGACAACAAATTTGCCAAAGCGAACACAGGAGCGAACACAGGAGCACCATCCGATGCAGGAAAACATGAATGAGATGGACAGCACACTTCATAGAGAAGAACCACAGTGACAAAGACCTACATTGGTCCATTATCGAGAAACTCATCGCTCAACCTGGAATAATAAACTCCTAATAAAGGAACAAAGATGGGTTTACAAGTTACAAACGCATAAACAGGGCCTTAGTGAAGAAATACCATGGGACTAATTTAACATTTGTTATTCCCACTCAATATTATCATGATACTTTATTACTGAGGATCTACCTTTTCACCATTGGAATGAGTCCTACAGTGTAAAGGTACAATGAGAGACAACATCCAAATGCTATTTGGCGAGTTCCCCGGCAACACACCTAGTCATTTCAAATTGCATACTCACAGACCAGGGAAACAAAAGCTTGAACATATCCTGGTTAGGACACAACCAGATATTGATTATTCTATAATGTGAGCACAGTTACATATAGCCCCTATGTTAAAATGAATCAGTACATAGATATCACACACAGTGGGTTTCTGAGTTAAACACTTCTCATACCACAGACCTGTTGATTACTATAAAGGTTTTTCCACAAAGGGGAGTATGGAGAGCATATCACCCATTATTCCAGGTTGGGATCATGTGCCACACTAGTGTAGCTACACACTGATCTGCTGTCTCAACTGCGTGAATTACATCACTTGGTTGGCTAGTTATTGAACACATCATCATTTCGGGTCATAAACATCCTTCTGCCGTTGTAAAATTCACTGTCAAATTGCTGATGCAGGGAGACTGCATCTCCCAGTATTTATTGTGTACCACCACTGAAACTTGGGGGATTATTACCAAATGTATATATGTCTGTCCTTCGTTAGTTTTTTATCTTATGGATCAATTTATAGCATGATACATTATCTGTATACTGAAATATATATGGAGCCCCTTTTTAACACCCCTCAACGAGGTAGTGGTGAATGGAGACTAAGTCCTCCATGGTTCTCGGGTCGACTCGCGCATTTGCGCGTGCCAACCTGGGCTGATGTAATACCAAAGTGTTGTGCCGGAGGACTACTATTTACTCCTCGGCACTGGCGCAGAGAAGGGCCATGCCACCTGATCTCAGGCCCCCCACATAGATCAGCCACACCGTGCTCAATAAGGCATCCCCGCCTCCAATTAATCAATGATTTGAGAAACCCGACCAAACCGGTCAGGCCCTGGGGATTACATACACTGATCTCCAGCAGCTCCTACCTGTCAGAAGCAGGGGAGTGGAGCCTAGTAGGTCTCGTAATGGGTTGGGACCCTTGAAGAAGTGCCTCATTTTGTTGTACAGCGTGCCTTGTGCTGTTATACGTCAACTATTTCTCCCATGGTAATGTTTAAAACTATGGTCCCCCGTACATTTATATGACTTTGCTCTACCTGACAGTAGTTTTTATTGCCCTCCTTTTAGAGTCTGACTACAGGGCCGCCCACTCTTGCTCTGTGGGGACATTTATCACCAGCACTTTAAGTGAATGATTTCTAAACAGTGATGTAACTAGTATTACATTACAGATGTACATATCTAGGTGGATGCTAAGCTTGTTAAAAAAAAAAAAAAAAAAAGACCCGATTGGGGTCATGAATGATGGTCAAATATAATTTTTTTTTTTAAATGTATTTTCCTTTAAAAGCACTGCAAAACTTCCGGAGGAGGCCTGCATGTAAGAGAGATACATACACTTCTGTTTGACACAAGACGTGTAATAGTGGTGCACTTTCACAGCATCATTAACCACATGCCTGATTTTGCCACTAGTTTTGATATGTGTGTGTATGAGACTAAATAAGACACTAATGATTGTAATAGAAATGTGTGCACATTCTCTAGCATGCGTATTTTGCATGCAAAGAGGGGATATATGCATTTCATGTATGGTGAATCACATGACGACTAAGATCCTTATGCCATGTATTTTTTTGTTTGCTAGTATAACACTGAGTGGCAAGCATTTTCACACACTCTGCATGTTTTGAGTGTTTTGCATGCCACACCAAAAAGACACTTAAGACCCATCATTGGGGGAGTGACATATTTACAAACTCACCCTTACGAAGACCTTTAGACCGTGAGTAAAGGGCTGAAACATGTTGGTGACTTAGGGTCATAGACCATAGCATCCTAAAACCCTTACATCGTTTCTGTTTTTAATCTTCCCATCCACCCCAATATTAAAGAGATACCATGGGAGTGGATGAAGAATTTTTATCTTTAAAGTTACGGCTCCTTTCTAACCAGCTATATAAGAGCTCTCTGAAACATGGTCAAGCCTACCCTGACCTTTAGGAGACAGGGTGAACCCCATGATGAAGCATGCCACTAGTAGAGAGGGGTTGTGCATTATATAAAAAAGGGTTTCTTTCCCTTCCCTTCTCCAGTAGGAGTGGGGCACGCAACAGATCTCCCCCCTTCTTCCTTATAAAGGCACCTGAACTCCAAAAGGGATACTCTCTGGTTAGTAGTATTTACATAGAGAGGGCATATCCCATGATTCTCATCAAAGAGAACCTCTCTACCCTTCAGGGTCTGTGAAGTCCTATCCTTCCGACCTCAGCTTTTTGAGCAATCACAGGTTGTCGCTGACAGAAGGCCACATTCTTCACCGCCTCTAGGAAGGGATCCGATTTTAGTGGAAACAGACGTATGGGGATGAGCAGACTACTGATGGCAACAAGAGGGCATTCAATTTTGAAATGAAAATGCACAGTACAAACTAGCTCCACTTCTGGGTGCTTCAGTTTCAGACGGGGAAAAACGTAGTTCAATGAGTGGTACTGAAGCTGCTCGCTTGTATTTACCATTCATTGTGCTTCTGTCCGATTATGGAAAAAACTCCTTGACTATCCAGAATTTTAAACACTGGTTTAGATGTTGAATTGCGTTTTTTGGCTGGGAGTAAAATCTCTTAAACTTGGACTCTTAAATTGGACTGCAACATTCTGCATATTTACTTGTTTAAACCATTAAATAGCATGGTCCTGACTGTTAGGCCTGTCAGCCTTAAGATAGTCTTCTCCCAAACATTTTGTCTTACTCCTCCATATTTTTTTGATCTTGTTTTTGTTGACCTTAGGACTCGGTGTACATTAACCCCTTCAGTGCCCGCCCCTTTCCCCGCCCTGTGCCGGCCGTTGAATTAGCGGGCGGGGTCTATGACGAGCTGGACTCGTCATGGGCACAGCGCCACCGCGGCCCATGACGAGTCCAGCTCGTCATGGGCACTGAAGGGGTTAACATGGCTAATCAGGGCTAAAATGTGTGTGCTCACTCTTTAAAACATGGTAAGATTGCCCTATTCTCAATTGTCATATTTAATTTACATGTAAGTCCCTAGTAAAGTGGTACCACATGAACCCAGGACTTGTAAATTAAATGCTACTAGAGGGCCTGCAACACTTATTGTGCCACCCACTTAAGTAGCTCTTGAATCATGTCTCAGGCCTGCCATTGCAGCCTGCATATGCAGTTTTAAACTGCCATTTCAACCTGGCAAAATAAACATTTTGCCAGGTCAAAACCTTACTTTTTAATGCAGATAAGTCACCCCTAGTGCAGGCTCCAAAAAGCCCGCAGGGCGAAAGGCATTTAAGAAGTAGGACATATACTTTTAAGTTTACACGTCCTTATAGTGAAAACTTTTACATTCATTTTCACTATTACAAGACCTACCTCTCCCATAGGATAACATAAAAGTTACCTTTTTTAAACTAATATGGGTATCGTTACAATTCTAAAAATGCCAATTTTAGATTGTTAGCATTTTTCCATCTAGCTATTTAGAGCCTGTCTCTGGGTAACATGACTATGTGAAGTTGGCAGGTAATCCTTGTATATTCCTCTTAGACAGCCACACACAATAGGGAGCTTAGGTGACCTGGGTGGGCCATCACTGGCAGGATCAGAGGCTGGAGCTGGGCACAGCCTCACTTACACCTGAATAGGCTGTTTCCTGCCTTCACACAAAGGATTGCATACACCCTGTAGTTAGACTGAAGCCAGGATACGAGAGACAGGAAACCTGAGCACATCAAAGGGAATTGTCTATAAGCTTTTCCCACTTTAAAGAAAGTTTGAACCTCAGGCACCAACTCTTCCGCACACTTCTGGACCTATTGAAGACTCTGCCAGGTAGAAGGACTGCTGTGCTGCTGAAAGGACTTCCATTCAGCTAGACTCCTGCCCTGAAGGACTACTGCCCTGCTGTGCTGACCTGCTGCCCTGGTACCTGTTTGCCTGGGTGAGCAGGACTGGAATCTGCAACTAGATACACAGGACCACCAGAGTTGACTCCAATAGCTTGTCTGTAGTACCCAGCACCTGGACTCTGCAACTGTGAGTCCTACCCTGCCAAGCGGCGTCTCCCCAGTCCTGGACCATTGGAAGTGGGCCTGAAAGTGCTCTGCCATCAGAACTGACGCATCTCCTCTGCTACTCATCGCACGCCCGCAGCTTCTTTGAAACCAACCAGTGCACAACGCACCCTCGACGCAGGACCTCGCATTGCAGCCTCAACTCCCTGAAATCGAGGCTGCGCGACTCATCTCTGACCTGGACTTTTCATCACCTCCGCTGCATGATGCATCTCAATGAAGAATCTCACAACGCTCCGTAACCAGGATTTTAGGTACTCTTGTTCAGAAGGTCTAACTGGGTACCCATAGCTGGCCCGTGCACTATTGCAGTCGGCATGAACTTGTGACTTTGTCTGAGTCAAGCTCAACCAGATAAGCACAGTTGGTGCTTTGTGCTATTAGGCCCTACACTCACTGAAATCTTTAATATTGCATATCTCCGGTTCTACTGAGTGGAGTTTTGTAGTTTTGACCTTGGTTTATTTATTAAAATGTACTCCGTTAATCTAATTTGGCGTGGGATTTTTCTTGTGTTGTGTTTTAACTTTATTACTGTTTGAAGTACTGCATAAATACTTTACACATTGCCTCTGTGTTAAGGCAGAGTGCTCTGTGCTAAGCTACCAGTGGGTTAAGAAGAGATTCATTTGAGATTTGGTTGTGACTTCACCCTGACAAGGATTGTGTTTGCTGCTTGAGTAGGGTTTCAACCCCCAATCAGTAACTCAGTATCTTACACTGTCCATGAGGCATCGGAATGTAGTGTAACTTTTTTTCTTATTCACAACCAGATAAATTACCTGTTTCCGTAGAAGAGCATAGCTTTGGTCTTTGTGGGGAAAGGGAAGGTGAGCAAACACTTCTCGCCTCTTTATTTGGGCCAGGCTTACCAGATCTCAAGGGATATTAGGGATTCAACAGAACTGTCAGATAATCTCTTAAAGGGAATAAACGAGGAGCTGTGATCCCCAAATAAGTGCACACACCTTATATTTATAACAATCTGTGCTTACTATTCTCTAATCTAATGCACATCATATGTATTAGAATTCTCATCATAATAAATTGATGGATATTAGTGGAATGAGTTCAATTTAAACCCCTAACATTGTTCTTTATATATCCCCATTATTAGACTTAAAAATCACCATTTGCCTTGCTGCATTAACTTGTTATGCTGTCTTGTTGCCAAGCCATTTTCTAGCGCAAACATTTTGGCCATAGACCGAATGGCCATAATATCATCTTGTTGGGCAGCGTGTCTCCCAGCATTCCAGCTCTGTCTCATATCTCACTAATCGAGAGTATCTTGTATACCATGATTTGCATAGCAGTAGTATGTAACAGGAAGCAATCCACAGTGTAGATCTTTGTATAATTATTTATTGTAGACATAGCATGAAGATAAGATGCCAGTACAAAGGACCCAGCGCATCTGACGTTAAACACAGCTCTTGAAAAGAACACAAGCGCATTCCAGAATAGAACACTATGAAAGCCAATGACATTTCTTTCAGCATAACAACCACAATGATAAATATGAATAAAATACTTAATCAGAATGCCACACATACCTTTTCCTATTTTTTTTTTTTAAAAACAGACAAACTTAATAAATACTAAAAACAACTGGTATACAATGCTATAAATAACAAACCAAGTGTAGAGTTAAAAATAAAAATAAAATATAGTTCTAACAAAGAACTATTCTGTGTTTCTGTGTGTAAAATATAGATTTAACACAGGGAACTATTCTGTGTATCTTTTGGGATGTCTGATAGTTCTCATACTCTTTCTTTACATAAAAATCAGAATTTCTAACCACATTTCCATACTTCTTATCTGATGAATTTTTCACACCATCTCTAAGTACCTCTTTATCCTTTCCTTCACAGTCCTTGTTTTCATTAGTAAAATTATTTTTACCTTGGCAATCCTAGACAATTGTCCGTTTAACACACATACTGCATTACCTCTCACCTCAGTAACCCAAACTGGATCCCGAAATTTCGAAAAACCTTTCCTTTGCAACACGGGATTTTTTTATACGTATCATTTGCCCAGCCCCGATCTTGGACTCTTTGGAAACACTGTTTATAAACATAATTTTTTTTTGACAACCAAACATACTGATTTTGGCACACCAATATTTAGCTTTTTCACAACCACTCAAAAAATCACAACTTTGACCTAAAAAATCCACCTTCCAAAATGGATGCTGCTAAGATACTCCCCCTTTCTCCCTCTCATAAACTCAAACGGTACCTCCCTCTTGACTTAAAGAGTTGCAGATCAATAAGCCCAAATCAATTCTCTTAACGCAGTCTCACAATCCATGTTCGATCTGATTGCACTTTGTATACATTCCACCAACAGTCTGTTAAACCTTTCCACTTTTCCATTGGCCTGAGGATAATAAAGATGAGTGCGTAGATCTTTCACACCACACTTATCTAGAAAATTCCTCATGACCAAAGAAGTGAACTGACCACCATTGTCTGTGAGAAGTTCCTCTGGCGTGCCTTCTCTGGAAAACACATCACCAAGAAAATTAATCACTGACTCAATGTTTGGCACTACCACACCTTGCACCTCCACCTACCTTGAAAGATGATCAATCAACACTATAAAATATTTAATCCTAGAAGCCAATATGTTAAAAGGTCCCAAAAATCCACCACAACCTTTTGCCATACTCTGCTGGGATTGTTTACTGGAATAGGAGTAGGATACAAGGTATTTAAATGCTTGTCGCTGTAGCAACGTTGCGTGCAGTTCCTCACTAATCTGTCTACTTCAACGTCCACACCAGGCCACCAAAAATCATTCCTTATGCTATGTTTGTTGGCTGTCATGCCTAAATGTCCCACATGCGCAGTCTCTAGAAATCTGCTGGTGAAAACATGAGGGTGGTACCAGTTTGTCCCCTCTCACCAAAACTTCACCTTCCAAAGATAGCTCATCAGCTGCTTTACAATATGGTTGTAAAGATACATCAAGGGACTTTTCTCTCGGCCATCCCAATTTCACAAGAGAAATAACTTTGATCAGCTCCCCATCTTTTAATTTACCACACCATTCCACCATATAAGCACAAATCACATGGTCTTCCACTTTGGCAGTTATGCACTCTTCAACTTCATCCTGTGGAACTTCCAGACAATCATTTTCTACAGGTAACCGGAATAAAAAATCTGCACTAACGTTCTTACCACCTTCAATGTAACTTATTCTGAAGTTAAACTCTAAAAATGTGTCAAAAGTCTTGCCAATCTGGCTGTAGATTTTTTAATTCTGATACCTAACAAAAAGTCAATCAACGGCTTGTGGTCTGTCCTGAGGTCAAAAGCTCTACCCCACAAGTAAGATTTCAATTTTTAATCACCCCAAACGCAGGCTAGCATTTCCTTCTCCATAACCGAATTCCTTGTTTCAACATCTCTCAGCCTCCTGGATGCAAATTCTACAGTCACCTCAATACCATTGCATACCCGAGACAACACAGCAAACTACTGGAGAAAGCCATAAACTGGCATTGACTCGCTCAATGATTCCATCATCCTGCATTTTTTTTAAGAATAGATGATAACTCATTTCTGACACTGTACTGTACATTGCGTAACCTATGTTTTACAGGAATGCTATTTTCTTTAACTTTGATGGTATGAACAAAATTGTTGATCTTCCCTACTTTTTCTGCCAACTCATTCCTAAATAATTTCTTCCTGGATTTCCGACCAGCAACAGCATTGACAATGGTGACTGGCTGTTTATGACCAGGCCTAATCATAAGATTTAAATCAACCTGATGCCACCAACCCAATACATTAATGCATTTGCGAGCCACAACTACTTTTCCTTCAATAGAGTTGGTTTCAAAACTAATATGCGCCCCCAAATACCCATCCAAATCTATCCTGCTGCCATTAAAAGCAGTGGTAATGACATCCAGAGGTAATCATTATTCTTACTCAAGAATCCATTAAAATTTTCACAAGAAATAATTGTGGTTTTTGCACCAGAATCCAACAGTAATGGAATGTGAATCCCGTCAATAAGTAAAGGGCTATGAGGATCACTATAACTCATGGTACTAAGAATACTATCCACTTCTACACATTCTGTAGTTAACACAAACTCATCCACCCTCTTTCCAATAACCTGGAGAACTTCCATGGTGTGTTCTTGTGAATGTATGATGTTTCAACGCAAACATTTACAACGCATGCCTTTACAACACAGTTTTTACATCGCAACATCCTTTACAACCCATGCCATCACAACGCATTTTTAGAATCTACATTTACAAAGCATTTCATTACAATGCATCCCATTACAACGCATACCATTACAAAGCATATTACCTTTAGGGCCACAGTAGGGTGTTGGATAGTGTAGGGGTAAAAATTACTATTCCCACTCCAGTGAGTGCAACAGTAGGGTAAGTGTTAGATAGTGTTGGGGTAAAAATTACTATTCCCACCCTAGTGAGTGCAACAGTAGGGTAAGTGTTAGATAGTGTAGGGGTATAAATTACTATTTCCCCTCCAGTGAGTACAACAGTAGGGTAAGTGTTGGATAGTGTAGGGGTAAAAATTGTATTCTCCATTACTTACCTTATAATGCGTTGTAATGGCATGCATTGTAGTGACATGCGTTGTAGTAACATGCGATGTAAGGACTGCGTTGTAATGGCATGCGATGTAAAGGATGTTGCATTGTAATGACTGCGTTGTAAAGGTAGTGCGTTGGAATGACTGCGTTGTAAAGGTTGTTTCCCGTTTTTGTACACTCCTTACATCAATGCGTCTACCTCCTCTACACACTTTACCAAAGTGACCAACTTTCTTGCATTTCCAACACTCCAGTGCAATAGCAGGGCAATATTTAAAATTTGACACATGTGAATTAGACCCACACCTGAAACATATTTGTTTGGTCTGACCCTCTGAAATCCCTCTTCCTCTATTAGCATTTCCTGAAATGTTTTGCATTGTGCCCTGTTTGTTATGAGAAACACTTTGTTCCTGCGTGTTAACTTTTGTAACAGATGCCTGTGTATCAACGCTACCTAATTGTTTCAAATCCTCTAAAGAAGTTTCTATACTTTTGGCATGTCCAATGTCTCATCTAATGATGGATTATTGCAAGCTAAGAGTCTTTTTTTAATTTTCTTGGAATTACACCTTGCCACAATTTGATCACATATTAAATGTGAAGTAAAACCTTCAAAATCACAATATACAGCAAGTTCTTTTAAAGCTGTAACATTGTAATCCATAGACTCATTAGGAGCTTGAACACAACTTAAACAATACACCACCAAATTCACTTTCCCTTCAAAATGAGCTTCTAATTGCTTTACTGCAACTTCAAACTCATCATAATCATCATCACTTAAAAATTTAGGAAAACAATCAAAAATATTTTGGCCTTCAACACCTAAATAATAATGAAGTAAATTGCGTTTGCGATCAGGTTTGAACTTCAAACCATCAATAGCTCCCGAATAGGCCTTGAATCCTCTATACCATAATCTCCATCTTAAAGGAGGTTCTCCGGGATCTTGCAGAAAAGGGTTGGGCGGAGTAACAGATTGCATGGTGAAATGTGCACAAATAGATTATTGAAAAAGTCTAAAATTAATGCACCAATCGCTGTGGCTGACTGGAAGATAATTTAGCAAACCAAAATAAAGTGTGCCAATCACTGATACTTCTGTAGAAACCCAGTGTGCTGATCACTGTGACCATCAGATATCTTTGCAAAGTAACAAGAAAGTGTTCCAATCACTGCAAAATTAAGTGTGCCAATTACTGATACTGCTGTAGAAATATAGAGTGCTTGTGAGAAGATGGCCTGGTATATGCTGTCCTCTAATTAAAGTTGCACCTTCCACTAGTCCAAACAACCCTTAAGTGATTTAGGAGGTCAAAGATAGCCTTAGAAAGCTATCCAAGTGTAACTGTAGAGAGCAGCCTTCAGGCTTAGTCTTGAAGGAATGTTAAGCAGCTTGTTTTACCAGAATGCAACCTTATAGTATTGGTTAAAATGAAAGGAGAACCACACAGTAGTTATACAAATATGTATTTATTAATATAACACTATCTAGTACGACACAGTATCGCCTACATGGAGATAAACACAAAGCACACAATACTTAAGAGGAGAAATGACAGTAAATAGCACTAATACACAGTGGGCCCCAAAGAAGGACCAAACCATATACTTAAATAGTGGTATAAGAAGAACGACTCGAGTCAAGACAGTGTCGGGCGGTTATAGAATCACTGGGACCCCAAGGAACCACCCAAGGTGAGTAAGTAGGGACCCCACGGAGGACGGGTGCAGTGTGGGAACACGACAGCGTGCTCTGTACAATTCTATGGGAAAGTCGCAGTTTTAGAGTTTAAGGACCCTTCCCAGTGAACTTTGAAGAAACCCAGTGGAAGTTAGGAGGTTGGAGAGCCTCCCTACCCGTGGATACTGAGGTACCCAAGTTACCTATCCCAGGGAAGCGGGGTGCATAGGTCTGAAGTGGCGTCGGAAACCTCTGTCAAACAAAATGGAGGACTTCGAAGAAGAGCCGCTGCTGGAAGGAAGAAAAGTGTCCATTGTAATCCAAAGGTGGATTCTTGTCAAAGAGTACCTGAAAGCAGAGGGGACAGAGTCTGGGTCACTCAGGAGTGACCAGAGGCTCGGTAGACGAATACCCACCGATGTCGGGTGCTTCTGGTGCGTTGATGGAGTTCTTGACTCTGCAGCTAGGGGTACCAGGAGACGAGGATGACCAGGAGAGGGATACGAGCTGTCCCATGAAGGATGTGAAGTGGTTAGGGGTGGGTATCCGACGGTAGCACCAACAAGCCTTGGCAGTGGCAACCCACGCAGAAGGTCAAGGATAGATATGGTTCGGACCAGCAAGGGCCAGGAGACTCACCACAGCACGGGGAGTCAATACAGGCCTAGAGCAAACAGGGGAGCCCAAGAAAAGCAAATTTGATCCTCATGTGGACCCACAGGCCAGAGGCACAGGAGTCGGAAGAGGACCGCAAGCGATTTCACCAAACAGCAGCCCACGGAGCACTCATTGTGAGGAGACCGGAGTTCTTGGTAGGAAATGGTGGCAGAGGTGGGGCTACTCAGAGCCCAATGCACTGGTTTGGGAAACACCAACAAGCATAAGCACTTGCAAATGTACACGGTGCACAGGGGTTCAGGTATTTCAGCCCCCATGAGGGATTATGACCTCAAACTTAGTGAAAGAGCAGCTCGGACCTCGAGGGATGTAGAAACCCACCTCCTGTGTTGCTGAAGCCTTCAGAGTCTGTTGGCGCTCAGGGTCAGCAGACCAGACAGCAGTGTTGCGGTGCCTGCAAATGCAGGGGAGTGACTCCTTCACTCCAAGGGAGATATCTTTGGTTGTCCTTGATGCTCCACAGGTCCTGCACAGATCCTGTATGGTGCACAGGCACAGACGATGCTTCAGACTGAGAGGGAGACGAAGTCGGGCCCAAACGAAGTCTAGCGAAGTCCAGACAGTCGAAGTTCAGTGGTTTCTGGTTCAGATCTTGTCCACCTCAAATCTAAAGTCCTACAGCCAGGTAAGCCCATTTGTACCCACGGGAGAGGGTTGGACAGATTCAGGGGACCCTCCCAGGGGAAGGTATGGACAGTGGGGAGGTTACTCCCATGTCCTTTGTCCAGTTTCATGCCAGAGTGTGAGCCACCGGCTCCCAGGACTGGTTTGAACTGGACTATGTACAGGGACACGAAATGTGCCCCTCATGCAGACTTTTGGTCACTGGCAAGCGCACCCACCCAGCCCTTATACACTAAATCCTGTCTGGGAGGTGGTCACAGATCCCTGTGACAGGATGCCTATTATTCTGCTTCCCCTGCTCGAGCTCGGCTCAGCAGCAGGAGGGCAGAAAGGTGTCTCTGGTTAGCAGCAACCATTTTGTGCTGCCCGGGACTAGAAGGCTTCAGAGGGATGGTATCATACCTCCCCCACCAGATACCGGTGACCGCAGAGACAAATCATTTGACCTCAAAGGAAGATTTTGATGATACCGAACCACTGCCTTGAAAAAGCCCACGGCCAATGGGCCACTAGGGCGAAACACGTGTCGGCTTTCGGCTTTTCTCTTTTGCATTTTATCTAAAACACAAATAAAACCAAATAAGGGATATTTATCCGAGCATTCTCTTGATGTCTATTATTTATTGACGCTGATCTACTAAGAAGGCACTATCCTCTATCTTTCCTCAACTTCACAATGGCTCTTGGGTGTAGCCATTCACGAGGAATGTGCCACATTTGAATTGGGCACTGACAAATGTAGCGCCGAAAGTCCAGAACTTTCCACCCAAACAGCAACTCATACCGGTGTGGAGGAACGCCTCCAACATGTTTGACACCAAACACGATAGGGTTAGTTTTAGCCATTTTAGAGTTGGTCATCACACGGTCACAATAATGCCACTCTATATGCCGTAAATGGCTGCCTCACTGACAACCCAGGAGAATGGACTCCGTAGGCAGCAGGGGTGTTCTGCTAATGCACCCTCTCACTTAGAACCAAGCACCCTGCCCTCAGGATTGTAAAGGCCTGCTAGAGGGGTGACTTATAGGTTTC
Source organism: Triturus cristatus (assembly GCF_964204655.1). Taxonomy (NCBI): domain Eukaryota; kingdom Metazoa; phylum Chordata; class Amphibia; order Caudata; family Salamandridae; genus Triturus; species Triturus cristatus. The sequence goes on from NC_140593.1 coordinate 632,360,871, forward strand.
AAGTGTAGTGACCATTAGATATAGTAAACGTACATCTTAAGTAAGTGGTGCATGCACCAACCTACACATGCTGCAATAACAGGCCTGTAGTTCCATTTTGCATGGCCTCTCATGGGTGTCATAATACATGCTTCAGCCCACGGGAGGCCTCTGTGGTACCTATGCCCTGGGTACATGGGTACCATATACTGGGGACTGACAATGGTACCCCAGTATCCAATGTGGAGTGTACCAAAGTACATAGCATAACAATTTAAGGAGAAAGCAGATAGACTGGTATCCTGATTAACAGGATCCCAGTCAGACTAGTCAAAAAAGCATTATATTAAGCAAAATGTGGGGGTAACTATAAGAAGCAAATCCTACTTTCCTACAGTGCTAATCACTGTGATCAGCAGATGGCACTGCAGGATAACAATAAATTGTGCCAATCACTGCTAAATCCAAACAGCAGTTGGCAAACAGGAATTGCTCTTGCTCAAACCAGAACCTGAGATCAGTGAAAAAAAACTGCGCCTATCAGTGAAAGAAGGCAATACTGGCTGTGCTCAATTACATCCCGCTGGACAGTCAGAAAGCACGGAACACTTAAACCAGCTGAGTTTGTAAGCACTGAAATGCAGGTAACTGTGCTTTTGAGTGCAAATAGAGATCAGACAGGCAACGTCTTCACAGAGCTGATTACCTGAGGGTATAGATGAGCACATCAAACAAGTACACAGCGAGCTTTTGTTTGTAAGCCACCGTGAACACTGAATATCAAAGCAACATTTCTGGTGCATAACCGCAATGAAGAAAGATTTAGTGCGGAGTAACGAGTGCGCAATATAGGATGCGAGCGTTAGAAGCCTGTGACGCAGAAAGAAAAATAATCAGTTGAATCTTCACTCGCTAGTCTTGAATGTCTTTAATGCCTTAGAAAAGTAAAACAAATTACAGATGCACGTGGGGGACCATCTATTCCAGGGCCCTTCATGTTTTATTCTTTGTCCCCCTTCTTTGTTTATTAACACAAAATTGTAACATGAACAGTACCTGGGAACAGTGGCGGCTGGTGACATTTGAAAGTGGTAGGGCGTAAAATTTGTGTGGGAGTGCACCGCGGTGAGCGAGCAAAGTGAGCGAGCCTGAACGACTTAAGATGGGTTCCGGGGGATTTCCCCCGAGATTTTTTTTTAAAAAGAGTGGGCAAACTGGGACATCTTAAGGGTTTTGGGGGCCCTGGGCCAAACATATTTAGGGAGCCCCTGTTTGGAACAACTTTTAATACATGGTCCAGTTTCAGTTGTTTCAATTGCTAACATTGCGCGTTCTCTTCGGTGGCCAATAGATCTAACCAAGGCTTGCCCCACTGCTGAACGAGACCTTGCGCCACCTCTGAGTGAAGACCCCATTTGTGATCCATCATGCACCTGCGGCTGATTTCGTCCACCCTGGTGTTCAGTGAACCTGCCAGGTGTTAAACCACCAGGATATGCCCTGATGTTCCAGCCATGTCTTGACATAGGGCGGGGTGGGGTTGTGGACCCTGTATGTTGCAGTACCACAATGCGTGGTGTTGTCTGAGAACATCTGCACCACTCTTCCCGGGACAGAGGGAAGGAATGCTTTCAGTGCCTGAAGCACCAGAAGGTTGATGTGGAGCCCAGACTCCGCCGGAGACCATAGGCCTCTGATCTCCGCCTCTCCCATGTGGCCGCCCACCCTAGAAGTGATGCATCCGTCACCACTGTGTACTCTGGTTGGGGAAGGGAGAGGGATCTGCCTTTGACCCAATCCTGGGTCATTAGCCACCACTGCCATTGACGTGCAGTGCCCTCCGAAATCTGAACGCAATCGGACAGATTCCCTTGATGCTGTACCCACTGGAACTTCAGGTCTCACTGCAGAGCCCACATATGCCACCTGGCATGATCTTTCAGCCTTTATCCCGGGTTTTGGTCCGAATGACCCTGAGCTTGCTGCACCTCATGGCCTCCTGCATCCTGCTGGTAGATCAGAATCAGCCCGAGTATGCTGGACTTGCTGTTCTGGAGGATAAACCCGAAACTGCTTCAACAACCACTCCGATTAAAAGGAGCTTCTGAGAGGGAGTTAGGTGTGACTTCGTCACGTTCATAGTGAACCCCAGAGAGTGCAGGAGGTGCGCCATAGTTTGGAGGTGGGAGACGACTGTCTAGGGCGAGTCCCCCATATCTCGACGACTGGCTGTTGAAGGCGTAGACAGGCACCCCTGATCTGCGCAGAAGGGCTGCAACCACCGCCATCAACTTTGTGAACACCCAAGGGACACTGGTAAGGCCAAAGAGGAGCACGGTAAACTGAGTGTGCTTGTGGCCCACCATGAACCGGAGGGTAACGCTGGTGGGTCAGCAGGACGGGGTTGTGAAAATAAGCGTCCTGCAAGTCCAACGCTACCTTCCGGTCTCCAGGGTCGAGGGCAGACAGGACCAGAGCAAGCGTCAACATTTTGAATTTCTCCTTCCGGAGGAAGCGATTGACGTTCCTGAGATCCAAGACAGGACGCAGGCCTTTGTCCTTCTTGGACACCAGAAAGGAGTGGGAATAGCAACCTTCTGGGGCAGTAACTCGCTCGATGGCTCCCTTGGCCAAGAGATCTGAAACGTCCTGTTGGAGAAGGGCCAGATGATCCTCTGACATGAGATGGTGCTGAGGTGGCATGGATGGAGAGGTAGTCTCGAAGGGGAGGGAGTAACCTCTTTCGACTAGCTGCAAAACCCACCTGTCCGACATGGTGGTGCGCCAGTGGGGGAGGTGATGGCGAATCTTGCCGCCCACTAGTGATTGGTAACCCTGAAAGGTCGGACTAGGAGGGTTTGGAGGCTGCTACAGAGGGTGCATGGTGGACTGGCCAGCTCGCTGGCCCCCAGACCCACGTCCCCCACCACGAAGGGGCTGAACAGCTTGCGCTGGCCTGTGGCTCTGGGTGGAACGTGGTGGGGCACCCCTTACATAGCCATGAAGGGGCAAAAAGCAGACTCCGCAGGGTGGGTGGTGGAGAAGCCCAAGGACTTAGCCATAGCCCGAGAGTCCTTGAAGCGCTCTAGTGCATTGTCCATTAGGGTAGCTTGAACAGGTGAAGGCCATCAAAGCAGACATGTCCTTTGTCGCCGGACATCCCCGGAAGAAACAGTCAACCTCACCCAGGCATAGCCTCGAAGGGCTACCGACGTTGAAATCGTCCTGCCTAGCAGGTCGGCGTTGTCCAGTCCACATCGAATGGTAAACTTGGCTGCGTCTCTCCCCTCGGTAACTCCACTTGATAATATGACCCGGGCCTCCTCCGGTCACTGGGGCAGCACCTGCGCTACCGTATCCCACACAGAGTGGGTGTAATAGCCCAACAGACATGCAGTGTTTACCGACTGCACTCCCAAGATGGAGGAAGAAAACATCTTCTTCTCAAGATGGTCCAGCTTTTTGGATTACCTATCAGGTGGAGCGTTAGGGAATGCACCTTTGGACGTTGAGGTTTGGACCACCAAGCTCTAAGGGGTGTAGTGTTGGGAGAGAAAAGTGGAGTCGCCTAGAGCCGGGCGGTGTTGTCGGGCAATCATCATTTTGGGCACCTGGTCCAGGCCTAACACAGGGGCTCCTGTGGATAGGATGTCAGTTAGGGCTTCATTAAATGGCAGCAGGGGCTCCGAAGAGCTTGCTGCCAGTAGAAGGACCTCTGTCAGGAGGTTAATCCTGACTGCCACCATAGCTAGCTCAAGGTGGGGAGCCTTGGCCGCCCTATGCAACACCACTGCGTATGATGCTCCGTCCTCCGTAGCCACAGTAGGAGGAGACAACATGCCTAGGTCTAGGGAGGTATCCAGACCACTGGCATCCCCCAGTCCTCCCGCAAAGACTTCGGGGCCATGGTTCGATAGTCAGAGCATGACTTGGTGACGGATCTGTACTGCTTGTGCCTCTTCTGCCTGATGTTGGGGTCATGGTCGCGCTCCAGTCGGGTACAGGAACCGCAGGCCTTGAAACCCAGCATCCCTCGTGCACCAGGCGTTAGTTGAAGACTCAAAAACAAAGTCGACAAAAGTTGCACAAAACTCAGTCAAAAAGTGACTGTTCTTTCTTTCTCCACGCCAGCAAGCGCAGATCCGGAGAGAGCTGTACCCCAGACTTCAGTGCGCAAGGGCAGCGTCTATGGAGCTATTGCGACGTCATCCCGGCAACCACGACGCCAACGACGGACGCAAAGTCGATTGACTGCACCTTCCAACGCGCAGGGGTACTGCTGATGAAAAACTTTCCGGATCCAGTCTGACGCCTGGGGGTAATTTTAAGGTAAGGAATCTATAACTAACTGTTTCTTTAAGATTATGCTGCCTGTGTGTGCGCTCTGTGGCATTGCTGTTGGCTGCTCTTTGTCACAGGTCCCTTCATGTAGCTGGATGATTGACTGATATAGATATGCGGTCATCCCACATGGAGAGAGCTTCAATGTGTATGACGGTTCACTTTTCTCAGACGGCCAAACCTACAACTCCCTCTGTGCCTGTCATTCCTCAGGCCTTGCCCTCAAGACACCACAGCATGGAAAAAAATGAAAAATAAAACAATAATAAACATTCATTTTAAGTTTTGCCGCTGCTGCTGAGGGGGGAGTGACCATAGTGGAGGAGCCATTGCTAGTTACTGTTATTCTCAACTGTGTGCTGTGAAAGTGGTACATTTGAAATGACTGCTATCCAGAAAGAATACAGCTTAGACTGATGGTGCATTGTGCAACTCTAAGTGGGAGGAAATAGCTTAGGACCCACTAGTCTGAGGTTGATTCTGCCCTGACAGGTGTTGTATGATCTGGGTGGGGGAATGGATGAGAAGCCCTGTTGAAGCCACTCCAAAATCCTTCACTCAATGTGGTTACATAGGCAATGGTAGAAGAAAGCATTGAAGTTTTTCCCACTTAGATTTTCAGAAGCATGATGCGTCCATCTGCTGCATTGTGGTACCAGCGTTGGCACATTCTCTTGTCGGCTGTTTATCAATTAAGTTGTTGGACCTCTGGGTGTGAACCAGTCTCCCAAAACTATCTCATAAATGCATAATAAAGAAATAGGGTCCCTGTAAACTCAGACACTCTTAGCACGGATATTTTCTGAGAATAATGCTTGTATTAATCCAGTATTTGGTAACCTCTGTGGATGCTGTGTCCGCTGCATCCAGGGTGTAAGACATTAACTTGTCCACCTCTATTGACCCTTTCCCTATCTTCCAATAAGCCTCTGACAGGTGTTTGATCGTGTGCTCCATCTCCTTTTTAGGATCAACAGGCTCTTTGACATCAGAGCCCTTGGAGCAGAGGCTTTTGGGGCTCCACCCTTGTTGTCTCCCTGGGATGCCAGATAGTACCTCGCTCTCTTTGTAGGCTCCTTCGGTCTCTTCAGGGCAGAGAGCCACTACTTTTGGTGGGATCTCAGAACTATGCTCACTCTGATAGGGATTAGACTTTTTGTTCTTCAACTTTTGGCAGGCTTAGCAGCTGGACTGCTCATGCTCTTGAAGGAGGCAGAGATTGTAGACCTGATGCTGCTCTGACCATGGGAACTTGGAGTTACACTTCAGGCATATTCTCTATTCCTCTCCCTCCAAGTCATTCTCCCATGAACGGAGTTCGAGAACCACTCTAGCGTGGTTAGAATCTGAAGAGGCAAAGTCACAGGTGGGTCTTCTAATGAGGATTTAGGAAACCCGAGGACTACAACTGAAAATAAAAATGAAATGGTTGACAGTCCTGGAGCCTGAGCAGAAACATCCAATGTCTAATGCTGAAAACAAAATTGAAGTGAAGTCTTTACTCCGTTATCACACACTGCACCAGGATAGTCATGTGGTATCTCAAGGCCAATGCCTTCTTCGAAGACTAAGCAACTTGCAAACACCTTCACCCAATAGTAAATGGCAGAAAATTATGGTTTGCAGAATGTGCTCTTAGGAGTATGAGGCTCATGTGGTCTATTTTTCCCAAAAAAATTGTGTTGCTCTACATCTCAAATGTTACTTGCATTGGGTAGGGTGCATTTAATGGACCAGCCAAAGGAAATCTCAGTTCAAATTCTAAAACTATCCACAGGGCATGCATCATGGTCCCAAAACAAATAAATAAGACTTCCTGATAAGGGTCAATAAAATAATCCTTAACCCCATCTGAAGAATTTCACCTCCCCATCCCTTCCAAGGTACTTGTCTGCATAAAGTCCCTTTTGTAATTGGGGAGATATCTATCTACGTAACAGTCATGTAAGACACCGGTGTTTGAACAACTATTTAATTGCTTGCTGTTTCATGCAGGAGGGTTCTCAGATGAGTATATACACCATGTCTGTCACTTGGCTGGACCATTCATCGTAGACTGTAATCTCTCCATAATGGCAAATTTCTGAAGTTTACTCTGGACTCCTCCTAAACTCCCAGAAACATATTAAAACCATGGCCAGCAATGCTAATCAAATCCAACCCGTTCTCTGAGAGCTTGAGCTAAAATAAATAATCCAAGCGCTAATACTGCCACATACTGACTATGGCAATGCGAATATTTTGGGCATCCTCAAAACCCACTTTGGTTCAATCAAAATTTCTCTGCGTGCTGTACCAGGACTGATCTCTGGATTGGCTGCTCGGAAGACGTTCCCTCTTCATTTCGGCCTCCAAGCTTACTTCCTGCTGAGGGGAGAGAAACTGAAAACCCTTACTACCTGACAGAGTGTAAGTTGGTGTTAGTGCGATAGAGGTTTTTGCCAGCTCCATATGTTTGTGCATGAAAGTCAGTCATACACAACTACTTTTTATTGAAGACTGGAATTTCAAGCAAACTCTGGGAATGCATTCAGAGAGACTGGTCCAGAGTTTAGTATGCTTTACTGATGTTGATTCTCCTCTCAATTGCCTCTTTCCTATTTTCAAACGAGAACTGAAATGCTTCAATTAGAACTCCGACTCTATTTTGGACCTTTACTAACATCCTTAAAGAAGCTGCCATTTTTTGCCGTTTTTTAAAAATTCATTGGCAGCCTAATTTTTGTTCCTCTTGGGCATTGTATGAGTTAAAGAAAACTGCCCAAAAATATATATATATAGGTTTGATCTAAATATTGCTGAACTGGACAGGCTGCAATATATGAAAGTCTCACTTGCACTTTTCAAAGGATTTAACCTGCCCCTGATGCACATGTCCTACAATGTGGGGCATTTGCCCTCCAACCAAATGAAAATGTATTGCTGCGCTTCTCATGGATTTAAGTCCAGGTTGAGGTGAATGGGTGAATAAGGAGACATGAAAGCACAAAAACAAGAGCTTTCTACTATTTATCCCAACTCATTCTCCCAGGAGTCCCTGCACGGCCCCTGACACCTGGCCTGCGCACCCTGTGAGCCCCGCCCCCGGACCGGCACCTTGTTAAAAGGTCCAGCCTCTCCTGACATCTGTGGGATACTCTCTTTGTTTGTACTCTTACCAGAGGACGCCGCTTACTATTTCCTTTGCCCTGTGGTCTTGGGCTTGCTGCTGCGGACCTGTGCCTGCTGCCATGCCGACATCTCGCCGCACCCGCTTAGCGGGTGCCGCTTCGTGCAGCTGGTGGTGACGCTGCGAGGCGGCTGGCCGACTCAAAGAGGGGAGGAGCATCGCGCTGCAGGGACTCATTCTCCCAGGAGTCCCTGGGTAAATTAAACTAAGGTAGTGAGTGGCGGAACCCTGGCAAGACGTTCCCAATTATTTAATTTATAAACTACCTCCCTATGTATGATATTTATTTAATGTTCTACTAGACCCACACCCCCACACCATCAGTTCTGTCCCTATTTACGACCCATGCACGCCCATCTCAATAATGTTAGAACATCCACATGACCTTGGCACTGTTCCAAAAGAGTAAGTGGAGTGACCTCTCATTTATTATTATCTCAACGGATGATCCAATGTGCCCCATAGGAATTAGACCTCCAACCAAATGAAAATGTATTGCTGCGCTTCTCATGGATTTAAGTCCAGGTTGAGGTGAATGGGTGAATAAGGAGACATGAAAGCACAAAAACAAGAGCTTTCTACTATTTATCCCAACTCATTCTCCCAGGAGTCCCTGCACGGCCCCTGATACCTGGCCTGCGCACCCTGTGAGCCCCGCCCCCAGACCTCCATATCCTATATTTATTTGGACCTACTCCACGCTTCGCGGGACGCGTGCTGGACGCGCCGCGAGAAGCCCGGGACAAGGGCGGGACCGTCTGTGGCCGTCAGGGGCCAGAGGAGGCCGGGCAGGGCCATCCCCATAAGTCGCCCAGGCAAGGAACAGGGACGTGGCCCTTCCTATCAGGTGTCTCTTGCTCGCCCCTGTAAGACGCACTTAGGTTACCCCTTTACCCCTCTAGGTAGCGCGTTGATGCAATTTCGGGCCAGTTGACCATCCCTAAATACCGATGGCAACTCGCTCGAATAAATTGCGAAGAGGGGGGGGGTGACTGTGTGAGCGGCACCATGGATCAATTTATAACGCGTGCCTTTTCTATTGTAGAGAAGGAGATCGGACGGAGCGTAAACTCTCTCGGGAATCTCTTACCAACAAACGCTCATCCCTGGGCAACCTGGCACTAGTTCCATCTCCCGTCCATGTTCCCGTTTCCCTGATTGTTGATCCTTCACCTCATGGTGAGCAACGAGTTAATAGAATTAGGGCAAGCCTGGATCGGCTGTCTCTAATTGCTCAGGGTGGTGTTAATTTAACTGAATCAGATAGCCCTCCAACACTTCAGCTACCCTGTCCCGTAGTCACAACTTCTCCTGTGCCTCAGGCCCCTAATATTCCCTCCCCTCAGCCTGATTCCCAAGTACAGGTAGTGGGGGGGAGCTGCCCCAGTCAAAAGAAAACGTGTTGCCAGCCCTCGTAGGGGGAATTTGATCAAACCCCACAATAAGCTAAGGAAGAAAAATCTTCACAAGGGGGTTGTATTGGGGAAAAGCTCAGGGGTGGGGTTAGATCCCTTAAAAAACCAGCAGGCAGTAGCAGGGGCGGATAATCTCCCTCAACAGTCGATTATAGAATTAAATCTGGCCTCACACTTAGGGAGCAAGAGGCTCTCCGAGGGCGCACCTAAGTTTGAGTGTTTAGTGAAATCACTGATACTTCCGGTTATAGAGAAGTTAAAGAAACTGTCAGAGCGGGTGGATGCCTTTGAACAGACTGTCCTCGACAACTTTTTTTCGGTAAAATCTTTGATTAAATTCAACTCCAAAATTAGAGAGGATGGGCAATCCTCTCACTTGTTACCTGGGCCCCCTGCAAGGAGTCCGGGCCCAACACCAGTCATAGCGGGGAAAACACAGGTTGTAACCAGGGAAAAGCATGCTGTGTAAACCCACTTTGCATCGGGGGGGGGGAGGTACCAGGGACCCCAACTATGGTTAATAAAACACAGCCCAAAACCATTGGTAACCTAAAAAAACCCCCTAAATCTGCTATGAAGATCACAGATCATTCAAAAATGGGTGCAGTAGCCTTGGCCAAGAACACCAATACTTCCTGTAGCGCTACTGTTGGCGGGCCCTGTCTAGCACCCTCAACCTCTCCTACCACCCCAGTATCAAAAGTGCAGGAAACAGGGAAGAAGGGGACTTTAACTGCACCACATCCTAGCCTTCCCCCTGGTTGTCAACCATTTGTGGTGGTCCTTACTGGGGTCCCCCCATTAAATCCAGGCAGTCAAGAGTCATATACTGAGCTAAAAAATAAAACAGTGTTCTGGCTCAGAGAAAATAGACCTCTACCTGGTGACATTGATGGTCGGGTTATTGGTTGGTTGGGTGGGTGGGCAACAGGCCAAAGAACCAAAATGGAGATTGCATCCTAGTTAACTTTAGGGATCCGAGAGCAGCTAGGGTTATTTGTAGCCAGGAGTCTGACCGCGCCGTATCTGCCATTAGTACTTGCGATCTTGGCTACTTTTATCGGCTGCCACGATCATACTGGCTGGGTAGGCAGATAACCAGGGAGGGTAGGGGCAGTTGGTACCCCCGTTATGATACTCTCGATCCCAGTCTCATGTCTCGGAACGTCGGCCCTTGCCCATACTTATCGTGGCAGGACTGCTGACGTGATGATCATGGAGCGGCCAATCCGGGTTCTCCGGGGGCCGCTGGGGCTACATACAGTGACTTGAGCGTATCAGTATGCATTGAGCCTCTTTGTGTTAGTGACCCTTCCTTACCTCCCTCCTTGGCCCCTTTGCATAGCTGCCAGAATGGGATCGCTCCTATTGGATCCAGCACTGTTGCAAACGGAATTGAGTCGGCAACAATTGATGTTGGAAGCAACCTCATTTCCCCTAGGCCGACCCATAACCCCCTCCTACTTCATGTAGTGCAAGCCCCCAGCATTGAGAACCTTAAGGTGATCAGCTGGAACGTGGCGGGCATAAGCCGTAATTTAGAGCTGACTGATTGGAACTCTTTCATTGAGTCCTTTGATATTTGTGCCGGGGTTCTACAGACCAAGTCTCCTGGAATGCACAAAGTGGGCTATATGACCTTTTGTGTTGCCGCAAGCATATCCACTGCGGGAAGGGGGCGCCCGTCAGGTGGGCTACTCATCTGGGTGAGACTTTTCTCGGGTTTGCACGTGAGGCAGCTCAAGACTAATTCCCCTGATTTAATGAGACTGTCTGTGAGGGGCTCTCGCAGTGGCAGCCCTCTGGAGATCTTTAACATCTACACTAGAGGCCCAAAAGGAGGTTTGCCTTCCCCGACCCTAGTGGCCTTGGAGGACGGGCTCAGGGAGTGCAACCCGAATTCATACACTCTAGTCATGGGGGATTTTAACTGCATGTACGAGCCACTTGCAGGGGACGATATCCTAGACACCCTAGGCGAGGACACCCGAAGAGGTATTCCGCCCCTCAATATAAGCCCAATTAAGAGATGGTCTCAACGTGCAATACAACTGAATGCACTCACACTGGAGTTTGGCCTAAGGGCGACCAATGGGAGATCCATTTCTGATCCGAAAGGGGCACATACATACAATAGGGTTGGACATACATCTAGGATAGATTACATCCTCTTAGATTTTCGTCTTTGGTCCCATTTGGTAGACATGGAGGTTGTTGCATCTACGGATAGCGACCACAACCCGCTTTCTTTGAGCCTAACCCCCTTATGGTGCAAGAACATCAGCCGTGTAACCCCTCCTGTCATAAGGTTGACTGGAGAAGTCTGCCCTTCGAATTGCGGGAGGCGGTTAAAATGGGACAAGTTTGTCCTCGATGAGGAGAAGGTCACGGGCATAAGGGTAATCATGTCAAACATCATCAGCATTCAGTGTAGCGGCTGATAGCCTTGGTATAAGGTTTCCTCCCTATTTAGTAGTACCACTAGATCAATAGGGGATCTTTTTGCTATCCCCATGCGAGCAGACGGCGATCGGAGGGTGCCGCGCCCAAAGGGTAATCCTGGCTGGTACTCCGCCCCCTGTCGGAAAGCAAAGCAAGAATTAATTATGGCAGTGAAGAAAGGGGATGGAGGGTTAGTGGCGGCTGCGCGGAAGAAGTACAGGTCAGCTCAACAGGTCGCTAAGAGAGACTGGGAGGACAAGTTCTGGAGTGACCTGAAATCCGCAAGTGCAGAGAAAAATCCTAGGGGTTTTTGGAACCTAATTAGAGCTAAACACAGGCCCATAGACTCGCTCATCACTTGTAACATTCCTGAGGAGTCCTGGTTTGAGCACTTTTCTTCCCTCTACACTGTGAACATGGAGGATGAACTAGACCCTTTTTTCCCACCCATTTCTGGTTGTCACGACCCAGGGTGGACGTCCTTTTTACAGCTAGGGAGGTTGAACACTCTATCAAATCCCTTGTCCCGTTGAAAGCTGCAGGGCTGGATGGTTTGCCTGGGGACCTGTTCCGCCTTAATCCGGGAGAGTGGGGGGCTCTTATTGCTTCCTTGTTTAATGTATCTAGGTAAGGAGCTCCACTCCCAGAGTCGTGGATGGGTGCAGAGGTCGTCCCGATCTTTAAGAAAGGGTCCCGGGATGACACAACTAACTATCGCCCCATAAGCTTGATAGACTCGTCCCAAAAAGTGGCAGGGAAAGTAATTCTGAGTAGGGTTCTCCAATGGGCAGAAGAGAATAAAATACTGTCTGACTTCCAAGCAGGCTTCAGGGCTGGTACCGGGACCATCGAACAGTCATTTCGACTGTTGATGATTTACTGGAAGGTGGTAGTGATAGGCAAAGGCAGTCTGTATTTGGAATTTATTGACCTGCGGACTGCCTTTGACCTAATACCCCGGGAGCGCCTGTGGCAGGTCTTGGCAAAACTAGGCATGCCCTCGTACCTACTGTGTCTAATAATAAAACTCCATGAGAACAACTTTGCGCAGGTGAGGTGGGGAACCCAGGGACAAAGGACTGCTCGCATGAAAGTTAGCAGAGGTGTGCGCCAGGGGTGCGTCCTCGCTCCCACCCTCTTTTCACTTTATATAAATGGAGTCGTGGATCATCTCCTTAAAATCCCAGCTGATACACCATCCTTGGCAGGTAGGAAGATCCCAACCCTACTATTTGCCGATGACACCCTGCTAATTTCCAAGACCCCGGTTGGCTTACAGAGTCTCTTGGATGGTTTTGATCAATTCTGCGAGTTAACAGGTTTAAAGATCAATACTGACAAAACCAAGTTCCTTGTTTTGAACCCTCCCAAAAATCTTGGACGGCCCCCAGTGCTTCCCTTGGCTCCTTTGGAAAGGGTCAAGGAATTTGATTACCTGGGCATACGCCTCCTTGATACCATGAAGTGGGACAGTCACCTCCACAAAATGACCTTAAGCCACAAAAGGGTGGTGGGGGCTCTTCTGAAGGAGCAGAAGGCATCCTCTATGAAAAGGGTGGTGGGGGCTCTTCTGAAGGAGCAGAAGGCATCCTCTATGAAACCTATCGCCCCGGTGCTCGACATTTATGCTGCTAGAGCTGTTAGTGCGGCACTCTATGGAGCAGAGCTATGGGGCGCTCAGAATATGAGCCAGTTGGTGTGCTCAGAGAATAACTTTCTGAGGGACTTGATGTCCCTTCCTAAGAGTACTCCCACTCTCCCCCTTTTGTTGGACATGGGGTGTCGTCCCATCCAGGACCAGGCTAGGCTGCGTCCTCTTTTGCTGTGGGCTCGCCTGTGGAGGGTCCCGGAACTGGCCAGTTAAGCCTAAAATCTCCTTTAGCCCCTGGCATGTCTGGATGGGCAAAAATAAGGTGGTTAAGGGACGTGAAAAGCTTGCTGACTGATCTTGGTCTTGAGGGGGCTTGGCATTCTCGGTCTGCCCCTCCCAAATCAGTCTTGAAGAACTTATACTGGTCTTGGGTAACAAGTAAAAGAAATACCGATCTTAGCCTGTGCCATGCCTCCAGGGATTTTTTGCTTGTAAAGGATGTGGCAGTTCGGAAACTTTACTTAGAGCTCTGTCCCTGGGAATTGTAATGAGGTCCGTTTTTTAAGTTCAGAATTGGTGTGTTGCCGGTGAGATCATTGACCGCCCGGTGGAAACCTCCGGCCCAAACTATACCCTATTCTCCTTTTTGCCCACTGAAGATAGAATCGATCCCCCATTTTCTGTTTGTATGCCCTGCCTACAAAGCGCCCCGCTCCAGGTGGCTAAAGCCACTGTGCAGGGAGTTGGGTACCCGACAATGCAGCGTGGCCCTGCGAATTTTGAGCTCAGATACTCGGCCGCTGTATGTTTGTGGCTTAGCCAAATACTTAAGCTGGGCGTGGCTTATTAGGACAAAATGGCTTTTACTAATTGTTTAATTATGGTCTTTGTGACTTGACCTTTTTTAGCCACTTATTGTTCATGCTTTTATAGATTTTAATTAACTTTAAAAGTATTACAGAAATAAAAACACAACAAAGATATTTTTATATCGAAATAAAGCCACTTTGACTTGACTTGACTTGAAAGATCTTCTCCTAACCTGTGGGATACCCAACTGGTCCTTGCACTAATGCTTAGTCCGTGAGAAGTAATATTGTTTCCCTTTGTCTGACTGACCATTTTACTTTTGTATGCAAATTCATTGCTTGGTAATATCTGTTGAGATCTGAGCAGAATAAAATACCCTCTTCCCTTGGGGCGATTAACTGTTATTTGGGCTGGTAGAAGAAATACAATTAATACGTCTATCCAGCGACCAATGTTAGAATTTAATTTAATTAGATGGAAATGGTGTTGGAATGGACTGGACTAGATACAGTAAACCTTGCTGAATATTTATTTGCTGGATGGTATTGATGCATGCAAAATGAATAATGATCTCCTTTCAGCGAGACAGGCATCCTATAAACTGGCCCTTGCTTAAAGTCCAGATTGCTAACAGCATGCCAGCCTCCTACTGATTCTGAGTCTGAGGTATTTCACGGAATTTTGAGTCCACTGCAGTGGAGTGGACTCCTTCAATATCTGCTTTCTGCAGAGCCAAGTATAGATATTATTCTCCACTTTGAAATAGCTCAGATTTATTTTAGATCTCTAATCCCTGCGTTTTCCTGCCTCGACATCTAAATGACAGATAGGTTTATGGCCATGTATTATAAAGCATTTTCTGGAGACCTCCTTGAACCACAGATAAGGCAATTGAACCACAGAACCAGGTGCTTTATGGGGTTGCAGTGCCTACATGCATAAACAATTGTTTGATCAAACTACATTTGCTATTCCACGGGAGCAATGGCATCATTAGTGAGCCTAGAAAGTCATGAAATGTCTGCTTGTGTCCAGAACGGTTCTAGCAAAAGGACAGGAACAGGGCTCTCCCTAAGGTCTTGTCAGTTGCCAGTTTCCCATCTGATGCTCTAAGACAGGCTTTGAAGTTACTAGCCCGCTGAGCGAGAAGTCTCAATGTTCCTACATCCTATAGCAGTTTAACCCCTTCCCCGCTCATGACGGAACCGTTCCGTCATGAGCCACGGTTGAGCTGTGCTCATGACGGAACGGTTCCGTCATGACACGCCCGTTGGCGGATGCTCCGCCTGCACGGCGCTATTTCCCCGCCTGTGCGGGGGGACAACGCAAATGGGCGGAGTCATGACGGAACCGTTCCGTCATGAGCACAGCTCAACTGTGGCTCATGACGGAACGGTTCCGTCATGAGCGGGGAAGGGGTTAAACTGCTATAGGATGTAGGAACATTGAGACTTCTCGCTCAGCGGGCTAGTAACTTCAAAGCCTGTCTTAGAGCATCAGATGGGAAACTGGCAACTGACAAGAGACCCACAGGCGGTCGCTCCTATCCCCTGCTGCTGCCTACGCCTGCTGCTGCCTACGCCTGCCGCTGCCTACGCCTGCCGCTGCCTTTCACCCACTGCAACCCCCGTTGGCGCCACTTACCTCCTTCCGCCGCTCTCAGGTACCGGCCTCCGCTCGCTGCCTGCTTGTTTTTCTTCTTTTTCGCCGTTTCCGCCGCCACTGCCCCGGTCACTCTTTCCCCTCCTCCCGCTTCCCTGTTCCGGTCCCCGCAGTCCCGCCTCCCCTCACTGCCCATTGGCTACCCAGCCTCCCGCCTCCCTGCTGACCCTCCCTCCGGGCTCCTACTTAGGGATCCTCACCGCGCTGGTCAGTGTGACCCCCCTGTGACCCACAGGCGGTCGCTCCTATCCCCTGCTGCTGCCTACGCCTGCTGCTGCCTACGCCTGCCGCTGCCTACGCCTGCCGCTGCCTTTCACCCACTGCAACCCCCGTTGGCGCCACTTACCTCCTTCCGCCGCTCTCAGGTACCGGCCTCCGCTCGCTGCCTGCTTGTTTTTCTTCTTTTTCGCCGTTTCCGCCGCCACTGCCCCGGTCACTCTTTCCCCTCCTCCCGCTTCCCTGTTCCGGTCCCCGCAGTCCCGCCTCCCCTCACTGCCCATTGGCTACCCAGCCTCCCGCCTCCCTGCTGACCCTCCCTCCGGGCTCCTACTTAGGGATCCTCACCGCGCTGGTCAGTGTGACCCCCCTGTGACCCACAGGCGGTCGCTCCTATCCCCTGCTGCTGCCTACGCCTGCTGCTGCCTACGCCTGCCGCTGCCTACGCCTGCCGCTGCCTTTCACCCACTGCAACCCCCGTTGGCGCCACTTACCTCCTTCCGCCGCTCTCAGGTACCGGCCTCCGCTCGCTGCCTGCTTGTTTTTCTTCTTTTTCGCCGTTTCCGCCGCCACTGCCCCGGTCACTCTTTCCCCTCCTCCCGCTTCCCTGTTCCGGTCCCCGCAGTCCCGCCTCCCCTCACTGCCCATTGGCTACCCAGCCTCCCGCCTCCCTGCTGACCCTCCCTCCGGGCTCCTACTTAGGGATCCTCACCGCGCTGGTCAGTGTGACCCCCCTGTGACCCACAGGCGGTCGCTCCTATCCCCTGCTGCTGCCTACGCCTGCTGCTGCCTACGCCTGCCGCTGCCTACGCCTGCCGCTGCCTTTCACCCACTGCAACCCCCGTTGGCGCCACTTACCTCCTTCCGCCGCTCTCAGGTACCGGCCTCCGCTCGCTGCCTGCTTGTTTTTCTTCTTTTTCGCCGTTTCCGCCGCCACTGCCCCGGTCACTCTTTCCCCTCCTCCCGCTTCCCTGTTCCGGTCCCCGCAGTCCCGCCTCCCCTCACTGCCCATTGGCTACCCAGCCTCCCGCCTCCCTGCTGACCCTCCCTCCGGGCTCCTACTTAGGGATCCTCACCGCGCTGGTCAGTGTGACCCCCCTGTGACCCACAGGCGGTCGCTCCTATCCCCTGCTGCTGCCTACGCCTGCTGCTGCCTACGCCTGCCGCTGCCTACGCCTGCCGCTGCCTTTCACCCACTGCAACCCCCGTTGGCGCCACTTACCTCCTTCCGCCGCTCTCAGGTACCGGCCTCCGCTCGCTGCCTGCTTGTTTTTCTTCTTTTTCGCCGTTTCCGCCGCCACTGCCCCGGTCACTCTTTCCCCTCCTCCCGCTTCCCTGTTCCGGTCCCCGCAGTCCCGCCTCCCCTCACTGCCCATTGGCTACCCAGCCTCCCGCCTCCCTGCTGACCCTCCCTCCGGGCTCCTACTTAGGGATCCTCACCGCGCTGGTCAGTGTGACCCCCCTGTGACCCACAGGCGGTCGCTCCTATCCCCTGCTGCTGCCTACGCCTGCTGCTGCCTACGCCTGCCGCTGCCTACGCCTGCCGCTGCCTTTCACCCACTGCAACCCCCGTTGGCGCCACTTACCTCCTTCCGCCGCTCTCAGGTACCGGCCTCCGCTCGCTGCCTGCTTGTTTTTCTTCTTTTTCGCCGTTTCCGCCGCCACTGCCCCGGTCACTCTTTCCCCTCCTCCCGCTTCCCTGTTCCGGTCCCCGCAGTCCCGCCTCCCCTCACTGCCCATTGGCTACCCAGCCTCCCGCCTCCCTGCTGACCCTCCCTCCGGGCTCCTACTTATGACGCCCCTTCCGCGACCGCGCAGCGGACGCGCGCAGCGGGAGCGCCGATTGAGCGCCGAAGGTGCGCCAAAGGTAAGCCCGTCTGCGCCCGTCCGCGCCTGGACCGCGCCCAGCGCCAGACTCCCTGGTCCCCGCGCCCGCCAGCCCCCCCGCAGGATCTACGACTTCGCTACGCTCATCGCACTCAAAACCGCCCGAGCCCCCGGATGCTACCGAGCGTCCCCGCGACGCACCCATGGACCCTTCACCTGCCGATCCTGCAACTTCTCTTGCCTCCAAACAAGCACCACGCCCACCAAGACGGACAACAGCAACCACCTCAAGTGCATCCTGCTCAACACCCGCTCCGTCCACAGACACGCCGTGGAACTCTGGAACCTCCTCGACACCGCATCTCCGGACGTCGCCTTCCTCACGGAAACCTGGATGAACGACTCTTCAGCCCCCGACATCGCCATAGCCATCCCGGACGGCTACAAGATCATCAGGAAGGATCGCGTCAACCAGACCGGAGGAGGCATCGCCATCGTACACAAGAGCACCATTCGCATCTCGACTGACTCCATCGACGTATTCAACGCCGCCGAATACCTGCACTTCCAGATCCACACCGACCCCAAGACTACCCTCAGAGGCACCCTCATCTACAGACCCCCGGGACCACGCGCACAGTTCTGCGAAGACATCGCCGACTTCATCAGCCCTCACGCCCTCCCCTCCGCCGACTACATCCTCCTCGGGGACCTCAACTTCCACCTGGAGAACAACAATGACCACAACACCACCGCCCTGCTGGATAACCTCGCCAACCTCGGACTTCAGCAACTGGTCAACACCCCCACCCACTTCGCCGGCCACACGCTCGACCCACTCTTCTCGTCCAGCAAGCACGTCACCTTTAGCCACTCCACCGGACTTCACTGGACCGACCACAGCTGCGTCCATTTCAGCTTCAGAAAGAACACGGTCCACAATCACCCGAAGCAGGCTCCCCACAGAAACTGGAGCAAGATCACCGCCGACCAGCTCGCCACCTCCCTCAGCCAGAGCCCACCTGCCAGGACCACGGACCCTAACACAGCTGCCCTCGACCTCACGCAGTGGCTGACCTCCTGTGCCGACGACCTCGCCCCACTGAAGAACCCCCCCTCCAGACCCAGAAGCAAGAAGGCCCCCTGGTTCACCGACGAACTCAAGGACTCCAAGAAGGCCTGCCGCACCCTCGAGAAGGCCTGGCTCCTCAACAAGACCGCCGACAACAGAACAGCACTCAAACTCGCCACTCGCAGACATCACCAGCTCATCCGCACCACCAAGAAGAAATCTCTGCGGGAACGACTGGACAAGAACGCCCATGACAGCAAGGAGCTCTTCAACATCGTCAAGGAGTTCTCCAACCCCAGCACCGGCAACAACGACATCACTCCCTCACAGGACCTCTGCGACTCCCTCGCCTCGTACTTCCACCGCAAGATCGCCGACATCCACAACAGCTTCGACATTTCACCCCCGCACCCATCGGTTGTACCTTCGCGCCCCGCCGCCACCCTCCAGACATGGACCGAGGTGACCCCCGAAGACACGTCACGCATGATGAACACCATCCACTCCGGATCTCCGACCGACCCGTGCCCCCATCATGTCTTCAACAAGGCAGCCTCTACCATCGCACCCCACCTCCGAGACATCATCAACACCTCCTTCAACACAGCAACCTTCCCGGAGAGCTGGAAGCACGCCGAACTCAGCGCTCTGCTGAAGAAACCAACAGCGGACCCGACCGACCTCAAGAACTACCGCCCCATCTCGCTCCTTCCTTTCCCGGCCAAAGTCATCGAGAAGGTCGTCAACAAGCAACTGGCAGCCTTCCTCGAGACGAACGGATCCCTCGACCCATCACAGTCCGGATTCAGAGCCAACCACAGCACCGAGACAGCCCTCATCGCAGCCACCGACGACATCCGAGCCCTGCTCGACAACGGCGAAACAGCGGCACTCATCCTCCTAGACCTCTCCGCAGCATTTGACACTGTCTGCCACCGCACACTAGTCCAACGCCTCAACGACACCGGCATCCAAGGGAAGGCTCTGGAATGGATCATCTCATACCTCTCCGGCAGAACACAGAGAGTACGCCTCCCTCCGTTCCGCTCCGAGGCCACCAAAGTCATCTGCGGCGTCCCGCAAGGATCGTCGCTCAGCCCTACTCTCTTCAACATCTACATGAAACCCCTCGCTGCCATCGCACGCCAACACAACCTCAACATCATTTCCTACGCCGATGACACCCAGCTGATTCTCTCCCTCTCCAGAGACCCCGACACCGCCAAAGCCAGCCTGCACGAAGGGATGACAGACGTCGCTGAATGGATGAACATCAGCCGCCTGAAACTGAACACGGACAAGACAGAAGTCCTCATTCTGGGACCATCACCCTCCGCATGGGACGACTCCTGGTGGCCCCCGGCACTAGGCACCGCACCTGAACCGACGGACCACGCACGCAACTTGGGCGTCATACTGGATTCCTCCCTATCGATGACCAGACAAGTCAACGCCGTCTCCTCAGCTTGCTTCCACAACCTCCGCTTGCTCCGAAAGATCTTCCGATGGATCCCGACCGAGACCAGGAAGACGGTCACCCACGCTCTCGTCACCAGCAGACTAGACTACGGAAACACCCTCTACGCCGGTACTACAGCCAAGCTTCAGAAAAGACTTCAGCGTATCCAGAACGCCTCCGCCCGACTCATCCTGGACGTCCCCCGACGCAGCCACATCTCGTGCCACCTGAGAGACCTGCACTGGCTCCCTGTCAACAAGAGGATCACGTTCAGACTCCTCACCCACGCACACAAGTCCCTCCACGACCTAGGCCCAGGGTACCTCAACAGCCGCCTCACCTTCTACACGCCCACCCGCCGGCTACGTTCCGCTAACCTCGCCCTCGCCGTCGTCCCTCGCATCCAGAGAGCCACCGCTGGAGGAAGGTCATTCTCCTACCTGGCAGCTAAGACTTGGAACTCCCTACCCGTCCACCTGCGGATGACCCAGGACCACCTGGCCTTCAGGAAACAGCTCAAGACCTGGCTGTTCGAGCAGTAGCAGACCCCCTTCCCCAAGCGCCTTGAGACCCTTACGGGTGAGTAGTGCGCGATATAAGTTCCATGATTGATTGATTGATTGATGACGGAGCGGCTCCGTCATGAGCACAGGCCCACCGCGCTGCCCCCCTGCCCCCCCCCCCAGCGCTGCAGCAGAATGTCCGCAGCAGCGAAGGGGTTAAGTAGATTAGGTCCTGGTTTTAAGACTTCAAAATGAAACCAACCCTTTATGAAGGGAAATTGTATACTTGAAGGGCTAACTGGAATTCACAAGAACAAATAAAACAAAAAAAACTCCATTCTGCTTTCTTATTCAGTAAGCACTAGCTTGGCAGTGAATGCATCCCATTATGTTTCAAGAAAAGTATCTTGATGTTCTGCTCTGTGAGCGAGTTTTCCTGTCATTTTGAATCTCCCACACCCTTGGGATGGACCTTCTCTTGACACCCACCCATTCGACTACGATGTGTGTATGGTTAGATATGGATATGTCCCATAGTTTATCTATTGATGTCTAAGCCTCTCCCATAGAATTGCTAAAAAGCCAGTCAATTCTAGTGTATTACCTATGCACCTGGGAATAAAAGGAGAACTTGCCCTTCAACAGGTCTAAGAAACACCACGAGTCTGTCAACCCCAGATCTGTGAATCAAGGAGCTCAGAAGGATCTGCTCCTGAGTAATGGAAGGATCTGTCCTCTGCATCCCAAACTATATTGAGAGCTCTCCCAAATATTATTTTTCTTTTTGCCCCTCCTGCTGCCTCTTCCAACAACCTGCAAAGGAATTCCTCTTATGTACGTGTGTGCCCTCACGCTTCTAAAGTGTTACCCTGTTCCCCTAAATCATCAGCATGACTGATAAAAGTCTTCCTCCCAGATGTCTCCGTGTTTTGTTTACACATGTTCTTTGCTCATGCTTACAACGAGCTGTATCTCTTGCTCTATTAGGGTTGATGAAGTCCAAAATTGTAGCGGGTATGACCCGTGCTTCATTATAAGGAGGATAGCCCTCAACATGTGCGTCTCTTGTAAAAAGATAATATGTGGGTCATGGCATCTAGAGTAGATCCCTTCTTTGTGTCCTTAATTGGAGCAGGTCACACCCCTCATGTTAAGTTTCTATCCCTTTTCTGATTACATTCACACCAGCTTTCAATCCAACCATAAGTTTGCAGTCTTTCAGTCAGAACATGTTCCCTTCCCTTGAATCAAAATCCCAAATAGAAAGCAAAACAAACTATAAGTTGAACTTGGATCATGTTTCCCATCCAAATGTATGGCCTTTTTTCCGGTTACAGTGGACATAACACAACCACCCTCCAGATGGGCATAAACCATAGTATAATCTTGTATTTGAACAAATTCATCTTCCACACTATATTCTCAGAGTTGTTCCCCCTCCTTTCTTTAGAATTGTACCAAGTTCTATACATCTCACCACGAATTAAAGTCTCAGTCCCCATGGTACAATGTAAGATTGTGGGACAAGAATCATAGTCTCTTGTGTGTACAGTTACATATATAGAGCGGTCCAATTTTGTCTACAAGTTCTTCAGCCTCACATTGGGTTAAGGGAGTGTCTGGCCTTTCTTTTTTTATGCATAGCCCAACCCATAATCCAAATCATTAATTTTCTTTCTGGGTGCTCTATAACTGTCCTTCATGATTGCTTTGCTTGCTTCCTGTCGTTATCCCTTCATAGCTTGGTCTTTCTAGTCACCGCAACATTGCCGATGGCAGTGAGACAGATCACTCGGAGCAAGACATCAGAAACACAATGAGGCCATGATTGGGTTATCAGTGAAACTGCATATCATCCCGAATAAGCCATTAGTAATGTTCTGGAACAGGTAAAACAATGCATACATCTGGCCTATGCACTTGACTTCTTTGTTGTGTTGCAACTGCCAGATCATGGTATAGGAGGATGGTGTACAGTTTCCCACTCAAAGAATTATGCTGCTACGCCCATAAAGGATGGAGTATGGGGATCGGGCTTGCATCTTCACCACTATCTCTCAAGGATGTCCTACCTCACCCACTGGTCTCTTGCCCTCCCTGGAGCTCTTTTAGGCTTCAAATGTTAGCCTTTTGGGCTGCGTAACTGAAAGTCAGTCACAACACAAATACATTATCTTCTTCTATTTATCCTTTTATCGAAATCAGGTTAACATTTAGCCATCCTGACCTTGGTCAGTACTTATAGATGACAGAAAGGTCATTGTGTGAGTTACAATTTTATGTGGAGACAAATCAACAGTCTCTGCTGATTCCAGTCATATGTTTAAAGTAAAAAAAGCTGTACACAACATAAATATGTTCCTGCTAATGCATACTTTAACTCTCTCCAGTCCATCTGGTAGTAACTTGTCGAAGTCAGATTATCTGTCAAGAACAAAAGGGAGAGCTAGGGACAACTAGGGGGGTTGTGTCCGTATCCCCTGGATTTAGATAAGCTTTGTCAAAGGTGGACACACCCAATGTAGTGTGGTACGGTCAAATGAAGCAATGTTTGGGAACCCACCAAGTGGGTTAAAAGACCCCTCACACACCAACCTAGTTGGTGTCATGCTTCATCATTGGGGCCCCAACCGGGTGGCCGAATGCCTCCCGGTTGTGCTGCGACGCCTGACTACAGCGGAGCTGGTGTAGTGCAAAAATGTGATGTGGTGATAATTAAAAAATACCGCTGAGAATCCTTGCCATTGGAAGATTTATTATTGGCGGCTCAGGGTATTGGTTAAAAAGATATGTGATGCAACTAAATGGAGAAATAATTATCTGTTAGTTGGCTATGTGGTGGGTCTACATGTTTCAGCTCACGAATAAAAGTAGTAAGGAGCTTTCGTCAGGACCAGTGTGAAGTGAGTGGCAAAAGGTGAAGTGCCACGTGGTGAAAAAAATTAAAAATATGAGTTACCTACACACTCGCTAAGGTGTGTGGAACGCAGTGTCAACACAATAGCGGACACTGCGGCGCAAACCTGTGGGAGAAAACAAGACAGCACACAATACACATGAGAAATCAACATTGGTGCACTGGATGGCAGGCAACATACAAATAGATTTAATGTGCTGTGAATAATCAAACCTGTCTTCAATGAACGTACCGTGGGTGACACACATACATATCAGGTGTATCATGCTGCTATGCAAAAGAGCGGAGGCAAGACCATTAGGAATGCTAGGTAGTACGCAAAGCGCTCTGTGAACTAGGGGTGCCAAGTGGTAGGTACCGCGGCACTACAAAGGACTACAGGTGAAAATCACACGAACAGCGCCAAGTGAATATGCTGGCAATGGTTGCGGAACCTCAGCATGAGGTGTGCATAAAGTGAGAGGCCCAAAATGCGCTGAAGGAGAGGGGCTGAATATAGCCTCCAAGCGCTAAAGGTAAGTGATGGGCACAGGCTGAATAAAACAATGCGCGAAATAGCAGGGGGAGGGGGAAAGGATAATTACACTATGGCTGAGTGAAGGCGCTATGCAGGAAGCGGGAGGGGGGCGCTCCTTACAACAGATCTGTTGGCAAAAGAAATAACAAGATTAGAGAGCGAGGTAGGCAGGAAGGTGACGGTATCCTGCTAGAGCGAGTGTGAGACACCTTACTTGGTTGTGAAGCTACCATCGCCTTGCACCTACTGTGGCCTCCCGAAGTCCCGGATGCTGACGGACCCCGGGGGAGAGGAGAATAAATAGGGAGGAGCGCCATTGTATACGTGCGTTCCTGCTGGCAAGCTAGGGCGTTACCGAGTTAACCGCGCATGCGTGTAGGAGTAGCGTGAGGCTAGCGCGCATGCGCGAAAGGTTGCCAACAGATCTGTTGTAAGGAGCGCCCCCCTCCCGCTTCCTGCATAGCGCCTTCACTCAGCCATAGTGTAATTATCCTTTCCCCCTCCCCCTGCTATTTCGCGCATTGTTTTATTCAGCCTGTGCCCATCACTTACCTTTAGCGCTTGGAGGCTATATTCAGCCCCTCTCCTTCAGCGCATTTTGGGCCTCTCACTTTATGCACACCTCATGCTGAGGTTCCGCAACCATTGCCAGCATATTCACTTGGCGCTGTTCGTGTGATTTTCACCTGTAGTCCTTTGTAGTGCCGCGGTACCTACCACTTGGCACCCCTAGTTCACAGAGCGCTTTGCGTACTACCTAGCATTCCTAATGGTCTTGCCTCCGCTCTTTTGCATAGCAGCATGATACACCTGATATGTATGTGTGTCACCCACGGTACGTTCATTGAAGACAGGTTTGATTATTCACAGCACATTAAATCTATTTGTATGTTGCCTGCCATCCAGTGCACCAATGTTGATTTCTCATGTGTATTGTGTGCTGTCTTGTTTTCTCCCACAGGTTTGCGCCGCAGTGTCCGCTATTGTGTTGACACTGCGTTCCACACACCTTAGCGAGTGTGTAGGTAACTCATATTTTTAATTTTTTTCACCACGTGGCACTTCACCTTTTGCCACTCACTTCACACTGGTCCTGACGAAAGCTCCTTACTACTTTTATTCGTGAGCTGAAACATGTAGACCCACCACATAGCCAACTAACAGATAATTATTTCTCCATTTAGTTGCATCACATATCTTTTTAACCAATACCCTGAGCCGCCAATAATAAATCTTCCAATGGCAAGGATTCTCAGCGGTATTTTTTAATTATCACCACATCACATTTTTGCACTACACCAGCTCCGCTGTAGTCAGGCGTCGCAGCACAACCGGGAGGCATTCGGCCACCCGGTTGGGGCCCCAATGATGAAGCATGACACCAACTAGGTTGGTGTGTGAGGGGTCTTTTAACCCACTTGGTGGGTTCCCAAACATTGCTTCATTTGACCGTACCACACTACATTGGAAGTCAGATTATCTCCAATCCTGTTTAGCAGATGTGAAATCATTGAAAATGTGATGAACGCGCTAATAAATGACATTTTGCTATGTGCTAGGGGAGTTTTATTTTTGGATCGGGACTACTGAGCGGCAGATGGTATCTGTATCTTCCTGCTGTGGTATGTAGGTTGCCTTGGACATGAAAATGTATTAGCTTCCTGCCCCCTTGCAGTTGATCAGAGAGCTTAACCTTAGCTTTCGGTATTGTTAAGACCCAGGTGGGAGTGCCAGATCTGTTTTGCTGACCTCTGTAAGTGCTCCTGGTTACTTGATTGGTGACAATTGAAAAGTTGCTTGGGACTCCCGGATGCCTTCTGAATTAGAGAAACGCAGGAAAGATCTCATGAAGGCCATGATTCTGTTACACCTTTATAGTGTACCCTGGACATCTGGTCTTCTGTTCTTCTGCCTTAAGGTCACACAAATGGGAGTCCACTACAACCCGTGTTGCCTTGGAAACAAGGCCAAGTTTCTCCAGTTGAACCCATCAGGTGACCAGATGTTTGAGCCTATTTGATGCTTTATGAATTGTCTCTGAAATCAGTGAAGAGCATCTCCAGGAGCTAGGAGGAATTGTGGTTGCAAACCTCCTATTAGCCAAGCATTAAACATGTTACATAGTGGGAGCCTGCATATATCATCTTTGTGGGCTCCTACTTAGAGAGAAGAGCGAGAGAAGGAAAGGAGATGCAAGAATCAAGACCTGAGATCACCAGTCCAGTTGAAGATCTCTGAGGACTCTTGCTTCCAGGTCAGAGGTGCCCTTTCATTCTTCAGCTAATTGAGCCAAGGCAGGACTCATGCCAGCAAGCGGGCTTTGTCACTGGCCTCATCATGGTCTCTACATTTATCTCCTCCTTCCAGGCCCCTATGCTGTTATCCCACTGTGCTTGGTCCAGAGATGCAGCTTCATGCCTCACACACCGGGTTGCCTTTGACAGGTCACCTCTATTCTGACACAGTCTTCGACAGACGTCCGGAATAACGTCTTTTTTTATTAAAGAAGCTTCCAAAAAACCCATATTATGAAGAATGCAAAGCTTTCTGAGCATATTAAAAGCTCTGAAATATACATGTCGGGTATTACTGTAAATAGAAACTGAACTATCAAAACTGGAACAGGTGGTGTTAATTCTATCATGCCTTAATGAATCTCTGGCAATTCTCACAGAAACCTTTGGGTGGAATATTCCTAGCAAGTATTACCAGCCACCTTACAATGAATTCAGCTACTGTGACATTTTACAATTGAAGTGCTGAAGTGCCTTGAATTATCCCAACAATGTATTACAGCTACTTCAGATACCAACACATTGCATGCTGAAACAAGCATTTAAAAATGGATGTGGTTTTGGCTTGCACAATATTCTTCCTAAAGTTTGGACACTGGCATTGACAGAGCTGTCCTGATTTCGAAGAGAGCATTGGCTAAGCATTTATACTAGTGCCCACATTATATATGTTCAATTTAATTGGCTCCTGTCTTTTCTGAGTTTGTTTGAATTTTACTGTATTCAGCATTATTAGCATGTGTGCCTTGTGTGTTGTCTGTTCCCTTAAAATCCCTAAAAAGTGTATCATCATACCATATGTTCAATATAGTGCAAGCATCATGCTCGGGTGTGCATCATCATCCCATGCATGCTCACAATATATCAGGGACTAGCATTATAGTGGGTTCTGCAAATGACAACAATATGTCAAGAATTACCCTCACTATGCAATAGAGGTGGACAATATATCAAGAACTATCACCATACTCCGGGACCATACTATCCTTTCCCACAATATGTCAAAATTACCACAATTGTGCCAGGGTGAACTTCATTTCTGGGATGAGCACCAAAGGAATGGATGTCCTCAATATGTTATGTTATGGTGATTTGTAGTTCGCACTATCACCTGTGAGGGTATTCTGGGACTGAGCAGTTGTGAGTTTAGCCACACCTAGGGTCTAGTGCGGCTATTTAAAAAAACAGGTCTTCAGCTCCTTGAGAAATTCAAAAAGTGAGGAAGAGGCTCTTATACGTGTGGAATTACCTTCTCCACACATGTGTGGGATTTGGGCGATGGTCAGGCCGTCTCCTACATTAATACTAAAGGAAAACCATGTACAGAGGTGTCTGGCCCAAGACACACAATTGATGGACGGAATGCAGAACAAATCAAAACATTCACCCCCAGTCAAGAGATCTGGGTTAAATCCATCATTCTTTTGCTCACCATGCCACCCCAGTTTAGACCTGGCCATATGCAAATCAGTCTTGACCCTGTGCCTCATGGGAACAGTCCAGCCCGAACTGCCAAACCAGGTCCTCCCTGGATCGGAAACAAGCCTCCTAGGACCGGTTTCGGGGTTTCACCCCTCTTCAGCCAGGATAGCTTGATTCCAGTGGCACAGTGAGCCCAGGACTCACATCTGAGCATACCTGGCGCACTTAGAGCGAGAAAGCAAAGGACACACAATTGATGGACGGAATGCAGAACAAATCAACATACCTCAACAAATCGCATCTGCTTTCAAGAACCTTCCAGTGTTCTGTAGTGCCTTAAAATTGTAGGTCAGCAGTATGTATTGTGTTAGTTTGTGGCTGGGGAGTCATTGGAGCTCCTTCAGGTGTGGTGTGATGTTAGTGCAGAATGGGAGGTTGAGAGTAATTCTGGCTCCCAAGTCCTGAATGGCTTGCAGTGTTTTGGTGAGTTTTTTATTGCTGCTGGGATAGAGGGTGTACTGCTTGCTTCTGATCAGACTGTGTGTGACATGTCTTATACCTTGTAGATGCTGAAGAAGATTTTCTAATGGCTCCTAATCAGCAGCTCAGAAACTGAGGGGTTGACAGCATTGACTTGGGTGGTCATTGCAAGTTTACTTGCGGCCCACAGAGCTAGGACTGACAGCCACCCCCACCACTCACTCCAAGAATCTCGGGATCATCATCAACAGCAGAGTACCTCAGTGGTGTGCTCTTCTCGAACTCTTAAACCCCGACAATACCAAGATGCAGATCTTCAATGCCTGCAAGTCTAAAATCTCTAACTGGATGAAGACCAAATTTCTAAATCTAATCAGGTAGTCGGTGTCTTGTCCGTGAGGGTGGGAGGGAATAAGTTGCATGTCATTGATGCAGGTGAGGACATTGATGTCATGAGAGCGAGTGATGATGGCTAGAGGGATCATGTATGCGTTTGAGAGGGTCAGGCTTAGGGAAGATTTTTGCAGAACTCCACAGATGAGGTCGAGGGGCGTTTCGAAGAACCCAGTCAGGACGGAGTAGATCTATTGGACTGACTGTGTGTCCTTGGATTTCAGTCAGTCTGGCCCTGCACATCTCAATGTTGTGTAGGAGTTGTATAATGATGGGTCAGGAGGATGTAACAAATGCTGAGTGTACAAAGGATATGTTTCAAAGAACGAGGGAACCCCAGTAATGTGACCCGGGCAGATTCAGTATTTTGAAAAACAAAGGTCAGGTTGCAGCTGAATAAATCTTTGATTCCCAAGCCACGCAGACCCGTCGCGCCTCTCATACAGTCACTAACAGTTCTGGTGTTGATCGGAGTAGGCGAGATAGCCGGTATGGACAGTGACTAGGTGACTATTTCTAGAATCATACTATGATACTTCGTTTATGCTGTAAATAAATGTGAGTTCATACCAAACCTTGTGTCCCTGCATATATTGCATAACCAGTCCAGCCTGGACTACTTTACTTTGTGTTACCTGACTAACGCTGTCTACAATACCTAACTGGACTAGGCCTCATAAGGCCTCAACTTGACCTTTATTTTTCAAAATATAAGAGTGTACAAAGGAGACACAGTGACCCTCATCACCGTGGACCTCTAGAGTCATGCGGATGTCATCTGTGGAAGCGAGCAGGACAGTTTCCATGCCGTGTTTGGCTCTAAACCCAGACTAAGCTGTGTTGAGGATTTGGTGGTAGTTGAGGTATTCTGTGAGGTGTCTGTTATTGATTTGTGCTAAGATCTTGGCCTGGAAGGGTAGCAAGGATATTTGTGGACCATTCAATGCTCTCCAACTATAAACAGAGGGTTTCTTCAGAAACAGGAGAACAGATGCATTTTTGCAAGCATCTGGGAAGGTTGCGGAAGAGGTGGAAGAATTCAGATTGGGTGTGAGCTTGACACTTATGGGTTACAGTACTCTGGAGTAGATGTGGTGGAGGCAGGGGTCTGTTAGAACCCCTAAGTGGATGGACTTCATGGTGGCTGTGGTTATAGGGTGATGGGTCATGTGGTTAGCATAGACCTTGCCAAACACACCTAATCTTATCCAAACAACCCGTCATCTTCAGCCTGCAACCGGACCTGTTGTAAATGCAACAATCCCTCTCAATCCCTCCCTCGCAGGACCTCTGGCAGTGATTTTTATGCTGGAGAATTGAGTTGGAGGTTGGTGATGGTGATGGGAAGTCTTTCACAATGAAGTAGATTTTTCTGCTTTGTGCACATTATTAAAGTTCAAGCAATCTGTCAGAAATTACCTCTATTTTGTAAGGACCAGCAATAGATATCACCATAGCATGGACACCCACAATATTCAAAGAATCACTACAAATATGCATCTATCAAGGGTAAGTAACATGCCTTGGATGTGCACAAGTTGGCAAGAATTTCGACCAATGTGGATGCCCACAAGTTGTGTGGGGGGGGGTATCAGCATTGTGCTAGGGCCAGCATTTTACCAGGTGGGTAGTGGGCTTAACACATTAGTAGGCAGACTGAAAAAGCTTTCCCTTCCCCTTAATGGCAAAGGAGTACTTCTTTTTCCCATAGTACCGTAACAATATGTCCTTTTCCAAGAACTTGAACATGATGGTTCACCTCAATTTCGCCACGGAAGCCAAACCTAAAAAAGTAACCCTTGGAAGACATGTTCAAAATTAAATAGCAGTTTCATTAATATCTTGCTTGTCATATTTTCTGTAAATTAGATGTTTAGAGTGTGCAACAGTCATGGATCCAGGGCAATCTTGCTTTACTTCCATTGATGTAGGGTTGTCATTTATATATCATGTATATATATCACCTATTGGCGGTCGCAGGAGGTAGTTATAGTTAGAATGTTGCGGATTTCCTATGGATAATAGGACCTATTTGGAATAACTTTGGTGCCGGTTGACGAATCTTCGTTAAATTTTCAAAACTCGTGGCCCGCTCTGGTCCGCTCCTATCCTGAAAGTCTTGGGGTGATTCGTCAAGCGGCGGCCAAGAAAAAAGGGGGGTCCCAAAACGTGTTTTCCCCATGCAATTTTCTATAGGGACATTTAGTCGCAGCTACAGCCCGAACTGCTGAACGGAATTACACCAAATTTGGCAGAAAGGTAGACCTTGGTTCACACTTGTGCCTTTTGCTTAAATGGTGTAAATCCGTTCAGTAGTTCCTGAGAAAATCAAAAGTAAATTCACATATATCTCTGGCGGAGCCTAACCACACATCTCATCGTGAGATCTGATTGGCTGTCAGCACTTCATCCAAGAAGTGTTGGCAGCCATCTTGGGACCAATATACATGATGGCACCTCATTAAAAAGCATTGCACTTAATATAAGGTTTTAAGACTTTAGTTGCATTATAAATCACTTGTTGGTACCATACTCATTTTAGGAATTATGGTGTGTTCTAAGGTGATTTTACCATGTGAAAAAGCCTTCTGCTGGGATATCATGAATCATCTTTGTGGGAAAAGCATGAGAAAATTGTTTTCTCTCAGAGGTTTGGAAGGTGATCTATAAGCTAAACTGAGAGCATATTTTCTGTAAATTCACATTATCTTTCTCAGTCATGTGAGAATGAAGTCTGCCCTTGTTGGATGTACATGTTTTACTGAGAATGTCAGAGACTGTTAGCCCTCTAGTTGTTCTTTAGGAAGCTGCAGTAGAACACAAAGGAATCAACTGACAGTCTTCATTATGACAAAAGTATGGCACACCTGAAGCCATCTTGATTAAATGATTTAAGTGTTACCACTTTATTCCAATTTGCAAAGGAACAAAATGAGGGGGTTCATTTTGCCATAGATATCATGATTAGTGCTGCAGAAAGAAAAATTAGGGCACATTTTAACTTCTCAAATCCTCTTCTATTTCATTAAGAAATTCTGACATGCAGACTGCTGCTGGTATTCAAAGTGCATGTTTCAGACTTCCCTGGTGAGCAGTAGCTTTACTACAGTGACCTAATGAGCAACTAGAGTGCTACCATTCAGAATTTATGGCAAATGTGTGACACATCTGAATGCCTTCTTGATGGAACCAAAGTAAACAAGCATTGAAAATACAATAGGTCTTGCCCTCATTTAAGTTAAAGCAATTCTGTTTGTAATTAGGTGGCATTTTAGCTTTGCTTTTAATAGTGTTTTTCAAACTTTCATGTACATAACATGCATATGTATGCATATATGTATATGTATGCATGCATTTATATGTGTATTTATATAGATATGCAGATTATATATATGTATATATATACACATACATATATATAAATGCATATGCATATATATGCATTTATATATGTGCATATGTGTGCGTGTAGAGAGAGGTAGAGAGATGTAGAGGTGTAGAGGTGGAGAGTAGTAGAGAGAAGTCAGTCAGTGTCAGCTAGAGAAGCTCTGCTGACCTGGTTCTCTCCCTCTAAAGCAGCTCTGCTGACCTGGTTTCCCTGGCTCTACAGAACCTCTGCTGACCTGGTTCTCTGCACTCACGATGCACGCACCCGACTTCGCAAAAATATATTTAAAAATAATATACGTTTATTATAAGTACAAATGTTATTTTTATGACTATCTTAGATAATCTCTTGACCTAAGACTTATATTAAAGACACATACATATCATTTTGGAACATAATTTTTTTTTGCGGGAGTCGCGCACCCAGCGTGCCCCAGCATGTATATGACGTCACGCAGAACCCGCCACCGTGCAAGCATCTTGTACCATAATGCACATGTTTCGCGATTGCGCGGGAGCAGGAGTCGCGGACTGGTCGCATACCAATCGCGCACATCACGTAATATTAAATGTATATGATGTAACTGAAAAACACGCAGCCATCGCACACCGTACGCGGATCCTTCACGACTTTTCTAAAATAGCGGCTAGAATCCATGCACCCACCGTGATGTGTACGCTTTGATTTTTTTTTAAAGAAAATAATATAAATATATTAAAATACAAAATGAAAACAAAAAATGTATCAATATTTCAGTTTGAATTATTATTATTTTTTTTTGCAATTTTCAGAAAAATATGTTTTTTAATAAATAAAATATACAGTTAAAAAACTGTAGAAATCAGTACAAAAAAATAGGTATAACTACTATCACACTTAAAAATTAGCATTTAAAAAACCTTTGAAATTCCCTGAAAAAAATCATTGGTTTCAGAAACGTTATAGTTAGAAATTAGCATTTAAAAAAACCTTAGAAATTCACAGAAAAAAACATAGGTTTCAGGGGTGTTATAGTTAGCTGGCCATTTCCCTCGTACAAAACCACAGAAATTCCTCCGTTATAGATAGTTCTGCTAACTATAACTCGCGCGCCCGCAATGCACTGCTGATGATGTTACATATTGCATCATTCATGACATGGTCAATGACATCACTGATGACATCACTGATAACATCATCCAGTGAAAGTTATATATCCACTCAATCTTCAATACAGATTGGTATATATATATATATAATACATATTTAAATCTCAAACTAAACCACAGTCTGGAAGGAGGATTTAGTAGCTGTCTGACTGTCTGTTTAAGTGAGTAATTAAAAGTGTCTCACTCAATACATGGATTAGTAACTAAACTATGTGAATGTGTGCATCACTGTCTCTGTTGTTGTATAACATGCTGCATCAGTTGGTCACTAACAACTTGAGTGTTTATATTAGTTATTGATTAGTTGGGTGAGTATTTGTATGGGACACTGAGCTGTGTGTCCCATACAATTTTTTAAAGATCAACCCGGACAAGACGGAGGTTCTACCTATCACAACGTCATCTAGCCCTTGGTGCGACCTCCTTTGGCCATCCGAATTAGGTAACGCCCCAATACCGGCAACAGCAGTAAAAAGCCTGGGCATAATCATCGACACAAATCTCACTATGTCAGCCCAGGTCTCGGCGGTGGTGGGCACTTGTGTAGGCCTCCTGAGACAACTGCGCAAGCTAGCTCCCATCCTAAAGGCAGACACTCTCAGACGAGCAGTGTCAGCCTTAATTCTGGCCCGACTGGATTATGGTAATGCCATGTACTTCGGCATTCCGAAAAAACTCACCAAGAGACTCCAGATCGTCATGAATGACGCGGCCAGACTTATATATAATAAACCAAGAAGGACACCGGCCACCCCCCTCCTCCGGGAGCTACACTGGTTGCCAGTGAATCAACGAGCCAAGTTCAAGGGCCTATGCATTACGCAGAAAGCCTTATATGGGCAAGCCCCGAAACACATCAAAAAACGCCTTGTCCCATATGCTCCTAACAGGAACCTACGCTCAGCCAACGCCGCCCTATTGATCTGCCCTAGGATCAAACGATCCACCATCGGTGGTCGGACATTTTCCCACATAATGCCCAAAGCTTGGAACCAACTGCCTGAAAATCTGCGCAAAGAAACCAGACTCCTGCCTTTTAGGAAAGAGCTAAAAACTGTGCTCTTTCAAGAGGCATGGGGTAACATCTAGTCGGTTTTTCTTCCTGCCAGTACTCACTCGTCTGCTAAGCGCTTAGAGACCCCGGGGTGACAAGGCGCTCTACAAGTTAAAAATACAAATACAAAATACAAATACAAATACAACTATGCATAGATGTGTGAATGGTTGATTGACGAGGTGTATAGGTTTAAGAGTGCATGTGGAAACAGTTGTTTGGGTGACTGAGTGTATTTATTTGTTGAAGATGTACAACTAAAACATATATTCGCTCATCAACACACAAAGTAATAAAAAGGCATTGTATGTGAGAGTTGGTGTCTATAAATAAGTATGTGTAAGAGTCAGTGATTGTGAGAGTAACTATATGAATGAGTGTATAATTGTAATGGTGATTGTTTAACATATTAACTATGAGTTACTATGTGTTTGAATAAATGAGGTGTTGTGTGTATAATTGTGTAAGTGAGTAAATGTAAGTGTGATTAATTTTTTTCATGAGTGAGTAGGATGACTGCATAACCGACTAAGATGATGTGTCAATGTCTATATATGTGTATAAGTGCATTTGATAGTGTTCTATTAATTAGTGACTGCATGTATAAATGATGCTGTTGTTGAATGGGTAGTTGTGTGTGTAGACTTAGAAATCAGTGAGTGGGTATGTAGTAACTGGTATTGGTGTGTCAATGGTTTCAAATATGGTACTCTGTATTTTACAGTGAGTGATGAAAGGTTATACTAGTGTATGATGAGGTGTATCAGATTGTCACGTGGATGATGTCATCAGTGATGTCATTTGAGATGTCATCAGTGATGTCATGAGAGTTGTCACTGACCATGTCATGAGTGATGTAATATGTGACGTCATCAGCAGTGCTTTGCGGGCGCGCGAGTTATAGTTAGAAATTCCTCTGTTATAGTTAGCAGAACTATGGTTTTGTATGAGTGAAATGTCCAGCTAACTACAACACCTCTGAAACATATGTTTTTTTCAGTCAATTTCAAAGCTTTTTTAAATGCTAATTTCT
This sequence comes from Triturus cristatus, assembly GCF_964204655.1. Taxonomy (NCBI): domain Eukaryota; kingdom Metazoa; phylum Chordata; class Amphibia; order Caudata; family Salamandridae; genus Triturus; species Triturus cristatus. The sequence goes on from NC_140593.1 coordinate 632,396,003, forward strand.
AAGTGTGATAGTTATACCTATTTTTTTGTACTGATTTTCTACAGTTTTTTAACTGTTTATTTATAAATATTTATTCATTAAATAACATTATATATTTTTCTGAAAATTGCCAAAAAAAATTATAAAAATTAAAACAAATATTGTTTATTTTTTGTTTTATTTTCTTATTTTAATATATTTATATTATTTTCTATTAAAAACATTTTTTGCCCAAACATTTTTCGGAGTCGTGCACCCAAAGCATACACATCACGGTGGGTGCGTGGATTCTAGCCACCATTTTAGAAACGTCGTGAAGGATCCGTGTACGGTGTGCGACGGCTGCGTGTTTTTCAGTTACATCATATACATTTAATATTACGTGATGTGGGCGATTGGTATGCGACCAGTCCGCGACTCCTGCTCCCACACATTCACGATACATGCGCATTACGGTACGCAACACTTGCGCGGTGGCGGGTCCCGCGTGACGTCATATATGTGCTGGGGTGCGCTGGGTGCATGACTCCCGAAAAAAAAAAATTATGTTCTAAAATGATATGTATGTGTGTTTAATATACATATTAGGGCAAGAGACTATCTAAGATATTCATAAAAATAATATATTTGTACTTATAATAAACTTATTATATTTTTAAATATATTTTCACGAAGTCGCGTCGGGTGCGTGCTTCGTGAGCGCAGAGTGCGCAGATCCCACGTGACCTAAAAAAAAAAAGATTTCATTGGTTCATAACATTTCCCACTGTAACTATTGAAGGACCCCACCTATCTTAATCATTCTTGTTGGAGCATCTTTAGAGAGACATCTCTTTGCCTATAAGAACCCTTTTTGCTTGTTTTTTTTGGATGTTTTTCAAAAAATATCAAACAAAATGGCATCTGGACAGCAGCAGCAGGAGGAAGTATCTTCTGAAGAAGAATTATTGCAGGAGGCACCACGTCCACAGAGGCCGGAATCTGTTGTGTGGAAATTCTTCACTTTTCCATCTGGAGAGAAGAAAGTAAATGCGAGAAGGGTGATGTGCAAAATTTGTGACCGAGTCCTGTCAAGAGGCAGTGAAAAAAAATACTCTTGTGGCACTGCTTCTATGTACAAGCATCTCCGGACCACACATCCTCTCAATCTTGCTTGGGAGGAAATGAGGCGAACTGCTTTGAACCCCTCACCTGCTGTGGCAAGTACATCTGGAGCGTCCTCAGGAACACCTGCAATGGACATTTGGCCAGATTTCGCCTTTCTCGAGCAACACTGCGTGAAGTGTAAGAAACTTACATGCTTCGGTGAGCAGTCGGTGGATGCAGTTTGTGCTGCGCAACGCAACCATCGTTGTTAATTTATTTGTTTTTTTGGTTTTTGGAATGATAAGTAATTCCAAATGTTTCCTGTTTTATTCGTTCTTTTTTTTGTTAACTTTTTTGTATTTCTTTTGGTGTTTTTTCAAATTGTTCAAAAAAATACAAAAGAAAAAAGAAGAAAAAAATGTTCTTGTCTGGTTAAAGAAAAAACTATAATTGCAAGGTAATGTGTGAAAGTTTGGTTGAATATATGTATACAGCATGATTGAAAGAATGCATTAGTAGTGTATGGTGAATTTATAGGTGAAGATTTATGAGGAAGTACTGCAGCGTGACACTGCAAGCTCTTTAGCTGCACTGCACTGTGGCACTTCCAAAGCACAGGGATGTGACATATGTACATGAATATGTTGCAACTCTGTGCTTCCTTCTGCACTGCAGCACAAACTGCAGCCATGCGGTGACACAGACATCCTTGCACCATGGTGCAAGGGTGCCTGTGTAATGTGGAGATTGTTTTTGTGCATGAAGGGACACCTTTCTGCACGAAAACAATCAGTAAAGGCCTTTTCCTCTTTCAATGTATGCTGTGGAATGCAGCATGCATTGAAAGAGGAAAAAATGAGGAGAAATGAAAACCATTTTCCTTGTTGCGCCAACTCTAGGATGGCGCAGCATTCACACACATCTCCAGATTTATGATTTGTGATAAATCTGGAGATGTGTCTTGTTTTATGGGTGTTGCATGGAAACACCCACAGCGACACCTATGGGACACCCCTTCAAAGCAAAGTACTGTGTATGGAGGGGTCATATTTACAAGGAGAGGAAAAACCACGCAGGGTGGCTTTTCCTCTCCTTGTAAATATGAAGGAGTGCCTGGCGCCATCACTACGTTACAAAAAGTGACATGGGGCAGATTTACAAGCACCCTGCGCCACCAGCATAAGTGCTTAGGTATTGGCAGACTAATACAATAAGAACATAGTGCTGGATGGGTGATTGGAGAATTGCATTAGACTGACAGGAGGTATCCTATGCTGTGGAGTGGACCAATAGTATGTATCTGCTTAGAGATTTGTAGGGATTATGCACAGAATATTTTATGTGTACTTGTGTTGGTGCCTAGGTCATTTTATAAGAATACCACTAGTAACTGGAATGATGACAATGCTTTCGTATTGGTGGAGTGATAGGATAACTAGATAGTGGTAGATAAGTTATTAAAGAAGTGCATGGGACAGACTGGACGATTCCTATACTGCATAGGTACTAACTGAGTATTTAAAAGACTGTATCAAAGCTATGTAGCTGATTAGAGGTCTGCATGCATAGTGCACATAATATTGTAGCTGTACTAGTATTGGTGTGTCTATGGTTTCGAGAATGGTAGTCTGTGTTTTAGGGTGTGAGGAAGTGCATCAGATGATCACGTAGATGATGTCATCAGTGATGTCACTGAACATGTCATGGGTGATGTAATATGTGACATCATCAGCAGTGCATTACTTTAATCCAAAAAGCTGGCGGCCATATTGGCCTGGTCACGATGTGAAAAATCTGGAATTGATACAATAAAGAAAAGAAAACAAGTGTTAATATGCACACAATGTCATTTCAGCATATCTTCCCCCATGACCGCCATACCTGTATGTTCGTCAATGTGACTTATTCATAATAAACATACTTAGCCTTTCACTTTAAAGTAATGTGTAGTCCATTGTTTATGTTGATCTTTGCAATTCTATCGGCCATATTAATCTGGGCATGTTGCGTATTATAATGGTTCTTACACGAAAGAAAAGGAAAAAAAGGGGTGTTAATATACACACACTATCCCTAAATAAAGTTCTTGCGATTAATGAACTGTGAATGGAATGGAACTATAGAGATGTCATGAGTGATGTCATGTCATGAGTGATGTCATGAGTGATGTAACTGACCATGTCATGAATGATGTAATGTCTGAGGTCATTAGCAGTACATTGCGGGGGCATAAGTTATAGTTAGCTCAGGTAACTATAACTGCTGAATTTCACTGGTTGTGTATGAGTGAAATCTGAGTCTAACTATACCGTCCCTGTAATCTTTGTTTTTTTCAGCAAATTTCTAGGTTTTTTTAACGTTAAGTAAGATGCATATCACAATGGATGGTGGGGGGTTGGAAGCAGGACCTGGCATTGTGCTGCCCCCACCCAAACTTGCTGCTCCTGCCTTCCCTCCTCCTAGCCATCCATTGTCCAAGTCCATGTCCCTGCTCCCTTATTACAGCCCTGTTTGGCCGTTGTTCTGCCACTGGCCTTCCTGCCTTCTCTGAACAGTTAGCTTGCTGCCCCATCCACCTCCTCCCTATCCTCTGTTGTCTGAATCCATGGACTAGCCTCCTCCCTCCTGCCATGCATTGTCTGATGTGCTGCCACTGCCCTCCATTTAGCATGATGTACCAGTTCACTCCTCCTGCCCTCCATTGCCCAATTCTATGCCCCATCATTGACATCCTGCTTAGCCTCTGTGCTTAGCTTGCTGCTCCTATTCTCCTTCCCCCTGCCCTCCGATGTCTGTGTGCATGCCCCTACTCCATCCTTTTTTCCCACCCTGTTCCATGGACCTGCCACTCCTATCTACTCTGAGTGTTCTGTTGAGCTGCCACTCCCCTCCCACCTGCCTAGCATTGTCAGATGACTGGAACCTGTCCCTGCCACCTCCACCCTGCCTGTCGACATGCCATGCCCCTATCCCCTTCCTCCTGTCCTCCATGGTCCATTTTACTGCCACACCCTTCTGCCCTCCCTGGTCTGTTGTGCTGCAACTGCTCCTCCTGCCTGCCTCGCGTGGTCTGTTGTGAGGCCCCTTCCCCTGAACTCTCTTGTCTGTGCCCAGGTCCTGACCCTCCCTTCTATCCTCCATGGTCCCTTGTGCATGCCCCTGCACCCTCCTTCTTGCCCATCATAGCCATTGTGCTGCCACTAACCCTCCTGCTTGCCATGCATGGTCTTCTGTGCTGCCACGGCCCCTCCCACCTTCCCTGTATGGTCAGCTAGCTGCCCCAGACCCCCTCCCACCTTCCCTCCATGGTCTGTTTGTATGCCATCATAGTCTCACTGTTGCTCTCCATGGTGTGTCTTGCTTCTAGTGCCCATCCTGCCTGACCTCCATGGCCATCTTGCTGCTCCTGCCCCCTTGCACCCAGTCCCCTATTCCCTCCCTCCTGGCTTGTCTGTTCCATTGTGATGCCCCTGATCCGTCCCTCCTGCCCTTTATGGTCTGTTATGCTGCAGCTTTCTCTCCTGTCTATCCATTATAGTCAGCTAGATACCATTGCCTCTTTCCCCTCTGTTCTCTGTTGTCCATGTGCATGGTCCTGTCCCCTCCCTATTGCTTGCTATGGATTGTTGTGCTGCACTCCTGTCCCGCATGCCCTGTGTGGTGTATTGTGCTGCTGCAAACCCTGATGCCTGCCCTGTAGGGTCAGTTTGGAGCATCTCTCCATGTCCCTCCTGTCCTCTGTTATCCGAGTCCATGTCCCTACCGCAATTCCTCCTGCCTTCCATGATCCAATGTACCATACTTGCGAACATTTTGAACTTGGTAAGAGGGAGATTTTGTAAAAAAACTGGGGTATTGATTTTCCCCTTTGAGTTACATTGAAAAAGAGGAGATTGTAGACAGGAGACAGATCAAATAAAGCCCATTTGAGCTTAAAAACATTGGACGTTTCCTGGCTGGATCGGGTCTGTTGGCATGTATGGTTGTACTACCACTGCCTCTTCCTTCTGCCCACAATGGTCTATTATATTGCCACAGCCTCTCTTGCTAGTCCTGTAATGTTGGTTTGTTGCCCCTGCCCCCCTTTCCACTGCCCTCCATAGTCTGTTGTGCTGCCACGGCCCTTCCTGCCTGCCCAGTGTGGTCAAATTGTTGCCTCTGCACTCTCCTACCTGCCTTCAATTTTCAGAGTCCGTGCCCCTTGCCTCAGCAATCTAGTTGTTCATTAGGATACTGTGGAGAGGCAAACATTCTATATTTATTACAAAAGTGTGGAACGCCTGACGTCATCTTGATGTAATCAAAACTGTAATACCTAGAGCATTTCCTTTAGAAATTACATATATGAGAGGGTCTTATTTGCAACAAAATTATAGTTAGTGCTCAGAAAATATGTCCTCATTTTAGTTTTTTAGAGTTGTCAAATAGTGACAAAGCACTTTTAAATTATTTGTTATCTTTGTGTTTTTTTATCCAGTTGACCACTTGATTAAATGTTGCACTTAGGGGAGAGGATGTGGTGTTACTTCCAGAGCTGCAGACTTTGCAACTGGGGAACCAGGTTGGAGTTTCTGCTTCAGCTCAACATTCTATGATTCTGGTCAAATCACTTAATCTCCCCATGTCTACAACCAAAATTAATTTGTTCTCGTGTGATGTAACCAATGCTGATGTAAAGCACACCAATACCTGACAAGTCTGCACTATATAAAACTGCAAAGACACAGAAGTGTGCAAAACACTTTTTATTTTTTGTCATTGGGCTACGTGTGGGCTACATCTGGGTGATATTTGTGCTACATTTGGGCTCTTTTGTCTCTGGTGGCCATCTTGGGAGATTTATTTGTTATGAAGTTTCCTAATTTCCTCCTTTACTGCAGTCTCCTCAGTAGGAAATACTTTCAGTTTTTTACTTTGATCCCATCAAGAAGGCATTCAGATGTGTCACACATTTGCCATAAATTCAGAATGTTAGCACTCTAGTTGCTCATTAGATCACTGTAGTAAAGCTACTGCTCACCAGGGAAGTCAGGAAGTGATGTCGTTTGAGATGTCATCAGTGATGTCACTGACCATGTCATGAATGATGTAATATGTGACATCATCAGCAGTGGATTGCGGGCACGCAAGTTATAGTTAGCAGAACTAACTATAACGGAGGAATTTCAATGGTTTTGTACGAGTGAAATGTCCCGCCAACTATTACAGAAATTCACTGAAAAAACCATAGGTTTCAGGGCTAAGGTTTTTTAAATGCTAATTCCTAACTATAACATTTCTGAAACCTATGTTTTTTTTAGTATATTCGAAGGTTTTTTAAATGATAATTTTTAAATGTAATAATAGTTGTATGTATTTCTTTGATATTGATTTTCTACAGTTTTTTAACTGTTTAGTTTTACATTATATATTTTTAATATAAATGGAAAAAAACATGTTTTTTAAAATATTGAAACTGAAATTGTTTTTTTGTTATAAATATATTAAAATAAAAATATAAATTATTTTCTTTATTGTTTTTTTGTCCAATTTTTTTGGGGAGTCGCGCACCCATCAGCGTAGGGTGTGCGACGGGTGCGTATTTTCTGAGATGTGCGCGATTACTATGCAACTGGTCCACGACTCCAGCTCCTGCGTTTTTGCAACACATGCGCATTACTGTACGCAACGCTTGCGCGGCGACGAGTTCTGAGTGACGTCATATGTGTTGGGCGCGGTGGGTGCACGACTTACGCAAAAAATGTTTTATGTCTAAAATGTGATATATATATATATATATGTCTTTGATATACATATTAGGGCAAGACATTATCTAAGCTATTAATAAAAATAATATATTTTTACTTATAATAAACTTATATTACTTTTAAATGCAATTTTGCGAAGTCGCGTTGGGTGCGTGCTGCCTGTGCGCAGGGTGCACGGACCCCATGTGACATGAACCAATAAAATCTCTTTTTTCAGAACATTTCTCATTGAAATGGGTGGGGTCCTTCAACAGTTACAATCATTCTTCTTTGAGCTTCTTTGGAGAGACATCTCTGTGCTTGGAAGAACCCTTTTTGCATCATTTGTTTTTTTTGGTGTTTTTGAAAATCAAGAGAACATGGCTTCAGGACAGCAGCCACAGGAGGACTCAGAACATCCTTCGGAGGAAGAATTTTTACCAGAAGCTCCACGTCCTTAAAGGCCTGTGTCGGTGGTGTGGAAGTTCTTTACTTTTCCGGAAGGGCAGAAAAAGGTCAATGCCACAAAAGTCACCTGCCGGATCTCTGAGAGAGTCTTGTTGAGAGGTAGTGCCGAAAAAAAATATTCTTGTGGTACTGTCTCCAGGTACAAACACCTTAAAGCTCTCCATCCGGTTAATCTGGCTCGGGAGGAGTGTAGGAGAGCCAAAAGAAACCCTCCACCTGCAGTTCCTGGAACCTCTGGAACTTCTACAACTGCATCAGCACCGGCCAGATGTCCTGAATTCGCTTTTCTAAAACAGCACTGCGTGAAGTGCAACAAACTCATTTCTTTTGGAGGGCAGTCTGTGGAAGCAGTTTGTGCTGCGCAACGTAACCATCGTTGCTAGTTTTTTGTTTGTTTTGTTTTTTGTAAATGACACATAATTTCTAAAGTTTCCTGTTTTTTTCATTCTTGTTTTATATATTTTTTTAAAACAAACCCAAAAAATTACAAAATTGTTCTGAAAAACAAAAAAAATATATAAAACAAAAAAGAAGAAAAAAAAAGTTATTTTCAGAACTAACTTCTCTGGTTAAAGAAAGAACTATATTTGTATGATAATGTGTGAAAGTTTGGTTGAATGAATGTGTAGAGCATAATTGACTGAAAGAATGTATTAGTAGTGTATGGTGAATGTAGAAGTACAGAACTATAAGGAAGTGATGCAGCGTGACACTGTAAGCTCTTTAGCTGCACTGTGCTGTGGTACTTCCGAAGCACAGGAATGCGACATATGTACATAAATATGTTGCAACTCTATGCTTCCCTCAGGCATCCTTGCACCATGTTGCAAGCATGTCTGTGTTGTGAAGAGATTGTTTGTTTTTGAGCAGGAAGGGACACCTTCCTGCACAAAAACAATCAGTGAAGGCATTTTTCTCTTTCAATGTATGCTGTGCAATGCAGCATACATTGAAAGAGAAAAAATGAGGAGAAATGAAAACAATTCTTGTAGTGCCTTGCTACACCAACTGGAGGATGGTGCAGCATTCACACACATCTCCAGATTTATGATTTGTGATAAATCTGGAGATGTGTATTGTTCTATGAGTGTTATGTGCAAACACCCACAGCAACACCTATGGAACGCCCCTTCAACGCAAAATGGTGTGTATGATGAGGTCGTATTTACATGGAGAAAAAAAGCTACACAGGGTGCCTTTTCCTCTCCTTGTAAATATGAAGGAGTGTCTGGCGCCATCACTAATGTTACAAAAAATGACATATTGTTGGTATAGGATGGTTCTAAATCTGCCCCATAAGTGCTTAGATATTGGCAGACTATTACAATAAAAACATATTGCTAGTTGATTGATAGAAAAATTGCATGAGAGTGACAGAAGGTAAGCACAGAGATATCTCTCCAAAGATGCTCAAAAAAAAATGATCGAAATAGTTGCGGTCCTTCAATAGTTACAATGGGAAATGTTATGAACCAATCAAATCTTTTTTTTTCAGGTTACATGGGATCCTATGACCGAGAGATTCCAAAACTACATAGATATAAACTGGGTATTTTGAAGAGTGTTTTAATACTTCATATACTATGCATGCAGACCTACAAGAAGCTACAAACAAATTGATTTGTACTAGGGTTAGTGTCATGATCCGTGATCGCCGGCGCCAGCACAAAGAACCCGGAAGAACTACAAGTCCCAGAGGCGCGGCGGCCGCGCGATCACGTAACCTCCCCGATCACGTAACCTCCCCACAGCGAATAAAAGCCCACAGACACCCCGGGGGCGTTGCCTATGATTCTCGTAATCATTGCAACGGCTCTCCTGTTCCCACCATCGCGGTTTCCAGCCCGCCCGCATCTGCAGAAACGTCGGAGCTTCCAGCCGACCTTCGAGCTTCTGCCTTCCTGTGCCAGTGACGCTGCCGACGCCTTCGCATCTCGGTGAGTGTCTCAGTGCTCACCGCTAGTATCTCAGACTCCGCGAGTCCAGACCTCCGGCCCGTCTGAACCCTCACGGACATCTCCTCTTCGGAACCCCGGAGTTCCCATCACAGCCCTCGGATTTCCGGGCGGACAACACCTTGGAGTGCGCTCCTCTGCTCACGCCGGATCCGCGAGCATAGAGTAGAAGCGCGAACATCTCCGGAGGGGTTCCCCGCAATCCCTCGACTGCCTTCTGTTCATTTCTCCCCAGACTGTCGGGTGGAAACCGAGCGGAACGCTCCACGACCACACTCCGTGGGGGGGGGGAAGAGAACCTTACCTGCTTGGCGCTCCTCCGCTCAAGGATTTCCGGGCGTGGAAGTGGTAGCGCCACCCCAAACCTTGTTTCTTCCTGTCGTGGTGACCCACGAATCCTCCCCATTCGGCTCGAAGAACCTCGGCCTCGGAGAGACAGGTGTACCAGGTACCAGGGTCCTTATACCCCGAGGGGGTCATTGGGAGGGGTGTAGGTGTCCTAGCTCCTCTTCTAACCCAGTGCTTCTTTTCTTCCAGGTCTCTCTCTCCCAGCTGTTCCTACCCCATTTTCCCTCGCTCACCCGTCTCCCTAGTCCGCGTGTATACTACGTTCTCCGGGCTGGGGACGGATGGGAGGGGGACCCATACCTGGCATCAGTGTCATCCCGAGGAGAAGGTCACAGAAAACCGTGGCAGTTAGTGACTAATTATTAGTCATATTCTTAAGGATTGGCCTAGAGTAATTTCAGTACTGCAAATAGAGTGCAAGATACATATATAAGTACTTAGGTTTTAGCAAAGTGATACGATACATACATAGTGCTGGATGGATGAATGGACAAGTGGTTGGGACAGACAGAAGGTTTCCTAGACTGCTTAGTTACTGAGTATTTAAAAGAGTGTATCAATTATATGTAGATTATTAGAAGTTTGCATACATACTGCACAAAATATTGTACCTCTACTAGTTTTTCTGTTTAGGCCATTTCTTTGATACTTTTTTTTTTTTATTTTTTTTTTATTTTTATTAAACAATAAATCAGTTACAAGCATGGGCCTACAACCACCAGGGCCGGCCGCTAGATTCAGAAAGGATCGTACATTAGTTAAGGCCGTAGGCGACACCTGGGGCCCAGCCCCGTAAATGGCTCAGGATAGCTCGAAAGAAACAGGAGACATACATTTAACATAAATAACAACAAAAAACAAAAGGCGAGGCATAAGGGCAAAAAGCGTGGGTCAGGCTACATCCGGGGGACTTTACTCCAAACCTTCAATTAGCTATCAACAGGAGGGAGTACTGAAAGATCGGGGGGGGGGTAACGGGAGAGGAACATCTATATCCGATTATTACAATCAGTTGCAAGGAACCATCAAGGGTCAGGGGGACAAGGCAATATCGGTGTCCACTAGGGGGGGCGTACAGATACCCCCACGATACACGTTCCATTGCCCCCAAATTCTACCCCATGCCCCGGGTTTACCGCGGGCCACATATACAGTCTTCTCCCTGAACATACACCAGTCCATGTTCTCCTTCCATACTGACACGGTGGGCGGCCGCTGGGAGCCCCAAAGCTGCGCTATATCCCTCTTGGCAATCATGTAGCCCAGGGCCGCCCACCGCGTCTGCGCCGCGTTATAGTCATTGGGCTCCCACACATTCAAGACACATCGACGCACCTCCGGCAGCAGCGCCACCCCGGTGACTTGTCCCATGACCCCATGAACCCGACGCCAGTATTCCGCCACCTCCCGGCACTCCCAAAGGATATGGAGAAAGGTGGCACTAAGCCCACACCCCCGCTTGCAGAGCCCATCTTCCGAGAATCCCATCGCGACCAAACGGGGGCCCGTCACATACACCCGGTGGAGAATCTTTAGCTGGACCAGACGGAGACGGGCTGGAATGGCAACTTCCTTGGGGGACGATAGTGCGGACTGCCAGTCCTCGTCGTCTAATTCCACCCCGTCCCCCGTCCACGCCTCCCGAAGGCGCACCAATAGGTCCGCCCGATTATTAATGAGTTTTTTATAAGTTAAGGAGATAGTACTGTCGGGGACATGACCATCAAGTATGCGGTCCTCGAGGGGCGAAGAGGCAGGGATCTTGGTCCCCTCCCCAAAGACAGAGAGCAGGGCGTGCCGAACCTGGGCGTATCGGAAGAACTCCTTTTCCGTGAGTTCGTATTCGCTCTGGAGCGCCGCGAAGGTCTTAACCGCGCCCTTCATCCATAAGTCTCCCACTCTACTGATGCCAATCGTGTCCCAACGGTCAAACCCCTTCGTTGTCCAGAGGCTTCCCAGTCGGTCGGAGGCAAATAAAGGAGTAGCGCATGTTAGTCGCTCACTCCAGCCCATGGCTACATTGGCCGCCTTCCAAATCCGTACCGCGATCTTAGTGGGGCCCGTCAGGGTCCGTCCAGCCGAGCGGGAGTAAAGCGCCCTGTTATAGTTACCGCCGGGAAGCAGGAATTTATCCATCTCGTACGCCGGGTTCAAGCCAGGCGCATACGTGGCATGGTTAATGGCTGATAGCTGTGAGGCCCAATAATACCTGCGAATGTCGGGAAGCGCGATGCCCCCGTCGTACCAGGGGAGAGTGAGTTTGGCCAGGGCGATACGTGCCCGTCCGTCCCACACCAGTCTCCTCTGCAGGCTCTCCACTTCCCGAAAGTAGGCCACTGGAATGGTGTCGAAGGAGTTCTGAAGTGCATATAGGAACCTGGGAAGGGACATCATTTTAAACAATGCGGCCCGACCCAGTGGGGACAGGGGCAGCCTACACCACCGAGCCGTGTCTTCCCTCAAACGCCGAAGTGGAAACAGGAGATTGTGCTCATAGCGAGCCACCGGGTCCAGCGAGATGTGTATCCCCAGGTATTTAAAGCCGGACAGAGATATTTGGATCGGAAGCCGAGGCGGCAGGAGAGGGGGGCCACCGGAGATAGGATAGACACAGGATTTAGACCAATTAATCGTGAGACCCGAATTTCTCCCGTAGGAAGTCAGAACATCGAAGAGAACGGTAAGCGACTGCCGCGGCGAGGTAAGATACAGGAGGATATCGTCAGCGTATAACGAGACCCGATCCTCAAAGCCCGGGGCCCACCGGATCCCCCTGATCGAGGGCTCCCAGCGGAGCCAAGCGGCGAGTGGCTCCAGGGCAAGAGCAAAGAGCAGAGGGGACAACGGGCACCCCTGCCTCATACCCCTACCGAGAGCGAAGGGCCGAGAGACCCGCCCATTAACCACCACCTGAGCCATGGGTCCCGTGTAGAGAAGCTTCACCCAGCCAAGAAATCCCTCCCCAAAGCCGAATTTGGTCAAGACAGCCCAGAGGAATGGCCACTCGATGGTGTCAAAGGCCATCGTGGCATCTAAAGAAACCAGCACGGCCGGTTCGGAGAGGTACTCTGCCCTGGCGAGGGCGCAATGGAGACGCCGCAAGTTGAGGGCGGTGTTGCGATGTGGGATGAAGCCGCATTGATCAGGATGAATCAGATCGCAGATGACGCTCAACAAACGATTGGCAAGGACTTTAGCCAGGATTTTAGGCTCTGCATTTAGCAGTGAGATAGGCCTGTAAGAGGCACAGCGGTCCCGTGGCTTACCTTCCTTGGGGATCACGACTATCGTGGCCAGTCGCTGGTCGACCGGAAGGGAACCGGCCTCAAGGGACTCCTGAAACATACGACGGAGGAAGGGCGCTAGTTTATCAGGGCGCAACTTATATAATTCGATAGGTAGACCGTTGGGGCCCATGGCCTTGCCCGAGCGAAGGGACCGAATCGCAGTCGCGATTTCATCTACCGACAAGGGAGCGTCCAGCTGCTCACGGTCCTCGGCAGAAAGGCCAGGCAAAGCAATGTCCCTCAGTAGAAGGCGAGAATCTTCCTCATCCCTATCAGTCACCGGGGAGTACACGGTCCGGAGGTGGTCGGCAAAACATTCCACTATCTCACCAGGCTCAGTCACACACACTCCATCCGAGACACGCAACTCCGGGACCACACGATTCACTCTCTCCTTCTTGTCCAGCCACGCAATCAGCTTTCCCGCCTTGTCCCCGGCATCATACAACCGACCCTGCTGCTCCCTATACATAGTTTTGGCAGCGTCAGTGACAAGAGATCTGTACTCAAACTGTTTCAGGTTGAGGGCATGGAGCCCGTCCGGAGTGACACCCACCTCCAAGGCCGACTCCAGCCCCGAGATGTCAGTCTCCAGCTTCACCACCGCCTCACTCCTAAGCTTCTTAGCCACCACTATCTGGGAGAGGGCGTGTCCGCGGATTACGGTTTTAAAGGCTTCCCACAGGGACATTGCAGACAACACCGACCCCTCGTTTTCAAGAAAGTATTGGTCCATAGCCTTAACCAGACTCTCGCGAGTCGTAGGGTCTCGCAGGTACCACGGGTTAATGGGAGCGATCCGCCCGGCAGACCGCGACTCGGTGTCAAAGAGAAGCCACAGCGGGGAATGATCGGAGATACCCCTCGCCAGGTGCCTGACCTCTCGAATTCGACCCGTCTGCGCCGCGGGCATAAGGAAATAATCTAACCTAGAAAGACTCCCATGTGCCCCAGAGTGAAAGGTGTATTGACATTGGGTCGGATGCATTAATCGCCAACTATCCACCAGGCCGAAGGTCTCCAACAGACCACCTAGCCACGCCTGGGCAGCGGGGAGGGCCCTGGGTGGGTGACGATCCAGGTCACCCGAAACCACCGAATTAAAATCCCCGCCCATAAGCAGAAGGCCATCCGGAAGTTCAAGCAGCATTCGACCCAAGTCCGCGAAGGTGGAGTTCTGGAGGCCCGGGGGGACGTAAATTGAGACCAGGGCAAGGGGATGCCCCTCCCACCTCCCAGTCAGACAAACATAACGCCCTCTGTCATCTGAGACTACCCTCGTGATCTCCAACGGAAGTGAGGATCGCAGGAGAATGCCCACCCCCCTGGAGCCAGTTGTGAAACCAGAGTGAGCCACGAGGCGGTATACCCCCTGTTCATTGCATGGCAGACATTACCAACCAGATGCGTCTCCTGGATGAACACCACATCAGGAGTCAGACGACGCAAATACTGCAGAACTACACCCCGTTTGATACGGTCCCCCAACCCATTGACGTTCCATGACATCAGCTTCAACCCGTCCCCCCCATCCCCTCCAATAGATCAAAGGTCCCCCCGCAAGTAGCACAAGTCCCAAAGGTGGAAGAAAATCAATACCTCGCCCTGCAAACAAAAACCACACTACAAAACAACCCCTCCTTCCCCCCCACCCCCCCCAACACCCAACTCCCCCCACCCTGCACCCCTGCGGGCCAAAAAACCCCCCCAAATTGCAGTGTGCCTGTCGCCCAACTAACCCCAGTCTACAAAAAGACCCCGGAGGAGGAAAGGGACCCGTCCCCGCCCGCCCCCCATACAGGTCCTAGCAAAACACACTGAACCAAAGAAGTACAACCCAGCTGAGCAGTGCAAATTAGCAAAACCAAGGACCAAGAGTCACTCCAAAGGGGACCCGTCACCGTTGGCACCCGCAGAGGGCCCGGGACGGCCACCTCTATCCGGCAGCGAGTCCAACCAGTCACTCACGGCCACAGGAGAGTCAAAGAAGGCAGTCCGATCCTCATGTTCCACTCGAAGTTTGGCAGGGTAGAGCATAGAATACTTTAGGCCCAGCTCACGAAGACGGCGTTTCACCCCCTGGAATCCCATCCGCTGTTTCTGGACAAGTTGAGTAAAGTCCGGATAAAAGTTAATGGATGAGTTCTCATGTCGAACCGGGCCATGGGCCCGTGAGGCCTGCAGAATCGCATCCCGGTCTCTGTAGTAAAACAGTTTGGCCACGATAGGCCTCGGGGGGGCCCCCGGCCGTGGCCGCCCGCCCGGAACTCGATGAGCCCGTTCAACAGCAAAAAATTTACTCAAGCCCGCAGGGGTCAGCTGTTGGAGGATGAGTTCCTCGACCAGGAGGTCAACCGGGCGGTCGTCGGAGGACTCCGGTACGCCGATGACACGGATGTTGTTGCGTCGGGCCCGTCCCTCGAAGTCCTCCAGCCGCCGGGCCATCTGATCATTGACCACCTTGATGTCGCCAAGCGCGGCCTGCAGGTCCGACACATCCGCACCCAGGGTGGAGGTCCGCGCATCGAGAGTTTGAACCCTCTCGTTTGTTTTGGAGAGGTCCGCCCGTATTAAGGTGACATCAATCGCCACCGTATCGATCTTGCGGGCCAGGGCCTCGTATTGCGTGGCGATAGTCTCCCTGATGCCATCAATGGCGCCCATGATGTCCTGTAGGGAAAGTTCCGAAGAGACGGATGTGCCACCACCGGCGGCGTCTGAGGGGGGACCGGCCGGTCCAGGAGAGCCTCTGCCCTGAGTGTAGCGGTCCATGTTGTTGGTCTGGACCGATCCTCCACGGAGGGAGGCCTTAGTTTTACGCCCCTCAGGGCCCCCCTTGCCCCCCATGCGGCCACGGACTCCGAGGGGGACCGCCGATCAAAAGTAGCCGGGATACCGGCCCTGGAAACCAGCGCCTCACCCGAAGCCACAATATGGCGGTGCGGGGGGACCCAAGGCGATAGGCACTCTAGTGGCAGGTGGAGACAAAGCCTTGTGCAGAGGTCCAGGAAACCCCCCGCCACCTCAATCGCTCCACCGGCCAGCCCCCTGAGGTCTGAAAGTGAAACCGAAAGTGGCCGAGCGGCCCCTGGCACCGCGCCGCAGCCGTTGTTGTTCAACTGCGACACGGCCCCACGGCCCACCTTCGCCCCGGGCACCTCCGTCGGGTGGGTCCCAAAAGTTCAAACAACGATAACTCAGGATTCCCGGGTCCAATTAAATTTCTGAAAAGAGATACGTGCTCAGCCGGTCGTCATCTCCCAGATTCCAGAAACCAAATCAGGATATTGTCAGGATAAATTCCGAGGAGCAGCGAGGGTCCGGGGAGCCCTGTGCTCACGCGACCATCTTGGATGCGCGCTAGGCTCCTCCCCATTTCTTTGATACTTGACTAGTTAATAACATAATTTCATTGTTCTAAAGAGAATACATTCTTCCAGTAAGCACCACTGCACTGCGTTGCAGACAGGTAGTCTAGGTTGTGCCCCTTTTTACATCTCACTGCAACGCAGTTCTGAGGTGCTTACTGGATATACGTAGTGGGCTAGTTGGACTCTAAGTCACCTTGACACCTGAGGGTTCTTAATCTCCCAACATAAAAAGGTTATAGGGCGTGTTTACACAGTGGTGAAGGGAGGGAATGGGGCCTGATGTGACATGTGCAAACACACCCTGTGGCGTGTTTTACGTTGAGGAATTAAGTCTTCTTTAATCCTGAAAGTCCCTGGGTCCTACTAGCCCACCATGTCTCTCTATTAAATATCATAGAACTGCGGTGCAGAGAGGTGGTCCGAGGCCATGCCCCATTTTACACCTCTCTGCAATGCAACTCTGTGGCACTTACTACACATACCTGGTGGGTTATTTGGTCCCCAGGGACCCTCAGGATTCAAGGGGACTTTATCCCCTAACTTAAAACGCCTACAGAGCGTGTTTGCACACTGGTGAAGAAAGGGGGGGGCACTGAGTTGACATGTGTGCAAACGTAGCCCATTGTGCATTTTAATACTTAGTTAATCTTACCTTGACAGTAGTAGATATGAAAAAATGCTAAACAGTTTTTTCAGTTGTTTTTTATAATTAAAATTTCTGAAATTTTCATATTTTAGAATTAGGATCTGTGAAAGAGAAGAAAAAATATTGTTGTAAAAAATATAATATATATTATAACACAACATAATTTTACTGTACAAATTATTTTGTTTGCCTTTTTTGCTGTTCTCAGAATATATTGAATTTCACTACAAACAGTGATTTCAATGTTACTCATCACATAACAGCGGGCAAAAAAAAAACAATCAATAAGATTGTTTAAAAAAAAACAAATCTGTGTCAAAAATATTTTTAATATACTCAACTATTTCTGAACATTCCATAAAAACTACATCCTCAATAACATACCATATAATACAAATCACACATATATAAAATGCTTCCTTCTAAGAGAATTTTCTTACTTGAATATGACAGAACTCAAATAATAATTCAATGAACAATTCTTTTTGATTTCCATACACTGTAAATAATGATCTTTAAAAACATATGCTGTGAGAATGTGCAAGAAAAAGTCCTTAATTCAAATGTATACCTTTCCTCTAGGCCAAATGGTATTCCTGAAATCCTTTACTATTGGACAATTTCAGAATAATTTTAATATATTCCTCATAGGCCGAATTATGTTCATAAAACTTTGGTTTTAATAATACTTGGTAGGAATTTGGTAATTCGTTAGGCAAACGTTGTTTAAAAACCAATTGAGCATCATTACAATATGTCCATGCTTTATTGCATTTTAAATAGGCAGTGTAATGTCCAGATGTTGTAGAAGGACCATCATGGAAAATAATTGCAACTGTTACAAAAGTTCTTCCTGATATTGATACTTGACTTGCTACAAAAAGTTGAATTAAGTTTCCAATTTTCTTCCATCAGCTGTACAACGTTGTATCATTAAAATTATATATTGTCTATATCTTCGTATAAATAATGTTGATAACATTTATGATTTGCATTGGTATACTCCATGTTTTGATTTGCTGCTTTAACTAATTTGTTGAAAGACACTGTTTTACAGTCTGGTAATGTCAAATATATAAATCTTTCAGTGTCTATGTTAGTGCTACATGTAAACATACAATTTTCACATTGATGTTCCCATTTATAACAAAGGTCAAAAAGATTTTCAATTTCTATTCCTTCATTTTCCAATACTGGAAGCATATACATTAGAAATTCCTAAGCATCTTGTTGGACATTCTGCATAAATTGTGTAGAACCAGAACATATATCCAAAAGATTACGAATCTCAGAAACGCTTTGCATTTTACTTTTATCAGTTTTCAATTTTTCATAAATACAATGCAACAAGGAACACAATCTTTTTTCACGATTCTCCATAATTTGCTGTTGCAATCTTTCCAGAAAAACAACAACATTGACCACTACATTAGCATAGCAGTTGATACCTGAACTATTTTCTAACTGATACCCAACAATCTCTTCAATAGTGTCCTTTTTCTTTTTGCTTGCAATCTCAACATTATCTTGATTTGTTTCCTTCTCTATAACTTCACTACAGATATTCTCATATCTTCTTCTTCGACCTACTACACGCTTTTCAAATACAGGATATTCACCTAAATTGGGAGCATATGCTCTTCTTAACCGATTATACTATTTTACACTGTTTGCATATGCACTAATCTTTCTCTCATCAAAATCAATCAAATACAATCCAGATAAAGTTCTGACACAGGACAAAGCAACATATGCCATACCCTCTTTAAACACGGTACTTCCAATGGTCACCAAAGCACTGTCTACACTTTATTCATAAATCTCAAGGATTGTCACTGCATATGCCAGAGAAAGTGGAAACAGTTTTTTGCTTGTTAAAGATTTATATGTTCGTAGAAAACAAACTGAACAACGACCAATTTGTTTTACTTCTTCAATTTGATCAAATTTGATTTTTAAAAGTTCAATTCCATCTCTACTGTGATAATTAACAAAATCAACAACTTTACCCATTGCTCCATTTACTAAACCTTTTTCCACATCCAAATTACGCCTTAAAATGACCCGACAGTTTACACATACATATAGATTCTTTTCTAAACCAGCAGCTTTAGATATAGATTTTTCTAAAGAATCCAATTTTGTTTTCAATTTTTCCGTCAAAATAATAGTGATTCCTTCATGCTCTATTTTATCAATAGCCTCCAATTTTATTATTTGTTCATTTTCTAGCTTCAAAAGTTGTTCATTGAATATAGAACACTCGCACAGTGTTGGCATTAAGCAGATTATAGATATATTTTCTGCAATTTTCTTTATATTTTTTCAGGAACTATATTTTCATTTGGAAACAAGTTTGTAAGTAGTTGGCTTTGCAAAGCGTGTTTGCCATGTTCTGTCAGTACTCAAATACTTATATCTTGAAGAATGGTTCAATAATCATTAAAAATATGCAACAGGCACATGAGGCTGAGTTCTTTGTATTCAAAATATGACCAAATGTTAACGTTTACAACACTTCCCAAAGAGTTTCTGGTGTTTTCATGTACAAGTGTTTTAAATACTGGTTGTCCTTTTACGGGAGTAAGTTGCAGTAGAGCTCCAAAAACTACCACATGTTTTCCTCCAAATAAGACATCGTACTTTGTGCATTAAAGAATGCAGCATATTCTTAAAACAAAGGCAAGCATTACGTTTGAGACCATGCTTACCTCATCAATAATCAGAAGTTTCATTTTCTTTAGCACTCTTGAAACTTCATAGCAAGCTTCTCCAGATGGTTTAATATATTCCAATTTATTTTCATGCTCTACATCGTTTACTTATGCTACCTGTAATGTAATTCCTTTAATGCTGTGTGCTGCTAACCCAGTTGTAGCAGTTACAACACAAGACAAAGCTGAGTCAGTTGTTTTCGGTAGATAAGTGGTCAATACTTTAATTAAGAAACTTTTTCCTGTTCCAGCTTGACCACAGACATACATTCGGATAGGTTGAAATTATGTGCATGTGCATTCTTTCTTTTCATGAAGAAATCCATGGTCAATCTGTTGTCTCACTTGGTGATATATTTCTTTCTGTTCAACATTTAGTTGTTCTTCCAAGTTTGCTAAGTCCATAATATCTTTTTGAGCTTGATGCATTGCTGTTTCCACTTCATTCATTGCAATTGCCGCTTCATTTTCAAGAATTGGTTGTCCTTGTGGATCTTGACTCAGTGGAGCTGAACTTTGACTGTCTTGAGAACTGTCTCTAGCAATCTCAGCTGCAATAGTAGCTTCTTGATTAATTTCATCATTCAACATTTTCAGATAATTTCCAAAAACTGTACATTCTAAGGTATCTTTACAAGCATTGAAGGAATCTTCATAGCTCTGAAAATCTCCAAGTAATTCCAATTCTGTACGCCACGGTTTGAAGAGTTGCAAAAGTGCTAAATAGTAAAATTCCCTTTTATCAGGAGTATCACAACTCAGTTTTCTGTGATTTATCAAATTTCCTTTCCTTTATTTCACCAAACATCCTTTGTAACCAATCACTGCATATTTTCCTTCATTTATGTTTTCTATAGTATTCTGTTTAAAAGTGTAATATTGCAGCACTACATAGAGACATATGTTCTCAAGATGATGACTTATGTTGGACACATATTATCCAAATAGGTTTGTTTTCACAATATCTGTACTTTCCGGATCTTTTTCTGCTAAATATTCGATTTCTTGCACAGGTTTAAGTACTCGATTTCGCATTGCAGCAAGACCTAGACTCACCCAAATGATTCTTCTAGATTTTGAGTATAAACTTGCAGATGATAACCGATTAGAGCATTCATACGCTCAAATTTCTCGATGGGATAACATCTTCAAACTGAAACTGTACAATTTTTTTACTAAGACTCTTCTTTTAACTCCGTCTTTTCTGATTTTGTTATACAAGATGTCACATATCGGGCAACAGCAATAGAATTATCCGCAACATACTGAATATCCATATTAGCATTCCACATTGAGAGAATAACTGGATTAGAATCGTTGAGAAGAAGTGAAGAATCAAAATATATCAAATTGTATGTATTTTTGGGAGATTTTCTAGTGATGGTATGTCTCACAGCTGACATAAAACTGTTTACTCTTCCTTTGGATATTACAGGACGTGGAAATCCAAAACGTCATTTGGTATAAAACTTTTCCTTAGACTTGTACTTTCGTCTACAGTATTTTCCACATCGATGACTTTGGAATCGTAAGACTTGTTGACTTATGGTGTTTTCTTCTGTACTTTTTGGTATAGCACATGTGGCATATTCTTCAATAAAAGACAAAATAGTGTCATCTGAATCAGTTCCGAATTTGGATGCATCCTTGATCCATATCAGCATATGTATATGAAGAGCACCTCTAGCTTGAAACTCCTTTCTCCAAAAGAAATCCACTACTTCTCCAAGAGGAGGATTATTTTTATTGCAGATAAAAGATATCATAGCTTCAAACCTATGATTGAAATATCTGCATACATTAACTGGATCCAAAGAGAACAATTCTCCAGATGTCTTGTATTCAATATTTTTTATATTCAAATTTGCCTCTCAAAGTAATTCAAGTAAATCATCCCAAGCGTATTCAGCACAGCTTAGGGTAAGAAGCCACGTTGGAGTTCCTGAGTTCCTTAGCATACATTTAAGTTCTCCATGACGACGGTACCAATACTCATTAGTACCACGCTGACATGCCATCAAATTAATCAGCTTAGATTCTAAATGATCGTCTCTCTGATGTACTTTATCCATAAATTCCTTTGCAGAAAAATTTTGAAGATGTACTCCTGTTTTTAATATGTGGTTGACTGCATATGAAAGTCCAGACAAGTCACTTTCAAACAAAAGATGAAATATATATGGATACATGGTCGAAATCTTGGATCTTCTGCATACAATCTTGTTGTCCGATATTCAGATGCAGGAATCTGCACTGATCGTTCATCATATCGTCCACCTTTTCCAGTTGGAAACAGCTGCAGAAAACAACGAGCTTCTAAACTTTTTTCCCATACCCTCATGGGACTCCCCTTTGCATTTTTCATTTGGAATAATTCAATAGTATTCCCCATGACTTCTTTTGAATGAAGTGAATGTACACTATAATGTTCAATGATTTCTTCACTTTTGGACATGTCCTCTTTTTCAATTTGACCACTTGACATTTCAGTTTCATCTCCTAAAAGTAATTCTTCTTCTTCCACCTACACTTTTTCGTAGTTCTCATTGTTCTTTATAATATGGGAAAGTGCAAAAGGCAACATTATAACATCCACTAACTCTTGCCAGATTTTCTTACTCTTAGTAGGAACACCATTAACTAGAATAACTAGTCGTTCACTTTCTACATTCTCTACACCAATTGTTTCAATATTTTTCTTTAAATCTAGAGGTAAATATACAACTCTTCCTTTTAATCCTCTCTGTAAATCTGTAGGAGGCAATTTACCTGTTCTAGGCTCCATTGGAACAATAGCTTGAAATGGGTGCACACATTAAATCAGATTGGACTCATACGTATTTAAATCTATCAGTTCTGGAGGAATAGTTACCAACTCTAGATTATTAGACAGCTCTAGCGGGCATTTTATTCTCGTCTAATTTGTTATAACAGTATTTACAAATACGCTGATCCGAACCAAAATCAAAACAATTCTCTACCAACAAATAAGTTGCAAATTCCTTCCACTTATCATTATTTTCTCTTTCACTTTTTAAATACAAATCAACACTTCTAGTCTGATTTTTATAGTGAGTTCACCGGCAACAAATACAAGAATAATTTGGCCTTTCATCTGAAATCACCTTAAACTTTGTAATTTGTTCTTCAAATTTTTTTGTAGTAGTATGTTGCACATTCTCCTCAACATTTTCTTCTATTAATGTGTCAGTTTCTGCACTCTCTTGTTCAGGACCAATGTAACAAAACTCAATTTATCACAAACCTTCTTCACATCTGATACTGACCCACGCAAAAGAGCACTGTTCAACTCATTTAACATTAGTGCTGGACTTTTTGCGTAATACAATCTTCTGACTAACTTCCGCATTTGAGAATGATGTACTGCTAACATCCTGAAATGATGAAAAACACTTTGGCTTGTCTTTCTAGAAAAGTATGTCAGAGAGTGCCCTTGCAAAGCAGTATTTTTTCCTCACTCTGCAAGTATCTGGTCCATGCAAGTATCTGGTCCATGCAACTTCTTAATCTTTTGTTTAACACTTTTTTTTTACTATATTGTCGTAAGAAATTTCATAAAATATCAATAGATTCCTGTCGTATACTACAAATACTACTGCAATCCCAAGTATACACTGGGGCATTAGGATGTCTCCCTAGAACTTCATCATCTAACACTTCTCCATTTCTGGGAACCATCTTCTCTTTCTCAATTGGACAACCATTTCTAACCTCATAAGCTCGACCACTGGTATCAACTGCATGCAATAAATTATTGGTCTGAAAATAACTCTCTTTATTAAAGAAAGGCACTGATCTTGAACTGTGTTTCCATTCACCCAAAAAAAATCACAAAAATTAGTTCTGTTAATTACTCTTTTTTTCTTACTTTTGGCCTTCATAAAATGGATTGGTTTATCTATTGATCGAATTCTGTTTAAAACTAAAATTAATAATTTCCTTTTTGATTCAAAATACTTCTCTACAATAATTTCTATTTCCTTCTTTTTATAAAATAGTGCTTTTTTGCATTTCTTCACATCTTTCAACAAATTAGAAACAACTCTATTGTAAAACATTTTTTTTCTAATTTCTGCATACTGACTTTTCCTCCTTTTACCATACATTGTGTCTTTTGAATGTGATTTGCTTTTATGTACGTTTCTTTTCTTATTATACTTTTTTGTTGTTGAAGCATTCTTTGAACTTTCATCAATGTGCACATTGTTTGTAGGCTTTGAAAGTTTTTTGATACATTGTTTTGTTCTCTTACCGGAAGACTTATTCTTTTTCCCCACATGTTGTTGGTCATCCAATACTTGTTGAATTTTCTTCAAATAATAGTCCTTTTTCTGTCCTTTTCTCTTTGCTGATTTGTTTTAGGCATGATGTGTTTATTTTAATGATGAGAAACAATATCTGTAAAAAATAAATATATATACAATTATTTTAATAAATCTATAAATTTGACTTTTCTATTACTAAACAAACACATTGTATATAAAAACCATTTAAGCACTTTCTTTTATAATCACTAATTGAAATTGTAATTGAAGGTGTGAAAGACAAGTGTGTAGGTGATTAGAGGACTGCATGCGTAATGGACAGAAGTTTGTAGCAGTGCATGTGTTAAGGCCTGGGTCACTGCATGAGTACTTGGGTACTGAAAGAATGATTAGGGTACTGCAAGGAGAGGGCCTGGGTGAATTTATAAGTGGTTGGGTTTGGGTGCAGTGAATGGATTAGTACATGGTGCTGAATGGGTCACTGGAGGAGTGCAATGGGAGTGACAGGGTGTTTGCCGGAGTGTATGGATACTGCCTGGGGAATTGAAAGAGTGAAAGACAAATATGTAGGTGGTTAGAGGACTGCATACATAGCACATAGACTGCTACAAACCCCTATTTACTAAGACCTGGGTCATTGTATAACTACTTGGGTACTGACTCAATGATTAGAGTACTGCAAGGAGAGTGCCTGGGTGAATTTAGAAGTGGTTGGGTTTTGACGCAGTGAATGGATTAGTACATGGTGCTGGATGGCTGATTGGAGAAGTGCATTACAAAGACTCACTAGTCTGGTAAGGGGTTAGTTGACTGCATACATTCTACTCATTTCACTATAACACTGCTAGTATGAATGCCTGAATCATTCTGCGAATCCATAAGCAGTGACTGAGTTCTAATACTACTAAAACTTGACAACAGGATAGGTTTTTAAGCAATTAAGTGTCAGCAAAGACATGTGCAACCATTGTGACAGAAGCATGTGGTTACTTCAAGTGCACACAGACTCACAGTGTGATTCTAGACAAGCAAGACTATTCCCTGGACTTTTTAATCAGACTACTGAGTCTCTGCTGCTAAACAAAGCCACCACATACAACACCTCCCAAATTAATAACTCACCTTTCAAATTGATTTGTAGATTATGAAGTATCTTGGCTACCCAGAGCGCCAGGTAAAAAACTCAATGAAGAGGGCCCGTAATAATCCAAGAGAAATCCTACTACAACCAAATAGTAAGGAAAAACCAGAGACTTTGACCTGTGTTACATCCTTTACCCCTAATTCCACTGCCATTAAGGGTATAATCAAGAAGCACTGGGGCATCCTTACTGCGGGCGACCTTAATATCCCACCCCCCCGCTTTGCCTTCAAACGCACCCAAAATCTAAAGGATATCCTCATTAATACGAGACCTAGACAAACCTTCCACCATGATCAAAGCACCCTCTGGGGTCTCCCCCCAGTGAGAGGCCATTATCCTTGTGGGTCTTGTGCTGTATGCCACCAAACTGCGGTAATAAAAGAGGTGGTCCTTTCTGACTCCTTTACCTGGAGGTTACAACGTCACACTAATTGTAACACCACACAGTGCATCTACTTAATAACCTGCCCATGTGAACAGAGGTATGTGGGCATGACCATGCGACCAGCAAAGACGCGCATAACAGAGCACAAAAGTAATGTGAGATGCCAGAGAATTACCACGAAACTCTACACCCACTGCAAGGAGAATAACCATACACCTGACTCCCTTAGATGGTTAATCCTTGAGGCACACCCCAGGATCACACAAAGAGCCCTCTTTAAGATTGAGCAGCGATGGGTGCACCGCCTGAGGACAGACCTAGAAGGCCTTAATGACCAGATTCCATGGGCAGCACTCATGGACAGTTAATACAGACTCTGGTGTTATTCACAAATCCTTATTGTTATTTACTTTTGAGGGTCACCTACTCCAAGATGGCTGCCATAAATTCTTACTACCACCCAGAAGCGGCACTATACACCAACTATTGATTAGATATTTCCCTGTTCAGTATTCCAGGGTTAATCATCATTTCTCAACCTATATTAACTCTATTCGAGCTGTTACCACACCGCTGTTCATAGGGTTACGATATCTCCAGTAGGCTTAGACAACGTCCCAAGATGGCCGCTGCATTCGACACTCTGCCTTACGGCTCCGACTACACACACTCACGGAACAGACTTCCGGGTATTCGACCCGCCCCCCTGCAGGATTATCCAACAGGTATATCTGACTCGGCACCATGCCGAACACTAGTATTCCCGGGTTACGTGGCGCGAGGGTAGGTTGATAGCCCAGTCCGGCAACGACCTTGAAGTAAGTGTACCATTGTTACAACTACGCGCCCTGCAGCGAGTGATGGGTCAGGTGAGTGGTGTGTATGCTTTTCTACAACTGATGGGAGGCTGAATGATGGTTCGTATTCCCGCCGCTGAATTAGCTTACTGTGATTTAGACGCGGTGTTGTAAGTGCTTTCCTGTTGACGGGTTCTGGGACCAACAGTTGTCAGTATGCCTTAAGAGATCCACATCTATCGGCCCGCTAGCGCACTGTGCTCGATACTCGGTGGGAGCTGTTGGCTACCCATGGTTTCCACCGATCACCGTTTCTTGGCAAACCATGCGGGCCTCAGACTCAAAACGTGGAGCGAGCGACTCTAAGATGGGACCCTTGGTGGGTGATCACGCATCCTTGACTGGCCGATACCTTGGACGAATTGGCATTTATGACCTCTGTGGCTTCTTCTTCCCTTTTCAGTCTACATTGTGGGGCTAGTCTACCATCAGATTATCCCTTCTGTTTTTGGATTCGCATCACCCCAACTCATGTGACGGGATCGCACATGAGGGTTTTAGTTTGAACTTGCTAACGATACTTGTCGGGCTGGTAATTGGTTATCATATACCGTTTTTTGTTTCTTACTAGGACACCAGAGTCTTGGTGTCCCGGTGGCGCCACGACCACGGATAGGAGCAGGGTATTACACCATAATAGGTGAGTGTCCAACTACTCCACAACTTTTAAAAGATGCTGTCAGTCACTTCACACTTCCGTATAGGAAGCACGACACTTCCAGTCTTCTGTTTTTAATTGATCTTAATTTCACTTGCTGTAGGAGTTTTCCTACTCACTGTATAGGGGTTGTTGACACTTGGTGACAAAGCCTGTTAACTTGTGACACTTAATCGAGGGGGTATCACTATTATGTGAGATCAACCTATACAGTACTTTCCTTTGTTTACTACCTTTTGCCTAGGGATGCCTTTCTTAAAACTTTTCTTTCTTTTTAGGTTCCCCTAGGCATATGGCGAGACCGCTTTCCATATAACAGGTGGCAGGTAACAACTGTACTTACCACATTGTGTAGATCTTAGACAGCTATATAGGTCCTGAGGAATTGCCACGGATCAATAGGACCCCTAGGCAAGAAACATGTCGACCAGCACAGAGGAGCTTAGCCAAGCTGAATCATAACATCAGCTAGCTGCCACTCTGTTTTCATTTTTAGTCAGGTGGAGAGCCACTCTTAATAAAACTTGATTTCTGGACTCTCGAACTTGTTTTAACCCACATACCTGCACTCATATCTACACCACTAGGTTCCTCTCACACACACTGCATCATACGGCCAGGAACTAAAGATCTCCGCCAAAGAGCCCCTTTTAGGGTGCCCGTCGGGCATTGCAGCGCCGGCCCGACGAGGAGCAGGTCCATATGATGAAGCATGACACCTAGCTTGCTGGGTGTGTGAGGACCCTAGTTCCGAATAGAGGTATTCCTCTGTCTTACGGTCTCCTCTCTTCACTTACACTCCCCCTTTCTTTTTGAGGAACTGCATACTCTTTTCTTATCGTATCTGAATCACATGCCAGATTTTCTTATGCACACAATGTCTGTAGTGCACTGCTCTTAGCAAAACCAAAAAATGGCAAACATTCCCTCTCATTCTGCACACCTATACATGTAAATATCAAATCACATTGCTTCCCACATTAATTCAAAAGCTAACACACATTTCTATTGGTTACACATTTCAACCATTTCCAATTGACATAACTTTGAACCCTACTACCATTCTGCTTAATGCCTGTTACCATAGTAACAGTTCATGGAACACTCAACTGAACACACAGGTCACAAGTTCAGCACACAATGTTGCAAATTCAAACAGCAAGTGTGCTTGACTTTCAAAATATCAGCTTATCTTATCTAATGTACCTTTCAAAAATGTTTTACTAACCAATAAGAAACATGCTTTTAAAACCAGAAACATGCACCCTATTTTTCAGTGTATAATTTTCTCAAACAGCCAATCATTTCTCTTCTTTTTTTAAAACTGCATCTTGTCCACCATTATAGAAAGATCTTATTATGCAAACTGCCTACTTCACATACAGACATCTTCTGAGTGCATCCAGACTTCCCTTCAAGATGCTTAGAGTGTGAATTTCTGGTTCAAAAGGTAGGCTGAAAACAGAGGTATTGTCAAAGACCTAGGTTTGCCAAATGTAGACATTAAATGGATTGGACAGAGAGGATTAAAGTGGCACCAATGAATGCCATTGGTTAAATACTTTTTACATCTCCAATACCCTGACCTCATAATTGTGCACTGTGGTGGCAATGTACCTTGACATTTACATTTTACATTTAGGTCTGGAAATGCTAATGAAGGACACGTTTGCAGAATTGATGCTACTTTTCCTCCAAACTGCATTTGGACCAGTTCCATTTCTGTCGTTGGCATATGTTAGAATAGACAATCATTTTTGTCCACAGATTGAGATAAGCCGAAACAGCATTTTTGACATAGACCCCATCCTATAATCTCTGAGAAAGCTAGGAAACATTTACAACAACAATCTGCGTTTTAATATGGATGGCATCTATAGGAGAGATGGTGTACATTTTACAGATGAGGGTAACGGAGTCTTTCTCAACAACTTTAGACTCTGCATAGGTACTTACTTGTAGGTACCAAAATCTCCCAATAAACACAAGAGCTCTTTTTAGAGCCACCCAAGATCTAAACACATAAGCTTGCTGTATATTTAAAAAATATTACTTTTTTTTTGTTTGGAGTCGCGCACCCAGTGTGTTTTGGAGTCACGCACCCAACGCGTTCACACCAGGGGGCCGCGCTGGGAATCACTCACCTAGCGCGTTCACACCAGGGGGCCGTGCTGGAGTCGCGACTCCAAATTTTTCCGTAATTCTTTTTTAGTTCCTACCACTAATTTATATTCTCCCCGGGGACCCCAACCCCCCGGGGCCTATACATAATGATGGAGACCGTGGGGGGAGCCCCAATGCCCCCATGGTCCCGCCGGCTCACCGTGTCCTTCGGGAGCCGGCAGTGCTTTTCCACATGGGGAGCTGCTAACATGCAGCTCCCCGTGTGGAAAAGCAATCTGGTTTGCATTTTGAAAGAAAGAGCTGGTTTCCCTGCTCTCTCTTTCAAAATCCAAGTGAGGCTCCCGCCCTGCCATAGCAAACAGCAGTGTCCCGGGGGTGGCCACACCGAGACACTGCAGGAGCTGGCCCTGGGGGGGTAGCGGTCCCCAGGGCCATCATTGGCTCCAGGAGGGGGGCCGCGTGACCCGGGGAGGTGGCGGTCCCCGGGGCGTGTGGGGGGGGGCTCGCGCCCCACACACAGGTTACATTTTTTTTTTAAAAGCCCCGAGGGTGGCGGTCCCCGGGGCTGCGGGGGGCAGTGTCCTCTCCTGCAATATTAATTAATTAGAGCCCCAGGGGGTGGCGGTGCCCGGGGTTTGGGGGCCTTAGACTTTAGACTAACAAGCCCCGGGGGTGGCGGTCCCCAGGGCTGCGGGGGGCTGTGTGCCCCCGGCAAATATTCATGCTTTGCCCTGGGGGTGGCCGTCCCTGAGGCAGTGGGGGGGGATTGGGCCCCCCACACTTTTTTTTCACATGCCCCCGGGACCTGGCCCACCCGGGGGCTTCAATTAAATGAAGCGCGGGAGCCTGCGCTTCGTTTTTTTCATTTTCGCAGCTGGTTTTGCGCACCCTGCGTGCATCACGGCGTTTTGTTTTTTAATAAAATGCTTTTTTTTAGCCCTAGAAGTCCTTCTAGGACCCCCTAAGCAGACCTACGGGGTCAGGGTGTTTCAACACTGGCCCCTCTTCTTGTTTTCCACCTTCATTTTACTGCCATTGTTGTGCCTTGCTTCTACCGAGGCACAAGATGACTGCCAACAGTTCCTGGTTTAGAGTGTTCACAGCCAATTAGAATGCAGCTCGTGATCGGCAG
Source organism: Triturus cristatus (assembly GCF_964204655.1). Classification (NCBI taxonomy): domain Eukaryota; kingdom Metazoa; phylum Chordata; class Amphibia; order Caudata; family Salamandridae; genus Triturus; species Triturus cristatus. The sequence goes on from NC_140593.1 coordinate 632,426,169, forward strand.
GGTGCACGGTTCCTAATCTGTAGGGTGCGCGGATCCTCCGCGGCCATAGATATAGAAACTTTTTTAATTATCATTTTCTCAGCAACTACTGAATGGATTTACACCATTTAACAAAAAGGGTTCTTTCTGAACCAAGAACTACCTCTTTGCCAAATTTGGGGTAATTCCGTTCAGCAGTTCGGGCTGTAGCCGTGTCTAAAGTTTCCTATGGAAAATTGCATGGGGAATACACGTTTTGGGACCCCCTTTTTTGTCGGCCCCCACTTGCCGAATCACCCCCAAACTTTTAGGATAGGAGCGGACCGGAGCAGGCCATAGGTTTTGAAAAATTTGCGAAGATTCGTCAACCGGCGCCAACATTATTGGGAATAAAATGTTGCGAATTTCCTATGGAAAATAGGTCCTAACTATAACTACCTACTGGCGACCGCCAGTAGGTAATATGTAACATGCTGGGTAGTGATAGGAAAAGCGTTTTTTCATTTGCAAATTTTCCAAAACTAAAGATTTGTCAAACAACGCCAATTTGACACTAACTTCAGCTGCTGTCTTGAAAATTTCGGGGTGATCTATCAAGCGGGGGCTGAGAAAAAGGGGGGGGGTCCCAAAACATGTTCTTCCCATGTTAATTTCCATAGGAACTTTAAACAAGGCTACAGCCCGAAATGCAGAATGGAATTATACCAAATTTGGCAGAAAGGTAGCTGTCGTCCAGAGACCAACCTTTTAGTTAAATAGTATTAAATGGGCTAGAACCCCCTCCGCGCCAAGCATTATATTCTTTTCTTCACAGGTAGCCAGTGAAGATGTCTGTTTTAAGATCTTATGCCTAACACATAAAAACATGTATGGTAGGGGTCCCTGGCTGCTGGAAACAAAAACTCAGTTGGTACCAGCCAAGCAGGCCCTTAAGATCCTGTAACAAATCTCTTCTCACTCCACTCAGAGTACGCACTGTCAGAAATGGGGGTCTGGCTTTTTCTTTTCTTGCTCCCACTCTGTGGAACAAACTGCCTCTACATCTACGTATTATTTCTGATCATAACCATTTCTGCCAGAATTTAAAAACATGGCTGTTTGACCATTAGCTCTGTCTCTTTTTATACTGATAACATGGGAGCTGTCCGCCAGCGCCATGAGACCTTCGGGTGATGTGTGCGCTAAATAAATGTTCCTTGATTTGATTTGATGATAAATCCTTACAGCAGCTGTGAAGTTATGTAAAGAAATTTCCAGCTGTATATCTAGGGAGGCAGCGGATCCACGACCCCTCCTGATCTCGTGCTGAGATCTGATTGGCTGCAAACACTTCAAACAAGGAAGAGTTGGCAGTCATTTTGTGACTCGGTTGAAGCAAATCACAGAAAAAAACATTGAAAAAAAGAGAAGGCAGGGTAGAAACACCCAGACCCCCTAGGTCTCTTGGGGAGGGATCCCACAGGGCCATAAAAGGGTTTTTTTTTTTTTTGCATTTTTGACAGCAGATGTGCTGGATCCCCAAATCCCTCCGATTTAACAAAAAAATAGAAGTGCTGGCTCTCGTGCTTCCTAAATTATAAGCCCCCGGATGGGCCAGGTCCTGGAGTATTTCTCAAATAAAGGAGAGGGTGTGCAGGGCCCGCAAGGTGCTTATTTTTGCCCCAGGAACCACCACCTCCCAGGGCTCACTAATTTTAAAATGGGGGCCTCCCGGAACCGCCCAGGGTTAAACACCTCCCCAGGGCCATATACAAAATATAAATTGGAGGGCCACTTTGACCCTCCTAGGGACCACCACCTCCCCTGGCCAAAATTAATAAGTTTTGGGGGTCCTCAAAGACCACCCTAAGGCCCTGGGGACTGCCACCTGTCCGGGCCCATCCTGATTTAAAAGAATTGGGAGGGGGATGCGCGGCCCCCCTCCAGGGCCGTTCTTGCCCTTGGGGACCGCCACTTCCCAGGGCCTGCTCCTGCAATGCTTAGGGTGCCCACCCCAGGACATTGCTGTGCCTTTGCAGGAAGCTCCCACCAAGCCACAGCAAACGCTCAGTTTACAAACGCTCACGCTTGCTGAATGCAGTTTCCCTGCCCACTGTCAAGCAAGTAGGGAAACAGACACATTTTTTGAGATCCAGGTAGCTGCATGTTTAGCAGCTCCCTGGTTCTCAAACAAATGCCGGCTCCCACAGGAGGCGTGAAGCTGGCAGGGACCACAGGGCCTTGACGCTCCCCCACAGTCCCTAACAGAGAGGCCAGGCCCTGGGGGATGGGGTCCCAGGGGCCTAAATTATCCCAGGAAGAGGGCCGTGTGACCCCCCCATCAATCTTTAAATGGCTGGGCCCTGGGGATGGAGTCCCTGGAGCCAAAATCAGCTTGCCTACTAGTAATATATTTTCTTAAATGGCAGGCCCAAGGAGATGAGGTCCCTGGGGCTGAAATCAGCCTATGGCGGGAGCTGTGTAGCCCCCTCCCCTTAATATTAAAAAAATACCTTTAAAAAAAAAGCCGGGTCCTGGGGTTCCTGGGCCAAAATCGGCCCGGGGAGGGTGGCCAAGCGTTCCCCTTCCCCATTCAAAATAGGCCTTGCCCTAGGGAATTGGGCCCCCTCCCACTAAGCTATTGATTTATTTTTCTAGGGCTGAAATCGGCAGAGGAGGGGGCCACGTGCCCTCCTCCCCGAATAAATAAAAAATATTTTTTTAAAAGACCAGTAAGTTACCGGAGGGGCCCCCCCATCTTCATCCCCCTACCAGATGTGTGCCAGGAGGCGCATTTGCAGGGTGGTGAAGTCCATTTGGCAGCTGAGGGTCCTTGGAGCCCAACTAACCCTCCTGTTACCTCCAGTAAGTCCCAAACAGCCTGACTACTGAGAGGACTTTGCAGAGTGGAGGCCACGCCCCCTTTATCCTCCAAATGCCTCTCCTGGCACACTCCTGGTTGGGGAATGATGTCCTCTTGAATGAGGACTGTTTTGGGGGGCCTTGAAGCACTCCTGTTACCTTCAGTAAGTCCGACACAGCAGGATTTCTGAGAGCTGCTCGGAGGCCCCATCCCTTTCCCCCACCACTCTGCAAATGCGACTACTAGTTAAACAAGCATTTGCAATCCAATAGGTTTCGGATTTACGCAGGTTTAAGCTATTGGCATTGTAAATGCCAATGCCTTTTATTATTGTTTTAATGTCAATAGCTGAAACTCGCCTAAATGCTGTCGCACCAAGGACTAACCTTTTGTTTTGGGGGAACCCACAGGAGCGAAGATGTTCCCCCCCCACCATCTAAGGAACACAACCTGCCAGTGACTACCACACACTAAGCCAAGATGTATTCCCCAGAAGGTGGAAGGAGGAATGAAGACAGGACCACTTCTGGGGATTCTTAAGGGGTGAGGGCGCCACGCCAGGGAACTTTGTAAGTGTCTTGAAAACGAGTCAGGAATCTCTCTAATGCATAGGAAAGAAATGAGAGAAAAGAAAAAAAAAAGAACCTATTAGTAATTGATACTTTTATGTTGACCTCTAAGCCCCTGTCTCTAAATACAGTGAGTGTAAATCAACCAAGGGAGTACTCACCAAGGCTCCTACGAAAGGTCTCAAAGAGTGAATCTCACTCAGTATCCACAAAACAAAGTAAGACGTAAGAAGGGAGATTCATAAGGGCTTCTGAATCTCTCGTAGTTCCAACTTATAGATCACCACACAAATTCCAAAACTAGACTCTGGTTCATCAGTGCACTGCCCTTGCTTGTAATTCAGCAAACACGAGGACCATGTTGCTTCACAATGGTTCCGTTCATGTAGAGCTGAAAAACAAGTCTTCGGAGGGACAAAAACGGGACTAAGTCAGTAGCACGTTTCTCAATGGCAGCCCTCAGTTTCCAGCAGCGCGAGGAACTGAAGGGGGGACCGCAGGTAATCACTTGTCCTTCGGGAGATTCAAACTGCCGGGATCGGGCAGTGAGAAACACTGAAGTGACGTCCGGTTTGAAAGACTAGACCGCATGGGGAATAGCCTCAATGTCAAAGGCTTAAGTTGAGCAGAGATTCAGGAAACAAGATCCGGAGCGTGGTCCAAATGTCGTCGGGGAAGAATAAAGCCAAGCGCTGAGGCTGCTGTGCAGGGAGTTTATAATTATATACTCTTCGCTCATGGTAACGTGATCCCTAATTGGCAGCATCGGTGTTGGGGCGCCTTTGGCTTTCCACACATGCTGTAAAGAAAGAAGGAAAGAAAAAGAGCCCTAATGTTGGGGAAAGTGTTTGCACTGGCCTCTCCTTGTTGCAAAACTACTGGTTCAAGCCTGTGCTGTGACAAATGCGGGACCTATTGCATTGCAAATGCTTGTTTGGATTGAGAATGGGGAGGGGTTGCAAAGGGGAAAAGGTGGTACATCTGATCACCGTGACAGACACCTCTCACCAGCACCTTTCAGATCTCAGCGGGAAACTAAATACAGTTAATATATTTTTCTTGGTATGTGGACAATCGATATGAATTATGAGGTGCTTGGAATACAAAAATGCAGGTACTCGCTAGTCACTAACCTTTCCCTTAAAATTTTAAAAGATACATGTATTCAGTATCTGTGAGTAGACACTGGTTTAGAGCGCTGGGGTTAGGTCCATCTGTGGAGCGCACATCCACAATTTCCTATGGCCTTGTATCGCTGTCTAGAACGACGTTTTCGGTACAGTTCTGGCACTCTTCCTCCCAGTATATCAAGGTGCCTACAGTGATGTGAATGATTTGAGTGTTGTTGGACACAATGACATTAAGCCTTCAGCAGCGCGTATTCAGTATGTAGTTTATTGGAAGTAAACCTGTGAGGGTCGACCTAGGTGCAAGGCAGCCAGACCCCTGCAGGATGCTCGGGATGTCCACATTAGACATATTTACGTAATTTACATAGAAATAATCTAAATGAAAACTATTTACATAGACAGCAGTTATCTGGAAAAAAACATGCAGGACCTAGCCTTCCTGGACCTGTGTTGGACACCCCTTGAAAGCACGGATCCAGTGATTTGCCTGTATTATGACTGACCAAGTTCAAGTCATAACAGGTGACATTACATGCCCTTTCACCCCCAAATGACATCACAGGGCTGAATCGTAGTGTTACCTTTAACCCCTCAATAACATCCCATGTTTTTTTCCGAAAGGGTGAGGGGGTGTAGGGGGGTCGCAAGGTGTTGAAACTACAGGGAGTTTTGAACCCCCTATTCTGGTTACGATTCCTGGGACCAGATGTTGCGAGGGCAGTGCCAGAGATACCGAAGGACTAGTCTGAGCGAGGGGTGTTTGTGTGTGCCTGTTTGTGGGCGTAAAGTGGGAAAAAAAACAGCGATGTGGCGCTGTGAATGGCAGCAGTTGGTCTTGAGTAAGGATTCACAGAGGGGACTGGATATGAACATTCCTTCTCCTCTCAAGATGCACGGCCGCCTTGATGTAACAACAAGTTGGAGAGCCGCGCACAATAAGACGTGCGTCTGCCAGCCGCCATGATTCAATGTGTAAAAAAAAACAAGTTGGCGAGCTGCGCACAATAAGATGTGTGTCCGCCATGATTCTAAACGGGCGCCGCGCTCCCGCAATAAAGTAAAAATAAATAAATAAACGGAGCGAGATGCTACTTTAGTGGCGTATGAAAACAAGCTGTCGACACGTTGGATGGCCCCGGTGGCGCCCGAGAGAGATGGCAACAGGAGGATGTGGCGCCGCCTGGGGTCCGTAAACAAGCTGTCGCCATTGTGAAAAAAATATAGTGCCTACCGACTAATTAAGGAGACAGTGTAAAGCTGCAAGTAAATGATCCAGTCCAGATGGACCGTCCCAAAAGGAGACAGGGCGGTAACAAAGAAGCCTCATTTTCAATCGGAAACCAGCATTTAGCATAAACAATGATGCCAGCCAATCAAAATGATGGGCGGGGCTTCAACTCCACTTCTGAAATCTCCTCGATTACAATAAACCTCGCAGTGCGAGCAGCGCATCCGCGCTGCAACGCAAGTCTGCGATGCCTAAAAAAGCATAGAAATTCACTGAAAAAAACAAAGGTTACAGGAACATTATATTTAGGCTCATATTTCATTCATACAAAAGCAGTGAAATTCAGCAGTTATAGTTAGGTCAGGTAACTATAACTTACGCCCCCACAATGCACTGCTTATGACTGGACATATTACATCGCTCATGACATGGTCAGTGACAAATTACATCACAGATGACATCAGTGAGGTTGAGATATCACCCACAGAATCACTCACACAACCACACACACATACAAACCCCATTACAAACCCATGCGAGTACTCCCACAACCAGTCACTCACCATACAGTTTCTTATAATTCCACTCATTGATCTTTGCTCACTCTTTTGAACCCACTCACTCATCCATTAAGACACTGTATGGGTCTATCATTGGATGTATCAATCAGTCACACTTGCACTCACTCACTTAATCGTACAGCCACTATCTGGGTCAGTTAGTCACACACACAGTTACCCATTCAATCACTCCTATATACAGGCACTTACACAACCACACACTACAAAACCAGTTACTCATACACCCAGTCACTCACTCATGCACCCAGTTACACAGCCACACCCTCACCCATACAGCTAATTGTTCACTCACTATTTGACCTATACAGCCACTCATATACCCACTCACTTGTTTATAATGCCTGTCAACACAGCCACTTACTCATCTACACCATCATTAACCCACACAACTACTTCTAGACCCATTCACACATTCTTATAACAACTCCTATATCTGCTCACTCACCTACGTACACATTTACAGACACACTCACTCTCCAATACAACCAATTATATACCAACTCACTTAGCTAAACACTCAAACAACCACTCACCCGTACATTCAGTCATACATCCAATCATTTACCGATACATCCAATGATACACCCACCCACTCACCAACAAAATCACTTACAAACTCACTCACTCACACACATTGCTACTAACATAACTATGTATATACGATTCAGCCACTCATACACCCATTCACTCACTCGTGCTGCCATTAATATAACCAATTGCTCAACTTTCCAACCACTATCACATCCACATACTCACCCGTACAGCTAGTCACACACATACACACATACCAATATAACCTTTGAAAACACAGGTACTCACTTCCCCATTCAAGCACTCGCACCCACTCACACAACCCATTCACACATCTATACAAGCACTCCCACACCAACTCACTTAACCAAACACCCATTGAAGCAGACATTGACTTGGTGTATGAGTGTCTAAATAGGTATATAAGTGAGTCACTCACCCATGCAGACACCCACTCAGTCACTATATATCCACTTACCCACCCACAGAGCCTTTCACACAGTCACCAATTCACTGATACAACCACTGACACACACACTCACTCACAATACAGCCACTCGCACAGCAACTCACTCACCCACACACCCAGTTATACACCCATACCGCCACTCACACACCCATACACACAAGAATACATACAGTCATACTACTTCTATTATGTGCGTGGCTGTATCACTCAGTAGTAGTTCACCTAGAATTAAAATGTAACTTATTTGTTAAAAACATGTTATATGTGTGTACTAAGCATAAACTCTTAGAAAATACCTACACTCACTAGATGATGTCAACAGTGATATCATTTAAGATGTCATCAGTGATGTCACTGACCATGTCAAAAGTGATGTAATATGTGGGGTCATAAGCAGTGCATTGCCAGGGCTTAAAATATAGTTAGCTCAGGTAACTATAACTGCCTAATTTCACCGTTTTGTATGAGCATAATCTGAGCCTAATTATAACGCCCCAATAACCTTTTGTTCTTTAAGTGAATATATATATATACACCAATTGGCTACATTACAGCATGCATCACAGCTGGTGCAGGCATTCAGGGCGGAACCAAGTCCTGGTACAATTTAGCCACCAAGAAAGTTATTGACAAACTGCAATCCCTGGAGTGCGGTGTAAATCAACACTTTATTGCATCATCACCAACGCATTTCAACCACCAAGGTCTTGATCACAGTTAAATGAGTCCTACCACTATTTTCCTATATACACACAATTACCCATTTAGCCCATTAGGAGGCCTTCTGGGATATATAGTTCGTCGGGAGACCTGATTCTTTTAAAAAAAACATTACAAATCTTGCTCTTGCATACAAAGTGTACACTTGATTTCTCTCATCGTGTGTGGGTCATTTATTGATGTGTTGAGCTGATAAATTGATAATAATCCTCATTAATATGAGTTCAATTTTTTACTCATTTTTATAGGCTCAGTGCTTGTTATATTGCATTTCATAAAGTTGACACAGGAATTGATATCCATCCTTGTCCATTTTGGAAGACTTTAAGTTCCTATTGAAAGGAAAAGGGAACACTATCTCATCCACAAGAATTTATTCAGATGGAATAAAGATATCCTTATAAAATGTATATGAAAATTAAAAATTAAAATATCAGGCTCAGTGCCTCTTCGGAGTCAATTATGATAGTTTCATGATAGTGGTTCAGTACATCTTGGGTGAGAGTAAGATTGAGACCTCAGTGTAAGAAAGATGGGATCTCGATCCTATTCAACCGGGATGTTCATCTACACAAAGTTATTCCAATATCTTTGAATGGGGACGATGAATTACATGTCCATTTGTAAGTCCATGTGGTTGTTTTTTTCTGAATCCCATGATTAGGCGTGACTCTAGTCTTCTCAGTTTCAATATTCTTTCCCATCCCTCTATGGTATAGCCACAGTACCTGTGCATGAGAGTGTTTTATTTGTTCCCAGCTATGTCCTTGATGTTTTTCCATATGTCTAGTCATTGCATAGTTCATGTCTTTGTTCTGTATCACCCGGATGTGCTCTAATACTCTCTTCTTTAGCGGGCATATTGGACTGCCTATGTATCTCAGGCCACAATGACATTCGCGCATATAAACCACATAGATGGTTTCGCAGGTAATTCTTTAGTCTATGATGAATGTCTTTCCTTTAAAATCAATTAGCTCGCAAATATTTTTTCCAATTCGACATGCCTTGCATTTCTTGCACTTCTTAAACCCCTTTTGTTGTTTCTTAAGCTAAAACTAATTTGTCCTTCAATGAGAGGGCTTTCCGATATATTGAGTGACAGCCCAGATGTATCATATGTCCTATGTATGGATCCTTCTTTAACCTGCCCCATTGCTTTCTCATGATCTGCATGATTTGATGAATCTCTTTACTGTAACTTAATACCAGTCTTATCTTACGATCCTTTTCTTCACTTGATTTCTCTGTTCTTGAATTTACTCATACCTGAAGGAACAAAACGGGAAGAGAATATCCCCTGAGCACAAACATATCTGATGGTTTGTATCCTCTGTTTTAGAATTTCCACTCCGTTTCTTTCAATTTTGCTTACAGATCTTTCGCATCCAAGCAGTTCCATTTAATCCTTATGAACTCACCATAAGGGATGCTCTTTTTTAAAGACCTTGGATGGAAGCTAGATACATGTAATACACTGTTAGTCGCTGTTGGTTTACGGTACACAGTAGTTTTAATTTGATTTTCCTCAATTTGAACTTGCACATCCAAGAATTGTACTGTAGTTGTACTTATATCACATGTAAAGGACAATCCTAATTCATTTTTGTTCAATTAATTAAAGTACTCCATGAACTCTTCTTTTGTACCGTTCCAAATCCCAAATTACGTCATCTATGAACCTTAGCCATAATGTGAATTTCCCAGTATATGCATCATTTCCCTCTCTCCAAGCTACGGTTTTCTCCCACCAACCCATGGAGAGATTCACATAGCTATCGGAGTTTCCTTCTCTCCAAGCTGTCCCGCATATCTGAGAATATATTTGTGTTTGATCGGCAGATGTGTTATTTCACAGGCATTTCTCCATAATGTCAATCAACATCTGTGAATGTTTTAAATTCTTGATGTTTCTTTGGGACAGAAGAAAATAAGTTACTTACCTGTACCTCCGGTTATCCAGTATTGGTATATTTCCTAGATTCACATGCCTGAATCATTCCCCGTCATCGAGAGGGGAGTCCCACAGTATAATAAATAGGGCTCCCGGTTTTATGGTATTTATTTTTTTACCATTTCCGTCTGTATTTATCCATATTTATTTTTTGGGCATTTTTTCTGTATTTATCCACATTTATTTTTGCCACAAGCAGAAGGCAACGCTGCAGCTAGTATTTTTCCACATTTATTTAAATTGACAATGCACACATGCATTTGGTTGTTCTTGGTCAACACAATACATTCTGTATTCACAATACATACACAATACATCTGAAAACTTTGCCATTCGCAGAATGTCCCAAATACGCTTAAAGTGCTATCACAAGCCATTTGTCTCAGAGCCTTGCAGTTTCTGTCATCTGCAGAGAGTGCTGTATCCTCTCCCCCACTGAACACAGTACTGTCCCACTGAGATAAACTCACACTCCCTTCAGCTACAACCCAATTGTGCCCTGCTATAAACACCTAGAAGCAACTCTATTCAAACTACCAGAGTAATTTGCTGCCTGAAAAAAGTAACAACATTCTGGAAAAATCAAACACTCATAGGGAATACAACTTAAAACTTTTACACTCATTATTCAGAAAGCTAAGGACATGAAAAGAAAAGTAGCGCTAGACTGGCAAACTCTGTTAGGTGGCACTAATATGTTTGGGTGTGAATAAAACCAATCTGGCCACTTTGCGACGACTCTGTCTTGTTTTATTTAGTTATGTGTTTATTGTTCGTATTTTAAAAGCTTTTTTCTCCTCCTGAGGCCGCGTTTTGGAATAGAAACATGTCAGGAAAAGACTTTTGTAAGACGTGTCCTCTTTTTTTGGATCCATTTCACTGGGGAACGAATGACGGAAAGGAGAGGAAAGAACAGTCACGGTTTTCTAAAAGTGAGGAGGAGCACGACAAAGAGAGGGAGGTAGAGGAAAAAAGAGGGGGGCAGCAGAATTGGACACTGTCCTTGTCTTGTCCAGGCAAGAAGGAAGAGACAGCATGGCTATGGGCAATGCAGTCCGGTCACAAACGCTGCAAAGACTCTGTTTCTGAGTCTCACTTACACCCTCTTCCCTGTGTGTGTGTCTGACTGAGCCCTGCCTTCCAGCGCAGGATCCGGTTTCTTCTCTTCAGGCTGCCTACTACCCCCTGTCCACCCCAGGCATGTCTGCGAGAGTGAGAGCTCAGCCCGAGCCAAGGGAGGGGGCTGAATGCGCTGTGTGTGAGAGTGATTCACTCCGCACAGGTGGGGCGCTGAGAACAATGCAGGCCTCCTGGCGCTAGCAGCCACAGATCATCCAGGAGATCAGGGCGCTGATCTCCTGCCACAACCCCCCCCCCATTGTGCAGGCACTTACTGAGCGTGGCGAGGCAACTCTGCTGGAGCACAGAAGCGCTGCAAAATGTGCTAGTATTTTCCCGTTTTTACATTTAAATACAGACAAAGGAAAACTTGTTTTCCGTCTGTATTTATATGTAAAAATCCGTTTAAACGGAAAACCGGGAGCCCTAATAATAAACAAGCAGTATTCCAAAAATGCCATAGGCTACAATGGCCGTGAACCATGCTAATATAGCCTATCTATATCCTTTTTTTTTTTTAAAGGACCAAATGCTGAAGGCAGCCAATCAGCTGTTAGCACCCTCTAGAACCTTCCCAGTAGAGTCAGTTTCCCTCAGATTTTCCCAGCGCAAGTGAGAAGTGATTGTCTTAATATATAAACAGAAACAGCCTCTACGGGGAGGAGGGTGGGTGCATGTGAATCTATGAAAGATACTTACCTGTAACTACGGTTATCCAGTATTGGTAACTTATTTTCTTATGCAGTATTGGGGTATCTTTCATAGATTCACATGCCTGTATCAGAATAGTAAGCAGTGCCATCCTATTTTTCAGTTTGTCTGTTGTGGATAATGGGAGACAACACATATTGAACCCAAAGTTTAGTTTACAAGAAAAGAACATTACTTATGTAACAAACATCTCCATACATATCGCCATAGCGAGAGAAAAAGATAATAAGACTATGTAACCAATGGTATACCATAGTCGTATTATACCAATCTTAGAAATGCTTTACATAGTTCTTTATCTATATATATTATATATATATATATATATATATATATATATATATATATATATATATAATCTACTGGCGGTCGCCAGTAGATAGTTATAGTTAGGACCGTGTTTCCATAGGAAATCCGCAACATTCTATTTGGAATAACTTTGGCGCCGGTTGACGAATCCTCGCGAAATTTTCAAAATAGGTGGGGCGCTCCACTCCGCTCCTACACTGAAAGTCTCGGGGGGATTCGTCAAGCAGGGGCTGAGAAAAAAGGGGGGGTCCCAAAACGCGTTTTCCCCATGCAATTTTCCATAGGGACCTTTAGTCCAAGGTACAGCCCGAATGGCTGAACAGAATTACTTGAAATTTGGCAGAGAGGTAGTCCTCAGGTCAGGGATGTGCCTTTTGCAGGTCTGGTGTCAATCTGTTCAGTAGTTCCTGAGAAAATCAAAAGTAAAATCATATATATGTGGGCGGAGCCTAACCACACATCTCATCCTGAGATCTGATTGGCTGTCAGCACTTCATCCAAGAAGTGTTGGCAGCCATCTTGGGACCAATATACATGATAGCACCTCATTAAAAAGCATTGCAGTTAATAGAAGGTTTTAAGACTTTAGTTACATTATAAATCATTTGTTGATGGTACCATACTCATTTAAGGAATTGTGGTATGTTCTAAGGTGATTTCACCATGTGAAAAAGCCTTCTGCTGGGATATCATGATTGAGAGAAAAATATTTTCTCATGCTTTTCCCACAGAGGTTTGGAAGGTGAACTATAAGCTAAACTGAGAGCTTATTTTCTGTAAATTCACATTATCTTTCTCAGTCATGTGAGAATGAAGTCTGACATTCTCAGTCTCTGCCCTTGTTGGATGTACATGTTTTACTGTCAGTTGATTCCTTTGTGTTCTACTGCAGCTTCCCAGAGTGTTCCAAAGAACAACTAGAGCGCTAACAGTCCTACTTATGATAAACGTATGGCACACCTGAAGCCATCTTGCTTGGATTAAAGTGGTAACTCTTAAAACATTTAATTTAAAAAGGACCAAAATGAGGGGGTTCATTTTTTCATAAAAAAATATGATTAGTGCTGCAGAAAGAAAAATTAGGGCACATTTTGAGTGACTTCTCAAATCCTCTTCTATTTCATTAAAAAATTCTGACATGCAGACTGAAACATGCACTTTCAATACCAGCAGCAGTTTTCCCTGGTGAGCAGTAGCTTTACTACAGTGATCTAATGAGCAAAAAGAGTGCTAACATTCTGAATTTATGGCAAATGTGTGACACATCTGAATGCCTTTGGAATCAAAGTAAAAAACTGAAAGTATTTCCTACCGAGGAGACTGCAGTAAATGAGGAAATTAGGAAACTTCATAACAAATAAGTCTGCCAAGATGGCTACCAGAGACAAAAGAGCCCAAATGTAGCCCAAATATCACCCAGATGTAGCCCAAGTATAGCCCAATGACAGAATGTCCCAGAGTGTTCTTAAAAACAACTAGAGCGCTTACTGTCTTCATTATGACAAAAGTATGGCACACCTGAAGCCATCTTGATTGGAATAAACTGGTAACACTTAAAACATTTAATTTAAAAAGGAACACAATGAGGGGGTTCATTTTGCCATAGAAATTATGATTAATGCTGAAGAAAGAAAATGAGGGCACATTTTGAGTGACTTCTCAAATCCTCTTCTATTTCATTAAAAAATTCTGACATGCAGACTGAAACATGCACTTTTAATACCAGGAGCAGACTTCCATGGTGAACAGTAGTTTTACTACAGTGATCTATTGAGCAACTAGAGTGCTAACATTCAGAATTTATGGCAAATGTGTGACATATCTGAATACCTTCCTTATTGAATCAAAGTAAAAAACTGAAAGCATTTCCTACTGAGGAGACTGCAGTACATGAGGAAATTAGGAAACTTCATAACAAATAAATCTCCCAAGATGGCCACCGGAGACAAAAGAGCCCAAATGTAGCCCAAAATCACCCAGATGTAGCCCAAATATAGCCCAATGACAGAAGTGTGCAAAACACTTATTATTTTGTGTTTTTGCAGTGTTATATAGTGCAGACTTGTCAGGTATTGGAGTGCTTTACATGAGCATTGGTTACATCTCACAAGAACAAATTCATTTTGGTTGTAGACATGGGGAGACTAAGTGATTTGACCAGAATCACAGAATGTCGAGCTGAAGCAGAAACCCCAACCTGGTCCCCAGTTGCAAAGTCTGCAGCTCTGGAAGTAACACCACATCCTCTCCCCTAAGTGCAACATTTAATCAAGTGGTCAACTGGATAAAAAAACCATAAAGGTAACAAATAATTTAAAAGTGCTTTCTCGCTATTTGAAAACTCAGAAAATATGTCCTTATTTTAGTCTTTTAGAGCACTAACCATAATTTTGATGCCAATAAGACCCTCTCATATATGTAATTTCTAAAGGAAATGCTCTAGGTATTACAGTTTTGATTACATCAAGATGACGTCAGGCGTTCCACACTTTTGTAATAAATATGGAATGTTAGCAATCTAGTTGTTCATTAGGATACTGTTGAGAGGCAGAGGCCAGGGGCACGGACTCTGCACCCTCCTACCTGCCTTCAATTTTCAAAGGCAACAATTTAACCACACTGAGCAGGCAGGAAGGGCCGTGGCAGCACAACAGACTATGGAGGGCAGTGGAAAGGGGGGCAGGGGCAACAAACCAACAATACAGGACTTGCAAGAGAGGCTGTGGCAATGTAATAGACCATTGTGGGCAGAAGGAAGAGGCAATGGTAGTACAACCATACATGCCAACAGACCCGATTCAGCCAGGAAACGTCCAATGTTTTTAAGCTCAAATGGGCTTTATTTGATCTGTCTCCTGTCTACAATCTCCTCTTTTTCAATGTAACTCAAAGGGGAAAATCAATACCCCAGTTTTTTTTCAAAATCTCCCTCTTACCAAGTTCAAAATGTTCGCAAGTATGGTACATTGGATCATGGAAGGAAATGGGGTAGGGACATGGACTTGGATAACAGAGGACAGGAGGGACATGGAGAGGTGCACCAAACTGACCCTGCAGGGCAGGCATCAGGATTTGCAGCAGCACAATACACCACACAGGGCATGCGGGACAGGAGTGCAGCACAACAATCCTTAGAAAGCAAGAGGGAGGGGACAGGACCATGCACATGGACGACAGAGAACAGAGGGGCAAGAGGCAGGACCATAATGGACAGACAGGCGAGAAAGCTGCAGCATAACAGACCATAAAGGGCAGGAGTGATGGATCAGGGGCATTACAATGGAACAGGCAAGCCAGGAGGGAGGGAGTAGGGGTCTGCACATGTAAACAGAGGGCTGGGGGCAGGGCAGGAGCAGCAAGATAGCCATGGAGGTCAGGCAGGATGGGCACTAGAAGCAAGACACACCATGAAGAGCAACAGTGAGACTGTGATGGCATACACACAGACCATGGAGGGAAGGTGGGAGGGGTTCAGGGGCAGCTAACTGACCACACAGGGAAGGTGGGAGGGGCCATGGCAGCACAGAAGACCATGCATGGCAAGTGGGAGGGTTAGTGGTAGCACAATGGCTATGATGGGCAAGAAGGAGGGTGCAGGGGCATGCACAAAGGACGATGGAGGATAGAAGGGAGGGTCAGGACCTGTGCACAGACAAGAAAGTTCAGGGGAAGGAGCCTCACAACAGACCGCACGGGGCAGGCAGGAGGAGCAGTTGCAGCACAACAGACCAGGGAGGGCAGAAGGGTGTGGCAGTAGAATGGACCATGTAGGACAGGAGGAAGAGGATAGGGGCATGGCATGTGGACAGGTAGGGTGGAGGTGGCAGGGACAGGTTACAGTCATCTGACAATGCTAGGCAGGTGGGAGGGGAGTGGCAGCTCAACAGAACACTCAGAGTAGATAGGAGTGGCAGGTCCATGGAACATGGTGGGCAAAAAGGATGGAGCAGGGGCATACACAAAGACATCGGAGGGCAGGGGGAAGGAGAATAGGGGCAGCAAGCTAAGCACAGAGTTTAAGCAGGAGGTCAATGATGGGGCATAGAATTGGGTAATGGAGGGCAGGAGGAGTGGACTGGTACATCATACTAAATTGAGGGCAGTGGCAGCACATCAGACCATGCATGGCAGGAGGGAGGAGGCTAGTCCATGGATTCACACAACAGAGGATAGGGAGGAGGGGGATGGGGCAGCAAGCTAACTGTTCAGAGAAGGCGGGTATTAGGAACTTTATTGTTTTTAAAACATTGTGTCTGTGCGAACTACTTAAAATATGAACAAGTATGCAGCATAATCTCACTTTTATTCAGGAAGAAGAGGACGTTTGTGACTGTGACTCCGGGCTCACTTGGCAGAAACACCCCCTGACCCTCCACCCCCTATCGCAAAATGTAATGCCCGTGAAAAGGGTAGGTGAACACAGTGTTATATAGAACATAGTCCTGAGAGCACGATTGAAAATGAAAACTAGATATAGTGTATGGTATAAACTATGCACCAAAAAGTGTGATATAAGATGAACCGGGCGTGAAATATAATATGCAATACATTGTGCGCAATGACAGATTCATTGGAGAGCGCGAGATAGCACAGGCACTAGCGCGTGCTATGCGATATGCGCCTTAGAGTGTAATATGCACAGGGCAGTGTTGTGTAACCTAACTAGTCTCTAAAGTTGTAATATAAAATATGTGCTGGGGAGTGTAACGTTGCATATGCACTGTGACAAAGATATGGATCCCAGATTGTTATAACGCACAGTGCATTGCCATACATATTACAGAGGCATCGAGGAAGGCACGTTAGATGGGGCAATATAACCTGTGCGAGGAAGGCACGTTAGATGGGGCAATATAACCTGTGCGAAGACAAGTGTGGCATGACATATTCACGGGGTGGTGTTACAGTGCACATGGGCTAGAGAGTGTCATAGCATATGCACTAGCTAGTGGAATACAACACAGAGGTGTGTGGCACTCCGCAGGCAATGGTGGGTGTAACACAGCATTGGGCTCTGCCAGGAGCACGCTGTGACTCTCAAGTGATGTTCGTCCCCTTTCCAGAGAGTAAAATAAAAAGTATTACACATCCGGCAGTGGATGTGTGTTTTATTAATCGTGAGGGGGGTTTCTTGCATAGTTTTGGTTGAATTTTTGTCGAATCCCCTTTGAATGGCTTGGTGTGCATGTGTATTAAATGTGCCCGTCAATAGCTAGCCATGTTTGTATAAATAAACGACAAGGGTGTCTACCGGGATTAGGCACGGTAGGGCATCAGACATGTCAGAGCTTCACTAGTGGTGTAAATACATTCCACGTGGATTCATTGTATGCATAGTCGCCTTTTAATGAATATCACGCAAATCGTCATGGTGATAGGTTCGTACGGTTTGTCCAGCATGTCCTAGGTGTGTCTATAAATATATATTGCTTAAAAATAATAAAAAACAGTGGCCGGCCCTGGGGATTGGGGTCAAAAAAATATAATTAGGAGACAGGCCCTGGGGGATGGGGTCATCAGGGCCAATACATTAGAATAAGAAGGGGAACCACACAGCCCCCCTTCTTAAAAAATTAAAATAAATAAAAGACTGGCATCGTGCCGGAGGCCACGCCCCCTCCTTGCAGCACTCTGCAAACGCGCCCCCTGGCGAGTTGTAAGTTGGGGAATTAATTCCTCTTCAATACTGAGGGTCCCTGAGGGCCAACTAGCCCAACAGGCATCTCCAGTATGCACCAGGGAGCTGCGCTGCAGACAGATGTTCTGAGGCCAAGCCCCTTTTTACACCTCTCTGCAACGCAGCTCTGTGGCGCTTACTGGAGGTACCTAGTGGTCTAGTTTGACCCTAGGGACCCTTAGGATTCAAGGGGACTTAATCTCTCAACTTAGAACAGCCACAGGGCGCGTTTACACAGTGGTGAAGGGAGGGGATGGGGCCTGAGGTGACGTGTGCAAACACGCACTATGGCACGTTTTAAATTGGGGATATAATTTTACTTCAATACTGAGGGCCCCTGGGGGCTAACTAGCCCACCAAGTGCTTCCAGTAAGCACCACTGAGCTGCATTGCAGAAAGGTGGTCCAGGCCGTGCCACTTTTTACACCTCTCTGCAACGCAGCTCTGTGGCACTTACTGGAGGTACCTAGTGGGCTAGTTGGACCCTAGGGACCCTCAGGATTCAAATGAACTTAATCTCCCAACTAAAAACGGACACAGGGCGTGTTTTCACAGTGGTGAAGGGAGGGGACGGGGCCTGAGTTAACGTGTGCAAAAACGCCCTGTGGCCTGTTTTAAGAGGTAGTTTTAATCCCCCTGCCCTATTATATACTAGGGGCTTACAGAGGAGGTCATGCTAATCGCAGGGGGACCCCAATGCATAATGTTCCCTAGTGTATGTAGGTGTTTTCACTGTATTCTAAGTGAATAAGTTGAGGGTACAGGATGATTTTGCAACAAGGCTTCTTTCTGCTCTTCTTTTTGTTCTTTCTGCACGTTATCCTTCTTCCTGCACTTTTCTTCATCTTTGAGGACTTCTGTTGCTTGTTTCTGCACTTCTTTTTTTTCTTTCTGTGCATTTTTTCTTCTTTCTTCACATGTCCTATCTCTGTAGGCATAGTTAGAAATTAGCATTTAAAAAACCTTTGAAATTCACTGAAAAAACCATAGGTTTCAGGGGTGTTATAGTTAGCTGGACTTTTCACTTGTACAAAACCATTGAAATTCCCCGTTATAGTTAGTTCAGCTAACTATAAATCGCGCTCCCGCAATGCACTGCTGATGACGTCACATATTACATCACTCATGACATGGTCAGTGACATCACTCATGACATCACTGATGACATCTCAAATTACATCACTGATGACATCATCCTTGTGATAGTGGCAGACCTCCTCTCCCCCTAATATAACCTTTGATACACACATTCAAAAATAGAGACTAAACTTTTCAAAACAATGGACATACCAATACCAGTTACAACAACCTCTTCAGTAATTCTAAGATCCACATACACATCCACTCATTCACCAACAGTCCTATACAGTCACTCATACATGTATTCACTCATCATATGTACTCATACACCTATACATCCTGTTACACAATGCCACTCATCCATAAAATTACTCACACACATAGTCACTCATGCTAATAAGGAATCAAACATACATTTACTTGCATATACAGTTATACACACACCACCACACTTCTACGGAAACTTACACATACTTAGTCTTTTAAACAATCACTTATAGAAACACATACTTATTCATACAGGAACTCTTTCAATCTCTCACTCTCACATATACTCACTTATATACACCAATAGTCACATATACTAGTTTAAAACATAAGTAGTTACTCATAAAGACACTATTGAGACAGTCATTCACTCACTAACACACCCATACACACACTCATCCACCCATACAGTCCTGCACACATGCTGTGTTCAACACATACAAACAGTGAGTCACTCATTCATGCACCTATGCACTACGTAATACCCCCCACCGAACCATGCAGACACTCAGACTGATACTCCAAAAACCAACTTATAACCTATATAGACACCCATGTAGCTACTCACCAACCCATGCAGCCACTTATACACAAAGTGAGAGACTGATACAGATATTAACATATTTAAACATTACTCACTAAGCCATGTATTCACTATGATACACTTAATCATTCAGTTACACAATCAATTTTTCAAAAACAAATCATCCATTTAGACACTTATATACCCATTTAGTCTTCCATCGACCTTGAGATATACATATATAAAACATATTTAATTTTCAGAAAAACACACATTCACTGGATGATGTCATCAGTGATATCATTTGAGATGTCATCAGTGATGTCATGAGTGATGTCACTGACCATGTCATGAGTGATGTAATATGTGACGTCATCAGCAGTGCATTGCGGGCGCGCGAGTTATAGTTAGCTGAACTAACTATAACGGGGGAATTTCAATGGTTTTGTACAAGTGAAAAGTCCAGCTAACTATAACACCCCTGAAACCTATGGTTTTTTCAGTGAATATATATATATAATTGCAAAAGTACTTCCGGCTTAATCCTCCAGGTCCACGACCCCAACCTCCACCTATGGTACACAATTTCATGGACTGAGTGTTAGTGACTTTCAATTGTTGCAAGATCTACAACAACTGGATTCCAGCTCCATCCGCATAAATGATGAATTTAGTAAGGCCAGACACGTTTGGAATCAGTTCAAGTCCAAATCAACGTTTTCTCCCTTGATGCTGCATGATAATCTAGACATTTTTCACGAATTGTCCATAGCTGGCATGAAAAAATTGTATACATCTACGCTACGTGAAAAAACGCAACACACCGCACAGAATAGCTGTTACATTCAGTTGGTTAAAAAACTGCAGGCAAATAACAACATCATTATCCGTCAATCAGACAAAGGCGGCAATTTGGTGCTTTGGCCTCGTGAACTCTATCTAGAGGAAGCCCACATTCAGCTTAATGATCCTCTGTGTTATAAACGGTGTGAGGCAGCTGTAATGAGAAAAGCACAAAACGATTTTCATGCTCGTTTGGTCGCCTAGAGAAGTACCGGACTATTGAGTCAGGATGAACTCAAGTTCCTCAAGAATGAACATCCAATCACCCCGGTGATTTATTTCATCCCAAAAGTACACAAGGACCCCGTTAAGCCTCCTGGCAGGCCTATCATCTCAGCCTGTGGGGGGTTATTGGAGAATACATCTGTGTACATTGACAATTTCTTGCAGGAACATGTCCGAGCCCTACCGTCATTTGTGCAGGACACAGGTGATTTTCTAAGAAAAATTGCAGACACGACCTGGGACAATACGTATTTGCTGATCACACTTGATGTAACAGCTTTATACACAAGTATTCATCATTCTGATGGCTTGAAAGCAATTGTACATTATTTGGGGAACAGACCCATTATGCTAGCCAATCATAACAAGATGTTACTAGATATGATTTCATTTTGCTTGTATAACAACTTTTTTATGTTTGACCTGTTGGAAATATTGGTTACCAGTGGTGTAGCCATGGGGGCCTGCTTTTCTCCCAGCTATGCCTGTTTGCATATGGGCTGCTGGGAGGAACAGGTCCTCTTTGGCCAACACCATGACATTTTTTCCAAACATGTGATTATATGGCTCCGCTATATCGATGACATTTTTCTGATATGGCAAGGTACCAAACAGGCAGCCCTTGATTTCATTAGTGCACTCAACATCAACACTCTTAACCTCCACTTTACGTCCAACATAAGCCAGGAGTCGGTGTGCTTCCTAGATGTAGAGATTGTTGCCAGCAATGACCAGTTAACAACGCGACTCTTTAGGAAGCCCACTGCGGGCAATACAGTGTTGCATGCCTCAAGTCACCACCCGGCACATCTTATACGCAGCATACCTTACGGGGAGATGTTGCGTATCAGGCGTATTTGCAGCACTGATTTAGAATGTGCTAAAGCGCAACAAGCTAGCAAAGCACGGTTTATTCTAAGGGGTTATACTGTTGCTATGGTTGATAGTGCAATTCTAAAAGCTAATCGTATCCTTAGGAGTGAGGTCTTAAAGAAATCTGTGCCTAGCGAAACGGTCATACCAACCAATCAACCGATTAGATTGATTGTGACCTACAATCGTCAGCATCAGGCTCTACGTAAAATACTCAAGAAAAATTGGAGCCTTGTTTGCAATGACCCTGTCATTGGGGACCTGATGTCAGCTAGTCCAGTCATTGCATTCAGAAAAGCTCGTTCGATGAAGGATGCGTTAGTCAAATCCAGTCCTGAAATTGTTGCCACTAAAATATGGCTACAGATGAGCAAGGGTTTTAAGCGCTGTTCTAGCTGCAAAGCTTGTAGGCATGGGGCTAGCAAAATGGAATTCCGTATTCCATTTTGTGACATTCCTCGCCCCATCAATAAATTTCTTACCTGCAAGACTGAATTTGCGGTGTATGTGCTGGAGTGTCCGTGTGGCCTGCAATATGTTGGCAGTACCAAGTTGCAGGTCCACAAGCGGATACTCCAGCACATACGGGCTATCAATGGCAATGATTCCACATACCCTGTTGCACGCCATTTCAAGGAGTGTCATGACAACAAAAGCGAACTCCTTAGGTTTTTTGTCATTGACTCTGTGCCCTCATTGAGACGGGGAGGGAATCCCGAGGCCCTTCTTCGTGCGCTAGAAACCCGCTATATCCTAGAATTGGATTCTAAGACCCCCGTGGTCCTTAATGCCAGTGAAGATTTCTTCACTTGTCTGTAAATCATATCTTTTCCATTAGTCTTAAAGAGATTCTCAATTGCTGTTTCTTTGATGTTTAGCCTCCACATCTTTTTAGAACTCAGGAAAAAATATTTTTTTAACATTACTTCATATTATATAAAGATTTTTGTATAGCAATATTTTTGCACTTTGTACACCACGTATCATATTGATTGGCACATTGATACAGACATGGTAGTATTCATTTATGATGGTTACTTGTATTATATATGCTCATCGACTACAAACATTATGTGGATTTTACCCACTTGGGTTTCATTTGCACAAATTGCCTATTTTGCACAGCTTATTTCGTTGTTGCACATGCAGGTGTCTGTTTTTTAAACAGATAAGTTTTTTTAAACTGTTACTGCCCGTTGGTTTTACCTTAAATTTAGATTGCACTTAATACCTGTGCTTTCTCTGTTTTTAAGGAGTGTTTTTACCAACTGTTTACTAATGTTTGTTGATCTGAGGTTGATAAATTCTTCTTTTTTACATTTATGTATTTTACTGTTAGTGAACTACAAATGTATTTTTGCATATATCCCTTCCATGTCTATTACGCTATTCATGCGTTAGCCAATCAATGTACGTTACTCATTTGCACTTGCACTTTAAATTGATCCTGCTCAGCCTCGGCGTCATGTGATCAAGGCCTTTCGTAGGCTGAAACGCGTCATGCAGGCATTGCTGTAAAACAAGAATAAAGACATTTTCTCACTTGCATCCTGGGTCAGCTTTCGTCTGTTCCTGTTTTCCTCGTGACTGTTGGTGTACAGGAGCACTCTTGGTGAAATTCTTCGATATATATATATATATATATATATATATATATATATATTATCTACTGGCGGTCGCCAGTAGATAGTTATAGTTACAACCTAGTTTCCAAAGGAAATCTCAAAATTCTATTTTGAATAACTTTGGCGCCGGTTGACGAATCCTCGCGAAATTTTCAAAACTAATGGGGCGCTCCGTTCAGCTACCCTGAAAGTCTCGGGGTGATTCGTCAAGCAGGGGCCAAGAAAAAAGGGGGGTCCCAAAACACGTTTTCCCCATGCATTTTTCCATAGGACCTTTAGACACAGCTACAGCCCGAACGGCTGAACAGAATTACTTGATATTTGGCAGAGAGGTAGCCATAAGGTCAAGGAAGTGCCTTTTGTAGGTCTGGTGTAAATCTGTTCAGTATTTCCTGAGAAAATAGCATTTAAAAGCATATATATATGTGGGCGGAGCCTAACCACACATCTCATCCTGAGATCTGATTGGCTGTCAGCACTTCATCCAAGAAGTGTTGGCAGCCATCTTGGGACCAATATACATGATGGCACCTCATTAAAAAGCATTGCAGTTAATAGAAGGTTTTAAGACTTTAGTTACATTATAAATCATTTGTTGATGGTACCATACTCATTTTAGGAATTGTGGTATGTTCTAAGGTGATTTCACCATGTGAAAAAGCCTTCTGCTGGGATATCATGATTGAGAGAAAAATATTTTCTCATGCTTTTACCACAGAGGTTTGGAAGGTGATTTATAAGCTAAACTGAGAGCTTATTTTCTGTAAATTCACATTATCTTTCTCAGTCATGTGAGAATGAAGTCTGACATTCTCAGTAAAACATGTACATCCAACAAGGGCAGAGACTGTCAGTTGATTCCTTTGTGTTCTACTGCAGCTTCCAGAGTGTTCCAAAGAACTACTAGAGCGCTAACAGTCCTACTTATGATAAACGTATGGCACACCTGAAGCCATCTTGCTTGGATTAAAGTGGTAACTCTTAAAATATTTAATTTAAAAAGGAACAAAATGAGGGGGTTCATTTTTCCATAAAAAGTATGATTAGTGCTGCAGAATGAAAAATGAGGGCACATTTTGAGTGACTTCTCAAATCCTCTTCTATTTCATTAAAAAATTCTGCCATGCAGACTGAAACATGCACTTTCAATACCAGCAGCAGTTTTCCCTGGTGAGCAGTAGCTTTACTACAGTGATCTAATGAGCAAAAAGAGTGCTAACATTCTGAATTTATGGCAAATGTGTGACACATCTGAATGCCTTCTTGATGGAATCAAAGTAAAAAACTGAAAGTATTTCCTACTGAGGAGACTGCAGTAAATGAGGAAATTAGGAAACTTCATAACAAATAAGTCTCCCAAGATGGCCACCAGAGACAAAAGAG
This sequence comes from Triturus cristatus, assembly GCF_964204655.1. Lineage (NCBI taxonomy): Eukaryota > Metazoa > Chordata > Amphibia > Caudata > Salamandridae > Triturus > Triturus cristatus. Next base: position 632,450,807 of record NC_140593.1, read on the forward strand.
CCCAAATGTAGCCCAAATATCACCCAGATGTAGCCCAAGTATAGCCCAATGACAGAATGTCCCAGAATGTTCTTAAAAACAACTAGAGCGCTTACTGTCTTCATTATGACAAAAGTATGGCACACCTGAAGCAATCTTGATTGGAATAAACTGGTAACACTTAAAACATTTAATTTAAAAAGGAACACAATGAGGGGGTTCATTTTGCCATAGAAATTATGATTAATGCTGAAGAAAGAAAATGAGGGCACATTTTGAGTGACTTCTCAAATCCTCTTCTATTTCATTAAAAAATTCTGACATGCAGACTGAAACATGCACTTTTAATACCAGGAGCAGACTTCCATGGTGAACAGTAGTTTTACTACAGTGATCTATTGAGCAACTAGAGTGCTAACATTCAGAATTTATGGCAAATGTGTGACATATCTGAATACCTTCATGATGGAATCAAAGTAAAAAACTGAAAGCATTTCCTACTGAGGAGACTGCAGTACATGAGGAAATTAGGAAACTTCATAACAAATAAATCTCCCAAGATGGCCACCGGAGACAAAAGAGCCCAAATGTAGCCCAAAATCACCCAGATGTAGCCCAAATATAGCCCAATGACAGAAGTGTGCAAAACACTTATTATTTTGTGTTTTTGCAGTGTTATATAGTGCAGACTTGTCAGGTATTGGAGTGCTTTACATGAGCATTGGTTACATCTCACAAGAACAAATTCATTTTGGTTGTAGACATGGGGAGACTAAGTGATTTGACCAGAATCACAGAATGTCGAGCTGAAGCAGAAACTTCAACCTGGTTCCCCAGTTGCAAAGTCTGCAGTTCTGGAAGTAACACCACATCCTCTCCCCTAAGTGCAACATTTAATCAAGTGGTCAACTGGATAAAAAAACATAAAGATAACAAATAATTTAAAAGTGCTTTGTCGCTATTTGAACACTCAGAAAATATGTCCTCATTTTAGTCTTTTAGAGCACTAACCATAATTTTGATGCCAATAAGACCCTCTCATATATGTAATTTCTAAAGGAAATGCTCTAGGTATTACAGTTTTGATTACATCAAGATGACGTCAGGCGTTCCACACTTTTGTAATAAATATAGAATATTAGCAATCTAGTTGTTCATTAGGATACTGTTGAGAGGCAGAGACCAGGGGCACGGACTCTGAAAATTGAAGGCAGGTAGGAGGGTGCAAAGGCAACAATTTAACCACACTGAGCAGGCAGGAAGGGCCATGGAAGCACAACAGACTATGGAGGGCAGTGGAAAGGGGGGCAAGGGCAACAAACCAACAATACAGGACTTGCAAGAGAGGCTGTGGCAATGTAATAGACCATTGTGGGCAGAAGGAAGAGGCAATGGTAGTATAACCATACATGCCAACAGACCCGATTCAGCCAGGAAACGTCCAATGTTTTTAAGCTCAAATGGGCTTTATTTGATCTGTCTCCTGTCTACAATCTCCTCTTTTTCAATGTAACTCAAAGGGGAAAATCAATACCCCAGTTATTTTTCAAAATCTCCCTCTTACCAAGTTCAAAATGTTTGCAAGTATGGTACATTGGATCATGGAAGGAAATGGGTTAGGGACATGGACTTGGATAACAGAGGGCAGGAGGGACATGGAGAGGTGCACCAAACTGACCCTGCAGGGCAGGCATCAGGGTTTGCAGCAGCACAATACACCACACAGGGCATGCAGGACGGGAGTGCAGCACAACAATCCATAGAAAGCAAGAAGGAGGGGACAGGACCATGCACATGGACAACAGAGAACAGAGGGGCAAGAGGCAATGGTAGCTAGCTGACCATAATGGACAGACAGGAGAGAAAGCTGCAGCACAACAGACCTTAAAGGGCAGGAGGGACGGATCAGGGGCATTACAATGGAACAGACAAGCCAGGAGGGAGGTAGTAGGGGTCTGCACATGTAAACAGAGGGCGGGGGGCAAGGGGGCAGGGCAGGAGCAGCAAGATAGCCATGGAGGTCAGGCAGGATGGGCACTAGAAGCAAGACACACCATGAAGAGCAACAGTGAGACTGTGATGGCATACACACAGACCATGGAGGGAAGGTGGGAGGGGGTCAGGGGCAGCTAACTGACCACACAGGGAAGGTGGGAGGGGCCATGGCAGCACAGAAGACCATGCATGGCAAGTGGGAGGGTTAGTGGCAGCACAATGGCTATGATGGGCAAGAAGGAGGGTGCAGGGGCATGCACAAAGGACGATGGAGGATAGAAGGGAGGGTCAGGACCTGTGCACAGACAAGAAAGTTCAGGGGAAGGGGCCTCACAACAGACCACACGGGGCAGGCAGGAGGAGCAGTTGAAGCACAACAGACCAGGGAGGGCAGAAGGGTGTGGCAGTACAATGGACCATGTAGGACAGGAGGAAGAGGATAGGGGCATGGCATGTGGACAGGCAGGGTGGAGGTGGCAGGGACAGGTTACAGTCATCTGACAATGCTAGGCAGGTGGGAGGGGAGTGGCAGCTCAACAGAACACTCAGAGTAGATAGGAGTGGCAGGTCCATGGAACATGGTGGGCAAAAAGGATGGAGCAGGGGCATGCACAAAGACTTCGGAGGGCAGGGGGAAGGAGAATAGGGGCAGCAAGCTAAGCACAGAGTTTAAGCAGGAGGTCAATGATGGGGCATAGAATTGGGCAATGGAGGGCAGGAGGAGTGGACTGGTACATCATACTAAATTGAGGGCAGTGGCAGCACATCAGACCATGCATGGCATGAGGGAGGAGGCTAGTCCATGGATTCACACAACAGAGGATAGGGAGGAGGGGGATGGGGCAGCAAGCTAACTGTTCAGAGAAGGCGTGTATTAGGAACTTTATTGTTTTTAAAACATTGTGTCTGTGCGAACTACTTAAAATATGAACAAGTATGCAGCATAATCTCACTTTTATTCAGGAAGAAGAGGACGTTTGTGACTGTGACTTCGGGCTCACTTGGCAGAAACACCCCCTGACCCTCCACCCCCTATCGCAAAATGTAATGCCCGTGAAAAGGGTAGGTGAACACAGTGTTATATAGAACATAGTCCTGAGAGCACGATTGAAAATGAAAACTAGATATAGTGTATGGTATAAACTATGCACCAAAAAGTGTGATATAAGATGAACCGGGCGTGAAATATAATATGCAATACATTGTGTGCAATGACAGATTCATTGGAGAGCGCGAGATAGCACAGGCACTAGCGCGTGCTATGCGATATGCGCCTTGGAGTGTAATATGCACAGGGCAGTGTTGTGTAACCTAACTAGTCTCTAAAGTTGTAATATAAAATATGTGCTGGGGAGTGTAACGTTGCATTTGCACTGTGACAAAGATATGGATCCCAGATTGTAATATGTATGGCATAGCACTGTGCGTTATAACATAGGCATCGAGTAAGGCACGTTAGATGGGGCAATATAACCCGTGCGAAGACAAGTGTGGCATGACATATTCACGGGTGGTGTTACAGTGCACATGGGCTAGAGAGTGTCCTAGCATATGCACTAGCTAGTGGAATACAACACAGAGGTGTGTGGCACTCGGCAGGCAATGGTGGGTGTAACACAGCATTGGGCTCTGTCAGGAGCGCGCTGTGACTCTCAAGTGATGTTCGTCCCCTTTCCAGAGAGTAAAATAAAAAGTATTACACATCCGGCAGTGGATGTGTGTTTTATTAACCGTGAGGGGGGTTTCTTGCATAGTTTTGGTCGAATTTTTGTCGAATCCCCTTTGAATGGCTTGGTGTGCATGTGTATTAAATGTGCCCGTCAATAGCTACCCATGTTTGTATAAATAAACGACAAGGGTGTCTACCGGGATTAGGCACGGTAGGGCATCAGACATGTCAGAGCTTCAATAGTGGTGTAAATACATTCCACGTGGATTCATTGCATGCATAGTCGCCTTTTAATGAAGATCACGCAAATCGTCATGGTGATAGGTACGTACGGTTTGTCCAGCATGTCCTAGGTGTGTCTATAAATATATATTTTTTAAAAATAATAAAAAACACTGGCCGGCCCTGGGGATTGGGGTCAAAAAAATATAATTAGGAGACAGGCCCTGGGGGATGGGGTCATCAGGGCCAATAAATTAGAATAGGAAGGGGAACCACACAGCCCCCCTTCTTAAAAAATTAAAATAAATAAAAGACTGGCATCGTGCCGGAGGCCATGCCCCCTCCGTGCAGCACTCTGCAAACGCGCCCCCAACAGGCATCTCCAGTATGCGCCAGGGAGCTGCGCTGCAGACAGGTGTTCTGAGGCCAAGCCCCTTTTTACACCTCTCTGCAATGCAGCTCTGTGGCGCTTACTGGAGGTACCTAGTGGTCTAGTTTGACCCTAGGGACCCTTGGGATTCAAGGGGACTTAATCTCTCAACTTAGAACAGCCACAGGGCGCGTTTACACAGTGGTGAAGGGAGGGGACGGGGCCTGAGGTGACGTGTGCAAACACGCACTATGGCACGTTTTAAATTGGGGATATAATTTCCCTTCAATTCTGAGGGCCCCTGGGGGCTAACTAGCCCACCAAGTGCTTCCAGTAAGTGCCACTGAGCTGCATTGCAGAGAGGTGGTCCAGGCCGTGCCACTTTTTACACCTCTCTGCAACGCAGCTCTGTGGCACTTACTGGAGGTACCTAGTGGGCTAGTTGGACCCTAGGGACCCTCAGGATTCAAATGAACTTAATCTCCCAACTAAAAACGGACACAGGGCGTGTTTACACAGTGGTGAAGGGAGGGGACGGGGCCTGAGTTAACGTGTGCAAAAACGCCCTGTGGCCTGTTTTAAGAGGTAGTTTTAATCCCCATGCCCTATTATATACTAGGGGCTTACAGAGGAGGTCATGCTAATCACAGGGGGACCCCAACGCATAATGTTCCCTAGTGTATGTAGGTGTTTTCACTGTATTCTAAGTGCCTTTTAACATAGCACTGGCTCTAGGACTGGTTAGTCAGACTCAGTTACCACCAGTATCCATCTGAAAAAGTTGAGGGTACAGGATGATTTTGCAACAAGGCTTGTTTCTGCTCTTCTTTGTGTTCTTTCTGCACGTTATCCTTCTTCCTGCACTTTTCTTCGTCTTTGAGGACTTCTGTTGCTTCTTTCTGCACTTCTTTTGTTTCTTTCTGTGCATTTTTTCTTCTTTCTTCACATGTCCTATCTCTGTAGGCATAGTTAGAAATTAGCATTTAAAAAACCTTTGAAATTCACAGAAAAAACCATAGGTTTCAGGCACGTTATAGTTAGGAATTAGCATTTAAAAAAACCTCAGAAATTCACTGAAAAAACCATAGGTTTCAGGGGTGTTATAGTTAGCTGGACTTTTCACTTGTACAAAACCATTGAAATTCCCCCGTTATAGTTAGTTCAGCTAACTATAACTCACGCGCCCGCAATGCACTGCTGATGACGTCACATATTACATCACTCATGACATGGTCAGTGATATCACTCATGACATCACTGATGACATCTCAAATGACATCACTGATGACATCATCCTTGTGATAGAGTGGTAGACCTCCTCTCACCCTAATATAACCTTTGATACACACATTCAAAAATAGAGACTAAAATTTTCAAAACAATGGACATACCAATACCAGTTACAACAACCTCTTCAGTAATTCTAAGATCCACATACACATCCACTCATTCACCAAGTCCTATACAGTCACTCATACATGTACTCACTCATCATATGTACTCCTACACCTATACATCCTGTTACACAATGCCAATCATCCATAGAGTTACTCACACACATAGTCACTCATGCTAATAAAGAATCAAACATACATTTACTTACATATACAGTTATACACACACCACCATACTTACTTCTACGGAAACTTACACATACTTAGTCTTTTAAACAATCACTTATAGAAACACATACTTATTCATACAGGAACTCTTTCAATCTCTCACTCTCACATATACTCACATATATACACCAATAGTCACATATACTAGTTTAAAACATATGTAGTTACTCATAAAGACACTATTGAGACAGTCATTCACTCACTAACACACCCATACACACACTCATCCACCCATACAGTCCTGCACACATGCTGTATTCAACACATACAAACAGTGAGTCACTCATTCATGCACCTATGCACTACATAATACCCCCCACCGAACCATGCAGACACTCAGACTGATACTCCAAAAACCAACTAATAACCTATATAGACACCCATGTAGCTACTCACCAACCCATGCAGCCACTTATACACAAAGTGAGAGACTGATACAGATATTTACATATTTAAACATTACTTACTAAGCCATGTATTCACTATGATACACTTAATCAGTCAGTTACACAATCAATTTTTCAAAAACAAATCATCCATTTAGACACTTATATACCCATTTATTCTTCCATCGACCTTGAGATATACATATATAAAACATATTTAATTTTCTGAAAAACACACATTCACTGGATGATGACATCTCAAATGACATCACTGATGACATCACTGATGACATCAGTGATGTCATGAGTGATGTCACTGACCATGTCATGAGTGATGTAATATGTGACGTCATCAGCAGTGCATTGCGGGCGTGCGAGTTATAGTTAGCTGAACTAACTATAACGGGGGAATTTCAACGGTTTTGTACAAGTGAAAAGTCCAGCTAACTATAACACCCCTGAAACCTATGGTTTTTTCAGTGAATTTCTGAGGTTTTTTAAATGTTAATTCCTAACTATAACGTGCCTGAAACCTATGGTTTTTTCTGTGAATATATATATATATATATATATATACACACATATAAATACCTATACGTATATAGCTTAATATTCGTAGCTATCATAAAGAAAACAAAAGTCTCCTCCCAGGGGCTAGAAAGAGGTTTACCTCAACGGAAAAGATGGTGAAGTACTGCTTGGCCCGCCGCTGCATCTGCATCTTGTGCGGATTCCAGGCAATAGTGCTGCGTGAAGGTATGAGTGGTACTCCAGGTTGCAGCACGCCAAATCTTTCTCAACATTACTCCTGCGAACCGGGCCGTTGAAGTTGCAACCGATCTGGTAGAGTGAGCGTTTACTATCCTTTTCAAATGCTTGTTGGCCTTGATATGACAGAATTGGATTGCAGCAGAGATCCATCTTGCGATAGTGGCTTTTGTTTTTGCAGTCCCTTCCCTGCCTTGGCCGTAAGCAACAAGCAATTGATCAGTTTTCTGAATGTCCTTTGTTCTTTCAAGATAAAACTTAAGGCAGCGTTTGACATCAACTGTATGAAGCTCCTGTTCCGCAGGACTTGAAGGTTGCAGAAAATAGGACCGGAGTATAACCGGCTCAGTGAGGTGGAACTGAGAAGGCACTTTATGGATAAACGTGGGATTACTCCTTAAAATCACAGCATTATCCTTAAATAACAAGAAAGGTTTCTTAGTTGTGAAAGCCTGGATCTCACTCTCCCTCCTGGCAGAAGTGAGGGCCAGAAAAAGGGCGACTTTCCATGTGAGGTATTTCAAATCAGCTTTATGAATGGGTTCAAATTGCCTTTTCATGAGCTGTGCAAGAACCACATTTAAGTTCCATTCCGGAGGAGGTTATGTTACGGTATGTTAGCCATCATTTGTAGCATTTGTAGCGTGCACGGATACTCGCAAGTGTCCCGGCGCGAAAGCCTATGCAGGAAAAAGAAGAAGTGGAGAAGCGGCTAAGCAACTTAATCAAAAAGCAAGGTTTTTAACTGCTTCTTGAACAAACTAAAATCGTGATTGTTCCTGAGCTCAAAAGGCAGACTGTTCCAGGCCCTGGTCGCCCTAACGGAGAGGGAGCTCCCTCCCATTCTGGCAAGGCGGTAGCGTGGAATGGCAGCAAGGCATTGTCCCGTTGACCGGAGGTGTCTAGATGGCACATAGAAATGTAAACGCCTCCTGAGGTATGGGGGTCCAGACTTGTAGAGGGCACCATGGGCGATAGTAAATGTCTTAAACAAAATGCGCTGGTCAACAGGCAGCCAGTGTAAATCGCGAAGAAACTGCTTGATTCTGGAACTCCCCGGAATGCCTAGTAGCATTCCAGCGGCCGCATTTTGAATAGTCTGCAGCTTTTTTATCTGGTAGCGGGGAGGTGCCCTCACTGGAGGGAAAACACAGAACAGTCCTTTCATGAATTGTTTGACAAGGCTTGATGCATACAGAGAAGTGCCACACAAACCTCTTCGATTGCGAGCGATGGAAGCTAAATGCACCTTAACCGAAGAGAAAGCTAATCCTGGTTTTGCCAAGGAGAGAAGATATGGTCAAATCTGTTGCTGGGATATCTGAAATGGATGTAGATTATTTCGTTGGCACCAGACACACAAGCCTAAATGGAAAAGATTCTATGTCTTTTGTTGCTTTCTGCTCTAGATTTTGAATGTCTCAACACTCCTGAGAAAAGTTCATGTCCTTGAATTCCATGAATTCAGGAGATAGGCATGCAAATGTAGAGACTCTGGATTCGGATGATGCACTTGACCGTTGACAGAAACAAGACCTATTCATCTGCAGCTATCACCTCCTCTTCTGAGAGGTGAAGAAGTTCCGGAAACCAATGCTGCCTGGGCCACCTGGGTGCGATGAGAATCAGGCGACTTTCCCCCATCCCATTGGTCCCCCAGAGTGCTGACCAAAATGAAGCTGGAGAGATAAGCGTAGGCATAAATCCCTGACCATTGCATCAAAAGGGAATTGCCCTGAGACCCCGGGAGGGGGTACCTGCTGGCATAGAACCGGCATTTGGTATTAGTGTTCGTGGCAAACAGGTCCAGAGCTGGTTTTCCCCATAGAGCAAATACTCTCTTCAACTGGACTTGATTGAGTTCCCATTCGTGGCAATTCTCTGTCGCTCTGCTGAGAGCATCTGCCAGCGTGTTGTGTAGACCTGGAACATGTTCTGCTTTGAGAGAGGTTCCTTGCTCTGTTACCCAATCCCACAGTAACTGCGCTTGTGTAGAAAGCGTGAGAGATTTAGTTCCTCCCTGTTTGTTTATGTAGAACATACTGGTCGTGTTGTCCGTACGTACTAATATGGAGGAGCCCGCTATCCTCAGAAGGACAGCTTGTAAGGAGAGGAATATGGCCTTCAACTCTAGGCTGTTGATATGGCTTGGCTTCTGGGCATTGGACCATTTGCCTTGAATTTGAAGGTCCTGCAAATGGCCTCCCCAACCATCCATGGAGGCATCTTTTGTCAGGATGAAATCTAGTATTTCTTGCAAGAAAGTAAACTTTTTGAAAGGTTTGGTACCACCATTTCATTGCTGTCTTCATGACCGGGGTAACGTGAATGATGTCTCCGAAAGATCCTGATGTTTGAACCCATTACTTCTGTAATTCTTCCTGGAGAGGTCTAATTTTGAGTCTGGCCAAGGGAACCAGATTGATCGCTGACAACCATATCCCTAGCAGCGACTTGCATTTTCTCACTGAAACGGACCTTTTTCTTGATATGTTCTTTGCCAAAAGACGTAGTCGGATCTGACGTTCTTCCGACAAGAATGCTTTGCATTGAACATAGTACCATTCCTGGGAGCCAGATTGGACAGTTTGACAGGGGATAAAAGAGGGCTTTCTGACGTTGACCGTCAAACATAGTTTGCTGAACAGTTGTAAACAATGGTTGGTGGTCCAGGACGCTTGTACGACTGGCTATTAAAAGCCTCTTGGTGACCAAAATTGCCATTTTTACAGACTTTTCCTCCTACTCAGAAGCTTCTATTTCGACCAATTTCAGGCAGGAAAATGACTAAACACACTTATTTTAGTTCCAAAAGTGATAATTAATATGCAATAGTCATTTACAGTCCAAAGATTAAACATTAAAAAATGACCATTTCTGACCAGCTGGAGAAAGTTCGACAGGTTCGGGGTCATCGTTTTTCATCAGAAAATAGCTTTTTTGGACTGTAGAAAAAACGATTTAAAATGTCAATTGGATTGTGCCTCATGTTGAATAATCACTTTTTAAGGGCTCACACTGACCAAAATTGCCATTTTTACAGACTTTTCCTCCTACTCAGAAGCTTCTATTTCGACCAATTTTGGTCCGCTGAGAGGGGGGGCACCACTGATTTACTGCGGCGTCCCAAGAAACCCCGGCCGCACAGCCCCAACTCTATTGGGGTGTTACCACGGGGCAGCGTACCAACCCCAGGGCCTCAACACAGGAGAGTCTCAGGTCCAGAGCCGGGCAGCGCCCAGTGGCCGTTCCAAGGACGAACGGGCCTAGTCACGGCGATCCTTACCGTGTCTCTATGCCACAGCAACAGGCACACTCGCTGCAGGTCGCGGGGGGCTCGGTCAATTCCACCACTCCTCCACTAGCTCTGGCGAGCCCCCAGGGTATTAGGCCTCCGACCTCTGCTGGATCCGGGCCGCAGGGATCACTGTTCGGACCAGGCGCCGCCGACCCCAGCTCCGCAGATCAGGCCGCAGCACACCCGACCGTGCAGCGGGACCGGAACTGCCGCAAACTTCAGAGAAACTTCAATTCGCTATAACCATATACTCCTCTAATCGTTATCGGGACCGCAGATGGCAGCATAGGCAAGGTTTAGGCAAGGTTTAGGCAGGAATAGGTGCCAGATTATTGTCTCGGGCTTGGAGCTCCTCGCTAAAGCGACCGCGATTTTAGTCAGTTGGCCATGCCCCAACCATGATGTTATATTAAGAGGAACCCTTCACTGCAAGTTGCACGTCCACACTTTCTTGGGGGACTACAGCCCTACCTGGCATTGGGGCAGGTCGCCGCCCACGAGTCCCGTTTGTGCCAGAAGGTGCTCAGAGGCTGCTTGGGGCTCTGGCACCACAAGTTGCACATCCGCACTTTCTCGGCGGACCACAGCCCCCACCTGGCATTGTGGTAGGCGCCGACCACGAGTCCCGTTTGCACCAGGAGGTGCTCAAAGGCTGCTTGGGGTTCCAACGGCACGGGAGCCCTTCACCGCAAGCTGCACATCTGCACTTTCTCGGGGGACCACAGCCCCTACCTTGCACTGGGGCAGGCGCCGCCTATGAGTCCTGTTCGCGCCAGGAGGCCCTCAAAGGCTGCTTGGGGCTCCCACGGCGCAGGAGCCCTTCACCGCAAGTTGCACATCCGCACTTTCTGGGGGGACCACAGCCCCCACCTGGCATTGCGGCAGGCACTGCCCACAAGTCCCGTTCATTCCAGGAGGCGCTCAAAGGGTGCTTGGGGCTCACTGCAAGTTGCACATCCGCACTTTCTTGGGGGACCACAGCCCCCACCTGGCATTGCGGCAGACACCGTCCCTCTCGCGCCAGTAGGTGCTCAAAGGCTGCCTGGGACATGCCCGGGTAAAGCCCAGACCAATGGTGGGCCTGTCCACGCCCGCCAGAGCCAGGAGAGGGCTGGGCTGGGCATACTCTTGGTTTTCTTTTCTAGGGTTTCGTGGTGAAGGCACCAAGAGCCAACCTGGTGAAGCTGTGTGACGGTAAAAAGCTTTAACCTCCCATACTTATAAGGCTAATTTCAGTATGGAGAAACGGAAACCTACGCCTGTTGCAAAAATTACTGATACTACTTTAGATGGTTTCCTTTAAAAGGCAGTAGGGGCTATTAAAAAGGAAATAAAACTGGCGGAGCGAAGACTCTCACTAGCCCCACTCCCTGATCTATCTGCTTCTGCCACCTCTGACTCTCGTATAGCTATGGCTGAAACTGACTCTGATCAGAGGTTGCAAGCCCCACTTTCGCCTACTGTTATAAATCTGAGCCAGGGTGATCTATGTGCTACACGTGATGCAGTTGAGCCTACTCCCCGTCCAACATAGGCAAAGACTGGGTCTCAGACTGCAAAAGGAGGAAAAAGGAAGTGTACTGAACTGGCAGGGGCTGATCATAGACTGAAGGCCCACTCACCAAGGGTCAAGAGAACTAAACAAACCCATTCGTTAAGAAACATATGTAGATCTTGTGCTGTAGGGGGAAGAACTATCGCACAAAATGAAATGAACACATCTACTGAAAGATTTAGTAAAGTAGTACAAGAGGCCCAGGAAACCATTTTAGCTCATTTAGTTTGCATAGAAGAGCACCTTGCTCGATTATTGCACGTTTCAGGGAAAATAATGACAACTGAAAAACAAAACGATATGGCCACTCTACCAAGCTGTATAGATAAGAGGGTGGATGATGTCCCAATTAGTGCCACCTTGAGTGGGTTGTCCTCTACAAGTGGAAATCCTACTCGAAGCAATCGGGCCTCCTCCCATGAGTTCCCCCTCATTAATGCCAACAATAATTTGACGGCCCCATCACTATGGGAACTTGGGCCGGAAGGGAATTCCATTGAGGATAACTGAAAGTTAGGTCCTGGGGTCACAAATCGATCAAGACCTGGCCCTTTAAACTGGGGAGGCAGCCACAAGGAAATACAAACACAAATGGCCAGTGCATGGTCCCCAAAGCAGGCGGGGTGCAAATAGCATCTAAAACCTTCCCCCAGATTGCACACCGTACACATTGATATTGACAGGGGTCCCCCACCTTGCCTCGGGCCAACAAGAAAGCTGCCAGAGCCTTATTAACAAATCAGAGCATTGGTGCCCTAGGAGAATTCCATCTTGGATAAATTGGCCTGAACACATCATCATGGCAAGGCGGGTGAGCTTTTGTTGGAGGAGACAGGGAAAGTTTTATTGATTTTATGTTAATCTCGTGGAAGCACTTGCCGCTTGTTAGTGATTTTGAGGTGAATCCAAACAATGGCAGTGACCATAATACCCTCACTGTTTCCCTCAGTATAATAGCCTAGGCAGGAAAAGATGATGGCTGCCTCATTCACTATAATCGCAACAAAGGGGTGAGATTAAACTGGGGTAAAATAAACCTTACCCAATTTGAGGGTAAAACTGTCACAGCAAATGTGGACTCTATTATGAGATGCCTCCAACACAACGCTTCCCCAGACGAGGTGGTTCATGATTTTATTTGGTTGGTGCAGATATAGCCAAAACTCTAAGCAGACCTGTCCAGAGAAGCGAACCACGGGAGAGACAGTGGTTCAATACTGAGTGTTCCAGAGCCCAAAAGAACCCTAAAATGGCCCTTCATGCCAACCCTCAAGATGGAACCCAAATCAAGAGTGCTAGATTGGCATATAAAACTATTATTAATCAAAGGAAAGAAGAATTAAGACAGACACTAAAAGTTTTAGGGACATCATTAATCGCCCTTTTTTTACGGACGAGTTTGGGCAAATGGATTCTCCGATTTTGGAGGAAGCCTGGTTATCTCATTTCTCGGCCTCATTTAACCCAAATTGCGTCCAGTTAGAGGAGAAAAGTGAGGATTTGCCATTAGACTTAACCCTGGCCTCCCAATTGAGGGCATCCCTTTCAGTAGTCACGGTTGAAAAGGCTTTAGCTAAGGAAATCTGTATGAAAGCCCCAGGCCCCGACGGGGTCCCATTAGATCTGCTTAAAATTAACCCCAATCTTTGGGCACCCCTGCTGACCAACATTTTTAAAGCAGTGGTGAATGGCCCTATCCCAGCAACCTGGAAGGAGGTCATTGTGGTTCATGTGTATAAAAAGGGCAACAGGAGTGACCCTGCCTGCAAAGAAGTTATAAAAGATTCCTAGACGGAGACTCTCCAACCTAAATAGGCTGTACCAATATATCTTAAAATAGGAGAGGGGCCCTTTAAACCAAAGAGGTAGAGCACCGAAATAGACACAAGTCAACAAAACAGGTTTCCCCTTTGGTAAACTTAAACAAATCAGTTTGTCCCCAATACTCTTTCACACCATATCACTAAAACATAAATCTAAGAAACAAGGGGGAGAAAAGAGGGTAAATTAAACTTAAAAATACTCCTAAATATATATTCAGCAATTTATTACAATAATCATTAAAAAGCACAAAACACTTAAATTCTAAAAACAATGATGTTATTCACATTCCATGAATTAAAAACAAAAAACTTGCATTACATCAAATACATTTAAAAAGCAGGTATTAAAATCTGATTGAAAGACAAAGAAAGACGCAAGAAAAGTGGGAGAACACCTATGACAGTGAACTCACATCATTATACAAAACACTAGCCCATAATAGATCATTTATGACAGTCGGAATATTTCATTTCTTATTATTTCCTCTCTCTACCAAAATGTCCAAATATCTAGTGCTTACAATGTTTTGAAACCAAAAGCAAAGGCATTGACGCATTTCGGTGGGTACTAGCGTATATCATCCACCTTTTTCAGAATAAGTGATATCTCCCAGCTAGACTTTGTAATCTATACAATATATAAAAAAGAAACCACAAATTACACATAATTAAAAAAAAACCCTATAGTAAATTTATATACTGGTGATACACTGCTCAAATATTATAAAACATTCACCTCATTCTGCGTTCATACCATTAACAACACACCAAAAAATATGATAACATTAATGTCATGGAGGGAATACCTTCAAAATAGAAATATATTAACTCCTAGTCCACCTCAAAAGGAGTCTATAAAATGCAAAATTGGAGGTAAGTAATAATACCTTCCAAATGTTTCATAGGGATCTGAAAATAAGTTCATATTGTGCGTTAAATATCATACTTGGTATCACTATCCTTCCTCATCTAGGAAATACATAGTGGGGGTTACCTGTATTCCATATGTAACAAACCCTTAGTGATGAAGATAATGTGCACCCAGGAACCAGCACCTACAAATAACAATTAAAAATCCAAAACTTTGCTAATACAAAAACAATGAGTGCACTCTTACTAAATAAACGGAACAAAAATCCTGGTCCATTCATCCATATCTCTTTTACCTTCAATATTCTTCTGACAGGCTACAGGCTAATTTCCCCTATTGATGCCACGGCTAAGGTCTTGGGGAGGGTCGTCCTTGCACTACTAGAGGCCTGGGCGATTAACACAGGGATCATGTCAAAAACGCAATATGGCAGAGCAGTGCCTAAAATGTATTTATCCCTGATTATTGGCAAGTAGATGAAGGCCAGGGTGGGTTCTATCCACCTGGCCTTCATGGACTTGTCCAGTGCTTTTGAGACAGTTAATCAGGAGAAATTGTGGGCACTAGTGGGGAAAATGGGTGTTGAGGAAGCTCTGATCTCCCTTTTGCGTAGGCTTCATGCTTCTGTAGTATGGCTTATAGGTCCATTGTCGACATTTGCTAAGTTTATGAGCTTCACTGCCATGAGGCTGCTTTTGCGCCCGACACTGCAGGCATATATTTCGCAAGACCCTGTTTGTGTCCCTTTTCACATGAGAACTGTCTACCTTGCACGTTCTCTGCTGTGCTCTGAGGTTTAGTCTGCATATGCTGTTCAAGGTTAAACAAAAATGCCTCTTGTTATTCTGCTGCACCATAGAGCGTGTTAGTTGAAATAAACATTTTAAACTATACTGTGTCTCGGATTACTCGCATTGTGGACAAGTACAAGTGAATGAGCGAAAGAGTGACTGGCTTCCGCGATTCCCAAGATAGAGTGACGTGTTCTGGGTTGTCTAATCATTGGGAGCTTCGCTGTAGACGGAGAACGAATGAGACACTATAGCTAGTCGGTTTGGGATTTTGGGTACTAATGTGGTAGGTTGGTACACCCCTATTCACTGAGGTAATGTTTTCCTGTGCATAGTTCTGTATATGTGGAGTATCCCCGCAACACTTCTACCACTGTTGCGATAAGATACGGCCCCCAGGGGGAGAAGACTAGGCCTATTGTGTCAACAGAGGGTGTACGGCAGAGGTGCATTTTAGCTCCTTTTCTTTTTTTTAATCTACACTAATGGCGTAGAGGCATTTTTAATAGAGAAGGACATTCACTTCCCGCCAATTGGAGGCAATCTGGTCACGCTCCTATAAAATGCGGACAACTCTTTGCTAATGGCTCTGACAGCAAACAGCCTCCAAAAATCACTTAATGCTTTTACAGATTTAATGTCAGCACTTGATTGAAAAGTCAATCTTATTAAATCGTATATAATGGTGTGGACTCAAATCGACCAAAACTAGAAAGTTTGTAAGGGGTAAGACCATTGACAAGCTGACCAATTTTACTTATTTGGGGAACATTTTTAATAACACTATGAACTGGGATCCACTTGTCACTGCAAGGGTGCAACATACTAGCCGGGTTGTCGAGGGGTTATTCTGCTTTGCCTGTAAGTTAGCGTGAGAAGTTGGCCTGGTATATGCTGTCCACTACTTAAAGTGGGCACCTTGCACCAGTCCAAACGACCCTTATTGATGATTAGGTTAAAGACAACCTTTATTGAAAGCTATCCTATTGGTAGCTATGGAGAGCAGCCTTCAGGCTAAGTCTCGAAGGAATGTAAAGCAGCTTGTTTTACCAGATCAGAACCTCCTGAATGACCAAATGAAAGGAAAACCACACAAGAGATATATAAAATATATGTATTTATTACTAAACACTCTCTACTAACCTCTTTATGAGATTAGAGCACAAAGCACACAATATTAAATCACTAGAACGACAGTAAATAGCACAATACACAGCGGGCTCCAGGGGGAGACCTAACCATATACTAAGAAAGTGGTATAACAACCACGACTTAACTAGACACAGTGCCTAGAGCAAATAGAATCCCTGGGACCTAAAGGAACCACCCAAAGTAGTGACACAGGGGACCCACGGAGGACGGGTGCAGTGTGTGAACACAGGTGCGAGCTCCGTACAACTCTATGGAAAAGTTGCGGTCGGAATTTTAGAGTTTAAGGACATTTCGGAGAGGACTTTAAGCAAACCCTTTCAAACATAGAAGGTTCTAAGGCCATCACCGTTGCGAGTACCGAGGTAACCGTGTTACCTATCCCAGAGGAGCCGGGTGCATAGGGGTCAAATGATGTCGGAAACCTTTGTCGTTTTCAATGGCGTAATGCGAAGAAGTGCTGCTGCCAGGAAGATGAAGTGTCCGGTGGAATCAAAGCCTGGATCCGAGGTGAGAAGAACCTGAAAGCAGAGGGGACTGAGTCTGGGTCACTTCACAGTGACCAGGGGCACGATGAATGTCCACCAATGTCAGATGCTTGGCAACTGCAACCCAAGCAGGCAGAGGAAATCAGCTTCAGTGAGGACCAGCAAGGTCTTGGGAACTCTCCAAGCTATGGAGAGTCAGGGCACGTCTGGAGCAACCAGGAAAGCCAAAGTTACCTTCACAGGGACCCACAGGTCGACATAAGAGGATTCTCGAAGGGACCTCGAGCTGAATCACAAAGTACCAGCCCACGGAACATTCGTGGAGTGTAGGCCGGAAATCTTCGGTGGGAATACTGCTCTGGGTCAGGACTACACGTAGCCCAAAGATCATCCTCAGGGATAGCCAAAAAGCATATGCTGCTGCAAAACTAAGCGGTGCACAGGGGTTTGGGTTGCACGGTCCCCACGAGGGATACGGGCCTTAGAATTGCTGAGAGTGCAGATCAACCTAAGAGACCTCGGGAACCCACCTCCTGTGTTGCAGTAATCTTCGGAGTCCTCAGGAGCTCGGGAGATGCCCACCGGTCAGATGCGTTAAAGGTGTCTGTCTTGCAGGGAAGTAACTCCTTTACTCCAAGGGAGATTCTTCGGTCATCCAGCATAGTGTAGATCGTCGAAGTACTTGGTTTCTGTAGCAGAGTTTAGTCCAGGTAAAATCTAAAGTCCTGTAGTCAGGGTTTCTAGTGTATACCCAAGGAAGGGGTGTGACAAACTCTGGGGACCCACCTAGGGGAGGGTCAGGACAGAGGGGTGGCCACACCCATTGTAGGAGAGTAGGATCTGCTTCTTACAGTTACCCCCACTTTTTGCTGATGTTGCACTGTTTTTGACTTAGAGGAGTAAGCAGATAGCCTGCCTGTGATCCTGCTATTCAGGACCCCAGTCTAAATTGATTACATGTACTTTAGGTACACTTCAGTTTGGACTCTGGGGTACCCTTATAAGTCCCTAGTATATGGTATACTATGTACCCAGGGCATAGGTACCCCAGAGGCCTCCCAGGGGCTGCAGCATGTATTCTGCCACCCCTGAGAGACCATTGAAAATGACACCACAGGTCTGCTAAAGCAGCCTGTGTAAGGAGGAGATATAGGTTCACTATATCTATCCTAATCAATGCACATATAAACCTATCAGTCACCCCTATGGCAGGCCTTATCAATCCTGAAGGCAGGGTGCTGGGTTTTATGTGAGAGGGTGCCCATGCATGAGCAGAGCCCCTCTGCAGCCTTCGGAACCTATATTACGGGGTTGTTTGTGATGCGGCCAACCATATATACTTGAGTGCATTATAACCTTGCGGTAAATGCTAACTTTAAAACGGCTGCATGGAAACATGTGTTTGGTGTCAAACACCTTGGCATCGTACCTCCCCGCCAGTAACTGGCGGGGGAGGTACGATTCCACCCTCATAGAGGGAGAAATATGACAACACCGGTACACCCGGTACCAGCTTTCTCGACCCTGGCATCACAAGATGGATGCTGCCAGCCACTGACACGAATCTGCCGTCCTGCTGCTGGATGAAACTCTGGCAGGGGAAAGCTTGGCAATAGGTTTCCTGTCACATGGAGGTGTGACCACCTTCTAGACAGGCTTTAGTGTATTTTAGTTGGGTGGGTGCACTCAGAGTGCTTTGATGTCTGCACTGGTGGCACATTTGGTGTCCCTGTGCATAGTCCAGCTCAAACCGGTTGCAGGAGCCATCAGCTTCTGCTCTGGTGCGAAACTGGACAAAGGACATGGGTGTAGCCACCCCTCTGTCCTGACCCTCCAATAGGTGGGTCCCCAGAGTTTGTCCCACCCCTTTCTTGGGTATAAAGTAGGAACCCCTGACTACAGGACTATAGACTTTACCTGGACTAAACTCTGCTACAGAAACCAAGTACTTCGACGATCTGCACAACGCTGGATGACTGAAGAATCTCCCTTGGAGTAAAGGAGTTACTCCCCTGCAAGGCAGGCACCTGAAACGCATCTGACCGGTTTGCATCTCCCGAGCTCCTGAGGACTCCGACGATTTCTGCAACACAAGAGGTGGATTCCCGAGGTCTCTGAGGATGATCTGTGCTCTCAGCAATTCTGAGGCCCGTATCCCTCGTGGGGACCGTGCAACCCGAATCCCTGTGCACTGCGTACATTTGCAGCAGCATAAGCTTTTTGGCGATCCCTGAGGCTGTGCTTTGGGCTACTTGTAGTCCTGACCCGAGCAGTATTTCCACTGAAGAATTCCGGCCTACACTCAACGAGTGTTCCGTGGGCTGGTACTTTGTGCTTCAGCTCGACTTCCCTTCGCAATCCCTGGTCCGTCGACCTGTGGGTCACTGTGAAGGTAACTTTGACTTTCCGTGGGCTTTCCTGGTTGCTGCAGACGTGCCCTGACTCTCCATAGCTTGGAGGGTCCCCAGAACCATTGCTGGTCCTCAATGAAGCATCTTTCCTCTGACAGTGTGGGCTGCAGTTGCCAAGGCTTGTTGGTGTTCAATCCAGACACTGACCCCCCAGCATTCGACATCCTTCGTGGGACAGCTCACCTCCGTACTTTGCAGCCATGGAGACCAGGAGACGTCAACGATGACCAAAGTCAAGCTTCACCTCTTCACACCTGAAACACCCGACATCGGTGGGCATTCGTCTATCGTGCCCCTGGTCACTGTGAAGTGACCCAGACTCTGTCCCCTCTGCTTTCAGGTTCTTCTCAGCTCCGATCCAGGCTTGATTCACACCGGACACTTTTCATCTTCCTGGCAGCAGCACTTCTTCGCATCATGCCATTGAAATCAACGAGCGTTTCCAACACCACTTGACCCCTATGCACCCGGCTCCTCAGGGATAGGTAACACGGGTACCTCAGAAGGTTCTAAGGCCAGCACCCTTGAGAGTACTATGTTCCAAAGGGTTTGCTTGAAGTCCACTCCTAAGTGTCCCTAATCTTTAAATTTCCAACCGTGACTTTCTCATAGAGTTGTACGGCGCTCGTGCCTGTGTTCACACACTGCACCCGTCCTCCATGGGTCCCGTGTCACTACCTTTGGTGGTTTCTTGGGGTCCCAGCGATTCTACGTGCTCTAGACACTGTGTCTTGTCAAGTCGGGGTTGTTATACCACTTTCTTAATATAGAATTTGGTCTCCTCCTGGAGCCCACTGTGTATTGTGCTATTTACTGTCGTTCTAGTGCTTTAATATTGTGTACCTTGTTCTCTAATCTCATAAAGAGGTTAGTAGAGAGTGTTTAGTAGTAAATACATATATTTTATGTATACCTTGTGTGGTTCTCCTTTCATTTGGTCATTCAGGAGGTTATAATCTGGTAAACCAAGCTGCTTTAGATTCCTTCGAGACTTAGCCTGAAGGCTGCTCTCCATAGATACCACTAGGATAGCTTTCAATAAAGGTTGTCTTTAACCTAATCACCAATAAGGGTTGTTTGGACTGGTGCAAGGTGCCCACTTTAATTAGTGGACAGCATATACCAGGCCAACTTCTCACACCCATGTCCGTTATCCAGTTTCACGCCAGAGCAGGAGCAAATGGCTCCTGCAACCGGTTTGAGCTTGACTATGCACAGGGACACCAAATGTGCCCCCAGTGCAGACATCAAAGCACTCTCAGAGTGCACCCACCCAGCCCCAATACACCAAAGCCTGTCTGGGAGATGGTCACACCTCCCTGTGACAGGAAACCTATTGTCAAGCCTTCCCCTGCTCGAGCTCAGCTCAGCAGCAGGAGGGCAGACTCATGTCTGTGGCTGGCAGCGTCCATTTTGTGATGCCCAGGTCGAGAAAGCTGGTACCGGGTGTACCAGTGTTTCACATAAGTCCTGCTAGGAGGATGGAATCATACCTTCCCCGCCAGTTACTGGCGGGGAGGTATGAATCCAAGGTGTTTGACACCAAACACAACATGTTTCCAAGCAGCCATTTTAAAGTTAACATTTACCGCGAGGTTATAATAATGCACTTAAAAATATATGGTTGGCTGCATCACAAACAACCCCGGAAAATAGGTTCCGAAGGCTGCAGAGGGGCTCTGCTCATGAATGGGCCACCTCTCACATAAAACCCAGCACCCTGCCTTCAGGATTGATAAGGCCTGCCATTGGGGTGACTGATAGGTTTATATGTGCAGTGATTTAGAATAGATATAGTGAACCTATATCTAAGTAAGGGGTGTATGCACCCCCTTACACAGGCTGCAGTAGCAGACCTGTGGTGTGATTTTGAATGGTCTCTCAGGGTACATAGTATACCATATACTAGGGACTTATAAGGGTACCCCAGAATCCAATCTGGAGTGTACCTAAAGTACATACAATCTTTCTTTCAAATCTTTATTTCGGTTAATTCCAACCATAAAAGATACAAATAAAATTAACAATAAAATACATTCTTAATAAATCCAATAGTTTCAGAACAACGTAGTGGGGCAAATTGATCCGTGGTAATTACATGATCCCATTCAAATTCGCCAATAAAACCTATCTACATCAATAAATATTTTTTAAAAATGCATGTAAAATGCCAGGCTTTTTTTTTTTTCCCTTTGGCAAAAAAAGGAAAAGAAAAAGAAACCAAACATTTAAAATCATGACTTATTCCAACATACAATTATTATACTGAGTATTTGATAGGTTTAATTTTACAACTAAATAGCAAAACAGTATTATTAACAGCAGAGGGGAACACGATTCATCACTAAGGCAACCATTTTTCTAAAGTGCAGAATGTTTCGTAGTTTAAGGTCATTAGTCCCCTAGTGACTAAAATTTTAGTCCCACTTTATTCCATATAAGATATACATTGAATAGGAATATGCTTACACTGAAGACAACTGTTTGTGACGTGTCTGTCTTCAATATACGTTCTGCCTCTTTGCAATGCCTAATGTTCAGGTTTTTACAGAGTGGTCTTATCCATTTTTTCCTAGCCGCATCATATGCAGGACAGCAGAAAAATATGTGTAGGTCATTTTCTACGGCCATTTTTGCACATAAAGTGCACTGATCACCACGGTTATCATCATGGCTTTTGCCCCAGCTTGATTTATTAATATTTAGCTGCACAACCCCATACCTAATTTTCAAAAACAGGGATTTCGCTAGTTGGGGGCGCACCTCGTCGAGAAACGGTTCAAACTGCGGAGCATTTTTAAAAGCTATGAATCTTAATGTAAGAGACCCCACAGAGACACCATGTAGCACCCTGTCATTAATGTGTGCCCAAAATAATAGTTTTAGTTGTTTCTTGCAGGCCAAAGTTCATTGGAGGGGATACTCTCAATAATGGGAAACACCCAACGTAGTCATCCATACTGCTACATGTTTAAACCAGGGGATCTCCTTACACTGATCAAAATTCATGATCTCATCTAGACCTTCTCTATAATGAAGGAGCTCTGGTGTTGACCAAATTCTCACCCAAAATAAGAGGGGTCTTAACAATGCATGATGGTCAGTCCGTTTAATCCCAGTGGTCATGGACCTTAATCTTAGAGGTGTTCTAGTAGGGATATTTAATAATTTCTGAATGAAATTATTTTCTCCCTTTTCAAAGCTATTTTTACAATAAGGCCCCCATATTTCCGCTCCATATAGGGAGGCTGATTGAGCTTTATATTTAAAAACCTCCAGTGCGGGGGAAACAGCTTTTGATGTACTAGCCGAATTTTTTTTTAAAATTGGCAATGAGTTTTGGAGCAAGATTATTTTATTTTTTTCCATTTGCGGCTTCTAAGATAGTTTGGTATCCAATGTTATCCCTAGATAGTTAAAACTTTGCACATATTCTAGTTTTTGATCTTTTAATACTAAATCCTTTTTAAAAGATTTATGAGGATTTATAGACATGTATTTTGTTTTGCTGGAATTGATTTCAAGGCCTTTGGTAGTACAGTATACATAAAAAGAATCCACAAGACATTGCAGTCCCTTTGGGGTTTGCGAGATTAAGATGGTATCATCGGCAAACAATAATGCTGGTATTACTCCCCCGCAGCCCCAACTTGGGAGAGTCATTTTTTACAAGTTCCCAGATATTTTAGGATATCGTTTATGTAGAGTGAGAAGAGCGTGGGTGCCAATACGCATCCCTGGCGTACTCCTCTACTAACTGGTATTGCCTTAGTTAGTTCTCCCCTTGGTCCCCATCTTACTTTGGCAAAATTCCCTTCATGGAGCCTAATTAACTGTACAAGTAGTTCAGCCGGCACCCCTAAGCATTTTAACGTATTCCACAATAAGTGCCTGGGTACCAGATCGAACGCTGCCTTTAAATCTTCAAAACAATATATAAACTGCCTTTCTTTACATTAATATATTTCCAGCATATAAATGTAAATCTGAAAACTTGATCGACCGTGCTGGTTTTAATTCTGAACCCTGCCGGATATTTTGACATAACTTTAGTCTCCTCTATCCACTCAGTTAATCTATTTAAAATATGCCTGGCAAAAACTTTCTGTAGAATGTCGATTAAACTAATAGGGCGATAATTTGCAGGATCATGCCGGTTACCCTTTTTAAAGATTGTCACAATCTCTGCCCCTTTCCACGATTCGGGTATTGGTGTGCCTGTAACTATTGAATTGCAGAGAAAATTTATGTATGGTCCCCATACCTCAGAGTCGTGTTTCAATAAATCTCCTGGTACTTTATCAGGTCCCGGGGCTTTCCATCGTTTGATGGCCTCAATTGTCTTATTTGTTTCATCCAGGCTAAACTGCATATTGGCAGCCTTTGCGGCTAGCTCTAAGTCTTTAGTTAAGACAAATTGGTCCCAGTTTATATCGGAGTACAGCCTAGAAAAATGTTCAACCCATGTTTTCTCATATAGAAACAGGTCTTTATTAGACCTGCCCATTTTATTCCCTTTCGCTATTATTCTCCAAAAGCCGGCTTGATCTTTGGACAGATCTATTAAATGCAGCCAAGTCCAATTATCTTCATCCCATTCTTTTTCCGCTTTTGCGAGTGATCTTTTATAATTATATCTCTTTTCCCTTACTGTTAATATATTGTTGCTTTTAATTGCTTGGATTAATTCTATCTTAGCTACCCGACAGTCTTTGTTACACCAAGGAATACCCATCTTGTTGTGCCCATTACCATCTCCATTCCTTTCTTTAGGTATGTTACTTCATATCGGAGCTAGGGCATTTATCAAATTGTTGTGTAAGTCCAGCACTGGGATTTTCTCAACTGGTAGCTCTAGAAAGGGTGTAATTGTCTCAGCAAAGGTATTGTAAATATTGGTCATAGATCGAATATTACCTAGAATGTTCGGCCACTTAACAGCTCGCCTATTATTGCTTATTAGAAGCACATCCTCAGTGATACTATTTTGTCTTTCACCCACTGGGCTAGATACAAAAAGTTCAGGTATTAACGTAAGCTTTAGAGGTCGATGATCGCTCTCAGATCTAGGGTCAATTTTAAAATCTACAACATATGACCAAAACTCTACAGAAACCAATGTGTAATCAATATTGCTCCGCAAGCTGCCTCTGCAGAATGTATGTGCATTTGGCCTATCCGAAAGTAAGCGCCCATTACACGCTCTCAGATCATGACCCATCGTAAAATTCAATATTTGGGCCACTGCCACCGTACACTTTACCTCCCTATTACTTTCTAAAGCCTGGATATTGTTTGCCATATCTTGTTCATCAAAGAGCTTGTAAAAACCTGTTACAGGTTCGAAATAACAATTGAAATCACCACCTACGATCATCCTCGATTTAGGACCTAAGCCATCTAAAAAGGTGTCCAACTGCTCTATTACTAGTGATTCTTTGTTGGAACGACTTGGTCTATTATACATGTTAAATAAATATAAGTCTTCGCCATCCCTAGTAACCATTTTTAGACCCATCAGATCACATAATGGTAATACAATGGAACAATATCAATTTCGAGTGCAATTCTAATCCATATTACTAGGCCCCCTGATGGTCTGCCCCTTAGTGATGGGCTAGCGTCCACACTGAACGTCTTAAAACCAATTCTATGGGGGGTTTCCAGTAACCAAGTCTCCTGTAGGAGAATAATATCACTCTGTTGTATATATTCATTCCATATCATATCAGTTAGATTCCTATTTAGCCCTGCTATGTTCCACGAGGTGAGCTGCACTTCCAAATTCTTACTCCGTTCTATAGCTGAATATCGCCTAACTCCTATATTTTCATTCGATTGTATTACATTTTTGTTATCCATATGATAGTCCAGATATGACTTTAAGTTGGAGTCTGAATTCATGCCACAGGTTTCTGTTTCCCTCTGCCTTGATGACTCATTTGTCCCAACCATTGGAACACTCTGTACATCTATGCACTGTCCAGGTACTCCAAGGGAATTTAACCGTGGTACTGCATAGGTATTCGCTTTATGTAGATCATCTAGAGATAACAGTCCATCAAATCTATTTATCAGTAGAGGAGTGCCCACATTATTAGTACTGCTCCCTATCGATGGTCTATAAAAAATAGCCTAATGGGAGGGAACCAATACAAGTGTTTTCAAGCAAGCTCTCTTCATGTACATTTAATATGTTCCTAGCCAGGTGGGGGCGTCTAAAGTTAACCACTACGCAATCTCCTCTTAGGTTCTTCGGTGATTCCCCCAGCCAACCTACTCTGCAAACCATAAGAATATCTTCAGTATTTAGTGGACGGAAGCGTTTACATTTTGATAACCAGTCCACTACTTTATTCCGTAGGTTAGCCCAAGTTTCCTTCTGCTCTCTTCTTAAGGCAGGCACTCCAACTAACACCAATACATATGGACATGACACTGGGGGTAACTGTATAACCTCCTCATTAGGTATTAAATCTGTACCTTTTGGACTGTATATTACTGTATTAACAGAGTGACTGCTTGGTCTATCAGGGTCTATTTGAACCTGCGGTCTATTTATCAGGCTTGTTCCTGTTCCAGCTATAGCCTGCAACCTGCCCTCAATATGCCCCTCTATACGATGTTCCAAATTATTAGATTTAAGTAGAGGTGCATCTCTGGGCACATTACCCCTCCTGCGTGTTCCATCCTTATCATTGGTGACCCAACCCTCCATTTGTGGTTGCATTTGCAAATACGTCTGTACTTGGGGGCCTCCATCCTGAGTATCCATGCAAGTAAGGCCATCAGTCAACCTCGAGTGCCCTAATATAGTATTCAGTTGCTCCATTTTATTCTCTAACAGGCTTAAATTCACACTCATACGCTCCTCCAACTGGCTTAGCCTTGCCTTAAGCTCAGATTCTAAGGACATTTTTATTGTGCGCTCTAACCTTCCCACTATTTCCTCTATCTGTAAGGTATATGGAGCATAATCTAGTTCTGTCTGTGTGCCATCAGAATTTTTAGATAACATTTGTGCTTCCACATAACAATCTAGTTTTGTCGCTTTAGTTGGCCCCCCACCTTTCTTACCCTTAGGATTCCTCACAACAGGTTTATCTTTCTTCTGCACCCGCTGTTCTTGCCCCTCTTTCCCCACAATCAGACTTTGCTTCCGTAGCCTCGATGTTATACCAGGACTAGATGAGCTACTCTTCGCTTCTAACGATACTTGTGGGGAAATTATAGGAGTATTTGACAGCCGTGAGTCATTATGGACCGTTATCACAGGGCTCAGCTGGATTGTTTGCGTAGTGTCTGTAGGTTTAGGCAAAAGAAGTAACCTATTTACAGAGGGATTAGTAGGGTCAAGAGATAAGCGCCTTTCTACTAGTTGAATTTTGTGATTCAATAGTGATTCTGCTCTTATGATAAAGGCGTCTAATGTGGCAGCAGGGCCCTTGCGATTACTCATAATTTTATCTGTAGCTCCCAAATTACAAAAGCAGAGAAACACAATAATTAAAGGCCAGGAAGAAGTATATACAAGAGAACAGTCTATTTAACAGCTACTGAAGCACACGCCCTCTAAACTGAGTTTAACACAACTAATTGGGCTTACCCCACAGATGACAATGTTCAAACGTTAGGGGGGATAGCCCAGTCCAGTCTCAGACGGGCACGCCCGCGCGTGTCCCGCGCTGCAGGAGCCCTGCGTTGTTTTTAGGCGCCTTCTGGCGCTTTGCTGGAGCGAGCGTGGCGTGGGGGGCATTTCCTACCGCTAAGGGTGCTGGGATATGTGGTCCCGGCCGGCAATCCCCACTCCCAGCCGAAACCGGGACTACAGGGCTGCCCAGCTGACTCTACTGGTGGTGGACGGCAAAGGAGCAGCGTTTTCCCCAGGTGAGTTGCTCTGTGAAAGGGACTCCCACCCTGCGGGAGCCCTGCGTTGTTTTTAAGCGCCTCCTGGCGCTTTGCTGGAGTGGGTGTGGCGTGGGCGGCGTTTCCTGCCGCTAAGGGTGCTGGGATATGTGGTCCCGGACGGCGATCTTCACTCCCAGCCCAAACCAGGACTACAGGGCTGCCCAACTGACTCTACTGGCAGTGGACGGCAAAGGAGCAGTGTTTTCCCCAGGTGAGTTGCTCAGTTGTATCCCGAAGTCCAGCCGCCGCTGCTGCTCGTCTCTGCACGGGGTTAGCGGGAAGCAAAGCTGGGAGAGAGGGACTCACGACACACGTCCTCACCCGGCAGCGGCTGAGAGCCTCATCAACATCAAAGTTGTTTAAGCTTATTGTCTGGTGTTATCGACCTTAAAAGTCCTGCATGTATCTCTGCTATGGACAACTGCTCAATGGCTGTACCGTTAACCTGTAAGAGGGAGAGTGCTCCTTCGTACATCCATCCCGGCGTGGTAATACAATCAATTTAGAGGAGAAAGCAGCTAGACTGGGGTCCTGGATAGCAGGATCCCAGTCAGACTAAGTCGAAAACAGTGATACATCAGCAAAAAGTGGGGGTAACCATAAGAAGCAGATCGTACTCTCCTACAGTGAGGTCACAAGCCGGTGACAGGCATTTGGCTTTGTATAGGGTAACCAGCTCTAAGCATCTTTTGGGGCAGGAGTTTGGGGTTACCACAAAAGCCGCCATCTATAGGTTTTGGAAAACAAATGAATAAAAAGGCTATTGATGACCCCAAACAGTGCCCCCACACTCTTTTGCCATTGTGAGCTATGGCTGGAATTTTTAGAGGATTGAATACATATTGCTTCCCTGCTTTTATGGGCCAAAATGTGGCTGTCTGAGGAATTAACGTTCACAAGAGATGTTATTAGTGACTGTATTAATCTAGATAGTGCATTGTCGATCCCCTGGCTCCGATTTGTGAGAGAGAAATTTCATGAGATAGGTCTGGGGCACTATTACGATAACCCAAATGTGAAAGTTATTATATAAGAGGCAATTGAGCGCCGCTCTGAAGTCGAAATTACAGGTCCCCCTCGCCTGTTCCCTGCACAACAGGAATTTTATTTAACTTTTACCATCAATGCACAGACCCGATCTCTTTTAACCAGACTTTGTCTAAACACTTTGCACTTTCTAGTGGCATTCCCAAAACAATCAGGATGGGTCGATAAACTCACACCTTGCCAGTGTGATAATTTGGCAGCTCAGAGCACCTTGCACTTTATGTTGTTCTGCCCCCTTTATAAAGAGCAGAGGGTAAAATTTCTAGCTCCACTTTCGAGGGAAATCCGGCCTTGCACTTATATCGAAGGCTTTAATTTTTTGCACTCTTTGGCTACCTCTGTTATTTTGCACTGTAATGACTATATTAAAGCTGCAATGGCCATCGGAAAACTCTACGAGTCACAATAGATGATTAGGAACGCTGCAATTTTTTAAATGACAATTTTTTAATGCTATGAAATGCTCGTTTTTATTGATTTTATCTATGTTGCTCCACGAATATAAGAAAATTGTAATGCATGTTTGTCAAACTTTTATGAACCTAGGAACCGAATAAAGTTATTTTTGACTTTCACTTTGATATTAAGGTAAGTGGGGAAGCCCCCGGGCCCTAGGGTGCAAAATTTCACTGTCTCCTTCTTTCCCGACTACACTGCTCAGGTGCAGAAGAAGCGTGCCACTTTTGGGGCAGTTAAACGACCGCTAAGAGATCTAGATCTTCGGTACTCTCTACTCTTTACTCTTTCCAGCTCACCTACCGGTTATCCGAAACGGCAACACCCGATACTTCGACACTCCATCTGAGGCCTGGGATTGGCTGGAAGAAAACGGACTGGCAACTTCTCCCAGGCCCCCAGGCGATTTCCAGATGCAAAAGAGGGCTCGTCTTAATCGTCGGAGAGGTAGAGGCAGAGACGCGCGGCAGTGGGCATCTTCTGTAACCACCCCGGACCCAGAGCAGGTTAGGTCGGAGCGCCAGGAGGAACTACAGGTGGCGGCCGCCCTCCAGCCAACACGACCATCGCCGTCGGCTGGCTCCACAGCATCTCCATCGAGGTCTCATGGGGACGCTGACTCTGCACTGGAAGGTTAACGGATGCTAGCTCACCTCATGTGCCGGACATTACGCTTCAGACTTCAGATGAAATTATTTGACAATGTTACATATGTTCTCTTATAGCCAGATAACATGTAAAGTGGTGGTATTGCTCAACCAATCCTCATACCCGCTCCTGGCACCGCATGTCTCACACTTATGTCGCGCCATGCATATGCGATGCTTCGCCGTAATGACACCTCATATTGTTACTTATGCGGGGGATGGGCCACACAGGCTCATTCGTACCCCACACACGTTGTGTCATAGGAAGCCTCTGAAAGGAAGTTGATTGCCACAGTTAGGCACAATTGTTTGGGTCGACCCCCTTTTTGGGGTCTGCTCCTATGAAGATACAGGTCTTCTTGGTTTCAGTATTGTTTTCCCCTGCAGAGTTATCGCCTTATTCAGAGACCTGTTACCGTCACGCACACGCCTGCAGTGTAAATCAGCTGCGTAAGCTGAGTTGGGCAGATTCTCACCACCCTCATGACTAGTCTTAATGTCATAACCTAGAATGTTAGGGGTAGACATACTCCCACTCAGAGGTACTCTATATATGCCTACTAACAACGTAGAGCAGCTAACGTCGCTCTACTACAGAAAACACACTAGACAAGCCCAGAGGCTGTCCAGCTGCGCCGCCGTTGGCGTGGGCAGGTGTACAGCACTAACTATTCATCCCTATCAAGAGGAGGTGGCGGATCCCGCTGGGCACTATGTTTTCCTCAAGGGTAGACATAATGGGCAACCCATTCTCTTAGGCTTCATTTATGCCCCTAACACGGATCAGAATGCCTTCCTTTGTAATCTTTTGGCACTCCTGCCCCACTGGAAAGATGTTCTATGGCTAATGGGGGGTGCTTACATTTGGTCTTGAACGTCCCACTTGATCGCTCCTTCTCTCCCCTAAACCGCACTACAGCCTCTTCAAACGCACACTTCCTGTGCACTTGGATGGGACACTGGTCCCTGACAGATGTCTGGCGCGAGCGCAACCCTGACACGCGGATATACTCTTTCTACTCACCGTTCATAACCTACATGTGTGACTAGACCGCATACTGACCACGGCAGCTCTGAAACCCATAAACCAAAACGCAGAATACCTGGGTCGAACGCACTCCGATCATAATCCCCAAATAATGCATCTTAGCTGTGAGGTGAGGGCCCCTCGTTCCCTACCTGGCGACTAAAAAAAGCAGCATTGGAAGATCAGGTGTTCCGTAGGTTGCTGGAGACTGCAGTGATTGACTACTTTGAGCAAAATGTGGGCTCCACTGACTCACCCTTGACAAAAGAAAGAGAGGCCTTTAAGGCCGTGACCAGAAGGCACTCTTTGGGCCACACATGGAGCATTTGTAAGCAACTAGACGCATCCCTGTCTACTATTGAGCGGCAACTCCTCCACTTGGAAACGTTAGCCATCACCCGAGCTGAAGCAAAAACCTAACTTGTCAACATTCAAGCTGAATGAGCAGAGCTACTAGAAAAGCTGCGCTGTCACAACTATCTGGCTTACTCAGCTTGCACTCACTCAACAGCAGTTAAACTACTGGCCTATTTAATCCGGCAGAAAAACCCACACCTTCCCATACAGTTGTTAGTGGATGTGTTAGGGCACATGAGGTACACACAATGAGACATTCACGCAGTAATGACGAATCACTATTCCAGACTGTACGCATCTGGCTCGCGAGAGTACGATCAGCACACAGTGGCATTTTTGGATGCTGTCGAATTGCCTACATGAACAATTGACCAGCACATAGAATTGGACTCGCCCTTAACAGTGGATAAAGTCCGGGAAGCACGTCACTAGTGTCCAGGAAAACACTGGGACCAGACGGGCTCTCAACTGAATTCTTTGAGACATATTTGGAAACCTTGGAGCCCCGACTGCACGCCTTGTACACCACTGCAATAAGGAGTATGGCCCTACCACCCTGACTGTGCACGGCTAATGTGGTCTCCTTACTGAACCCTGGCAAGGACCCAATGTTCCCTGGATCATATAGACCTCTAGCGATCTTAAATTTGGACTATAAAATATTAGCAAAGATCGTAGCTAACTGGCTAGCGTCGTGTATCTTCTCCCTTGTGCACCCAGACCAAAACGGGTTGTTCCTGCTCGTAACACTGCCCTTAATATCCGCTGTTATGTTAGGGTGGCGGAATAAGCCTGTCTGAATTGGCCTTGATTGGGCTGCTTGCTGCTGGACCTCGCAAAAGCTTTTGATTCTCTTGAGTGGAATTACCTCTTTGCATCCATACCTAGATTTGGCATAGGGCCTTACTTCCTTAACATGGTTAGGCTACTATACAAGCGCCCGATGATCCAGGTTAAGACGGGACCTTATATCTCATATCCTATAAAAGTGGGACCATGGACTAGACAGGGTTGCCCGTTATCTGCTCTCCTCTTCTCGCTAGCATTGAGCCACTGGCAGCAAACATCTGCTCGCACGTCGACATGGGTATCCCCCTGGGAGAAGGCGTACACACAATCTCACTATATGCCGATTACTTGCTGCTGTATGTGAGAGATCTCCATGCTGTCCCGCCATCCTTTTTTTTTTTTTTTTTTTTTTTTTTTTTGAAACCGTTTATTGCATTCGAAAATAGGTACAAGTATGGGCCTACAACCATCCGGCCGGCCGCTAGAGTGGCAGAAGCATATGACATACATACAGTAAGAGTCTCTTGGCGGTATGGATTGGTAAGTCAGAAGATAGCAATAGCGCAGGCCCCATAGCCCCAAGCCCACAGTACGGTTCCTTTTTATCAAAACAAAACAACACCAAAAACCACACCCGCAAGGCAACCCGCAATCCAAGATGTCGACACGTGCTCCTAAGTGGGGGATCCCAGCCAGCAGCCTAACTCTGAAGAGGGGGAATGGGAGCAGATCCGGGACTGGGGACCCATATGCCCACGGCTGGGGGAGGGGGGTCGACTAGGGGGACGGAGCTGGTGAGGCAGCCGGTAGCAGTGGTGGCTCGCAAATACCCCCGCGATAGGCGTTCCAGGGGCCCCAGATTTTCACCCACGCCCCAGGCTTACCCCTCGCCACATACACCACCTTTTCACGAAACATACACCAATCCATGTGTTCCTTCCAGGCCGACACCGCCGGGGGCCTCTGGGATCCCCACAATTGAGCAATGTCACGCTTAGCTATCATGTATCCCAGAGTCACCCACCACGTCTGCGGGGCCGAATAGTCATTCGGTTCCCACACATTCAGCAAGCACCTCCTCGCTTCAGGCAACAGCGCGACACGCGTAACCACTCGCAGGACCTCATGCACACCACGCCAGAATCGCTCCACCTTTGGGCACTCCCACAGAATATGCATAAAGGTTGCCAAAGCACCACAGCCACGCTTGCACAATCCATCCCCAGTAAAGCCCATACGTAGAAGCCTTGGCCCCGTCACGTAAACCCGGTGGAGGATCTTAAGCTGGACGAAGCGAAGGCGAGCCGGGATGGCCACCTCCTTTGGGGAGGCCACCGCGGATATCCAGTCCTCGTCGTCCAATTCCAGCCCGTCGGCAACCCAGGCCTCGCGGAGACTAGTCAGCAGGCACGATCTGTCGTTGATCAGTTTTTTATATATAAGGGAGATCGTGCTGTCTGGGACATGGCCATCCAGCACTCTGTCCTCCAGGGGGGAAGACTCCGGAATGGACGCGACATCCGGGAAGACGGAGCCCAGTGCGTGGCGGACTTGTAAGTACCGAAAGTACTCACTGCCTTGCAGCTGAAACTCCGTCTGCAGCGCCTCGAATGTTTTGAAGCCCCCCCTCGTCCAGAGATCTCCCACTGTGCTGATGCAGATCGTGTCCCACTTCTCGAAGCCCTTCGATGTCCACAGGGAGCCCAACCTCTCAGACGCATATAGCGGTGACGCCCGGGTCAAACGGTCCTTCCACCCCATAGCTGCATTAGCCGCGTGCCATACACGCACCATGACACGCGTCGGCCCCGTCAAACGGGAGTCGGGCGTGCCAGAGTAGAGCGCTCGATTGTAATCGCCACCGGGCAGGAGCATCTTGTCCATTTCAAACGCCGGGTTTAAGGCGGGCCCGTAAAGGCCATGATTAATTGCAGCTAGCTGGGAGGCCCAGTAATACCGTTTAATATCCGGGAGGGCAACCCCCCCATCGTACCACGGGAGCGTCAATTTGGCCAGAGCAATACGCGGCCTCCCGTCCCAGAACAGGCGCCGCTGCAGGCTCTCCACCTCACGGAAGTAGCGCGCCGGGACCAAGTCCATAGTGTTCTGGAGAGCGTACAGGAAGCGCGGCAGCGACATCATCTTAAACAAGGCCGCTCGGCCAAGCGGCGAAAGCGGAAGACGCCGCCAACGCACTACGTCCTCCTTCAAGCGCTGGAGGGGGGGTAGCAAGTTTCGCTCGTAGCGGGCCTCCGGGTCCAGAGTAATATATATACCCAGGTACCGGAACCCCTGGGACGCAATCTGGATCGGGCAGTCCCGTGGTAGGGCAGGAGCCTCCCCGGAAAGCACATATACACAGGATTTCGCCCAGTTGATGACGAGGCCTGAGTTCCGACCGAATGAGCGCAGAACATCAACCAGGACAATCAGCGATTTACGCGGGGAGGCGAGATACAAAAGGATATCGTCGGCGTAGAGGGACACGCGGTCCTCATGCTCAGGGGTCCAGCGGAGACCACGGATGGAAGGGTGCCACCGCAGCCAGCCAAGGCCAGTGCAAACAGGAGCGGCGACAAGGGGCAACCCTGACGCGTGCCCCGTCCCAGCGCGAATGGGGCCGAGACTCGCCCATTTACCACCACCTGCGCCAATGGGCCCGAGTACAACAATTTGACCCAGCTAATGAATCCCGGTCCAAATCCAAATTTCGCCAGCATCGCCCAGATGTACGGCCATTCAAGCGTGTCAAACGCCATGGTGGCGTCTAAGGACGCCAAGATGGCCGGCTCCCGCACAAACGGGACACGCGCGAGCACCCCGTGCAGGCGTCGCAGATTAAGAGCCGTGTTGCGATGGGGTATAAAGCCAGATTGGTCTTGGTGGACCAAATCGCCCCCCACGCCGACCAGCCGGTTGGCCAACACCTTGGCGAGGATTTTGGGCTCCGCGTTCAAGAGCGAGATAGGCCTATAGGATGTGACCCGCTCACGGGGTCTCCCCTCCTTGTGGATCACCACGATCGTGGCCAGACGCTGGTCCGGCGGGAGGGAACCCTGCGAGCGGGCCGCCAAGAACATCGCGCGCAGGTGGGGCGCCAGTACATCCGGTCGCAGCTTGTACAGCTCGATGGGGATACCATTGGGGCCCATGGCCTTGCCGGATGCGACCGAGCGAATAGCAAGGGCAATTTCGTCCGAGGTGGGAGGAGCGTCCAGCGAATCCCTGTCCTCCACCGAAAGGGAGGGCAGCGCGATGTCCCGAAGCAGGGCATGGGAATCTTCCTCCGAGCAGGGAGAAACCGGGGAGTACACCTCGCGGAAATAATCCGCGAAGCAGGAGACAATGGCTTCCGGCTCGGTGACACGCACACCATCCATCCCCTCGATCAAAGGAACCACACGACTCGCTCTCTCCTTCTTGTCCAACCACGCAATCAATTTACCAGCCTTATCACCCACATCATACAATCGCCCCTGTTGCTCTCTACTGAGGCCCCTGGCCGCCTCCGTGACGAGGGCCCTATAGTCCGCTTGCTTGAGATGTAGAACATGCAACTTGGCATCCGTCACCCCGCTCCCCAGGTCACCCTCTAGTTCAGTGATTTCGGCCTCCACCCGGGTTACCTCCTCCCGCTCGCGCCTCCGGGCATGGGAGATAAACGAGAGGGCCTCCCCTCTGAGAACTACCTTAAAAGCCTCCCACAGGGAGATGGCCGAAGGGACAGACCCCACATTTTCCTCAAAGTACCGCTGCAAGGATTTGATCAGGTCGGCACGAATAGTGGGGTCGCGCAAGTACCAAGCATTGATTGGGGCCACCCTGCCCTCCCCCCTCGGAAAGACATCGAAATGTAACAGTAATGGGGAGTGATCTGAGATACCCCGCGCCAGATGGCACACCTCTCCCACCCTCCCAGCATAGGCCGCAGGGACAAGGACGTAATCAAGTCGCGAGAGGCTACCATGGGCACCCGAGTGGAAGGTGTATTGCAGCTGCGCGGGATGCTTTAGGCGCCAGCAATCCACCAGTCCTAGTGTATCTAAGAGGCCGGGCAGCCACGCCTGTGCCCGGGGGAGGTCCCTAGGGGGATGACGATCCATAGACCCAGAAGCTACCGCATTGAAGTCCCCCCCAACCACCAGCAGACCACCCGGGAGGTCTAGGAGAAGGCGCCCCAGGTCCGCAAACGTAGTAGATTGTAACCCAGGCGGAACGTACACTGATATAAACACAACCACTCTGCCTTCCATTCTACCCACCAAGACAGTGTAGCGTCCCCTCTCGTCATGGCGCACCTCATCAATCTCCAACGGGAGCGAGTTCCTGATCATGATACCCACCCCCCGTGAGCCCGAGGTGAAGCCCGAGTGGGCCACCAAACGATAGCCCCGCCGATTCATGGCATGAAAGGAGTTGCCTATAAGGTGTGTCTCCTGCAGAAAGACAACATCTGGTGCAATACGTTTCAGATACTGCAGGACCACACCACGCTTAATCCTGTCCCCTAGACCGTTAACATTCCATGACAACACAGTCAAATCCCTACCCCCCATCATACGTAGAAGCAATCAGTCGTCCCCCGAAGAGCATCTCGAGAGCAATAATACAGTAAAGGGTTTGCCTTGCGGTGCGAACAAACAACACACCCCCCCATCCCAACAGAACACCCCCTCCCTGCACCCCTGCATGAGCCCAGACAGCCCCCCCAAAGTGCAGTGTGCCTGTCGCCCCATAGATGAAAAACTAACTAGTCCCCCAGAGGAGGAGGGAAGCCCCCAACAGACCCCGTACGACCTCCATAGGAGGGGAACATACACGATCAGTAAATGGTAAAGGAACGTTGTCCAGAGCAAGGCCTATTATTCACCCCTCAGTTCTGATCCGGCAGGCCCTCCCCGCCAACCGCACCCCCTCCACCCCCTCGGCCCGGATCCCCAGGCAGAGTGTCCAACCAGTCCCCAGCCGCCTCGGGTCGGTCAAAAAAGTGCGTGCGACCATCCACCTCCACCCTGAGCTTAGCTGGAAAAAGCATTGAGTACTTGAGGTTCAGGTCCCGTAGGCGACGCTTAACTCCGAGAAAACTCAGTCTCTGCTTTTGGACCGCCGGAGTAAAGTCAGGGTAGAAATGCACATCCATGTTATCAAGCTTGACCGGTCCCTGTTGCCTGGAGGTCTGCAGGATAGCGTCTCTGTCCCGAAAGTTAAAAATTCGGGCAATGAGAGGCCGCGGCGGGGCACCGGCCTTAGGTCTGCCCCCAGGGACCCGGTGGGCACGTTCCACAGCAAAAAGCTTACTCAGCCCCCGTGGCTTGAGATGGGTAAGGATCAATTCTTCCACAAAAAGATCTGCCGCCTCCGCCTCTCGTCCCTCCGGCACCCCCACAATTCGAACGTTATTCCTCCGGGCCCGACCCTCGGAATCCTCCAGTCGACGGTCCATCAGGGCGCTCGCCTGGCCAAGCCGGCGCACCTCCTTTTGGAGGGCCACCACATCTGTCGTGAGGCTCGTGGTGGTGTGGGCCAGGGAATCGACCCGGTCGTTCGTTTTGGACAAGTCAGCCCTCACAAGGCTCACATCCACAAGGACCGAGTCTATCTTTTGCGCTAGGGTGTCGAAGCGCTGGTCCACCGAGGCCTTCATCTCGGCGATGGCGCCCATGACGTCCCGGAGGGTCAGATCCACTGGCTGAGCAGACGCCTCAGTCGGGCCCGCCGGGGATGTACGCGATGCCTCCGGAGATCCCTTCTGGAGGGTGTAGCGGTCCATGCTGTTGGATTGGTGCGCCGGGCCGCGGCGGGTCGTCTTCACCTTCGCCCGGTCGCCATCTTGTTTGGTGGCCATGTCCGCTCTCCCACCGTCGTGCCAATCTCCTCAAAAGGGCCGATAAACCAGTTCACGGGTTCCGGGGGGGAGGGCGACCACTGGACCGCAGGACAACTCACAGCCGGCGGGTCAGCCGGGCACCCGTACAAGGCCACACCACCGCACCCCGCTCCGCAACCCTACCTCGCTTGAGGGCAAGGAGGGCGCAAAAGCAAAAGTGAAAGCGCAGGGTACGCGAGTCGCCCAGCCCTGCCCGCCGCTGTTGTTCACTTTGTCCCCGGATCGCCCCACAACTCCAATCCGGGGGGCCGGCGCGGAGAAGGCCGCAATCTTCGATCGGTGCTCCCACCGGTGTCCGGGGTCCGATTTGAAAACGGAAAACGGGTGCCGCCTCACCTCGGGTTCACAGACACAGTCCCCTCATCAAAGACAGGATATAATCAGGATTAATTCAGGAGGTCGCGGAGGTCCTCGGGAGCTTCGCACCTACGCGGCCATCTTGGTTGCGCGCTAGGCTCCTCCCCTGTCCCGCCATCCTTGAATCTAGTGCTAACATTATCCACCAAAGCATCAGGGCTGTGTATCAACGCCGCAAAGTCTATACTCTCTCCTTTCTTACAGGCAACCACAGACCTGGGATACTCCCTTGGAGAAGTTCCTGTGCCATGGTGTACTGATGCTTTTAGCTACCTAGGTGTAAATGTGTACCGAAAGAAAGAGGAACTATTTGAGGGAAATATCGTCAGAGCCACCACTGCCATTCAGTCGCAATGAGCTTTAGGAAGACCCTCCCATTAGCTGTGTCTGGTAGAATTGCTCACACAAAACTGGTGATCCTCCCTCGCCTTCTCTATTACTTCACTACCCTACCTATTTTCATCTCCCCCTCCTTTTTCCGTAAATGGGAAAAGACAATCAGTCAATAAGTATTTTCACCTAACTGATGCAGCTTACCCCAGATGCTACTTACCGGACGCATCCATATTACACAAGTTATGGCATTGCCCTTCTCTAGGTGAATACTGGACTAACGTAACAGCAACACTGGCTAATTGCACATGATGAGACATCTCCTTTCACTGGGGGGCATCTATATTACATCTCTTTAGTAGGAATAAGAAAAACAGAGCTACCTCCCAATTTCTAGACTTGGGCCTAGCCACAGCGAAACGCTTGCTCACCAAGAGATGAAAATCCCCGATAGCCCCCCACACAATAGCCTGGCACTGATCACTGCACAACTGGGCTACGGCGGAGGGGTTGGCCTTGCATAGAGAAGACCTGTTGAGTATTTGCAAGTTTCCCCTGGCCAGTAGCTGTGAGACTATAGTATCTGACCTACAGGGCCTAGGGGCAGCAGCGGAGGAATCTCAAGAGAGATCACGGAGCCAGCCAAACCAACACTTGGGTTCTGAGAGCACACACAGAGAGGCACGGGAAGAGCAGAGGCCTACTAACAGACTAGGCCCCAGCATCAACCGATTTATCACCATTTACATCTGACGGGGATCTCACTTGTCAACACACCAGGTAACAGGTCTCAGGCGATCACCCTATCCCTGATTTGATTACTTTGTCCTCATTTTGTTACATCCCACTTCCACAGTTCAAATACGTGATGCACCATGTTCAGAACATAGATACATTGTGTACCACAATGTCTCACCATGGCCATTATTGTTAACTTAATGCAACTTTCCAAGTAATAATCAAAACTACCACATTTGCAAGCTGTTAACACAGAACGGAAAGCTGTACCATGAGCTGCATTGCCCTAATACTGTTATGATGCCATTGCATTATCGTTATTGTTCGGAAAAATAAGAATTGTCAATAAAAATAAAAAAAATTAGATATGTAGAGGTAGGACTATTAATCTGAGGAACACTCGATATTCGGAGAGAAAAAAAACCCAGCCATATTGGAATGGCACTACAATTGGGCTGCTGGGATGCTTTATGATCACGTTTTAATGTTCTATGAGAGTTTATTTATGTATTATGAATATTGAATGAAGCAAAATTGTTGAATGTATTACATGGATGTTTTGTACCTTTGATGGTTATGTACCCGAATAAAGGATTTTGAGAATTTAATAGGCAATTATGTTAAACACGCTATAAGTACATATAGCAGCAAATCATACAGATCACAAATACAGAGAAATAAGTACAGTTCTAAGTGAAATCTGGCATAGATTTGCCTTCTAAAGGGGATATGGCCCTCTCTGGGTACAGAATCTACATGTCCTTTTGTAGAACGTAAGCAAAAACTT
Source organism: Triturus cristatus (assembly GCF_964204655.1). NCBI lineage: Eukaryota > Metazoa > Chordata > Amphibia > Caudata > Salamandridae > Triturus > Triturus cristatus. The sequence goes on from NC_140593.1 coordinate 632,490,537, forward strand.
TCATACATTCTACACTAGTACATGGTTCTCAGCATGTGCACCAATAGGGAAATGAGTAAGAAGCATTTTACCATAGGATACATTGGAAGATTCTCTCATGGTAGTAGTACATTGGATTTCAATAATTCTCACAGTTTGTTCAAGCAACTCAATTGATATATTGTATAGCAGTGGCTTGAGACAGTTGAATTGTCCTTGGTTGGGCACATGAGAGAAGGTCTCTGGAAATGTTCTCTGTTTATTAGTGGGAACCTTGGAATCCTTCATTTAGATCAATAACACCACCAATAGTTATCACATTGTATACTGAGCAAACACAAGGAGATGATGGACGGAGCGCTGACATTTTCAGACAATCACCCCCAGTCACAGATCTGGGTTGAATCCATCATCATTATTTAGCTCACTTTGCCACCTCATTTCAGACCCAGCTATATGGAAATCAGTCTTGACCCTGTGCCAAATTGGAACAGTCCAGCCCGAATTGCCAAGCCAGGTCTTCCCTGAACCGGAAACAAGCATCCCGGGACCGGATTCTGGGTAACACCCTTCATCAGCCAGGCTAGCTTGAATCCAGTGGCAAAGTGAGCAAGGGACCCACGTCTGGGCATACCTTGCCAACTTAGGGCAAACAAAGCAAACAACAAGGAGATGATGGACGGAGCGCTGACATTTTCAGACACTGAACTGGGGTGGCAAAGTGAGCTAAGGAACGATGATGGATTTAACCCAGATCTGTGTCTGGGGTTGAGTGTCAGACGGAGCGCTGAAGCTTTTCAATCATCTCCTTGTGTTTGCTTTGTTCGCCCAAAGTTGGCAGGGTATGCCCAGACAGGGGTCCCTTGCTCACTTTGCCACTGGATTCAAGCTAGCCTGGCTGATGAGGGCTGTTAGCCCGAAACCGGTCCCAGGATGCTTGTTTCTGGTCCAGGGAAGACATGGCTTGACAGTTTGGGCTGGACTGTTCCCATGAGGCACAGGGTCAAGACTGATTTGCATATAGCCGTGACTGAACTGGGGTGGCAAAGTGAGCTAAAGAACGATGATGGATTCAACCCAGATCTGTGACTGGGGGTGAGTGTCTGTGTCTGAAAATGTCAGCGCTCTGTCCATCAGCTCCTTGTGGTTGCATCACATGGTATACTGTCACGTTGATGCAAGAAGGAAGATAGCGTAAACACAATCTAGGTTAGCATAGGCTTAGTTCATTTGTCTTTAATGTGAGAAAGGAGGGAAAAAACAACTCCAACAGAGTGAAGGACAAACAATTAAAGTATGATCCATCACAATTCCTTCTTTCTGTTCAATTGCCAAGCAAACAGCTGCAACTGATTTTTCAAACAACTAGGAAGACTTACAGCTTTAGGGATCAAATACAGCATAAAGGTATACCACTGGGAGCATTAATCCTCCGTGTTTTTCAGTGAGAATCGAAAGTGTAGCTCTACCCCTCTCATGACAAAACAGAAAAAACATAACCTTATAATCAAACATCCCAAATGCAGGTGCATACCACAAACTCTTTCAATTTATCAATACATTTTTCACCAAATGGTCCTGGATTTTGAACATCCCTACATTTTAACCATACTATGGGCTTTGGAAAAGTTTAGAATCCACTGACAGTATCCAACAACCCCAAGAAACATCTGAACCTCCTTCCGGGTGGTTTGATGACTCAATTTCAGAATTTTGGAAATGCATTCATGGGAAACTTTTCTTACACCCCTTTCAATATGATGTCCAAGAGGGAAGACTCTTTGCTTTTTATTATACTACATTTTAGGTGGGGAGACCTTATGTCCATTTTCAGTCAAATGATTCAAAAAGGCAATTGTATCATGTTTACAGTCCTCTTTTGTCTTAGATGAGAACAGTAGCTCATCAGTGTATGGCACCAAAACTCTGCTACATGGTAACCTCAACCTCTCGAGATCTTTCGTCAGAATTTGCAACAAGATTGAAGTACTTTCAGTAGACCCTTGTGGGATCCTACACCACAGGAGAACTGTATTATAAATTGGAATGTAAAAAGGAACTGTGACTCCTCATGAAGAAGAATTGAGAAAAAGGCTTGGCATAACTTGACGACTGAATAACATCCTGCGTCTGATGGAATTTGTAATAAAATCACTGATGGATTCGGGACCACTGGAAACAACAGTCTTGTTAATTTTGCACAGATCTTGAACGTTTCTCTATTTGCCATTCATCTTTTTAATTCCCATCACAGGAGAGTTGCAAGGACTATCAAGCACCTCCTGGAGGATTCCCAGCTCAATCATTTTTTCAATCACTTCCTTAGCTACTTTTTCAGCCTCTTTTGTAAGTCTGTAAAGTTTCTTCTGGGAAATATTGCATCTGGTTTAATCTCTATTTTAACTGGGTTTGCCTTTTTAATCAGTCCAATGTATCTGTCAGTATATTCCCATACCTCATTATTGACAGTATGTCTTAAACCTAGAGCCAGGTCTTCTTTGGTCAAAACTGGGAACAATGCTACTCTGGAATCTTCAATCTGGCTTTAAAAAGTGAATCCTGATCTTGTATTACAATGGCAGCACCATCTGGTGTACAATAAAGTTTACAATTCGTTTTCGAAAGTAAATCCCTTCCAAATAACTTCACAGGACTTGAGTCACATAAAATAAACTGATGCTTTTTCTCCATCTGGCCAATTTTAATGGGAACATCTGTTGTACCCTAGTTAACAATTTGTTTATTGATTATCCCTACAACTTGGACTTCTCTTCCGAGAGGAGTAGGTTTGGTACTTCTACAGAATAAACTGTAAAACGGGTAGCACTTGTATCAATATAAAATGAATGAGAATGCCCTTTGACTTCTCTGTCAACATAAAGGCCACTTTGGACTGCCTCTAGGACTACTCCAAAAAAGCAATCCTCCTGCCTTCTCAAGCACCAGCATTGTGAACTACTCGCTGCAAACTCTTCACTCAGAATCAATAGATTCTGTTGATATCCTGCACTGTAGGGCATCTCATTTCTCATTATTGTGTTGCATCACTGGGGCTGTTGGCATTAGCATTTTATAGTTCAAATCTTTTTATTGAGATTTTATAATCTATAAACAATGCCAACAGTAGACCTTGCACATTTCTGGGCTACATGAGTCCGGCTTCAAGGAGCTTACAAGTAAGTGTCCTATAAGCCAACAATATTTCCCTCTGCCACCCTCCATTCACCAATGTGCTGGCTTTGAATCACTTGATAGTGGCATTATATGTGTTACTGCTCTGGAGATGGTGGCGCAGCATTCTTGGGTAGGTGTAGCAACCGCAGATACCTGGGACACGTAAGTTCTCAGAACTTCTGCGACAGTAGGGACAGGAAAAGTCGCCATATCTCGCTGAAGATCGAGCCCTGCCGGCAAACGTGTGTTATCTTTTCCATTCCCAGTATGTGCCATAACCGGGTTAGCCAAGCTGTGTGTGTGGGAGTTTGGGGGAACCAGTGCGCGAGTATGTTCTGCATGGCTGTTCCCAAGGCCAGGCTGATTAGTCACCCCTCCTAGATTTTAATGGATAGGTCAGTGGGTCAGGAACCCCCAGTAGAATGTGTGTGGGGAGTCTGAGTAGTTGCATGTCTAGATGCATGTCAATCTTGTCTAACACTTGGGTCCAATATCGTTGTAGCTGGGGGCACTCCCACAATACAAGGACCAGTGTACCTTGTGTGCCATAGTTCCTCTAGCAGTCTGCGCTTTGTGAGGGATTGATCTTGTGTACTCTTGCTGGTGTGTACTACCAGTAAGAGGCCACCTTTGTGAGTATGTCAGTTATGGCAATATTCCTGGCCGTATATCGAGCCCTGTGACATATTCCTTCCCATTCTTTGTTGCTTAGCGATCTCCCTATATCTTTTTCCCATCTGGCGCGCCTGCATTGTACATACGCTTGTTCCTTGAGTTCAGTAGCCCATAAAATTCAGAAATGTATTTCTTATCCGAGTACTTGGTCAGTAGCCACCTCTCATAAGCAGTAAGGTGATGTTGTGCGCCGGCCTTGTTCTGTGGCTGTACTATTCAGTGTCTAAGCTGAAGGTATCGAAGTCGCTCCATTTTTGGGATGGCATAATCTGCTATCATCTGGTTGGAAGGAGAGTACCTCCTCGACATCAAAGAAGGGACCCATGGTGCGACACTCAAGCCGGCGCCATTATGTAAACTGGGCCTCACCCACTTCTGGTTCAAAATCTTGGTTGTCAAACACTGGGGTCATAGGAGAGGGAAGCGTCGTTAAAGAAAAAGTTACTTACCTTCGGTAACGATATATCTGTAAGAAACATTAGTTAGTTAGATTCCTTAACTTAGAATATCCCCAGGCGTCAGGCTGGATCCGGAAAGATTTTTCGTCAGCAGTACCCTTGCGCGTCAGTAGGCGTCATCTGCGACTCCGCGTCCGTCGTCGGCGTCGTGTTCGCCGGGATGACGTCGGAGTACTTAGACGCCGCCCTCGCGTTCTGACGTCAGTTCTGTACATAGCTTGCCGCACCAGGAACGCAGACCCAAGCAAGAAACCGACACTGGTGCCATGAAACTAGGGCCCTGAAAGGGATAACCTTAACCCTAGATATCGGTTCGGAGAACGGGGAGGATGGGTGGGGTGGTAAGGAATCTAACTAACTAATGTTTCTTACAGATATATCGTTACCGAAGGTAAGTAACTTGTTCATCTGAAAGAAACACGTTAGTTATATTACTTACCTTAGAATAGATACACCAGCAATACCAACCTTGGTCTGCGAACCAAGATCACACCAGGAAGTCCTGGAGAACGGAACGGCCAAAGAAGCCGTCTCTCTGGACTTGGCTGTCCAGGCAGTAATGCTTGGTAAACGTGTGCAGCGATGCCCACGTTGCTGCCTGACAAATCTCCTGCAAAGGGACTCCCCGTCCCAAGGCAGTAGTAGCCGCTGTGGCCCGAGTGGAATGGGCCCTCAGCCTTACAGGAGGATCCTTCTTAGCCAAGGAAAAACAGGCCCTAATGCACAAAACGACCCACCGAGAGATGGTCCGCTTGTGCACTGCCCGCCCCTTCTTAGCACCCACGTAGCCAACAAAGAGTTGGTCATCCATCCAGAACTGTTTGGTGCGGTCCAGATAGAAGGAGAGCGCACGTTTTGGGTCCAGACAGTGGAGCCTCTCTTCCTCTTTCGAGGGATGTGGAGGCTGAAAGAAGGTGGGCAAGGTAACAGACTGCCCAATATGAAAGGCAGTAACTACCTTAGGAAGAAAAGAAGAGAGAGTCCTCAGAACAACCTTGTCCGGCTGAAGAGAGAGGAAAGGAGGTTTAGAAGAAAGAGCCTGGAGCTCACTCACTCTTCTGGCAGAGGTGATGGCAACCAGGAAAGCAGTCTTGAGAGTCAGAAGACGAAGAGGACAGTTATGAAGTGACTCAAAAGGAGCGCACATCAGAAAGGTTAACACCAGATTCAAGTCCCACTGAGGCATTACAAAAGGGACAGGTGGAAACATGTGAGTAATGCCTTTTAAGAATCTATTGACAACAGGGGACTTGAAACGAGAAGGCTGATCAGGAAGCCGTAAGAAGGCAGAAACAGTTGAAAGATATCCCTTGATGGAGCCCAGAGCAGAGCCCTGCTGGGCCAGGGTAAGGAGAATCTCAGAAAGAGGGGCGGAAAGGGGATCCACAGCCTTTGCTGTGCACCATGCTACAAATCTGTTCCACCTGCAGGCGTATACCGTTTCAGTGGAGGGACGCCTGGCTGCCAGAATTCAGGAGGCAAGTCAAATGGCATCAACTGCCGCCGCTCAATCTCCACGCATGGAGGTGGAGGCTGGACAGGTTCGGGTGGAGGACCGTCCCCTGCTGCTGCGACAGAAGGTCCTCCTGAAGAGGCAGTCAAATCGGGGGATCGATTGACCAACTGAGTAGCTCGGGATACCATTATCTTTGTGCCCAATCCGGAGCCACAAGGATGACTTGGGCCCAGTCGCCTGATCTTCTTCAGCACTCTGGGCAGAAGTGGTATAGGCAGAAAGGCGTATAACAGACCGCAACTCCACTCGCAACGAAAAGCGTCTCCGAGCAAGTGCCGCCTTGGAAATTCCAACGCGCAGAACTGATGACATTGCGCGTTCTCTTCGGTGGCGAATAGATCTAACCAAGGTGTGAGAAGTTGGCCTGATATATGATGTCAATAGTTCTAGTGTACACCTTGTATCAGTCCAAACAACCCTTATGGTGATTGGTTGTAAAGTCAACCTTATAGACCAGCTATCCTAGTGGTAGCATGGACAAGAGCAGTCTTAGGCTAAACTCTGTATGGCATGTGAAGCCAGCTGTTATACCATTTCCAATCCCTTGAAAACCAAATGAAAAGACACCACAACAGATATATTATAAAAATAGAATGTATTTATTCTAGTCAAAATACCCTCAGCACTCTTTATGAGGTTCGAGGTAAGTACAGCAGTCTTTTTTAAGCATACATAAGTCACACAGGTAAGTAATACAGTTAGGCCCTAGGGGCCACGCAAACCATATACTAAGTAAGTGGTATAAGAACCACTGTCACGAACACAGGTTAGGCCTAGGCCTAGGCCATCGCTGGGGCTATACTATACTACCAATGGTTAGAAAGTGGGAGGCACACGGGATTCAGGTGCAGAGTGGAAACACTCACGTGTAATGCGTTAAAGTCGATAGAAATAGTAGTGTTTAGAATTAAAGAGTTTTAGGACACTTCGGAAGGAGCTAGGAGTTAGAGACTTGGAAACTAGACACTAGGATAGTCAATACCCTTGTGAGCACCGGAGTACTCAAGTTACCTAGCCCACGGGCTGCGGGTGCATAGGTGTGAACTTGCGTCGGGTTTCGTCATCGACTCCTATGGATGCCTGAATAAAGATGCTGACAGGCAGTCAGTGAAGAGTGTCCGGTGGATTCCAAGGATGGAATCAAGAAGAAGGATACCTGCAAGCAGAGGGGACAGAGTCTAGGTCACCAGCCAGGAGCCGGTAAGGAACCAGGAAGGAACCAGGTGATGTCGTGAAGATGCAGGTGAAGAGGTGAAGCTTGTCACAGCAGCCATGGGTACCAGGAGGCATCGAGGACGACCAGAACCAGGAGGCGAGTTGTCCCACGAAGGCTTTTGCTGTCGGCGGGTTCGATGTCGAGTTAGGACCCAACAAGCCTTGGCAAGCGTAACCCACGCAGGATGGAGGACTTGCTTCTGTCGCAGACCAGGAAGGTCTGGGGTGCTTACCTTTCACAGGAGAGCCGGTGCCAGTCTGGAGGAGCCGGACCAGCAAGGCAAAGTTGAAGGTTTGTCGTCACAGAGGTTACTAGCCAACAGGCCAGCAACCGGACAACATGTCGAGCAACTCAGGTGCAGAAGGGCCCCACGCAGAACACGTGATGTGTGGGGAGCTGATCTTCTTTGCAGATGGTGCTCGGGATTGGGGCTTCTCAATTCCCCAAGCACAGCCTCGAGGAAGCCTCAGAAGTCGCGCTAGTCAGTTACTAGCCACTTTTCCCAAGTTGCCGGTCCCACGTCCTTCGTCGCCTCCATGGGTCTCAGCTTTGCTGTAGATGTGGATCTGGTTCTGAGGTGTCTGGAAGTCACGGCGCTGGTCAGTCTCTGCAGTTGTCCCTCGTAGGATCAGTCCAGAGTCCAGAGTTTCTGTTCAAGATGCAGGTTCAGGATAATCTAAAGTCCTAAGGACCCAGCTCCCACTCTTATACTAATCTGGGGGGCTGGTTTACCTGCTAGGTCCCTCCTATGGGTGGGACCAGGGAGGGGGGTGGTTACACCCACTTCCCTTTGTCCAGTTTCGTGCCAGGACTGGGGCTGGAGTGCCCCAGCACCTGTTTGAACCGGACTATGCATGAGACACCTTGTGTGCCCCAGGCAGTGTCTCATTTCATTCATCCCTCCCTGCCCCAATACACTAAGTCCTGTCTAGGGTGGTGCTAGCACCTCCCACAGCAGGAAACCTATTGTCCAAGCCTCCCTCGCTGGAAGGACTCCCAGCAGCAGGAGGTCAGACTTGTGTCTGTGGCAGCAGCATCCATTTTGTGATGCTGGGGCTCTGGTTAACTTTCACCGGGTAGTATGATTTTAACATGTCTTCTCCCTCTAAAAGGGGGGGAATACTATCCTCACCACCAGAAACGGTGTGGGGGTAGTATTCCACAGTGTTAGACACCTTACACGACATGTTTCGATAAAGCCAAACCATAGTTACCATAACCGCGAGGATTATAAGGCACTTTAAGAGTATATGGTAGGCAATATCATAGAACAGCTATATGGACATGGTTCCGAAAGCTGCAGACAGGCTCAGCTCATGCTAGAGCACCATCTCACATGTTACCAAGCACTCCGCCTTCAGGATTGTTAAGGCCTGCCATAGGAGTGACTGATAGGTTACCCATGTGTCTATATATAAGGTAGGCATAGGAATACTATGCCTAAGCAAGGGGTGATTACACGACCTTGCCCCAGCTGAGTGATCAGCCAGTTGTGTCATAATGGAAGGCCAGCCAGGGGTTGCATAATACATGCTGCAGCCCCTGGTAGGCCAAGGGTACACCTTGGCCCTGGGTACCCAAGGTACACTGTACAGGGACCTATAAGGTGATCCTTACCAATTGGGTTATGTACCTAAAGTACATAGTAGGAATTTAGAGAGAGAACAGCTGGGCTGTGGGTCTGATTAGCAGGCCCACAGCCACATCTAAGTCGAAAACCAGTGAAGCAAAAGCAAAAAGTGGGGGTGAACATATAAAGCAGACCCTACTCTCCTACACAAGGCTCTCCCCATTGCCGAAAGAGGCCTTGCGCCACGTCCGAGTTCAGACACCATTCGTGATCCATCATGCACCGATGGCTGAGTTCGTCCACCCTGGCGTTCAGAGAGCCCGCCAGGTGTTGAACCACCAGGATGATGCCCTGATGTTGCAGCCATATCCAGAGGCGCAGAGCCTCCTGACAACGGGTCTACGACCCCACCCCGTCCTGTTTGTTGCAATACCACATGGTGGTGGTGTTGTCCGTGAACACCTGCACTACACTTCCCCGGACAGAGGGAAGGAATGCCTTCAGTACAAGCCGGATCGCCCGCAGCTCCAATAGGTTTATATGGAGCCGGGACTCTGCTGGAGACCAGAGGCCTCTGATCTCCGCCTCTCCCATGTGGCCCCCCATCCCAAGAGGGACGCATCCGTCATCACTACGTGCTCCGGTTGGGGTAGGGAGAGGGATCTGCTGCAGACCCAATCGCGGTCCGTGAGCCACCACTGCAACTGTCTTGCAGTGCCCTCTGAGATCAGGACGTGGTCGGACAGGTTGCCCCTATGCTGAGCCCACTGGAACTTCAGGTCCCACTGCAGAGCCCGCATCCGCCACCTGGCATGATGTACCTGCAGGATGCAATCAGACCCAGCAGCCGTAGGACCATCCTGACCGAAACTCGAGATAAAGGCTGAAAGATCGCAGCCGTAGGACCATCCTGACCGAAATTCAGGATAAAGGCAGAAAGATTGGAATCAGAGCCTGAATATCCCAAACCCGCTGTTCGGGAGGATAAACCCAAAACTGTGCCGAGTCCAGAGCCGCTCCGATGAAGAGGAGCTTCTGAGAGGGACTTCGGCACATTGATGGAGAACCCCAGCGAATGCAGGAGGTCAGCCGTAGTCTGGAGGTGAGAGACGACTGTTTGGGGCGAGCCCGCCTTCAACAACCAGTCGTCGAGATAGAGGAAGACTGGAACCCCTAATCTGTGCAGATGAGCTGCGACCACCGCCATCACTTTCATGAACACCCGAGGGGCACTGGTGAGGCCGAAGGGGAACATGGTAAACTGAAAGTGCTTGTGGCCTACCGTGAACCGCAGGTAACGCCGGTGGGCCAGCAGGACAAGGATGTGGAAGTAAGCGTCCTTCAAGTCCAACGCTACCATCCAGTCTCCAGGGTCTAGCGCAGCCAGAACCTGAGCTAAAGTCAGCATCTTGAACTTCTCCTTCCGGAGGAAGGTGTTGACGCTCCTGAGGTCCAAGATAGGGAGTAGGCCCCCCTTTGCCCTTCTTGGGAACCAGAAAGTAGTGAGAGTAACAACCCGACCTACTTCTGGGCCAGGAACACTCTCGATGGCCCCCTTGGCCAAGAGGGCCTTAACTTCCTCCTGCAGAAGTCGCAAGTGATCCCCCGACATGCGGTGGTACTGCGGTGACATGGCTGGAGGGGTCGCCTCGAAGGGGAGGGAGTAGCCCCTTCAGACGATTTGCAGCACCCACCTGTCCGAAGTGATGGTACGGCAGTACAGCAGGTGATGGCGAACTCTGCTTCCCACCTGCGTGGAATGGGCCTGAAAGCTCAGACTAGGAAGGCTTTGAGGCAGATGCTGCGGGAGCGGATGCAGACTGACCGGCTCTTTGTTGTCCCCCTGCTCTGCCACAGCGGAATCCACGTCCGTGTTGAGGCTGGTTCTGCGGCCTGTGGCTGGACGAACGTGTGGGGGCGCCCCTCCCTTGGCCACGAAAGGGGAGAAAAGCGGAAGGTTGCTGGTGCTGGGCCGAGAGGTCCAAGGACTTGGCCGTAGCCCTGGAGTCCTTAAAGCTCTACAGCGCGCTATCCGCTTTGTCGCCAAAAAGGCGACGACCATCAAAGGGCATGTCCATGAGAGTGCTCTGGACATCCCCTGAAAAATTTGTGGACCTTAGCCAGGCGTGGCGACGAATCGCCACCGTTGTCGCAATCTCACTACCTAGCGAGTCCGTGGTGTCAAGTCCGCATCAAATAGTGTACCGTGCTGCATCCCGCCCCTCAGCAAGAGCCTGGGCGAGCCGTGTCCGGACCTCCTCCGGACACTGGGGCAGCACGTCCGCCACCGTATCCCACAAAGAGTGGGTGTAATGGTCCAAAAGGCACGCGGTATTAATGGACCGCAACCCCAGACTGAGGGAGGAAAACAGTTTCTTTCCAAACTGCTTCAACCTTTTGGATTCCCGATCCGGAGGTGCGGACGGGAAGGCGGTTTGGGACGTAGAGGCCTGGATAACCAGACTCTCATGGGTGAGGTGTACCAACAGAAAGCTGGGGTCGCCCGGAGCAGGGCGGTGGCGCCGGGCCACGTTCCGATACACAGGAGAGACTGTAGAGGGCTTGGACCAAGTGCCCATCAGAACATCGGTGAGAGCCTCATTGAACTGCAGTAGAGGCTCCGAAGAGCTTACCAGCAGGTGAAGCACCTCGGTGAGGAGATTAGTCCTCAGAGCCGCAGCAGGGAGCTCCAGGTGTAGGGCCAGGGCCACCCTGCGCAACACCACAGAATAAGTCGCACCTTCCTCCGTAGCCACGGAAGGAGGAGAGATGAAACCAGTGCCAGGCGAAGTGTCTAGACCACTGGCATCCCCCAGCTCGTCTGCCCAGTCCTGACTTAACTGGCACTGCGGTGCCAGAGGGTCCTCAGACCACTCCCAGTCCTCCCCTTCATCCGTCTCCTGGTAAACAGACAGAAAGGACGGAGCCGGGTTATAGATGCAATGCTCACCCATTGACTTTCGATGCCGGACCCGGACTGGGGCTGAAACTAGGGATGGCGTCGTCCGAGAACGGCGCTGGGAGCGGCACCATGGGGGTCGGCGCCGGCAGAGGGGAGGTAAGGTCAACCGGCGTCGACCGGGATCCAGGGCTGGATCCCACGGGGACCTGCGGCGTCGGGACCGAAGTCAACGATGGCGCCGGGGCCGAAGCCGCCGGCTCGCTAGGCCCCTCAGTCGGACCTGCGGGGCCCAGAGGCGTGCCGGCAGACCTCGACGGCGGAGCGAGACTCCTCATGGCCACGAGAAAGTCCTGAATCTCGCCCGAAGTCGCATGAGGCCCAGGGACTGGACGGTATGTGGCCGGATGAGACTCTCGCGGCTCAGGCGGAGCCACCCGAACCCTCTGCCAAGTCACGCGACCGGCAAGGGGAGGTCGAAGAACGATGTTGCTTCTTTGACTTCTTCTTACTGTGCCTCGACTTACCTGAATGCGAGGACTTCGATCCCGACGAGCGGTGATGAATTCGGCTCCGCGACCGGTCCCTCGACATCCTCCTCGACCGGGACCTCGAGCAGCACGGAGCCGACTGCCGGATCTCGAGGAGCTTGCAGGTCCGCTCCCGCCTAGCCTTCGAGGTCAAGGCCCAGCAGTCGGGGCGCGACTTGTCATCATGGTCGGCCCCAAGGCCGTAGAGACACCGATGGTGGGGGTCGGTAACCGACATCAGTCGGTGACAAACGTCACACGGCTCCAGGAGTTGAAGTCAACTCGAAAAGAGACAAAAATGGCCAAAAAGTTAGTCAAAAATTGACTAAGGGTACGCCCTTCCCAGATCTGTGCTTACTGGCGCGGAAAAAAGAAGAACTGACGTCAGCGTGCGAGGACGGCGTCTAAGTACTCCAACGACGTCATCCCGGCGATCACGACGCCGACGACAGATGTGGAGTCGCAGACGACGCCTACCAACGCGCAAGGGTACTGCTGATGAAAAATCTTTCCGGATCCAGCCTGACGCCTGGGGATAGTCTAAGGTAAGGAATCTAAATAACGTGCTTCTTTCAGATTTATATCTACTACTAGTCTGGTCCCGGGCCGCCAATGTCGTCCGTGCGATGGGGATAGGTAAAAGCTTTGCAGTCTATGTGCTTTCTTTAAAAAGGGGATTTTCATCAATGATGTTCCAGCTACTGCCCTATCCTGAAATAGCCAGTGCTTTTCTGATTCGGAGCGGCTCCATTCCACTGGGTATCTTAATTGCACCGCCTGATAATAAAATTGGAGGTTAGGTATACCCATTCCACCCTCGCTAGGCGGAAGGAAACTAAGGGACTTTTTCATCCGGGGTTTCCGGCCCTGCCATATGAAGTGCATGATCTCCCCCTGTAGTTTATACCATTCCCTTGGGTGGCTGTAGAGGGAGTGTTTGGAACAAATACAGAATTTTGGAGTGGACCATCATTTTGAGAGCCGCAAAACTGCCCAACCATGAGATCTGGAGATGTTTCCACCTATGTATGTCAGTGCGGATTTGTCTATGTAGACTGTTATAGTCAATGGTGGCAGCAGATTGTGTAGTTGGAGCTATTTGGATCCCCAGATAGGGAATGGTGTCGTGTGAGCATTGGATCTGGTACTGCTGCTTGAATCGTTCAATCATTTGCAGCGGGAGAGAAAGACCAAGTGCTACGGATTTCCTTATGTTCACTTTAAACCCAGAAGGCCTGCCAAATGCTTCTAGGTCCGTAAGGAAGGCCCCCAAAGATGAGTCTGGGTTGTTAAGAGTCACTAAGACGTCGTCTGCGTACAGACTTATGATGTGTCTGGCTCCCCCAAATGGTACTCTTGATATCTTTGGGTGTGTTTGTACTCTCTGTGCCAGCGGCTCCATATAGAACGCGAATAGCAAAGGTGATAGGGGACATCCCGGTCGTGTGCCTTGAGCTATTCGCAGTAGAGCAGATGTGTGGCCAGTCACTGTAGGAGAGTAGGGTGTGCTTCCTATGGTCACCCCCACTTTTTGCTTTTGCTTTACTGGTTTACGACTTAGATGTGGCTGTGGGCCTGCTAATCAGACCCACAACCCAGCTGTTCTCTCTCTAAATTCCTACTATGTACTTTAGGTAAATAACCCAATTGGTAAGGACCACCTTATTAGACCCTGTACAGTGTACCTTAGGTACCCAGGGCATAGGTGTACCCTAGGCCTACCAGGGGCTGCAGCATGTATTATGCCAGCCCTGGCTGGCCTCCCATCATGACGCAACTGGCTGATCACTCAGCTGGGGCAAGGTCGTGTAATCACCCCTTGCTTAGGTGTAGTATCCCCATACCTACCTCATATATAGACACATGGGTAACCTGTCAGCCACTCCTTTAGCAGGCCTTAACAATCCTGGAGGCAGAGTGCTTGGTAACATGTGAGATGGTGCTCTAGCATGAGCTGAGTCTGTCTGCAGCTTACGGAATCATGTCCTTAGGGCTGTTCTATGATATCGCCTACCATATACTCTTAAAGTGCCTTATAATCCTCGCGGTTATTGTAACTATCGTTTGGCTTTATCAAAACATGTCATGTAAGGTGTCTAACACTTTGGAATACTACCCCCACACCATTTCTGGCGGTGAGGATAGTATTCCCCCCTTCTAGAGGGGGAAGACATGTTGAAATCCTACTTACCCGGTTAAAGTTCACCAGAGCCCCAGCGTCACAAAATGGACGCTGCTGCCACAGACACAAGTCTGACCTCCTGCTGCTGGGAGTCCTTCCAGCGAGGGAGGCTTGGACAATAGATTTCCTGCCTTGGGAGTTGCTAGCACCACCCCAGACAGGACTTAGTGTATTGGGGCAGGGAGGGTTGAAAGAAACGAGACACTGCCTGGGGCACACAAGGTGTCCCATGCATAGCCCGGTTCAAACCGGTGCTGGGGCACTCCAGCCCCAGTCCTGGCGCGAAACTGGACAAAGGGAAGGGGGTGTAACCACCCCCCTCCCTGGTCCCACCCATAGGAGGGACCTAGCAGGTAACCCAGCCCCCCAGATTAGTATAAGAGTGGGAGCTGAGTCCCTAGGACTTTGGATTATCCTGAACTGAAACAAGACACGAAACTCTGGATCTTCGACATTCGACGACAAGAAGAAGACTGAAGAATCTCCCTTGTGGCCAAGGAGTGGCCACCCTGTGCAAACAGGCACCATCAAGCAACCTGCCGTTTGCTTTGCCCAAAGTTCTATGAGGAACCGACAGCAGAGCCCGACCAGCGCCTTGACTTCCAGACTTCTCCGACCCTGATCCACATCCACAGCCGAGCTGAGATCCGTGGAGGCGACGAGAGACGTGGGACCGGCTACCTTGGAAAATTGGCTAGTAGCTTTCAGCGCAGCTTCTGAGGCATCCTCGAAGTTGTACTCTGGGGATTGAGAAGCCCCAACCCCGAGCACCATCTGCACCGAAGATCAGCCCTCCACACTCCACGAGTTCTGCGTGGGGCCCTTCTGCATTTTCCTGCTCGACGCGTCTGTCCGGTTGCTGGCCCGTTGGCTAGTAGCCTCTGTGACGATGTATTGTTAACTTTACACTGCTGGTTTGGCTCCTCCAGACTGGCCCTTGCTTCCCTGTGAAAGAGAAGCACCCCAGACCTTCCTGGTCTGCACCTGAAGCGAATTTCCCTTTCCGTGTGGGTTGCCTTTGCCAAGGCTTGTTGACTCCAATCAGGACGTCAACTCCGCCATCAGCAAGATCCTTCGTGGGACAGCTCGTATCCTGGTTCAGGTCGTCCTCGACGCCTCCTGGTCCACGCAGCTGCAGAGACAAGCTTCACGACATCACCTGTGTTCTGCATGACATCGCCTGGTTCCTTCCTGGTTCCACACGGTCACTGGCTAGTGACCCAGACTTTGTCCCCTCTGCTTGCAGGTGTTCCCCCTTCAAGATCCACCCTTGGATCCACCGGACATCTTCCTCCTGGCCGCCTGCCAACATCTGTTCTTCAGGCATCCATAGGATCCAGCGACGACACCCGACACATCTTCACACCTATGCACCCGTCTCCTGTGGGTGTGGTAACGCGAGTACTCCGGTGCTCCAGTGGATATTGACAATCCAAGTGTCTAAGTCTTGAGTTGCTTCCTCCTAGCTCCTTCGGAAGTGTCCTTATTCTCCCTATTTCTAACTGTTATATTCCCATTGACTTTAATGTAACCTGCGTGTGTGTCTCCACACTGCACACGCTTCCGGTGGGCCTCCCACTTCCTAACTCTTGGTAGGGTAGTGTAGCCCCAGCGATTCCCTAGGCCCTAGGCCTACTCCCTGTTCGTGACGTGGTACTTATACCACTTTCTTAGTATATGGTTTACGTGGCCCCTGGGCCTAACTGTATTTTCCTGTGTAACTTAACGTATGCTACTTAAGAAATTGTTTGTACTTAGACCTCTGACCTCTTAAAGAGTGCTGAGGGTATATGCTAGAATAAATACATTCTAACTTTAAATATACTTGGTGTGGTGTCCTTTCATTTGGTATTCAAGTGACTATAATGGCATAACAGCTGGCTTCACATGCCATACAGAGTTTAGCCTAAGACTGCTCTTGTCCATGCTACCACTAGGATAGCTGGTCTATAAGGTTGACTTTACAACCAATCACCATAAGGGTTGTTTGCACTGATACAAGGTGTACACTAGAACTAGTGACATCATATATCAGGCCAACTTCTCACAGTCACTCTCACTGTTGCTGTAGGAAAACAGTAACAGTTGAGAATCTGAGTCTGCAACTTCTCCCCCAGCTCAAAATGAGTCAGAACTTGGTCACAGGCCTCCGATGAGGAGCGTAGCTGTTGGAGCCTACCTCCCCAATGGAAAATGAGTCTGAAGGGATAACCTCACGAATATGGGATTTCCCGATTGCGTAAGTGAGTGGTGACTGGGCGGAATTCCCTTCGCTTTTGAAGCGTTAGTGAGGCAAGATTGAACAAATCTGGTACAAACTCATAAATATCGGTGCCCTCTGCTTTCGATGCCACACCACAGATCTAAACGTTATTCCTTCATGATCTTTTCTCGAGGTCTTCCAGGTGGGATTGAAGATCTATATGCTGACCTTGGGGTCTGATAACTTTCTGCTTTAGTGCCTCCGTTTCTTCGTCCCGGCTGTCCCCTTTCTCTTCTATTGCTGCAACTCTGTCCCCGATAGTGTCAACATCTTTTCTGATCTCTCTATTTTTCTTGTGTAAGGTCTTTCTTGACCATTTCGAGGTGCTCCCTCACGTCGTGAACAGTGATTCCAGAAAAGTGCGGGTCACAGGCTCCTCTATTGGGCTTTCAGCCCACATGCGGGCGCCTCCCCCAGCCGAAAGGCCTCCATCGTCCTGTTGCCAGTGGGCCGTGTGAGCATATCTTTGAGGGTGCGGTCTTTTTTCACCCGGGCGGTGGTCATTATCCATCCCTGCCGTCTTCTCTGTCCGAGCCTACACTGGGGCCCAGGAGCTCAATCTCTAGACCGAGACATGGGCCCTGTGGTCTCCTTGCAGTGCCCTGGTCCCGGGTCCAAGCAGGGACCTGTCTTTTGGACCACTCTCGTGCCTTCTTGCATGGCCCAGGTGCTAGGGTAGTGTGGGGCAGTCTGCCACTCGGTACCACTGGCTCCCCTCTCTTCTTCCGGCCTGGGTTCTAAGCTACTCCACAAAGACAAGGGTTGTCCCCTCTGTTGCGTCTCTCCCCTTCGGGGTTGTCGGAGGATATAGTCCCCAGGTGCTGTGCATTTTCACTCTTCTTGGGCTCTACTGTCCCATTGCGTGGGCACGGGGGGGGGGGCTCTCCGTCATCGCCGCCTCTGTGAGACAGGCAGGGGCAGCCTTACATCGGGTCCAGCCAAGCCACCTCAGCTCCAGCGCCCTGGTCTCTAGTCAGTGGCCCAGGCCTGGCACCGGGTGGGCCCCGCCGCTGCTGCAATCATACTCCAGGGGGCCCTACTCTGCTCACAGCTCACCTCATGCAGTCATCAGGGAGCCCCCACCGAGGCCCTTCACTACGGTGGTTGTAGTAGGTCTAGGGTGTATGTCGGCACCCAGCGCAGCTTGTCTAAGGTCAGGACCGAGTGAGGGAACTCCGGGATGATGCTGCAGAGGTCCCTCTGCGCCTGTCTCCTTCTCCGCTGCGGGCAAACGCAGCCCCTCCCCGATCGGGTCCAGCGAGGGAGCTCCGGTATGGCGCTACAGTGATCCCTCTGTGCCGCTCCCCGCCTTCGCTACAGGCGAGCATAGTCTTTTGTAGGTCAGGCCTAGCGGAGAAGCCCCAGCATGGCCCTGCAGTAGTCCCTCCGTGCCTCTCCCTTCTTCCGCAGCAGGTGTCAGCATCTGTTCTCGCACTCACCCAGTGCATTACTTACCTTAGGGCCAGTCCTGGAGGTCGAGAGCGCTTCTTTAGTATCACGCTAGGCCCCTGTATCGGGTGGGCCTGCCGTCGGCCTTCGCCCTCTGCTGCAGTGGATTTAGCTTCTTTCGTCTCGCACCCCACGGCAGCACTGTAGGTCGCTTCCCTCGGCTCACTCTGTTCACTGGAGGTCCTCGATCGCTGGTGTCCCCAGGGCAGCGCCTCTCGCACAAACCCATCCCGGCCGACTGCGCCTCAGGAGCCGTCACACCCTAACCGGATCCGCCGCCATCACCTCATTGCTTGGCCCGGGAGCGTCATCCGGTGACCAGCTGGCTTTGGATTGTGGGCTCCCACCATGCAAGGGTCTCGCGCACCTCTGTCCCCAATTCAATGCTGCTTCTCTGTGAGAGTAGTACTTTTAGGCCGACGACTGGCAGGAGCGATGATGTAGAGCATCCTACCTCGCTGCCATCTTGGCCACGCCCCAAGTGGCATTAGCATTTTAAATTGTTGATGAGTCTGCACATTCTGTTCTGAATTCTGCATATTTGGAACAATCATGTTATTTCTCTGCATCTGGGGAACTTTTTCTGAATTTCCTTGAACCCTGTTACAATCCGTCTGACACGTACTCTTCCAGTGCCTGATCTTCCCACAGAAGTGACAAGCTGTATTCTTTTTCATAATTTCCACACTCACATTCATTTCCATCACGTCTACCACCACTTTGCCTCTGCACTAGATTCATCCTGGTTTGCACACAATTCTTATTTGAACCCACCTCGTCATTCGTGGACTTGCTTCAAAGGCTACAGACAGACTGGGGTGTTTAAAGCCCTAGCTCGCATGCCAGAGCACGTTAGGCTACCAACCGCTCCATTTTGCCTCTTGTTGTAGCAGGCATGATGCAGGGCTAGCGAAGCAAAGGCCTAACTTTTCCCTTTTATGCTTCCGGAAAAATACTACATGTGTAGTTTCTGATTGCACCTAATAAAGGGAGTTTTGCCTGCCCGAACTTTACCCATCATTTTGTGAGCAAGAGCTAATTAAAAAGCGTTGCTCCTATTTAATCTACTGACCAAAGAGGGTGGGGCGGAAGGGAGAAGATTTTTAGTTTTAGGGCACTAGAGCAAAAAAAAAGTGTGTCTCAAATTACTCCTCTGTTTTTCAAAGTAAAATAATAATAGTAAATTTAAAAAAAAACTGCTTGATATTTTGCCACTTTAAAAAACTTTGACAGCATTGGCAGGCTTCAAACCCTTGACTTGGGGAATCCTGTTCCACCAGAAGCACAATACCTTCCTGATGATCTATGGCTTTTTGGTGGTTTAATGCAATCCTGGAGACACTATTGTAACATGTTGCTTTTATGTAACTTCTTTACATCATTTAGTTAGGACTCTTTGTATGTGTAAGTATTTGAAGTAGCTCCATGGCGATTGAATGTGGAGTTACTAGGAACTACTGTTTGAAGGGTCAGTTGCATCTGATCTCCTTGCTTGGTGGATGGGACCATCTTATTTCTTGGAATAAACTTCTTCATATTTTTATCCAGAACATAATCTTGAATTCATTCATTTAGATTCTTCAACTATCAGCAACGTACAGGCCTTGGTGTCACTGCCTGTGGCTCCCATTGCACATGAAAAGCTAGCCATGTTATAGGGAATGTTTGACTGACCACAGACATGGAAGCCAGTGTGAGCCATTGGGTAAGCGATTTGATTCCAGCCACACACCCAGTCTTCAAATCCCATGGTCAGCACCAAGTGACTGATCACATCAAAGCAGAGGTAGGATGGAATTGGCGGCTGGAGAATTGCTAAGTATAATGGATCTCTGTGTATGTGCTGCGAGAGCAAGGGTGTGTCCAAGCACAGTGAGCAAGCAGGAATAATGACGGAGGGGAGGGGCTCAGATATTGAGTAAGTCCGGGGTAGAGCAAGAATGGCCAGATGAGTGGTGTGGTTGCGGAGGGCTGGGGAAATAGGTGTACGATATCATGGGTGGATGGTGTCACAGAGAGAAACAGATACACGCAAGCTAGAGTAGAAGGGCGGCATAGGTGTAGAGGGAGTATGGGGCAGAGAAAGGATGGGTGGGGTCACAAAGAAAAAGCAGTACCAGGAATTGAGAAGGAAGGGATCATAGCTGTGTGTGTGGAGAGTAGGGGACCAAATGAAGAGCATAGTGGATTGAGAACACCAGATCTCCTTAGATGCACCAAGGACAACACAAATTCGGGATTTCAGATGTGAACAAACATGATGCCGGGGAGTAGTGCTACCTTTTCAGATGTGTAAAACAAGGAATGGTGTGTGGTTTGACGAGTTATATAGCTTGGATGTATCTTGAGGGTTTGTTGCACTCCCCTTGGGTGGTAAGGATGGATGTGGGGTCAGCCCTCCTTCCCTCCCCAACTCAATGTTAGCATCTCCACTATTCTTTTACAGACCCAATTGTTCAATATTCCTGAGTTTCATGTAAATTAAATAAAAAACACCAAGAATTTATAACTGGAGTTACTATTTATGTTCAACTCTGTTTATGTTTCTTTTGGATGCACATGCTTGTTTGAAGAAAAAGACAACAGAATTGAAACAAAGAAAAGAAAAATAACCCTTCTCTCCATTTGTGCTCTTCTCCCTTTCCCTTCAGTGGAAGTGATCAGCGCCAAGTGTGATGTGAAGTCACTCTATGTTTTTGTTGTCAGCCCTGCAGGATGCTCTGTTTCATTCATGCAGGGGCAAGGCTAACTTCACACCTCACGCCAGTTCAAGTAGCTGCCTAACCAATGTTATCATGCAGATGCAGCGATTAGGCTAAGAGAAAGAATTGCCAGGAAAGGAAAGCTGATCAAGGCCTCAAACCCAGCCCTGCCCAGTCTGCAACAGCTGAAAGGGTTGGGGTGTCATATTGCCCTTTCAGCTCATGGCAGCCAGACCTGGGTGATGGGGGCCCGCTTTGCATGCTGCACCATGGCTGCAACCCCCAAGGGTGGGGGCTGCCCATCTGTAACTTGTACAATGGCACCATTTGAAAAGGATGATGGACTAGTGGGGGGCCCCATCGTAGTTAGACGGCCGCAGGGCCCTGGGCAGCTGCCCACACTGCACATGCCTGGCACCGCCCCGAGTTACTATTGTTCTGTGCCCTCATTTCCGCCATTACCAGTTTAGTCTCTGAAAAACTTCTGATACAAGTTTTTATTAAGAGAGAAT
Organism: Triturus cristatus; assembly: GCF_964204655.1. Lineage (NCBI taxonomy): Eukaryota > Metazoa > Chordata > Amphibia > Caudata > Salamandridae > Triturus > Triturus cristatus. Next base: position 632,511,662 of record NC_140593.1, read on the forward strand.
CTCCTACACCAGTCTATATACTAAAACAAACTACAAACACTGAAAATTACTCTCTTGCGCATTTATTTGTGGTGCCTGCTAAGGTAGTGTTTCTGCAGGCTGTAGTATAGCTGTTACGTGATGTATATACATGCAGATATTACCAAGGCTCCTTAAGTACATGGACAACCAGTACTTGCAGAGCATACATAAGTTGCCTGTGCCTGTTCCTTCTGCTTTAACTCCACACCTTACAATATCCTAAGAATAAGTAGTAAAAAAATATAGGAACATTTCTGCACCCAAGAATTGAGTGGTCGACATAAGAAAAGAAAATAATACAATGGGGGATTTTGAAATCCCTAAAAGGCTTAAATATAAAGTAAAATATTGAACAGTGGTGAACTGACAATGTGGCTGTTTAAGTTAACAATCTACTCCTGTAGAGACTTATTTGTAGCATGCAGGTTTATTTTTAATGATCATCACGCCACCTCAAAGCCTAGGAACTACAGAAACCAGTGGACAGAGTGGTCAGACAGATCAGTGCCCAAGACATGGGGCACAAAGTCAATCCTTGCCATATTTGGAAACCATCCAGCATGCTTGAAGAGATTGGGAAATGAATCATGAAGCCAAGGGACAGGAAGGGTTTATGCTGGCACACCTGATTTAGGCCGAAGATTCATGCTTTTGTAAGCTACACATAAAACCATATTGCCTTTTGTCAGTGTAAAACTTCCTTAGCACAAAGATTGAGCAAACTAAGTCTGCCATCCACCAGGAGTACTATTCCATGTGCAGCACATTTCCATGCAGGTGTGATTGCTTTAGCTGTCTGCACTCCTAATAGGTCAGACCATTATTCTATGTGAAGTATGCCTACCCAGCCCTACCCACCTGCACCCATTTTAGAAGAGTGGGCACATTTTTTTACTAACAGACCATGACCCAGAGCTAGAGAAAAAGAGAGATAGAAAAAACAACGATGAAGGTAAGAGAGGGAATGAAAAAAGAACCTGCAAGAAAAAGACAAAAAAAATAAAGTATTGGGTAGCGAAGGAAAAATGTAATAGCTATCCTGGCTTTCAACAATGGGACCCAAAGGCAACATATGGGGCTCTGCATTCATGTTTTTACAAATGAAACACTGCTCCCACACAATATTGTGCCTCCACATTTAGCTGCAGACATCTCTCATGTTCTTATTGTTGGCATAACCATATTTAACCCACCCATACAGTTTACACATTGCCACTAAGTTAAGCCGGACTGTTTTGTGCCAAGCTACCAGAAGGTTAACAACAGGTGAATTTGGGGTTTGCCTGTTTTTCATCCTGACAAGAACTGTGGTTGCTGCTTGAGTAGAGTTTCACCATCCTCAAGCAGTAACCCAATTTGTGACAATGGCCATCTCATGTTTTACATCAAAAGTTAATGATTTGTATTTAATTCTTGACACATGGTTGAAGAATGGAAGGCCTTACAGAAAACAAAATTTTAGTATCTCTAGTGCTGAAGTGTTTCAGAACTGTACACAAGAAATGCTGTCTGACATGCACAGTGTGCTCTACGTCAGTCGTGACATTTTTGTTTATGCAAACACAATTGAACAACACCATGATCGACTGAGAGCTCTGTTACATCAAATCTGAGACAGTGGCCTCCTAGTTCACTTAGAAAAATGAGAATTTTTGACAAGCAACGTCAAATTCTGTGGATATAGATTCTCTGTTGATGGAGGGTGTCCGGGTTCCAACACGGTTCAAGATTTCCTGCAAACATATGTCTTAGAGGTCAGAAGTTTCTTAGGTATGGTTACCTATGGGGGATGGCCAGCATCCGCGCAAGATGGTGGCTACCTTTTAAGCTCCGTCGAGCCAACTGCATCAATCGGCTGTTTTCACAGCCCTTAACACTTCCTCGTGCACAGGAACTGAGGAACCCTGTCCTGATGACCTGAAAGCATCAGCACTGCACTTTTATCAGATCCCAGGAACCTTAAAGATAGTTCTCCCAGCGAAGGTAGAGGTGCCTCGGATGGACAAGATGACGGCACCCTATAATCAGAATGAGAGATGAGCGCACTATTTGCGTGCTGATCCTGTGGTTATCTCTTTGAACACAGCAATTATCTTAGCCACCTTGCCCCAAGCCGATCATGGAATGGATATAAACAATCGGCCTACAACACTCGACACTCAGCTTGATGCCTCTGGTCCTGTGTCAGTGGACGAGGTACTCAAAAGTCTGGCCGACATCAAAAGCGGTTCTCCTAGCGATCCGGTACCGATGCGGATACTGAAGCAGATTGCAACCACCATCTCTATTCTGGTCACTGACCTTATTAATGCCTCGTTTTCACAGGGAGTGGTTCCACCTGCCTGGAAGAGAGCTATCGTGAAAGCTCTCCTTAAGAAGCCTTTCCTAGACACGGCAGAATTGGCCAATTATAGGCCAATTTCACTACTCCCCGGACTCAGCAAGATCGCAGAGAGACTAGTTAACCAGAAACTCTCCCACTTTCTGGAGTCCAATGGCCTTCTTCGGAACTCACAAACGGGCTTTCGCCCTGGACAGGGTACGGATACCGCCCTCCCGGCAGTCGTTGAGGAGGCCAAATGCATTATGGATTCAGGAGGATCAGTGGCAGTGATCCTCCTGGACCTAAGTGCAGCCTTCGACACGGTTAACCATCAGGTCCTAATTCAGCGACTAACAGACATAGGCGTAGCAGGGGCAGTCTTGTCCTGGCTTACTTCATTCCTTAGCAACCGCACCTTCCAGGTCTGGGAAAGTAACTTACGGTCAATGGCAATTCCCCTCCAGTGTGGGGTACCACAAGGCTCATCCTTAAGCCCCACATTATTTAATGTGTACATGGCCCCACTGGAGGAGGTGGTTGCCCCGTTTGGAATCAAAATCATGAGTTACGCTGACGACACCCAATTGGTCATCTCCCTATCCCAACCTGCCCAGTGCCCGGACACCCTCCACTCCTGTCTATCAAAAATCTATACCTGTATGTGTGAATCCTCCCTAAAACTGAATGGGTCTAAGACCGAAATCATGTTACTAGGTCATAAAGTATCCACACTGCCTCCGAACATCTGGCCCACCTGCCTGGGGGAACCCCCCTCCCCAAAAAATGAGATCAAAAGTCTGGGGGTCTGGATGGAACAGGATCTCTCATTCAAGACTCAAGCAAAAAAAATGGCAGGAGCCTGTTTCGGCCTCCTCCGATCGGCTCGGAAAGTTTTGCCTCTTCTTCCACAGCCCTCTAGGAAGTTGCTGATCCAAGGACTGATCCTGTCCAGATTGGACTATAGTAACGCTATCTTCCTGGGTGCAACTGAAACCACACTTAAACTCCAACAGATCCAGAATGCTGCAGCACGGCTTCTCACAGGCACCTCAGTCAGAATGTCAGCTAAACCGGCACTTAAACTACCACACTGGCTTCCGATACGCGAAAGAGTAAAATTCAAATCCCTATGTATTGCACACAAACTGTTGCAGGGTAAGGGGCCCCCCATTCTGAAGAACTTAATCGTACCCTACAAAGCCAACAGACCACTCCGTTCAGATTATGAACGTTTGGTCACGGTACCTAGAGTAAGAAAGGTACGCACAGGAGGACGGCGATTATCGGTAAACACAGCCAAACTGTGGAATTCCCTTCCCCTGAAACTACGGGCTGAAGCCTGCCATCTGCGGTTTCGGAAACTCTTGAAAACCCACTTCTTTCCGTAATCATGCCTAACTTCTTCTCCGGTCTCTCTGTTCTGGCTTATCGCTGGGATGCTTTCGGGTAGCTATGCGCTCTATAAATCCCTCATTCATTCATTCATTCACCCTGGAGCGCAAGGACTGCAACATCAATGGAACTGGGGGGCCCTGAGAACTAAGTAACGCCTGTCTCTATCCTTGCACGTGAGGACAACCCTCATAAACCCTAACCCCTGTGAATTATCTAACTTCCCCGACTCCAAGTACCAGCTTCCTATGCACAGTGCTGCACAGTACTGAGTGTGTGAATGTCCGAGGCCTCTATGGCATACCTGTGGCGTGCCTATGGATTACATGTGGAATACCAGGGGTGTGTCTGACTAGACATGTCCCTCCAGTATCAGTTTGACTCTACTGCTCACATTGAGAAGGGCGCGCCGCATTGGGGCACTGGTGCATATAGCTTCTGAAACTGCACAGATTCTACACGGCCAACCCAACCTTTCAAGTCTGTCAGAGACAACTTGACTCAATCAACTCCAGTTCTACCGCCCAAGTATCAAGAGCGTTCTGCCCATCCAACTCCAGGCACCACCCTCTCTCTACTCAGTGCCGTTTATCCACATCTTCCCTGCTGTATTAACTGGAGGATGTGCTTGGTGGTATTTAGCTCAATATCAAGAGTAATTTACCCAACGCCAATAGCAATCCGATCTGCAATAATTATGGCTGAAAACAAAAACCTCAAAACCTTCAGAGAGGGCAAGGGAGGCCTGAAGAGATCCAAACAGGACCCTTCAATTTCAGAATCACCAGTTAAAGACAAACAGGAGAATCACTCCACTCTGAAAGCAATCCTTAAAAAACTGAATGAGGTCCACAACATTGCACAGAGTACTCCTAGAACCCGCAGAATTAATGCCTCTCTGGGAAAAAATTCTAGAGCCTCGAATGGAGGAATCCCTGTGTAGCCTGGGTTGTTCCCTTTGCCGTGTCTTGATCCGTAGTTCAAACCAGTAACTACTGCTGCCCATCGGGCTAGGTACTTTGTAAGTGTTGTTTACGCAGTTCACGATCTAGTGCTACCTGTGTATGTAAACCAATTTTCTTCTTGCTAGAGATATGTTATAAATATGTTTGCCTTAGAGGTTTAACGCCCAGCTTGGCTGTGTTCCTCCCCTGTTCCCCAAATTGTTTGATGCAGCGGGCACAAGGCCCCCTTCTGCCTTTTGTACGCAATACCCATTGCCCTGTATCCCACACCTCAGCTCCTAGAGACCTTACTCCTCCATTGGGGGACTATTGTATTACATTACTTTATGGTTTTCCGTTTTCTTTCCCTCTTCTCTATCTGTATTGTCTCCATCACCCCCTGTCACGTGCCGAATTTGTGTTCCCCTTTACACTGCCACAATTAGTGGTCTCACTCCACGACATGTTCTCTAGATGTTCTCCCAATCAAATGGCTGACCAACGTACGCCAACACTCAAGATTGTTTCCCTTAATACCAAAAGATTCAACCATCCTGTGAAACGCAGGAACTTTTCTGAATACTGCCAATCCCTTAAAAGTGCCTTATTTTTCCTATAGGAAACCAGGATTGGCTACAAAGATGCGCTGTCCTTGTGCTCTAGTTGGGTATCCGATATCGCCTGCTCTGCAACAATTTAAAAAGAATTGTTTAATCACACTGATCTCCCAAAATCATATGTCAGAACCGGATAACAAAGGCATGCACTACGGAATTTTATGCAGTAAATATCTACGCCCCACCGCAGACTACCCCAAATTCTGGTACAGTTTATCTTCAAAATTTGCACTCTTCCTTCTCAATGCCCGGATTGTCCAATTCCGCGACTTCAACTTGCCGATGGACGCCACCTTAGACAATCTGTCTTTAGATATAGGACTGCCAAGGTCCACAAAGCGATTTAATTCGTATGTACAGCTCACGTTCTAATCAACGTATGGAGACTGCATAACCCCTCAGGATGCAACTTGATCTACTTCTCCCCACCACTTCTCCCCACCACACATCTTCCCTAGAATCGATTATCGCCTGCTAGACCCCTCTCTACTTCATGACACATCTTTTGCATCCATAGAACCCATCAAAATCTCAGACCATGCAGCCATTTCAATAACTCTTTTGATCCGCCCCACTCAATTAAATGGCCCAACCTGGCATATGAACACAGAGGTTCTGGAAGACGATGTCACTGTAAATGAGCTCCACAAAGAACTAGCCCAATTCATTCAGGAAAACAAAGACTCAACATCCTCCACAATAACACTATGGGACATCCTGAAATGCTTTTTCAGCGGTCAAGTCATGAGCAGCATGTCTAGGAAGAATAGCAATTAAAGCAAGCCTAGATAAATTAACTTTTGGGATCAAGGCCAAATAACGACACTTCAGACCTGGCGACATCAAAATGACTCAAATATGAAATCAACACCATCATCAGTAAACATGCTCATCTTTGGGTACATGCCCAGAAGGGCAAAACATTGTTGGGCTTAATTAAGTCAGGTAGCTCACTAGCTGTATAGCTGGAGTTCAAACGCAACTCCAACCTTATCCAGAGTATCAAAGATGAGCAAGGAAAATCACAAACAAAAGCTGAAAACCGGAAAGCGTTCTAAAAGTTTTATACCAAACTATACACCCCATCCGTTAATACTCCCAAGGATGTCTGTCTAGTAATCCCCCAATAAAGCACATTTTTATTGAAAAGCAACTATCCCGAAGTATTACAATCAGCAGAGACAAGAACAGACTTGCAATAAATAGTATCCCAATAGGTAAAATACCAGGACCAGACAGCCTCCCATTAACTTCTATAAAACCTTTGTTCCCAATGATTATAGAAACACTAGAGTCTGCCCGAAACCATTTTACTACCTCTCGTTAAGTGTCGGGTTCTGCCTCCGAAGCCAACATGGTGGTCACTCCTAAAGATGGGAAAAATCACCCTAACCGTAAACACTTTAGTCCGATCTCCCTAAATATCATGGAGGCGTAGATTCATGCCAAAATCCTTCCTAATACCCAAATTGGTTCATCTCACCCAGACAGGTTTTATCAAAGGCCGCATGGTCTGTGACAACATCCGCTTATGATATGATCGAAAAAGTTTCCAGCCCACTATCGCCACCAGCAGCAGTACAGCAGTGGACGCAGAGAAGGCCTTTGATAAGGTGTCATGGCCATATGTAGAAGCTGTCCTATCTACATACACCCTATGTGTTCCCTTTATCAGAAGGACCAGGGCTTTATACTCCAATCCTTCAGCTAGAATTAAAATTAACTGGCCCCTTTCACAACCGTTCCAACCTACAACAGGGCACCCGCCAACGCTGCCCACTTTCCCCTCTACAATTCCTTTAGACTATTGATCCACTTTTAATAATGTTAAATTAGTCAACAGACATCCCAGGCATACAATTTGTTGGCATAACCCATAAAAATGCTGTGTATGCAGATGATATATTAATATTTATGGATATTATTGACTGTTTCTACTGCTTTTCTCGTTATTCCTTAAACAAGGATAAAACAGAGATCCTGCCTCTAAACCTCCACTGCCACCCTTCCATTGTTGGCACCACCTCGGGCCCGGAGTCAAAACAGAATCCCACAGAACAGTACCTGAAGAAAGTAAACAATGACAGTTCAAGGCGTCGGGGAGATGCGATGTCGTTGGCGCATTGCATCGTCGGTTCCTTGCTTCGGCGGAAAGCGATGCGTCGTTATCCTGGATGCTTATGCAGGCAGGGGAGGCGTCGGTCCTGAGAGGATGTGACGTTGCGGAGGCACCAGCACCACAGGTCCTTACGATGTCGCTAGGTCGATGGATTCTTGGTCACCTTTGTCGATGATCGGTGTAGATGTTGGTCTTGGAGTCGATACGGCACAGCAGCGGCGTTGGTCTACGGTTCAAGTCGGAGCGGCGCTCACAACTTCGATGCAGATGGCGGTGAACTTTCGCTGGCTCAAGAGTTGCAGAGTTCCTCTGTAGCGACTGAAACAGCAAGTTCCAGCAACACGCAAACAGAGGGGGTGAAGTCTTTTGTATCTCTGAGACTTCAGACAAGAGGCAAGCTTGATTCAAGCCCTTGGTGTAATATTCTGAAAGATGATGAAGTTCCTTTTAAATGGTTCCTTCTCCTTTCCTCGAAAATGAAGACACCACTGCAGGCCAACCCACTACAGCACACTGGCAGCGGGGCAGTACAACTCCTGCCGCTTCCTTCGGTTCTTCTCCTCGGCAAAGGTTTGTCTTGTGTTCCCAGAAGTGATCTAAAGTATTGGGGTCCGGGCCCCAATACTTATACTCAGAAATCCTTTGTCCTCTGAAGGCAGAGGGTCCTGTACCTAGTCCAAACCGATTTCGGGTGCATTCTGCCAGGGCACAACTTCTTTCTTTGTCAGTAAGCCAGGGTCATCAGACGCACCACAGGAGGTGGAGCCAGCATTGTGGAAGGAAGGCACAGCTCTTTTCAGGCCCAGGTGCTACTCCTCCCACCACTCCTCAGGTAGATCGGCCTATTCAGCCTAGTGCTGACTCACCCTGTCTCCTGGCGTCCCCCAGACCCTGTCACTCACAAAACCAAACATACAATACACACTCTAGCAGAGGCAGGCTGGATGATTAGGTAAGAAAATACTGACTTTCTAAAAGTTGTATTTTCAAACACAGAATTTTAAAACCAACTTCACTAAAAGATGCATTTTATCATTCGTGCAGGCATACTAAACTCGAATCTCTACCTAGTTCCCTGAGTCAATTAGGATTGTAAGATGTTATAATCAAACTGCCCATTCTGGTCTTTGGGAACAGGTAGCCTTCCAATAGTGAAAAACGTAATAGGTTGTAATTCACTATCAGATCACGCCACACACATCAGGGCATGTCCTACCTTTTACGTACAATGCACCCTGCAAAACATATAAAAAACAGAGGAGGCAATCAGTAAACACAAGGTCTCTTATGTTCTTACTTAACAGTGAACAGAACCATTTTTTTTTTAAAATAAAGGCGACCATCAACAGTCCAAGTCTGCAAAGAAATAGTGGATTATACAGGTGGGCAGATATCTTTTTCAATGAGGTTTGCTTCATTAATATTTTTGCGAAACCAGAGACTAAGAAAAGTGACCGACTAATGTGTAACCATTTTTTTGTAGAGCTATTTACGGTGTAATACACTGAAAATGAGACCCATAATTTAATAAAACTGTTTTTTAAAGAAATACAGAGTATACAGGTGGGTGGACCAATTCAGGGTTCACTTGTAAAACATTTTTGCAAAAAAACTAGATTGAGAAGAGGTTATGATTTTGGTGTTATCATACCCTTTCAGGAGGAGTAACAGTGTCCTCAAGGTCATTAAAGACGACACATGGGAAATTGATTCCCCCTGATAGCCAAATATGATAATCTAGAGGCTACAGAGTCCCGACCAAAGGTATGTCGCGTTAATATTAACATTCATACTAAATAATTCATGTGAGGCAGCGGTATGGTGCTGCTATATTTTTTTTAATACATTTTTTTAAAATAAAATCTTAAAATAACCAGTAGAACCCTCAGATACTGTAAATAACCGCGATATAGCATTGATAAAAGGTCACTGAGAACTATTATCCTAAGTTGCTAAAAAAATGTGTGTTATTTGTAGAAAAAAGGAATGTTCTTTGCTTCTAACAATGTTTTTATTGTTATTCAGATGTTTAAATTGCTCTATTGTCCTGAAGAAGGTGACAAAATACTTAATCACCGAAACACCGCGTCAAGTTTGTTTTTCTTTTTAGTAATATTTGTAAATTGACAAATGTTTTTTAATAATGTAAAAACAGTATTTTCTAGCTAATCACTTACAGTGAATTTTGTGGTATCATTGATAAAACTTTTTAATAAGCTCATTTTTTATAAGCATTCCTTTTTAATATTGTTTGATTTTATATTTACATTTTGTTTCTCTTCACACATGATTTTGTACTTTAGCAAGTTGGAAATGTATTGTTGTCCTTATACATTTAGATCACAGATTTATTTTATCTGATTCACTAGTCTTAGGGTCTTCTCTTCAAACTTGGGAAAAGGGAACGTTTGCGTGTATGTTGATATATACCCATCTCTTTTCCGAGGATCATGGTACCTTCCTTATATTGTGACAACCCTACATACCGCACATGCATTTGGTTTATTCCTTGTGTTGTTATCCTGTTTTTAATCAATGGTGCACACCTACCAGAAGCAGTTGAGCCTGCAGTGTAAACCATAGTAAAATGTCTTGTTGTTTATTCAGAGCGGCCTGCACAGAGCCTGTGGCCGAACACTACAGTGCTCTAAGTAAATGGTAAAGTTTCCTAGGCTGCAGTAGTAGACAATAAGGCAATTTTGGAAATACACAAAACATTCCATCAGCTTACACAAGAGAGCAAAAAAAGGCATTTATTTTAAAACCTGAGATTCACGGTCCGTGCACTTATGAGAAGTGAATATACAAAATATGCATTCAATATGCAAATTTGAACCATTACGCCCTAGGAATGCATATTTAGCACTGTCAATGGATAAAAAAAGAATGACAAGATCTAAGATGGCGGCTAGGGGAGTATGTGTACTAGGCATTCCGTTTAAAGCCCAAGGCTTTTAAGCCAATATGCAGAGTTTTGGATTGGTCGTTTGCTTCAGTCTGAGCCAGTGCAGAACTTCGAAAACCATAATAATATGGACTTTGGACTATAACGTTCCAATAGAGTTGTTTGGATTCACTTCATGAGTACCCTTATTTCAGTATCTAGACTGCTGAAAAAATGAACTATTGAGAGTGCGTCCATGTGATATGTACAATGAGTGTTTAGTTTAACAACTGAGACAAAGTTAGTCATTTCTCTTTTGACTTGCAACTTTTCGGAAAACGCTCCAATGAAGTCCTTCTTCCCTTTTCCCATAGCACCTTCTTATCTGCCCAGTTATTCCCTCTATACAGATAGGAAGGCTAGCTGCTCAGGAATGGATTTCTATTTTAATCCTCTGGTGTTTTTGCGACAAATAAAAAGCACACATACATTAAGCAAATGGAAACTTGCCCAATCAATCTAAAAATATTTATTTTGCAAGAGTGGAGCCAATGGCAATTTGAAAATAAATTAGTAGACAATGTACTTAAAGCAAATGATGAGTAAAATAAAAAACTTTACCACTTACAAAAACAAACCACAAAGATGCTTTAGAATTCTCTGCTTTTAAGTTAAAAGGTGTTATATACAGTTACTTCTTAAACAGGGATAAGATTCAGCCATTTATTCCAGTTCAATTCTGATGGGAATACTCTGCCAAGTTTTAATGTACAATCAATTGTGGGCTCGTAAAAATGTAGTGTGTTCTGGTGCAGTTTCGGGTTTTTAATTTCTTCTTCAATTATAGGCAAAGAGAAGAGGGATACCACTGCTGAAGACTTTTCAATGTAGCTTTTTTTGACACACCCAATAACTTCTAACCCCTGTAAAATATAAGCAGAGATTCAAACAGTATTTTATTTTTTCAGTATTCAAAACAACGTTTCCAATAATAGAACAACAACTGATAGAAATTACACATCACATACAAATATTATGTTTAAAGAATAGCCCCTTTTTATCCCACAGTGCCCCTACCTAGTGAATAAATAAAACATACAAAAGTTTAAGTTAAAGAAATTTCAATTAGCTTGAACGTATCTAAAAGGAGCATATCAAGCATTTAGTATGGTACCTACCATGAGTGTGTGTGCGTTAAAGTTTTCTGATGCGTATTCCATCTACCTGAAGACTAACACCTTGTCTTTAAGAAATGCTTGAAGACCGGGTTGTTCCCACATGATTAGCTCTATAATTTCAATCACAAAGATGTTTGAGACGATACCTTAAGTGAATGAGCACTATACAATTTCTGTTAAATGTATAACTTGCCTTTCCTACCAAGAGGTGTTAAATGAAGGGTGACTAGGCTTCAGGGCATTAATTAGGTCTACAGTTTCTCTTTACATAGATGCCTCGACCACACATATCCTCTTTGATTTTGTGCATTGTGGTAGTGTTTAATCTTCATTTTCCTATTCTAGAGGTGGAAGGAGTGCCACATCAACTACTGTGAGCTGCAGCAAGTTGCCATGTTCCTTTTGTATATACCAACCCCCCACCCCAGCGCCTTGAGACCCTTAAGGGTGAGTAGTCACGCTTAACAAACGACTGATTGATTGATTGAAGACTAGTCCTGCTGATTGACAATTCGTTCAAGGTGGACAATTTAACTGGCAGGGGATGCATCAATCATGAAGACATTTGTTCCTCTTACAGCAGGTTTATCAATAATTGATGACACTAGAATCTCAGCTCTCATTTAATATGTCATTTACAACATCACCAGAAAATGAAGTCAACTGATCCCCCAGGAGGTGGAAAGTCAGAGAAGGAGGTTGGATTTGCCACTGGTAAAGTGGAAGTAACAGGAGAACTGAATGATCTGCGCCCTCTGTCTGAAAAAAGATGCCCTCCTTCAATGTGTACAGGTAGCCTGATACACTGGAGGTATAGCTAAAGAGTAAAAATGATTTGGTGAAATTCAGTGAGAAGCCCAGGTCAACAGGACACAGGTGTCTTGCAGATGTTTCTCCATCATACCCAAATTATTCCCTTTCATTAGCAAGTGATCTAGCTGTGGGAATATTTTGTATGGCTGATCTCAGGAAGGCAGGCACAGAAAAAAGGATCTTGTTGAAAAATGCGGCGGTGATGAAAGGCAGAATTGAGAAACAACTAAGCATTCAATCCACTATAAAGCAGTGGAGCTTCCAGAGACACTTCCTTGTTGGGAATATGTAATTAGGCACCCTGGAGATCCAAGCACTATAACCGGTCCTCCAGGTCCAAGGTCTGCAATATCAGAGACAAGCTGAACGTCTTGAATGTTTCCAGTTTGAGAAATGTATTAAAAGATCTCAGATTCAAGTTTGATTGCAAGTCCCATTCCTCCAAGGGCAGCAGAAAATATCTGACACAATATCCTTTTTTAATGTGGTTGCTAAGCATGGGGATAGCTGCTTTCAACACAAGACATCTCACTTATTGTTGAAAATGCCAGAATGAGGGCTGAAGGAGAGAGTCAGATGTGAACCTTTAAGAATGTCAGGAAATAACCCTCTCTGAGGGACTGGAAGAGCTGCCAGTCACGAGCATGGTAAAATGGATAAACCATTGTCTCTTACAGTTGACATTGTACAGATAAACTATGGATGCCAATGTTTTAAACATGAAAAGGTGTCGTGTTCACAGCCTATTTCCTCTCAGCTTTGCTAAATTATTGTGTTTCCCACTGCTAATGAGCGTGAGAAGAAAAAAACATAAGTGGTGTGCAAGTGTAAAGTTCACTGTAGAAGTGGTTTGGACCCTCTTCTGCCTATGTCATTAATGTATTGTGGCTGCTGAGACTGCAGCAACAATCCCTAATGCTTAAAATAACTAGTCACTAGCCTCTGGTAACGCTATTTCTGGTGGATACTCTAAATGTTGATTCATCATCTTTAGAATATTCCCCAGGAATCGGACTGGATCCCGAAGTTTTCACAGCAGAGCTCTTGCGTGCCGCCTGGAGGTGCTGCGCAACACCTTGCAGGCCTTGTTTCATCCCAGAAGTGACAGACTGAAGTTGCATATAAGTGCCACCCCTCTGCACCAATGTCAGTTTCTTGAGTAGACTCTTTCTTTACCATTAGACGTGCAGCACAAAACAATTGTTGGTAGAAGTGTGCCGATCTCTAATTTGGGACCGTTTTCAGATGGTAAAATGAGGCTATTCCACAGAACAGGGAGGTGGGAGGGCAGTGAGGAATCTGTGGTTTGATAGAGTATCCACCAGAAAGATTGTTACCAAACATAAGTAACTGGCTCCTCCGATGGATACTACCAACTGCAAATTCTGCTGGTTTAGAATAGATACCATACCAGTAACTCCAAAAGGTGGAGGGTCTGTAGAGAGGACTCAGACCAAAATGTCCTGCAAAACCGAATGGGCAAAATGCACTTCCCATCGGACATTGCTGTCAAGGCAACAGTGCTTCGTTAACACACGTCACGGCCTGGTAGATGTCAAGAACAGGCATTCCACATGTTGACGTAGTGGTAGCAGCCTTGGCCCTGGTGGAAAGAGCCCTCAGACCTTCTGGGGAATGCTTCTTGGCCAATATGTAGCAGACACGGAAACAGGTAACCATCTACCTCAAAATAATCCTTTTCTGCACCACCTTACCTTTCTTAGCCCCAGAGAGCCCCACAAAAAGCTGACTGTTCAAACAGTGGTCTTTGGTGTGATCAAATATGAAAGCTCCAGGCTCTTTTGGCATCAAAGGGAGAGGCAGAGTCAAGAACGCTGGAAGGGAGATGGATTGTTCAACGTAAAAAGGAATTTACTTTTGGCAAAAAGGTTGCCTTGGTCCTCAAAACCAGTTTGTCTAGAAAAACGTGTTAGGGTCGAGAGAGCCTGAAGCTCACTCATGCATTGAGTCAAAGCAATTGTAATGAGGAAAGCAGTCTTTAGAGTCAGAAGATGCAGTGAGTTGCTGTACCTTGGCTCGAAGGGAGTACACATTAGGAAAGCTGGGACCAAACTTGAATTCCACTATGGCATCACAGAGAATTGGGGGGGGGGGGGGGATATCTGTCAACCCTATTATGACCCTCATCACAACAGGTGATTTAAACAAAGACAGGTGATCTGGTAAATGCAAAAAAGGCTGAAATGGCCAACAAATTTCCTTTAATGGCGTCCACCTTAAGTCCTTGCTGGGCCTGAGATAACACAAATGGTAGAGCAAACAGTTTGGCTTGTAATTGGTCTATATTGTGGACTCCACACCAGACCACAAATTTGTTCCAGCACCTATTTTAGATGGACTTGTAGAGGGATGCCAGCCAGCAAAGATGAAATTCACAACTTCGAGTGTTAGATCGAACGTAGTTAACTGCAGATGCCTAATTTCCACACATGGAGGTCAGATGTTCATGCCAGAAGTACCGGTTGCTGCACTCTCCTGGTCCCATCAGGAGCAACTAGGGTGACTTGGACCTGGTAATTCCTGAACTTCTTTAGAACGCAGGGCAAGAGAGGCAAAAGCAGTGGCAGAAGAGGGTACAGAAGTCTATAGCTCCACTCTAGCCTGAATGTGTCTGCCAGAGAGTGAGTGTTCTCGGAAACTCCAACATGTAGAAGATTTGACACTGTATGTTCTCAAAGGTGGCAAAAAGATCCAGCCAGGGATTTCCTCCCTGTCAGAAAATGTACTGCACCACCTAGGGTTGCAACCCCATTTGTGATCTGCCAGGCATGCCCTACCCCACTCGGCCCTGCTTGTTGCGGTACATGGCGGTAGTGCTGTCTGAGAAACTGACCGACCTTCCTTTGATGGATGGCAAGAAGACCTTCAATGATAGACAGATGTCACCATGTCCAGAAGGGCTCCTATATAAGAAAGCCTGTGTGGAGTCGTCAAGTGTGACATTGGCTTGTTGATCGAGAAACCCCAAAGATGTCATATAGAGGTGATCAATGAGTGACTGTGGCGAGCCCGCCTTCAAAAGCTAGTCGTCCGGGTAGGGGAAATCTGGAATCTCCTAACTCAAAAGAAATGTGGTAAAAACACCACCATCACTTTTATGAACACCCAAGGAGCATTTGTAAGGCCAAAGGGGAGCCTGAATGCTGAAAATGATCTTGGCGGACCTTGAAACACAGGTGACGTCTGTTGGACTGGAGGACAGGCACAAGAAAGTATGTGTCCTACAGATCCATGGCAATAACCAAGTCACCCAGATCCAGGGGAGACAAAAGTTTGGGCCAGAGTGAACATTTTGAATTTGTCCTGCTGAAGGAAAGCGTTCAGAGGGTGAAATCTAAAATATAATGAAGGACTTTATCCTTCTTTTGCACAAGAAAATATCAGGAGTAATATCCCATCCCTACTTCTGAGGCATGCACTTTCTCAATTGCTCCTTTGGCCAGTAGAGCCTGTACCTCTTGCAGCAAGATGGAAAGGTGCTCCTCTGGAAGCCGCTCTGATGTGGGTCAAAGTTGAAGTGGGTCAAAAAGGAAAGGCATAGACCTGCGGGCCAATCTGGAGGACCTATCTGATGGATGTGATGGCCTGCCATCTAGAAAGAATAGGTCTGAACCTGCCCTCCACAGAATGACTGTGCGCCGCTACGGCAAACTAAAGATGCTTGGAGACTAATGCCAGAGCAGCTGCCTGAGTGGATGAAGTGGTGCCCCTAGTGACCTTCATGTTGTCTGCTTGATTACCATCCCTGACCACAAAATACTGTGGAGACTGCTGTGACGGTGGTGTGGGGCCTGGTAGGGCCCATACACCAGGCTTCTGGAGTAGTCTCAAACGGTCAAAACCCCCTGAGGAAACTGTAGGGATAGGGGAAGGGGGTGACCAAAGGAACACACTGTGGCTTTATTTCTTCAAGGTATAGAACTTGTGAATAAAGACACTGTCGCACTCCAAGTGTAGAAATGGGTTGATTATAATTATTTACCCTACGTACACTAACTTTCAAGAAAGCACCGTCTGTGACAGCATTCATGTAACTGGATTTCATAATAATTATGGATCACCTTTAAGGACATATTCCCCTGATGAAGGGCCAGTTCCAAAATGAATTGGGATTCTCAATAAATGCATAAAGATGAACAATGGTAGGGTGATTGGCTAACAGTATAAATTTAAAGACTTTAATTGAAATAAATGAAGTTTGGTAACCAACATTGTTGACTACGTCGTTACTACTAACCCAAGAGGATATAAAGAGAAAACATATAATTTGAATTTCTCATTTGGAGTGCTTAGTGGGGACGTTATTCCCTTCAGGAAAGCGCAGCTGCTATTCATCTTATTTCTTCAAAGCATTGAGGGCAGAATCAGCCTTTTCGCCAAAAAGGTGGGGACCCATGAAAAAGACATCTATTTCAGACGCCTACATGTTTCCAGAATAGCAATGGGGCACCACACTAGTGTCCATCACGTGCCCCAAGCAGTCAATAGCATCTAGACCAGCCCTTTTCACATATTGTGTTGCATCCCAGCAATGGTTTGAGCAAGGAGGCCTGAAACTCCTTTGGGACCTCCGGCAAAATCTCACCTGCCGTGGCCCAGAGGGCATGAATAGAGCACTCTAAGAAGCATATTGCATCGACAAGCTGATGGAAGAGAACATTCACAGTCCAAACGCCTAATTCCTTTTCTACTCCCTGTCTGGAGGGGTTGTGTATCGTTGACTTTACTGGTGGAAGCTTGGACAACCAAGCTCTGAGGAGCCTGGTACTGCATAGGAAAGTCTGGATCCCCAGGCGCTATATAAAAAAGATTTTGGAATGAATTTGTCAACCGATGAGACGGGAGTGGAGCTCCAGATGTACAATTGAAGTTGTGGAAAGAAAGGAACTGAAGTCGGCGCTCAATAGTGGTGCTGATATGCAGCTCCTCTCCACTTCCACAGCAGAATGAGGCGCACATTGATTCTCGCGGCGCCACTTAGCGGAATGCAGGAACACTGTATGAAAATTCTATATCTAGTCTGGCACATGGGGAATATTTTAAAGGTGAGGAATCTACAGTTAAAAGTATCCATCAGAATGGGTCTCTTAAAAACAAAACATTGCCAATTACTGGGGAATGGCCTGTCTTAGTAAAAGTTTTTTGTTCAACTTGTCCTCCTCATAAGGTGCTTACAAAAGAATCCCCCAATAAAGTAGGAGAGTCCAATAGAGGGTTTTAGTTACATTAGTAGTTACTTTGGTAAATGAAAACATGAGGGAAAGCTTCGGCATACCTGCATCACTTCAAAATGAGATCTTGTACAAGTCTTCGAGACACAAATATGAAGTACTCCGTAAGAAATTAAACAATTCTAATTGAGTCATTGCATTGAAAATGTCTCTGTAGGAAGGTGGAATCTGACTGCATGGTTACCCCCACTTTTTTCCTGGTGTTTTGCTGGTTTTTGACTAGTCTGACTGGGATCCTGCTAATCAGGACCCCAGTTTTTCTGCTTTCTCCCTAAATTGGTTGTGCATGTACTTTAGGTACACTCCAGATTGGATACTGGGGTACCCTTCTCAGTCCCTAGTATATGGTACACCATGTACCCAGGGCATTGGTACCCCAGAGGCCTCCCAGGGACTGCAGCATGTATTATGCCACCCCTGAGAGACCATTCAAACTCACACCACAGGTCTGCTACTGCAGCCTGTGTAAGGTGGTGCATGCACCCCTTACTTAGATATAGGTTCACTATATCTATCCTTATTACTGCACATATAAACCTATCAGTCACCCCTATGGCAGGCCTGATCAATCATGAAGGTAGGGTGCTGGGTTATGTGAGAGGGTGCACCTGCATGAGCAGAGCCCCTCTGCAGCCTTCAGAACCTATTTTCCGGGGTTGTTTGTGATGCAGCCAACCATATATATTTAAGTGCATTATAAACTCGCGGTAAATGCAAACTTTAAAACGGCTGCTTAGAAATAGGTCGTGTTTGGTGTCAAACACCTTGGAATCATACCTCCATACCAGTAACTGGTGTGGGAGGTATGATTCCTCCCTTCTAGAACCACTACTGTGGGTCACCGGGCTACCCGGTACCAGTTTTCTCGACCTGGGCATCACAAAATGGATGCTGCCAGCCACAGACACGAGTCTGCCCTCCTGCTGCTGAGCCAAGCTCGAGCAGGGGAAGGCTTGACAGTAGGTTTCCTGTCACAGGGAGGTGTGACCACCTCCCAGACAGGATTTAGTGAATCGGAGCTGGGTGGGTGTACTCAGAGTGTTTGAAGTCTGCACTGGGGGCACATTTGGTGTCCCTGTGCGTAGTCCAGTTCAAACCGCTTGCAGGAGTCATTGGCTCCTGCTCTGGCGCGAAACTGGAAAGGACATGGGTGTAGCCACCCCACTGTCATGACCCTCCCATAGGTGGGTTCCCAGAGTTTTTCCCACCCCTTCCTTGGGGATAAAGTAGGAACCCCTGACTACAGGACTTTAGATTTTACCTCGACTACACTATGCTACAGAAACCAACGACTTCGACGAACTACACTACGCTGGATGACTGAAGAATCTCTCTTGGAGTAAAGGAGTTACTCCCCTGCAGCAGCAGGCCCCTAAACGCATCTGACCGGTTTTCATCTCCCGAGCTCCTGAGGACTCCAAAGATTTCTGCAACACAGGAGGTGGGCTCCAGAGGTCTCTGAGGTCGATCTGCTCTCTCAGCAATTTTAAGACCAGTATCCCTCGTGGGGACCGTGCAACCCGAACCCTTGTGCACCGTGTAGTTTTGCAGCAGCATATGCTTTTCGGCGATCCCTGAGACTGTGCTTTGGGCTACTTGTAGTCCTGACCCCGAGCAGTGTTTCCAGGGAAGATTTCCGGCCTACACTCCACGAGTATTCCGTGTGCTGGTATTTCGTGATTCAGCTCGAGGTCCCTATGCGATCCCAGTTCCGTTGGCCTGTGGGTCCCTGTGAAGGTAACTGACTTTCTTTGGGCTTCCCTGATTGCCCCATACGTGCCCTGACACTCCATAGCGTGGAGAGTCCCCAAGACCTTGCTGGTCCTCACCAAAGCTGATTTCCTCTGCCCGCGTGGGTTGCAGTTGCCAAGTCTTGTTGGTGCTCAATCCGGACACTGACCCCCCCAGCACTCGACATCCTTCGTCGGACAGCTCACCTCCGGACTTTGGTCGTTGTCTACATCTCCTGGTCCCCGTGGCTGCAGAGTGAAGCATCGTATCTTCTCACCTGAAGCACCCAACATCGGTGGGCATTCGTCTATCGGGCCCCTGGTCACTCGGAAGTGACCCAGACTCTGTCCCCTCTGCTTTCAGGTTCTTCTCACCTCGGATCCAGGCTTGGATCCCACCGGACACTTCATCTTCCCGGCAGCAGCACATTTTCGAATCACTCCATTGAAAACGACGAAGGTTTCCGACATCACTTGACCCCTATGCACCTGGCTCCTCTAGGATAGGTTACACAGGTATCTCGGTATTCTCAAAGATGCTGGCCTTAAAACCTTCAATGTTTGAAAGGGTTTTCTTAAAGTCCTCTCTGAAGTGTCCTTAAACTCTAAAATTCCAACCGCGACTTTCCCATAGAGTTGTACGCTGGCGCCTGTGTTCACACACTGCACTCGTCCTCCGATGGTTCGCCTGTGTCACTACCTTGGGTGGTTCCTTGGGGTCCCAGCTATTCTACGTGCTCTAGACACTGTGTCTAGTCAAGTTGTGGTTGTTATATCACTTTCTTAGTATATGGTTCGGTCTCCCCCTGGAGCCCGCTGTGCATTGTGCTATTTACTGTTGTTCTAGTGATTTAATATTGTGTACTTTGTGCTCTAATCTCATAAAGAGGTTAGTAGAGAGTATTTAGTAATAAATACATATATTCTATATATCTCTTGTGTAGTTCTCCTTTCATTTGATCATTCAGGAGGCTGTGATCTGGTAAAACAAGCTGCAAACAAGCTGCTTTACATTCCTTCGAGACTTAGTGTGAAGGCTGTTCTCCATAGCTACCACTAGGATAGCTTTCAATAAAGGTGGTCTTTAACTTAATCATCAATAAGGGTTGTTTGGACTGGTACAAGGTGCCTACTTTATTTAGTGGTCAGCATATACCAGGCCAACTTCTCACAGTCTCCACAAAATTGGTTGTGATGAAGAGGATACTCTTTACTTTCTTCATATAATGTGAAATGCGAATGCAGCCAACGCGTTTCGCCGTGTAGACACAGAGACTTCTTCAGGAGTGACAAAATATGTAAAACAAAATAAACAGTTAAGATCACACATACTAAATCTTTATTATCCTACAACTCTTTCAACTGTTATAGTTACCTGACAAATGAATGACACAAGACAGCCACAGGTCATGTGCCCCTAAAGCACAAGTTACTTACTTGTGTAACGATATATCTGTAGGAGACATTAGTTAGTGATAGATTCCTTACCTTAGAATATCCCCAGGCGTCAGACTGGATCCGAAAAGTTTTCATCAGCAGTAACCTTGTCCGTCGGTAGGCGTTGTTGTACGGCTCCGCGTACATCGCTGGCGTCTTAGCCGCCGAGATGACGTCGGAGCTACTTAGACGCGCCCACACGCGCTGACGTCAGTTCTGTACACAACTTTTCCTCGCACAGAGCCATGCCAGAGACTGAATACTGGTGCAATAGAACTAGGGCCCTGAAAGGGATGACCTAAACCCTAGAGAACAGTTTGCAGAATGGGGAGGATGGGCGGGCGGTAAGGAATCTATCACTAACTAATGTCTCTTACAGATATATCGTTACACAAGTAACTTGTGCATCTGAAAGAGACACGTTAGTGACAGATTCCTTACCTTAGAATACATACCCAAACAATTCCCAAAACCGGTGGTGGGGCTGCGAAGGGAGATTACACCAGAAACTCACAGAAAACCGAACGGCCAAGGAAGCTGTCTCTCCGGACTTGACTGTGAAGGCAATAGTGCTTAGTGAACGTGTGCAGCGATGTCCACGTGGCCGCCTGACAGATGTTTTGGCCTGTGACACCGCGTCCCAATGCTGCAGTAGCTCCAGTCGCCCTGGTCGGATGGGCATGCAATCCTACCGGAGGTTCCTTTATAGCCAAAATGAAACAGGCTGGAATACACAAGACAACCCAGTGGGAAATAGGGCTCTTGTGCACAGCCCGGCCTTTCTTGGCGCCCACGTAGCCAACAAAGAGCAGGTCATCCACCTGGAACGGATGTGTGAGGTGGAGGTAGAATGAAAGCGCACCTTTAGGGTCCAGACGGTGGAGCCTCCCTTCCTTTCTGGAAGGGTGCGGCGGCGGAAAGAAAGTGGGCTGAGTGACTGTTTGCCCAAGATGAAAGGCAGGGACTACTGTTGGTAGAAAGGAAGGACGTGGCCGAAGCACAATCTTGTCCGGATGAACCTCCAGGAAAGGAGGTTTACATGAAAGTGCCCGGAGCTTACTCCCACACCTAGCGGAGGTGATAGCCACCAGGAAGACAGTGTGCCAAGTTAATAACCGTAAAGGACAGTTATGAAGAGGCTCAAAGGGAACGCACATTAAGTATGTGAGAACCAGGGTCACCACTGAGGCATCACAAAAGGAATAGGAGGGCTGATCAGGCAGCCGGAGAAAGGCTGAAAGGGCAGAAAGGTAGCCCTGAATAGTGCCCAGAGCAGAGCCCTGCTGGGCCAAAAAGAGAAGGAACAACAGAACCTCAAAAAGTGGGGCAGAAAGGGGATTCATAGCTGTCGCTGTGCACCATGCCACAAATTTGTTCCACCTGCAGGCATATACCGTCTTAGTTGAGGGACGCCTGGCTGCCAGAAGCACATCACAGACTTCCGGAGAAAAGTCAAATGGAAGCAACTGTCGCCGCACAAGCTCCACGCAAGGAGGTGGAGGCTGGACAGGTTCGGGTGGAGGACCGTCCCCTACTGCTGCGACAGAAGATCCTCCCGAAGAGGCAGCCGTATCGGGGGATCTATGCTCATACTGAGTAGCTCAGTATATGAAACTCCTGGAGCCTAGGCCGGTGCCACAAGAATGACTCGGGCCCGGACGCGTCTGATCTTCGACAGCACTCTGGGTAGAAGTGGTATAGGCGGGAAGGCATAGAAAAGAACGCAACTCCACTCGCGATGAAAAGCGTCCCCGAGCGAGTACTGCCTTGGAAACTCCAACGCGCAGAACTGCGGACATTGCGCAGTGTCTTCGGCGGCGAATAGTTCTAACCAAGGCCCTCCCCACTTTTGAAAGAGACCTTGTGCCACCTCCGAGTGAAGACGTCATTCGTGATCCATCATGCACAGACGGCTGAGTGCGCACGCCTCGACGTTCAAAGAACCTGCCAAGTGTTGAACCACCAGGAGAATGCCCTGGCGTTCCAGCCATTTTAGAGGCCCAGAGCCTCCTGATCGAGGGTCCACGACCTCACCTCGCCCTGCTTGTTGCAGTACCACATGGCGGTGGTGTTGGCCGTGAACACCTGCACTACTCTCCCCCCTTGACAGAGGGAAGGAGTGCTTTCAGTGCAAGCAGGATCGCCCTGAGCTTCAAAAGATTGTTATGGAGCTTGGACTCTGCCCCATCCCAGAAGGGACGTGCCCGTCACCACTGTGTGCTCCGGTTGAGGAAGGGAGAGGGAGCAGCCGCTGACCCAATGCTGGTCAGTGAACCACCACTGCAAGTCTAGCGCAGTGCTCTCCGAGATCTGGACGTAGTCGGACAGGTGTCCCTGACGCTGCGCCCACTGGAACTTCAGGTCCCACTGCAGAGCCCGCATATGCCATCTGGCATGATTGATCAGCAGGATGCAGAAGGCCATGAGGCCCTGCAGCCTCAGTGTCTTCCTTATCGAAACCCAGGACAAGGGCTGAAAGATCGGAATCATAGCCCGAAAGTCCCAGACTCGCTGTTCGGGAGGATAGACCCAAAACTGCACCGTGTGCTGAACCACTCCGATGAAGAGGAGCTTCTGAGAGGGAACCAGATGCGACTGCGGAGAACCCCAGCAAATGCAGGAGGTTGGCCGTAGTATGGAGGTGGGAGATGACTGCCTGGGGCGAGCCCGCTTCCTACAACCAGTCTTCGAGATAGGGGAAGACAAACCCCTGATTTGCGCAGATGAGCTGCGACCACCGCCATCACTTTAGTGAACACCCGAGGGGTGCTGGTAAGGCCCAAAGGGGATCCCGGTGAATTGAAAATTCTAGTGGCCAACCGTAAACTGCAGTTAACGCCGGTGGTCCGGCAGGACGTGGAAGTAGGCGTCCTGCAAGTGGAACGCTACCCTCCGCCTTTTGGGTCTAGGAAACGACGTTCTGAAAGTCTAAAACATGCTCGATGGCCCCCTAGGCCAAGGTTGCTGCAATTTCCTGTTTGCAAAGCATCAAGTGAGACCCCAATAGCGGTGGCACTGACATGGCATAGCAGGAGGAGTAGTCTCGAAGGGGAGTAGTCTCTTCGGACTGTTTGCAGAACCCACCAGTGCAAAGTGATGGGGCGCCAGTGGGGTAGGTGACGGCAAATCCTGCTGCCAAATGGCGTGTGGTGGGCCTGAAACAGCGGACTGAAACAGCAGACTAGGAAGGTCCTGAGGCAGCAGTGGTAGGGGGGGCGGTGGACTGATCTGCCCGCTACCCCAGGGACCCACCCTGCCGTTATACAAATCGCTCTACCTATGGAGGAGGCGGGGAATCCCGCTGCATCTTTGCCCTCGGCAATCGCATGGAATAGAGGGTCAAAAGGGCCTTGGAGAAGTAGAGCCCTGGACCACCAGACACTCTGGTGGTAGGTGCTGTGCGATGAAACTGAGGATGCCTTGTATGCACAGGCGCCCCTGTGTTACGTTTAAAGTGCGTCATTGAAGGGTAGCAGCGGTTCTGTAGCGGAGGCCGCTGCTGAAGCACTGCAGGGGAGAGATTGTCCTGATAGGCACTGTAGAGAATTTGAGGTTAGGAGCCTCCCCTATGCCATATCACATAAAGTACCCACAAAATTCCAGCTTGCTGGGATTCTCCATATTGTCAATCTAGTTTAGATCACCTTCACAGCGAGCTGCGAGAAGGTCCTCAGACCCTTCCAAGTACCCTCTTTTCATCAGGAATAGAGATTGGAGGCAGGACAAGGCAGGCTCGATATAAACCGGCCCTGGAGGCAACGAAACCGCTGCTGGCGCCGATGGCGCTGAGGCTGGCGCCGATGCCGGTACTGCAGGCTGCGCCGAGGCCAGAGCCGATGCCGGAACCGAAAGCGAGGCCGGAGCCAACTGCCGTGCGAAGGCCAATGGCTGCGCCGAGGCCGGAGCCAACGGCTGCGTCATGGCAGGAGCCAATGGCTGCGCCGAGGCCGGAGCCTGCACCGAGGCTGGAGCCAACGGCTGCGCCGAGGCCGGAGCCATCGGCGGCACCGAGGCCGGAGCCTACGGCAGCACCGAGGCCAGAGCCAACGGCTGCGCCGAGGCCAGAGCCAACGTCGCCCCAGGGCATCTTGCCGGCGTAACCGGGGCCAAAGACGGTGGCACGGGGGCAGAACCACCTAAGGGGTCCACGGGGCCCAAAGGCGCTTCGGAGGGAACCCATGGGACAAAGCAATGCCCATGTTGCTGACAGAAGTACCTATACTTCTTCCAGAGGCACGTACAGTCCCCAAAAATGCGGGTAAGCTGCAGGTAACAACGGAGGCCCTAAAGGAGCCACGGGGAAGTGACCATCCGCCCCCTCCACTGAGTCTTGCGACTGGTGAGGGGTAGACGAAGACGCCGCTCCTTCGACCTTTTACCTGTTTCCGATTCTGATGAACGATGGTGTTGGCTGTGCCAGCAATCCCTCGACCTCCCTACGGGAGCGGGACCTTGAGCTGCGTGGTACCGAGTGCCGGGCCCCCAACAACTTCCGGGAACGCTTCCACAAGCCTCCTCCACCATGGCCCGACAATTGGGGCACGTCTCCGGGAGATGGCGGACCTCAAACAGAAGAGACACACGTTGAGCGAGTCAGTCACTGACATGGTCCAACAGCAGTCACAACTGGACTTAAACCCGACCCTCCCTACTGCATCAAAAGTTGAATTCTCGACAAAAACAAGAGACACGTCTCATAAACAAGTCAAAGTTATTGACTAGGAGTACCGCTTTCTCTCGGATCTGCACTTGCTGGCGCGGAAAAAGAAAGAACTGACGTCAGCTCGTGTGGGTGCGCCTAAGTAGCTCCGACGACATCATCTCGGCGTCTACGACGCCGGCGATGTACGCGGAGCCGTACGACAATGCCTACCGACGCGCAGCGGTACTGCTGTCGAAAACTTACCGGATCCATTCTGACGCCTGGGGATATTCTAAGGTAAGGAATCTATCACTAACGTGTCTCTTTCAGATTTAAAACACAAACGCCACATATGTACATGATATATTCATACACAGATCACTGCAAACTAAACACAAGTTTCATATTGGCATCCTCTTTGTGCATTTCACATTATACGAAGAAAATAAAGAGTATCATGTTGAATAAAGGTTCACGTTTTGCCCAACTAGCAAATGGGTTTTTTGGGATGTAAATGTTGATTTATACAAATTTGTTAGACTCTTGAAACTTGATTTATTTTTCTATTGACTGGCAGAAAATCTATGATCTGAATAAAACAGTACCAAGTCTAATATGAATATCTCTGATCTTCAGGATGTTCATTGTCTTCTATCCATAGAACATGAGTATGGTGGTAATATAGTTGAATTTTTTTACTAGACCTCCAATGTGACAGGGGTTTGAAACCTCGATAGAAATGTATTCCGCATAACATTCACTTTCAAGGATTAGAATTATTTGCAAAAAGGGTTATTTATATATGATCTTTAGAAACAGGAATATAAAGAGCGCTCGTGGAATCACGTTAGATCTAAGTCTGAAAATCTAACTAAGGATGAATTTAGAGCTGCCCAAAAATTAAGACAGAGGAATCAAAAAGGATTCATGAGGCAGACAAACGTGGTAATGTCATAATTATGACTAGTGTGGATTATCATAATGAAGTTTTAGGTCAGCTTAAACAAACAGGGTGTTATCAAATGTTACAAAATAACCCTATTGCTCCAACCTCTTCTGCTTTCAACATTTGTTTGAACCATTGCCAATAAATTGGTCTTATTTCTGACTCAGAATATAGATATCTTAAGGTTCTTCCCAGATACCTTTGTCTGTATATGCTTCCAACGATTAATAAAACAGCAAAGTTTTCTCCTGGCCAACAAATAATATTATGAATAAATTCACCTACCGAACATGTGTCTGAATTTGCAGATGTATTTTTGAAACCTTTTGTTATGAATTTACCATCTTATATTCTTGATATTACAGATATTTTAAGTAAACATTAGGATGTATTTTTGAAACCTTTTGTTATTAATTTACCATCTTATATTCTTGATATTACAGATATTTTAAGTAAAAATTAGGATGTTATCTGGGACTCAGAATATAAGAGTTTTGTGACAGACGTGGAGAGTCTACACCTTCATTAGGAGGGAGTTTGGTAAGATGGCTTTGGATCACTTTCTTTCAACACACCATGCTAACTTCTTGGAACATACTAATATGCTTTGGAAATGACAGAAATTTTCTAGCCAATAATTTATTTCTTTATGAGGGACAGTAGTTCCACCAGAAGCAAGAGACTGCTCCCTCTTATGCCAACCTATTTATGAGTTGGCTTGAGGGGGCATCCCTGCTCCAGCATAGCCTCGAAGTGGACCCAATATATACCTTTCTGGGGTAGATATATTGACAAAATTAATATTATTTGGCCTGGTATGCATTCACAAATGATGGCATACCATGAATATTTGAACAATACCAGCTGTAATGTGACATTGACGAAGACATTTTCACGAGACAGAAATATTTTTGATTTACGTCTTTACAATAATGGTAACATAATGCACTGTTTCTATTAAGGAAGTCTAAAAATAGTATTTTATCAGAATCTAGTGCCCATCCAATGAATAATATTAAAGTTATTCCATATGGAGAGATGCTCCGTGTTCGGAGAAGAGAACGAATGTGAAATTAACCTTAATTTGACCATCAACAATGGGTGTACAATCCTTTAACTTTATAGAAAACCAAACAGAGGGCTAAAACAATCCCTAGACTGAATCTCATAAAAAATGAAAAGAAAGAGAAAAATGCAAATTGCTTGGCATCTATTACCACTTACAGAAGGAACAGTCAACAGGTATATAAGAACAAGTTACTTACCTTCAGTAACGATATATCTGTAAGAAACATTAGTTAGTTAGATTCCTCACCTTAGAATATCCCCAGGGCGTCAGGCTGGATCCGGAAAGATTTTTCATAGCAATACCCTTGCGTGTCGCTAGGCGTCGTCTGCGACTCTGCGTCCGTCGTCGTGATCGCCGGAATGACGGAGTACTTAGATGCCGCCCTCGCGCGCTAACGTCAGTTCTTGTACATAGCTTTCCGCTCCAGGAACGCAGAGCCATGCAAGAGACCGACACTGGTGCCAAGAATCTAGGGCCCTGAAAGGGATGACCTTAACCCTAGATATTGGTTTGCAGAACGGGGAGGATGGGTGGGGCGGTGAGGAATCTAACTAACTAATGTTTCTTACAAATATATCGTTACCGAAGGTAAGTAACTTGTTCATCTGAAAGAAACACGTTAGTTAGATTCCTCACCTTAGAATAGATACCCCAGCAATACCAACCCCGGTGTTGGGTCTGCGAACCAAGATCACACCAGGAAGTCCTGGAGAACGGAACGGCCAAAGAAGCCGTCTCTCCAGACTTGGCTGTCCAGGCAATAATGTTTGGCAAACGTGTGCAGCGAGGCCCACGTTGCTGCCTGACAAATGTCCTGCAAGGGGACTCTCCGGCCCAGGGCAGTAGTCGCCGCTGTGGCCCAAGTGGAATGGGCCCTCAGCCCCGCAGGAGGTTCCTTCTTAGCTAAGGAATAACAGGCCTTGATACACAAAACGACCCACTGAGAGATGGTTCGCTTGTGCACCACCCGCCCCTTCTTAGCGCCCACGTAGCCAACAAAGAGTTGATCGTCCACCCGGAACTTTTTCGTGCGGTCCAGATAGAAGGACAGCGCCCGTTTTGGGTCCAGACGGTGGAGCGTCTCTTCCTCTTTCGAGGGAGGCGGAAAAAAAGTGGGCAGTGTAACAGACTGGCCGATGTGAAAGGCAGTTACCACCTTAGGGAGAAAGGAAGGACGAGTCCTGAGAACAGCCTTGTCCGGATGAACAGAAAGGAAAGGAGGCTAGAAGACAGAGCCTGGAGCTCACTCACCCTTCTAGCAGAGGTGATGGCAACCAGGAAAGCAGTCTTAAGAGTCAGAAGACGAAGGGGACAATTATGAAGTGGCTCAAAGGGAGCGCACATCAGATAGGTCAACACTAGGTTCAAATCCCACTGAGGCATTACGAAAGGGACAGGAGGAAACATATGAGTAATGCCCTTAAAGAATCGAGACACAACAGGGGATTTAAAAAGAGAAGCTGTAAGAAAGCAGAGATAGCCGAAAGGTATCCCTTGAGGGTGCCCAGAGCAGAGCCCTGCTGGGCCAGGGAAAGAAGAAAGAGGAGAACCTCAGAAAGAGGGGCGGAAAGGGGATCCACAGTCTTTGCTGTGCACCATGCCACAAATTTGTTCCACCTGCAGGCGTATACCGATTTTGTAGAGGGACGCCTGGCTGCCAGAATGACATTACAGACTTCAGGAGGCAAGTCAAATGGCATCAACTGCAGCCGCTCAAACTCCACGCATGGAGGTGGAGGATGGACAGGTTCCGGTGGAGGACCGTTCCCTGCTGCTGTGACAGAAGGTCCTCCTGAAGAGGCAGTTGAATTGGGGGATCGATCGATAGACTGAATAGCTCGGGATACCAGTATCTTCGTGCCCAATCCAGAGCCACAAGGATGACTTGGGCCCAGTCGCGCCTGATCTTCTTCAGCACTCTGGGCAGAAGTGGTATAGGCGGAAAGGCGTACAACAGACCGCAACTCCACTCGCGACGAAAAGAGTCTCCGAGCGAGTGCCGCCTTGGAAATTCCAACGCGCAGAACTGATGACATTGCGCGTTCTCTTCGGTGGCGAATAGATCTAACCAAGGCTCTCCCCACTGCCGAAAGAGTCCTAGCTCCACGTCCGAGTGTAGACGCCATTCGTGATCCATCATGCACCGGCGGCTGAGTTCGTCCGCTCTGGTGTTCAGAGAGTCCGCCAGGTGTTGAACCAACAGGGTGATGCCCTGATGTTCCAGCCATGTCCAGAGGCTCAGAGCCTCCTGACAACGGGTCCACGACCCCACCCCGCCCTGTTTGTTGCAATACCACATGGCGGTGGTGTTGTCGGTGAACACCTGCACTACACTTCCCCGAACAGAGGGAAGGAATGCCTTCAGTGCAAGACGGATCGCCCGCAGCTCCAATAGGTTGATATGGAGCCGGGACTCCGCCGGAGACCAGAGGGCTCTGATCTTCGCCTCTCCCATGTGGCCCCCCCATCCCAGGAGGGACGCATCCGTCACCACTACGTGCTCCGGTTGGGGTAGGGAGAGGGATCTGCCACTGACCCAATCGCGGTCCGTGAGCCACCATTGCAACTGTCTTGCAGTGCCCTCTGAGATCAAGACATGGTCGGACAGGTTGCCCTGATGCTGGGCCCACTGAAACTTCAGATCCCACTGCAGAGCCCGTATCCGCCACCTGGCGTGATGTACCAGCAGGATGCAGGAGGCCATCAGGCCCAGAAGCCGCAGTACCAACCTGACCGAAACCCGGGATAAAGGCCGAAAGATCGGAATCAGAGCCTGAATAACCCAAACCCGCTGTTCCGGAGGATAGACCCGGAACTGCACCGAGTCCAGAAACATTCCGATGGAGAGGAGCTTCTGGGAGGGACTCCAATGCGACTTCGACACATTGATGGAAAACCCCAGCAAATGCAGGAGGTCGGCCGTAGTCTGGAGGTGGGAGACGACTGCCTGCTTTCAACAACCAGTCGTCATGATAGGGGAAGATTGGAACCCCTAATCTGCGCAGATGAGCTGCGACCACCGCCATCACTTTTGTGAACACCCGAGGGGCACTGGTGAGGCCGAAGGGGAGCACGGTAAACTGAAAGTGCTTGTGGCTTACCGTGAACTGCAGGTAATGCCGGTGGGCCGGCAGGACTGTAGTGAAGGCAGCGATTTAGATACATACATTGCTATGTTAGCATAAGCGCGTTAGATGTTAGAAAAGCCATCTTGCCACTTTTGCTGCTTTTGCACACGACACTGCAGAGACATGTTATTATTTGAAAACTGCTTGCCTGCATTTTCTTCACATGAGAACTGTCTGTTATTCACATCCCTAGACGTGCACTGCGACCTTGGTCTGAACATTGTGTGCAAAACACTCTGAGCCGCCAAACAATGTAAGTTTTTGAGTTCAGGTTGATCGGCCCACTAATACGCACACAGCTGCAAATACCTGAATGTCGAGAGCCTTTTTTTTTTTTTTTTAAATTTGTTTATTCAGGTTAGCAAATCAATGACATTACAGTTGCGTACGTTCACGGCGTCATCAAACACGTGCGAACTCAAAACCAATCTGACACTGTAAAATATCATGTACACAAATATCGATTTTCTTTTATACCCAAATCCACTTTTAGATGAACATAAACAAAACAAACGATGGTACAAACGGAAAGCAGCATAGAAAAAAAAAAAAAACTGATTTCTCTAGCAATAGAGGGTCAACACCTACGACGGAAATATCCCAGAGTTAGTATTTGTACACAGCAGCAAAAAAATACACATATAGCCCTGACTGTGGTACATTGCAAGAGGCGCAGGACTACGCACAATGGAATCCGGACTCCGGGTCAGGCATGTCTTGGCAGTACACCCCCCAGACAACGAGGCACACGCTAAATCCCACCACCCTCAGAGGATATCAATGAAATGTGAAAGTGCACAGGGCCCAGCGGCACAGGCGAGCGCAGCCTCCCGCCCGACATCGTCAACCCATATCATCAGAGACCTCTCCAGACATCGAATGTGTGGACTTAGGGGAGCTTGCTCTTTCTCGCGACCACTGCAGGAAAGGCTCCCAGATGTCTCTGGGCCGGGAAGCAGCTGGCATCATTTCCCAATAGCGCTCGAGTTGTGTGTTACCATACGTCACATCCTTCACCCACTCGGAGAATTTTGGCAGTGATCTACGACCCCAGCGCACCGCCACCTGTCTCTTAGCATAAAGGAGCAATAGCACATGTAGTTTCCTATTCTTCGATGTAGTATCTTGAACGTACCCCAACAACCCGCGGTGTGGAGTTGGCGTATCGGCTCGGAGTAAAATTTGATTAATAGCCATAAAAATGTTTGACCAGTACTCCTCGAGCCTCGGACAGCTCCATGCAACATGCATAAAAGAGGCATTTTCGGATCCACATTTCCAGCATGTATCGTCTTCCCTAAGACCCATGCGGTGCAACGACTTTGGTGTACGATAGTATCTGTGTAAAAACTTGAAATGCACCAGTCGCAACCTGTAATTAGGCGATAGTTCCGTTAGCTGTCTACAGCAGAAGGTCCACTGGTCTTCAGACAAGGGATCTTCCAATTCCGCATTCCATGCATGCATGGAAGAAGGTACAACGACAGGGGACTGTTCCTGCATACAGTTGTATAACCGAGACACAAGTTTTTTTGGAGATGCCCTCGAGAGCAAGTTTTGTAGCGCCTGGAGCTGTGGGGGTTCTTCTGGAAACTGAGGCCACAGTGCTTTACAGGATTCTTTGAGCTTATAGTAAGTGAAGAGGTCAGAAAAGGACTCGGGTGGGTCCGCCCCTCCAGAACCGGGATCCCTGAAGGTGCCCTTGGGGTAGATGTCAGCGAAAGTGTGCAGGGGCTCCCCCCTAATAGTGACGTCACCCCCGCTATCCTGTAGGCAGGGCATCATTGGATTGCCTCGCAGGGGAATGGCCGGCGCATAAAGAAGTGGGAGTTTTGCCCTCCTCTGTAAATTCCCGCCATGTCCATCTGAGCATGGCCACTGTGTCCACATCTTTTGATGGACGAGGCGCCCTCCCGTACAGTGCCACACTCAGCGGCAATGGAGCCGCGGCAGCCAATTCCACCGCAACATGTAGCTGACAAGGGGTGGGAAAACCCAAAAATGTAGAAATTGTGCTTGCGCACATAGCGAGTGCAGTTGCATATCGGGGGCCCCCAGTCCACCCTGCCTCAACGGGAGTGTAAGCAGCGCCCAAGATGCTCTCGCCTGACCACCAGCCCAGACCAGCGTCAACAGCAGTGATCGCACCCGGGCGAGAAAGTGCGCAGTCAGGGGTATTGGAAGGTTTACGAATAGATATAAGAATTTGGGAAGGACCACCATTTTTGCTAAGGCTATTCTCGCGACCAAGAACAGGGGGAGCCTGTTCCAAAGTTCTATCTTCCCTTCCAGCCAGTCTACCGCCCTGCCAAAATTCAGAGTCCAGAGATCATTCAGGTTGCGGCTGATCCAGACCCCCAAGTATTTGACGGAGTCAGCTTCCCAGCGTAGGGGATAATCAGATAGCACTTCCGATGTGGTATCTGTCAAAGGGAACGCGACAGACTTGGACCAGTTGATGGATACCCCTGCTAGACCTTCAAAACGGACGAACTCCCTCAACAATGGGTTTAAGTTCTCGGCGGGGTTGGTGACATACAGCGTGACATCATCCGCATATAGGGAAATCAGCAGGCTGCGAGAGCTGAATCCAATGCCCCTCGCTGTGTGATGTTGTCTGACCCTAGCCGCAAGAGGCTCCATGGCTATAGCAAAGAGTAATGGGGATAGGGGGCAACCCTGCCTAGTCCCGCGGGAGATGGCAAATGGTTTGGATACCAGTCTGTTCACACGCACTCGCGCCCTGGGCGCATCGTATAGCAGTCTAATCAAGTTGATGAAGAGGGGGCTAAAACCCATCCTACCAAGAATCCTAAAAAGGTAGGGCCATTCCAGCGAATCAAACGCTTTCGTAGTGTCTAAAAAAATGACCGCCGCCTGTATGGAAGGATGTAAGTAGTGTAATATTGAAAATATCGTTCTAAGGTTGTGCGACGTGGCTCGGCCAGGGATAAACCCAGATTGATCGGGCAGTGCCACCATGGGGAGCAAGGGCTGCAGTCGGTCCGCGATGATTTTAGCGTAAATTTTAACATCAACGTTAATTAGGGATAAGGGACGGTACGAGTCAAACACCTGGCAATCCTTGTCCGGCTTTAGCAGTGTTATTATTAATGCTTCGCGCATCGAGTCGGGTAGGGAGCCAGTCTCCAGGGCCTCGGCAAAGACAGAGTGGAGTCTGGGGCCCAGTTCTCCAACATAGGCCTTGTAAAAGGCTGTCGTCAGACCAGCTGGGCCCGGGGCCTTGTTTGCGGGCATATTCGTTATTATCTGAGCTATATCCTTGGCAGTAAATGGGACATCCATATACCGACGGTGGAAGCCGTTAAACCATACTATGGCTATTGAGTCCAGGAAACCGTCTAGGGATTCCGGAGCGGTAGCCTGTCTTGAGGTATATAGAGTCGAGTAAAACTCTGCAAATGTGCTAAGAACTGCTTCCTGCCCAACAATGAGTGTCCCCTCTCTGTTTCTAATGGAGTGTATATAGTTTGACTGTGCGCGTGGAGATAGGAGCCGCGCTAGGGTTCTGCTCGGTCTGTCCCCCTCCCCGAATGTACGTGCCTCTGCGTGCTTGCCTAGGAATATCACCTCACGCTGTGCCTCTTCGCTGAATGCCAGCAGTTTGGCCTTCATCTGTACCGCCAACTCGGGTGAAGGGTCATTGCAGAAGTGCACGTCTAACTCTTGTAGCTCCCTCTCCAATTTGCCTAGAGTCTGGCGGATTGCTTTCAGGACGCCCGCCTGTCTTGAGATGCACTGGCCACGGACCACCACCTTAAACGCGTCCCACAGGACGGCCTCGGTGGACACTGACCCCGCGTTGTCTGCAAAATATTTCTCAATGTCTGCCCTGATTTCCTCAGTGAAGGCGGAGTTGGTAAGCGCATGAGGGGGTAAACGCCAGGAGAATGCACGAGTAGGGGCATCAGGCACTTTTATCTGCAATAAGCAAGGGGCGTGATCTGAGAGCGACCTGGCCTGAATGTCCACCCCCACCACCCAGGAAGCCACATCAGGTGACACCAGCCAGTAGTCCAGGCGAGACCAAGCTGCATGTTGACTCGTTATGCATGTCCCCACAGTGACATTGGGGTGCCTAGATCTCCACACATCCGCCAACAGCCCCTCTTCCATAATATCCAAGATAGCCTGACGGGCTCTAGTATGCGTAGGCCCCCCTGCGCCTCTACGATCCAACGCATCATTTAGCACCACGTTGAAGTCTCCACCCAGGATAACTGTCGAACAATCTAGTAACGTGATTTGGGCCCATACAGCTCTGAAGAATTCTGGGTCATCTACATTAGGGCCGTATACGGCCGCCAGCACCAGTGTACTCCCCTGAAGTGTGCCATGTGTTATAACGTATCTACCCTCTTTGTCCAATATAGTGCGGTGTTCTTTCCAGTCTAGCCCACTGCGAATGAGGATCGCCACCCCTCTAGAGTAGTTAGAGTAAATGGCGGAGTATACCCGTGCCCACCGTGAGTGTTTCAGTCTAGGTGATGGAGTGGAGTTAATATGTGTTTCCTGGAGGAAGCATATATCTACATTATGCCTAGAGAGGAACCCATGCATCAATCTAGCCTTTTTGTAGTCCCCGAGACCTCTAATGTTCCATGTCAATATCCTAGCGCTCATCATCTCACCTCCCGCTCCGCGTAATATGTACAATGCTGCTGTACATCGTAGTATCCACCAACCGGGATGTGCACCCTGTACAAGGATAGAGCATAACCCTGACACGTTGTAAGAAACCATTTCCATCGTACCAATACATGAGTAACTTGAAACTTCCCAACCCCCACCCCCCAATCAGGTTGTGGCAAATCCCCTCCAAATACACACATAACGTGTTGGCACACTAAACACAAACACAGTGGGAGACACCCCATGGGGGCGTGGTGCTCCAAGCGTACACCCCCGTTTGCACAGGGTGGCTGCACTATAACAGTCCATTCACAGCATCAGCGTTGGCCATTACACACAGTTCACAACCCGCACCCCGGCAGAGCCTCACACTGTTAGCTTATTCCAGCAACAAATCACCAAGAACAGGAGCAACATCTCCGCGCCCACCCAAAGAACAGGCCACATGGGAAACTTTGGGTTGAGGGGAGCTTCGATCTGACCATCCGAGGGAGACAGCCTATGGGTATATTACACTCCGCACATTCACAATGTGATCAGTCATTGTCACTCAGATGTCCGTCTCCTTCCCCTACTCTTGGTGACCTCTTTCTCGCCCCAGCACCACAAATATGTTTTGCAAACTTCAGTGCCGATTTGGCATCTGTGAAATGATGTGTGGTGCCTTCATGCGACACCCTCAATTTTGCAGGATATAGTAGTGAGTACTGGACGCCTGCTGGAAGTAGCAGCTTTTTGGCAGGCAAGAATTCTTTCCGGGCGGCCTGCACCAAAGGCGTAAAGTCAGGGTAGAAGGAGATGCTGTTGCCCCTGTGCGTGATCTTACCTTTTTCTCGAGCCAGGCGCAAGATAAGGTCTCTGTCCTGGAAATTCAGTATCTTAACAAGAATGGGGCGCGGCGCCGCTCCCACCGGCAGCTTTTTCCCAAGCGATCTGTGCGCCCTTTCGACCGTGAATACCTGTGAGAGCGCAGGGTCAAAGAGTTCGTGAAGCAGGTCGGACACATACACCTCCATTTTGCCAGTGTTCGTCGTCTCCGGAATGCCTGTTATACGAATGTTGGATTGTCGAGAGCGTGCTTCCAAATCATCTGTCTTAGCCCGGAGGAACTCCAGCTCATTTTCTACAGTTGTAAGAGTTCGTTTGGTATCTTGTTGGAACTCGCAGCACTCAGTGTGCCTGTTTTCCAGGCAGTCCAGCCTGGTTTCGTGAGTGTCCATCTGCTTTTTAACCGATACCAGTTGTGAGGACATGGCGTCCAGCTTGGTATCGATGCTCTTGAGACTCGATCTGACCTCCAGCATCAGAGCCCTGAAGTCAACGTCCGAGTCAGTGCCCTGCAAGGAAGACTCCGCCAACTCCAGGACCGCTGCGTGTTGTTTGGCCTGGCGCTTTTGTTCAAAAGTGAGTTTGGGCTGCCTAGCATCATTTTTCCCCCCCATTGCGGCGCCCCAGGCGTGACCACTTGCAGGATTACACTTTAGGCCCATCTGTGCGCCAATGCTCGAGAGCTGCCTATCCCTACGGCAGCGTCAAAGGCAGCACCCGGCGCCCCAGCGGTTCACCTCCCTCTCCACACTTTCCGTGCTTAGCCACAACAGGGCCACCAAGATCGCCGGGCGCAGCCCCAGGTTCAACTAGACTCCTCAATGGGATGTGTGTCAGCGGCAGATCCCCTCCTCTCTCGGCCACCAGGCCCGGCCAGGAAGACGCAGATGACTCAACGCCCAGTGTCACAAACTCGGCTTTGTGCGCCGCGGCAGGTCAGCAGCGTCCACACCCCTGCAGGACCAATTATCAGTGTACAGTATCGCAGCGCCGTCCCTGGTGCACCCACATACAAGCGCCCCTCAAGGCCTATGTCCCAGCCCCGCTGCTCCCTGGTTATACAACTCACATTGGTGTCCGCAGCTTCGGTCAGCCTGCAGTGGGTGAATATGCCCGCCGTGTCTCCCGCATCCAGTAGAATGACGCTGCGCAGCACAGCACCCACGCCACATGGCGTAGGCGCCGTCCTCAGGAGGGAATCAGGGGCGCCTCCGTGTCGTCCCGGCTATCTTAGGCGTTCGCAAGGCACTGCTCCCAGCCAATGTACCGTAGGTATCAGAGTTGCGTGTCTGTCATGGCGATTACACCAGTGATGTCTCCAGCGATAGGACAGGTGGAGCACAGTCAGCAGAGATCCCCAATATGCGCAGCCCCGGCCGCAACCAGGAGCACGTTTCAGAAATGTCACGATCTCACCCACAGCGGGGCAGGGACGGGCGCCGCGCGGTCCCCCCTGCACAGGCGCCGCTCCCCAGAGCCAGTCGCCAACCAAGGGGGAATGCCGCACCCGCGCCCCCCGCTCTCACCGTCAGGTCGCAGATCTCGGGAGGGCACCCTCCGGCAGCAACCGTCTGCTTGGGTCCACAACAGCAATTTACAGGCTTTCTGCGCAACGTGTGTGCTTCATTTCGGGGCCGTTCCTAGGCCCGATAGGGTAGATCGCCTCCGCGTACAGCCTCCATCCAACCGCCGAGCTCCCACTCAAAATGGCGGCCTCGCCTGCAGGGCTCTCCCAAACTAGGCCCGATGGAGATCCCTGTGTCCACGCTCGCGGCAGACGGATATAGGGAGACCGGTGCCGCAGCCCCAGCACTCTAGTGGCCCACCAGTGCTGTTCCGGGGTGCTCCGCTCGCGCAGCTCGGCTGATAAGTCGCGCCCCGGCGTCTGCCCTCAGGCCCCACACTCCGCGGGCCACAGTAGCCGCCCGCGCCCGCCTCAGGCTCCAAGGCGGTGGGCCGCCGACTCTATGACGACTCGGCCAGGACGTCTAGGCGCATAACTCAGCTCCCCCACATCCAGCAACCGCCAGAGTCCGATCGGTGAGGCACCGGGGCTTCCGCCGCCAACTGGTGTGCAGAACGGGACGCCGTGTGTGTCCGGTACAGGATTTTTACAGGATTACTGGGTGTAGCCGGCGGAGCTCACTCACAGAGCGGCCATCTCGCTGCCCGGTTGGCCACGCCCCCGAGAGCCTTTAATATTACTGTTTGCATGCGTTAGAAACACATTCTGGAGAAGAACTTTTCCAGGCGCAGAGCAAAGCTGATCCTGTGATGTGATTCACCTAAGCTGATCTTTACGGTATGGGGTTCCTCATTCAAACCTAGAGACCTTCTATTAGTATAATAATACTAGCCTACTAGCGAAGGGAAGGTGGTTGTATTCCACTGTCATTTGTAACATGATTTCTCCCTTCATTTTCTATGGTATTGTAACAATGCTGATGGTTTTAATTTTAATCATTTGTCTGCTTATGTTAGCCAAAGTACTGCATCTTAGGACACGTAGTTTATGAAATAAACCTTTTAAACTTTACTGTGTCTCTGATTACTCTTGTTGTGGACTGATATGAGAATAATAACGAACAGATATTTCTGATTCCCACCATTCCTGAGAATACTCTAAGTCGCTTGTTCTGGGTTTTCTATACATTGGGACCTCCGAGAGAATACGGATAACGAATGGGACACTGATCGGATTGGGGTTCTGGATACTGAGGTGAGTTTTTGGTACACCACAATTCACTGAGGTCCTGGTTTCCTGCGCATAGTTCTGTGCATGAGCAGAATCCCTGCAACATGGCACACCTAACGTTTGGTCTTTTGATTTGAAACGCCTTAGTAGTGCTTCTATTAGTCCACGACACCCTCACTCTTGTTTCCGGATAGCGGGAGTGACGGTTTTAACCTACCTGTTAGTACGATAGGTTCCCTCAAGCTTGTTAATTAAAAAGGTTTTTTCTATTTCTGAACCCTTGTGCTCCTGTGATATCCATTGTTGTTCTTCGCTGTGTCCTTAAGGCGGTCGACATTGCGGCGCATAACCGTACGCCTCCGCGGCGTCATTTGACGCAGTATGGGGTGCCGGACGATGGGATGGCCGTTATTGTTGTAGTGAGTGCCGATGCGTCTTACCCTTACGAGTTGTTTTACTCTTGGGTGACACTGCCAGCAGTGAATGCGGATGATAATACGTTTCACTCCTATACTCACACACGGGTCCCAGCAAATTATACGCCGTATAGGACGCAGGAGATTCTCCTTTCGGCTTGGCAGCATCGCATTTGGTTTAATGGCGCCCTTTCCCATGCGGTTACACTGGTTAGAATGGGCCCTTTGTCAATTCCAGGGGCCACATGGCCGGTGCTGGCCAGATTTACGCCTCATCCCCGCTATCTGACTGTTGCGGTGGATGAGTTGCGTGTACTCCATACAGCCCTTATTACGGTATATAGGGCTTTAGTGCAATACGTTTCACGCAACGTGCAGGTGGGGGCACCTGCTGTTGCGGGACAACCAGCTGGCCAAGCCACGGTTGTTTTTAGTCCCGTCATGGTTAATTCGGTAATGGGCAATCGCCTTGGTAATCTCAAGGGAGATGCGGTGCAATTCCAAGTGGCTAATGGCTTAGCCCGCGTCGATGACCTTGACAAGCCCAAAGAGTTGCCTAAAATTATTGCAGAAGCCTATAGAACTATTGGCCGCAGTAGCTTAGGGATTAAACCGACTATTGTCATTCCTGACTTAATACAGCAGACTAAGGTGAGTTTGTCTGTCAAAGACGATCGTCCAACTTTTCCTAAACAAAATTGGTGAACAAAGAAACAGGGGAAGCAGCAACAGAAACAGGGGTCTCGTCCTGCCTCTCCTGTACAGGCGACTGGTGAACGCACATACGATTTGCGCGATCGCACTAGTATTAGGTCATCTGATAGATTTCAGGTTACTGAACAACGTTCTCCTCGTTTTTCACAGGAAACATCGGCCTCACAGTCCAGTGGCGGAGAACGTGGAAAAGGTTGGGGTGCCCAACAAGGACGTGAGCAACCCCGTCAGACTGACGGTAAAGGCAAGCAGGACGAGTTTGCACGTCAACGTCCCCCGTTTCAGAAGAAGGATGCTGCACTAACAGCGAGGTATGCCACAGATAGTGAGAACGCAGCTTTGGAACCTAACATGGGCACTAACGCTGCTCGACAGCGCAGCGGAGGTTACAGTAGTGCGGCAAGCACTGCGTCCATATCTGGAGGAGACAGCAACTGACACGTCCGTTACTGTAGAAACTGCTGACAATAGAGTGGCTCCCCCTGACAGACTATATGACATAGTCCTCTTAATTGAAGGTGACATACAACGTACAATACAAGGGATTTTTTGGGATAATCTGACCTCTTCCTATGACTCTTGGCAGAGGCGGACTGGCCCCCGGCTTTCATTTTAGATGCTCCTAGATGGGAGGAGGTAATCCTCCCGTCCTTTGCGCACACAGTGCCAAAGGAGCACGCTGAAAGGTTTGCCGAAGAGTGGGCTCAGCTGCTTGCACCGGCTTTGTATCGTACTCAGGTGGGCTTGGATAAATTGTCTCCCAGCCTTGAGATTCCCTTACGGTGTATGCCTCAACCACAACCCCAATATCCCATGCGCCGCGAAGCTAGATCTCACGTCGCGGAAATCCTTGAGCAATTGGAATATCAGGGAGTTATTGAAAAGTGTGTCACCAATGAATAATCCTTTATTCACTGTAACAAAGCCTGATGGATTGTACCGCCTAGTTTTGGATTACCGGCATTTGAACTCTCATTGCCGGACGTGCGCCGTACAGAATACCCACAGTTCTGCCCTTGTTGATAGTCTCGTGAGAAAGAGGTTTAAAACCACACTTGACATATCCAATGGCTTTTACAGCCATAACCTGTCCTCTATTAGTAGTCAGTGGACAGCGTTTACTTCTGGCGGCAAACAAAAACAGTTTAAGAGATTAGCCATGGGCTATAAAAACAGCCCTGGCGTCTTTGCCGCACGTGTTGTCTCTCTGTTAGAGAGCATTGACCCTGATGCGTACTCGTATGTTGATGATGTCTATCTCACAGACGACGAGTAGTGGCCGCATCTGTGTCGCATTGATCGCATTATTGTTATGTTTGCAGACTTCGGTTACAAATTCAACTTTGCGAAGTCTCACATTGCAGAGTATACAGTGTTTTTGGGCTACGAGCTCAACAATGAGGGTCGAGGATTAGCTCCTCACTTTCTGGAGAAGTGCGCATGTCTGCGTGCTCCTCCAACATTGAAAAAATTACAGTCTTTGCTGGGCTTTCTGAATTTCGGTCGTACATACATTCACGATTATGTCCAGCGTATCAAGCCACTATATGCCTTGGTACAACCTACTTTTTCCAAATCGAGCTGCCTGCCAGAGCATTCAGCTATTTTGCAATCTTTGCAGGCGACACAGTCCCCATTGCCTATAAATCGCACTTGTACACTTCGGCTGAATTGCGCTTTTCCTCAGTCTAAAAAGTTTTGACTGCGGTGCAGATGGCGATTCTTAAAGAACGGGCGCTGTCGCAAGGAAAACGCATGTTGGTGGTCACACCGTTTCCTGCCCTAGAGGCAGTGACGAAAGCCAATGTACCCAATTCAAAAGCTTTGCATCCACGTTGGATACAATGGGCCCCTTCCCTGACATCCCCAGATGTCACCTATATCTTTGATGCCTCATTGCAGACGCAGGAGTACTTGCAATATGAATTCGTTCATCCGGCTCCTCTGTCTTTGCGCCCGCTCGAAGATTACCATTGTGTCATTTATACTGACGGTTCGGCGCAACCAGCGACGGAATCGAAGCATGCCCATTCTGCAGCCTGCGCAATTGTAGCGGGTACTTTCGAGAATGGAGAA
Organism: Triturus cristatus; assembly: GCF_964204655.1. NCBI lineage: Eukaryota > Metazoa > Chordata > Amphibia > Caudata > Salamandridae > Triturus > Triturus cristatus. The sequence goes on from NC_140593.1 coordinate 632,553,539, forward strand.
TTCAAGTCTGATGTCGTGCATAAGCAGTCATTGGGTGATTGTACCGCACAGTTGGCAGAGCTCCGTGCTCTGGTGCTTGCACTGGAGTTTGCTGATCCTCGGGTTACTACTCTTATAGTGAGTGACTTGTTTTACTGTGTTCAGTCTTTTAACGACAATCTATTCTTTTGGTCTCAAAATGAATATCGTGATTCCAAAGGTAGCACAATTAAGCATAAAATGCTTTGGGTTCGAGTGGCAGAACTTAAAGAACATCTTCCTCTCGTGAATGTAATTCAGACTCTTGGTCACCAACGAGTTGGTGTCCATGCTGTCGGCAACAGCTTGGCTGACGAGGCAGCGAAAACAGCAGTGGCGACATATTTAGTAGCAGCAGTTACAAGATCCAAAAGAAAGATCGATGATGACATTTTGGCAGCTATTGCTGCTACAGAGAAGGGAAGTAATTTCCTGAGAGGTTTCCCTTCTCGTTACCATTATCACTTAAGTCCTGATAACGTCCCATTAGTGAGTATTATTGACGTTGGTGACATATTGATTCCCAACGCGGACTGCAGACCATCCTTGATAACAGCGGCTCACGAGGGTATGGCCTCTGCCCATGCCGGCGATGCAGCAACTGTTACTCTGTTACAACAACGTTACTGGTGGCGCGGGTTATATAAACAGGCTCGCACTTATGTTCTTGATTGTGACATTTGCCAGCAGATTAAACCTTCAACTGCTGCGCGCCCACCACAAACTCAGTTGTACATATCTAATAAGCCACTTGGGTGTGTTTATCTAGATCACTGCGGTCCTTTCTCCTCTGATACTGCGTACAAGTATATCTTAGTTGCAGTGGATTCGTGCACACGTTTTCTTTGGGTATGGCCACAAAGGAGTGCTGATGGCCGTACTGTCATCAGGGATTTGTGTGTCTTTGTGGGAAGTTTTGTGTGTGGTACCTTTCATTCGGATCAGGGCCCTGCGTTCGCCTCTAAGGCGTACAAAGAATCCATGAAATCATTGAGGGTCCAAGTCAAATTTTCGTCTCCATACCGACCTGAGGGTAATAGTGTAGTGGAGTGAATGAACCGTGACTTAAAGCAATCCTTGACAGCTAGGGTTTTAGGCACTGGCCGGAACTGGTTTGCCCATCTGTATAACGTTCAACGTGCACTTAATAATCTCCCTAGAAGGTCTCTGGGTGGGCGGACCCCATACATGATGCTCTTTGGCATAAAAATGTTTGTCCCGGACCGTGATGGTCTAGACATGGCGGCGTCTGCCGTATCCTTTGACGTTGATGATCACTGTGCTGTGTTACAGAGTTTACAAGAGACCAGAGACAGTCTCGACGAAGGAACACTAGACCGCCACATCCGATGCTGCGCTTCAGATTCCGGTAGTCGGCTGGCTACCTCGAGTTGGTGACCTGGTCCGTGAGAAGGTGGAGAACAAGGAGGAGTTCGGCCCCTCTTTTCGTGCCCCGGTTCCAGTGCTTGACGTGCAGGGTACAAGAACAGTCATTTTACCTCCACTTCCTGGTCGCAAGGATAACAGGTACATCTCCATTGACAATGTCAAACTACAGCGAGTGGCCGATTCTTCTTAGTATGACTCCAGCGGTCTCTTGCCCTGCGATGCTGAGAAATTCTGTTTTGGCTCCGGCTTCTACCACCATGCCTGATATTGCTATCGAGATGCATACAGTTGCTGATCCTTTGTTGCTACCACCAGCTGATGGTCTACCTGAAGATACTGAGTATGCTTATCCTGCAGATGTAACATTGCCTGTTTTACAATCAACCGCAGTTACCCAGTCACGTTTCTACTTTGATACTAACTCTGACTTCCAGGGCCCCATCAAAAGTTTCTATTTTTGCTGTTTGGTTTAAAAGACATTTTTTGATTCTCTCTTGGACTTACATTTGGCTGATGCTCATAGGTATTTTTTTATTTATGTCCATCGGATTTGTGGTGGTATTTTTTCGTCTTGTGAACGGACACTACCTAAAAGAAAGATCGACAATTAGACTAATTGATGGAACTTTGGCTCCCCACTCCTCATCACAATCATGAAGAGAGACCAGACTTTTGTGAATATTACTGCCTGGCCTGTGTTAGATAGGATTGCGTGGAATGCTGGTAAACTTCAGATTCATGGACCCACTGAGGTTATCAATGTTCCGAATGTATTTTGTGTTTCTATTGGTGATGTGGTTAAACCAAACATCCGCTCTGATGATTGGGACGTTCAGGCCATAGAAGCCCTGTTTTCTGATTTGAAATATTATGCCGCTTTTGATGCTGAAGATTTGTATTTAGACACTGCTAATTACGGGGAGTTGTTTTTCTATCAACATTATGGCAATCATTTCCTACATAAAGCCAATACGTATCGTAATTTTGTGAATTATACACAATGGGAACATTGTCCAACGCCAATGTTAGGCAGCTCCAGCACATTGGTGAACAAATTTGCCTATTTTACTGATTTCAGTGTTGCAAAACCTGCCGCCTTTTATTTTAAAGTGGCAGCGGAGTCTGCCTCGAAGGTTAGGCTGACACACACTAAATTATTGTATTCTAAATCCTTTATGGATGATTTAGCGGTCAGGGTTTATGATCTATGGAAAGCTACTATTGATCTTAAATCTGTTTGGGGTTCTAAACCAAGGAACAAGGAACCGAAGCTTTGCATCGTGCCTGCCTCATCTCGAACCACATATTATTTTTGAATTCAACTATTTTTCAGACCACCTGTTTTGGATTGGCTACTTCTAAAAAGCTGAATTCTCCCTCTATTCCAGATCTGGGTGCTTATCCAAATTGGGATAATCATACAGATCTGTCCCTTGATGCGTTGCAGTCATACATTACTAACACATCATTCAATATTTCCAAATTAAATTCGAAAGGATGGTCGACTTGGCAGACGAGCTCAGATTCCTGTCAACATCGTCTTTTGGGTCTGCAGCCTGGGTATACGCAGGTTCGCGTAGACCCCCGCTTTGAATCTTCTCATTCTGTTACTACCTACTCTGTTGGGAAGTTATGCCAGTCTTGGCTGCAACATTCCACCTTGGCATCTGTTAAAGTTCATTTATCTAAACTACATGACAAAATAGATTTGAATGATTTTGTTAAGGGTCCTGTGGGTGGCAGGTCCAAAAGATGGGTGTATGCTATTTATAATGAGGTTTGGAAGTTATCACAAATTGAAGCTGCTTCCAGATTGAGAGCTATTGATCAAGCCAATATGGAAAAAGTGCTAGCTGTTATAGATAATAGCATTAACACCCTTTCTTCCAGAATTTACACATTAGATAATATTGTTTCATCTGTTGTTGATATTGTACAGGATGATATGTCTGTTTTGTATCATGGTCAGAATCAATTGCGTTCTATAATGCAGTTTGCATGGACTTTGCAAATGTTAAAGGCTGGGTAAGTCCCCTGGGACTACATGAATACTTCATCTTTATTCCTTCCCTTTAATCTAACTGCGAAACAACAATTCATGTCCATGAAAGATGCAACATACTCATTACTGCATATTGAAAAGTTAGAACCTTTGCCTTTTTCAGTGGCCGAATTGAACTCAGCTGTGTGGCTTATCCACGGGTTAATCACATTGCCATTTCCTTTGTTTAAATTCAGTTTGTGCACAAAACATTATGCCCTAGGGCCTAGGCAGATATGAACCGTTGGGTACTGCTTTCCTGCATGAAGTATGGTCACTCCCATTTACATACAGGTGCATGAGAGAAGGCAAAGAAGTTTATTTGAAGGGTGCAGAATGCTCTTCCACACCGGATCACTCTGTAGTCACATCCAATTGCATGGCGCGTGCAAGGTGCAAGCGCCTAATTTAGCATGCGTCCTGAAAGGGATTCCAGTGCCAGCTATTACACCCTCTTTCACGTTGTTAGCTAACGGTAGTTATTTGCTTTTAAATAATGAGGCTTGCTGTGGGATGCTAGTGGGAATTCCTTACTGTATCACAGAGAGTAGTCTGCTGTAAAAATGTCCTTTTCCCACCCCCGCATGGGCGGCTGGATGTATCCCATCTGGCCTTCCATTCCAACCTTGAAAGCAGAGTTCAACAAGATGAGCAGAATAAGGGCTCTATTGTCTGACTTCGTCCCGTGAAACATTTGTCCTTCACGTAGCCAACACCCGCACCGAGGTGCAGGCGCTTTTAAATACTGATCTGCCACTTCATTTTGGTGCCCTGATTCAAACTATATTTAATGCCTCGTCAACAACTGGCTTGGTGCATTTTTTCAAAATTGTGGGCTCCGGCCTCGTGACCTCCTTCCAAACTATTTTTGGTGTGATACCGGCATTTTTTCATTCTATTTTTTCCAGCGTCTTTGGCGGGCTCCTGTTGATTCTCGCCCTTGCGGCTGGTGTGCTGCTGTTGGTCTGCTTACTGCGCAATGGCTGCACAATTTGTGTCACGCGACAGCCTGTCCCGGCTGCTCCATCTTCGTAACCGGATGCTTGAATATTATGGAACTTTACCACTGGCAACCCTGAGCATAGCCTATGGATTATCCTTCCAGTTTTCCTACTTTACATGCGTACAACCTGTTTTTCATTGCCTAGATTGTCCTTTCGAATGGGCTCTGGATTTGTGCTTGTCAAACTCGGTGTCTCCTGCCCCGGATTATGATCGTCTGATGAGTCCATTAGTGGCTCATTAGTTGGACTGTTCTGGTGTCAGGATTATGGCCTGTGGAGCGGCACATGGAGTCCTAGGGAATTGGGACATCGAAACGGCAGCGTATGACTTCTTGGCAAGAAGTTATCTTGAAGAACACGCCAGTTGTCCTCTGATTGTGCTCGAGGCCCCAGTTGTCGAGGAACATGTATGTTCGTTTACCTTATTAGACTGGATGGCGGACACTTTTGCAAATCGCTCCAATGACTTCCTCTTGGAAGCTGTCGCTACGCACTGTGCTTACACATTGATGGATTAACTTGATTATCGTCATGCTTCCCTTGCACAAACCACACATTTTTTTTGTGTGTTCCAACATCTGGGCTCGTTGAGCCTTTGAATGATGTATTGACTTAACATTTTCTTTTTTCCCCTTCATTTTGGGTTTTTTTTAACGTTTTTTTTTCGAACTTTCACTCCTCTTTATTTGGATTTCCAATACATGCAGTTGGTTCCGCTCTGTGGAAATAAGCGTCCTGCAAGTCCAACGCTACCATCCAGTCTCCAGGGTCTAGGGCAGCCAGAACCTGAGCTAAGGTGAGCATCTTGAACTTCTCCTTCCGGAGGAAGGCGTTGATGCTCCTGAGGTCCAAGATAGGGCGTAGGCCCCCTTTGCCCTTCTTGGGAACCAGAAAGTAGTGGGAGTAACAGCCCCAACCTACTTCTGGGCCAGGAACGCGCTCGATGGCCCCCTTGGCCAAGAGGGCCGTAACTTCCTCCTGCAGAAGTTGAAAGTGATCCCCCTGACTTGCGGTGGTACTGCGGTGGTATGGCTGGAGGGGTCGCCTCGAAGGGGAGGGAGTAGCTGTGAGAAGTTGGCCTGATGTATGATGTCACTAGTTCTAGTGTACACCTTATATCAGTCCAAACAACCCTTATGGTGATTGGTTGTAAGGTCAACCTTATAGACCAGCTATCCTAGTGGTAGCATGGACAAGAGCAGTCTTAGGCTAAACTCTGAATGGCATGTGAAGCCAGCTGTGATACCATGTATAATCCCTTGAATACCAAATGAAAGGACACCACAACAGATATATATATAAAATAAAGTGTATTTATTCTAGTCAAACCCTCAGCACTCTTTATGAGATTAGAGGTAAGTACAACACAATCTTATTTATGCATACATTAAGTCACACAGGTAAGTAATACAGTTAGGCCCTAGGGGCCACACAAACCATATACTAAAGAAGTGGTATAAGGACCACTGTCACGGAAATAGGATAGGCCTAGGGAATCGCTGGGGCTACACTACACTAGCAACAGTTAGGAAGTGGGAGGCCCACGGGATACAGGTGCAGAGTGGAAACACTCACGCGTAATGCGTAAAAGTCGATAGAAGTACTAGCAGTTAGAAATTAACAGTTTAAGGACACTTCTGAAGCAGCTAGAGAGTCGAGACTCGGAAACTAGACCCTAGGATAGTCACTACCCTTGTGAGCACCGAAGTACCCAAGTTACCTAGCCCACGGGCTGCGGGTGCATAGGTGTGAACTTGCGTCGGGTTTCGTCGTGGACTTCTATGGATGCCTGAAGGAAAGTTGCTGACAGGCAGTCAGTGAAGAGTGTCCGGTGGATCCCAAGGCTGGGATCAAGAAGAGAGGAGACCTGCAAGCAGAAGGGACTGAGTCAAGGTCACTAGCCAGTGACCACGTGGAACCAGGAAGGAACCAGGCGATGTCGTGAAGATTGAAGGTGAAGGTGAAGCTTGTCGCTGCAGCCACGGGGACCAGGAGACGTCGAGGACGACCAGGACCAGGAGGCGAGCTGTCCCACGAAGGCTCTTGCTGTCGGCGGCATCGAAGTCGAACTAGGACTCACCAAGCCTTGGCAAGCGGAACCCACGGAGAACGGAGGACTTGCTTCTGGTGCAGACCAGGAAGGTCTGGGGTGCTTCTCTTTTGCAAAGAAGCGGGAGCCAGTCTGGAGGAGCCAAACCAGCAGTGAAGATTTCAGGGTGCGTCGTCACAGAGGCCACTAGCCAACGGGCAAGCAACCGGACAGACGCGGCAAGCAGGAAAATGCAGAAGGGCCCCACGCAGGACTCGTGGAGTGTGGGGGGCTGATCTTCGGTGCAGATGGTGCTTGGGGTTGGGGCTTCTCAATCTCCGGTGCACAACTTCGAGGGTGCCTCAGAAGCTGCGCTGGAAGATACTAGCCACTTTTCCCAGGTAGCCGGTCCCACGTCTCTCGTCGCCTCCACGGATCTCAGCTCGGCTGTGGATGTGGATCAGGGTCGGAGAAGTCTGGAAGTCAAGGCTCTGGTCGGGCTCTGCAGTCGGTCCCTCGTAGAACTTCAGCAAAGCAAAGGGTAGTCTCTTGATGGTGCCTGTTTGCACAGGGTAGCCACTCCTTGGCCACAAGGGAGATTCTTCAGTCTTCTTCTCTCGTCGAATGTCGAAGGTCCAGAGTTTCTGTTCAAGTTGCAGGTTCAGGATAATCTAATCTCCTGGGGCCCAGCTACCACTCTTATACTAATCTGGGGGGCTGGGTTGCCTGCTAGGTCACGCCTTATGGGTGGGACCTGGGAGGGGGGTGGTTACACCCCCTTCCCTTTGTCCAGTTTCGCGCCAGGACTGGGGCTGGAGTGCCCCAGCACCGGTTTGAACTGGACTATGCACGGGACACCTTGTGTGCCCCAGGCATGTCTCATTCTTTTCATTCCTCCCTGCCCCAATACACTAAGGCCTGTCTGGGGTGGTGCTCGCACCTCCCAAGGCAGGAAACCTATTGTCCAAGCCTCCCTTGCCGGGATCACTCCCAGCAGCAGGAGGTCAGACTCGTGTCTGTGGCAGCAGCATCCATTTTGTGATGCTGGGGCTCTGGTTAACTTTAACCGGGTAAGTAGGTTACAACATGTCTTCTCCCTCTAGAAGGGAGGGATAATATCCTCATCCCCAGAAATGGGATGGGGGTATTATTCCAAAGTGTTAGACACCTTACACGATATGTTTCGATAAAGCCAAACCATAGTTACCATAACCGTTTAAGATTATAAGGCACTTTAAGAGTATATGGTAGGCTATATCATAGAACAGCTATAAGGACATGGTTCCGAAAGCTGCAGACAGGCTCAGCTCATGCTGGAGCACCATCTCACATGTTACCAAGCACTCTGCCTCCAGGATTGTTAAGGCCTGCCATAGGAGTGGCTGATAGGTACACATGTGTCTATATGTAAGTTAGGTATAGGAATACTACACCTAAGCAAGGAGTGATTACACGACCTTGCCCCAGCTGAGTGATCAGCCAGTTGTGTCATAATGGAAGGCCAGGCCAGGGGTGGCAAAATACATGCTGCAGCCCCTGGTAGGCCTAGGGTACACCTATGCCCTGGGTACCTAAGGTACACTGTACAGGGGCCAATAAGGTGATCCTATCCAAATGGGGGTTATGCACCTAAAGTACATAGTATCAATTTAGAGAGAGAACAGCAGGGCTGTGGGTCTGATTAGCAGGCCCACAGCCACATCTAAGTCGAAAACCAGTAAAGCAAAAGCAAAAAGTGGGGGTGAACATAGAAAGCAGACCCTACTCTCCTACAGTGGCCCCTTCGGACGATTTGCAGCACCCACCTGTCCGATATGATGGTACGCCAGTGGAGCAGGTGATGGCGAACTCTGCCTCCCACTGGCGTGGAATGGGCCTGAAAGCTCGGACTAGGAGGGCTTTGAGGCAGATGCTGCTGGGGCAGATGTGGACGGACCGGCTCTTTGTCCCTCTGCTCCGCCTCAGCGGAATCCACGTCCGCGACTGCGTTGAGGCTGGTTCTGCGGCCTGTGGCTAGACAGACGTGAGGGGGCGCCCCTTCCTTGGCCACGAAAGGGGCGAAAAAGCGGAAGTTTGCGGGCACGGGCCGAGAGGCCCAAGGAATTGCCGCAGCTCTGGAGTCCTTAAAGCGCTCCAGCGCACTATTCGCTTTGTCGCCAAAAAGGCGACGGCCATCGAAGGGCATGTCCATGAGGGTGCTCTGGACATTCCCGGAGAAATTCGTGGATATCAGCCAGGCGTGGCGACGAATCGCCACCGTGGTCGCTATTGCCCTGCCTAGCGAGTACGTTGTGTCCAGCCCACATCGGATTGAATACCGTGCCGCATCCCGCCCCTCGGCAAGAGCCTGGGCGAGCCGTGTCCGGGCTTAATCCGGACACTGGGGCAGCACGTCCGCCACCGTATCCCACAAGGAGTGGGTGTAACGGTCCAAAAGGCACGCGGTGTTGATAGACCGCAATCCCAAACTAAGGGAGGAGAACAGTTTCTTCCCAAACTGTTCCAACCTTTTGGATTCCCGATCCGGGGCAGCGGACGGGAAGGCGGTCTGGGAGGTAGAGGTCTGGATAACCAGGCTCTCGGGCGTGGGGTGTATCGACAGAAAGCTGGGGTCGCCCGGGGCGGTGGCGCCGGGCCATGTTCCAGTCCACAGGACGGACTGTGGAGGGTTTGGACCAAGTGCCCATCAGAACGTCTGTCAGTGCCTCATTGAACTGCAGCAGAGGCTCCGAGGAGCTTACTGGCGGTTGAAGCACTTCAGTGAGGAGATTAGTTCTCACCGCCACAGCAGGGAGCTCCAGCCCGAGGGCTTCGGTCGCCTTGCGCAGCACCACAGCATATGTAGCACCCTCCTCCGTAGCCACGGAGGGAGGAGAGATGAAGCCAGTGTCAGGGGAGGTGTCAAGACCACTGGCATCCCCCAGCTCTTCTGCCCAGTCTTAAGATAACTGGCACTGCTGTGCCAGAGGGTCCTCAGACCCCTCCCAGTCGTCCTCGTCATCCAACTCCTGGTAGACAGGTGGAAGGGTCGGAGCCGGGCGGAAGATGAACCTGTCATCCATCGGCGCCAGGTACGGCGCCGGGCGGTGCCACTCCAACGCCGGGCCCGGACCGAGACTAAACCTCGGGACGATGTCATCTGAAGACGGCGCCAGGGGCGGCACCGAAGGGGTCGACGCCAGCGGAGGGGTCGTGAGGTCGACCTGCGTCAACCGGGATCCAGGCCTGGATCCCACGGGGGCATGTGGCGTCGGGACCGAAGTCGACGACGGCGCCGGGGCCAGAGTCGCCGGCTCGCTAGGCCTCCCAGTCGAGCCTGCGAGGCCCGAAGGCGCGGCGGCAGGCGTCGACGGCGGAGCCAGACTCCTCATGGCCACGAGGAAGTCTCTGATATCTGCCGGAGTCGCGTCAGTCCCAGGGACCGGAGGGTATGGGTACGGACACCACTCCTGCGGCTCCGACGGAGCCACACGGGTGGTGCCACCCGAACCCTCAGCCAAGTCGCGCGACCGGCGAGGGGAGTCAGAAGAGCGATGTCGCCTCTTCGACTTCTTCTTACTGTGCCTCGACTTACCGGAATGCGAGGACTTCAACCCCGACGAGCGTTGATGGCTGCGGCTCCGCGACCGGTCCCTCGACCTCCTCCTCGACCGGGACCGTGAGCGGCGCGGAGCTGACTGCCGGATCTCGAGCAGCTTGCGGGACCGCTCCCGCCTAGCCTTCGAGGTCAAGGCCCGGCAGTCGAGGCACGACTCGGCATCATGGTCGGCCCCAAGGCAGTAGAGACACCGGCAGTGGTGATCCGTGACCGACATCAGGTGGTGACAGGTGTCGCACGGTTTGAATCCAGGCATCCCTACCGGCACCAGAGTCGAGGTCGACTGGAAATGGAACCATAATAATTCACAAAGTTTAGTCAAAAAGTGACTAAAAGGGTATGCTCTTCCCGGATCGGCGCTTACTGGCGCGGAAAAAAGAAGAACTGACGTCAGTGCGCGAGGGCGGCGTCTAAGTACTCCGACGACGTCATTCCGGCGTTCACGACGCCGATGACGGACGCGGAGCCACAGACGACGCCTAGTGACACGCAAGGATATTGCTACGAAAAATCTTTCCGGATCCAGCCTGACGCCTGGGGATATTCTAAGGTGAGGAATCTAACTAACGTGTTTCTTTCAGATAATTCTTATTAAAAAACACTGAGACCTTTTATCAACTGTATGGGGGTTGGAAATGATACAAACCAAGCATCCCTTGGTTACATATAAAAAGGAACGTACTCTCAAGGAGTTCATTAGTTCTAGCTATACCCCTTCTTTGAACAAAAATAGGAACACATTTGTCAGATCGACCACTACGTTTTTACACATGTATTACTTGCTCTGTGCGTATGTTGGGTATTAATGAACAAGTTACTTACCTTTGAATGCCTTATATGGTAGAGACAATATCTAGCCGCAGATTCCTCATCTTCGAATTTCCTCAGGCGTCAGACTGGATCTAGAAGATTTTTCATGAGCAGCCCATGCGCGCCAGTTAGTGCCATTAATCAGCTCCACGTGGCGTTGGCATCTGCGCTGGAAGTGACGTCCGCGTCACCTATATAGGCGCCACCTCGGCAAGCTGACGCCTGTTACTATTCACGACTTTCCAGGCCAGAAGCGCGGAGCTATGAAGTGCACTGACACAGGTGTATTCAAATTTGGGACCTGAATGGGATCAGCCCTGAAGGAGGCTTGCTCAGTATATGGTGCACACCTATTGGTGATGCACCCTGCACTGAGTCCAGGCAACCATTAGTGATAGTGTAAGCAGTCCCCGATAACCAAAGCTTTTAAGGGGTAGCTGTGGAAAGCAGCTAAAGCTTATCAAGGAGGGTGTAAAGCGGGTGCATTTACAACACAAGTCAGTCAGTGCTGCGTTCAGAAGAAAGAACCACACCAGTATTAGAAAAATACAGCAGTATTTATTACACACCAACACTACTTTGGTATATCTCCTACCTAGAGATATCAATACACAACAAATACAGCACCAAACAGGTGAGTAAAGCACATAAAATACATGGGGCCCTATAAAGGGGGGGGGGGGGCAAACCACATACTAAAAAATTGAATGTGAGGAATGCAAGACTACCAGCCATCGTCTGCAGGACAGGGGAAGCACGGAACCACCAAAAGTAAGTAACTAGGAGTCCCTAGGCGCCTGGGTGTAGAGGTGTTACCTTGAGTTACCTGTGGGAACTAGGGAGGGCGGAGAGCACCCCCACCCATGTATACCCAGAGAAGCAGGATACGTACACCAGGGAGCCAGGGTGCATAGGTGCGAAGTGTTGTCGGAACCGCCCATTAAAGTCAATGGGAAACCCAGCTGTCCAGTTCCAACAGTGACCCGTTGACATGGTTAGAAGAATTCAGGCATGGATCCCGGACGAGGAGTACATGTGGAGAGAGGAGACAGAGTCCAAGCCACTCGGAGTTGTCCAAGGGGAGCAGGAGTACGATTCGAGCCATTCTCGGGGGTACATCACAGTAGGATTGATGCCTTGAAGATGCAGTTTTGGAGTGCAGGTGATTCTAAAGGATCACAGGAGCCGTCCACGAGCGGTCACACGCTGTAGGAGGCTGTCATAATATATGGTGCACACTTATTTAAGTGAAGCACCTTACGCTAATCCAGGCAACCCTTAGTGTGATTTTAGTGGTCTTACATAACCATAGAAAGATCTTAAAGTGGTAGCTGTGGACAGCAGCTTTCAGGCGTATCTTGAAGGAGGGTTAAGCAGCTTATTTAATCAGTTTAATCATGTAGTGTAGGGTAAACGAAAAAGAACCACACAGGATATATAAATAAATGCCTATTTATCACACAACACTCACTAACACATTGGTATATCTCCTACCCGGAGATATAAACATAAATACACAACTATACTTCAATTGCAGATAGGTAAGTAAGCACAAAATGCAGTAGTCTCCAGGGGGAGACCAAACCATATACTAAGAAAGTGAAATGCAAACTGCAACCGAAGTTGGGCTGCAGTGTTCAAGAAGTGCCATTCCCAGTGGACCCTGAAGAAACCCCGTAGAAGGCAGAAGGTTGGCGAGTCACTCCACCCATGGATACCCCAGGAACCAGGATACCTACTTCCAGGGAAGCCAGCTGCATAGATGCAAAGTGACGTCGGGAATCGCCGTAGACCACAATGGAGGACTTAAGGAAAGATGCTGATGGAGAAGACTGTGCAAGAGTCCGGCTGAATCCAAGGGTGGATTCTTTAAGTAAAGAACCTGCAAGCAGAGGGGAAAGAGTCTATGCTACTCGGAGGTGACCAGGAGGCATGGAGGAGCAATGCCCACTGATATCGGACAGTTCAGAAGAGTTGACCGTGACCTTCTTGCTGCAGCTGTGGGGACCAGGTGATGCTGAGGAAGACCAGGAGTCGTGCACGAGCTGTCCCATGTCGGAAGTCGAGAACCAGGGGGGTAGGTGTCCAGTGGAATCACTAACAAGCCTTGGCAGCTGCAACAGGTGTAGAAAACAAATAAGGAGCAATGTTGGGACCAGCAAGGTCCAAGGGACTCCCCACAAGCAGGAGAACCAGAGCAGGCCCGAGCAAGCATGGGAGCCCACAGGAGCAGAAGACGACCCTTGAGAGGTCCTACAGGCCGAAGGCACAGGAGTCATAAGAAGACCTTGAGCAGATCACGGACGATTAAGGCCCATGGTGCAGAGGATGCAGTGAGGATGCTGTACTTGGCAGGAAGCGAGGCTGGAGCTTCTTGTAGCCCAAAGATCACTGGAGTGTAAAGCCAAAAAGCCTAGGTAATGGCAAGTCGATGCAGTGAACAGGGGTTTAGTCCCAGTGGTTCCAACTAAGAATACTGGCCTCAAAATTGCACAGAGGACAGGTCAGGCCTTGAGGGAGTGGCAGAACCACAATCTCCTTTCGAAGTACGTGGGGCGTCAGGAGCAGCAGACCGGTCAGCGTTGTTGAGGTACCTGGAGATGCAAGGGAGTGACTCCTTCACTCCAAGAAAGATTACTTTGGGTGCCTTGATGCCACGGGCCTGTTGAAGATTCTGGAAGAAGCGCAGACAGCGACGACAAAGAAAACTTGAAGAACAGCGAGACCAGGAGCAGCAGGAGTCTTCCTTGATGCAGTTTCGGTTCCAGGCAAAGTCCAAGTGTCCAGACGGTCAAAATGTGACGTGGTTACAGGCTTGAGTCTTGTCCCAAGATGAATCTGAGGACCCACCCACAAGTAAACCCTTAAATACCTTAGGAAAGGGGTTAGGACGATTAAGGGGTCCCTCCCAGAGGAGGGGCTGGAAAAAGGGGAGGATACTCCGATGTCCTTTGTCCAGTTTCTTGCAAGTGCAGGAGCTAAGGGCTCCTTGAACTGGCTTAAATCGGAGTATGCAAGAGGGACACCAAATGTGCCCTTCAAAGCAGTCTGGTGGTGCTGGCAAGTGCCCCCACCTCAGTTCAATACACTAAGTCCTGTCTGGGAGGTGGTCACAACTCCCTGTTACAGGAAACCTATTGTTCTACCTTCCCCTGCTCGAGCTCAGCTCAGGAGGGCAGAATCGTGTCAGGTATCAGCAGCAGCAATAGTTTACTGGCAGACCCTGAAAGGCAGTTACAGGGAGTACTAGGGGCTTCCTGAAGGAGCCCCCCAGCGCATGGAATCATACCTCCAACTCATGTTGGGGTATGATTCCAAACTGTTTGATACCAAACATGCCCAGGTTTGGCATAGAAACTACATAGTTAGCCATCACATAATGACAGATGGCCACTATATGCATCAAGATGGCTTGCTGCACCTACAAAGCCTAGAGATTCAACTTCGGGGTTTGTAAGGGTGTCCTGCTCATGCAGGGGCACCCTCACACCTATAACCCAACACCCTGCCCTCAGGACTGAAAGGCCTGCCCTAGGGATGACATTGAAGTGTAGTGACCTCTTGTATCTGTCGTAAGTGTTGCTGGCACCAGCTGACATGGGCTGCACCGGTAGGCCTGCAGCCACAGTGCATCGATCGAGACCCCAGAAGGACCCTCTGGCAGCAGGCACAGGGAGTCGCAGAGAGGCCCCAGCAGGAAGCCCACATCGCATGAGTTGTAGAGAGGACATCGGACTTAGAGCTGTGTGATGATCGGGGCTGGGGGCTTCTTGAGCTTGAAGATCTGCGGAATGAAGAGATAACAAGCCTTCGTAATAACAGACAGACGCAGAGCACAGGGATGCAGTTTTAGCAGCTCCACGAGGGATTACAGACTTCAAAGTTGCAGAAAAGACTGGTCCGGCCTCTGGAGAGTCACCAAACCACCACCTGTGTTGCAGAGCCTTGGAGAGTCCGTGGAAGAGCATGATCCACGAGCCGATAGTCATCGCTGAGGTGCCTGTGGCTGCAGGGGAGTGACGCATTCACTCCAAGGGAGATTTCTTCCCGCTGTCCTTAATGCACACAGAGTCCTTGTAACTCTGGGGGATGCATGGCCAAGAATGTTGCAGGATGGTTGCAAAGCACGGAGACGAAGTTGCAGTAGGAGCCTTCCTACCAGGAGCAGTCATGTCTGGAGTCTGGCCCAGCCCAACAGCAAAGTCCAGTGTCCAGCAGCATAAGTCTTGTGGAGGATCCTGAAGACAAATCTTGAAGAGGTATCCTTGTCCAGATCAATCTAGGGACCCATCACCAGGAGAGCTCTTAAGTAACCATGGAAGGGGGTTGGACAGCTTCTGCAGTGACCCACCTATCGGTGGGTCAGGGACATTACTCTGATGGACTGACCAGGCAGATGCTCCCAGGGGTCTCTGCTGATCTTGGAATTAAGATAGCAGAATAGGAGGAGCCTAGCGCGCATCCAAGATGGTCGCGTGAGCACAGGGCTCCCCGGACCCTTTCTGCTCCTCGGAATATATCCTGAGACTATCCTGATTTGGTGTATGGAATCTGGGAGATGAAGACCAGCTGATCATATATCTCTTTTCAAAACTCTAATCGGACCTGGGAATCCTGAGTTGTCGTCGTCGGAACTTTTGGGACCCACCCGACGGAGGTGGCCGGGGTGAAGGTGACCCGTGGGGCCGGGCTGCAATTGAACAACAGCGGCCTCAGCGCGGTGCCAGTTACCGATTCAGCACTTTCGGTTTCGGTTTTGGCCTTCAGGAGATCATCTGGCGTGCGTGCTCAGGGTGGCGAGGTGCCTCCTGGGCCTCTGCCCGAGGCTTGCTTCCATCTGCTACTGGCGGGCCTAACGCCTCCTACACCGACAGTTTTTGGTCCTTTCCCCTTGATCGGAGGTCCCATTGAGAGACTGCGCTCACATGGCGGGCAAAGGGGGTCCGGAGGGGCGCAAGACCAAGGCTTCACTGCGCGGGGGAGCGGTCCAGAGCAACAACATGGACCGCTATACCCAGGGCAGGGGGTCCCCTGGCGCTGCTGGCCTCTCCCCGGATGCTGCAGGGGGAGGCACGACCGTCTCTGCGGAACCTTCCCTACAAGATATTATGGGCGCCATCGAGGGCATCAGGGAAACTATCGCGACGCAATATGAGGCCCTGGCCCGTAAGATCGATACTGTCGCGATCGACGTCACCCTGATCCGGGCCGACCTCTCTAAAACCAACGAGAAGGTCCAGGCCCTTGATACACGGACCTCCACCCTGGGTGCGGAGGTGTCGGATCTGCGGGCCGCGCTTGGGGACATTAGATTGGTCAACGACCATATGGCCCGGCGGCTTGAGGACTTCGAGGGACGGGCCCGACGCAACAATATCCGCATCATTGGGGTACCGGAGTCCTCCGACAGCCGCCCGGTGGACCTCGTGGTCGAGGAACTTATCCTGCAACAGCTGTCCCCGGTTGGCCTAAGCAAATTCTTCGCTGTGGAGCGGGCCCATCGAGTTCCGGGCGGCCGGCCGCGGCCGGGGGCCCCCCCGAGGCCTATCGTGGCTAAACTGTTCCACTACAGGGACCGCGATGCTATTCTGCAGGCTTCGCGGACCCGTGGCCCGGTCCGCTACGAGAACTCGACCATCAACTTTTACCCGGACTTCACGCAACTGGTCCAGAAACAGCGGATGGGATTCCAAGGGGTGAAGCGCCGTCTCCGCGAGCTAGGCCTGAAGTATTCGATGATCTACCCGGCGAAACTTCGAGTGGAGCATGGAGAACGGACAGTCTTTTTTGACTCTCCTGTGGCCGCAAGTGACTGGCTGGACTCGCTGCCGGACATGGGTGGTCGGCCCGGGCCCTCTGGGGGCACCGCAGGTGACGGGTCCCCTTAGACTGGCCTTTGGTCCTTGCTTTTGCGGTTTTGCACTGTACAGTTGGGTCTTACTTCTTTTGCATACTGTGTTTTACCAGGACCCGTGAGGGGTGCGGGCGGGTTCGGGTCCCTTTCCTCCTCCGGGGTCTTTTTGTAGAATGGGGTTAGTGGGGCGACAGGCACACTGCAAGTTGGGGGGGGTCTTTGGCCCGCAGGGGTGCAGGGTGGGGGGCGTTGGACTTGGGGTGGGGTTGGGGGGGAAGAGGGGTTGTTTAGTTGTGTGTTTTTTGTTTACAGGGCGAGGTATTGATTTTTATCCATATTTGGGAGCGGTGCTGCGGGCTGGGGGCCTCTTGATCTATTGGAGGGGATGGGGGGAGACGGGTTGAGGCTTATGTCATGGAACGTCAATGGGTTGGGGGACCGTATTAAGCGGGGTGTTGTACTGCAATATTTGCGTCGTTTGACTCCTGATGTGGTGTTTCTCCAGGAGACGCATTTGGTCGGCAATGTCTGCCATGCGATGAACAGGGGGGGATACCGCCTCGTAGCCCATTCTGGTTTCACAACTGGCTCCAGGGGGGTGGGCATTCTCCTGCGAACCTCCCTTCCGGTGGAGATCACGAGGATAGTCTCGGATGACAGAGGGCGCTATGTGTGTTTGATTGGGAGGTGGGAGGGGCAGCCCCTTACCCTGGTTTCAGTCTACGTCCCCCCGGGCCTCCAGAACTCCACCTTTACTGATTTGGGTCGAATGCTGCTTGACCTCCCGGACGGCCTCCTGCTCATGGGCGGGGACTTTAATTCTGTGGTCTCGGGTGAACTGGATCGTCACCCACCGAGGACCCTCCCCGCTGCCCAGTCATGGCTGGGCGGGATGTTGGAGACCTTCGGCTTGGTGGATAGTTGGAGACTAATGCATCCGACCCAGCGCCAGTTCACCTTTCATTCGGGGGCGCATGGGAGTCTCTCCAGGTTAGACTACTTCCTTGCGCCCGCGGCGCAGACTGGTCGGATTCGAGAGGTCAGACACCTGGCGCGTGGTATCTCCGACCATTCTCCGCTGTGGCTTCTCTTTGACACCGGGTCGCGGTCCGCAGGGCGGATAGCTCCCATTAACCCCTGGTACCTGCGGGACCCTGTGACTCGTGACAGCCTGGTTAAGGCCATGGACCAATACTTCAGTGAAAACGAGGGGTCGGTGTCGTCTGCGCTGTCCCTTTGGGAAGCCTTTAAAACTGTTATACGCGGACACGCCCTCGCCCAGATAGTGGTGGCCAAGAAGGTCAGGAGCGAGGCGGTGGTGAAGCTGGAGACTGACATCTCGGGGCTGGAGTCGGCCTTGGGGGCGAATGTTACTCCGGACGGGCTACATGCCCTTAGCCTGAAACAGTTCGAATATAGGTCCCTGGTCACTGACGCGGCCAAAACTATGTATAGGGAGCTGCAGGGCCGATTGTATGACGCGGGGGACAAAGCGGGAAAGTTGATTGCGTGGCTGGACAAAAAGGAGAGAGTGAATCGTGTGGTCCCCGAGTTGCGTGCTGCGGATGGTGTGTGTGTGACTGAGCCGGATGAGATTGTGGAATGCTTCGCTGACCACCTCCGGGCGGTGTACTCCCCGGTGACTGACAGGGACGAGGATGACTCTCGCCTCCTACTGAGAGATATTGCTCTGCCCGGCCTGTCCGTTGAGGACCGGGAGCGGCTGGACGCCCCCTTATCGTCGGATGAAATAGCGACCGCGATTCGTTCCCTTCGCTCGGGCAAGGCTATGGGTCCTAACGGTCTGCCCATTGAACTATACAAATTGCGTCCTGATAAGCTTGCGCCCTTCCTCAGCCGCATGTTCCGCGACTCTCTTGCGGCGGGTTCCCTTCCGGCCGACCAGCGCTTGGCCTCTATAGTCGTTATCCCCAAGGAGGGCAAGCCGCGTGACCGCTGTACCTCTTACCGGCCTATTTCACTGCTCAATGCGGAGCCTAAAATCCTGGCGAAAGTCCTGGCCAATCGATTGTTGAGTGTCGTGTGCGACCTTATTCATCCGGACCAATGCGGCTTTATCCCGCACCGCAACACCGCTCTTAACTTGCGTCGTCTGCACGGGGTCCTCGCCAGGGCGGAGTTCCTCACCGAACCGGCCGTGCTGGTTTCTTTGGATGCCACGATGGCATTTGACACTATTGAGTGGCCATTCCTCTGGGCCGTCTTGGATAAATTCGGCTTTGGAGAGGGATTTATTGGCTGGGTGAGGCTCCTTTACACGGGACCCATGGCTCAAGTGGTGGTGAATGGGCGGGTTTCTCGGCCCTTTGCCCTCGGCAGGGGCACGAGGCAGGGGTGCCCGTTGTCCCCGTTGCTTTTTGCTCTCGCCCTGGAGCCACTCGCTGCCTGGCTCCGTTGGGAGCCCTCGCTTAGAGGGATCCGGTGGGGCCCGGGCTTCGAAGATCGGGTCTCGCTGTATGCGGACGACATTCTCCTGTATCTCACCTCACCGCGGCAGTCACTCAGCGTCCTCTTTGACGTTCTGACCTCCTTTGGGAACAATTCGGGTCTCACGATCAATTGGTCTAAATCCTGCGTTTATCCCATCTCTGGTGGTCCTCCTCTCCTGCCGCCTCGGCTCCCGATTCAAATATCTCTGAGCGGCTTTAAGTACCTGGGGATATACGTTTCGCTGGACCCGGTGGCTCGCTATGAGCAGAATCTCCTGCGTCCACTTCGGCGACTGCGTGAGGACACGGCCCGGTGGTGCAGGCTGCCCCTGTCCCCGCTGGGTCGGGCCGCGCTGTTTAAAATGATGTCCCTTCCCAGGTTCCTCTATGCACTCCAGAACTCCTTCGACGTTATCCCAGTGGCCTACTTTCGGGAGGTGGAGAGCCTGCAGAGGAGACTGGTGTGGAACGGCCGGGCGCGTATTGCTCTTGCCAAGCTCACTCTCCCCTGGTATGACGGGGGCATCGCGCTTCCTGACATTCGCAGGTACTATTGGGCCTCGCAGCTATCTGCCATTAACCACGCCACGTATGCGCCCGGCTCGAATCCGGCGTATGAGATGGACAAGTTCCTACTTCCCGGCGGGAACTACAACAGGGCACTTTATTCCCACCTGGCTGACCGGACCCTTACGGGTCCTACTAAGATTGCTGTGCGGACCTGGAGGGCTGCCACTGCGGCCATGGGCTGGAGTGAGCGAATGACATGTGCTACTCCCTTGTTTGCCTCCGACCGCCTGGGCAGCTTGTGGACCACCAAGGGGTTTGACCAGTGGGACACGATTGGTATCAGCAAAGTGGGAGACCTGTGGCACAAGGGCGCGGTCAAGACTTTCGCGGTGCTCCAGGCCGAATACGAGCTGACCGACAGGGAGTTCTTCCGCTACGCCCAGGTTCGACACGCCCTGCTCTCGGTCTTCGGGGAGGGGACCAAGATCCCTGTCTCCTCGCCCCTCGAGGACCGCATACTTGACGGACATGTCCCTGATAGTACTATTTCTTTAATTTATAAAAAATTGATTAATCACCGGGCGGATCTCCTGGTGCGCCTTCGGGAGGCTTGGACTGGGGATGGGGTCGAATTGGACGACGAAGACTGGCAGTCTGCACTGTCGTCCCCCAAGGAGGTTGCCATTCCGGCTCGTCTCCGGTTGGTACAGCTCAAGATTCTCCACCGGGTGTATGTCACGGGTCCGCGCTTGGTCACGATGGGATTTTCCGACGACGGGCTCTGTAAGCGAGGCTGTGGGCTCAGCGCCACCTTTCTTCATATCCTTTGGGAGTGCCGCGAGGTGGCGGACTACTGGCGCCGGGTCCACACGGTTATGGGACAGGTCACCGGGGTTGTGCTGCTGCCGGAGGTGCGTCGCTGCGTCCTGAATGTGTGGGAGCCCAATGACTACAACGCGGCTCAGACTCGGTGGGCGGCCCTAGGGAACATGATTGCCAAGAGGGATATAGCGCAACTTTGGGGCGCTCAACGGCCGCCCACCGTGTCAGTATGGAAGGAGAATATGGACTGGTGTATGTTTCGGGAGAAGACAGTGTATGTGGCCCGTGGCAAGCCGGGGGCATGGGGTAGAACTTGGGGTCAATGGAATGCGTATCGCGGAGGCATTTGTACGCCCCCCCTGGTGGACACTGATATCGCCATGTCCCCCTGACCCTTGGCGGCTCCTGGCGCTTTTTGTAACAACTACATATGGACGTTCATCTCCCTTGACCCCCTTCCCCCCCCCCCCTCCGTCCCCGGCCTCCCGGTACTCTTCTCTTTAGCGGATTGCTCAAATGTTCTGACTGGAGTTTCCCGGGGGGAGCCTGAGCCGCACTGGTATCCCTCATAACTCGCCTTTTGTTTTTATTGTTTTTATTGTTTTTCATTTTGTTTCTGTTATTGTTGGACTCACGCTTGCTGTTCTTCGAGAACTATCTTGAGCCACTGCGGGGCAGTGCCCTGGGAACTGACTGTAGCCTTGATATGTGTATATTTCCTTATGTACCTAGCGGCCGGCCCGGGTGGTTGTAGGCCCATTCTTGTAACCGAATTACTGTTCAATAAAAACTTTTTCAAAAAAAAAAAAAAAAAAAAAAAAAGATAGCAGAATAAAGTGGCCACCTGGACAGGAGGGTGGTCACTCCCCTGTCCATGTGGTTTCGCGACAGAGCGGGACCCAGAGGTTCCTGTATTGGAGTACACTGGTTTATGCAAGGAGGGCACCAAATGTGCACTTTAACCCCTTGAGTGCCCCGCCCTTTCCCCATCCTGTGCCGGCCCTTTCATTAGCGGGCGGGGTCCATGACGAGATAGTCTCGTCATGGGCACAGCGCAACCGCGCTCCATGACGCGACTATCTCGTCATGGGCACAGAAGGGGTTAAAGCAGTCTGGTGGCGCTTGAAAGTACACACACACTAGCCCAGAGACACCTAATTCTAAGGGAGAGGTGGTTACACCTTCCCTCCACGGGGAATCCTTTATTCTGCCTTCCGCTGCCCGAGTTAGGCTCACCAGCAGGAAGGCAGAACAGTGTCTGGGGTCGACGGCAGCACTGGCTTGCATGCAGACCCTGCAAGGCTACACAGGTAGACATGGGGGGCCCTCTAAGGAGCGCTCCCAGTACATGGTTGTGAGAAGTTGGCCTGATGTATGATGTCACTAGTTCTAGTGTACACCTTATATCAGTCCAAACAACCCTTATGGTGATTGGTTGTAAAGTCAACCTTATAGACCAGCTATCCTAGTGGTAGCATGGACAAGAGCAGTCTTAGGCTAAACTCTGAATGGCATGTGAAGCCAGCTGTGATACCATATATAATCCCTTGAATACCAAATGAAAGGACACCACAACAGATATATATATATATAAAATAAAGTGTATTTATTCTAGTCAAACCCTCAGCACTCTTTATGAGATTCGAGGTAAGTACAACACAGTCTTATTCAAGCATACATTAAGTCACACAGGTAAGTAATACAGTTAGGCCCTAGGGGCCACGCAAACCATATACTAAAGAAGTGGTATAAGGACCACTGTCACGGAAATAGGATAGACCTAGGCCTAGGGAATCGCTGGGGCTATACTACACTACCAACAGTTAGGAAGTGGGAGGCCCACGGCATTCAGGTGCAGAGTGGAAACACTCACGCGTAATGCGTATAGTCGATAGAAATAGTACAGTTTTGAAATAAGCAGTTTAAGGACACTTCTGAAGCAGCTAGAGAGTCGAGACTCGGAAACTAGACCCTAGGATAGTCACTACCCTTGTGAGCACCGAAGTACCCAAGTTACCTAGCCCACGGGCTGCGGGTGCATAGGTGTGAACTTGTGTCGGGTTTCGTCGTGGACTTCTATGGATGTCTGAAGGAAAGTTGCTGACAGGCAGTCAGTGCAGAGTGTCCGAGGGATCCCAAGGCCGGGATCAATAAGGAAGGGTACCTGCAAGCAGAAGGGACAGAGTCAAGGTCACTAGCCAGTGACCACGTGGGACCAGGAAGGAACCAGGCGATGTCGTGAAGATTGCAGGTAAAGGGTGAAGCTTGTCGCTGCAGCCACGGGTACCAGGAGGCGTCGAGGACGACCAGGACCAGGAGGCGAGCTGTCCCACGAAGGCTCTTGCTGTCGGCGGCGTCGAAGTCGAACTAGGACTCACCAAGCCTTGGCAAGCGGAACCCACGAAGAACGGAGGACTTGCTTCTGGTGCAGACCAGGAAGGTCTGGGGTGCTTCTCTTTTGCAAAGAAGCGGGAGCCAGTCTGGAGGAGCCAAACCAGCAGTGAAGATTTCAAGGTGTGTCGTCACAAAGGCCGCTAGCCAACGGGCAAGCAACCGGACAGATGCGGCAAGCAGGAAAATGCAGAAGGGCCCCACGCAGGACTCGTGGAGTGTGGGGGGCTGATCTTCGGTCCCTCGTAGAACTTCAGCAAAGCAAAGAGCAGTCTCGTGATGGTGCCTGTTTGCACAGGGTAGCCACTCCTTGGCCACAAGGGAGATTCTTTAGTCTTCTTCTTTCGTCGAATGTCGAAGGTCCAGAGTTTCTGTTCAAGTTGCAGGTTCAGGATAATCTAATCTCCTGGGGCCCAGCTACCACTCTTATACTAATCTGGGGGGCTGGGTTGCCTGCTAGGTCTCGCCTTATGGGTGGGACCTGGGAGGGGAGTGGCTACACCCCCTTTCCTTTGTCCAGTTTTGCGCCAGAGCTGGGGCTGGAGTGCCCCAGCACCGGTTTGAACTGGACTATGCATGGGACACCTTGTGTGCCCCAGGCATGTCTCATTCCTTTCAGCCCTCCCTGCCCCAATACACTAAAGTCTGTCTGGGGAGGTGCTAGCACCTCCCCAAGCAGGAAACCTATTGTCCAGGCCTCCCTGGCTGGGAGTGCTCCCAGCAGCAGGAGGTCAGACTCTTGTCTGTGGCAGCAGCATCAATTTTGTGATGCTGAGGCTTTGGTGAGAGTTAAACAGCAAATTAGGATTTTAACATGTCTCTCCCTCTTGAAGGGAGGAATAATATCCTCATCACCAGAAATGGTATGGGGGTATTATTCCAAAGTGTTAGACACCTTACACGACATGTTTTGATAAAGCCAAACCATAGTTACCATAACCGTTTAAGATTATAAGGCACTATAAGAGTATATGGTAGGCTATATCATAGAACAGCTATAAGGACATGGTTCCAAAAGCTGCAGACAGACTCAGCTCATGCTAGAGCACCATCTCACATGTTACCAAGTACTCTGCCTCCAGGATTGTTAAGGCCTGCCATAGGAGTGGCTGATAGGTACACGTGTCTATATATAAGGGTAGATATAGGTATACTATATCTACGCAAGGGGTGATTACACGACCTTGCCCCAGCTGAGTGATCAGCCAGTTGTGTCTGATTGGAAGGCCAGACCAGGGGTGGCAAAATACATGCTGCAGCCCCTAGGAGGCCTAGGGTACACTGTACAGGGTCCAATAAGGTGATCCTTACCAATTGGTTATGTACCTAGGGTACATGGAGTCCATTTTAAAGAGAGAGCAGACAGCCTGAGACCCTGAATGGCAGGATCTCAGGCCAACTAAGTCGAAAAACCAGCTAGACACTAGGCAAAAAGTTGGGGGTAACCATAGTCAGATATCCACCTTCCTACAATGGTATCATGCAACTAACACTGGAATCAATTTAGTTGCATGAGTCCAAGTTTGATACCAAA
This sequence comes from Triturus cristatus, assembly GCF_964204655.1. Lineage (NCBI taxonomy): Eukaryota > Metazoa > Chordata > Amphibia > Caudata > Salamandridae > Triturus > Triturus cristatus. Next base: position 632,577,989 of record NC_140593.1, read on the forward strand.
CATGGCCAGGTTCGGTGAAGCCAATATGTAGTTGGACATCTTGAGTTTGCCAGTGTCCCCACATACCTTAATATTGCTTCCCCACACTTACAAAGCCGAGAGAATGGAGTCCAGGGTTTGTAGGGGTGCCTTTGCTCATGTAGAGGTACCTTCACACTTAGAACCATGCACTCTGCTCATGCGTTGAAGGGCCTACCCTAGGGATGACATAGATTTTAAGTGCAGTGACTGGGATATAAGGTAAACCTTATACCTGGGGTGAAAGGTGCATGCACCATTTCACACAGGCTGTGATGGCAGACCTGCAGACACAGTTTGCATGGGCTCCCATGGGTGGCATAATACATGCTGTAGCCCATGGGAAATCCCTGGTGTATCAATGCCCTGGGTACCTTAGTACTATATACTGTGAGGTGACCACTGTGACCAGGCAAACACACTGACACCAGGCAAAAAGTGTTGGTAATTATGCCAGAAAGATCCTACTTTCCTACAAGCCCTGACTCTAGAAGTGCGAGTTACTTACCTTCGGTAACTATGTATCTAGCAGAGACGATTCTAGCCGCAGTTTCCTTCACGTAGAATTATCCCCAGGCGTGAGACTGGATCCGGAAACTTTTGCCACAGCATCCCTGCGCCGCCGGGGCGGGGCGACATCACCCGACTCGGCCCAGGCGTCGTCCGCGTACGTGACGTCATCGAGGACACATAAGACCCGCCCCGGCGCGCCTACGTCAGTTTTCATCGGAGAACTTTTCCGCACCACAACACGGAATCACCAGATAAAAAACTGTGGGAGCATGGGAACAGTGGGCGAAGAGCAGAAAAGTTGGAAAGAAACGGTGATTAACAACACCACCAGGGTAGTGCCAACACTGCAGACTCCAAAGGCAGGGAAAGAAGAAAGAAGAACAAGCAGAAACCTGCGCAGCCACCCTGCCCGCACATGGACAACCTCCCATCCCTGTGCCCCTTACGGAAGAACAGGCATAAGTCATGGCACACGGAGGAAGCCCACCCCCCTCATCCTGAGCAAGGATGGGGCCAAGTCCCAAGACGGACAGGGACAACAAACCACCAAGGCACCCAAACCTAGAGGGCAATCACCCACAAGGGCAAGGGAAAGACATGGCCAGAGGACCCTCAAACCAGAGGACAACAATGGAAAGGGGAAGGGGAGGGAGGACATGGAGAGAAGCAAACCCGCCTTCCCCCCAACCTGGAGTAGCCAGAGCAGCAGGGCACCAGCGCACTGAAACCCCAGCCTCCAAAGAATTAAGGGAGGAAGGACCCGCCCCCAGCCGGAGCCACCCGTCAAGAATAAGGAAGGCACTCACAGGAGACACAGCCCCCACAAGGAGGCGAGTACCAAAGACCAACCCAGTGGGTCCTTGCAGAATAGGGGAGGAAGGGCGGGCCGTGAAGGAATCTGCGGCTAGAATCGTCTCTACCAGATACATCATTACCGAAGGTAAGTAACTCGTACATCTGATAGAGACTACTAGCCGCACATTCCTTCACTTAGAATAGATACCCTAGCAATACCCCCAGGGAAGGAGGGTCTGCGAAAGGACCCCACCAGCCAATGCAGAGCAGAGGGCCCACAGGGGACCAGATCTGTGGACTAGGTAGAACCTTGCCCCTGCCAGGTCAAGGGAGCCCCCACAAGCAGAACCCCACCGACCCCAAGGGGACGTAGGAGGGAAAGAAGGCTGCAGAGGCTTGCACACCCACAGCAGAGGAGGCAAGGGCTGAGAGGCCGAAGCACCGCACCCCTCCACAAGGCAGCACAGCTTCCATCGAATGCCAAGACAGAAAGAAGAGCCTAGAGAGCCCAAGGAAACTAGGGAGAAGGCGGCAAGCCCACTCCAGATGGAGAGCAGCCTGTAGCCAGAACAATGCTGGCAGTCAAGGCCAGAAGCAAGAAGAACAGGCCGCAGGAAGACCAAGTAGGCAACGCCTAGTAAGGGACAACCCAGACCGCAGAACGGAAGCAGGGAGAGGCCAGGACCACCACCACGAGTCGCCGCGCACACAACCTCAGGGAGCAAAGCAACCTACGGAAACACCAACAAGAACAGGTACCCGAAGTCGACCAGAACCCTCCAGCAGATCATTTTAAGCCATATGACAGCTACCACAGCCCCACATAGGGCACGTGAAGGCCCAATATAGGGGAACCCTCTTTGGAGGAACTTCCGCAGCAGAGGAAGAAACAAAAGAACCACGGGAAAAAAACCTCCCTGCAACAGGCTTGACAGCAGCCCAAGCAAAGGAGAAGGCCCAATCTCAGGGCCAAGTCTGCGCAACAACTCCTGCAGAACTCACACACAACAACAGCAACAAGAGGCCGTCCAGCAGCCAACAATGCCAAAGTCCCAAGGAAGGACGTAATCGGCCAGAAAAACATACTCCACAACCATAAGCGCCGGCCTAAGAAGACCGAAAGGCAACCCTAACTCAGAAGTCACTGAAGTGGGGACGGAGGAGGAGGAGGAGGACGGAGCCCTGCCAAGAGCCTCTGGATGGCGGAGTCGGCCGGGGCATGAAACAACAGACTGCCATCAAATAGGAGATCAATGAGCCTCTCCCGAATATTTTCGGGGAAGACGCCGTCCCGAAGCCAAGCATGGCGACGGAGAGTGACTGAGGAAGCCATGGCCAGGCCCAGCGCCTCAGAGACGTCTAGAGCGGAGCGGAGAATAAACGCCGCAAGCTCCCGGCCATCCAACGCATGGTGCTGCAAATCCACCTGAGCAGACTCCTGGGACGCTGCAGACCCCAGAGACTCAGCCGAGTCCCACAAACAGGAGGAGGGCCTAGCCAGCACACACAAGGTGTTAAGGTCCCGCAGGGCCGCGCTGGTCGATGCGAAAATGTTGCGTCCCCAAGTGCCCAGCCAGCGGGCCTCCCTTATCGGCAAAGCCAACAGCTGCGGTAGGGAGGGAAAAGCAGTCCGCAGAAGGGGATTGGCGGCTGAGGGGTGAACGGATAGGCACGCCGGGTCACGCGGCGTCGGAAGGTGCCGATGCAGAAGATGCAGAGGCACCGGGTCCCCGGAGGCAGGACGCCTCCAAGCCACTGTCAAGGCAGAAAGGAGCGAACCTTCAAAGGGAAGCAAGATTTCCCGCCCACCAGAGCCCTGGTGGAGGACCTCCAACAGATGGTCCGCCGAAAAGTGAGCCACCGGGTCGCCCATGTGTAGGATGCCCACAGTCGTGGACACAGCATGAGTGAAGGCCGTACCCGCATCCGTAGGGCCCCGCGGTGTAGAAAGCAACTCCTCTGTGGGCGACGGCTGCAAACAAAGGCGGCCGTCCCCGAGGCCAAGCGGAGCGTGCAAGGGCCAGACCTGGAAGTCAGGAGGTGTCGAAGAATGAGGGACCTGCCGCTCCTCCGACGGACACCCCTGCCGCAGGAAAAGCGGGGAGCCACCCTCCGACGCCGGTGAAAAAGACAGCACATGGCGACCAATCTCCGTGGAGGACGACACCAAAATGCAGCCTGCCTCCGGAGAAGAAGGAGCGTCTGAAGACGAATCCGCGGTACGACCCCTCTGCGGAGCCGTGGAGTCTGCTGCTTGAGGCAGGACACCGGCGCCATCCGGCGTCGATGGGCAAGGGACCTCCAAGTCACCCCGTACCAGAGACCGGAGTAGAGCCGGAGCCGCACTGACCTCGGAGTGGCGCCGGTCCGACCCCCGCTGAGGCAACCACCTGCGTGGGGGAACGGGATGGGCCTGGGGAGGGGCCCAAAGCCCTCCGCGGCCCAGAAGGAGGCGAAGGTCACCCGTCAATCCCTGTGGCGGCGCCAAGGACGAGGCAGCCGCCTGTGAGGAGGTACGAGAGGGGCCCGGAGAAGGGCGAGGGGTCTGTCCTCGACCCGGAGCGGGACGAGGAGGGGCCACTGACCTCTGAGGCTCCGCACGGACCAGCTGCTGCCGGCACCGTAGCGGCGCCACCTCAGCCTTAGACAGGACCACCCTGCCAAGGGACCGAGAGGGGCTCGGGATGTGTCCTGAGCCCGGCAACCTCCCGCGACACCACTGGGACCCCCGCGGGGGTTTGCGGCGAGGCAGAGATGCCGTGGCCTGAAGGAGGTGCCCCAGAGGAGCCGCACCCCAACAGCACCACATCCTCCAAGCCTGGATCCGACCCAGTCGGCGCCGGGGTCACCGGCGGCGCCGCAGAGAGCCCTGCGCGAGGCGAGGGATCCGCCAATGCCCCAGGTGGGGAAGACGCCAGCGAGACCTGCAAAGCCGCCGCGTAAGTCTCCATCTGAACTCTCGATGCCCCAACACCAGGAAACAGTGGATAGGATGATACGCGGGCGGCATCACCCGCGGAGAGTCCACGCCCCCAGTAGGCTGAGAACTAGCCCCCGGGGAGGAACTGCGACACTTACCCACCGGGGAGCGACGCTCACGTGACATCAGAGAAAGGCGAGGACGACGACCACGGCCAGACCTGAAGCCGTCCGCCGAAGCAGACCGAGGGGAGGACGTCGACCTGGAGAGACGCGCAGAGAGAAGTTTCATGCGGCGCTCCCGCTGCGACTTCAACTTTTGGCACGCCGCACAATCCGAGATGCCGTGATCCTCCCCCAAACACCACATGCAAATGAGGTGAGGGTCCGTCGCCGACATAAGATGCCCACAAAACGTGCAAGTTTTAAAGCCCGAAGGCATTCGCACACTGCTCCCACCAAAAAAGAATGGAAGAAAGGGGGGCCTGAAACAGGCCCGTAGCAAGGAACGGATCCGCGTTGCACGCGGAAAAGGAAAAAACTGACGTAGGTGAGCCAGGGTGGGTCTTATGTGACCTCACTGACGTCACGTACGTGGACGATGCCTGGACGAAGTCGCGTGATATCACCTCGCCCCGCCCCCGGCGCGCAGTGATGCTGTGGCAAAAGTTTCCGGATCCAGTCTAACGCCTGGGGATAATTCTACGTGAAGGAATTAGCAGCTAGTAGTCTCTATCAGATTTCTGTCTGCAAAGCACGGACAATGGGTGGATCAGTAAGGAATCTGTGGCTAGAATTTGTCTATACCATATAACGCTTTACCGAAGGTAAGCAACTCGTTCATCTGATAGAGACACCTAACCGCAAATTCTTTACCTTTGAATAGATATCCAAGAAATACCATCCACCAACAGGTGGGTCTGTGGACAAATTTAGACTTATAAGTTCTGCAGGACCAAACGGGCTAAGTGCTCGTCCTTGTGGACCAGACTGTCCAGGAAATAATGCTTGGTAAACGTGTGCAGGGATGTCCACATTGTTGCCAGACAGATGTTCAGGGCTGGAACTCCATGGGCTAACGCAGTGGTTGCAGCCTTGGCTCTGGTGTAATGAGCTCTTAAGCCTTCAGGAGGCAGCTTTTTTGGCAGTGTGTAGCAGATCTTGATGCAGAAAATTACCCATAAAAAGGTGGTCCATTTCTGCACCGCCTGAACTTTCTTCGCACCAACATACCCCACGAAGAGTTGGTCATCCACCCAGAACTCTCTTGCACGTCCAAGGTGGAACGCCACCGAAACTTTTTCAGTCCAGACGGTGGAGTCCCTCCTCTTCTTCTTTAGAGGGGTTTGGAGGAGTGTAGAAAGTGGGCAAGGTGACCGACTGGTCCACATGAAATGGTGTTACCCCTTTTTGCAGGAAAGAGGCCCTAGTGTGAAGCACCAGTTTGTTAGGAAAACCTGATAGGAAGGGAGGTTTGACTGATTAAGCCTGCAGCTCACTGACCCTCCTGGCCAATATAGTAGCCACAAGAAAGGCTGTTTTGATGGTGAACAGCCTGAGGGAACAATTGTGTAAAGGCTCGAAGGGAGCACACATCAGAAATTTGTGAACCACTTTAAGGTTCCACTGAGGAATAATGAAAGGGGAAGGTGGGAACATATGTACAAGAACTTTGAGAAATCTATTTACAGTGGCATATTTAAAATAGTAAGGTTGGTCAAGCTTCCGCAAGAATGCAGACAAAGCAGAAAGATACCCTTTCAGAGTGCCCAGAGCAGAGCCCTGCTGGACAAGGGTCAAAATAAAAACTAAAATATCTTAAGGGAGCCAGAAAAAAGATCAATAGAGTTTTCTGTACAATATGATACAAGCTTTTTCCATCTACAGATGTATACCGTCTTGGAGGCAGGCCTAGCTGCCAGAATAACTTTATAGACTTCAGGAGGAAGGTCAAAAGCGATCAACTGCTGCTGCTCAATCTCCAGGCAAGAAGGCGAAGAGTTAACAGGTTCAGGTGGTAGACCCGCCCCTGCTGCTGTGACAGAAGATCCTACCGAAGGTGTAGCCTCATAGGAGGAAATATGCTCATGTTTCAGAAGCTTGGGATACCAGGCTCTCCGTGCCCAGACCAGAGCCACAAGGATGACTTGGGACCGGCTGCTCTTGATCTTCTTGAGAACTCTTGGCAGGAGTGGTATGGGCAGAAAGGCGTGCAGGGGGCCTGAGTTCCATTCGAAAAGAAAAGCATCTCAGAGAGAGAGCCACCTTGGAAACTCCTGAGTGCAAAACCGCTAACATTGCGCAGATCAGCAGAGTTGAACAGATCTAACCAAGACTCTTCCCACTGTTGAAAGAGACCTTGTGCCATGTCCGGGTGGAGACGCCATTCGAAATCCCCTAGGCATCTACAGCTAAGTTTGTCCGCCCTGACATTCAGGGAACTTGCCAGGTGTTGAACCACGTGGGAAATGCCCTGCTGTTACAGCCAAGTCCAGAGAAGCAGAGCCTCTTGACAAAGGGTCCACAACCCCACTCCGCCCTGTTTGTTTAGGACCACATGGTGGAGGTGTTGTCTGTGAACACTTGTATTAGTCTTCCCTTGATGGAGGGTAGAAAGTCTTTTAATGCCAGCCAGATCGCTCAGAACGCCAACAGGTTGATGTGGAGTCCAGATTCTGCCCGGAACTAGAGTCTACTGATCTCCCATCCCATGAGTGACGCATCTGTCACTACTATGAGATCTGTTTGGGGAAGGAGAGGGATCAGCCTCTGACCCAACGGCGGTTCAGTAGCCATCACTGCAGCTCCAGTGAAGTTCTCTCCGAGATCTGAACCATGTCAGAGAGATTCCCCTGATGCTGCGGCCACTGGAACTTCAGGTCTCACTGCAGAGCATGCATTTGCCATTGGGCATGTGTCACTAACAGGATCCAGGAGGCCATGAGACCAGGCAACCTCAGAGTCAGTTTCACCAAAATCCAAGCTAGAGGCTGAAACATTGGTATCAGATCCTGGATATCCTGTACTCATTGCTCGGGAGGATAAGCCCAAAACTGCACTGTGGCCAGAACAGCTCAGATGAAAGGGTGCATCCGAGAGGAAGTCAGGTGTGACTTTCTCATGTGGATCGTGAACCCCAGCGAATGCAGGAGGTCCGCCGTAGTCTGGAGGAGGGAGATGACAGCATGGGGTGAGCACGCCTTTAGCAGCTAGTCGTTGAGATAGGGGAAGACTGGCACCCCTGATCTGCGATAGGACGAACACCCTTGTCCTTTTCCGGGATAAGAAAGTAGCGGGAATAGCATCAACAGCTACTTCTGGCACTAGAACCCTCTCTATGGCTCCCTTGGCCAAGAGAGCTACGACTGCCTCCCAGAGCAGGGACAGATGATCCACTGCCAGCCGGTCGTAAGATGGACGTTACAACAAACAAATGATGGACGGAATGCTGACAATGCAGACATTCTCCCCCAGTCAAGAGATCTGGGTTAAATCCATCGTTCTTTTGCCCACTACACCACCCCAGTTCAGACATGGCCATATGCAAATCAGTCTTGACCCTGTGCCTCATGGGAACAGTCCAGCCCGAACAGCCATATGCAAATCAGTCTTGACCCTGTGCCTCATGGGAACAGTCCAGTCCATCCTGGCTGATGAGGGCTGAAAGCCCGAAACCGGTCCTAGGATGCTTGTTTCCAGTCCAGGGAGGACCTGGCTTGGCAGTTCGGGCTGGACTGTTCCCATGGGGCACAGGGTCAAGACTGATTTGCATATGGCTGGGTTCAAACTGGAATGGCATGGTGAGCAAAAAAACGATGGATTTAGGCCCAGATCTCTGTACTGGGGAGAATGTATGACATTGTTCTGCATTCTGTCCATCAATTGTTATTTTTGCATTTGTCACCCCGAGTGGGAAGGGTATGCTCAGACGTGAGTCCCTTGCTCTCCATGCCACTGGAATCAGGCTATCCTGGCTGATGAGGGCTGAAAGCCCGAAACCGGTCCTAGGATGCTTGTTTCCAGTCCAGAGAGGACCTGGCTTGGCAGTTCGGGCTGGACTGTTCCCATGGGGCACAGGGTCAAGACTGATTTGCATATGGCTGGGTTCAAACTGGAATGGCATGGTGAGCAAAAAAACGATGGATTTAGGCCCAGATCTCTGTACTGGGGAGAATGTATGACATTGTTCTGCATTCTGTCCATCAATTGTTATTTTTGCATTTGTCACCCCGAGTGGGAAGGGTATGCTCAGACGTGAGTCCCTTGCTCTCCATGCCACTGGAATCAGGCTATCCTGGCTGATGAGGGCTGAAAGCCCGAAACCGGTCCTAGGATGCTTGTTTCCAGTCCAGAGAGGACCTGGCTTGGCAGTTCGGGCTGGACTGTTCCCATGGGGCACAGGGTCAAGACTGATTTGCATATGGCTGGGTTCAAACTGGAATGGCATGGTGAGCAAAAAAACGATGGATTTAGGCCCAGATCTCTGTACTGGGGAGAATGTATGACATTGTTCTGCATTCTGTCCATCAATTGTTATTTTTGCATTTGTCACCCCGAGTGGGAAGGGTATGCTCAGACGTGAGTCCCTTGCTCTCCATGCCACTGGAATCAGGCTATCCTGGCTGATGAGGGCTGAAAGCCCGAAACCGGTCCTAGGATGCTTGTTTCCAGTCCAGGGAGGACCTGGCTTGGCAGTTCGGGCTGGACTGTTCCCATGGGGCACAGGGTCAAGACTGATTTGCATATGGCTGGGTTCAAACTGGAATGGCATGGTGAGCAAAAAAACGATGGATTTAGGCCCAGATCTCTGTACTGGGGAGAATGTATGACATTGTTCTGCATTCTGTCCATCAATTGTTATTTTTGCATTTGTCACCCCGAGTGGGAAGGGTATGCTCAGACGTGAGTCCCTTGCTCTCCATGCCACTGGAATCAGGCTATCCTGGCTGATGAGGGCGGAAAGCCCGAAACCGGTCCTAGGATGCTTGTTTCCAGTCCAGGGAGGACCTGGCTTGGCAGTTCGGGCTGGACTGTTCCCATGGGGCACAGGGTCAAGACTGATTTGCATATGGCTGGGTTCAAACTGGAATGGCATGGTGAGCAAAAAAACGATGGATTTAGGCCCAGATCTCTGTACTGGGGAGAATGTATGACATTGTTCTGCATTCTGTCCATCAATTGTTATTTTTGCATTTGTCACCCCGAGTGGGAAGGGTATGCTCAGACGTGAGTCCCTTGCTCTCCATGCCACTGGAATCAGGCTATCCTGGCTGATGAGGGCTGAAAGCCCGAAACCGGTCCTAGGATGCTTGTTTCCAGTCCAGGGAGGACCTGGCTTGGCAGTTCGGGCTGGACTGTTCCCATGGGGCACAGGGTCAAGACTGATTTGCATATGGCTGGGTTCAAACTGGAATGGCATGGTGAGCAAAAAAACGATGGATTTAGGCCCAGATCTCTGTACTGGGGAGAATGTATGACATTGTTCTGCATTCTGTCCATCAATTGTTATTTTTGCATTTGTCACCCCGAGTGGGAAGGGTATGCTCAGACGTGAGTCCCTTGCTCTCCATGCCACTGGAATCAGGCTATCCTGGCTGATGAGGGCTGAAAGCCCGAAACCGGTCCTAGGATGCTTGTTTCCAGTCCAGGGAGGACCTGGCTTGGCAGTTCGGGCTGGACTGTTCCCATGGGGCACAGGGTCAAGACTGATTTGCATATGGCTGGGTTCAAACTGGAATGGCATGGTGAGCAAAAAAACGATGGATTTAGGCCCAGATCTCTGTACTGGGGAGAATGTATGACATTGTTCTGCATTCTGTCCATCAATTGTTATTTTTGCATTTGTCACCCCGAGTGGGAAGGGTATGCTCAGACGTGAGTCCCTTGCTCTCCATGCCACTGGAATCAGGCTATCCTGGCTGATGAGGGCTGAAAGCCCGAAACCGGTCCTAGGATGCTTGTTTCCAGTCCAGGGAGGACCTGGCTTGGCAGTTCGGGCTGGACTGTTCCCATGGGGCACAGGGTCAAGACTGATTTGCATATGGCTGGGTTCAAACTGGAATGGCATGGTGAGCAAAAAAACGATGGATTTAGGCCCAGATCTCTGTACTGGGGAGAATGTATGACATTGTTCTGCATTCTGTCCATCAATTGTTATTTTTGCATTTGTCACCCCGAGTGGGAAGGGTATGCTCAGACGTGAGTCCCTTGCTCTCCATGCCACTGGAATCAGGCTATCCTGGCTGATGAGGGCTGAAAGCCCGAAACCGGTCCTAGGATGCTTGTTTCCAGTCCAGGGAGGACCTGGCTTGGCAGTTCGGGCTGGACTGTTCCCATGGGGCACAGGGTCAAGACTGATTTGCATATGGCTGGGTTCAAACTGGAATGGCATGGTGAGCAAAAAAACGATGGATTTAGGCCCAGATCTCTGTACTGGGGAGAATGTATGACATTGTTCTGCATTCTGTCCATCAATTGTTATTTTTGCATTTGTCACCCCGAGTGGGAAGGGTATGCTCAGACGTGAGTCCCTTGCTCTCCATGCCACTGGAATCAGGCTATCCTGGCTGATGAGGGCTGAAAGCCCGAAACCGGTCCTAGGATGCTTGTTTCCAGTCCAGGGAGGACCTGGCTTGGCAGTTCGGGCTGGACTGTTCCCATGGGGCACAGGGTCAAGACTGATTTGCATATGGCTGGGTTCAAACTGGAATGGCATGGTGAGCAAAAAAACGATGGATTTAGGCCCAGATCTCTGTACTGGGGAGAATGTATGACATTGTTCTGCATTCTGTCCATCAATTGTTATTTTTGCATTTGTGGTCGTAAGATGGAGGCATGGAGGGAGTGATGGGTAGTCTTGAAGGCAAGGAAGTAGCCCCTTTGGATGCTCTGCAGAAAGCACCTGTCAGATGTTAAGGACTGCCAGTGGTGGAGGTGATGGCCAATCCTGCAACCAACTGGACACCATGATCTAATAGGGCAAGATTAGGAAGGATTGAAGGCTGGGGTTGCCGGGGGGTGGTGACTGGACCAGACCGATGTCTACCTGAGCCAAGAAGCCGGTAGGAACCAGAGGCTGGGAAGCTTGCTCGGTTTGCTGGCTAGGATCAGGTTGGTGTGGCCACGAAAAGGCGAGAAAGGCAGACTGGGGGCGTGGGGCAGCTGAGAGAGTCATTAGTACTTGGCCAGAGCTCGCGAGTCCTTAAAGCACTCCAGCACCGAGTCTGCATTGTCTCCAAAGAGCTAGGTGCTATAACAGGGCATGTGGATGTGTCCCCCTGGGCACTAGGTGGGTCTCCGGGTGGAGATCTTTGTGTCAGTTTTAAGTAGGTTTGACTAGTTCTTCAAAAAGCAGTCCGGAACGTATAGCTTCTGGAAGTAAGTTTATTCACTTATCTTTGAAGATTTGACGTCTCATGTATATCATTTTTTCATTATCCATATCTCATTTGTTCATTATCCAATGCATTTCGGGTTATAACAACCCTTCGTCAGGGACAAATCTGTAATGCAACAGTATAATGAGGAGAAGGAAATAATGTAGTCTTTATGTTAATGGATAGATGGGAATTTGGCATGCTCTATAATAAGATGGTGGTCTCTTTCAACGGTAAACGGAAGTGGTGGTAAAATCAACGCCTGGTGCCAGTTTTTTAATGAAGGTTATACCATTAAAGGTGTGTTTAGTAGGAGGAGTTGAAATACAAACGAAATGCATTTCATATTTGGATGTAACCATCACCAAGGTTGATAACACACTAGAAACATATTTACACAGGAAACCCACTGACCGAAATAATATTTTACACTACAGTAGCTTTCATCAGGAGTCTTTAAAAAACCGCTTGCCTTATTCGCAAATACTAAGAGTGAAACGCCTCGCTTCCCAACCACAAACGGCGACTCAAAGAATACAAGAAATGGCCATCCGATTCAAACAAAGGGGGTACCCCAACAAAATCTTAGACCAAGCAATTCAGTGCAGTCAATCGAAAACACGTGAAGATCTTTTAATAAAATCTACACCTAAAACCAACAGATGCAATGTCTTAGTATCCAAATATTCTACAGCAAGCAATACCTTCAAAAATATCATCAAAAAACATTGGTCTATCCTAACCCAAGAACAGGATTTCAATAATTTGTTTAACCCCTTGTGTGCCACGCCCTTTCCCCGCCCTGTGCCGGCCGTTGCATTAGCGGGCGGGGTTCATGACGAGCTGGACTCGTCATGGGCACAGCGCAACCGCGGCCCATGACGAGTCCAGCTCGTCATGGGCACAGAAGGGGTTAATGAACTCCCAATCTTCGCGTATACTAGAAGCAGAAATTTGGGTGAACTATTAAAATACAAAAAACAAAACAACAGATAAAGTATTCAAAGGAACATCTCCGTGCCATAACTGTAATAACTGTCATAATATTATTCAAGGATCAATCATCACACATCCAACGCAAAGGATACCAAATTAAGCTGCAGGTTACAGCAACATGTGACACCACCAACGTCATATACCTACTGAAATGTCCGTGTGGCCAAGTCTACATTGGAAAGACAGAACGCAAAATTAAAATCTGAATCAATGAACACAAATCCAACATTCGGACTAATAACATTAAATCCACCATTGCCACCCACTTTCAGTAACATCACCACAATATCAGTCAACTCAAATTTTTAATCTTAGAGATCGTGACAAAAAAGGAAGGACAAGATAATAATAAATATCTCCTCCAAAGAGAGAACTATTGGATAAAACGCATGGACTCCATAAAACCTTATGGTCTAAATGACCGCATGGAATACCAAAGTTACTTATAAACACCAACTATGTAATTTATGTATCGCTGGCATCTTTGTTTTTCAATTGTTTTTCAATTCTGTTTCACAACGTTTTTTTATCACTAATTGTCGTACTTTTCGCTTTAATTAGAATATTATTCATCGATCTTATTTTTCGCTTCAATCAGAATATGATTCATTGATCGTTTCAATAATGCTCATAGGACATGCATTTTAAGTGTATCCCCTTTTTTTAAATTGCTATTGAAGTTCAATATGGCCGTCAGATAACGTATCACCAATGCGTCAGTTAGCGTTCTACACACGCGGGTCAACAATACCCTTTAGGCCGTTATTTAGCTCCATCGTCATTAACGTACGAATCTCGACCGGCATACTCAAAGAGCCAAGATCCACATACATGCTGACGGCAGAACTCATTTAGAACAGGTAAGCGAACTATTTATCATAGTTTAACATAACACCTTAACATAGTAGTTAAACCGCGATACTAAATTCAAGTTTCCGTTACAGATTCTAGACGATCGTTTAAATATATGCATACAAAACCACGATGATCGTCTCATAAGTAACCTTGGTTACATAAAGTTGTTTGCACATTTGCACCGCGTGCGCCGCACGTTAATACTAACAAATCACCATCGCTAATAGAGTCATTGAAGTGTTTATCTTCCAATAACATGAAGCTCGCACAAGTTTTTCACCCGTTCGAACCGTATACATGGGTTCACTTCGTAAAGGACAGCGCCATGCACACTGAATGTTAACACATTGCTACCACCACCAGCTTTCCCCAAGCGTTCACCTGTTCACCAAACTGGTTCTATACGAATAAGTAATCCACGCTTTATGCACTCATGATTAACAGCATAGTAGTAGAGTCGTGCTGAGTACCACACAACTCCTCCTACTAAACACACCTTTAATGGTATAACCTTTGTTAAAAAACTGGCACCAAGCATTGCTCCTGCCTCGAGTGGTCGCTCCCCTGCCTGCTTGCTGCTGAAAGGCGGTATTGTGCTACAAAGCTGAGTGATTCATTGATTGTAATAGCGCCATAGCGTTTCAGCGTTTCAGAGTTGCGGTACTTTATATTTGCATAGCGAAAAGATTTTAGAGCGTGTGAGCATTTAATTATTTATTTAAACAGCGCCAGGAATCATTATCATTTCCCACCGCCTGGTCACTGCTTCACCGGATGCTTGCTTGGTCGCTCCATTACTTTCCTGCATTGTGTAATTGACATCGTGTGCTATCGGCGCCCTGCTCTGCCCTCCCCTCCATTTTGGCTCTGTTACTGTTGTTGTTGTTCCCTTGAGCCCGCCACGCCTCCCAGCTGAGCCGCCCTCGCCCCTCCCCCTCCGCTATCCATATATGACAGTAGTTCCCGCGCGCAGCGTTCACGCGCAGCGCCCGCGCCCAACCCGCGCCGAAGGTGCGCCAAAGGTAAGCCCGTCTACGCCCGTCCGCGCCTGGACCGCGCCCAGCGCCAGACCCCCTGCCCCTCGCGCTGCCCAGCCCCCCCGCATTACCTACGATGCCGCCTCCCTCCTAGCCCTTAACCCCGGTCGCGCCCCCAACTGCGTCCAAGCCGCCCCTGGACAAACTCACGGTCCTTTCTCCTGCTTCTCCTGCAAATTCAGCGGCACCAACAACATCTCCACTACGACCACACCACAGATACCCGACCCCAACCACCTACAATGCATCTTGCTCAACACCCGATCGGTCCACAGGCACGCCATCGACCTATGGAATCTACTAGACACCACTTCTCCGGACATCGCCTTCCTTACGGAAACATGGATGAACGCTTCCTCCGCACCAGACATCACCATTGCCATCCCTGAAGACTATAAGATCACTCGCAAAGACCGTACCAGCCACACAGGAGGAGGAATCGCCATCGTCCATAAGAAATCCATCCGCATCTCAACCAGCTCCGACGCCAACCTCGCCAACTCCGAACACCTTCACTTCCAGATCCACACCGACCCCAAGACCACACTCAGAGGCACACTCCTCTACAGGCCACCAGGACCCCGCGCAAAATTCAGTGAAGACATCACGGACTTCATCACCCCACACGCGCTCCCCTCCAAAGAATACATCCTTCTGGGAGACCTAAACTTTCACCTCGAAAAGATCAACGACCACAACACCGCCACCCTCGTGGACAACCTCGCCAACCTCGGACTTAAACAACTGGTCACTTCCCCCACCCACATCGCAGGTCACACACTCGACCCCATCTTCACCTCCAGCAATCATGTCTCCTTCAGCCACACTACGGATCTCATCTGGACTGACCACAGCTGCGTCCACTTCACCTACAACAAGCCCAAACCCACCAACCACCTCCAACCAACTCTGCAAAGAAACTGGAACAAAATCACCACGGACCAAATCTCCGCATTACTCCTTCAAAACACCCCAGCCCTCTCTTCTAACGTTAACGAAGCCGCCGCCAACCTCACCCTATGGCTATCCAACACCGCTGATACCTTAGCTCCACTGAAAAAACGTCAAAACAAACCCGGCAACAAGAAGGCCTCATGGTTCAACGATGAGCTTAAGAAATCCAAGAAACTCTGCCGCTCCCTCGAAAAGGCCTGGAAAAAAGACCCTACCACCAGCACCAAGGACGCCTTCAAAAACGCCACCCGTACTCACCACCAACTAATCCGAAAAGCCAAGAAAACAGCATTCAAGGATCGACTTGACAACAACGCCCACAACAGCAAGGAACTTTTCAACATCGTCAAGGAATTCTCCAATCCCTCGGCCAACTCCAACGACATCACCCCCTCTCAAACCCTCTGCGACTCCCTAGCCTCATTTTTCCACAACAAGATTGCAGACATCCACAACAGCTTTGACAACCAACCCGGAAACCAACCCACCCCACCATCTGCTGTACACCTTCCCCCCGTGAACACCCTTAACGCCTGGAACCCAATCTCCACTGAGGACACCATCCGCCTGATGAATTCCATCCACTCAGGATCCCCCACAGACCCATGCCCTCACCACGTCTTCAACAAAGCAGACTCCGTCATAGCACCGCACCTCCGAGACGTCATCAACTGCTCCTTCAACTCCGCTACCTTCCCAGAAGACTGGAAACACGCTGAACTCACTGCCCTCCTGAAAAAACCCACAGCAGACCCCACCGAACTCAAAAATTACCGCCCCATCTCGCTTCTTCCATTTCCGGCCAAAGTCATCGAGAAAGCTGTCAACAACCAGCTCGCCGCCTTCCTCGAAGCCAACAAATCCCTCGACCCCTCACAATCAGGCTTCCGAGCAAAACACAGCACTGAGACCGCCCTCATCGCAGCAACAGACGACATTCGAACTCTACTGGACAATGGAGACACAGTCGCCCTCATCCTCCTTGACCTCTCTGCAGCATTCGACACAGTCTGCCACAGCACCCTTTTACAGCGCCTCAGAAACATCGGGATCCAAGGAAAAGCACTTGATTGGATCACCTCGTTCCTCACCGGAAGAACCCAGAGAGTCCGCCTTCCACCATTCAAGTCCGAGGCCTATGAAGTCATCTGCGGCGTACCACAAGGATCCTCACTCAGTCCCACCCTCTTCAACGTATACATGAGCCCCCTCGCGGCCATCGCACGCCATCACAACCTCAACATCATCTCTTACGCGGATGACACCCAACTTATCCTTTCTCTCACCAATGACCCCAGCACCGCCAAAACTAACCTACACGAAGGAATGAAAGAAGTTGCCGAATGGATGAAACACAGCCGTCTGAAACTGAACTCAGACAAAACTGAAGTACTCATTCTAGGTACGTCCCCCTCTTCATGGGACGACTCCTGGTGGCCGGAAGCCCTCGGAAAAGCACCCATCCCGACGGACCACGCACGGAACCTAGGCGTCATCCTGGATTCCTCACTCTCAATGAACAGACAAGTCAGCGCCGTATCCTCTTCCTGCTTCAACATTCTTCGCATGCTCAGAAAAACATTTCGCTGGATCCCCACCGAAACAAGGAAAACTGTCACCCACGCTCTGGTCACGAGCCGACTGGACTACGGAAACACCCTCTACGCAGGTACTACCGCAAAACTCCAGAAGAAACTCCAACGAATCCAAAACGCCTCAGCCAGAATCATATTAGACATCCCACGCAACGAACACATCTCTGGTCACCTCAAAGACCTCCACTGGCTACCCGTCAATAAGAGGATCACTTTCAGACTGCTTACCCACGCACACAAATCACTCTACGACATCGGACCAGAATGCCTCAACTCACGTCTGTCCTTTTACACCCCCTCCCGCCAACTACGCTCTTCCAGCCAAGCCCTCGCCACTATCCCTCGCATCAACAAGACCACCATGGGAGGCAGATCCTTTTCTTACCTGGCTGCTAAAACATGGAACTCTCTCCCCGCATACCTTCGCCTCACCCAGAACCACCTAGCATTCAGAAAGCAACTTAAAACCTGGATATTTGAAAGGTAATCCTCCTCCCCTTCCTAAGCGCCTTGAAACCCTATGGGTATGTAGTGCGCTATATAAGTTTTGTGACTTGACTTGACTTGACCACCACTTCCGTTTACCGTTGAAAGAGACCACCATCTTATTATAGAGCATGCCACATTCCCAACTATCTATTAACATAAAGACTACATTATTTCCTTCTCCTCATTATACTGTTGCATTACAGATTTGTCCCTGACGAAGGGTTGTTCTAACCCGAAATGCATTGGATAATGAACAAATGAGATATGGATAATGAAAAAATGATATACATGAGATGCTCAAATCTTCAAAGATAAGTGAATAAACTTACTTCCAGAAGCTATACGTTCCGGACTGCTTTTTGAAGAACTAGTCAAACCTACCTAAAACTGACACAAAGATCTCCACCCGGAGACCCACCTAGTGCTCAGGGGGAAACATACACACAGTGTTATGCTGCTTTCTTCAGTTAATTGACTTTCTTGACTGGTATGTCGCCCCAGGAGCACTTTTAAAAAAAAAAGAATTTAAAAAAACTTTGCAAAATACCAACCTTTTCCCAGACCTTCACTGTTGTAGCGTGCACAATCCATTCTTTACTATCACAGGGCATGTCCCTTGCTCACTTTGCCACTGTATTCAAGCTAGCCTGACTGATGAGGGGTGTTACCCCGAAACCGATCCCAGGATGCTTGTTTCCGGTCCAGGGAAGACCTGGCTTAGCAGTTCGGGCTGGACTGTACCCATGAGGCACAGGGTCAAGACTGATTTGCATATGACTGGGTCTGAACTGGGGTGCCGAAGTGAGCTAAAGAACGATGATGGATTCAGCATTGATCTGTGACTGGGGGGTGAATGTCTGCTATGAGGGAAGCCAGGACATCCCCTTAAAAGTCAGATGTTCTCCGCCAGGTGTGGTGTCTGAGGGTGTCAGTCGACAAAACCACTCTGCCCAGCAAGTCGGTCGTGTCTAAGCCACAGCATTTAGTGAACTTCGGTGCATCTCTCCCATCTGTAACTACTTGCGAGAGAATGGCCGGGCCTCCTTTGGAACCAGTGGTAGCATTTGCACAACCGTTTCCCTCAGCGTGTGGGAATTGTGACCCAATAAGCATGCAGTGATCACTGACCACAATGCAAGGCCGGTGGAAGAAGACATTTTCCTTCCCAAGCTGTCCAGCCTCTTAGATTCCCTATCTGGGAGAATGGCAGGGAACGTGCAATGGGAAGTACAGGCTTGGTCCAACAAGCCCTCGGGGGTCGGGGGTCGGGTGTTGGGCGAGGTAATTTGGGTCCCCTGGAGTGAGGCAATCGTTCTATTCACAAAAGCCCTTGTGCTGGGTTTGGACCAGGTCCCCAGAAGGACGTCGGTTAGGGCTTCTTTAAAAGGGAGTAGGGGTTCAGAGGAGGAGACTCCCGGTTGCAACACCTCCGTCAAGATGTTAGTCTTGACTCCCGATGGCACCAATATTGCATATGTCGTTCCCTCCTCCATAGCCACGGTAGGGCGTCGAGAGCATGCTGGTACCTGGAGACACACCTAGTCTGCTGGCATCACCCAGGTCCTCATACACATGTCCTCATTAAACCTTGATTTGAGCGGGGCCGCTCCGGCTCCCAGAAAGCTGGGGAGGCACGGAGTCGGCCAAGTTGCAGGTACCGAGGAAACAGGCCTCGAACACTGATGTCCCTTTGTCACGTCAGCCGATGGAGGAGATTACGTTGAAGCACGCTTCAAATTCTTGTGTTTTTTGTGCCTCTTACCTGAGTGCCCTGAGGACCTGAAGTGAGACAAAGAGGACTTTGGACTTCATGAACAGTCCTGAGACTTTCCTCTTGGGTGGAACTGTGACTTCTGCAGAGTCACATGCTGTTCTGCTAGCAGCTCCAGGGACCACTCCCTCATAGCCTTCGGTGCCATGGCCTGGCAGTCAGAGCATGACTTGGAGTCGTAACCACGCTGCAACCACCACAAACACAAGAAGTGTGGGACTGTCACCGACATGGAGTGTTGACAGGCACACATGGTTTATAACCAGACTTCCTCAAGGGCACCCTTGACACACCTGGAGGAAACATCAAAAACGTATGACAAAACTTTGCAAAAATCCTGTCAAAAACTGA
The DNA here is from genome assembly GCF_964204655.1 of Triturus cristatus. Lineage (NCBI taxonomy): Eukaryota > Metazoa > Chordata > Amphibia > Caudata > Salamandridae > Triturus > Triturus cristatus. The sequence continues at coordinate 632,597,658 of NC_140593.1, forward strand.
CAGAAGGGTAGGTCTTCTCTTGGATCAGAGATGGCTAGCGTGGAAAGAACTGACATCAGCGCGCTGAGGCGGCCTCTATATAGGTGATGTGAGAAGTTGACCTGGTATATGCTGTCCACTAGTTATAGTGGGCACCTTGCACCAGTCCAAACAACCCTTATTGATGATTGGGTTTAAGACCACCTTTATTGAAAGCTATCCTAGTGGTAGCTATGGAGAGCAGCCTTCAGGCTAATTCTTGAAGGAGTGTAAAGCAGCTTGGTTTACCAGATTATAACCTCTTGAATAACTAAATGAAAGGAGAACCACACAAGGTATATATATATATATAAAATATATGTACTTATTTCTAAACACTCTCTACTAACCTCTTTATGAGATTAGAGAGCAAGGCACACAATAATACAGTTCTAAACCGACAGTAAATAACACAATATAAAATGGGCCCCAGGGGAAGATCAAACCATATATTAAGAAAGTGGTATAAGAACCACGACTTGACTAGACACAGTGCCTAGAGCACGTAGAATCGCTGGGACCACACAAGGTAGTGACATAGGGGACCCACGGGGACGTGTGCAGTGTCGCGAGCTCCGTACAATCCTATGGGAAAGTCGCGGTTGGAATTATAGAGTTTAAGGACACTTAGGAGAGGACTTGGATCAAACCCTTTCAGACTTACAAGGTTCTAGACCAGCAACCACGTGAGCACCGGAGTACTCGTGTTACCTAACCCAGGGAAGCCGGGTGCATAGGTGTCAAATGGTGTTGGAAATCTTCGATGTTGTCAATGGAGAGTTGCTGCAAAGTGCTGCTGCCATATAAAGGAAAAGTGTCCGGTGTGATCCAAGCCTGGATCGAAGATGTGAAGAACCTGAAAGCAGAGGGGACAGAGTCTGGGGCACTTGCTAGTGACCAGGGGCACGATAGACAAATGCCCACCGATGTCGGGTGTTTCAGGTGCGATGAGGTGAAGCTTGACTCCACTGCCACGGAGACCACATGCAGGCGAGCTGTCCCACGAAGGATGTCGAGTGCTGGGGGGGTCGGTGTCCGGATTGAAGAACAACAAGCCTTGCCAACGGCAACCCACACGGGGAGAGTAAAATGGCTTCGGTGTGAAACAGCAAGGTCCTGTGGACTCCCTAAGCGATGGAGAGTCCGGGCACGTCTGGAGCAACCAGGATAGCCAGTTGAAAGTCAAAGCACCCTTCTCAGGGACCCACAAGTCAACGGACAAGGGACCGCAAAGGGACCTCGAGAGGAATCACTTAATACCAGCCCACGGGTCACTCAAGGAGTGTAGGCCAGTAATTTTCAGTGGAATCACAGCTTGGGGTCGGGACTTCAAGTAGTCCAAAGCACAGCCTCAGGGATCGCCAAGAAGCATATGCTGCTGCAAATGTGCACTTTGTCATGGGGTTTGAGTTGCACTGTCCCAACGAGGGCTTTGGACCTCAGGATTGCTGAGAGCACGGATGGGCCTTGGGGAAGCTTGGAAACCCACCTCCTGTGTTGCAAAGTCTTCGGAGTCCTTCAAGAGCTGTGTAGTTGCAAACCGGACAGATGCGTCTTTGGTGCCTGCCTTGCAGGGGAGTAACTCCTTTACTCCAAGGGAGATTCTTTGGTCATCCAACATCGTGTCTAAAGGCCTGAAGTCAGGGGTTCCTACTTTATACCCAAGGAAGGGGTGGGACAAACTCTGGGGACCCACCTATGGGTCAGGACAGAGAGGGGGCTACACCCATATCCTTTGTCCAGTTTTGCGACAGAGCAGGGGCTGGTAGCCCCTGAAACCGGTTTGAGTTGAACTATGCACAGGGACACCAAATGTGCCCCCAGTGCAGACATCAAAGCACTCTTGGAGTGCACCCACCCAGCCCCAATACACTAAAGCCTGTCTGGGTGGTGGTGACACCTCCCTGTGACAGCAAACCTATTGTCCAGGCCTCCCTTGCCGGAGTTTCATCCAGCAGCAGGAGGGTAGACTCATGTCTGTGGCTGGCACCATCCATTTTGTGATGCCAGGGTCTGTGAAGCTGGTACCGGCTGTACCGGTGCTGCCATGTTTCTCCCTCCAGTAGGGTAGAATCATACCTCCCACACCAGTTACTGGTGTGGATGTATGATTCCAAGGTGTTTGACACCAAACACGACATGTTTCCATTCCAAAGTTAGCTTTTATCGCGAGGTTATATTGCATGTAAGAGTATATAGTTTGGCTGCATCACAAACAACCCCGGAATAAAGGTTCCTAAGGCTGCAGAGGGGCTCTGCTCATGCATGGGCACCCTCTCACATAAAACCCAGCACCCTGCCTTCAGGATTGATAAGGCCTGCCATAGGGGTGACTGATAGGTTTATATGTGCAGTGATATGGATAGATATAGGGAACCTATATCTGAGTAAGGGGTGCAAACACCACCTTACACAGGCTGCTGAGCAGACCTGTTGTGTCATTTTAACTGGTCTCCCAGGGCTGGCATAATACATGCTGCAGCCCCTGAGAGGCCTCTGGGGTACCTATGCCCTGGGTAAATATTATACCATATACTAGGGACTTATAAGGGTACCCCAGAATCTAATCTGTGGTATACCTAAAGTACATGCAATCAATTTAGAGAGGAAGCAGCTAGGCTGGGGCCCTGGATAGCAGGGTCCCAGCCAGACTAAAGTCGAAAAACAGTGAAACATCATCAAAAAGTGGGGGTAACCATAAGAAGCAGATCCTACTCTCCTACAGGTGACACACATCTCTTCCTGAGCAGACGCAGCCAATGATGCCATGTAATGAGTGGTATATTAATGCACATTTTGTATTGAATAGATCTTATGGACATCAGAGTGTGGTGAGATACAATCTATTAGATATGATGGTGAAAGTGGTTTGTTTTTATGACAGACTGTCATTCTGTCTTCAAAAACTGGGAACGTATGTTGTTTTTAGAAGTTTTGATATAATTGCATATTTGGATAATATTTTTGTATATGGTGATAGAGTGCGATATCACCCATATAAATTTGGTATTTAATTCACAGACATATTGATGTTTACTGACTGTTATTTGCCAAGTGTCATTGGAAGAATATAGTTGCACTTCCTCTTTAAAATGATCGCCAAATAATTAGGATTTTTTTGTCCATTTAAGTAGCTGTAAGCTGATGGAGGTTACATTGCTGTGTTGCAAAACAATTATTTTGGGTAAACATAGGGGTGTTGTGCCTCTTCGATATGAGGTTTTCATTTCTGTCATGAGAGGGTATGGCTTGCTATGTTGCGAACCATTTTGATTTGATTAAGTGTGTACACCAATGTTGTATGGGAGACTTGTTTCTCTGTTCAAGATGGCTGCTACTGAAACGTAAATACATGCATATGAGTGTATCCGGTAAAATTTAGGCACAGTCTTTACTTCTAGGTTTTTAAGTATAAAATGGTGAAAATGGATGTACAGCACCCTTTTGTTTTACGAACATGACGCCATAGGCCTTGTTGAAATGATTATGGTGGGGACACTTGTTTTTAATAAAAACATTTAGCTTTTGGATTGCTTTTAGAGGCGTATTAATTGACAAGGAATGAGAAGTTAATTACCTTCGGCAATGCCTTATCTGGTAGAGACATGATCTCGCCACAGATTTCTTGCCTGTGAACCTCCCAGACGTCAGACTGGATCCAAAAGATTTTTCTTGAACAGTAACCCCGGGCACTGATAGGTGGCGTCGATCGACTCTGCGTGATGTCGTTGGCGTCGTCTCAGTCATCAGGACATCCGTGTAGTCTATATAGGTGTCTCCTCCGTGCTGATGTCGAACAAGTTACTTACCTTCGGTAACAATATATCTGTATGAGACATAAATTAGTTTTGGATTCCTCACCTTAGAATTACCCCCAGGCGTCAGACTGGATCAGGAGAATTTTTCCCTCAGCAGTACCCCTGCACGTCGATAGGTGGCGTCAGTCGACTCCGCCTTCGTCGTTGGCATCGTGTTCGCCGGAATGAATTCCGAGGTATTTACTTAGGTGCTGTCCTCGCGCGCTGACATCAGTTCTTTACACAGCATTCCACGCCAGAAGCGCAGAGCCGTGCAAGACAATGACCACTGGTGCACTAAAACTAGGGCCCTAAAAGGGAGTCCCTTACCCGAGAAGTCAGTTCGCAGAACAGGGAGAATGGATGGGGCGGTAAGGAATACATAACTAATCTATGTCTCTTACAGATACATCGTTACCGAAGGGAAGTAATTTTTCATCTGAAAAAGAAGATTAGTTATGGATTCCTCACCTTAGAATACATACCACAGCAATACCAACCCCGGTGAGGGTCTGCAAACCAAGTTCACACCAGAAAGTCCTGGAAAACCGAACGGCCGAAGAAGCCGTCTCTCCAGACTTGGCTGTCCAGGCAGTAGTGTTTAGTAAACGTGTGCAGTGAAGCCCACGTAGTTTGACACCTTAGGTAGCGGGGTGTAGGTCATTAACCTTGAGGGGCACCAATACTGTAATGTACATTTGGAACCCTTACAAAGAGTGATGTGCTACCAATAAGACCACCGCTACCATTTGTAAATATTGTAAAGCCCACGTAGCTGCCTGGAACATGTCATGAAGAGGGACTCCATGTCCCAAAGCAGTAGTAGCTGCCGTTGCCCTGGTGGAAGGGGCACGCAGCCCTACTGGAGGTTCCTTTTTTGCCAAGGAATAGCAGATTGTTTTACAAAGAACGACCCATCGAGAGATGGTCTGTTTAGGTACGGCCCGACCTTTCCTGGCACCCACGTAGCCAACAAAGAGTTGGTCATCCACCCGAAATGGTCTTGTGTGATCCAGATAGAAGGAAAGCGCACGTTTTGGATACAGACGATAGAGCCGCTCTTCCTCTTTAGAAGGATGCGGAGGCGTAAATAAGGTGGGCAAAGTGATGGTCTGTCCTATGTGGAAAGAGGTAACCACTTTGGGTTGGAAAGAAGGCCTAGTGCGAAGGACAACATTGTCCTGATGAACAGCCAGGAAAGGAGGTATAGAAGAAAGGGCTTGAAGCTCACTCACCCTGCGAGCAGAGGTGATGGCAACCAAGAAGGTAGTTTTCAAAGTTAAAAGTCTGAGAGGGCAATTATGTAGCGGCTCAAAGGGAGCGCACATAAGATAAGTCACAACCAAGCCCAAGTCCCACTGAAGCATTACGAAAGGACTAGGAGGGAAGAGATGAGTATTGCCTTTAAGGAATTCATTTACAATAGGGGACTTGAAAGGAGAAGGTTAATCAGGAAGCCTAAGAAAAGCTGAAATGGCTGAGAAATAGCCCTTAAGAGTGCCCAGAGCAGAGCCCTACTAGGCCAAAGAACATCAGAAAGAAGGGTGCAAAGGGGATCCACAGTCTTTGCTGTGCACCATGCCACAAATTTGTTCCATCTGCAGATGTATACTGTTTTAGTGGAGGGACACCTGGCTGCCAAGATAACATTACAGACTTTGGGAGGAAGGTGGAAAGCAGTCAACTGCTGCCGCTCAATCTCCACGCAATGAGGTGGAGGCTGGACAGAATCGGGTGGAGGACCGTCCCCTGCTGCTGCGACAGAAGATCTTCCCGAAGAGGCAGTCTGAGTGGAGAATCGAAGGCCATGTGTAACAGCTCTGGATACCAGACTCTTCATGCCCAATCCGGAGCCACAAGAATTACTTGGGCCCGGTCGCGCTTGATCTTCTTTAGCACTATGGGCAGAAATGGTATAGGCAGAAAGGTGTATAGAAGACCGCAACTCTACTCGCGACGAAAAGCATGGCCTAGTGAGTGCCGCCTTGGAAATTCCAACGCGCAGAACTGCTGGCATTGCGCGTTCTCTTTGGTGGTGAATAGATCTACCCTAGGCTCTCCCCACTGCTGAAACAGACCTTGCGCCACCTCCGAGTGAAGATGCCATTTGTGATCCATCATGCACCTACGGCTGAGTTTGTCAGCTCTGGTGTTCAGAGAACCTGCCAGGTGTTGAACCACCAGGGATATCCCCTGATGTTTCAGTCATGTCCAAAGGCGGAGAACCTCTTGACATAGGGTCCATGACCCCACCCCGCCCTGTTTGTTGCAGTACCACATGGAGGTGGTGTTGTCCGTGAACACCTGCACTTCTCTTCCGCGGAAAGAGGGAAGAAATGCCTTTATGTAAGACGAATCACCCGAAGCTCCAGAAAGGTTGATGTGGAGCCCGGACTCCGCCGGTGGATAGAGGCCTCTGATACCAGCCTCTCCCATATGGCCGCCCCACCCCAGAAGTGAGGCATCCATCACAACTGTAACCTCTGGTTGGGGAATAGAGCGGGATCTGCCATTGACCCAATCCTGGTTTGTGAGCCACCACTGCAACTGTCGAGCAGTGCCCTCCGAAATCTGGACGCAATCGGACATATTCCCCTGATGCTACGCCCACTGAAACTTCAGGTCCCATTGCAGAGCCTGCATAAGCCATCTGGCATGATCCACCAGCAGGATGCAGAAGGTTATGAGGTCCAGCAGCCTATAAAATGCATTCTGACTGAAACCTGGGATAGAGGCTGAAAGATCAGAATCATAGCCTGGAAATCCCGGACGTGCTGCTCCGGAGGATAAACCCGAAACTGCGTCGTGTCCAGAACCGCTCCGATGAAAAGGAGCTTCTGAGGGGGAGTCAGGTGTGACTTCGGCACGTTGATAGTGAACCCCAGGGAATGCAGGAGGTTCGCCGTAGTCTGGAGGTGGGAGACGACTGCCTGGGGCAAGCCCGCCTTCAACAGATAGTCATTGTGATAGGGGAAGACTAGAACCGCTGATCTGCGCAGATGAGCTGCAACCACCGCCATTACTTTTGTGAACACCGGAGGGGCGCTGGTAAGGCCAAAGGGGAGCACGGTGAACTGAAAGTGCTCGTTGCCTACTGTGAACCGCAGGTAATGCTGGTGGGCCGGCAGGACGGGGATGTGAAAATAAGCGTCCTACAAGTCTAACGCTACCAACCAGTCTCCCAGGTCGAGGGCAGACAGGACCTGAGCCAGTGTCAACATCTTGAACTTCTCCTTCCAGAGGAAACGGTTGACGTTCCTGAGATCCAAGATAGGACGCAGGCCCCTGTCCTTCTTGGGCACCAGAAAGTAGTGGGAATAGCAACCACAAACCTACTTCTGAGACAGGAACTCGCTTGATGGCTCCTTTGGCCAAGAGACCTGTAACTTCATGAGGGAGAAGGGCCAGGTGATCCTCTGACATGCAATGGAATTGAGGTGGCTTGAAATGGAGGGATAGTCTCGAAGGCGAGGGAGTAGCCCCTTCGGACTATCAGCAAAACCCACATGTCCGACGTGAAATTGAGCCAGTGGGGGAGGTGATGGCGAATCCTGGGCCTGAAAGACCAGACAAGGAAGGTTTGGAGGCTTCTGCAGAGGGGGCGCTGGTGGACTGGCCCGCCCGCTAGACCCCTGACCCACGGCGGTGGGAATTACATCTCCGGCTGCGCAAAGGCTGGACAGCTTCCGCAGGCCCGTAGTTCTGGGCAGAACGTGGCAGGGCACCCCTTCCGTAGCCACGAAAGGGGCGAAAAGCCGACTGCGCTGGACGGGAGGTGGAAGCAAGGCTTATGGATCTGGCCGTAGCCCTAGAATCCTTAAAGCGCTCGAGTGTGCTGTCTGCCTTGTCGCCAAACAGGCGACGGCCATGAAAGGGCACATCCGAAAGCGTTGCTTGGACATCACATGAAAAGCCAGTGGACCTCACCTAGGCGTAGCGCCGCAGTGCTACTGACGTGGAAATCGTCCTGCCCAGTGAGTTGGTGGTGTCCAGCCCACACCGGATGGTGCACTTCGCTGCGTCTCTCCCTTCAGCAACAGCACGGGAGAGCACGCCCCGGGCCTCTTCCAGGCACTGTGCCAGCACATGTGCAACTGTGTCCCACACCGAGGGGGAGTAACGGCCCAATAGACATGCGGTGTTCACCGACCACAGTCCCAAGCTGGAGGAAGAAACATCTTCCCAAGGTGGTCCAGCGTCTTGGATTCCCTATCAGGTGGAGCGTTAGGGAATGCGCCTTTGGACTTGAGGCTAGGACTACCAAGCTCGCACTGGTAGGATGGGGGAAAATGGGGTTGCCCGGGGTCGGGCGTTGGGCAATCATCCTGTCCACAGGATCCCCTGTGTTGGACTTGGACCAAGTGCCCAAAAGGAGGTCCGTAAGGGACTCATTAAAAAGCAGCAGGGGCTCCGAAGAGGCTGCTGCTGGTTGAAGCCCCTCTGTCAGAAGGTTAGTCCTGACCCCCACCGTTGAAAGCTTGAGGTTTAGGGCCTCGGCTGCCCTACGCAACACCACTGCATAAGATGCACCCTCCTCCGTAGCCACGGTAGGGGGAGACAGCATGCCAAGGTCTGGGGAGGTGCCCAGACCAATGGCCTCACCCAACTCCTCTCTCCAGTCCGGTTCCTCCAACTTGTCTGCAAGAGGGTTCACAGACCCCTCCCATTCCTACTCTCCCTCTCCTGTGAGCCACTCAGGACAGTAGGAAACATCAGGCGAGAACAGGGGTACAAAGGTACTTGTTGGCCCCAGTCAAGACGTTGGGCGACGTCGATCCGGCTCCTCATCGAGAGGGAGGCGGGGTCGACGCCAGCTGGGGACACAACTGGCATCGGAGGCGGCGGGGGTGTCGTCACTGGATTTGGCTCTGAAGGAGGTGTCACGAGGTCGACCGGCACAGATCCGGATCCAGACCTGGATCCTTGGGGGCCCTGTGGTGCTGGCGCTGGAGCCCAAGCCGCCGACATCTAAGGCCTAGAGCCCCCAACCGAGTCCGAGGGTCCCGAAGGTGCGTCGGCAGAGTCGGGCTGCCTGAAGGTGGAGTGTAAGGTTTCATAAAAGCTTCCAAACTGGGAAGGGGTCGCTACAGGTCCTGGTAAGAAAGGGAAGGCCGGAGTAGACCCAACAGGCTCTGCGGGCAGGGGAGGACGACTACCTTCCGCTTCCCGCATCGGCCGACGGACGGGGAGAACGAAAATGCTTCTTCGCCTTCTTCTTGTGCGTCGACTTACCCGAAGACTTCGATGATGAGTGGTGATGGTGGCTCCGCCACCAGTCCCATGACCTCCCTCTTGACCGGGACCTCAAACGGCGCGGAGAGGACTGCTGGGCCTCGAGAAGCTTTCGGGACCGCTCCCGCAAAGATTTCGGGTTCATGGCACGGCAGTCAGAGCACGACTTCGGGTGGTGGTCGTCCTCCAGGCACCAAAGGCACATGAGGTGTGGGTCCGTAACCAACATCAATTTGCGACAGGAGTCGCAAGCCTTGAAGCAGGTCAACCGTGACATCCCTCAGTGCACCAGGAGTCGATTAACTCAAAAAAGGTGTCGACAAAAGTTGCAAAAAGTGACTCGAGGTACCGCTCTATCCGGATCTGCGCTGGCTGGCGCGGAAAAATAAAGAACTGACCTCAGCGCGTGAGGGTGGCATCTAAGTAGATACTGCAACGTCATTCCGGTGACCACAACGCCAACACGAACGCGGAGTCGACCGACGCCTCCTAATAAAGTGCAGGGGTACTGCTGAGGAAAGAATTCTCCAGATCCAGTCTGACGCCTAGGGGTAATTCTAAGGTAAGGAATTCTGTAACTTATAGTCTCTTTCAGATGGGGAAAACCCTGACATAAAGAACTGAACCGCAGTGCAGGAAGCATGGGTGGATTGCTAAGGAATCTGTGGCTAGATCATGTCTCTACCAGATTAAGCATTACCGAAAGTAAGTAACTTATCCATCTGATAGAGACATCTAGCCGCAAATTCCTTACCTGTGAACAGATACACAAGCAATACCATTCCCGGAGGAGGGACTGTGGCCAGTTTAAAACAGAACATCCTGTATGACAGAATGAACAAAGATGTCTTCCCTACTGACCTGATTGTCCAGGCCATAATGCTTAGCAACCGTGTGCAGGGATGTCCACGTAGCTGCCTGGCAGATGTTGAGGACTGTGACACCACGTTGGAGAGCCATGGTGGCTGATTTAGCTCTGGTAGGACGAGCTCTGAGGCTTTCAGGAGGTTGTTTCTTTGCCAGAGCATACCATATCTTAATGCAGATGCATTTGGGAGATGGTCCCTTCTTTGCTCCAGCATACCCCATAAAGTGTGGGTCGGCCTCCAGGAACTCTTTAGTGTGGTTAAGGTAGAAAAATAATACTCTTTTTGGGACCTGACGGTGGAGACGTTCTTCTTCCTTAGAAGGATGCGGCGGAGCATAGAAGGTGGGCAAGGTGACAGACTGCCCTAGGTGGAAAGGTGCTCCCACTTTAGGCAAAAAAGAAGCCCTAGTGTGGAGTCCTACCTTGTCTAGAAAGACGGTCAGGTAAAGAGGCTGAGAAGAAAGTGTATGCAACTCGCTCACCCTCCTGGCAGAAGTTATTGCCACTAAAAAGCTGTCTTAATGCTGAGCAGCCGGAGGGGGCAATTGCACAGTGGCTCAAAAGGTGCACACAGTAGATAAGTAACGACAAAGTTAAGGTCCAATTGGGGCATGACAAAAGATGAGGGGGAAAAGAAACGAATTTGTAACCCCGTTCAGAAATCTATTTATAATAGGAGACTTGAATAGGGACGGTTGGTCCGGCAACCGTAGAGATATAGAAGGGGCTGAAAGGTAACTGTAGGAAAGTAGGATCTACTTTCATGAATCCTCCCACTTTTTGCTGATGTCAGCATGTTTTTTTGTGACTAGTCTGACTGAAATTCTGCTAATCAGGACCCTAGCCACTGTGTTTCCTCCTTAAATTTGCTATGGTAAGTACTTTGGTACTCCCACAATTGGCTACTGGTGTACCCTTGTAAGTCCCTAGTATATGGTACTAAAGGACCCAGGGCATAGTTACACCAGGGGCGTCCCATGAGCTGCAGCATATATTATGCCACCCATGAGAGACCACTCAAACTGTGGCTACAGGGCTGCCATTGCAGCCTGTGTAAGCTTATGCTAGCACCACTTATGACAGATTTAAATGTCCTTATGTCTGAGGTCACCACACTTAAAACCTATGTCACAGCTAAGGCAGACCTTTCAATCCAGAAGGCAGGGGGCTTGGTTATAAGTGTGAGGGTGCCCCTGCATGAGCAGGATTCCCCTACAAACCCTGGAGTTGATTCTCCAGGCTTTGTAAGTGCGGTCAGCCATTTAATACAAGCAGTGAACACCAGTCAATACGAGATGTCTAACTATATAGTGGCTGCACCAAATCCGGTTATATTTGGTATCAAACAAGTTGGAATCATACTCCAAAACCAATTCCAGTGTTGGAAGTATGATCCCATGCATGGAAGGTTCCCTTGGGGTACCCCTCTGTACTCCGGTTACAGCCTTTCAGGGTCTGACAGCAAGCTAGTGTTGCTGCCGACCACAGACACGATTCAGCACCCTCCTGCTGCTGAGCCAAGCTTGAGCACGGGAAGGTAGAACAATAGGTTTCGTGTCGCAGGGAGGTGTGACCACCTCCCCAGACAAGACTAACTGTATTTGGATGCAGTGGGGGCACTTGCCAGCACCACCAGCCCACTTTGAAGGGTACATTCGATGCCCTCCTTGCATACTCCAGCTGAAACCAGTTCAGGGAACCCTCTGCTCCCGCTCTGGTGCAAAATTAGACAAAGGACATGGGACTATTCTCCCCACTGTCCACCCCTCCTCTGGGAGAAACCAGTCATTCCAACCCCTTCCCTAGGGTACTCAAGGGCTTACCTGTGGGTGGCTCTCCAGATTCGTCATGGGACAAGACTCAAACCTGAAACCACGTCACTCTTCGACCGTCTGGACACTTGGACTTCGCTGGAACCGATGCTGCATCATGGAAGACTCCTGCTGCTCCTGGTCGTGCTGTTCTGCAAGTCTTCTTCGTCGTCTGTGTCTTTGCTTCTTACTGGATCTTGTGCAGGCACCGCAATGAAGCTGAACAGTCTGCTGCTCCTGACGTCCCATAGACTTTTAAAGGCTCAGCAACACATGTGGTGGCTCTGCAACTACCTCGAGGCCTGACCTGTCTTCTGTGCAACTTTGAGGCCAGAATCTCTCATCGGAACCACTGGGACCAAACCCCTGTGCACCGCATCGACATGTCATTGCCATGGCTCGTTAACTTCGCGCTCCGGAGATCTTCAGGCTACAAGAAGCTCCAGCCTCCCTTCCTGCCAAGATCTTCGTCCTCACTGCATCCTCTGCACCGTAGGCTTTCATCTTTGGTGAGCTGCTCAAGGTACTCTAGCAACTCCTTTGCCTTTTGCCTGTGGGTCCTCCTGAGGGTCTTTTTTTGCTGCAGTGGGTTCCCATGCTTGTTTGGGGCCTGCTCTGACTCTCCTACACTTGGTGAGTCCCTTGGACTTTGCTGGTCCCAACGTTGCTTCTTTGTTTTTATCGCCTGTTGCTACTGCCAAGGCTTGTTGGTGCTCCTACCGGACACCGACTACTTGCGACGTGGGACAGCTCGTTCAAGGCTACTGGTCTTGCTCAGCGTCACCTGGTCCTCACAGCTGCAACAACAACCATCCTCCGACATCAGTGGGCATTACTCTTACGTGCCTCCTGGTCACCTCTGAGTGGCAGAGACACTGTTCCCTCTGTTTCCAGGTTCTTCACTTAAAGAATACACCCTTGGATTCCACCCAACTCTTGCACCTTCTTCGCCAGCGGCATCTTTACTGAAGTCCTCCATTGTAGTCTACAGTGGTTTCCGACATTACTTCAGACCTATATACCCGGCTTCCCTGGTGTAGATATCCTAGTTCCTGGGATATTCATGAGTGGGGTGAATCTCCAACCTTCTGTCTTCCACGAGGCTTCTTCAGGGTCTACTGGGAAGGGTCCGTCTTCTTAAAAACTGCAACTGCGACTTTCTCATTGACTTCTATTGAGTATGCAGCTGTTTTTCAACTCTGCACACAGCCTCCGTGGGGTTCCTGGGTACTTACCTTGGGTGGTTCCTGGGCCCCCATTTCTTCTGAGTATCCTGGTCCAAGTCCCGACTTCGGTCGCAGTTCGCATTCCACTTACTTAGTACATGGTTTGGTCTACCCCTGGAGACAACTGTGTATTGTGCTAACTTACCTCTTTCAATTGAAGTATTGTATTTGTGTTGATATTTACGGTTAGGAGGTATACCAATGTGTTAGTGAGAGTTGTGTAATAAATAGACATATTTTGATATATACACTGTGTGGTTGTTTTTCGTTTAACCTACACTACATGATTAAACTGGTAAAACAAGCTGCTTAGCACTCCTTCTCTTCTAGACTAAGCCTGAAGGCTGCTCTCCACAGCTACCACTTAGAGTGCTTTCTAAGGTTCTCCAAGACCACTAAACGCACCATATGGGTTGTTTGGATTAGTGCAAGGTGCTTCACTTAAATGTGCACGATATACTAAGCCAGCCTCCTACAGTAACCCTTTAGAGTGCCCAGAGCAGAGCCCAGCTGGGCAACAGTTAGGATGAAAAGGAGGATGTCAGAAAGGGAGACAGAAGGTCAATAGACCATTCTGTACAGTATTTACAAAATATGTGCTACCGGTAGACGTATATCGACTTAGTAGAAGGATGTCTGGCTGCCAGAATAACTTTGCAACTTTGGGAGGAAGGTCAAAGGCTATCAACTGTCGCCGCTCAATCTCCATGCAAGGAGGTGATGTAATGACAGGTTCGGATGGAGGACCCTCCAATGCTGCTGCGACAGAAGATCCTCCCGAAGGGGCAGCCTGATCGGAGGATCGATGCTCATCTGCAGAAGATCGGGATACCAAACTCTCCTTGCCCAATCCGGAGCCACAAGAATGACTTTTGCCCAGTCGCTCCTGATATTTTTGAGCACTCTGGACAAGAGACGTATGGGAGGTAAGGCGTATAGGAGGCCTGAGCTCCACTCGAGATGAAAAGTGTCTCTAACTCCAATGCGCAAAACTGCTGACAGTGCTCATTCTCTTCGGAGGCCAACAGATCTAACCAAGGTTCTCCACACCACTGAAAGTCTTTGCACCACCTTCGGATGGAGACGCAATTCGTGATCCGCTAGGCACCGATGGCAGAGTTTGTCCACCCTGGAATTCAGGGAACCGATCAGGTGCTGAACCACGAGAGATATACCCTGTTGTCCCAGACAAGTCCAGAGACGCAGGGCCTCCTGACAGAGGGTCCACAAACTCACCCCGCCTTGTTTGTTTCAGTACCACATGGCGGTGGTGTTGTCCGTGAACACCTGAACCAGCCTTCCATTGAGAGATGGCAGGAAGGCTTTAGGCGCCAACTGGATCGCATGGAGCTTTAACAGGTTTATGTGAAGCCCAGATTCGGCCAGAGACCAGAGTCCTCTGATCTCCACCTCCCCCAGAGAGCACCCCCTACCCAGGCATGACGCGTCGTTCACCACTGTGAGATCTGGTTGGGGAAGCGAGAGGGGTCTACCTGTGACTCATTTGTGGTTTGCTAGCCACCACTGCAGATCTCGCGCAGTTCCCTCTGAGATCTGGACCAGGTATGTGAGATTCCTATGATGTTGTGCCCATTGCAACTTCATATTTATTTATTTATTCATAACATTTATTAAGCGCTAAGGTTAGACGTGGGTGTCCTGGCGCTATGTGAAATCTACCCAAGGCTCAACGCCTAAGTAAAAATTATTCTGTAAACAGCCAGGTTTTTAAAGCTTTGCAAAAAGCCAACAGGCTGGTCAACCCTCTGAGGTGTAATGGAAGATTATTCCAGGCTTTGGCTGCATTCACTAAAAAGCTTCTTCCACTTCAGGAGGCCTTTTTTACCAAAGGCACATAGACCTGCTTAGCTGCAGATGAGCGCAGTGATCTAGTAGGAGTATACCAAAATAGCCGCTCTTTTAAGTAAGCTGACCCTGTTCCATGAATCGCCTTGTGAACCAGACACAAAGCTTTAAACTGAGTACACTTCCTAACTGGCAGCCAATGAAGCCTCCGAATCTCCTTAGAGATTGATGCATATTTAGGGATACCTGACACCAACCTAGCGGCAGCATTCTGCAGGAGTTGCAACCTATTCATTATTCCTTCCTGGATATTGAGATACAGGCTATTACAATAATCCAGCCTACACATAGTAAGTGCTGTAACAACTGTTTGGTGACACTCTACAGGTAAGAGCGGGAGAATTTTTCTTACAGGATCTAAGAGCAAAGGACGTAGCGGAAGACGCTGAATTCACTTGGTCTCTAAAACTGAGCTTATGATCCACCCACACTCCTAAGTTTTTTACCTTCTTGTTCTGTGCGGGGAGAGGACCCAAGATGTCTGGCCACCATTCAGGGGTCCAAAAAGTAGGATTGTTGCCAAAGCAAACCACCTCCGTCTCACTGAAGTTCAATTTAAAGCAGTTTTGGGCCATCCAAATCCCTATGGCGTTCATACAGTCCTTAAATCGATTTGCCATGCTCCGCCACTCCTCTGTTTGTAATGAGACCACGATTTGAGTGTCGTCCGCATAGGAGGTCAAACTAAACCCGAATGACTGAATGAGGGGCGCCAAAGAGGACACATATACATTAAATAATGTCGGGCTTAGAGAGGACCCTTGCGGGACCCCACAAGGTAATGAAAAGGACTCGGATGAGAATTCCCCTAAAGACACTGACTGACTCCGATTTGTGAGGAAGGATTTCAGAAGTCTCCATGCAGAGCCCTGAACTCCGATCTCCTGCAGCCGGTCCATCAACAAATCGTGGTGGACCGTAGCAAATGCTGCCGAGAGATCCAGCATGATCAGAGCAGCCTTGCCCCCTTTATCTAAAATGGTTCGGATCTCTTCAGTAGATTTCAAAAGAGCCGATTCAGTGCTATGGCTCCCTCTAAATCCATGCTGGGTTGGGTCCAATGCTTGCGTCGCCTCCAGAAAGAAACTAAGTTGCATATTTAAATTCCTCTCAACAATTTTTGCAGGTAACGGAAGTCTGGATATAGGCCTGAAACTGTTGGGGTCTTTTACATCTAGATTCGTTTTTTTTTAAAAGAGGCAAGATAGAGGTTTTTTTTCCATTCTGATGGGAAGTATCCTTCTAAATACATTGTATTAAAAATGGGGGTCAAAACTCGGGAAATAGGTTCTGCCGCTAACTTTATTATAGGTGTCGGACAAGGGTCAGAAGGGGAGTCAGATGTAACCCGCATAAGAACATTAAAAGTGTCAGTAACTGTGAGCTGGGCGAATTGATCCAGATGAGCTTTCTTTTCTGAAATTAGGTCATCTGTATTGCCCAGCATCCTCTTAGATTTAGCATGAGAGAAAGTGGAAAAGATGGTATTCACTTTCTCATACAAGAAATTAGCCAATTTGTTACAAAGTTCCTGACTTGGTATGGTAGTAATAGCCACAGGGTTAGCCAGACTGGTGACTGTGTTAAATAATTCCCTTGCTGAGTTTTTTGCGTTATTGATCTTAATGGAAAAGAATGCTGCCTTTGCATTATGAATCAACTGTTTATCCTTAGCAAGTCCACATTTATATTCCTCCTTATCACAATCCATATATTTCTTTCTCCATTTTCTCTCCAAATGTTTGCAAGTCAATTTTTGATCCCTTAGATCCTGCGAATACCAAGGGGCGGAGGGTACCTGTTTTGTAAAATGGCACATTTTACTAGGAGCTAATTTTTGACCTGCTTCTTCTAACCAGCTGGAATAAAATCGTGTACCTCTCTAGGAGGCATGATTAAGGTCTTGTTGAGGGCCTCGGAGAGATCTTCAGCCGTTACTTTGTTTCATGCTCTTTTCACCAGTTTTTTATTCATTGGCTTCTGAGAATGGCACTCAGTGATAGTAAGGTTAAATAGAACCGCCTTGTGGTCAGACCAGAGTAGTGGAAGGATAATCTTAACTTGCAATTGTGGGTTGTTAGAAAAGATACCATCAAGTGCATGTCCTGCCTGATGGGTCACACCAGTCACAAGTTGCTCTAGGTTATTGCCCTTCATCAAACCTAACAATTTGGCTGTGTCCGTATCTGAAGAGGCTTCCAAATGAAAATCAAAATTGCCTAAAACGGTATAGGCGCTAGCGGTAATACCACTTTCCACAAGTCTTCCTGCCTGATCGCAAAAACAACCTCTAGGGCCAGGTGGTCAATAGATCAGTGAGCCTTGAAATGTGTACTGAGGAGAGAGACGAAAGGAGAAGTCCAAAACCTCGCAACCTTCCACCCCTCCCGATTAAATGCAGCGACCAGCGAGCAATTGGTAGATGACCGCTAATCCGCCTCCTCTTCCGGTGGGCCTATTCAGCGCACTGTAGAGCCCCCTTGTGCCATCTGGCATGATTCCCTAGCAGGTTGCAGGAGGCCCAGCAGCCTCAGAGTCAGTCTCACCAAAATTCAGGATAGAGGTTGAAACATCGGTATCATAGACTGCATATCCTGGACTCACCGTTTGGGTGGATAGGTCCAAAACTGCACCATGTTCAGAACATCTCCGATGAAAGGGAGTGTCTGAGAAGGAGTCACGTGTGACTTTGGTATGTTGATAGGGAACCCCAGGGAATGCAGGAGGCTTGCCGTAATCTGGAGGTGGGAGCCGGCCCCCTGGGGCAAACATGCCATCAACAGCCAGTCGTCAAGATAGGGGAAGACTGGAACCCCTGATCTCCGCAGATAAGCTGCGACCACTGCCATCACCTCGGTAAACACCTGAGGGGTCCTAGGGAGGCTGAAGCGGGGCACAGAAAACTGAAAGTGCTTGTGACCCACCGTAAACTGTAGGTAGCAGCGATGTAAGAGTTACTTACCTTCGGTAATGATGCATCTGGTAGAGACGTTGTCTAGCCGCAGATTCCTTAACTTAGAATATCCGCAGGTGTCAGACTGGATCCGGAAAATTCTTTGCAGCAGCACCTCTGCGAGCCGGGGGATGGCGCCACATGACCCCGCCCTGATGTCGTCCACGTACGTGACGTCAGCGAGGTCATACAAGTCCCTCCCGGCGCGCTGACGTCAGTTTTCTTTGGAGATTTTTTTCCGCTGCATTACGCGGAGCCACCAACAAAAACTGTGAAATTATGGGAACAGTGTGCGAAGGATGAAAAATCTGCATAATAAATTAATAAATAAGGCAGATGGTGCAAAACACCATCATAAAAGACAATATTAGACACTGTCTACATATAAGTGAAAAAGCAAAAGTGGAACAACGCTGAGAGAAAGAACTCCGCATAGTCAAGTGTAGAGTCTTCCCAAAGTGCGAGCAACAAGGGACGAAGATCTCAACAGACCAAAAAATAGACTGTTATTACTGTGTAGAACTGTGACTGTCATTACTATGTAGACCTGCGCCGTCCAACAAGGACGGAGCATAGAAAGAACAGCAATGTCCTTGAAGAAGGTATCTTCCTTACAGAAAGAACAGCAATGTACTTGAAGAAGGTATCTTCCCTTAGAACAATGGAAGTGTGAAACAGAGCTGAAAAGAGATAGTCAAGAAGAAGAATCTCCTGACGACAGTGAATGAAAAGGCACCATTTACAAGAAAAAGCCCTTTGGAGGGAGTCACTAGCATATGGTAATTCCGAAAGGAGCGCAGCTATGTGAGCACCCCTCAAAGAAACCCAATGGCAACTGAAAGTAGGCAAGAGGAGAAGTCCACCTGGCAAAGTTCACGCAGAACGGGGAGGATGGGTGGGCGTTAAGGAATCTGCGGCTAGACAACGTCTCTACCAGATACATCGTTACCGAAGGTAAGTAACTCGTACATCTGATAGAGACATCTAGCTGCAGATTCCTTAACTTAGAATAGATACCATAGCCATACCCCGGGGGGGTCGGAGGGTCTGCGACAAAACCGCAGAAAGTGCCTAAGCACTGAGCCGACAACAGAGTGACGACAATGGGGAAGGCTGTGGCGGGACAGCCAGACAACAGCCCAATTCGCTCGTAACAGCAATAGACAACGGGAGGCAAGCTGTCCCAAAAAATGCTAGAATGGTGCTATATCATACCCGCATAAGAATGAGATGTAGAAACGGCACCAGCTATATACCCGAACGAAGGAGGAAGAAGGAACACTCTCAGCTTAATGGCGCACAATGTGGACACCAACCAAAGGTGGGGAAAAACATGAAGAGATGCAACCAGAGCCTACCAGGCAAGCCCACGGATGGAAGGCCGGCGAAGCTACAGCCAGGAACCAAGGGCAAAAGGTAGAAACTGAGAAATGTCCTAGAAGGCCATGCGGGAACAAGTAACACGCCAAGCGCACACCGAGGCACCAAAGGGGGGACAGGTGCGAACAGTAACAATCTGAAGCACGCTGACGCGGGCACCCACTGAAACATGCATAGAGCCGACAGCCACTCAGACAACAAGGCGGCGTAGCTAAAATAAGCATAGGACTGCCCAACCAGGCAGCTTGAAGACTAAGATGAGAACTAACTCACGAAATACAGATATGCAGGGTGCAGACCCTAGGACGACTGACGTCAGAAGAGCTGTCCTTCAGGCACAGCCGACATAGTAGTGGGTGATCCTCAATGAAAGGGGGACATCCGAAGGAAGTGGCAGCAGAGACACCGGAGTACCACCAGACGTATAAATATAGGAAAGGAGCTCAGAATCGTAGACCACATCCTCCAACTGGAAGTAAACGTCACCCTCGTCCAGAAAGAGAGATATCATTCAGTATCTACACACCAAGAAGGGAGCAGTGAAAAGCTGGGGAACCACTCCAGGTAGTGGGACGCAAAAGGGACCCCATCGCTGAAGATGCAGAAAAGGCAACCAAGTGTACCCAAAGACACCCTGCAGCACAGACAAAGGGCAATCTCGAGTACAGCTCTGAAAAGCTCCATGACCCATGGAGATATAGGACCATACCTCGCAGCAGCGAAGAAAAGTGGAGATGTAGGACCCATGGTAATTTACATATGCACACATATATTTATATATACACATATATATACACATATATATACGTATATATACACATATGAACAAGGCCACGAGTCATGATGGTAAGGGTGGCTGAATAAAAAATACAAATTGCAGCACGAAGTTGTGGTCTCGCCGTCCGTTTTTCCTGGAGGAAGGGAAGTGCAAGGAGGGGCGCTGTGTGATATATACACATATATATGTGTGATATATACATATATACACACATATATATATATATATTATCTACTGGCGGTCGCCAGTAGATAGTTATAGTTAGGACCGTGTTTCCATAGGAAATCCGCAACATTCCATTTGGAATAACTTTGGCGCCGGTCGACGAATCCTCGCGAAAGTTTCAAAACTAATGAGGCGCTCCGCTCCGCTCCTACCCTGAAAGTCTCGGGGGGATTCGTCAAGCGGGGGCTGAGAAAAAAGGGGGGTCCCAAAACGCGTTTCCCCATGCATTTTCCCATAGGACCTTTAGTCCGAGCTACAGCCCGAACGGCTGAACAGAATTACTTGAAATTTGGCAGAGAGGTAGTCCTCAGGTCAAGGATGTGCCTTTTGTAGGTTTGGTGTAAATCTGTTCAGTAGGTCCTGAGAAAATAGCATTTAAATCAATATATATATCTGTAAGCGCGCTCCGTGCGCTTACCGTAAGCTTACCGTACGCGTACGGTGCCGTGCGCGAGCTCAATTCTGATTGGTGGTTACATGACTGTAAACATTCGAATCGGTCGAAATCAGGAAGTGTCGGCCGCCATTTTCTGTCTCTCGCACTGAGAAACAAAGGTGGGGAACGTGAAAAGGGGGCAACGAAGAGAGTTGCAGACCCCCTAGTGTTTGTCAGGGGGTCCAAGAAGGACCCAAAAGTACGAAAAATACATTTAATAATTTTAAAAAAAAATCGCGGAGTGCGCGTACGGTAAGCTTACCGTACGCGCACGGGAAAAAAATAAAAATAAAGAAGTAACAATCACATTTATTAATTAAATTAAAGGACCCACAAGGGAGAAAAAAACAAATGTTACTTTGTAAAAAAAGGCGAGGCGCGCACGGCATGGACTGCGCTACTTGGGCGCTCGGTGCGCGAAGCGCACCGTGCGCGCAGGGTGTGCGCACAGTGAAAAATCAGAAAAAAATAAATAAATAAATACATAACTTAGCATTTAAAAAACCGTACAAACTCACTGAAAAAACCATAGGTTTCACACACGTTATAGTTAGGAATTATCATTTACAAAACCTTGCAAATTCACTTAAAAAACCATAGGTTTCACACATGTTATAGTTAGCTGTACATTTCACTCGTAAAAAACCAATGAAATTCCACGTTATAGTTAGATCAGGTAACTATAACTTGCGCGACCGCAATCCACAATGTGTAATTTCAGATGCCATCATTGATGTCATGAGTGATGTCACTGACCATGTCATGAGTGATGTAATATGTGACGTCATCAGCAGTTTATTGTGGGCGCGCAAGTTATAGTTACCTGATCTAACTATAACGTGGAATTTCATTGGTTTTTTACGAGTGAAATGTACAGCTAACTATAACATGTGTGAAACCTATGGTTTTTTAAGTGAATATATATATATATATATATATATAGCAAAGAAGGGTAAACGAACATGCAACATGTGTGGTATAGGAGCACACCTAATGCAAAAATGGCAGGTGTTATCCGCATTTTAAGTGTGAAAAACACCATGAAACCTCCCAAGGAGGAGAATGATGCATATAAGCAAGACGACCCATGACGTATAGAAGAGTGCGTCAAGTCACAACATTGAACACCGTACAACGGCAAGATAATTCTGAGCACCAGGGGACACATAGAGGCCAAAGGATCTCTAAGCCCACATAACTTAAAGCAGAGCTATAGAATAGCGTACAAGTACCCCACCTGGAGTATGGACACCCCAAACAACGGGGAACACCTCTTAGGACAAATCACAGTCAGAGGCCAGACTCAACAACCTGTGGAACACTGCCACAGTAGGCTTTTTGCCAGCTCCAACGCATAAGGCATTGAAAGAATGCTAAATGAAAGGGTAACCACCCCAGAACACGCAAAAAGACGACCTGGGAAATATAGGCTAAAGGCGGAGGGCGAAAGACCGCAAGGAGGTGCTGAACAGACGATTCGGCGTGGGCATCAAACAATAAAACCCCATCAAAGGGTAGATTAACAAGTCGCTCCCGGATATTCTCCGGGAAGATGCTATCCTGCAACCAAGCATTGCGCCTCAAGGAACCGAACCAGCCATAGCTCGGCCCAAGGAATCGGCAGTATCCAAGGCGGAGCGGATTGTGAATTCAGCAAGGTCACGGCCATCACGAAGAAGATGAAGGAGGTCAACACGTGCGCCTTCAGAGGCGTCCGAAAAAAGAGACTCTACAGAGTCCCACAATGCAGAGGTAGCCCGAGCCAAGACACACACTGTATTTAGTGAATGAAGTGCAGCACTAGTGGAGGCGAAGATATTACAACCCCACGACTCAAGCCATTTGGACTCCCTGGAGGGAGGAAGCATTAACTGAGGCAAGGAAGGGAAGGCAGTTTGCAAAACGAATCCCTGCACATCTAGGTGAACAAATATGCAAACTGGATCATGTAGAGCAGGCCGGTGGCGGTGCAAGACAGAACGAGCCACCGGATCACCGGTAGCTGGCCGAGCCCAGGTGCCCAAAAGGGCGTCATAATGAGAAGCTTCAAATGGCAGAAGGTGCTCCACATACCCCGACCCATGGTGAAGGACACCAAGCAGAGGGTCCACAGGCAAGGGGACCGAAGGGGGCTGCATGTTAAGAACACGAGTGGCTAAGGAGACTACTCTAAGAAACGCCGCAGCAGCCTCGGTAGCCCTCCGGGGAGGGGACAGCAACTCATCTGTAGGCGAGGGCTGTAAACTAAGCCTACCAATATACTGAGGGTGCGACCAATGCCCAAAGGAAGGAAGCCCCCATTGACGAATGGGGGTTCTGACGGGGCTACTGAGGAGGCAGGGAGCCTGCCAGGTCCACAAATTCTAAGGGGGATACAGGCAAGGATAGATCCGGCTTAGCTGAATGTGAAGGCGACGACAAACTCTCCACCAAAGCTTCTGGAGAAGAGTCTACAACCCGGCGCGGCGCCATAATGACTTCTCGCCTGGCGCCGACTCTGCACCATCCTGCGCCGAGTCGGCTCCATCCAGTGCCGATTCCACATCCACCACGACAAGCCCCGCTTCCAAAGAAGGGGATAGCGTCGGAGGAAAGCCACCGGCGCCGACTCAGCCTCAACCACAACAGGCTCCGACTCCGAAGTAGGAAGCAGAGTCGGAGCCGGGGAGGCGAGTTTCCGGTGCCAGAACGGCGACTACCTCTGCTCCGGGCAGGCGGCTGCCTGTCCGGAGGGCCGAGGTCTGCCCAAAGCAACCACCTGTGATGCCACAGGGAGCCCCACGGGACTATGCGGCATGGCAGGGGTGCTATGGGTTGTTGAGGGGGGACCCAGCCGGGCCGCACCTTGACAACACCATATCTCGTCTGTCCCTATGGGGCAAGGGCTCAATTCGCGCGGGGGGCGAACCCACTGGCGAGTCGGTCCGGGACCCCGCAAGTAGTGGAGGCCCCGAGGACGCCCCAGGGACAGGAGCGGACCCAAGGGAGGCCTGCAGAGCCACGGCATAGGCCTTCATTTGGGTCCGAGTTTCACCCGTGCCCGGATAGAGCAGATAGGTGATGGGCGACTCCCGGGGGCGCACGTTCGGAGGGCTACGGGGACTAGCGCCCTGAGAACAGGTGTAAGTGAGGTCGTGGACCTCAGCGACATGCGGCACGACTTACACAGAAGGGGTGAACGACATCTCCGTGCCCCAGAGGGCGAGTGACGACGCAACAGTAAACCAGAGGGGCCTGCCTGCGACGAGGAGGCCGGCCAACGAGATTACTCCAACCGGGACAGTCGAGCCGAAAGGAGCTTCATCCGGTCGCTCATGCCAGGACTTCGGCTTGAGGTGTTGGCAGGCGTCGCAATCTGTCGAGTCGTAGTGTTCGCCCAAACACCACATACAGATAAGATGTGGGTCTGTCGCGGACATTTGTTGCGCACAGGAGGTACAGGTTTTAAAGCCCGAAGGCATCACACACTGTTCCAGACGCGAAGCGTCAAAAAGGGCCTGAAAACAGGCCAGAGGAACCGCTTACTCCGGATTCGCGTTGCACGCGGAAAAGAAGGAAACTGACATCAGCGCGCCGGGAGGGGCTTATATGACCTTGCTGATGTCACATATGTGGACGACGTCAGGGGGGGGTGGGGTGGCGTGGCGCCGTCCCCCGGCACGCAAAGATGTTGCTGCAAAGAATTTTCCGTATCCAGTCTGACACATGGGGATATTCTAAGTTAAGGAATCTGCGGCTAGAAGTCTATCAGATATAGCCTAGCAAGACAGGAATATTGAAAGAAGCATCCTGCAAGTCCAATGCTACCATCCTTTCACCCAGGTCTAAGGCAGACAGAACCTGAGCAAGGATGAGCATCTTGAACTTCTCTTTTTAGAGGAAGCAGTAGAGCAGGGGTACTCACAAACTTTCTGTCGGGGGCCAAAATTACAGTGTGGTTAGTGGCCGAGGGCCGCACTGGTAGGGGTGGAGTCAGTGGGGGCGGGATCAGTGGGGGGCGGAGCTAGAGTAAAAAAAAACTCTTTGTGAAGGTTCTCGGGGGGGGGGGGGGGGGGGAGTAGAAAATATATATGCAATTCATGTCTTCTGTCAATTTATTAAACATTTTGTATAGTGGCACACATGGCCTAGGAAGACTCAGCGTGATGGAACAGAGAAAAATCGAAGGAAACATTCTGAATGCTAGGGGGCAGCGCCAGATGTGTGGAGTGAGCCTAGACCCGGCGGTCATGGATTACAAGAATGCAGAGATATCGGAGCATGCATACCGTGTATCAAAACGGCTAACACACAAAGCAGAGCTTTGGACAATCCGCAGTACAGGATGGGGGTATTCATGGGCTAACTTAAATTAGTGAGTGGGAAGAATACATGCTCTTAGCGTTCATTTTCTGAGCAGTCCTAGTTCATTTGGTTGACTTTTCCCAAGAAGAATACTTCATTGGAATCCCAACAAACTGAACGCGGGTGCACTGCTTTTACTATTTTCGGTCACTCTGGGTCTGTCATGGCCTCTTATTCACAATGTCTTTGATGCTTAGGTCTACTTCTAAAGAGCACTCTTGAACCAGCCGCGCTGTTCGTGATACAACACTTCACCCTCAAAGATCAATTCAAGTTCACACGTTTATAGATTCGAAGTTTCGGTTAAAAATGGAACAGACTACAACTAAACTCTAAGGTCCGTTCAAAATCTATCACTGCAGCGATTGGACAGCAATCTGAACAACACAGTCCACTAAACGCGCAGTTCTAAAAGCACAGTCGGGAAATATTTCAGTATTGTCATGGTGTACCAACTTAGGAGGAGCCGCAGAAGTGTTGCAGGTTTTCCTGCTACAAGATCATTTTAAGACAGTGGTGGCAAACAATGCTTTCTTTCATACAATTTCACTAAAGAAATCTAAAAGCAATAAATGAAAGATGTAACTCCGAAAGAGCAAGTTACCTTTGATTACGCGCCCGGGTCCGTGTGTGACGTCAGAGGCAGGCAGGCCAATCAGAGGCAAGCAGTACGCAGAGACGATGGCTGCAGGAGGAAACGTTGTGAATACGTATTCAAGCGCATTCACAACGTTTGCTCCTGCGGCCATCTTCCCTGTTTACTCCAAGGAAGGAACTGCGGCATAGTGTAATCGAACAAGGTCCGCGGGCCGCCAATGAAGGCCGGGCGGGCCGCCAGCGGCCCGCGGGCCGTACTATGAGTAACCCTGCAGTAGAGGGTTCTGTGGTCGAGGAAAGGAAGAAGGCCTTCATCTTTTTTGGGGACCAGAAAGTAGGGGGAATAGCAACCGCAGCCCATTTCTAGCCCTGGAACCCTCTCTATGGCCCCCTTGGCTAAGAGAATAGTAACTTCCTCTTGAAGTAAGGCAAGGTGATCCTCAGTCAGCTGATCGTATGTAGGAGTCATGGAGGGAGGGGTAGTCTCAAAGGGAAGGGAGTAGCCGCTTCAGATTATCTGTAGAACCCACCTGTCCGAGGTGATGTCCCTCCAAAAGTGGTGGTGATGGTGTATACTGCCACTAATTGGAGGCCCATGATCTCGTAGAATCGGACTAGGAAGGTTTGGAGGTGGAGGGGGCGTTGTGGCCTGACCTGATCTCTGGCCACCCAACTCATGGTGTCGGAGCGAGGCGCGGAAGTTGCGGAACTTGTGCAGTTCTCTGGCTAGGCTATGGCTGGCATGGCTAGAAGCCCCTTACATAGCACGAAAAGAGCGAAAGGCAGACGCAGGACGAGAGGCCCAGGGACTTGGCTGTAGACCACAATTCCTTTAAGCACTCCAGCGCTTTATCCGCCCTATCTCTGAAGAGGCGAGAGTCAAAGGGCATGTCCATAAGGTTGGCTTGGACATCTCTAGAGAAGCCAGACGTTCTCAGCCAGGCGTGGGTTCTAACAGCCACCGTTGAGGATATTGCTCTGCCTAGCGAGTCTGTAAAGTCAAGGCTACAGAGTATGGTAAACTTCGCTGCATTTCTCCGGTCTGCAACAGCTTGGGAGAGGATAGCCTGGGCCTCCTCTGGGACTTGTGGCAGCACATGCGCAACCATCTCCCATAACGAAAGGGAGTAACGTAACCAAAGGATTTTGTTGTTTACCAACCGCAATGCTATGCTGGTGGAAGAAAATATTTTCTGGACTAAGATATCTAGCCGTTTGTATTCCCAATGCAGGAGTGCGGAGGGGAACGCGCCAGGAGAAGTAGAGGCTTGGACTGCCAAGCTCTCGGGCCGGGTGAGATGTGTGGAAATCTGGGTCGTCCAGTGCAGGGCGATGTCGGTGGATGATTGTTCTATTCGCAAGGGGCCCTGTGCTAGGCTTGGACCAGGTGCTCAGGAGAACATCAGTTAAGGCCCCATTAAATGGCAGCAAGTGTTTTGAGGTGGAGACCCCACGCTGCAGGACCTCTGTCAAGACATTGGTCTTGACCGCCACAGTAGGAAGCTGCAGGTCCAAGACCTCAACAGCCCTGTACCACCATTGCAAAGAAAGCTCCCTCCTCCATAGCCAGGTTAGGAGGGGAAAGTATGCCAGGCTCTGGAGGGAGAGGTAGCCAAGCCACTAGCACCATCCAGTTCCTGATACCAGTTAATTTCTTCTGAATTAACCAGGACTTTTAAGGAGCCCTGTGTCCCCTCCTCCAATCCTACCCCCTCTAAATAAGGTTGAGGATGTGACAGAGTCCGAGGGCTCTGCAGGCCTCTGCATCAGTGGATGCTCGTCTGGCTTCGTGTCATCGGGGATGAGAATAGGGCTGATGCAGCCGGTGGCAGTGGGAGTCTCGGCATCAGACGCAGCGCTGGAGAAGGTCGAGGATGCGCGACCTGTGCCGGTCCAGGTCTGGGAACAGATCTATGAGGAGCCATGGGTGCTGGGGCCAGAGCTGATGGCACAGAACCCAATGGAACTCCTTCCTCAAGCCCACAGGGCCCAAAGGCACACCAGCAGGGTCAAGCAGCCCAAGTATGGCGCAAATGGCGTAAAACAAATCTTTCAATTGAGCAGGGGTTGCTCCCAGTCCTGGAAAGGGAGGGAAACACGAAGCCACCACATGCACATGCTCAGCAGCACAAGGTCGTGAATGCAGAGATTCCTCCTGTTGCGTCGGGTGACGGATGGGATGAAGTCAAAACACGCTTGCCTTCTTGTGCTTTTTTGTGGTGCTTCTTACCTAACCTTTTCGAGGACTTCAAATGGGAAAATTAAGACTTGGAGCCCCCGGAGCGGTGTTCGGACCTTCCTCTAGACTGGGAACAAGACCTCCGAGGTGCCTGACGCCAGGCCGCAAGCAGCTTTAGTGACCGCTCCCTCAAAGCTTTTCGAGCCATGGCCCGGCAGTCGGAGCACGGCTTCGGGTCACGGTCGCACTCTAGGCACCAAAGACACACATGGTGGGGATCCCTGACCGACATGGCGCGGTGACAGGCGCCACACTGTTTGAATCCCGAGGCTTTTTTGGAACAATGAAAAAATGTTGACAAAAAGTCGAAAAAAGTCTGTCAAAAAATGACCGGGGTTAGCTCTCTTCAACAGATCTGCGCTGGCGTGGAAATAAAAGAACTGACGTCAGTGCACCAAGGTGGCGCCTTTATAGATGACGTGGACTTCACAATGATGGAGACTAAGACCTCACGAGGAGTCGACCAACGCCACCTATTTGAACGCAGGGGTACTGCTCAAGAAAAATCTTCTGGATCCAGTCTGATGCCTGGGAAGTTCACGGGTGAGGGATCTAATGCTAGATGTTTCAAATCATATACTATGTGTTAGATCAAGGTCTCTGTTCTTGCCTTTTAAATAAAGGTCTATGGAAACTATTCCAAGATGGCGACTATTATTCTTCATGGAAATTACTATGATAATTGTAATTTTACACTTTAGATTTTAGTTATTTTGCTTATCAGGAAAGACATTCTTGAGCTTTGTTTATTTCAGCGTAAAGGGCGTTGCCGTACTTTAGTCTATTGGTGATGAGTGCGTGGGTGACGGTTTTTCTGCAGTCGGGGGGGATCCATTTGTAGGTCTTACGGAGGATGCGGAGGCAGTTGAAACTGGCAGATGAGACGGCGTTGATCTGGCGGTTCATGGAGAGTGAGGAGTCCAGGATTATGCCGAGGTTTCGAGCGTGGTCTGTCAGGGTGGGATGGCTCCCGAGGGCGGAGGGCCACCAGGTGTTATCCCAGGCAGAGGTGCACGGTCCGAGAATGAGGACCTCGGTTTCATCCAGGCTGCTACGTCTCTCGTTCCTTCCTGGAAGCTGAGTCTGGTGGTTTCTGGGTTATTGGTGAGGGAGAGGATGAGTTGGGTGTCGTCAGCGTAGGATACGCAACAATGGCGGCGATGGGGGCCATGTAGATGTTGAATAGCGTCGGGCTTAGCGAGGATCCTTGGGGTACTCCGCAGATGATGTCTGTGGGGTTGGAGAGGAAAGCGGGGAGTTGGACCCTCTGGGTTCTGCCGGTGGGAAAGGAACGGATTCAGTTGAGGGCGGTCCCCTGTATTCCTGCATTGTGGAGTCTGGCGGCTAGTGTGTGGTGTGAGAGAGTGTCGAAGGCTGCGGAGAGTGGCAATGCAACATAATTATGCCTCTACTTAGATTAATGGTTTGATGATTTTAATGAATGTGAATGCAGTTTTTGTTTCAATGATGAAATGCATGTACTTCAAATGATAAATTTAAAATTAGAGTTAAGTACATAATATACTGTGAATGATGACCTTTTCCACCAGCATAATGGAATATTTGAACTTACACTGAATGATATATCTGTATTGACTTTACTGATGTGTATTTATGATATTACTTATTCATAGGGCACTACTGCAGTAATATATGACGTATGTGTCTCATCCGGCTAGATGTTCATTAGTTACCTTTTTGGAACATATTTTTATTAGGTAAGGGTCCCTAATGATCATTTATATGTATATGTATAGAAATATGAATCATGGGTCAATTAGAATGGAGTTTGATTTTTCTTGCTGCACAGATTTGAAATCATTTTTTACGTTTAAATCTTTTTATTCATTTAAAGACATAAGATGCAGCGAGTTATACATAACCCCATTTGGGGGCCATAGGCATTTGCAATGCTATAGTGCATCGTAAAAGAAACAAAAAAAAACACATCACCCCATCTTCCCTCCCCCCAACACCCCCACCCCCCGGTTCCCCCATCCCCCTCTATTCAGACAGGTCTGAGAAAAGAGCAGCATGAATGGCGCAAAGCATTTCAGTGTGTTGGAGGTTAGGCTGGGTCTTGCCGCAGCGTGGTGAGGCATAGCAGTCGCAGGCATTTGGGGCAAGTTAGCTCACAGAATTCAGAGCCTAGCAGGGCTACAAAAGTATCCCACAGTTCAGCAAAGGCTAACCCATCCCCCTGGAGTGAGAAGAAGATGCATTCCATACCTAGCACATACCATAGCCTGTGCAACCACCCCTGTAACGTGGGGACTCTGTCTGTGCCCCAGTTGGACAATATATTCTGTAGTGCTGCCCCCAGAGCTGTTCCCATCTGCTTGCCTTTTGCGGGACTTGAGAGGAAATGTCAGTCTATCAAGCAAGCCCAGGATAACATATGCCGGGAAGCGTAGTTTAGTAGTGTCGAAGTGTTTGTCAATTTCATCTAAAATTTGTTCCCAGTACTGTGCGAGGTTGGGAGCATTCCCATAGCAGGTGGATCAGTGTATCCTCCGCCCGCATCCCCTCCAGCATCCTGAGAAGTGGCTGGGGTCGCTCATGTGCAGTCTGGGGGGTGGGGGGGGGGATGAGATACCAGTAGGTCGTTATCTTAGTGGCAAATTCTATACTGGAAACATGGCGCACTGAATGTCTGACCCTGTAAAATATATCCCCCCATTCATTCTGAGATAGGGTCCTCCCCAGTTCCATCTCTTCTGACCTGTAGATTTGGTTGGCTGTTTCGGGGGCCGTGACATGTGATAAAGCTCCGTGATGAGCCGTTTGACTGCTTGGAGAGTAGCCACTTTTCCTGGGGAGTAAGTCTTCTCTCCGCGCCTTGATGTATCTGGGGCTGCATTATTCAGTGGCATATCCGATAATGGTATCGTTCGGTTTCGGGCATTGTAAATTCAGATCGGAAGTCTGTGAAAGACAGAGGACCCTCAGCATCAAAGAAGTGGCCTATTAATCTATGTCCCTTAACGTCCCAGTGTCTGAAAGCTACCAGGTCAAGACCCAGGGTGAAGTCAGGGTTATTGGTTATGGGGGTGAGCGGCGATCGGAAAGTAGTAAGGCCGCTGTGTGTAGCTGTTGCGTCCCAAGCCTTTAGGGTGGACCTTGTGATAGGCGAGCCATATAGCCCGGGGGGCCGCGAAGCTTTGCAAAGGAAAGGAATCTTCCAGAGGGGCTGGCCCGCCAATGTTCGCTCCATGAATAGACAGTGTTTCTCAGATTCCTTCGAGACCACTCAAGCAAGGGCTAGCTGAGTGGCCTTATAGTAGCGATCTAGATTAGGGATCCCCAGGCCCCCTTCGCCAGGGTGTCTAAAGCTCATATCTTTACTCATCCTTGGATCCTTATCTGCCCAAACAAAGGAAAGGAACTCACTCGGAAGCTGTTTCAGTATGCCTGAGGGGGGTTCTACGGGCAATTTCTGAAAGAGATACAGGATTTGGGGAAGATCATTCATCTTAAGGGCTGCCACCCAGCCAAACCAGGAGAGGCCAAACGGCCGCCAGCGGTGCCGGTCTTGTCGGATCTGCTTTAACAGATGAGAATAATTTAGGGAAACTGTTTCTTGGGTGTATACCGTCAGTTTGATGTCTAGATAAGGCATGGCTTTCTGATCCCACCAAATGGGTCAGGCCTGTTTAAGTATGGCAATAGTAGGCGACTGTAAAGAGAACCCTAGGGCTTTCGATTTTGAGACGTTGACCCGAAAGCCCGATGCGGTCGCATACATTTCCATAGAAAAAAGCAGGTATGGACGTCGCAGGGGCCTCGAGCGTAGCAATTACGTCATCCGCGTACAAGCTGATGTTGTGGCGCTCTCCTCCAAAGTGGACCCCTACAATCCGTTGCTTTTCCCATGCCCTCTGTGCTAGCGACTCCATGTATATGGCACACAATAATGGGGATAGCGGACAGCCCTGTCTGGTTCCTCTTGCTATCGAAAAGTGGTCCAACATAAAGCAATTTACTCGAACAGTAGAAGAGGGATGGCTATAGCTGCTAAACACCCACCTATGGCAGCGGCTCCCTACCACGAACTGCTCCAGGGTGGCCTCCAGGAAAGGCCAATGCACTCTGTCAAACGCCTTTTCGGCGCCGACAGACAACACCACTCGCTCCACTGACTGGCGGTGGGCCTTGTCCAGGAGGTGGAGCAGCCTCCTAGTGTTATCGCTGCATTGTCTGGTCGCCACAAATCTAGCCTGATCGGGGTCTATTAGCCCCAGCATCAAAGGACCCAATCAAGCCGCTAAGATCCCTGTTAAAAGCTTGAGATCGATGTTCAACAAGGATATAGATATAGGCCTATAAAAGGCACAGTACCGACTGTCCTTGCCAGATTTAGGGAGGATGACTACCGAGGCTAAGAGCATCGTGGGTGGGATCTCAGAGGTGACTCCTATAGTATTAAAGAGCCGTGTCAGTATCAGGGCTAAGATGGAGAAAAATATTTTGTGAAAAATGGTGGTGAACCCATCCAGAAAACCAAAGGGGATGATGGACGGAGTGTTGAACATTGCAAGCATTCACCCCCAGTCAACTGATCTGGGTTAAATCCATCATCATTGTTTAGCTCACTTGGTGAACACGATAGGTCTCACTAGAGATATTGGGAAAAGCGAGACAGATTCGAGAGAGGAAAGGAAACGGACCACTGGGCCGTTACCCTGTGTGTCTAATTTTTTTTTTTTTGTAAATATGTTTATTAACAATCAAGATCATACGAATACATGACAATCAGTAACCGACCCTTGCTGAAAACATCCAACTTGGACAATTGCCCTAGTATAACCATGCTCACTGTACCCCGTTGATAGGCTCTCTAAATAAACGCTCCCCCTTCCAACTTTACAATAAAGTCTCTAGCAAATCCACCATTGGAACAGTTTGCAAGGCCACTTTTACAGTCATATAAACAATGGAGCTTCCGTTCAACAGGTTCAGCGCATAATCAGTATGACTAATCCTAAATTGATCAACGAACCCTAAGTACAACCCCTCCCCCCCACCCTCTCCCCCCACCTCCTCCGGCATGACCCGTTGACTGAGTATATGAGCAGACATTCAGTTCCGTGTGAAACACCCTAGCGCAGGACCACTGAGAACCCAAGTGAAACAGTGTCTAATCCCCTCGATATTCCACTAACCCGACATAGAGGGTTGACTCTGTGCCCCCTCATTCTCCAAAGCCTCCTCCCCACCAGAGTCAGCAGTTTTCAATAGCACTGCCAATGTCCCCCAGGCATGGGCTGCCTCCAAGGCTCTGTCGCTATGGGCCCGGGTGGCCATCTGTAATCTAATAGTCATTTCACAGTGTGCCCACCGGGTAAACTCCGCTCTCCACTTCTGCAACCGCGGCCCACGCTGCGCCTTCCAATTAGCAGTAATTTCCCGCTTGGCCAGTACCAGCCCCAAATCTATGAATTTACTGGTTATTTTCGTCTTGGAAGTGTGAGGGAACCAGTGTAACAGGCACGGACTCATTCCAAATTCAATCAACCTGTCTGTGATAGTGCAAAGCAAGGCCCACACCTCCCACCAGTAGTCCCTAACCCGAGGACAGCTCCACAGCATGTGGAGAAAATCAGCATCCTCTGTTCGACAGCGTGGGCAGGACGCCGCAGGCGTGTGAAAGTAACGCTGGATTTTGACTGGAGTAAGATAGGCTCTGTGCAAAATAAAAAATTGGATCTGTTGGAAACGGGCATTCCTGGAGCATTTCCAGGGACGTTCAAGCAATTCCCCCCCATATTTTCTCCGGGATGTCCCTCTCCACGTCCTCCTCCCAGCACCGCTTCAGCCTATCCAGGGGGGTCAGCCTCTCATAGGTCATTCGGCGATACAGGCATGTTACCGCTTTAATGGCGCCCGCCGCCAGCACAACATATTGGCAGACCATGGATGTCTGCGGCTCAGATAGCCCTCCCTTCCACCGCCGCTGAACAGCCGACACCAAGGCCGCATGAAGCAGATAATCCCCACGAGGTAGGCCGCAACGTTCAGAAATGGCTTCAAAAGGGAGTAGAACCCCGTCTTCGTTTAGATCCCCCACCACCATCAGTCCCGCATCACACCAGCCCGCCAGCGCCGACCATTTGCCCCCATGCGGTAGTTGTTGACACATCAAGATTGGAATCTCCGGCGCATATGGACAGGGGATCCGGGACCTTTGTTGACTTCTATTCCAACATAACCGAAAGGTCTGCACTTCGGCTGAAAGATCCCCTGTGCGGAGCGGTTGTTGCATAACAATTCTGGCCAGAAGACAGGCAGTAATTTGCCCACCCACGCCGTCTCCTACGCCCCGAAACTCTCTAGCCACCGCCTGAGTCAACCACTGTAGCTGAGCAGCATTCCAGAGAAAACCCAACATCATCTGTTGGAGACTCTTGAACGTCGACGCGGGGATCCAGATCGGGAGCGTCCGAAAGTAGTATAACAACCTGGGGAGGCCCACCATCTTCAGAAGCGTCACTCTCAAAGAAAGCGGCAATGATTGCCAGAAGTCCATACAGCCCCGGAGACCTCGCACTGCCCTACCAATATTGCCCTCCAGCAGATCCCTGCGATCGTGATGTATTCGAGTCCCCAAATATGTTATACAGGTATATTCCCACTGTACCCCTCCTCTATTCTGGAGGTGAGGAAAAGACACGATTTGGACCAATTTACCCTTAGGCCTGCCAAGTCCTCCATACAACCAAGCAGCCTCTTAGCTTCCACCAATTCCCCCTGGGTGTTGTTCAAAAACAAGAGGAGGTCATCCGCATATAGAGCTATATAGTGACGTTCGTTATGTACCCGGAGTCCCCGGAACCACCTCCCGGATCGGGCCTGGGCCGCAAGCGGCTCCACGGCTAGCGCGAATAGGAGCGGCAACAGAGGACACCCCTGTCGCGTCCCCCTACCCACCACACAAGAAGAGGAGATCAGGCCACCCGTTTTAGTGCGAGCCGTGGAGTCTTTATACAATAAGGCCGTCCAAGCCACAAAGCGATCCCCTAGCCCAAAAACACGTAGAACTTGGAATAGATATGGCCACTCCAGGCTGTCGAAGGCCTTTTCTAAGTCTACTGAGAAAATCGCAGCAGTATCTGGGGTACCCTGTGTGTCTCATGTGAGACAAGGGTGTAACAAGTGTAGCTAGTGTCTCCAGCATGAAGTTAGCAATATGATCAGAGTGACTGGGTAAAAGACTAATTAACACGCGCTGCTGCTGTGTGACGGAGAAAATCTCCACCCAAACGGGAGGGCTCTCTTTAAGGAGAGACGAACCTGGAGGCTGAATGGCATGAGAGACTCGGAGACCAGAGAAAAACGTTGGTGATCATTGAATATGTGGCAAAGTCCATGCGGGTAAGCCAACACGTACCTGATCCAGCGGGTGCGCTGACTGCCTTCGACAAACGCCAACGAATGGGACCGGAAGTGAGGCCCCGTTGCTGTTTCCACCCTTAAGGCGTGGAGGACATAGAAAACTAGAGCGTCGACCTTCTAAACGTGGAGGTACCACTTTGAAAAATGAAATTGCGAGAATCTGTCATAAGGATTGTACTCCAAAGTACAGGATGTGATGATAGATCCTAGCAGAGTGAGAGGAGAACATAGACTAGTGAGGTGGCAGATGCAGGTATTATCAGTGACATCGTTTTTGGTAGAGGGAAACGTTGCGTGTGAGTAGTAATTTGTACCAAACATTGTGGCTGATCAATAATAACTGGCTCTAAGTATATGGAAAGACACAGTCATCCTGGTTCTGGAAGAGAAAAACTAGTAATAACAGTCTTATGATGCATAGGTCACGAAAGACAAAAAGTGAGATATAATGGTCACGTGGGATTGGTTACATCAGGGCCCAGGTGAGAGTAAACTATCGCTGGTTACAAGAAGTCATTACGCATCACACATTCAGAGGCATGGATGAGTCACTGTTAGTTTACAATTAGTGATCCTACTCAATCTTGTGTCCAGGGAAATGCCTATGGTAGTGCTCCAACAATAAATACATCCACAGTTGGTGATATTAACACCTAGTCACTGGGGCCTGGGAATCTTTGAGTCACGTTAGACCAGTTGTGGTGGTTGTGGTCAGACATGGGTAGTAACAGCTAGGCAGGAAGCAGTTAATAAGCAGTTGGTTACATATGTTGGGCAAAATACTTATGCTAGGGTGGCTGTGATCCAGGTGGGGAGACCTAGTCCCCCAGAAAATATTGCATCTCATGGTCGGTATTTAGGCCGATATCAGACCCATAATCCAGGTTGCCTCAGTGCGGCGTAACAGGAGTTCCCTGTTTCCCCCCTCTGTCTGGCAGGGGCGTGTTCGATACCAAAAGAATGAAAATTGTTTATATGGGCCTTGCGCCCTGCATTCAGTGGCATGGACCGCCATGGGGTACTTTTCATCACACTGTTTCAGAGCCCTAGTGTGCTCACTAATGCGTTCTTTCAGCATACTGATATTGTTTGTTACATTTGCACATGATAACGAACACAACAAATTTTGACATACAGTTGATGTTCTCTCTGATTTTGTATTCACGACCATCAGGTCCATTGAACACTTTCTTGTTTAAGGCCCACCTGCATACCTCGCAACATCCACATTTGTGAAAGCCCTTGGAGTGATGGGTAAGCCAATTGCTGTCTCTGTCAGTTGTGGGAACAGTAGGGCTGAGAATCGATTTCAGGGTTCTACCTCTTCTATATGTGATTTGGGGTGTATGCGTGGTGCATCCTTCCAATGACTTGTCAGCTCTGCGGATGTGCCAATGCTTCTTCATGCTCTTGAGCAGATTCTTTGTCAGTTGATTGTGGTTGGTCACCAGCCTGACGGGTTTATTAGAGGGTGTCCCATTCTTTCTCTCTTTTAGGGTCTCCTTTCTGGGTAGTTTCAAATTGCGTCGTTCTGCATTCTGTCCATCAATTGTTGTTTTTGCATTTGTCACCCTGTTAGGGACGGGTATGCCCAGACGTGGCTCCCATGCTATCCATGCCACTGGAGTCAAGCTATCCTGGCTGAAGAGGGGTGAAACCCCAAAACCGGTCCTAGGATACTTGTTTGCAGTCCAGGGTGGACCTGGCCTTTGCAGTTCGGGCTGGACTGTTCCCATGAGGCACAGGGTCAAGACTGATTTGCATATGGCTGGGTTCAAAATGGAATGGCATGGTGAGCAACAAAACAATGGATTTAGGCCCAGATCTCTGTACTGGGGTGAATGTAAGACATTGTTCTGCATTCTGTCCATCAATTGTTGTTTTTGCATTCAGCTGTGTTGAGCGTAGATGGATTGTATCCTCTTGCCTTGACTCTAGTTTTCATTGAATCAAGGCAAGAGAGGAACTCGCCCTCCTCGCTGCAATTTCTTCTAGCCCTGGTAAATTCCCCGTAGGGGATGGCCTTAATTTGGTGCAAGGGATGTGAGCTACTGGCATGCAAGATCGCATTGCAAGATGTAGGTTTGCGATGCAGTTTCCTGTGTAGGGTGCCGTTGTTAACTTATAGTTCTATGTCCAGAAAAGTTACATTTGTTCTGATGTGATGATGTGTGAACTGGACCAACCAGTGTGTTAGAGTTCATATAATCATAGAATTCTGTCAGTTTTTCTTCTGTCCCTGACCACAGCATCAGGCAATCGTCAATATATCGCCCCCAGTAGACTATGTGTTGGTTGTAGGTGTTGCCCCTCAGGTGCCACACCCACTGTGTTTAAAAAAAAAACCCATGATGAGGTTGGGGAAAGCTGGTGAGAACTTCAAACCCATGGCCACCCCTTGAGTTAGTTTGTACCATTGGCCCTCAAACATGAAGCAGTTGTTGTTTAGGATAAGTTCCATCATTGATAATAGCATTCTGGTATGCTCCCACTGGGTCGCGGGTCTCTTATTGAGATGCTAGTCCATGGTTATTCGCACCAAGTGCGGGTCTAATGTTTGTGTAAAGAGATACCACGGCTAACGTTACTAGAATAATGTCATCCCGCCACGTGAGATCTGAAAGAAGGCTGAGGATATGCTTAGTGTCCCTGATGTAGGAAGGAAGATTCTGCACTAAAAGTTCCAGAAACATGTCCACTTATTCCGCTAACCTTTCTGTGGGGCCTCCTATGCAAGATACTATCGGTCTGCCAGGGGGGAAGGGTAGGTGTCTGTGTACCTTCAGTAGGGTGTATAGGACGGGAAATGTGGCTCTATATAACT
This sequence comes from Triturus cristatus, assembly GCF_964204655.1. Classification (NCBI taxonomy): domain Eukaryota; kingdom Metazoa; phylum Chordata; class Amphibia; order Caudata; family Salamandridae; genus Triturus; species Triturus cristatus. Next base: position 632,635,644 of record NC_140593.1, read on the forward strand.
TGAGATATAAATGCTCACCATCACTTAGGAGACCTGTGGAGTACCAGTCTTTCAGATGCTTGTTGATTTGGATAGTAAGGGGCCCTGTAGGATTTGAACTTAGACGCTCATAGCAGTTGGTATCCGATAGTTGAGTCAGTATCTCTCCATTGTAGTCCTCCTTATTCATGACCACATTGTTGCCCCCTTTGTCTGCCTCTCTGATGATGATTGTGTTGTCAGTGGTGAGATGCATCGAGGCATGCCGTTCCCCTTGTATGAGGTTGTACCTAGTATGGGTTCCGCCAGGTCTCATTTTCTGGTCACACTTATCCAGATCATCTAGGACTAGTTTATGGAAAATGTCTATGGTGTTACCTCCAGGCAGTACTGGTGTGCACTTGGACTTAGTCTTGAGTCCACTAGCCAGTAAATAATCCATGTCCACATTTAAGTCTTGTAGCAAACTGCTCACGTTATCAGGAGATTGTTCCTGTTCAGTGATAGATAAGAGTAAATGGGTGTCGTAGACGTCTTGGATATTGAGAACATTAGATATGCCACAAACTGGTATGTTTTGGATGCTTTTATTAACAATTGGGTTATTCGCAAATAATTTTTAATATTTCAGGTTTCTTATATATTTTAAAAAGTCTATTTTTACCTTGCACATGTCACCTCTTTCAACTGGGCATAAGCCTAGCTCTTTCTTCAGTAGTGTGAGCATGTCGGGAGTTAACGTTAGTGAGGAAAGGTTGATCACGTCTACCCCACTATCTTGTGTGGTAGTTAGTCCCTCTTGTCCCATGATCTGAGGTTCATTCTGATGTTTGTTTGACCCTGCTCTTTCCCTCTGCAAGATTTCTTGAGTTTTCTACACGGTTGGATTGTGCCCTGTTGCCCTTCTTTATTCTCTGGACCTCCCTTAAAAAAGAGTTGCCTGGTCTACCTGTGGTGGAAGGGTTGGGTGCATTGACAGCCTCACTGTCCCTAGAGGGTGGAGAGCTAATCGATGTGGAGCTTGATGAGATAGAGATTGTTTGGGGTCGGTCCGTATTACCCCTGATCTGATCGTTGGCGAGTATCTGATCGTATTTTTTTTTCGCAAATGTGAAAACGCGTCCCTCTCTGTAGTCAAACTCATCCCTTTTCAGTTTTCTAGCCTTACGCTGCTTTATGTCCTCTTGATGTTTAGCTTGGATCTCCGTAAGTATCACATCATTTTTTTCTATGGCTTCTTGTGAGCCCAAATCACTTATCTCTCTCTCTAGTTTCAGGGTTTCTTGCTGCAGGGCCGTCACTTTGCGGTCCTCATTCTCTATTAGGATCCCCATGAGGGTTTTGGAGTTCTGTGTCAGTGCTTCTTCCCAGTGTGCTAGCAGATCGTCATCCACCTCATAATACGTGGGGAAGATTTGGGCTCGTAGGCCACTGGGGGATTCTGTCAAGTTAAGTATTGTTTCAGTGTATTTCTATCCCACCATTTGCTATTTACATTTTTCTTTAGTTTCTCTAGCTTTATGAATTTCTCCCCGAGTCCCTCACTGCGTGAGGTGTTACCGCTCTTTATGGATGCTGCCACTGTGTCTCCTTTAGCTAAGCTTTGGAACAATTCTTCAGCTACTTTATTTCTATCCATGGTGGTCAAAGATATAGGACTGCCGCAATCGGATCTGTTTGGGATTAAAAGGTGTGGGTACGCTGGGGATGCCTTAACCACTGAGCCTGGATGCGAGCGTAAATGTGTATGTGCCCATGGCTATAGAGAGAGCCAGAAGTCTCCTTTTGATCTCGGCTATCTTTGCCCCCACCACCCCTTTGAAATTGCGAGATATACGGATGGCAACACCGGCTCTCTTGGTGAGAAGGGAAGATAAATATTGCAGTGGTAAGGCCTTGGAGGATAGTCTATGGGTATCGCTGTGCAATAGGTGGGTTTCCTGCAGTAAGCATATATGCGCGCTCGAGTTCTCTAGGTAAGACAGGATGGCCTTGCGCTTAGTAGGGTTATTGAGCCTTTTTTTTTTTTTTAAGAGTTTTATATAGCGCAAACTAGACCAGAGTATCAGAGCGCTTTACATGAGCACCAATTTTGTTACAGAAGGACACATTCATTTTCGTTAGCCATGGGGAGATAAGTGATTTGCCTAGGATCACAGGATGTTTTAGCATCTTTGCCAAGACTCAAACCCGGTTCCCCAGCTTTGAGGTCGACTGCTCTAGCCATAAGGCTTCATCCTCTTTTAAATTCAAGGTTAGGATTTTAACGCTCATCGATATATGAGATGGGGGCTGGGTGCGCTATTGAAAAAAGGCGTTAATATGTATCTATGATGCCTACGGGTGAATGAGACCACATATGCGGGGGTCGAGTCCAGCGGGCAACGTATGCGTGTGTGGGGGGCGGGCGCACGGATAGGGGGGAGGCCTACAAAAAAATAATAACAGAACTCCAACATAACAACTGCATGAATATGGTAAAGAATCATCTGACAGTCAATGTCTGGAGCTTATGACTCCTGGGAAGAAGAGTATTGGAGTATTGGTGCCCCCCCCCCCCCGGCACAGCCCATGTGCATATGTGAAGCAGTTCCAACAGCGGGCAGGGGAGCCAATGAGTGACCGCTAGTTCTCTTCTGCAGTTTCTCTGTGCTTTTTCCTAAGACGCACCAGTCAGAGGTGCCAGAACCGCCATTCCTTGGCCATAGTGTCTGAATCCGGGCGCAACGATGGGCTGCGCGGCTTGATAGTGGTCCATTCGTGGCCACTGCGACATCTGAGGCTTTAGCGATTCTGTTGCAGCCTGTCCTCTGTGGGTTCCTTGATATTCAAAACCTTGTAAGCTGCCGAGGGAGAGCGGATCTGTCTAAGCTTGCCCTTGAAGTGAAAGATCAGTCTAAAAGGGTGCCCCCATGAGTATTTGATGCTGGATTCTCTTAGGTGGGTCGTGATCGGGGTAATGACTTGTGCTTGATTAAGGTGGAGGCTGCCAAGTCCTGATACAGTGTTGGTTTTTGACCTTTATATATCCGTGTTGTTTCAAGCTTCAAGAAGCACAAGTTACTTACCTTCGGTAACTATATATCTGTAAGAAACATTAGTTAGTTATAAATTCCTTACCTTAGAATTACCCCCAGGTGTCAGACTGCATCTGGAAAGTTTTTTTGTCAGCAGTACCTCTGCGCGTCGGAAGGTGGCGTCGGTCGGCTCCGCGTCTGTCTCGTAGTCGGCGTGTTGACGTCGTGGCAGCTACTTAGACGCCGCCCTTGTGCGCTGACATCAGTTCTGTACACGACTTTCCACGCCAGAAACGCAGAGCCATGCAAGACACTAACAATTGGTGCACAAAACTAGAGCCCTGAAAGGATGTCCTTAACCCTAGAAATCAGTTGCAGAACGGGGAGGATGGGTGGGGTGGAAACTAATGTTTCTTACAGATATATCGTTACCGAAGGTAAGTAACTTGTGCATCTGAAAGACACACGTTAGTTATAGATTCCTTACCTTAGAATAGATACCCCAGCAATACCAACCCCGGTGGTGGGTCTGCGAACCAAGATCACACTAGAAAATCCTGGAGAACAGAACGGCCAAAGAAGCTGTCCCTCCGGACTTGGCTGTCCAGGCAGTAGTGTTTAGTGAACGTGTGCAGCTGTGCCCACGTGGCTGCCTGACAGATGACATTCAAAGGCCTCCGTCGCCCTGGTGGAATGAGCGCGTAGCCCGAATGGAGGCTCCTTTTTAGCCAGAAAGTAACCAGCCTTAATACACAACACAACCCGTTGAGAAATGGTGCGTTTGTGTACGGCCCGACCCTTCTTTGCACCCACATAACTAACAAAAAGCTGATCATCCACCCGGAACAGTTTTGTGCGATCCAGAGAGAAGGAGAGCGCTCGTTTTGGGCCCAGACGGTGGAGCCTCTCTTCCTCCTTTGAAGGATGCGGAAAGAAGGTGGGCAAAGTAATCGTCTCCGCGATGTGGAAGGCAGTGACCACCTTAGGAAGGAAGGATGAACGGGTTCGGAGAACCACCTTGTCCGGATGAACAGACAAGAAAGGAGGTTTAGAAGAAAGAGCCTGGAGCTCACTAACCCTTCTAGCAGAACTGATGGCTACCAGGAAAGCAGTTTTAAGAGTCAAAGACATAAAGGACAGTTATGCAGCGGCTCAAAGGGAGCACACTGTAATAGGTTAGCACAAGATTCAAGTCCCACTGAGGCATAACGAAGGGGATTGGAGGAAAAAGATGCGTTAAACCTTTTAGGAAACTGTTAACTACCGGGGACTTGAAAAGAGAAGGCTGATCTGGCAACTGAAGGAAGGCAGAGATGGCTGAAAGATAGCCCTTGATAGTCCCCAGAGCAGAGTCATGCTGGGCTACAGAAAGAAGGAACAAGAGTACTTCAGAAAGAGGGGCAGAAAGGGGATCCACAGCCTTTGCTGTGAGCCATGCCACAGATTTGTTCCACTGGCAGGTGTATAAAGTCTTTGTGGAGGGACGCCTGGCTGCCAAGATTATGTCACAGACTTCGGGAGGCAGGTCAAAAGATGTCAACTACCGCCGCTCAATCTCCAAGCAAGGAGGTGGAGACTGGACAGGTGCAGGTGGAGGACCATCCTCAGCAGCTGCGACATAATATCCTCCCGAAGAGGCAGTCTGATTGGAGGATCGATGCCATGGTGAGCAGCTAGGGATACCGGACTCTTCGTGCCCAATCCCGAGCCACAAGAATGACTTGGGCCCGGTCACGCCTGATCTTCTTCAGTACTCTGGGCAGAGGTGGTATAGGCGGAAAGTTGTACAACAGACCGCAACTCCACTTGCGACAAAAAGCGTCGCCGAGCAAGTGCCGCCTTGGAAATTCCAACGCGCAGAATTGCTGACATTGCGCGTTCTCTTCGGTGGCGAATAGATCTAACCAAGGCTCTCCCCACAGTTGAAAGAGACATTGCACCACCTCCGAGTGAAGACACCATTCGTGATCAATCATGCACCTGCGGCTGAGTTCGTCCGCCCTGGCATTCAGAGAACCTGCCAGGTGTTGAACCACCAAGTAAATGCCTTGATGTTCCAGCCACGTCCAGAGGCAGAGGTCCTCTTGACATAGGGTCCACGACCCCACCCCGCCCTGTTTGTTGCAGTACCACATGGCGGTGGGGCGGTGGTGTTGTCCATGAACACCTGCACTACCCTTTCCCGGACAGAGGGAAGAAATGCCTTCAGTGCAAGACGAATCGCCCGGAGCTCCAGAAAGGTTGAAGTGAAGCCCGGACTCCACCGGAGACCAGAGGCCTCAGATCTCTGCCTCTCCCATGTGGCCCCCTTATCCCAAAAGGGATACATCCGTCACCACAGGGTAGTCTGGTTGGGGAAGGGAGAAGGATCTGCCATTGACCCAATCCTGGTTGGTGAGCCACTACTGCAGTTGTTTTTGCAGTGCCCTCCGATATCTGGACGCAATCGGACAGATTCCCCTGATGCTGCCCCCACTGGAACTTCAGGTCCCACTGCAGAGCCCACATATGCCATCTGGCAAGGTCGACCAGCAGGATGCAGGAGGCCATGAGGCCCAGCAGCCTCAGGGTCATTCTGACCGACAACCCGGGATAGAGGCTGAAAGATCGGAATCTTAGCCCGAATATCCCGGACTCGCTGTTCGGAAGGATAGACCCAAAACCGTGTCATGTCCAGAACTGCTCCGATGAAGAGGAGCTTCTGAGAGGGAATCAGGTGCGACTTCGGCATATTCATGGAGAACCGCAGCAAATGCAGGAGGTCGGCCGTAGTCTGTAGATTGGTGATGACTGCCTTTGGGCGAGCCCGCCTTCAACAGCCAGTCGTCGAGATAGGGGAAGACTGAAACCCCTGATCTGCGCAGATGAGCTGCGACTACCGCCATCACTTTCATGAACATCCGAGGGGTGCTGGTAAGGCCAAAGGGGAGAACGGTAAACTGAAATTGCTTGTGGCCTTCCGTGAACCGGAGGTAACGCCGACAGGACGGGGATGTGAAAATAAGCGTCCTGCAAGTCCAAGGCTACCGTCCATTTTTGCGGGTCGAGGGCAGACAAGACCTGAGCAAGCATCAACATCTTGAACTTCTCCTTCCGGAGGAAGCGATTGACATCCCTGAGGTCAAAGATAGGGTGCAGGCCCTTGTCCTCGTGGGAACCAGAAAGTAGTGGCAGTAACAACCACGACCTACTTCTGGGACAGGAACCCGCTCGATTGCTCCCTTGGCCTAGAGAGCCGTACCTTCCTGCGGGAGAAGTGCCAGATGATCCTCCAACATGCGGTGGTATTGCGGTGGCATGGCTGGAGGGGTAGTCTTGAAGGGGAGGGAGTAGCCCCTTGGGACTATTTGCAAAACCCACCTGTCCGACGTATTGGTGCGCCAGTGAGGGAGATGATAGTGAATCCTGCCGCCCACTGGCGCTTGATGGGCCTGAAAGGTCGGACTAGGAGGGTTTGAAGGCTGCTGCAGAGGGGGGATGGTGGACTGGCCCCTGTAACCACATTGGTTGTTTCCACGTCCCCGGCTGGGCGAAGGCTGGGTAACTTGCGGCGGACTGTGGCTCTGGGTGGGACGTAGCGGGGCACCCCTTCCGTAGCCACAAAAGGGGCGAAAAGCAGACTGCGCCAGACGAGTGGAGAGGCCCAAGGACTTGGCCCAAGGACTTGGCCGTAGCCCGTGAGTCCTTGAAGAACTCTAGGGTGTTGTCTGCTTTGTTGCCAAAAAGGCGACGGCCATCAAAGGGCATGTCCATCAAGGTGTTCTTGACATGCCCTGAAAAGCCCGTGGACCTCATCCAGGCGAAGCGACGAAGTGCTACCGACGTTGAAATGGTCCTGCGCAGAGAGTTGGCGGTGTCCAGCCCACAACGGATTGTAAATTTTGCTGCATCCCTCCTGGCAGCATCAGCCTGGGAGAGCACTGCCCGGGCCTCCTCCGGACTCTGAGGCAGCACTTGCGTCACTGTAACCCACACTGAGTGCGAATAATGGCCCAAGAGACATGCAGAGTTTACTGACCACAGTCCTAAGCTGGCGGAAGAGAACATTTTCTTGTCAAGGTGGTCCAGCTTCTTGGATTCCCTTTCCGGTGGAGCGGTAGGTAAGGCGCTCTTGGAAGTAGAAGCTTGAACTAACAAGCTTTCTGTGGTGGGATGTTGGGAGAGGAAAGTGGGCTCGCCCGGAGCCGGGCGGTGGCATCGGGCAATCACCCTGTCCACGGGGGCCCCGTGATGGGCCTGGACCACATGCCCAAAATGACATCTGCGAGGGCCTCGTTAGAAGGCAGCAAGAGCTCCGAAGAGCTCGCAGCCGGTTGAAGCACCTCTGTCAGGAGGTTAGTCCTGACAGCCACCGTAGGAAGCTCGAGGTTGAGAGCCTCGGCCGCCCTACGCACCACCACTGCGTAGGACGCTCCCTCCTCCGTAGCCACGGTAGGAGACCACATGCCAAGGTCAGGAGAGGTGTCAAGACCACTGGCATTCCCCAGTTCCTCTCTCCAGTCCTGCTCTGTGTCTAACTAGTCAGTTAAAGGTCACCTGACCCCTCCCAGTCCTCCTCCTCATCCTCTGGGTGCCACAGTTGTTGGAAAGGGACCCCAGGAGTGAACAGGGGCATAAAAACCCCACCCGGCGCTGGATTCGGTGTCGGATGGCGCTGGTCCGGCTCTGTGTCCACGCTAGAGGACAGGGTCGACACCGGACGGGGAGCCGACCGGTGCCGAACGCCGTAGTGCTGCCGTGAGGCGCGGCGCCAGTGGTGGCATAACAAGGTCAACCGGTGCCGATCTTGATCCAAGGGGGGCCGCCGAAGCCACCGACAACAAAGACCTAGGTTCCCCAATGAAGTCTGCGGAGCCCAAAGGCGCGCCGGCGGGGTCGTTCTGTCCAAAGATGGCATGCATCACCTTTTAGAAAGTACATAGCTGGGCGGGGGTCGCTCCGGGTCCCGGAAAAGGAGGGAAATTCGGAGTCGACCCTTCAGGCTCCGCGCAAGGCACCACGGGAGGGGCACCACCCGCATCCCTCGTTGGATCTGCCAACCAACGAGAAGTCGAAGAGCGACAATGTTTCTATGACTTCTTCTTATGCTTCGACGTACCCGACCCAGAGTTTGAAGACTTTGATGACCGGTTCCTCAACATCCCTCTCGGCCGGGACCTCGAATGGCATGGAGCCGACTGCCGGCGTTCAAGCAGCTTTCGGGACCGCTCCAGCAAAGCCTTCGGCGCCATCGACCGACAGTCGAAGCACGAATTGGGGTCGCGCTTCAGGCAACCGTTACAGGAACCGCAGACCTTGAAATTGGGCATTCCTCGTGCACCTATTTGGAGTCGGAGACTCAAAACAAGAATTCAACAAAAGTCGAGAAAAAGTTCGTAAAAAATTGACTGAGGTACCGCTCTTCCGGGATCTGCGCTGGCTGGTGCGGAAAAAGAAAGTACTGGCGTCAGTGCCCGAGGGCGGTGTCTAAGTATCTGCCGTGACGTTATCCCGACGACCACGATGCCGACGACGGACGCGGACCCCACCGACGCCACCTTCCGACACGTAGAGGTATTGCTGACGAAAAAACTTTCCAGATCCAGTCTGACGTCTGGGGGTAATTCTAAGGTAAGGAATCTGTATCTAACGTGTTTCTTTCAGATGGACAAGTTACTTACCTTCGGTAACGATATATCTGTAAGAAACATTAGTTAGATTCCTTACCTTAGAGTATCCCCAGGCGTCAGGCTGGATCCGGAAAGATTTTTCATCAGCAATACCCTTGCGCGTCGCTAGGCGTCGTCTGCAGCTCCGCGTCTGTCATCGTGATCGCCGGGATAACGTCGGAGTACTTAGACACCGCCCTCGCGCGCTGACGTCAGTTCTTGTCCATAGCTTTCTGCGCCAGGAACACAGAGTCATGCAAGAAATCAACACTAGTGCCATGAATCTGGGCCCTGAAAGGGATGACCTTAACCCTAGATATCAGTTTGCAGAACGGGGAGGATGGGTGGGGCGGTAAGAAATCTAACTAACTAATGTTTCTTACAGATATATTGTTACCGAAGGTAAGTAACTTGTCCATCTGAAAGAAACACGTTAGTTAGATTCCTTACTTTAGAATAGATACCCCAGCAATACCAACCCCGGTAGTGGGTCTGCGAACCAACATCACACTAGGAAGTCCTGGAGAATGGAACGACCAAAGAAGCCATCTCTACGGATTTGGCTGTCTAGGCAGTAATGCTTAGCAAACGTGTGCAGCGAGGCCCACGTCGCTGCCTGACAAATGTCCTGCAGTGGGACTCCCCATCCCAGGGCAGTAGTAGCCGCTGTGGCCCGAGTGGAATGGGCCCTCAGCCCCACAGGAGGTTCCTTCTTAGCCAAGGAATAACAGGCCTTAAGGCACAAAACGAACCACCGAGAGATGGTCCGCTTGTGCACTGCCCCTTCTTAGCACCCACGTAGCCAACGAAGAGTTGGTCATCCACACGGAACTGATTTGTGTGGTCCAGATAGGAGGAGAGCGCACGTTTTGGGTCCAGACGCTGGAGCCTCACTTCCTCTTTCGAGGGATGCGGAGGCGGAAAGAAGATGGGCAATGTAACAGACCGATGTGAAAGGCAGTAACCACCTTAGGGAGAAAGGAAGGACGAGTCCTGAGAACAACCTTGTCCGGATGAACAGAGAGGAAAGGAGGTTTAGAAGAAAGAGCCTGGAGCTCACTCACTCTTCTGGAAGAGGTGATGGCAACCAGGAAAGCAGTCTTACGAGTCAGAAGACGAAGAGGACAATTATGAAGTGGCTCAAAAGGAGCACACATCAGATAGGTTAACACCAGGTTCAAGTCTCACTGAGGCATTACGAAAGGGACAGGAGGAAACGTGAGTAATGCCTTTAAAGAACCTAGCAACAACAGGGGACTTGAAAAGAGAAGGCTGATCAGGAAGCCGTAAGAAGGCAGAAACAGCTGAAAGATATCCCTTGAGGGTGCCCAGAGCAGAGCCCTGCTGGGCCAGGGAAAGAAGAAAGAGGACAACCTCAGAAAGAGGGGCGGAAAGGGGATCCACAGCCTTTGCTCTGCACCATGCCACAAATTTGTTTTAGTGGAGGGACGCCTGACTGCCAGAATGACATCACAGACTTCAGGAGGCAAGTCAAATGGCATCAACTGTCGCCGCTCAATCTCCACGCATGGAGGTGGAGGCTGGACAGGTTCGGGTGGAGGACCATCCCCTGCTGCTGCGACAGAAGGTCCTCCTGAAGAGGCACTCGCATCGGGGGATCGAATGACAGACTGAGTAGCTCGGGATACCAGTATCTTCGTGCCCAATCCGGAGCCACAAGGATGACTTGGGCCAAGTCGCGCCTGATCTTCAGCACTCTGGGCAGAAGTGGTATAGGCGTATAACAGACCGCAACTCCACTCGCGACGAAAAGCGTCTCCGAGCGAGTGCTGTGAGAAGTTGGCCTGATATATGATGTCACTAGTTCTAGTGTACACCCTGTATCAGTCCAAACAACCCTTATGGTGATTGGTTGTAAAGTCAACCTTATAGACCAGCTATCCTAGTGGTAGCATGGACAAGAGCAGTCTTAGGCTAAACTCTGTATGGCATGTGAAGCCAGCTGTTATACCATTTGCAATCCCTTGAATACCAAATGAAAGGACACCACAACAGATATATTATAAAAATAGAATGTATTTATTCTAGTGAAAATACCCTCAGCACTCTTTATGAGATTCAAGGTAACTACAACACAGTCTTAATTAAGCATACATAAGTCACACAGGTAACTAATACAGTTAGGCCCTAGGGGCCACGCAAACCATATACTAAGTAAGTGGTATAAGAACCACTGTCACGAACACAGGTTAGGCCCAGGCCTAGGGAATGGTTGGGGCTACACTATACTACCAATTGTTAGGAAGTGGGAGGCCCACGGGATTCAGGGGCAGAGTGGAAACACTCACGCATGATGCGTTAAAGTCGATAGAAATAGTAGTATTTAGAAATTAAGAGTTTTAGGACACTTCGGAAGGAACTAGGAGTTAGAGACTTAGAAACTAGACACTAGGATAGTGAATACCCTTGTGAGCACCGGAGTACTCAAGTTACCTAGCCCACGGGCTGCGGGTGCATAGGTGTGAACTTGCGTTGGGTTTCGTCGTCGACTCCTATGGATGCCTGAAGAAAGATGCTGACAGGCAGTCAGTGAAGAGTGTCCGGTGGATTCCAAGGATGGAATCAAGAAGAAGGATACCTGCAAGCAGAGGGGACAGAGTCTAGGTCACCAGCCAGGAACCAGGAAGGAACCAGGCGATGTCGTGGCGATAAAGGTGAAGAGGTGAAGCTTGTCACAGCAGCCACGGGTACCAGGAGGCGTTGCGGACGACCAGAACCAGGAGCCGAGCTGCCCCACGAAGGCTCTTGCTGTCGGTGGCGTCGATGTCGATCTCGGACTCAACAAGCCTTGGCAAGCGCAACCCACGCAGGATGAGGGATTCGCTTCTGTTGCAGACCAGGAAGGCCTGAGGTGCTTCTCTTTCACAGGGAAGCAAGGGCCAGTCTGGAGGAGCCAAACCAGCAGCGGAAAGTCAAAGGTTCGTCGTCGCAGAGGTCACTAGCCAACGGGCAAGCAACCGGACAGACGCGTCGAGCAGGAAAATGCAGAAGGGCCCCACGCAGAACTCGTGCAGTGTGGAGGGCTGATCTTTGGTGCTGATGGTGCTCGGGGTTGGGGCTTCTCAATCCCCAGAGCACAACTTCGAGTATGCCTCAGAAGCTGCTCTGGAAGCTAGTAGCCAATTTTCCCAGGTAGCCGGTCCCACGTCTCTCGTCGCCTCCACGGATCTCAGCTTTGCTGTGGATGTAGATGAGGGTCAGAGAAGTCTGGAAGTCAAGGCGCTGGTCGGGCTCTGCAGTCGGTTCCTCGTAGAACTTAGGCAAAGCAAACGGCAGGTCGCTTGATGGTGCCTGTTTGCACAGGGTGGCCACTCCTTGGCCACAAGGGAGATTCTTCAGTTTTCTTCCGTAGTCGAATGTCGAAGGTCCAGAGTTTCTGTTCAAGTTGCAGGTTTTTCAGGATAATCTAAAGTCCTAAGGACCCAGCTCCCACTCTTATACTAATCTGGGGGGCTGGTTTACCTGCTAGGTCCCTCCTATGGGTGGGACCAGGGAGGGGGGTGGTTACACCCCCTTCCCTTTGTCCAGTTTCGCACCAGGACTGGGGCTGGAGTGCCCCAGCACCGGTTTGAACCGGACTATGCATAGGACACCTTGTGTGCCCCAGGCAGTGTCTCATTTCATTCATCCCTCCCTGCCCCAATACACTAAGTCCTGTCTAGGGTGGTGCTAGCACCTCCCAAGGCAGGAAACCTATTGTCCAAGCCTCCCTCGCTAGAAGGACTCCCAGCAGCAGGAGGTCAGACTTGTGTCTGTGGCAGCAGCATCCATTTTGTGATGCTGGGGCTCTGGTTAACTTTAACCGGGTAGTATGATTTTAACATGTCTTCTCCCTCTAGAAGGGGGGAATCCTATCCTCACCACCAGAAACGGTGTGGGGGTAGTATTCCACAGTGTTAGACACCTTACACAACATGTTTCGATAAAGCCTAACCATAGTTACCATAACCGCGAGGATTATAAGGCAATTTAAGAGTATATGGTAGGCAATATCATAGAACAGCTGTAAGGACATGGTTCTGAAAGCTGCAGACAGGCTCAGCTCACGCTAGAGCACCATCTCACATGTTACCAAGCACTCCGCCTTCAGGATTGTTAAGGCCTGCCATAGGACTGACTGATAGGTTACCCATGTGTCTATATATAAGGTAGGCATAGGAATACTATGCCTAAGCAAGGGGTGATTACACGACCTTGCCCCAGCTGAGTGATCAGCCAGTTGTGTCATAACAGAAGGCCAGCCAGGGGTGGCATAATACATGCTGCAGCCCCTGGTAGGCCAAGGGTACACCTAGGCCCTGGGTACCTAAGGTACACTGTACAGGGACCTATAAGGTGATCCTTACCAATTGGGTTATGTACCTAAAGTACATAGTATGAATTTAGAGAGAGACCAGCTGGGCTGTGGGTCTGATTATCAGGCCCACAGCCACATCTAAGTCGAAAACCAGTGAAGCAAAAGCAAAAAGTGGGGGTGAACATAGAAAGCAGACCCTACTCTCCTACAAGTGCCACCTTGGAAATTCAAACGCGCAGAACTGAAGACATTGCGCGCTCTCTTCGGTGGCGAATAGATCTAACCAAGGCTCTCTCCATTGCCGAAAGAGGCCTTGCGCCACGTCCGAGTTCAGACGCCATTCATGATCCATCATGCACCGGCTGCTGAGGTCGTCCGCCCTAGCGTTCAGAGAACCCACCAGGTGTTGAATTACCAGGGTGATGCCCTGATGTTCCAGCCATGTCCAGAGGCGCATAGCCTCCTGACAAAGGGTCGACAACCCCACCCTGCCCAGTTTATTGCAATATCACATGGCGGTGGTGTTGTCCGTGAACACCTGCACTACACTTCCCCAGACAGAGGGAAGGAATGCCTTCAGTGCAAGCCGGATCGCCCGCAGCTCCAAGAGGTTGATATGGATCCGGGACTCTGCAGGAGACCAGAGGCCTCTGATCTCCGCCTCTCCCATGTGGCCACCCCAGCCCAGGAGGGACGCGTCCGTCACCACTACATGCTCCGGTGGGGGTAGGGAGAGGGATCTGCCGCTGACCCAATCGCGGCCCATGAGCCACCATTGCAACTGTCTTGCAGTGCCCTCCGAGATCAGGACGTGGTCAGACAGGTTGCCCTGATGTTGAGCCCACTGGAACTTCAGGTCCCACTGCAGAGCCCGCATCCGCCACCTGGTGTGATGTACCAGCAGGATGCAGGAGGCCATCAGACCCAGCAGCCTCAGGACCATCCTGACCGAAATTCGGGATAAAGGCTGAAAGATCGGGATCAGAGCCTGAATATCCTGAACCCACTGTTCTGGAGGATAAACCCGAAACTGCGCAGAGTCCAGAACCGCACCAATGAAGAGGAGCTGCTGGGAGGGACTCAGATGTGACTTCGGCACGTTGATGAAGAACCCCAGCGAATGCAGGCGGTCGGCTGTAGTCTGGAGGTGGGAGACGACTGTTTGGGGAGAGCCCACCTTCAACAACCAGTCGTCGAGATAGGGGAAGACTGGAACCCCTCATCTGCGCAGATGAGCTGCGACCACCGCCATCACTTTCGTGAACGCCCGAGGGGCACTGGTGAGGCCGAAGGGGAGCACGTTAAATTGAAAGGCCCACCGTGAACCGCAGGTAACGCCGGTGAGCTGGCAGGACGGGGATGTGAAAATACGCATCCTGCAAGTCCAACGCTACCATCCAGCCTCCAGGGTCCAGGGCAGCCAGAACCTGAGCTAAAGTGAGCATCTTGAACTGCTCCTTCCGGAGGAAGGCGCTGATGTTCCTGAGGTCCAAGATAGGGCGCAGGCCCCCTTTGCCCTTCTTGGGAACCAGAAACTAGTGAGAGTAGCAACCCCGTCCTACTTCTGGCCCAGGAACGCGCTTGATGGCCCCCTTGGCCAAGACGGCTGTAACTTCCTCCTGTAGAAGTAACAAGTGATCCCCCGACATGCGGTGGTACTGCGGTGGCATGGCTGGAGGGGTCGCCTCGAAGGGGAGGGAGTAGCCCCTTCCGACGATTTGCAGCACCCACCTGTCCGACGTGATGGTACGCCAGTGGAGCAGGTGATGGCAAACTCTGCCTCCCACTGGTGTGGAATGGGCTTGAAAAGTCGGACTAGGAAGGCTTTGAGGCAGATGCTGCGGGGGCAGATGTGGGCTGACCGGCTCTCTGTCCCCCTGCTCCGCATCGGCGGAATCCGCGACCGCGTTGAGACTGGTTCTGCCGCCTGTGGCTAGACGGACGTGTGGGGGCCCCTCCCATCCTTGGCCACGAAAGGGGCGAAAAACGGGAAGCCCAAGGACTTGGCCGTAGCCCTGGAGTCCTTAAAGCGCTCCAGCGCACTATCCGCTTTGTCGCCAAAGAGGCGGCGACCATCAAAGGGCATGTCCATGAGTGTGCTCTGGACATCCCCGGAGAAATTTGTGGATCTCAGCCAGGCGTGGCGACGAATCGCCACCGTCGTCGCAATCGCCCTACCTAGCGAGTCGTGGAGTCAAGCCCACATCGAACTGAGTACCGTGCTACATCCCGCCCCTCAGCAACAGCCTGGGCGAGCTGTGTCCGGGCCTCCTCCGGACACTGGGGCAGCACATCCGCGACCGTATCCCACAGGGAATGGGTGTAACGGTTGTAGGAGAGTAGGGTCTGCTTCCTATGGTCACCCCCACTTTTTGCTTTTGCTTTACTGGTTTTCGACTTAGATGTGGCTGTGGGCCTGCTAACCAGACCCACAGCCCAGCTGTTCTCTCTCTAAATTCATACTATGTACTTTAGGTACATAACCCAATTGGTAAGGATCACCTTATGGGGCCCTGTACAGTGTACCTTAGGTACCCAGGGCATAGGTGTACCCTAGGCCTACCAGGGGCTGCAGCATGTATTATGCCACCCCTGGCTGGCCTTCCATCATGACACAACTGGCTGATCACTCAGCTGGGGCAAGGACGTGTAATCACCCCTTGCTTAGGTGTAGTATCCCTATACCCACCTCATATATAGACACATGGGTAACCTGTCAGCCACTCCTAAGCAGGCCTTAACAATCCTGGAGGCAGAGTGCTTGGTAACATGCGAGATGGTGCTCTAGCGTGAGCTGAGCCTGTCTGCAGCTTTTGGAACCATGTCCTTATAGCTGTTCTATGATATCGCCTACCATATACTCTTAAAGTGCCTTATAATCCTCGCGGTTATGGTAACTATGGCTTGGCTTTATCAAAACATGTCGCGTAAGGTGTCTAATACTTTGGAATACTACCCCCACACCATTTCTGGCGGTGAGGATAGTATTCCCCCCTTCTAGAGGGAGAAGACATGTTGAAATACTACTTACCCGGTTAAAGTTAACCAGAGCCCCAGCGTCACAAAATGGATGCTGCTGCCACGGACATAAGTCTGACCTCCTGCTGCTGGGAGTCTTTCCAGCGAGGGAGGCTTGGACAATAGGTTTCCTGCCTTGGGAGGTGCTAGCACCACCCTAGACAGGGCTTAGTGTATTGGGGCAGGGAGGGATGAAAGAAACGAGACACTGCCTGGGGCACACAAGGTGTCCCATGCATAGCCCGGTTCAAAACGGTGCTGGGGCACTCCAGCCCCAGCCCTGGCGCGAAACTGGACAAAGGGAAGGGGGTGTAACCACCCCCCTCCCTGGTACCACCCATAGTAGGGACCTAGCAGGTAACCCAGCCCCCCAGATTAGTATAAGAGTGGGAGCTGAGTCCCTAGGACTTTGGATTATCCTGAACTGAAACTAGACCCGAAACTCTGGACCTTCGACATTCGACGACAAGAAGACTGAAGAATCTCCCTTGTGGCCAAGGAGTGGCCACCCTGTGCAAACAGGCACCAACAAGCAACCTGCCATTTGCTTTGCCCAAGTCCTACGAAGAACCGACTGCAGAGCCCGACCAGCGCCTTGATTTCCAGACTTCTCTGACCCTGATCCACATCCACAGCCGAGCTGAGATCCGTGGAGGCGACGAGAGACGTGGGACTGGCTACCTGGGAAAATTGGCGAGTAGCTTCCAGCGCAGCTTCTGAGGCATCCTCGAAGTTGTACTCTGGGGATTGAGAAGCCCCAACCCCGAGCACCATCTGCACCGAAGATCAGCCCTCCACACTCCACGAGTTCTGCGTGGGGCCCTTCTCCATTTTCCTGCTCGACGCGTCTGTCCGGTTGCTGGCACGCTGGCTAGTAGCCTCAGTGACGACGAACCCTTAACTTTCCACCGCTGGTTTGGCTCCTCCTGACTGGCCCTTGCTTCCCTGTGAAAGAGAAGCACCCCAGACCTTCCTGGTCTGCACCTGAAGCGAATTTCCATTTCCGCGTGGGTTGCCTTTGCCAAGGCTTGTTGACTCCAATCGGGACATCGACTCCGCCATCAGCAAGATCCTTCGTGGGACAGCTCGTACCCTGGTTCTGGTCGTCCTCGACACCTCCTGGTCCACGCAGCTGCAGAGAAAAGCTTCAAGACATCACCTGTGTTCTGCACAACATCGCCTGGTTCCTTCCTGGTTCCACACGGTCACTGGCTAGTGTCCCAGACATTGTCCCCTCTGCTTGCAGGTGTTCCTCCTTCAAGATCCATCCTTGGATCCACCGGACATCTTCCTCCTGGCCGCCTGCCAGCATCTGTTCTTCAGGCATCCATAGGATCCAGCGACGACACCCGACACATCTTCACACCTATGCACCCGTCTCCTGTGGGTGAGGTAACGTGAGTACTCCGGTGCTCCAGTGGATATTGACTATCCAAGTGTCTAAGTCTTGAGTTGCTTCCTCCTAGTCTCTTCGAAAGTGTCCTTATTCCTCCTATTTCTAACTGTTACATTCCCATTGACTTTAATGTAACCCGCGTGTGTGTTTCCACACTGCACCCGCTTCCCGTGGGCCTCCCACTTCCTAACTATTGGTAGGGTAGGTTAGCCCCAGCGATTCCCTAGGCCCTAGGCCTACTCCCTGTTCGTGACGTGGTACTTATACCACTTTCTTAGTATATGGTTTGCGTGCCCCTGGGCCTAACTGTATTTTCCTGTGTAACTTAACGTATGCTACTTAAGAAATTGTTTGTACTTAGACCACTGAACTCATAAAGAGTGCTGAAGGTATATGCTAGAATAAATACATTCTAACTTTATATATACTTGGTGTGGTGTCCTTTCATTTGGTATTCAAGGGATTATAATGGTATAACAGCTGGCTTCACATGCCATACAGAGTTTAGCCTAAGACTGTTCTTGTCCATGCTACCACTAGGATAGCTGGTCTATAAGGTTGACTTTACAACCAATCACCATAAGGGTTGTTTGGACTGATACAAGGTGTGCACTAGAACTAGTGACATCATATATCAGGCCAACTTCTCACAACGGTCCAAAAGGCACACAGTGTTGATAGACCGCAACCCTAAACTGAGGGAGGGAAACATCTTCTTCCCAAACTGTCCCAACCTTTTGGATTCCTGATCCGCAGGAGCAGATGGGAAGGCGGTCTGGGATGTAGAGGCCTGGATAACCAGGCTCTCAGGGGTGGGGTGCACTGACAGAAAGCTGGGGTCGCCCGGAGCAGGGCGGTGGCGCCGGGCCACGTTCCGGTCCACAGGAGTGACTGTGGAGGGCTTGGACCAGGTGCCCATCAGAACGTCAGTGAGTGCTTCATTGAACTGCAGTAGAGGCTCCGAAAGGCTTGCTGGCGGTTGAAGCACTTCAGTGAGGAGGTTAGTCCTCACGGCCGCTGCAGGAAGCTCCAGGTAAAGGGCTTCGGCAGCCCTGCGCAGCACCACAGAATAGGTTGCACCCTCCTCCGTAGCCACGGAGGGAGGAGAGATGAAGCCAGTGTCAGGTGAGGTATCGAGACCACTGGCATCCCGCAGCTCGTCTGCCCAGTCCTGATTGAACTGACTCTGCTGTGCCAGAGGGTCCTCAGACCCCTCCCAGTTGTCCCCGTCATCCGACTCCTGGTAGACAGGTTGAAAGGCTGGAGCCGGGCGGTAGATGAATTGCTCATCCATCGGTGCCAGAGACGGGGCCGGGCGGCGCCGCTCCGATGCCGGACCCGGACCGGGCAAAAACTGGGGGCGACGTCATCCGAAGACGGCGCCAGGGGCGGCACCATAGGGGTTGGCGCTGGCGGAGGGGTCGTAACGTCAACCGGCGTCGACCGGGATCCAGGCCTGGATCCCCCGGCGTCATGCGGCGTCGGGACCGAAGTCAACGACGGCGCCAGGGCCGGAGCTGCCGGCTCGCTAGGCCTCCCAAGCGGACACGCGGGGCCCGATGGCCACGAGGAAGTCTCGAACCTCGTCCGGAGTCGCGTTAGGCACAGGGACCGGAGGGTATGGGGCCGGACGTGACTCCAACGGAGCCGCGTGGGTGGTGCCACCCGAACCCTCAGCCGAGTCGCACGACCGGCGAGGAGAGTCAGAAGAGCGATGTTGTCTCTTCGACTTCTTACTGTGCCTCGACTTACCTGAATGCGAGGACTTTGAACCCGACGAGCGGTGATGACTTCGGTCTCTCGACCTCCTCCTCGACCGGGACCTTGAGTGGCGTGGAGCCGACTGCCGGAGCTCGAGGAGCTTGTGGGCCCGCTCCCGCCTAGCCTTCGAGGTCAAGGCCCGGCAGTCGGGGCACGACTGGGCATCATGGTCGGCCCCAAGGCAGTAGAGACACCGACGGTGATGATTCCTAACCGACATCAGTCGGTTACAGGCGTCGCACGGCTTGAAACCGGGTATCCCTTCCGGCACCAGGAGTAGAGTCCGACTCGAAAGATGAACCAAAAAAGTCCAAAAAGTTTCGTCAAAAAAAGGCTAAAGGGTATGCTCTTCCCGGATCTGCGCTTACTGGGGCGGAAAAAAGAAGAACTGACGTCAGCGCGCGAGGGCGCGTCTAAGTACTCCGACGACGTCATCCCGGCGATCACGACGCCGACGATGGACGCGGAGCCGCAGACGACGCCTAGTGACGCGCAAGGGTATTGCTGACAAAAAATCTTTCTGGATCCAGCCCGACGCCTGGGGATATTCT
This sequence comes from Triturus cristatus, assembly GCF_964204655.1. Lineage (NCBI taxonomy): Eukaryota > Metazoa > Chordata > Amphibia > Caudata > Salamandridae > Triturus > Triturus cristatus. The sequence continues at coordinate 632,655,332 of NC_140593.1, forward strand.
AAGGTAAGGAATCTAACTAACGTGTTTCTTTCAGATGTATACATTCTTTTAGCTGGTAATCTTGCACACAGGCTCAAATGTCCGCTTGGGGGCCAGGGCTGCTCTCCTAGTACCAACTCTATGGGTGTGGTCCAATTTGAGAATTCTGAGGGCTAACCTAGGATTGCTTCGATGCCGCTGTACCCCTTCCCTTGTGCCATGCCACGGATGCAAATTTTGTTCAATCGGGACCTATTCTCCAGGTCCTCGGTGTGGGCCTGAAGGTCAAGGTTCTGTTCCTGTAGCTTGAGGACTTCTTGTTGGAGGCTCTCAATTTCCTCCTGGCGCCACATTTCGTGCTCCTCTAGGATATTCACCCTTTCTCCCAGAGAGTCTACGTCTCGGCGTAACTCCCGCAAATCTGCCGAGAGGTCCAGTTTCATGGCAGACAGATCTTCCCACAGGGAGGAGAAAAGTGATTCTATAAAAGATCGGCTAACTGGGGCCTACAGTCCCTCCACCTCTTCCATGCCCTTCGCTATGGGTTGGCCATCCCCCTGCAGGGCCGTTGATTTGAGCACGTTTTTCACTGATCTGTCTTTTCTGTCTTTGGTGGCCGCCATACCTCCACGTTGCTGCTTTCGTCTGGGGTATGAGCAAGTCTAGTGTGGATGTCCTGTGGGCATTTAGGCACCACACAGAGGTGCGTATATGTTCTCTTTCACCCGCTCCTGCTAAATCTCAGCTTCTCCCTGTTCGTACTCTCGCCCGATGGGCTCTCCCGTCTGGTCAGGGCGGCCCTCAAGCCCAGGCCTCCGTGGTTGTGATGCACAGAGGTGGACCTCAGGCCGTAGGTCTTGCCAGGAAGAAATCCACCCACCCAGGGGCCCGCGCGGTCACCTCCGCTGGGTCACCTTAATGTAGAGGGGCTCTCCACAGCATGAGGGTGATTTGCAATTGCTCTAAGCTTCGGAGCCCATGTGCACCCCCGGATCTGTTCCTCTGGACTGCCCCCGATATTTGGGAAGAGGCTCGTGGAAGGGGAGGTGGTGTCCTCTCGCTCTCGGCTGCTCCCCGATGGCCTTGGCCCCAAATAAGTCACCAGGGGATGCCTCACGCTCACCGGGACAACTGCAGCTGAATCACCTCTATGCCAGTCTCTTCTGCCTCTGCGGTCAAGCCACACTCTTCTCGCTCAGTCTTTGGGCCTGGGTTCCCTTCTCTGCTGCATCCTCCTCCACAGCGCGAAATCAGGCGCTAGGGCAACGAACAGTAGGGGCCACAGATGGGCAGGACCTGTCCAGGCTTCCGCAGCCGAGGCCTCGTATATGTCCCCCCAATTCAAGACCGGCCAGCTATGCCTCCCTATGAAGCCGAGGCGGACAGGAGCAGACAGCAATGAAGATGCGTCTTACCAGGTCGCCATCTTTGCCACGCCCCCTGAAATAATTTTTTAACTGCTGTATCCATTTATTCTGATACGGAGACCGACTGTAATAAATTGGTGACTGTTAAAAGTTCTTAAGTATAATTAGTGACCTAACCTAATGACTGTATTTATCTATGCTTATTAATACGGGTGGTCTTAATACTATGCTGTGACTGTCTCTTGTGTTGTGTTATGAGAAGTTATGTATTTTATCAAATGAGGAAACCGAATTTGAGCTAAGTATTGTACACTGATATAATCTTGCATGAGGATCTTAAATCGGTCTAATACAACAAACGTTTTACATACATACGATTTGTGTAGTATGACAAATGTACTCCAGATTATTAAAAAGGCATTCAAAAGCCACTCTACCTTTAATATTTCCAGGACAACAGCAGGCTGGAGCACTCCATCATAATGCTGCAATAAACAGTGCTCTGTTATGCCTGGTTTGGTCATGATGTGAAACAGCAAGGCTTCCATCATTCCCTTGCACACTGGTTTATTCAAGCTACCATCCACAATTCGCCATGGCCTTCCAACGAAGCATATATTTTCATATTCCCTTTGGCAAGAAAAGAAGAAAATATTAAAGTTTCCATCTTTAGAGACCCATTAGATGACAACATTCTAAATCTTCTTCTCTTCCTTTAAACAAACAGGGGCTAATACTTCTAGCATTCTAAATAAATTGCTGAGCAGAGATAGACAGAAGATGCATTTTGATGGACTGGAGAACGACAACAGATCCACAGTTTCTTTTCACTTACCACATTATCTTTGATTCACAATGTATGTAAAATTACTAATAAAATACGCCTGTGAGTCCACAACAGAATATTTTGCTTAAACTGTTGTGCAATTAGTACTTTCTTTAATTTGCATTTCATACTATCAGACAGCAAAGCAGTAATGCTACCGAGAAAGAAAATCAATACTGGAGAGCAAATGGAAGGAAGAGGAGAGGAAGACAGCTGGAGAGATAGTGTAAAAACCTGAACAGAGGTGTATGTAGAAGAGTCAAAATACACAGTAAAAACAGTAGTAGATGAGATAGCCTAAGTGACAGAAGAGAACTGGGTAAGACAACTCAGAAGAGTATAGAGGAGGATTGGCTGGAGGACTTTCCCTGAGAAAAGAGATAAGACAAATAAATTATTAAAAATTGATGAATATTATGGATACTGACACTAGTTCAGGTAGTTTTATTTTAATATTTGGTGTAAAATTGTAGCAATCTACAAACATATCTAGAACACTAGGGGCCATATGTAGGTAAATAATTTTTACCGATTCTTAAATACCGAATTTTACCGAATCGGTATTTAAGAATCGGTAAGTTATATGTAGGTCAAGATTCGGTAAACATTACCGATTCGGTAAAATTCGGTAAACATGAATAGGAATTTACCGAATCGGTAAATACCGAAGTGGTATTTTCCGAATCGGTAAATACCGAATCAGTAAATACCGAATCGGTAGTTCAAAAACACATGACTTGAATCAGCCAATCCTGTGCTACCTAAACCCCACCCAACCAGGGAGTGGCCACACCCAGGCAGGTGCACACAATCAGCAGACTCTGGAGAGCCTGGGAGTGCTGAGGAGAGGAAGAGAGCAACTGCCTGATTCAGCCCTGGAGACTGCAGGAATGGCCAGCCAGGACACAGAGAGGGAAGGAGGGGAGAGGAAGCGAAAGCTGAAATTCAGCCAAAAGGAGCTGCAAGTACTGGTGGAGGAGGTCGTGAAGCAGCACCAGAAACTTTTTGGGAAACTGTCACAGCAAGTGCCTGAGTCAGAAAAACGAAAGATCTGGCTTGGAATCCAGGCACAGGTGAATGCCATGGGAGTGACCCCCCGGGACATCGATGTCCTGAAGAAGCGGTGGTACGACATCCGTATCATCACAAAGAGGAAGGTGGCAGAATTAAAAAAAGAGGCCAGCCAGACAGGAGGTGGACGCAACAGGGCACCAGCCCTGACAGAACTGGAGGAGCTAGTGGAGACAACGATTGAGCCAGAAAGCATCGTGGGGATTGGGTACGCTGACAGCTCCGCCAGAGGCACCTCCAAACAAGGTAAGACGCTTGCACAGCAATGTGCCCCCCCCTACCCCTATCCCAACTCCCCAAATGTGCTATGAGAATCCCACTCCAGTACAGGTATTAGTGCACGCCTGCAATGCATCATGGGAGATGTAGTCCCAGAAAGCCCAAACATGAAACGATTAGCACAGATTAACAGGGCATGTGACACACAGTAGCGAGAAGCAGGCAGAGGACATTGAGATACTGTACAGAAAATGTATTGTCATGTCATCAAGACAATGCTTCAGGTACACTTAGCTGCTGTCGCTTTTCTGTCCACAGGCACTACTGCGCACAGAACTGGCCATGACAAGGGAGAGAGGGCACACCACAAACCCAGCACAGAGAAGGCCACCACCAGTACCGCCCAGGGAACGGCACCACAGGCAGTTACACCACCCCAGCCAGCATCGCCGCTCCTGCCAGCATCCCCAGTCCTGCAGGTGTCACCACCATCTTCACCACCTGCATTGCACAGGTTGAGGAGGCGTCCTGCAGCCAGGTTGGATGTGACCGACTCATCGTCCGAAGACTCGAGGGCCCCGGAAACGTCCACTGTACCCCAGGATGTAACCCATGCCAGTGTGCCTTCCGACTCTGAGGGAGAACACACAGTTGGCAGACGGCGCCGCAGGGCTCGGCCGCAGAGTCCACCTCCCCTTGGGCAGGGCCATGGAGTGTTCTCAGGTCTTGAGGGCACCATGGTGAAAATACAACGCATCCAGGCAAGGGCAATGGTGTCGGTACAGCGACAAATGCGTGGCCTCAACAATACCTTTGGAAACATTGAAAAGGGCATCAGCACTATGGCAGGGGGCATGGCTGATATGGCAGCGGGCATGCGGGACATGTCCCAATCCATCATGCTGCTGTGCTCAAAGTACGATGAGGACAGGGCAGCACGGCGCAGGGGACATCAGAGGAAGGATCTGACCTCGAGGGTAGTGAACCGGATGGCGACTGCCACATCGCTGCTCTGCAGGCGCTCTGTGGCGATGCAGGAAGGCCTTGCACACTGCAGCACAGATGTGTCCAGGGGGATGGTTAGGGTCACAAGTGCACTAGAAGTGCTGCTCACCAGCCAGTCTGCAACAACTGGCGCTTTGGATGCTGGCGACACAGAAGACACGACCAGCAGGAGCAGCATAACCCCCCCTGTCCCAGACACTCGTCGGAGCAACAGGCGTCAACGTGGTGCCACTGGTACCCCAGCCAGTGAGGACGCCCCCTCAATTCCATCCCGCAGTGGTGTGCGTGGGCGCAAACATTAAAGCGTCAGGCAAAACAATGACACAATTGGGTGAAGTAACCCTTAACTGAAGAAATTACATTTTTCATTGTTGTTGGAATACGTTTTCATTTGTGTCGTGGCGTAGTGCTGCCTGATTAAACTACGTTATGGCATCCAACTACTGGCTGTGTCCCCTCACTCATTCAGAAATAGTTGCATGTGATCTCTGCCCGTCTCACTCTTCCATCTGTTGCTGTTGGCACTCCTGCTGCGTTGGCCTCTGCCTGTGCAGACTCATCATCATTGTCCTCAATATATGTCATTTCGACCTCTGTGCCTCTCTTTGTGGCAAGGTTGTGCAGCATTGCACAAGTGGCAATAATCTTGCAGCAGAGGATGGGTGTGTACTGGCGTGCACCTCCACTCTTATGGAGGCAGCGAAACCTGCTCTTCAGTAGTCCAAACGTGCGCTCCACCACATTGCGTGTAGATTTGTGTGCCACATTATATCGTCTCTCACTCTGGGTTGATGGGTGTAGGTAGGGAGTGAGGATGAATGACCGCACGGCATATGCACTGTCCCCTAGGTGAGTAAAAGGGAGACATCAGTCACATGCCTCAATACACTATGACTTGCACTGAGTACTATGGAGCGTCACTGTTACTTACCTAGCAGGTATCCTTCTCCAAATTCTCCCGCAAGCAGTCGTGTGTAGATTCCACTGTTCTGGAAGATGTAGGAGTCATGGGTGCTCCCAGGGAATTTGGCAACGATATCAGTGATGATGTTCCCTGCATCGCAGATTACCTGCACATTGATGGAGTGGGTGGACTTTCTGTTTCTGTAGATGTGCTCAGTGGCAGCTGGTGGGCAGATTGGGATGTGTGTGCCATCTATACAGCCAATGACATGGGGGAACTGTGCCATGTGATAAAAGTCAGTTTTAGTTTTCTGCAGTTCAGCCTGTGTGTTTGGGAAGCTGATGTAGTGGTGCATTCTCTGCATCATGGCATCCAGGAACTTCCTGAAGAAACGGGACAGGCAACTCTGGGATACATCGCCCACTGCAGCTATCACCCCCTGGTAACTGCCAGATGCAAGTAGGTGTAGGCTGCAGAGAACCTGCACATGTGGTGGTATGGCATGCGCCCTTCTTGTTGGCTGGTCCAGGAGTGGGTGCAGGTCCCTTATCAGGTCCATGATGGTTTGGGGGTGTAGCCTGTACCTTTCATGTATCTCTGCGTCAGTCAGTTGGAAGAGTGTGATGCGCTGTCTGTAGATGCGTTCCTCCCGTCTCCATATCCTCAGTCCTGCTGCCTGTAGACGTAGCCGCCTTGCAATGACATACAGAGCGGCCATGTTGTCCATGCTGTTGCATTTTGGGATTGCTTATATGCACTGTTGATGATTACCACCTGCTTTCTATCAGTGTTAATTACCGACTCTTATTTACCGATTTTCAAGGATTTCTTAATTACCGAATTTACCTACATATCTTTTTCCATATTACCACTTGATATTTACCACTTCATATTTACCGATTCGGAAAATATGTATTCGGTAAATTTGAAGCGGTATTTTAGAATTCGGTAAATTTGAATCGGTATTTACCGATTCATATTTACCGAATATGGGTTTTTGGCCTCCTACATCTCAACTATCTAAATACCGGTCGGTAACGAGTTTTTTACCGAATTTCGGCCGTTACCGACCGGTATTTAGCTACCTACATGAGGCCCTTGGTAAGAAGTGAAAGGTGGCAGGTTGCTTTTAAGAATTAATCTTTGGCTTTGCTTCTTAGATTATTTACTCTTTTCAATTTTTGGTTTGCCACCAGTTATTTGGAGGGAAGGACAAAGGTACTCCGGATGTTGATGGTGCAGAACTTGAAGAGTGACGCATACCACCTTCAATTCTTTTCTGTTTTTCAGTGAAACCAATGAAGATCCTCTAGAAATGGAGATACATCGTGGAAGATTCTAGTTCCAGAAATCAGCATGTGGCAGCTGAGTGATATGTTACATATGTGATTGCTCATGGTGGCCTTAAATCTAACTGTCAGTAACAGCCAGTCATATTGTCTGAACATGTATTAATAACGTCAATACGAATCAATATAAAAAATAAAAAAAATTCTTCCAAAGCCTATAGGTCTGGCTTTTAGCTGAAAATGCAAACTTGAACTATCTGCTTTGGCAAAGCTTGTTCATACTTCGTAGTCAATCCCACTAACTAAAATGTTCCTAGTAATCATGATGGAAAGTTTCAATTCTAGCAAAACACACAAGATGATGGAGGGAATGTTGCACATTGGCAAAACATTCACCCCCAGTCACAGATCTGGGTTTAATCCATTGTTATTTTGCTCACCACGCCACCCCAGTTCAGACATGGCCATATGCAAATCAGTCTTGACCCTGTGCCTCAATTCTATTCAGGACGAGGAGGCGAGGATTATGCTCAACTTTCTTTATTCCTTTTTCCAGCAGAATTCAACTTTAATTAAAAAAAACGAACAATCCCATAAAGCATGTAGGTAAGGTTATCCATAATCCACCAATAGGCAGCCCTCATAGTCACCAAGGGCGTGTGCTTCCTGCGTGACTTCCTCTTTCTCTACTGCAACCATTTTATCCTCGAGTCCTGTTAGTCTGTCTTGTTACCCTCCAAACCTGGAAGAAGTGGAAAAAACAACCAATGATTCGTACTTCAAGGGAAACCCCCAGGAAATCACCAACGGACATGATGAAATCGTATCAGTGTATGAACAATAATAGAGACATACATTATACATACCCCTGGAATCTCAAATTGGAGAACTAAATAACTGTCAAAAGCATATACTTACACCATATGAACTTGTACCACTCTGGGTTCATATTCCATCTTCTCCGGGTTGGGATCAGGTCTCTCGTAGAATCGGGTGGGAATAATCCTAGCCCCCTTGTCCTTAATAGAAATGAAACTTTCCGTCATGATCACTAGGACATTTTTCATTTTATTTCAGGACTGGAGGCGAGGATTATGCTCGTTCAAAGCTTATCCACCACCAACGAAGCCATGACTGGCTTAAAGTAGAATCTCTTGAACATAGAGTCTGACTACCAGTCTGCAGCGTTTATAATATCCTGTAACCTGGCTCCCAGGGAGAAAGCCTTTGAATCCATAGCTGCCCTCACTGAATGGACACCAAACTGCGAGACATTTAAACGTGCTTCTTGCATCACCCATCTGATCCAATGGGCTATGGTTGGTAGTGAAACCACCTTGAAAGGCTTCCTTAGAGAGATCAACAGCTAGCGTTCCCCTGGTGAACGGTTCTCCTCAGTCATATTCGTGTATTCCTTGAGGCAGGTAACCACACACAGCTTAAGGGAATTCTCAAAAGCTGGATAGGACACTATCCTGGAGCCAGACTTGGTTCTACAAACAATATGAAAGGTAACCCCCTGAGGTGTGAACACCCTTCCCGAATTGTCTAAGGCCCTAACATCGGACATTCTTCAACATGACACCAGGCACAAGAGCATAGCCTGTTTAGCTGACCGCTCCTTACGAGACAAATATTTGTTGGGCTGCACGATTGAAAAAGGTGTAGAACCTTATTTATGTCCCATAATGACGAGTACCTGGCCTCTGGAGAAAGAGTGAGACAAATTCCTCTAATTAATTTACAAATCAGCTGATGCTCCCCAACAGGGGCACCTTGAACCGGCGCATGGCCTGCTGATATTGCTGACCTATAAGAATTGATAGTGCGGTACGCTAGACCTTGTGCCTCTAACAACGCCAAGAAATTCATAATGGCTACCACTTCGCACCCCATGGGATCTTGGTCATTCCAAACACACCAACCGACCTATCTGGTCCATGTCAATATATAGCGCTAGCTTGTGCTGTCAGCCCAAGCTGCTCACAGTAGTCTCTGAGCAGCTTGCGATAGGCCAGAGATTCTCCAGCGATGCCTGAAATCCGCCAAGCAATCAAGGGCATTCTCCCTTGCTGGACTAGAGGATAGGGATTGTCCTGGGGATCCCTCAGAATAAATGGAGTAGTAGGATTGGAGAATCCCAGGAAAGTTCCAGAAGAACTAGAAACCACACTTGAGATCTCCAATAAGGCATGATCAACACCGCTTTTGCCTGCTGTTTGCGGACTTCTGTCATGAGTCTCATTATCATCAGGAACAGAGGGGAAGGCGTACCCCGTCTCCCTGGACCAATCTTGGAAAAAAGCGTTGGTAGCCGTAGCGAGAGGGTCTGATTTGCAACTAAAGAATCGCGGTAGCTGGTGATCCAGACAGGGCGCAAAGAGATCTATCGAGAACGGGCCCCAAAAGTTGTGGAGTCTCTGAAAGAATGGTGGATGAAGTTGCCACAGGCTTAAGTCCGACCAGCCTCCAGGAACACCAGTCCGCTATCAGGTTGGACACTCTTGGAACATCACCGAGATGTTGTGGGAGAGACAGAACATCCAGAGGTCCTTGGCCAGGTCCGCCAGGGCCTTTGACTTCGTTCTCCCGAGATGGTTGATGTAACGGACCACGCAATATTGTCCATCTTCAAGAGAACGTTGCAAGAAACCTTGTCCTTAGTCCAACTCTGGATGGTGAAGGAGCCCTCCATCAGCTCTAGGCAATTGATGTGGAGTTGGCTTTCCTCGGGGGACCACTTTCCTCCTGTAAAGGAGTCGCCGCTTCGAGCTACCCACCTGATTTGCTGGCGTCAGACTATCACTAAATCTGGATCGCATCCAAAGATGGCCCTGCTATTCCAGGCCTCCATATGATCCAGCCACCACCTCATCTCCAAGTGCACTTGCTCTGAATTGGGCACCTGGTCGGAATACTGTAGCCCTCTGCAAAGATGCAAGGCTTTCAGGCGCTGCAAGGCTCTGTAATGGAGCGGCCCAGGGAAGATTGCCTGAATTGACAAGGCTAGCAGGCCTACAAACAGAGCTATCAGCCTCAACGAGGTGGAGGAGCGCGCGCCAGCATTCGCCAGAGCTCTCTACGAATCTTGGTAAGGTTCCGTCACCGAGTCTATGACAAACCCCAAGAAAGTCACTTGCTTGGAGGGTATCAGAAGCGACTTCTTGCCGTTGATCACGAACCCCAGGTTCTGCAGAAGGTCTACCGTCTCCTGCAAAAGCTGTGAGAAGCGGTGTGGGCATTGCTCTAAGAGCAAAATGTCGTCTAGGTAAATGATCAGGTGGGAGCCTTTCACCCTCAGTGTCCCCACCACCGGTTTGAGAACTTTGATGAAGCATCACGGGGCCAAAAAAAGACTGAAAGGGAGGGTCGCCAACTCGTACACCTGCTCCTTCCGCCTGAACTGCAAAAACCGATGGTGCGGGGGAAAAATAGGGACCTTAAATACGTGTCCTTCAAGTCCAGGTGTGCCATCCAATCATCCGGTTGGAGGAGATCCCTCAGCAGATGAATGCCCTCCATCTTGAAGTGGCGGAAGACTAACCATTGGTTGAACTCTCTTAGGTTTATCACCGGTCTTTGATCTCCGTCTGTTTTGTGCACAACAAAAATATTGCTGAGGAACCCTTTGGGATGGAGACGTGTCAGTACAATCGCTCCTTTTTGCAGCACATCTGCCACTTCCTGAACTATAAGGGTGACCTGATCTTGTGCAAAAACGAGCGGGCTGGGGCGAGCAACCTGTACAGGAGAGCCATACAACTCTATCTGAAACCCCTGTATGGTCTGTAACACCCAAGCGTTGAGGGTGATAAATCTCCAGTTTCTTTCGAAAACCGCCAACCTGCTGCCCACCTTTAAATGGGGAAAGGCTCTCCTGGTGTGGCTGGGGGTTGGCCTCGGGCTGCTCCTCTGGCACCACGATCTCTAACTTCTTCTCGATTGGAAGAACTCCTGTCTGCCTGGATCTTGTATTTTTTTGCCGCCTCGTTGAAAGCCTTAGGTATAGAAGCGGCCAACCGAGCGCTCTCTACCACAGCCAGCCCCAACTAAAATTCTAGGATGAAAAACTTTAATAGAGGCTTGCGCATTATCCAAGGATGTAAAAGTGGCCACAAACTTGGTTAGCTCTTTAATGAACGGATCCCCGAAGAGCCTGCCCTGTGCCACCATGTCTGCTTCGGAAAAAGCAAAATCTCCTAGCTCGGGGTCGACTTTCAGTAGAAAAGAACATCTCCTCTCGGTAGAGAGGGCAAAATTAGCATTACCCAGGAACACTACTGCATGTTGTGCCCAATTAGAAACTCTTTCGGGAGAAAGGGCGGTGCCTACCAGTTTATCCACCTCTGCCAATTCTAGGATCTTTGTAATGTGGCCTGAGATATCCAACAGCTTATCCTGACAGGATTTCTACGATCAATTAAACCCTTACTTTGGGTCTCATATATATTTCTGTAGAAACATAGCCATTTTAGGGTCCACCTCTAGTGTTAGCACCACCTCACCCCGGTAGGGCGGGGTCCTTCCGCCCAGAGACAAGCTCGTACCTCCTTCTCCAGAGGCTGGCGCAAGTTCCCTGCTACAAACGCAGAGACCTTGGGGGAGGGCGCCCACTCAGAGGACCGGGGGTGTACTAGGTCCTCTGGAACTAGCATGTCAGAGAGTTCTTCTGGTTCCCAGGCGTCTAAAAGAGGGTGCAACACAGGGCGCCAGGGCCTGCTTCATCAGCGATTTGCCCAAGGAATCTTCCCCCTCCTCTTGTACACTGGGGACTTCTGGGGTCTCTGGGTTGGTATCTTGAACCCCTACCTCTGGTCGGGCAAGAAAAGCTCTTTTCAAGCACTCAAATTCAGCCATATCCATGCCTGCTGCGCTTTTACGCTGCTGGGCACGCTGAGGTTGACCCGTTTGACAAGCATAAGCTATTTGCATTATGCGACATTCAAATGGTCCCATGGCTGCCTTCACTGCCTGGTGGATGGAAATATCCACTGAGTCGCAAAACTCATGATCAAGGGGGAGAACTTGCAGAGAATCTTCCTCTACATATTCCTCCTCCATGACGATGAATGCAAGCACTGCTGGCAAGAGTCCCAAATGGCAGGTAAGCAGTATCGCTCAAGCACTCTATAACAGTTTTAAATGCTCTATGCGCTGTTGGAAATTGATAGCGTGTAGCCTGAGGCTAGGTCTGGCGTGACTGAAAGTCACTGACTTTGTGCGCACTGAGTGCGCTAATCGGAGTCAAAGGGATGCGCTAGGGGCGACTCACTCTTACTTAAATCGGGCGTCCTAACACCTAGGCCCGCCCCTATCAGCCTCAATGTGGAAAATAGACACGGTGTGGGCGTCAAATGAGGCACTTCACAAAATACCGACCAGCAAACTGCGGGCATCAGAGCTTCCAGGCAGCTCCAGCAACATGTGCGGTCGCGGGCACTGAGTCCAGTGCTCGTTGGTCTCCGCCAGCGCGTCTCGGATCAACGAGATGCACACACACGTGCCCCCTACCATCCCAATCTGCGCACCACACCGCTGCTCGAGACTCGTGAGGCGAGTTAAGTGGGGCCACGAGCGGAGCGAGCAGACCCGCTCCCGCGGCCCGACTTGAATTTTTACCTACAGCAGTCAGCTGAAAACAAGCAATAGCGTATCACCTTAACTAAATAATGCGCTCAGCACATTACTAAACAGTAAAATTCCCTGACACATTATAAGCGAGAGGGAAAGGTTACTTATCTGCTGGAAGCAGGAGAAGAAAGAGTCACACAAGAAGCAGACACCCTTGAGGACAACGAGGACTGCCTATTGGTGGATTATGGACCCTAGGTACCTACCCAATCGGTAAGGATCACCTTATTGGACCCTGTACAGTGTACCCTAGGTACCCAGGGCATAGGTGTACCCTAGGCCTACCAGGGGCTGCAGCATGTATTATGCCACCCCTGGGCTGGCCTTACAATCAGACACAACTGGCTGATCACTCAGCTGGGGCAGGGTCGTGTAATCACCCCTTGCTTAGATATAGTATACCTATATCTACACTCACAATAGACACATGTGTACCTATCAGCCACTCCTATGGCAGGCTTTAACAATCCTGGAGGCAGAGTGCTTGGTAACATGTGAGATGGTGCTCTAGCATGAGCTGAGCCTGTCTGCAGCTTTCGGAACCATGTCCTTATAGCTGTTCTATGATATCGCCTACCATATACTCTTAAGTACATTATAATCGTACACGGTTATGGTAACTATGGTTTGGCTTTATCAAAACATGTTGTGTAAGGTGTCTAACACTTTGGAATAATACCCCCATACCATTTCTGGTGATGAGGATATTATTCCTCCCTTCTAGAGGGAGAGACATATTAAAATCCTACTTTGCTATTTAACTCTGGCCAAAGCCTCAGCATCACAAAATGGATGCTGCTGCCACAGACACGAGTCTGACCTCCTGCAGCTGGGAGCCCTCCCAGCCGGTGAGGCCTGGACAATAGGTTTCCTGCTTGGGGAGGTGCTAGCACCTCCCCAGACAGACTTTAGTGTATTGGGGCAGGGAGGGCTGAAAGGAATGAGACATGCCTGGGGCACACAAGGTACTCCATGCATAGTCCAGTTCAAACCGGTGCTGGGGCACTCCAGCCCAAGCTCTGGCGCGAAACTGGACAAAGGAAAGGGGGTGTAGCCACCCCCCTTCCTGGTCGCACCCATAGGAGGGACCTTGCAGGTAGCCCAGCCCACTAGCCTAGTATATTAGAAGGTAGCTGAGCCCTGCAGAATTAGATTATCCTGAACCTGCATCTTGAACAGAAACTCTGGACCTTCGACATTCTACTAAGGCAGAAGACTGAAGAATCTCCCTTGTGGCCAAGGAGTGACCACCCTGGGCAACCAGGCACCATCCAGCGACCGCTGCTTGCTTTGCGACTGATCCTACGAGGGACGACTGCAGAGACTGACCAGCGCCGTGACTTCCAGACACCTCTGAACCAGATCCACATCTACAGCAAAGCTGAGACCCGTGAAGGCGACGAGGAACGTGGGACCGGCGACTTGGGAAAAGTGGCTAGTAACTGACTAGCGCGACTTCTGAGGCTTCCTCGAGGCGGAGCTTGGGGAATTGAGAAGCCCCAATCCCGAGCACCATCTGCAAAGAAGATCAGCTCCCCACACTTCACGTGTTCTGCGTGGGGCCCTTCTGCACCTGAGTTGCTCGACGTGTTGTCTGGTTGCTGGCACGTTGGCTAGTGACCCCTGTGACGACGAACCTTCAACTTTGCCTTGCTGGTCCGGCTCCTCCAGACTGGCACCCGCTCCCCTGTGAAAAGGAAGCACCCCAGACCTTCCTGGTCTGCGACAGAAGCAAGTCCTCCATCCTGCGTGGGTTACGCTTGCCAAGGCTTGTTGGGTCCTAACTCGACATCGACGCCGCCGACAGCAAGAGCCTTCGTGGGGCAGCTTGCCTCCTGGTTCTGGTCTTCCTCGACGCCTCCTGGTACCTGTGGCTGCTGTGACAAGCTTCACCTCTTCACCTGCATCTTAATGAAATCGCCTGGTTCCTTCCTGGTTCCTTCCCGGCTCCTGGCTGGTGACCTAGACTCTGTCCCCTCTGCTTGCAGGTATCCTCCTTCTTGATTCCATCCTTGGAATCCACCGGACACTCTTCACTGACTGCCTGTCAGCATCTTTCATCAGGCATCCATAGGAGGCGAAAACGAAACCCGACGCAAGTTCACACCTATACACCCGCAGCCAGTGGGCTGGGTAACTTGAGTACTCCGGTGCTCACAAGGGTATTGACTATCCTAGTGTCTAGTTTCCAAGTCTCTAACTCCTAGCTCCTTCCGAAGTGTCCTAAAACTCTTAATTTCTAATTACTACTATTCTATCGACTTTTACGCATTACGCGTGAGTGTTTCCACTCTGCACCTGAATCCCGTGGGCTGCCCACTTTCTAACCATTAGTAGTATAGTGTAGCCCCAGCGATTCCCTAGGCCTAGGCCTAACCTGTGTTCGTGACAGTGGTTCTTATACCACTTACTTAGTATATGGTTTGCGTGGCCCATAGGGCCTAACTGTATTACTTACCTGTGTGACTTATGTATGCTTAACTAAGACTGTGTTGTACTTACCTCGAATCTCATAAAGAGTGCTGAGGGTATTGTGACTAGAATAAATACATTCTATTTTGATAATATATCTGTTGTGGTGTCCTTTCATTTGGTATTCAAGGGATTGCAAATGGTATAACAGCTGGCTTCACATGCCATACTGAGTTTAGCCTAAGACTGCTCTTGCCCATGCTACCACTAGGAAAGCTGGTCTATTAGGCTGACTTTACAACCAATCACCATAAGGGTTGGTGGGACTGATACAAGGTGTACACTAGAACTAGTGACATCATATATCAGGCCAACTTCTCACAATGACCTTTACTACATGCTTTATGGGAATGTTAGTTTTTTGATTAAAGTTGAAATCTGCTGGAAAAGGGAATAAAAATAGTTGAGCATAATCCTCGACTCCGGTCCTGACAAAGAATTATCGTTTTCATACTTAGTACCTGCTGAAGAAATGATACAAATAACCAGAAAACAAAAAGCAAACCCTCAACCAACAGTGTTGTTCACCTTTACATACCCATGGAGTTTTTTTAGACCTGCAATTAGCATTTTCCTGATGCAGGCTGCAGTAACATAGGCCATTACCAGAGGTCATATAAGTGCCGATTATCACCCGTCTAAGTTCAGAAAATTATGAACAGAGCAAATACCCTTAAATGTCTTCTTTGGCTGATATCGGAAAGAAAAGATGGCAAAAATCTAGGCTGTGCTTTTGTTTTGAGCATTCCAGATCCTAACATAAATATCTGGATATTCACTATTACAACTCAAATGGTTTTCGCTTTTTTTTTCCAAAGTCCTAAACGAACAAGTTACTTACCTTCGGTAACGATATATCTGTAAGAAACATTAGTTCGTTAGATTCCTAACCTTAGAATATCCCCAGGCGTCAGGCTGGACCCGGAAAGATTTTTCGTCAGCAATACCCTTGCGCGTCGCTAGGCGTCGTCTGCGGCTCCGCGTCCGTCGTCAGCATCATGATCGCCGGGATGACGTCAGAGTACTTAGACGCCGCCCTCGCACGCTGACGTCAGTTCTTGTACATAGCTTTCCGCGCCAGGAACGCAGAGCCATGCAAGAGACCAACAAAGGTGCCAAAAAATTCTAGGCCCTGAAAGGGATGATGTCAACCCTAGAAATCGGTTCGTAGAACGGGGAGGATGGGTGGGGCGGTGAGGAATCTAACTAACCAATGTTTCTTACAGATATATCGTTACCGAAGGTAAGTAATTTGTTCATCTGAAAGAAACACGTTAGTTAGATTCTTCACCTTAGAATAGATACCCCAGCAATACCAACCCCGGTGGCGGGCCTGCGAACCAGGATCACACCAGAAAGTCCTGGAGAACAGAGCGGCCAAAGAAGCCGTCTCTCCGGACTTGGCTGTTCAGGCAATAGTGTTTGGCAAACGTGTGCAGCGAAGCCCACGTTGCTGCCTGACAGATGTCCTGCAAGGGGACTCCCTGGCCCAGGGCAGTGGTCGCTGCTGTGGCCCGAGTGGAATGGGCCCTCAGCCCTACAGGAGGTTCCTTTTTAGGTAAGGAGTAACAGGCCTTGATACACAAAACGACCCACGGAGAGATGGTTCATTTGTGCACCGCCCGCCCCTTCTTAGCGCCCACGTAGCCAACAAAGAATTGGTCGTCCACCCGGAACTGTTAGGTGCGGTCCAGATAGAAAGACAGCGCCCGCTTTGGGTCCAGACGGTGGAGCCTCTCTTCCTCTTTCGAGGGATGCGGAGGCGGAAAGAAGGTGGGCAGAGTAACAGATTGTTCGATGTGAAAGGCAGTTACTACCTTAGGAAGAAAGGAAGGACGAGTCCTGAGAACAACATTGTCCGGATGGACAGAAAGGAAAGGAGGCTTAGAAGAGAGGGCCTGGAGCTCACTCACCCGTCTAGCAGAGGTGATGGCAACCGGGAAAGCAGTCTTAAGAGTGAGGAGACGAAGGGGACAATTATGAAGTGGCTCAAAGGGAGCGACATCAGAAAGGTCAATACAAGATTCAAATCCCACTGAGTCATTACGAAAGGGACAGGAGGAAACATGTGAGTAATGCCCTTAAAGAATCGAGAAACAACAGGGGATTTGAAAAGAGAAGGCTGATCAGGAAGCCGTAAGAAAGCAGAAATAGCTAAAAGATATCCTTTAAGGGTGCCCAGAGCAGAGCCCTGCTGGGCCAAGGAAAGAAGAAAGAGGAGAACTCTCCACGCATGGAGGTGGAGGCTGGCAGGTTCGGATGGAGGACCGTCCCTGCTGCTGCGACAGAAGGTCCTCCTTAAGAGGCAGTTGTATCGGGGGATCGATCGACAGACTGAGTAGCTCGGGATACCAGTATCTTCGTGCCCAATCCGGAGCCACCAGGATGACTTGTGCCCGGTCGCGCCTGATCTTCTTCAGCACTCTGGGAAGAAGTGGTATAGGCGGAAAGGCATACAACAGACCGCAACTCCACTTGCGACGAAAGGCGTCCCCGAGCGAGTGCCGCCTTGGAAACTCCAACGCGCAGAACTGCTGACATTGCATGTTCTCTTCGGTGGCGAATAGATCTAACCAAGGCTCTCCCCACTGCTGAAAGAGGCCTTGCGCCATGTCCGAGTTTAGACGCCATTCGTGATCCATCTTGCACCGGCGGCTGAGTTTGTCCGCTCTGGCGTTCATAGAGCCCGCCAGATGTTGAACCACCAAGATGATGCCCTGATGTTCCAGCCATGTCCAGCGGCGCAGAGCCTCCTGACAAAAGGTCCACGACCCCACCCCGCCCTGTTTGTTGCAATACCACATGGCGGTGGTGTTGTCCGTGAACACCTGCACTACACTTCCCCGGACAGAGGGAAGGAATGCCTTCAGTGCAAGCCAGAAGGTTGATATGGAGCTGGGAATCCGCCGGAGACCAGAGGCCTCTGATCTCCGCCTCTCCCATGTGGCCCCCCCCCATCCCAGGAGGGACGCATCCTTCACCACTACATGCTCCGGCTGGGGTAGAGAGAGGGATCTGCCACTGACCCAATCGCGGTCCGTGAGTCACCACTGCAACTGTCTCGCAGTGCCCTCTGAGATCAGGACGTGGTCGGACAGTTTGCCCCAATGCTGGGCCCACTGAAACTTCAGGTCCCACTGCAGAGCCCGCATTCGCCATCTGGCGTGATGCATCAACAGGATGCAGGAGGCCATCAGACCCAGAAGTCGCAGCACCAACCTGACCGAAATCCGGAATAGAGGCCGAAAGATGGGAATCAGAGCCTGAATATCCCGGACCCGCTGTTCCGGAGGATAGGCCCGGAACTGCGCCGAGTCCAGAACCGCTCCAATAAAGAGGAGCTTCTGGGAGGGACTCAGATGCGACTTCGGCACATTGATGGAGAACCCCAGCAAATGCAAGAGGTCGGCCATAGTCTGGAGGTGGGAGATGACTGCCTGGGGCGAGCCCGCCTTCAACAACCAGTCATCGAGATAGGGGAAGACTGGAGCCCCCAATCTGCGCAGATGGGCTGCGACCACCGCCATCACTTTCGTGAACACCCGAGGGGCACTGGTGAGGCCGAAGGGGAGCACGGTAAACTGAAAATGCTCTTGGCCCACCGTGAACCGCAGGTAACGCCGGTGGGCCGGCAGGACGGGGATGTGGAAATAAGCGTCCTGCAAGTCCAGCACTACCATCCAATCTCCCGGGTCTAGGGCAGCCAGAACCTGAGCTAAGGTGAGCATCTTCAACTTCCCCTTCCGGAGGAAGGCGTTGACGCTCCTGAGGTCCAAGATAGGGCGTAGGCCCCCTTTGCCCTTCTTGGGAACCAGAAAGTAGTGGAAATAACAACCACGACCTACTTCTGGACCAGGAACGCGCTCGATGGCCCCCTTGGCCAAGAGAGCTGTAACTTCCTCATGCAGAAGTTGCAAGTGATCCCCGAAATTCGGTGGCACTGCGGTGGCATGGCTGGAGGGGTCGCCTCGAAGGGGAGGGAGTAGCCCCTTCGGACGATTTGCAGCACCCACCTGTCCGATGTGATGGTACGCCAGTGGAGCAGGTGATGGCGAACTCTGCCGCCCACTGGCGTGGAATGGGCCTGAAAGCTCGGACTAGGAGGGCTTTGAGGCGGATGCTGCAGGGGTAGATGTGGACGGACCGGCACATTGTCCCCCTGTACCGCCTCGGCGGAATTCACCTCCGCCACGCGTGGAGGTTGGTTCTGCGGCCTGTGGCTGGACTGACACGAGGGGGCGAAAAGCGGAAGCTTGCGGGCGCGGGGCTGAAAGGCCCAAGGGCTTGGCTGTAGCCCTGGAGTCCTTAAAGCGCTCCAGCGCACTATCCGCTTTGTCGGCAAAAAGGCGACTGCCATCGAAGGGCATGTCCATGAGGGTGCTCTGGACATCCCCGGAAAAACTCGTGGACCGCAGCCAGGCGTGGCGACGAAGCGCCACCCTGGTCGACATTGCCCTGCCCAGCGAGTCTGTTGTGTCCAGTCCACATCGCAATGCATGCCGTGCCACATACCGCCCCTCGGCAAGAGTCTGGGCGAGCCGTGTCCGGGCCTCCTCCGGACACTGGGGCAGCACGTCCTCCACCGTATCCCACAGGGAGTGGGAGTAACGGTGAAAAAGGCACGCGGTGTTTATAGACAGCAACCCCAAACTAAGGGGGGAGAACAGTTTCTTCCCAAATTGTTCTAGCCTTTTGGATTCCCGATCCGGGGGAGCGGACGGGAAGGAGGTCTGGGAAGTAGAGGCCTGGATAACCAGGCTCTCCGGCGTGGGGTGGAGAGACAGATAACTGGGGTTGCCCGGTGCAGGGCGGTGGCGCCGGGCCACGTTCCGGTCCACAGGAGGAACTGTGGAGGGCTTGGACCAGGTGCCCTTCAGAACGTCAATGAGTGCTTCATTGAACTGCAGCAGAGGCTCGAAGGAGCTTGCTGACGGTTGAAGCACTTCGGTGAGGCGGTTCGTCCTCATGGCCACAGCAGGCAGCTCCAGCCCAAGGGCTTCGGCTGCCTTGCGCAGCACCACAGAAAATGCAGCACCTTCCTCCGAAGCCACGGTCGGAGGAGAGATGAAGCCAGTGTCAGGGGAGGTGTCAAGACCACTGGCATCCCCCAGTTTGTCTGCCCAGTCCTGAGATAACTGGCCCTGCCGGGCCAGAGGGTCCTCAGACCCCTCCCAGTCGTCACCGTCATCCGATTCCTGATATACAGGTGGAATGATCGGAGCCGGGCGGAAGATGAAATTGCCACCAATCGGCGTCGGGTGTGGCGCCGGATGGCGTCACTCCGACGCCGGGCCCGGACCGGGACTAAACCGGGGAACGGCGTCGGGGGTGGCACCTGAGGAGTTGGCGCCGGCGGAGGGGTCATGAGGTTGACCATCGCCGACAGGGATCCAGGCCTGGATCCCTCGGGGACCTGCGGCGTCGGGACAGGAGTCGTCGACGGTGCCGGGGCCGCTAGGCCTCCCAGTCGAGCCTGCGGGGCCCGAAGGCGTGCCGGCAGGCGTCAACGGCGGAGCCAGGTTCCTCATGGCCATGAGGAAGGCACTGACCTCCGCCGAAGTCGCGTCAGTCCCAGGGACCGGAGGGTATGGGGACGGACGGGACCCCTGCGGCTCCAACGGAGCCACACGGGTGGTGCCACCCGAACCCTCAGCCAAGTCGTGCGACCGGCGAGGGGAGCCAGAAGAGCGACTTCGACTTTTTGCTGTGCTTCGACTTACAGGATCTCGAAGACTTGGACCCCGACGAGCGGAGCCGACTGCCGGAACTCGAGTAGCTTGCGGGACCGCTCCCGCCTAGCTTTTGAAGTCAAGGCCCGGCAGTTGAGGCACGACTCGGCATCGTGGTCAACCCCAAGGCAATAGAGGCACCGGCGGTGGTGGTCCGTGACCGACATCAGTCGGTGACAGGAGTCACAAGCCTTGAAGCCAGGCATCCCTACCGGCACCAGAGTCTATGTCGACGAGAATATAACCAAAAGAGTTCAAAAAGTTTTAGTCAAAAAGTGACTAAAAGGTTATGCTCTTACCGGATCGGCGCTTACTTGCGTGGAAAAAATAAGAACTGATGTCAGCGCGCGAGGGCGGCGTCTAAGTACTCCGACGACGTCATCCCGGCGATCACGACGCCGAACGCGGAGCCGCAGACGATGCCTAGCGACGCGCAAGGGTATTGCTGACGAAAAATCTTTCCGGATCCAGCCTGACGAACAAGTTACTTACCTTCGGTAACGATGTATCTGTAAGAAACATTAGTTAGTTAGATTCCTCACCTTAGAATATCCCCAGGCGTCAGACTGGATCCGGAAGATTTTTCGTCAGCAATACCCCTTGCGCGTCGCTAGGCGTCGTCTGTGGCTCCGCGTCCGTCGTCGGCGTCGTGCGCCGGGATGACGTCGTCGGAGTACTTAGACGCCGCCCTCATGCGCTGACGTCAGTTCTTGTACATAGCCTTCTGCGCCAGGAACGCAGAGCCATGCAAAGACCGACACTGGTGCCAAAAATAAAATCTAGGGGCCTGAAAGGACAACCTTAACCCTAGATGTCAGTTCGCAGAACGGGGAGGATGGGTGGGTCGGTGAGGAATCTAACTAACTAATGTTTCTTACAGATACATCGTTACCGAAGGTAAGTAACTTGTTCATCTGAAAGAAACACGTTAGTTAGATTCCTCACCTTAGAATAGATACCCAAGCAATACCATCCCCGGTGGTGGGTCTGCGAACCAAGATCACACCAGAAAGTCCTGGAGGACAGAACGGCCAAAGAAGCCATCCCTCCGGACTTGGCTGTCAAGGCAATAATGCCTGGCAAACGTGTGTAGCGAAGCCCACGTCGCCGCCTGACAGATGTCCTGCAAAGGGACTCCCCGTCCCAAGGCAGTAGTAGCCGCCGTGGCCCGAGTAGAATGGGCGCGCAGCCCAACAGGAGGGTCCTTTTTAGCCAAGGAATAGCAAATTTTGATACACAAAACGACCCACCGAGAAATGGTCCGTTTGTGCACAGCTTTCCCCTTCTTAGCGCCCACGTACCCATCAAAAAGCTGGTCGTCCACCCGGAACTGTTTTGTGCGGTCCAGATAAAAGGAGAGCGCACGTTTTGGGTCCAGACGGTGGAGCCCCTCTTCCCCTTTGGAAGGATGCGGAGGCGGAAAGAAGGTGGGCAAGGTGACAGACTGCCCAAGATGAAATGGAGTCACCACTTTCGGAAGAAAGGAGGGACGAGGCCGAAGGACAACCTTGTCCGGATGAACAGACAGAAAAGGAGGCTTTGAAGATAAAGCCTGGAGCTCACTCACCCGCCTAGCCGAGGTGATGGCTACCAGAAAAGCAGTCTTAAGAGTCAGAAGACGAAGAGGACAATTGTGAAGAGGCTCGAAGGGAGCGCACATCAAGAATGTCAAGACCAGATTCAAGTCCCACTGAGGCATTACAAAAGGGACAGGAGGGAACGTGTGTGTAATGCCTTTGAGAAAGCGTGTAACCACAGGGGACTTGAAAAGAGAAGGCTGATCAGGAAGCCGCAAGAAGGCGGAGATGGCAGCAAGATAACCTTTCAGGGTGCCCAGGGCAGAGCCCTGCCGGGCCAGAGAAAGAAGAAAGAGGAGAACCTCAGAAAGAGGGGCGGAAAGGGGATCCACAGCCTTTGCTGTGCACCATGCCACAAATTTGTTCCACCGGCAGGCGTATACCGACTTTGTGGAGGGACGCCTGGCTGCCAGAATGATATCACAGACTTCAGGAGGCAAGTCAAATGACATCAACTGCCGCCGCTCAATCTCCACGCATGGAGGTGGAGGCTGGACAGGTTCGGGTGGAGGACCGTCCCCTGCTGCTGCGACAGAAGATCCTCCCGAAGGGGCAGACGAATCGGGGGATCGGTCAACATACTGAGTAGCTCGGGATACCAGCATCTTCGTGCCCAATCCGGAGCCACCAAGATGACTTGGGCCCGGTCGTACCTGATCTTCTTCAGCACTCTGGGCAGAAGTGGTATAGGCGGAAAGGCGTACAACAGACCGCAACTCCACTCGTGACGAAAAGCGTCGCCGAGCGAGTGCCGCCTTGGAAATTCCAACGCGCAGAACTGCTGACATTGCGCGTTCTCTTCGGTGGCGAATAGATCTAACCAAGGCTCTCCCCACTGCTGAAAGAGACCTTGCGCCACTTCGGAGTTCAGACGCCATTCGTGATCCATCATGCACCGGCGGCTGAGTTCGTCTGCTCTGGCGTTCAGAGAGCCCGCCAGATGTTGAACCACTAGGGTGACGCCCTGGTGTTCCAGCCATGTCCAGAGGCGCAGAGCCTCCTGACAAAGGGTCCACGACCCCACCCCGCCCTGTTTGTTGCAATACCACATGGCGGTGGTGTTGTCCGTGAACACCTGCACGACACTTCCCCTGACAGAGGGAAGGAAGGCTTTCAGTGCAAGTCGGATCGCTCTCAACTCCAACAGGTTGATGTGGAGACGAGACTCCGCCGGAGACCAGAGGCCACTGATCTCCGCCTCTCCCATATGGCCACCCCATCCCAGGAGGGACGCATCCATCACTACGACATGCTCCGGTTGGGGAAGGGAGAGGCTCTTGCCCTTGACCCACTCGCGGTCCGTGAGCCACCACTGCAACTGTTGTGCAGTGCCCTCCGAGATCAAGACATGGTCGGACAGGTTGCCGTGATGCTGGGCCCACTGAAACTTCAGGTCCCACTGCAGAGCCCGCATGCGCCGCCTGGCGTGATGCACTAGTAGGATGCAGGAGGCCATCAGCCCCAGAAGCCGCAACACTAGCCTGACCGAAACCCGGGATAGAGGCCGAAAGATGGGAATCAGGGCCTGTATATCCCGGACCCTCTGTTCCGGTGGATGGACCCGGAACTGCGCCGAATCGAGAACCGCCCCGATGAAGAGGAGCTTCTGAGAGGGACTCAGGTGTGACTTCGGCACGTTGATGGAAAACCCCAGCAAATGCAGGAGATCCGCCGTAGTCTGGAGGTGGGAGACGACAGCCTGGGGCGAGCCCGCCTTCAACAACCAGTCGTCGAGATAGGGGAAGACTGGAACCCCTGATCTGCGCAGATGAGCTGCGACCACCGCCATCACTTTCGTGAACACCCGAGGGGCACTGGTGAGGCCGAAGGGGAGCACGGTAAACTGAAAGTGCTCGGGGCCCACCGTGAACCGCAGGTAACGCCGGTGGGCCGGCAGGACGGGGATATGGAAATATGCGTCCTGCAAGTCCAACGCTACCATCCAGTCTCCGGGGTCTAGGGCAGCTAGAACCTGAGCCAACGTTAGCATCTTGAACCTTTCCTGTCGGAGGAAGGCATTGACGTTCCGGAGGTCCAAGATAGGGCGTAGGCCCCCTTTGCCCTCCTTGGGAACCAGAAAGTAGTGGGAATAACAACCACGACCTACTTCTGGACTCGGAACGCGCTCGACGGCCCCCTTGGCCAAGAGGGCCGAAACTTCCTCGCGGAGAAGATTCAAATGATCCCCCGAGATACGGTGGTGCTGCGGTGGCATGGCTGGAGGGGTCGTCTCGAAGGGGAGGGAGTAGCCCCTTCGGACGATTTGCAGCACCCACCTGTCCGATGTAATGGACCACCAGTGGAGCAGGTGATGGCGAACTCTGCCGCCCACTGGCGTGGTATGGGCCTGAAAGCTCGGACTAGGAGGGCTTTGAGGCGGATGCTGCCGGGGTGGAGGTGGGCTGACCACGTCGTCCTCCAGATCCGCCACGGCGGAAACCACGTCCGCGACCGCGCGCAGGTTGGTTCTGCGGCTGGTGGCTCGGCGTACGTGAGGAGGCGCCCCTTCCTTGGCCACGAAAGGGGCGAAAAGCGGAGGTGTGCGCCCGCGGAGCCGAGAGGCCCAAGGACTTGGCCATAGCCTGGGAGTCCTTAAAGCGGTTCAGCGCACTGTCCGCCTTCTCACCAAACAGGCGAGTGCCATCAAAGGGCATGTTCATGAGGGTGTTCTGGACATCCCCGGAAAATGACGTGGACCGCATCCAGGCGTGGCGGCGGAGCGCCACCGTGGTGGAAATCGCCCTACCCAGCGAGTCCGTGGTGTCAAGCCCACATCGTATGGCGTGCCGTGCTGCATCCCTCCCATCGGCCAAAGCCTGGGTAAGACGTGTCCGGACCTCCTCCGGACACAGGGGCAGCACGTCCTCCACCGTATCCCACAGGGAATGGGAATAACGGTCCAAGAGACAGGCGGTGTTCAAAGACCGCAGGCCCAAACTAAGGGACGAGAACAGTTTCTTGCCAAACTGCTCGAGTCTCTTGGAATCCCGGTCCGGCGGAGCGGTCGGGAAGGAGGATTGGGAGGGAGAGGCCTGGATAACCAGACTCTCGGGGGTGGGGTGTTGGGACAGGAAACTGGGGTCGCCCGGAGCAGGGCGGTGGCGCCTGGCAACGTTCCTATCCACAGGAGGAACTGTGGAGGGCTTGGACCAGGTGCCCTGCAGAACGTCAGTGAGGGCCTCATTGAACGGCAGCAGAGGCTCAGTGGAGCTTGCTGCGGTTAGAAGCACCTCAGTGAGGATGTTAGTCCTCACAGCCACGGCAGGCAGCTCGAGCCCAAGGGCTGCGGCCGCCTTGCGCAGCACCACAGAAAATGCTGCACCCTCCTCCGAAGCCACAGTCGGAGGAGAAGTGAATCCAGTGTCCGGCGAGGTGTCCAGCCCACTGGCCTCCCCCAGTTCATCTGCCCAGTCCTGTGAAAGCTGTGACTGAACAGCCATAGGGTCCTCGAACCCCTCCCAGTCGCCCCCTTCTTCCGATTCCTGATAAACAGGAGAAACGATCGGAACCGGACTGTAGAGATGATAGGTCTCAAGCGGCGCCGGACGCGGCGTCGGTCGACGCCGTTGCGGCGCCGGGTCCAGAATAGGGCTAAACTGGGGTGGGACGCCGTCCGGAGTCGGCGCCGAAGGCGTCGGCGGCGCCGGAGGTGTAGGCGTCTGCGCCGGCGGCGCCGGTGGCGGCGTCGGTGGTTCATTCGCCGGCACCGGTGGAGGAGTGATCGGGTCAACCGGCTTCGACAGGGGCCCAGGCATGGGCCCCGCGGGGACCTGCGGCGTCGAGACCGGTGTCGTCGCCGGGGCCGGAGCCGCTGGCAGACAAGGTCGCCCAGTCGAGTCCGCGGGGCCCGAAGGCGCGCCAGCGGGCGTCGACGGCGGGGCCAGGCTCCTCATGGCCGAGAGGAAGGCACTGACCTCCGCCGGCGTCGCGTTAGTCCCAGGGACCGGAGGGTATGGGGACGGACGCGGCGCCTGCGGCTCCGCCGGAGCCGCGGGGGTGGAACCACCCTGACCCGCGGCCGAGTCGCGCGACCGGCGAGGGGAGTCCGAAGAGCGATGTCGCCTCTTGGACTTCTTAGAGCGTTTGGACTTACCCGACAACTTGGAGCCGGACGATCGATGGTGACGTCGGCTAGGGCTCCGCGAGCGATCCTTGGACCTCCTCCTGGACCGGAATCGCGCACGACGCGGAGCCGAGTGGCGAAGCTCGAGAAGCTTGCGGGACCGCTCCCGCCTAGCCTTCGAAGTCAGGGCCTGGCAGTCGGAGCACGACTCCGCGTCGTGGTCGGGGCCTAAACAGTAGAGGCACCGGCGGTGGTGATCGGTCACCGACATCAGTCGATGGCAATCCTCGCAAGCCTTGAACCCAGGCATCCTACCGGCACCAGATGTCGACAGACAAGGATCAAAAATGATCAAAAAGATTTAGTCAAAAAAGACTAAAAGGGGTAGCTCTCCCGGATCTGCGCTTACTGGCGCGGAAAAAAGAAGAACTGACGTCAGCGCGCCAGGGCGGCGTCTAAGTACTCCGACGACGTCATCCCGGCGCACGACGCCGGCGACGGACGCGGAGCCGCAGACGACGCCTAGCGACGCGCAAGGGGTATTGCTGACGAAAAATCTTCCGGATCCAGTCTGACGCCTGGGGATATTCTAAGGTGAGGAATCTAACTAACGTGTTTCTTTCAGATGCCTGGGGATATTCTAAGGTGAGGAATTTAACTAACGTGTTTCTTTCAGATCTATAAGGCACTGCTGGATTATGGTGGTGATAGTCACTTTCACAGCTCTTAGTGCAACTCCTATGTTCAGGAAGACGTCACACTAGTCTTTAAAGGCATTATCAGACACTTTTATCTTGAAAATACATCCAGCCAGTATCTTTCAAAAGTTTTGCGCTATTTTCTAGAAGGTATTTATGGAAAGCGCACTTGTAAATCACAGCAGCTGCCAGGATGGGGGAGCAGTGGGACCAGAAACTTGGAGGAAGGAGTGCAAAGGTGAATGTTAAAGCATGTAAGGATGGAGACACAAAAGTAAGTGATGATGTTAAAAGTTGGTAAAGACGGAGGTGGGCATGATTGGAAGTGAGATAGCCGTGATGGGGCTTAGGTAAGAGGTGGCAATGAACAATGGGAAATGTCGAGGTAGGAGAGCAATCAAGGGCAGAGAGTGAAACAAGCGGAAAGGAAAGCGCAGGATGTGAGTGCAAGCAAAGACTTGGAGCAAGGGACATAGCAAGGCAGGAGTGAGGAACAAGAGTGTGTTGGATGGGAGAGTGATGGTGAGACCTGAGGGCATGGATAAAGAGTGAGGGAGGAGAGTAGGAATACTTAAAGGCCCATCACCAAAATATAATGGGAACAATACCTGGGCAGTGGAAGCTTATGAGAAATGTCATGAGGTTGAAGGATAGCCCATCCAAGCAAAGGCAAACTTTGAAACCTTAATGAGAACCACTGCGTTAAAGAGATTTGACCCAAAGCCTATTCTCTTCACATACTATTTCTACTTTCTCAATGAAGTTGTGTCACCTTAGGTAAGCTGTTCAAATGGTGGTCATGGACAGACAACCAGCCAGGGCTGCATAACCTCAAATGATGCCTTTCTCAGATTGGCATTTCCCAGCATTAAAAATTCTAGGTTTGGTATAATGCACGCACACCTGGCAAGATACATACAGCATTGCATAGGCAATATTACACGCACATGTGCACAAACAACGTACATCTAGGTGATATGCTAAAGGCCCTGTTCTTGCTACACAAAAAAGCATACAACATATACAGGTGGTACAAACCTAGGCATACATATGAATATCCTGCCTATTAGTATTACTGCATAACACAAACATCCACACATGAACACACTGTAAGCACTTGCTGTTAGACAGGCGCACTGCACATAAAAGCTCAGACAACAAATATATGGGCACTCATGGAAAAATAGATAGATGCGCACAAAAAAGCAAAAACCGTGTCTTCAGGTACTAGTGCTTTGCATTGGATAAGTGAAAAATGAGTTGTAGACTTAAAGGCTAAAAACGGCCAATCAACAAAAGTGCTGTAGACCCAAAAAATAAAAAGGTACAAGCCTTGATATTCCTCCAAGATTAACGGGACTGTAATCATTGTATTTGATACTGTGAACCCCTGGCATCCTATTCTTTCTGAAAGCCCAAGCTTGCATCATGGTTGTGAGGTGTCTGCCTTGGTACAAATCCAGGCTTCACTAAGTGCTCACTGAAGTGGACCTGCATCGATGTTTTGGAGCCTGACTGGGCAATCCTTGACTGCGCATATATATAAATGCCTATGTGTATGCGTCTAAGTGTATTTGTGCAGGTCTTATCGTGTATTAGCTTTTATACTTGGATGTGCTTATTGGACTGGACCTGTGCCATTGAGTTGATGAGGCTGAAGGCAGTGTGTCCTGCATTTTGCAGGTGAGACTACAGCCACTAGTGAATCGTTGGCTCGGAGGCAGAGTTGGCGCACACCTTTCATGTTCAAAGAATGGTCTGAGCTCATCCACAGAACACGCACATCTTCCTTTCATACCATGGGGAGAGAAGCCATGCTTAAGATCACTCATTATAGGTACTATAATCCAGCCAGGTTGTTAAAATGGAAACCTAATTCCCTAGACACCTGCTGGAAGAACTGTGGCCAAATGGACCTGAGATAAGACTCCAGACACTGCCCAGCCGAGTCCACAGCAGCTCGAGGTGCAGCAGCCCAGGTTGAGGAACATAATGGGGGGAGGGTTCTGAGAGTAGTTGTTTGTCAACTTTGTTGGTAAGGATCCCCTTCTCAAATTCAGTGAGTGGTCTACCTGCATATGAGCGGATCTCCGGTTGGGTGACCCAGTGTTAATGGTTATGTATTACCAGTGTTTGTTCGCAGTAAGGTTGTATTAACATTGGATATGCTAAAGGTTTTGCAACCCCATACGGTCGAAAATGTCACCAATTCATTTGCGATTGCCCATTTGCCAGAAGAGGAACTCTGAACCAGTTCGGGCAGGCGGGAACACAGGATTGCTTATTATGGGTGTGAAGGAGGCAAATGGTTGTGGATAGGTCTTTTTCTAGTATGCTCTTATCCCAAGCTTTGATCGTTGCCCGTGTGATTGAGGGGGGATACAGAGCCCTCCGGGTGTTGCTTTTTAGGAAGCATGGGGATCCTCCAAAAGTGCGTCCCTGCAATGGACTGGTCCATAAAATACCAGTGCTTTTCGGAGAGTAGCCTGTTCCACTCCATCATGCATCTTTGCTGGGCTGTGGAGTGGTGATTTGTGAGATGAGGGATGACAAGGCTTCCCTTTGCTAGGGATAAATATGCCTGTTTTCTAGCCATGCAGGATTTCTTACCTTCCCAGATGTATTTTAATTAATTGTGCAATAAATTATCTATCTATTTATCTCATAGTAGGGACAGGATTGCTAACCGCTTCACTAGGCTGTTGCGGCCCGTCATTTAAACTCAAAATTTGAACCATCTTGGAAAGTCAAGAGTGGCTGCAGCGTTTTGGAGGGTCCATTGAGTTTGGCACTGAGTGGCGTGTCGGGGTCGTGTGTGGGGCAATAGAAGTGGGGGAATGTACCAACTGGGAAGAAGCAATTAGGGAAATGACAACTCTCTCTGAGAGAGATTTGTGCCTCCCAAGTAGTGGGGCCTTGGCGGCAGGTATCAGGGGATGGTTTGAGGCCAAGGTGTGTGGAACCCATTCCTACTCAATTCAGGAATGTGGTTATGTATATGGGCAGCATCATTCCACTCTGAAGGTCTTGTGGTCGATAGGGGTCGACAGAGGTTGCTGGACCCAGGGCAAGAGTGGACCTGAGGGACTGTACATGAGCTAGCCTAAAAGTTGGTCCTGAGTGTCATTGTGGCCTTAAGAGATGTTGCAGGATCGCTGCTCGCTCACAGTCTAATTTAGTCATTTGTCGTTTGTAGGTGATCCTCCTGGTGGCGCGGTGGATCATTCTACTGGGAGACCTGTATTTTGAGGGATCGCAGAATGTGGATTCATGCTCATTGTCCTTAGAGGGGTCTCAAGGCCCAGGATAGCATGGGCCCCTTTCATGGTGCATCACACTCTTGCGACGCCTCTCCCTTAGGAAGGCCACCACCTTCTTGCGGAATGAAGGAACCAAATACAAACGGGGGCACCCCTTCCCCTTGACCTTCATGTTGGACAAAGAAACACGGGTATTCACAGGTCACGGTGTAAGCAGCGGCGTTGTCATTGCTGAAGCGCTGTCATCGGCAGACCCAAGGATGAGGTGCAAGACGGGGCAATGCAGTGTGCGGGGCCCACAGGTCACGGTGCAGGCAGCGGTGTCGGTTAACGATCTGGAGCTGATGGCACTGGCGTCAGTGGGCCACAAGTGGTGTCCTCAGGTCACGGTGTAGGCAACAGTGCCGGTGACGGTGTTGCGTCATCGCCCGGGATACGAGGACGGCGGTGTGAAGCGAGGCGATGTGGATTGCAGTGCCTGCAGGTCACGGTGTAAGCAGCGGCTCAGCGGCAGCAGGGGTGAGACTGAGGTTGCGGTGTGAAGTGTGGCAGGGCCCTCTGCTGTGCCTTCAGGTCACGGAGCCAGCAGCAGTGTCTCTGAAGGCGTTGAGCTACCTTTTTCTTCTGTGACAGCTAAAACATCCAGTTACAGAAGCTGGTACCCAGAAGATGTTAAAGTCTTTGATTTCCCTGAGACTTCCAAAAGGAGGCAAGCTCTACATCAAGCCCATGGAGATACTTAGAATTCGGAAAGAACAGTCCAGTCCTTTCCCTGCCGAAACAGAAGCACCAATTGCAGGCCAAGCCAGCAAAGCACGCAAAGAGGTAGTCTCTCCTCACAACACGTGCATCTCTTCTTTCTGGCAGGCTCCATAGTCCAGCAGTTATCTAAAGTTCTGGGGTCCAGGCCCCAATATTTATACCACATTTTCCTTTGAAGTTGGCACAAACAAAGTTTCACTGGCAAACATAATCCAGTTCTGCCTAGCTCAGGCCAGGTACACTCTTACTGCTGCTGAAGTAGCTGAGATCAGGAAGGCGAGGAAGGCTTTTACGTCAGAGGCCTGAAAGATAGCCTGTGCTAATGAAGATCAGGCATGGGTAAAACTACGTCAAGCTCTAAAAACAAAAGAACCAGCGAGACTTTGGAACCTTGTTAAAAAAAGTCTAATCTAAACATGCGAAAATAGTCTCCGGCTGTGACAGCTCCCAAGTGGTTGGAATATATCCTCAATTTGTACAACTCTGGAAAAATGGAAGATGATCGGGAGGTTCAAGAAGATGAATTAGTTAATTGTCCAAGTTCCATCAAAAGTCTATCCCCCTGGGGTGAAACAATAATTGTCCAGGACTCAATCAAGCATATTTTGGCATCTTTTTGAGCTGTGAGAGCTCCTGGTCCGAATAACATCCCTACAAGAATATTTTAAAATGCTATAGACGAATGGGTCTCACTTCTTAATCCCCCTTTTAAAAATTGCTTAATGGTGAACGCAGTGCCGGATAGTTGGCGGGGTGCTATACACACGCCAATACACAACAAGCATTTGCAATGCAATAGGTCTCGCATTTACGAGAGTTTCAGCTATTGGCATTGTTAATGACAATGCCTTCTATTTATGTGTTTTAAAACATAAATAAAAGGCATTGTCATTTACAATGCCAATAATCTTAAACTCTCGCAAATGCGAGACCCAGTGTACTGTAAATGCTTGTTCTGTTTGGTTATTGATCCGAGTTTTAATCAGTAATTGAAATGAAAATATCTAAGTGAAAGCGTTTTTTTTTTTAAATGGGTGAGGAGAAGCAATGGGACAGAGCAATGTGAAGCGGGCAGTAGAGACGTCGCAGGGGTGTGGAGAAGCAATGGGCAAGAGAGGAGAATGCGGGTGAGAAGGAGAAACATTGGGTGAAAAATTAACCTCAAGCAGGCAGGGAGAAGTGCACAGGTGTGAACGCATGGGTGGGAAGTACACAAGGAGAAGTGCTACATCGAGAGGGTGGGGAAAAGCACATGATGACAGAGTCAACACGGAGCACCTCGGAATAGAAGTACACGAGGGGTACAGTTGGAAAAAGCATGCGCCCTCATGGAGTGCTTAACCAAAAAGAACAAGAGGCATGTTAACATCATGTCAGATATTTATTAAAATGTTGTTATTGTTTTTTTTCACAAAAGGAGTTCATACCGTAGAATACTGAAAACACACATCAGTACCTATAAATATTAGATTTAAACACATGTAGAATTTGTGCTTAACACAGGTTGCAGCAGTGAGACCCTCTTAGACATTCAGTGGGAGTGACGCACTGGTAATGTACCGAGTCACGGTGGTGCTTGGGTGTGATGCTCAGCAGAGTTTGCAGCACTGAGACTCTCTTGGAGGTGTAATGGGCCGTAGGTCCAGTGAGAGACTTTTTGAAATCCCTGCTCACGATACTGGAACGGTATTGCACTGGTGTTTCTAGACCAGCGGTGCCCCCTGTGTGCTCTGTGCTTCAAGGTGCACAGCACAGGCTCGTCTGACGTGCCATCGAGCACATGCAATGAGATGGGGGCCTCTCTGTGCAGATGTGACCCTTTCTGGCCAGGTTTAGCACCATTCAGCAGCACTGCGTGTGCCACCACCATGTACTGGTGACTTCTCGTGCAAGAAGTCCCTGGCACCATCGTAGGGTTGGCTTTATTGTGAGCCCTGGCATCTGTCTGTCTGCAGCACGTGACCCGGGCACTCACCTGTGCCCTGCAGCTGCTGGCACCAGAGGTGTCTGTGTACTTACTGGGCGCGGGGCACGTACCTGGCGCTGGCACTGCGAGCTGTGCCCCATGAATATCTGTTTCTACGTCAGGCATCCCATAATTTCACACTGGCTGCTGAGAGATGAAATGCTGCTTCCTGGTTCAGAGACAGGGCACACGCATGAACACACACACACACACACACACACACACACACACACACACACACAAATGCACGCACCCATGCACACATGCATGCACACACTAACGGACCCACGAGCACACAAAGGCACACAAACAGCCAGAAGACGAAGGACCACTCACTAGCAGACACGTGCACACACGCAATTAGGGCACACAAAACATATTTATACATTGGTGCACACAAAACACACCTGGAAACATGCACACACACACCCAGACAGAAACATGCAGAGAAATACACACACCCGAGCGCGTATACAGAGGGAGAGGCAGGCAAGTGTGCACACCACTGCTGCACACACACGCGCACACCTTCACAGCACAGCTCCAGTGCACGAAGGTGCTTTTACATGCACTCGAGAGATTTATTTTATGTTTTCTACAGAGTGAAGTTCCACCGCTGACAACAGAGGATTCCTCCGAAAGTGAAATGGTTAAAGCAACACTTGCCAGGTAAATGAACTTTCCAGATAGTTCCAGTGGTATGCAACACTCTTACCGATTGTGGTCGTGGAGGAACTCGTCTACACATGAACTTCAGATACATCATGGCGTGTTCATGAAAGCGGCCTGTTTGGGAATCTTCTGAAAGATTCACCGTGCGTGGCGCTAGCTGTTTCTCTCCTTCCCCGAGCCACACATTCGACACCAACAGGAGGGTGGTAACCAGTGCTGGAAAGTAGGGGAAACTCGCCGGAAACTGGTTCTAGTACCAACATCTGGGCCGGATCCCCATGGACGTATGCTAATGCTGAATTTGCCCTGCTGTGGCTATGTTTATGTGCAATGGGGGCTCAGGACCACTCGGTTGGCGCAGCAATCTGAGGGCGGTGCGGAAAAAGATGCTGCAGCCTGTAATTTATCCATCAAGCGGGGTGAAGTCAGACTCCCCGGGCCGCGGAGCGTCGCCGTGATCCAAAGGGTAGCATCGCCGCATGAGTCACGCCGTCCGACCGCCTCTCTGCCGGGTCTTACACGGCTCACTGCCCCCAGTCCAAGTGAAGAGGTCATAGGAGCGCCGATGAGAAGTAATGCATTGAGGCCGTGGCATCAGCAACTACCACCGTCCATCCGTATGGTACTACACAACCTTCCGTCATCATGATGTCAGCCTTACACAGCCCTGGGTCAGCGTGATGTCTATGCACTGAGGTTGTGTCATCAACAAACTACCGCCATTCACCCGTGCTGCCCTTCTCAACACCTGTCACCATGATGCCAATGAGCTGACGCTGTGATGTCATCAAACCACCGTGGTCCCTTTGTGTGCGGCAGGGCTCTGCACCGTGACATCAAAACCATTTCCGTCGCTCCTTTCAGTTTGACATATCCTGTTGTGACGTGAAATAATCTCTCACTTGGCGCGGGTAACACCTGCCTTCATGTCGTCAGAAATCCACCATGAGCCAAAACGCCAGCCACCGATCGTGGACACAAGTGCTACACCGTTTCTACCGTAGTACTCTCACAAAGCCTTCATACCATACCAATGACCTCATCATCATAATAGGTTACAGAAAACTGCGTTGCATTTCATTTGAAATAGGTTAAAACAAAAAACCCCGTCACATTCCGATACAGCAGAAATTTGATATTGTGTACATTGTTTCATAGCACTGACATACGCCATACGACTGCGTCATATTGAAACAGAAATACATCACAATGTAAAACGGCAATTCCGAACACTGCGCCACATGACTGCTGAAATTCAACATCAAGATCGCTACATCAAAGAAAATTGCGTCACACTACAACAGAAATATGGCATCACAGATCACTGTCTTACATTGCAACAGGAATACATCACAGAACTCAGCAACATTTTATATAATAGCAGAAATGCAATTCCCAATAACATGTCACTACAGAAATAGGACATCACAGAACATTGTGCCACAATACAGCAGGCATGCATCACACTGTATCATATCACCACGGAAAAACAATTCAGAACTGTGGGTCATATTACAGTGTAAATACGACATCAAAGCACAGTGAGTTACTATCTCAAAGGACAAGCATTTACAATGCAACGGTCTCGGCATTGTGAAAGTTAGAGCTATTGGCATTGCTCTTGACATTATTTTTGTTTATGTTTTTGTTTTTAAAACATTTAAAGAAACGGCATTGTCATGAGCAATGCCAATAGCTCTAACTTTAACAATGCCGAGACCGTTGCATTGTAAATGCTTGTTCTACTCTCTAACAATCGGCACAGCTGTGGCCAAGCAAGCGCCCCCTCCCACGACATTTCCTTCCAAAGAAATGAAATCGCTGCCGTACTAATCCGGGGTGCTTTCGTTGAATTGCAAAGTAACAGACCTCTAGTACATTTTCAATATAGTTTCCTCCGGATACATAAAAATCCTTATCAGTCAAACTGATTGACACCCAAACTTCAATAAAGTAATGTAACAAAAAAACAAACCAAAGTAATTTGTGAATCCAAGGCCGTTAAATCTTTCTTCCGTCCCCAGAAACTTTTTGCAGCCCGATTCTAATAGCCGATGGACACCGGATTTATGTATGTATACACTACATATGTGTGTAGCACCCACACGGTGTATAGGAGAGTTTTAGGCACTACAAAGAAACAACAATGCAAACAATATATATAGATTTAGTAATTTGAAGGAAGGCCCACTATGATCTATTGACTGAGCTAACGTCAGGATTTTGTTTTTGAACTCGGGCAATTGCCCTGCATCCGGGCCGCTTCTAGGCACTGTACATGTGTAGAAAATGCAAAACAAACCACGAGCGCCAGGGAGACACAGCAAACAAACTAAACCTGCGGAATTCGAAGAGTACACAATTACACATGCCTTTGTGTCTTATATAGCGCCCACATGTCTGATTTAAGGCTGCTTCAGACTGCGCGCTTTTATAGATCTATATAAAGACAGAGACGTACCAATAGCGCAGTACATAACTTACAGACCAGGAGCGAGAACTGGAATGTAAGTGCGCCCTGTCAGGCATCGCACATTAATTTACTGCTTTATGTCAGCCCAAGCGCCCACTGACAAGCCTCATAACACCAAGGACTCTTTTAGAGCAGAAAACAAGCCCACGAAGTCACCATGAATGCCCCTCCCCCCACTCTCGGCTGAATACACTCTCCCTACTGCTCAACGACTACTTCAACATGCCCCCTAACCGTACTATGCAACCCCCAAGGACAGCACCCTCAACGCGTCATCTGGCTCGCGCGGCCTCTAGCGCTGTTACCTTAGTGCGGGATGTTCTATCCCTCCGTGGTTGTTTTGAATACCTCACTGCTGTATTGTTCTGTACTCTTTTGTTGACAGTTTTGACCCACATGAATCCTCGCACGTACTTCGAGTGAACCTCCTCACTGAACATGTAAAGCGCTCCGATACCCTCGGGTCTAGCTAGCGCTATTCAACATTGAATAACAATGTTAGGCAGGATAAAGATGGATACAAAACAAGTGAGGCTAAGACAAGGAGAGTGGCATCTGTAACAAGAGAATGGGGCTGCAAGGTACCTAGAAATGAAAGCGCAAGGGACAGGCGCACAAAAGAAGGAGCTAAGGGCAGAAATAGAAGGAACTGGCTCAGAAACAAGAAAACGAAACAGGAAACAAAGGGGAGCGATTGTAGAAACAGAAAGAAACTAGGTCCTAATCGGAGAGAGGACTCTTTTAGAGCAGAAAACAAGCCCACGAAGTCACCATGACTGCCCCTCCCCCCACTCTCGGCTGAATACACTCTCCCTACTGTACACACGTCTGGGTTTAAAACAAGCCTGAGGGCACCGGAAGACACCACCGCCTTTCTCCGAGGCAGAGCAGTGCCTCAGAGAAACGCAGCGTCCTTTTCGGATCGGGGGGCGTGTTTTGCTGTTGTCTCCTCCCTGAGACTTTTCGCAAAAAACACGCCCCCCCCGATCCGAAAAGGACGGGGCATGATTGGAGTGACGGGACCTCTTCTCCAATGGCTGGCCAGCATTTACGAGGCCAGCCAATGGAGAACAGGGCAGAAGAGGGGCGGGTTCAAGCCCCTCTTCTCCCAAGTCATTAAATCTCCGGACTTCCGGTCTGCCGACCGGATGGTCCCGAGACCTAAAAAACGACACCAGGCGGAAGTCAGCAGGACTGCTTCATGCACTGCGAAGGCACGAGCCAAAGCAAACAAGGAAGTGTGGAGAAATAGATACAAGATGAAGAAAGGAGAGAAGTGAGTTAGACAGAACAAGAAATGAGTGAGGAAGAGTAACGGGCAGAGACAGAAGGTGAAAGAATACAAATATATAGAAAGCAGAATGAGGAGCAAAAGGGAAACGAAGAGAGAACAAGAAGGGCTGGGCGAGAAGGGAGGGGGGAATGCCAGCAACAGAGGAGCCCGCGAAAGTGAAAGTGATCGTGATTACGATCGCTACGGAGGAAAGACACATGGCGCTGCGCGCGTGCACGTACACGTGCACTGTAGCTTTAGGCCACGGCAGCACTTTGAAAAGCTCAGATATAAAATGTCTCTTCGAGCCTTTGACTCGCGAGACCTAAAAAGGGAGTGTGTGATAACCCTGCCAACCTCCAGCTCACTGCCCTATTGGATGTGGGAGGCAAATATTTTGCTAAGATTTTAAACAAGGAGCTAGAAGAGTGGTCCATTCTAAGGCCCTTAATTCCTATCACTCAGTCAGGCTTTAGGCGTGGGACCGGCACCGAAGACAATCTGATGATACTCTCTTTGTTGATTAAAACAGTGAACAGCAAAGAGACCCAACCATTATACGTTGCCTTGATAGACTTCAAAACCGCATTTGACAGAATGGAAAGGGGGAGACTGTGGCAGAAGCTGTCGAGCTGGGGTCTCGGTGATAATCTCTTAAGTGCCATCAGAAGCCTATATATGCATACTTGGATTAAAGTGAAAGTCACATCCAATAGAGTCACTACCCATAGAATTAAGACCACCACAGGAGTAAAACAAGGATGCATCCTTGCCCACTATTGTTTAACCATTATTTGGCTGATATGAATAAAACATTGGGAGTAGCATGTGCAGTACCTTTGGAGTTTCCAGGCCTCCATATAAAATGCCTCCAGTATGCAGACGTTACTTTATTATTTGATCATACTGCCGTGGGGCTACAGTGATCTCTGGTGGCCATAGCTTGTTATTGTGCAGAAAACAAACTTGAAATGAATTACAGCAAAATGAAAATTATGGCCTGTGGACTGAGAAACAAATGTCTGGCCAAATTTAGTTTCTCAATGAATAATGTGGTCTTGGAACAAATTACTAGCTTAAAATATCTAGGCATTTATTTTAATAATTATGGCTCTCATGACTTTCATCTTGGGTACCTTAAAGTTTTGGCTCTGTCAATGACAACGAGTTTTAAAAAACTGGTCTCCAAGATGAGCGGGCCCGACTTAATAGGCATCTGTAAAGTAATTAATGCCAAATTTAGGCCTACACTCACGTATGGCACATTGATTTTAAAAGACAATATTTTGGGCTGACTGGATAAAGCGCAATTAAGGTGTTACAGACTTCTTTTTAACCTCCCTGATGCTGCATCATTTTCCCAGCTACAGCTGGAATTTGGTCTTTTTAACCAAATATCAATACTAAAGGCTTGACTCTTAGGATATAATTGGAAGCTTAGCACTGCGGCGCAAGGGTTGTTGAAGGAAATGATCAAGTGAGGTATACAGGACAAAGCTCTAACATGGGAACCCTATTTGAGGGATGCAATGTAAGCCCTGGAGGAGGCTAACATCTCAGCTCTTAACCGCGAACCTTCTGCAAAACTGCTGTGAAAATCAGCAAGGACACAATTGAGGAGCACAGACATTCAAGTACTGTCTCGAAAAGCTCATGCAGTTTATGTGATTTATTGTTTCAAAAGCTTGGGAGAGCAGCGTATTTAGCCTCTTACATGAAACTGACAGTTCAGAAAGAGCTGTTGAGACTGAGATGTGGTCTACTTCCTCTAAAAGCTTACAATTCTGGAGGATTAAAAAGGTCTACGGAGCAGCAGTGCCGCTTATGTAACTTTAAGTAGGAATTTTTCACCCACATAATATGTGTCTGCCCTATTTTAAAAAAATGTAAGATTCTTCTGGCTAAAATCCCAATTTCATAAACTTGGCATAAAACAATGCAACACAGCTATTTCCGTATGCCTGAGTGGTGTGAGCCCACAATTATTGACTAGATGAGTAAAATTCCTCAAAGAAGCAAAAACATTATTGACTTTAGCACCAGGAAGCTCTTAGCTATCAGTGCCATCAAATACTTTCATTTGTCTGCCATTCTACATTGGGTGCTTTGACTTATCATTTTTCCAATATTTCTCTATGTATATAGTTTTAATACACTCCCTTTTATGATTAAGAATGACACTTGCAGACAGTATATTTTTAATTTTATGTGTTTGTGGAACTGCGACAACGAATGTGGTATTATTGCTGAGAGCACATTATTGTTGTTTTTTTTTCTTTACATAGTTAAATGGGCCGGGGAGTATATGCTGTTTTA
This sequence comes from Triturus cristatus, assembly GCF_964204655.1. Lineage (NCBI taxonomy): Eukaryota > Metazoa > Chordata > Amphibia > Caudata > Salamandridae > Triturus > Triturus cristatus. The sequence continues at coordinate 632,694,884 of NC_140593.1, forward strand.
TGTACTAACTTTATTCAGTGGCCTTTAGTCAAATGTAGTACTTTTTAGTAGGACACTGATTTTCCTTTTCTAAGAATTGTAGGAGATAAGCACTAGTGATTTGATAACATCTCATAGAAGTTGCCAAATGGGCTTGTTTGTAGCACCTAGCAATAGTAACTGGCTCAGTGGATATTACATTTTTTTTTTGGGGGGGGGGGGGGGGCAGCTCATATCATTCATGATTTTTAGAGATGGTTTTTATTCTTGATAAATAATTTTAAATGTGATTAGCATTGCACCTTGCACTTTAGTGTAACTGGCTTCTAACAGAGTTGCATGCTGCTATATTTATTGAATGATTAAGCTATGTATTCTTTTATTGTATTTGTGGTTTTTATATTGTGACAGTTTTTAATAACTTGAAACAATAAAAATCTTCTCTATCTCTGGAACACTGTTTTGAAATTCAGAACCTTTGGAAAACCACCAATTGGGAGTGGATCCATGTCAAGAGGCGAAGAAAAAAAGGAATTGATGGCAGTGCAAGGGGGAGCTAGGGTAGTGGAAAGCCATAACTGAGTCAGCTGGCACCATCTAGCCACACCCTGCAGCCATTGTTTTCGGATTCCATAATCCCGCCTGGAGTCTGATAACTTTCCAAAGATATTATAATGTTACTTACCTAGTAAGTATCTGTTTGTGGCATGTAGCGCTGTCGATTCACATGCTTAGCATAAGTCTAGTATTGGGCTTGTATGTGTGCAAGTTGTTTTTCTTCAAAGAAAGTCTTTCGAGTCACAAGGTAGTGTGACTCCTCTTGCTGGTAATGTGCATGGTCATTGACTCCATTGTTGGATTGTTTTCCTGCATGACGAGTGAGGACAGAATGTTAAGTAAAGGGTAGTATAAGACAATATCCATGCAAAAGGAGTTTGTTGAGCAATAGTGAAAATAACAGTAAAAAGCACAGGTGACCAGGGAGGAGGATGGGCCCATGTGAATATACAGCACTACATGCCAAGAACAGATGCTTACTGGGTAATTAACATTTTCCGTTCAAGGCATGTGTCGATGTAGATACACATGCTTAGCATAGAATGTAAAGCAGTTTTCCTCAGTAAGAGCTGGTTAACCTGTGAGAGTTAAAGTTTTTCAAATAGTGTCAGTAGGACTGCTTGACCCACATTGGCATGTTGGCGTGTCAGTACATCTACCAAGTAATGTTTTGTACATGTATGCAGGGTAGACCCATACAGCTGCTTTACATATATCAGCTATAGGTATGTGTCCCAGGATTTCCATTGAAGCTTCTTTTTTTGCGATTGGAGTGAACTCTAGGAGAAATGGGTAAAGTTATTTTAGCTTTAGCATAGGATGTTTGCATGCATTTAACAATCCAGTGTGCAACGCCTGGTTTAGAAATGACCCTTCCCTACATGAGAGCTCTTTTTACATCTAAGGTATGAAGAGCCCTTTCTGAATCTGAATCAGGTTGGGGAAAAAGATTAAGATGGAATTGTGATACCACCTTACGAAAAACCTTTGGGTTGGTACGAAGTGCAACCCAATCCCTTCGTATTTGGAAGAAAGCTTCTAAAGAGAATGCCTGAAGCTCACGGACATGTCTGAGTGTAGTGAGAGCAATTAGGAATGTTACCTTCCAGGACACAAATTGGAGGGGGCAGGAGTAGAGGGGTTCAAATAGTGGGCCCATTAATCTTGGTAATACAGATTTGAGAACCCATGTGGGAGCTGGTGAAGCTCGAGGAAGAATGACTCTTAATCCCTTCTAGGGAGGTTTTGAGAACAATCCTGAATAGGGAAATATGTTGCCTATTTTGAAGAAATGCAGCTACTGCTGTTAGGTGTAGCTTTACAGATGTAAAAGATAAACCAGAGCTATGTAAGTGAAATAAGTATCAGACAGTGTCCTGTACTTTAGCTCCTGAGGGATCAATGTGTTTACACAGACAATTGTGAACAAGTCTTTTCTATTTGGCAGCATAACAGGTCCAAGTAGTAGGCCTGCCTGCCTCTTTTAGAATAATCATACATTGCTAAGGGAGATAGAGTAAGCTAAAATCTAAGACTTCAGAAGCCAGATTGCAAGATGTCTGATTTCTCCATGATTTTGTGTGAGAAGGTCCTGCCTGGTCAGTAGTGCTTCGTGGGGAACTACTGACATTTTAAGAAATGGGGCGAACCATGGTGCTGTGCCAATAAGGGAGTCACCAAGATGAGGGTGAGAGATGTCTACGAAAGCTTGCGAACCAGAAATGGAAAGAGTGGGAAAGGTGGAAAAGCATAAGCAAATATCCGAAGCATCCATCATGTATTGCCATTGGACTGTGGGAATCTGGAGGCAAAGTTTGGGCATTTTGTGTTTTCTGCTGTGACGAAGAGGTCTATTTGTGGTTATCCCCAATGTTGAAAGTATTGTAGGAGGAGTTTTGGGTGGAGTTCCCACTTGTGGACTTGTTAGTGTCTCCAACTAAAGAGATCCGCAAAATTGTTGTCCACTCCTGGGAGATATTCTGCTAACAGGTTAATATTTTATTGGACAGCCCACTTCTAAATAACCTGGGCTAACTGGGAAAGTTGCAGGGACCTCGTGCCCCCCTGCCTTTTGGGATAATACATGGCTGACATGTTGTCTGTCTTGATGAGGACTACCTTGCTAATTAGGATGAGGAAGGAAGGCTTTTAGAACTAGGTGAGCAGCTTGTATCTCTAGGAGATTTATTTGGAGATCTCTGACTGGGTGTCCAGTGGCTCTGGGTAGGAAGATATTGGGAACTTGCTCCCCATCCTGTAAAGGAGGCGTCCGTTGTTACTGTCCTCTGTGGAACAGGGTCTAGAAGAGACTGTCCCTTTATTAGACAGTTTGTGTTCCACCACTGCAGAGAGTTGCAAGCTTGACAGACAATCAACACTAGATGTTCTAATTGACCCTCTGCTTGAGTCCAACATTGCGATAAACACTCCTGCAACTGACGTACAAGTTACTTAACTTCGGTAACGATGTATCTGGTAGAGACGATTCTAGACGCAGATTCCTTAACGTAGAATTATCCCCAGGCGTGAGACTGGACCCGGAAAACTTTCTTGTCCAGCATCTCTGCGCGCCGGGGGTCTGTACCATTCGAATCCGCCCCGACGTCCTTCGAAGCGAGCGTGACGTCAGCGAGGTCACATAAGCCCTACCCCGGCGCGCTGACGTCAGTTTGCTTCGGAGAACTTTTCCGCGCCACAACGTGGAGCCATCACAACAAAACTGAGGAGGGCATGGCAACAGTGTGCAAAAAAGACAAAGAAACAAAATAGAGGAAAACAAAAGGTGAGAAAACTTCACTCGGTGGCACTAAGGCACCAGAAGGCGACAACAGCAGGCCAGAGCAGGAAAAGAGCAGAGCACCACTATGAGGAACAAGTGTGCAAACCAAGGCGAGAGCACCAAGTGGCAGTAAAGCACCAGAAGGTCAGAGCAGCAAAGCCAGAGCAAGAAAAGTGCAAGCACCACTCCGTGGAACCACCTCGCAAGCCAAGGCGAGAGCCACCCTAGAGGCACAAGCATGTGAAGCGCCGTGACCGAAAGAGAGAGGGACGGTAACCACCACCACAAAGGGAAGGGCCACAAGCCCGGAACAGGGAAGCAACAGCAATCCACCCCCAAACTACACTGCCAAGGATTGCCACACCTCCTGAAAGTAGTAGGAGGTCAGAGGATAGGTAAACCATCTGCAGACCACAGTGCCAAGGAAGGCCATAAGCCCTGAAAGGAGTGGTTCAAAGGACAGGTAAAAGAACCCCCAACGAAGAAGATCAGGTGGGGAGCAGAAACTCTAACAACAGAGAGAAAGAGCAAAAGTAGGCCCACACGCCCGAGAAAAACCATCCGGAGGGATGACTGACCGGAAGAAAACGAAGAGGACAACCACAGACGACAAGCCACCCATAGGGAGGCGACTGAAGAAACCCAAGCAGAGGGTCCTTGCAGAACAGGGAGGAAGGGCGGGTCGTGAAGGAATCTGCGGCTAGAATAGTCTCTACCAGATACATCGTTACCGAAGGTAAGTAACTTGTACATCTGATAGAGACTACTAGCCGCAGATTCCTTAACGTAGAATAGATACCCTAGCCATACCCAGAAGGGAGGAGGGCCTGCGAGAGAGCCTTCCCTCCAGGAGAGACACAGAGCCCCAGCAGGGGACATGTCACAGGGACAAGAAGGGAAAGGCCAGGATAACCTAAGACCAACCAAGGGAGACTGCCCAACAACCCGCAGGGGCAGACAGCGCCCGAAAAGCCTCAAGGAACACAAGGACCACCTCAAACCCTAGGGAGAAGAGGTCCACCAGAAAACAAAAACCAGGGAAGCCAGTCCCCCCCGGAACACCAGACAGAGGACCAAGTCGGACAGAAGCGCAAAACCGCTACAACGCGATGGCGCAGACATCAGGCCAGACTAGGCTAGAGACACAGCGACCCAAGAGAAGGATGGACCGGGGCGCAACACAAGCCACTCTAAAACAATCAGCAAGAAGATCGCACCTGCGATATACCGTGATGCCACGGAGAACAGAAGCCCGAAGGGTGACCACACCTCCCCAGCACATGATAAGAGCTATGTAATAGCTACCATTACGCCACATAGGGCATGTTACGTCCGAAGAACATGGGAACCCTCTTAGGAAAAAGTTTCCACAGCAGAGGACAAACAGAAAGACCTGCGGAGAAAACCGCAGACGGCTTGCCAATCAGCCAATAAAGAATACTCAGAAGGCTCAATCTCAGGGCCTACACGGCTTACCAACAGCCAACCCACAAGTCAAAACAGGGCCAGACCAGCAGCCAACAGCACCAAAGTCCTAACAAAAGGACCTGAAGGCACATTAACCACACAGAACACACAACCGGGGCGACGTGCTACAAGGCCCCAGGAAAACAACGGAAGAACACATCCCAAAACACAGACACTGAGGAGGAGGAGGAGGAGGAGGGGGACGAAGCCCCACAAGAAACCTCTGAATGGCAGAATCCGCCGGGGCGTGGCACAAAAGAGTGCCATCAAAAGGAAGGTCCACCAACCGTTCCCTCACGTTCTCCGGGAACACACTATCCCATAGCCAGGCAAGTCGCCGAAGGGCCACGAAGAAGCCAGGGTACAACCTAGCACGTCCGAAATGTCCAGAACCGAGCGAAGAATAAAGGCAGCCAGCTCCTGACCATCCAACACATGGTGACGGAGATCAACACAGGTACCCTCCTGAGAAGCGGCAGACATAAGGTACTCCGCCGAGTCCCACAAGCAAGAAGTGGCCCTCGCCAAGACACAGAGTGTTCAGGGCCCGCAAAGCCGCGCTGGTGGAGGCGAAGATATTGCACCACCAGGAATCTAACCAGCAGGTCTCCCGTGACGGGGGAGATAACACCGATGGCAGGGAGGGAAAGGCAGTCTGTTAAAGAGGGCCCCTGGTAGAGGGGTGGAGGGAAAGAAAGACCGGGTCATGCGGCACAGGACGGTGGCGGTGCAGAAGTGTCTGAGGCACCCAGTGCCCCGTGGCGGGCCGCCCCCAAAAGAGACGTGTGGAGCGAAGCCTCAAAGGGAAGACGCAGCTCCCGACTACCAGAACCCTGATGGAGGACCTCCAGAAGATGATCCGTGGGGAAATGGGCAGCCGGATCGCCAATGCGCAAGATCCCCGCTGCCGTGGAAACTGCCCGAGCGAAGGCAGCAACGGCCTCCGTAGGGCCCCATGACGGGGAAAGCAGTCCCTCTGTAGGCGACGGCTGCAAGCTAAGGCGGCCGTCCCCAGCCCAACCGGAGGAAGGAAAGGCCAAGCCCGGAAAGGAGGAAGGGGGACCGAGAAATGGGGAACCTGAGGTCCTTCTGGCGAAGACTGCGGGTGCGGCGACGGCGAAGAACCGCCCTTGGGAGATACCGGGGAAAATTCCACGACGCGGCGGCCCGTCTCCGGAGAAGATGAAACCAACAACCGCCGAACCAAATGAAGACGAGTCAATGACCCGATGCCGGCCTGGCGCCGTAGAGTCCGCGACCGGCATCAGGTCAACGTCGACTGGTGCAGGAGATGACGCCGGAACGACCTCCACCACAAGGGGCGGCGCAGGAGACCAGAGCTGGGTCGAAGCCGGGGCGGCTAAGGAACGGTGCCGAAAAGGCATTGACTCGACCTCTGACGAGGCAGCCGGCTGCGTGGAGGGACGAGGGGGACCCGGGGACACGACCGGACCCCTAGCCGGTGCCGCCAGGGCCAGCAGCCGCCTGAGCGGCATCACCTCGGCCAAGGCGGCCGAGAGCCCAGAGGACCGAGGGGGACTCGAGGACACGCCCGAGCCCCGGCAACCTCCTGCAACACCACAGGGACCCCCACGGGGTTTGCGGCGAGGCAGGGGCACCGTGGTCCGAAGGAGGGATCCCCGAAGGGCCGCACCCCGATGACACCACATCCTCCGAACCTGGATCCTAACCTGTCGGCGCCAGAGCCGCCGGCGACGCCGCAGAAGTCCCCGCATGCGGCAAGGGATCTGCAGACGTCCCAGGAAGAGAAGGAAGAGCCAAAGAGGCCTACAAGGCCGCCGCATAGGCCTCCATCTGGGCTCTGGTCGCCCCCGTGCCAGGTAACGGCGGATAAGGTGGCGACGCGCAGACCGCACCACCCATGGAGAACCCACGCCCCCAACAGGCCAGGGACCGGGCCTCGGGGACAAACTGCGACACTTACCAACAGGTGAGCGACGCCCTTGCGGCCTGGGAGAAGGACGATGTCGGAGACGGAGGGTCTTGAAGCCATCCGCGGGGGTCCGACGCGGCGACGTCGCCTACCTGGACATGCGTGCCGAAAGGAGCTTCATCCGGCGCTCCCGCCGGGACTTCAGCTTCATTTGCTGACACGCCTCACAATCTGTGGAGTCGTGGTGCTCCCCCAAACACCACATGCAGATGGGGTGAGGATCCGTCGCCGACATCTGGCGCGTGCAAGACAAGCACGTCTTGAAGCCCAAAGGCATTCGCACACTGTTCCAAAGAAAAACGCTTAAAAGTGGAAAAAGGAGGCCTGGAGCAGGCCAGGAACACGATCCGTAACGTTGCATTTAATGGGGTTGAAGGTGAGACTTTAAGGCGTTGTTTGTAAAGCCTAGTTGATAAAGTAGGTTTATGGTGGCTTTGGTGTGTTGAAAGCGCTTTTTATGAGTCCAATATGGAAAGAAATGTATGCTATAACTGCCCTTGTCTGCAGCTACTACCAGGAGACACTCGGTGTGGTAGTGACCCTGAAATGGAGCACTTTGAATTGGAAATGCTGACCATTTATTAGGAATCTTAGATATTGATATGTCAGGTGAATAGGAATATGAAAGTAGGCACCTTTGAGGTCAAGTGCGGCCATGAAGTCGCCTTGTTTTAACAATGGTATGATTTCTTGAAGACTAGCCATGTGAAAGTTCTCTGACAGAATATATTTATTTTGAGGTTGGTCTGAGGGACCCATCATTTTTGGGAATAAGGAAGTAAAGTGAGTAACCACCTGTATCCTGTTGGTGGAGTGGAACAGGTTTTATAGCTCGTTTTATTTTTTTAGGATAGCCTGTACATCTTCCAAGGGCAACTGCTGATGATGTGGGGAAAGTGCGTTTGGGAGGTTGAATGTTGGGAGGTGTGGAAGTGAGAGCCAGACAATAACCATGTTAGATAATATCCAACATCCACTGGTCGGAGAATATATTCTGCCAGGTGGGAAGGAATGCTTGTAGTCGACCCCCGACAGGTGTTGCGAGATCGGGGGGAATGAATGGGGAGTCGGGGCCTTTTGATGGTGGCGGATGGTTTTGTAAGTCTGCCCTTGCCTCTACCTCTGGAGTAGTTACCCCTGTATAAGCCTCTGTAGTAACCCCTGGACGAGTTGGTTTATGTTTAAGTCTGCTGAGATGAAGTGGAGGTTTCAGGGGAGGTGGGTTGGAAACCTCCACGGTAAGAGAAGCGGTGAAAGGAGCCACAATAAGATGGTGTCTGCAGGTCTCCCATGGCCTTAGCTGTCTCATCTTTTTTAATTTTCCCCAAGGGCGGTATCCAATTGAGAACCAAAAAGATGTTCCCCAGCAAATGGAAGAGCCAAAAGGTTTTGTTGTACTTCAGGTAAAAACCCGGCGATCAGAAGTCGAGCATGCTTGTGTAATAGTATGCTAGAAGTTATTCCTCTATCTGCAGTATCGGCAGCGTCAAGTGCACACAAAATTGTAGTATTGGATATTAATTTAACCTGAGGCAATTTGGTATGCCCTTTTTATGTTAATCTGTGAAGTGTTGGGATTATCTCCTCCATCTCATTTCAGTGAGCCATATCGTATATCGAGAGGAAGCAGATAGAAGTTGTGATCAGTCATTGACTGGCGAATTGGGTGGCCGCTGTCTTTCCCTCTATATCAACTTTTTTACTCTCCATATCTGTAGGAGGTGCTTCACGCGATGTTTGCGAATTGGTCCTTTCACGTGATGCTGCCACAACCGAAGAGTCTAATGTAAGCTGACCTTTGAGCTATATATTGTGTCATTAGGTGATGTCGTATATTTTTTTAAACGACCCTTGGCGTTATGACCTAGATCTGACCGGGTCATTGAAAATGTCAGTGGTGTGGCGGAGCATAGCCTTGAGCCTGGGCAAGTATTGTGAGGAGCGTTGTGCAGAGTAGAATGTTTTGAATACAAAAATCCTCCTCTAGGGGATTTGTATGTACTGCACCTTATGGAAGGTGGCACCTCTACTAGAATGTAATGAACCTTCCAGGGACCATGGTGCAGGGGCAGCTGGTGAAGCCAGTGGTGAGGGAGTATGGTGTGGAGCAGGTGTAGGGGGTAGGCTGATATGTACAGGGCTTGTGGCCTTGTCCATCTTCTTTGTGTGAATGGTTTGAATTAGAAAATGTAAAGCCTCCTCAAAAGAAAGTTGTCTCTTGGATGGCTGAGCACCAGTGTGGGGGCTCGTGTAATGATATGTCTAGTTTCAGGGTGAATCGTGATGTGCTTCTGTCTAGAGACAAGTACATCTTGTAGTTGCAGAAACCCAGGTTTCATAGGCTCCAACCCACATGCTGATTTAGAGGGTGAAAAGGTTTTTGGCTATGATGCAGACTTTTTCAGTGCAAAAGCTTTCGGCTCCGAAGTTTGACTTGGCTCAGAGGCAGATTTTTTCGTGCCGAAATGGGGCTCGGTGTATCCAAAGTAGTCGGACAGTGCCGACCATGGCCAGAAGGCAGTGGTGGCCTGGCAAGTGCTTTAAGTCTCTCTGGGACAGTCTGTCGACCCTTTGTGGTGCTTTGTTGTGGTCATTGTAGAGGTGGTGGAGGCACATTACTCACGGCTGGTTGAGGTGAAGGCAGGTCATCCAGCTCAATGTCAGGTCCGGAGCTATCGTCGTGGTAGAAGGCCTCTTCATCTGCTGCTGATGCTCGTGCGTGAATATCTTCCTGGAGTTCCTTGGGTCTGAAGAGGTTGGGTGAGTCTTCCACACTATTTCGAGATGTCGAGCACTACAGTCATGAGTCTTCTTGGACCTGGCCTCGTGTCCGAGGAAGAGGGACAAATTAAACACCCGATGAAGGTTGGTGCGAGGAAACTTCGCATGACACCGATGACAAAATCGAAAAGGTGTCCATTCCTTCACCAAAAGGACATGACGCGGATGGAAAGCCTTCAGGATGAAAAACAGCACCCTGAAAGGGCGAAGGCCAACGAGCGGCCGTGGTCAATGCGAGTTGCCCTGACAGTGATAAAGTCATTGTACCGGAGGGAGTGAAAGAGGACCGTGATCGAAAACAATACAATGCATTTATAGAGAAATTGCAGAACAGAGTGTGTGTGTGAAGTAAAAAAGTGCAGTTAAAGCTAGGAACTGTAATAATATGTTGCTTTGGATTGAAATAATTAAATGAAAAGAAACCAAAGTTTATAGGGATGTTATAGTTAGGTGAATTTCACTGGTTTTGTTATTTTAAAATAGCATGTGTTAACTGACATTTTCAGATATGCTGTGCTGTCCAAAAACGGTGGGCTCTGCCCTTTTATGTTGAAGCCCCCTGGGTTAAGTTAAGGCCCAGGGATTTAGCAGTTTGTTTTGATAGATTTCTGTGGTTGGGAGCATGCATGGAGCCCCACTTCCCCAAGCCTTCTGGAGTCCTGGGGGACCTCACCACCCGGATAGGAGAAAGCCCGCCCTCCTCATCGAGCTCTAGTACAGTCTTAGGGACCCCATTCTCGGGGGCCAAATACTTTTTGGGAGGGAGAAGGGCATGGGCTGCAGTGCTCGCCAGCCCCACAGGCTTGACTTATGTCTTTCGCTTCCAATGGAAATAAGTAAAGCTACTGCCGTGCCGGAGCAAACATTTTCTTTTGGTCCCTGCCCGCAAGGGTTTAAGTTATAGTTACTTTAATTAACTAAAAGAACAAGTTACTTACCTTCAGTAATGATACATTTGTAAGAAACATGAGTTAGTTATAGATTCCTTACCTTAGAAATACCCAAGATGTCAGACTAGATCTGGAAAGTTTATCGTCAGCAGTACCCCTGCGCGTAGGAAGGTGGCGTCGGTCAACTCCGCGTGCGTCATCATGGTCGCCAAGATGACTTCGCGGTAGCTACATAGATGCCACCCTCGCGCGCGGACTTCAGTTCTGTACACGACTTTCCACGCCAGAAGCACAGAGCCATGCAAGACACTGACCACTGGTGCACAAAACTAGAGCCCCGAAAGAATGTCCTTAACCCTAGGAGTCAGTTCGCAGAATGGGGAGGATGTGTGGGGCGGTAAGGAATCTATAACTAACCTATGTTTCTTACAGATATATCGTTACCGAGGGCAAGTCTCCGGACTTTGCTGTCCAGGCAGTAGTGTTTCATAAACGTGTGCAGCGATACCCACGTAGCGCTGCCAGATAGAAGGCATTCAGGGGGACTCCTAGTCCCAAAGCAGTAGTAGCTTCTGTCGCCCTGGTGGAATGGACACGCAACCCCCACTGGAGGCTACTTCTTAACCAAAGAATAGCACATAACGACCCACCTGGAGATGGTCTGTTTGTGCACGGCTAACCTTTCTTAGCGCCCACGTTACCAACAAAGAGCTAGTCAACCACCCAGAATTGTTTGGTGGGATCCAAGCAAGTTTTGGATCCAGACTGTGGAGCCTCTCTTCCTCTTTCGAAGGATGCGGTGGCGGAAAGAAGGTGGGCAAAGTGATGGTTTGGCCAATGTGGAAAGAAGTAACCACCTTGGGAAGAAAGGAAGGTCTAGTTCTAAGGACAACCTTGTCCGGATGGATAGTCAGAAAGGGAGGCTTGGAAGACAGAGCTTGTAGCTCATTCACCCTGCGCGCAGAGGTGATTGTGAGAAGTTGGTCTGGTATATGCTGTCCACTAATTAAAGTGGGCACCTTGCACCAGTCCAAACAACCCTTATTGATGATTAGGTTAAAGACAACCTTTATTGAAAGCTATCCTAGTGGTAGGTATGGAGAGCAGCCTTCAGGCTAAGTCTGGAATGAATGTAAAGCAGCTTGTTTTACCACATCAGAACCTCCTGAATGACCACATGAAAGGAGAACCACACAAGAGATATATCAAATATATGTATTTATTACTAAACACTCTCTACTAACCTCTTTATGAGATTAGAGCACAAAGCACACAATATTAAATCACTAGAACCACAGTAAATAGCACAACACACAGCTGGCTCCAGGGGGAGACCGAACCATATACTAAGAAAGTGGCATAACAACCAAGACTTAACTAAACACAGTGCCTAGAGCACGTAGAATCGCTGGGACCCCAAGGAACCACCCAAAGTAGTGACACAGGGGACCCATGGAGGACGGGTGCAGTGTGTGAACACAGGCGCGACCCCCCTTATACCTCTATGGGCAAGTCGCGGGTGGAATTTTAGAGATTAAGGAAACTTCGGAGAGAACTTTAAGCAAATCCTTTCAAACATAGAAGGTTCTAAGGCCAGCACCCTTGAGAGTACCAAGGTACCCATGTTACCTATCCCAGAGGAGCCGGGTGCATAGGGGGTCAAGTGATGTCGGAAACCTTCGTCGTTTTCAATGGTGTGATGCAAAGAAGTGCTGCTGCCGGGAAGGTGAAAAGTATCCGGTGGAATCCAAGCCTGGATCCAAGGTGAAAAGAACCTGAAAGCAGAGGGGACAGAGTCAGGGTGACCAGGGGCACGATAGACGAATGCCCAGCGATGTCAGGTACTTCAGGTGAGAAGATGCGATGCTTGACTCTGCAGCCACGGCGACCAGGACACGTTGACGACGACCAAAGTCCGGAGGTGATCTGTCCCACGAAGGATGTCGAGTGCTGGGGTGTCAGTGTCCGGATCGAACACCAACAAGCCTTGGCAACAACAACCCACACGGGCAAAGGAAATCAGCTTCGGTCAGGACCAGCAAGGTCCTGGGGACTCTCCAAGCTATGGGGAGTCAGGGCACGTCTGGAGCAACCAGGAAAGTGCACAGAAAGTCAAAGTTACCTTCACAGGGATCCACAGGTCGACGGACCAGGGATCTCTAAGGGACCTCGAGCTGAATCAAAAAATACCAGCCCACTGAACACTCGTGGAGTGTAAGCCGGAAATCTTCGATGGAAATACTGCTCGGGGTCAGGACTACACGTAGTCCAAAGCACAGCCTCAGGGATCTCCAAAAAACATATACTGCCACAAAAGTACGCGGTGCACAGGGGTTCGGGTTGCACGGTCCTCATGAGAGATACGAGCCTCAGAATTGCTGAGAGCACAGATCAACCTCAGAGACCTCGGGTACCCACCTCCTGTGTTGCAGAAATCTTCGGTGTTCTCAGGAGCTCGGAAGATGCAAACCGGTCAGCTGCGTTAAAGGTGCCTGCCTTGCAGGGGAGTAACTCCTTTACTCCGAGGGAGATTCATCAGTCATCAAGCGTAGTGTAGATCATCAAATTACTTGGTTTCTGTAGCAAATTTTAGTCGAGGTAAAATCTATAGTCCTGTAGTCAGGGTTCCTACTTTATACCCAAAGAAGGGGTGTGACAAACTCTGAGGACCCACCTATCGGAGGGTCAGGACCGAGGGGTGGCTACAGCCATGTCCAGTTTCGTGCCAGAGCAGGAGCAAATGGCTCCTGCAACTGGTTTGAGCTGGACTATGCACAGGGACACCAAATGCGCCCCCAGTGCATACTTTCTGTCACTCTCAGAGTGCAACCACCCAGCACCTGTACACTAAAGCCTGTCTGGGAGGTGGTCACACCTCCCTGTGACAGGAAACCTATTGTCAGGCCTTCCCCTGCTTGAGCTTGGCTCAGCAGCAGGAGGGCAGACTCTTGTCTGTGTCTGGCAGCATCCATTTTTTAATGCCCAGATAGAGAAAGCTGGTACCGGGTTTACCGGTGTTTCACATAAGTCCGTCTAGGAGGGTGGAATCATACCTCCCCCACCAGTTACTGGCGGGGAGATATGATTCCAAGGTGTTTGACACCAAACACAACATGTTTTCGTGCAGCCGTTTGAAAGTTAGCATTTACCGCAAAGTTATAATGCACTTAAATATATATGGTTGGCTGCATCACAAACAACCCTGGAAAATAGGTACTGAAGGCTGCAGAGGGGCTCTGCTCATGCATGGACACCCTCTCACACAAAACCCAGCACCCTGCCATCAGGATGGATAAGGCTTGCCATAGGGGTGACTGATAGGTTTATATGTGTAGTAATTTAGGATAGATATAGTGAACCTATATCTAAGTAAGGGGTGCATGCACCACCTTACACAGGCTGCAGTAGCAGACCTGTGGTGCCATTTTGAATGGTCTCTCAGGGGTGGCACAATACATGCTGCAGCCCCTGGGAGGCCTCTGGGGTACCTAGGCCCTGGGGACATAGTGTACCATATACTAGGGACTTATAATAGTACCCCAGAATCCAGTCTGGAGTGTACCTAAAGTGCATGCAATCAATTTAGAGGAGAAAGCAGATAGACTTGGATCCTGAATAGCAGGATCCCAGTCAGACTCAGACCAAGTCGAAAACAGTGATACATCAGCAAAAAGTGGGGGTAACCATAAGAAGGAGATCCGACTCTCCTAAAGTGATGGCCACCAGAAAAGCAGTTTTCAAAGTGGGAAGTCTTAGAGGACAGTTATGTAGTGGCTCAAAGGGAGCGCACATAAGACATGTCAGAACCAAGTTCAAGTCCTACTGGGGCATTACGAAGGGAACAGGAGGAAAAAGATGAGTAATGCCCTTAAAAGGGAACTTGAAAAGAGAAGGCTGATCAGGGAGCCTGAGGAAGGCTGAAATGTCCGAGAGGTAGCACTTAAGAGTGCCCAGAGCAGAGCCCTGCTGGGCAAGAGATAAGAGGAACAAGAGAACCTCAGAAAGAGGGGCAGAAAGGGGATCCACAGCATTTGGTGTGCACCATGCCACAAATGTATTCCATCTGCAGGCGTATACTGACTTAGTGGAGGGACGCCTGGCTGCCAAGATTACATCACAGACTTAGGGGGGGAGGGTCAAACGACGTCAACTGCCGCCACTTAATCTCCAAGCAAGGAGGTGGAGGCTGGACAGGTTCAGCTGGAGGACCATTCCCTGCTGCTGCGACAGAAGATACTCCCGAAGAGGCAGTCTGATCAGAGGATCGATGACCATGTTGAGCAGCTCGGGATACCAGACTCTTCATGCCCAATCCAGAGCCACAAGAATGACCTGGGTCCGGTCGTGCTTCATCTGCTTCAGCACTCTGGGCAGAAGTGGTATAGGCCGAAAGGCGTATAGAAGACCGCAACTCCACTCGCTAGGAAAAGCGTTGCCTAGCGAGTGCCACCTTGGAAATTCCAACACGCAAAATTGCTGAAATTGTGCGTTCTCTTCTGTGGCGAATAGATATAACCTAGGCTCTCCCCACTGCTGAAAGAGACCTTGCACCAACCTCCGAGTGAAGACGCCATTCGTGATCCATCATGCACCTGCGGCTGAGTTAGTCCGCCCTGGTGTTCAGTGAACCTGCTAGGTGTTGAACCACCAGGGATATGCCCTGCCAGGTCCAGAGGAGGAGGGTCTCTTGATATAGGGCCCATGACCCCACCCCGCCTTGTTTGTTTCAGTACCACATGGTGGTTGTGTTGTCCGTGAACACCTACACTACTTCCCTGACAGAGGGAAGAAAGGCTTTGAGGGCAAGACGGACCGCCCGAAGCTCCAGAAGGATGATGTGGAGCCCGGACTCCACCGGAGACCACTGACTCCGCCTCTCCCATGTGGCCGCCCCATCCCAGAAGGGATGCGTCTGTCACCACTGTGTGTTCTGGTTGGGGAATGGAGAGGGATCTAATGTGGTCTCAATCCTGGATCCTGAGCCACCACTGCAATTGTCGTGCAGTGCCCTCCGCGATCTGAATACAATCAGACAGATTCCCCCGATGTTGTGCCCATTGTAACTTCAGGTCCCATTGCAGAGTCCGCATATGCCACCTGGCATGATCTACCAGCAGGATGCAGGAGGCCATGAGGCCCAGCACCCTCATGGTCATTCTGACTGATACCCGGGATAGAGGCTGAAAGATCGGAATCATTGCCAGAATATACCGGACTCGCTGCTCGGGAGGATACGCCCGAAACTGCGTTGTGTCCAGAACCGCTCCGATTAAAAGGAGTTTCTGAGAGGGAGTCAGGTGTGACTTCGGCACGTTGATAGTGAACCCCAGCAAAAGCAGGAGTTCCGCCGTAGTCTAGTCTTGAAGTGGGAGACGACTGCCTGGGGTGAGCCCGCCTTCAACAGCCAGTCGTCAAGATAGGAGAAGACTGGAACCCCTGATCTGCGCAGATGAGCTGCGACAACAGCCATCACTTTCGTGAACACCCGAGGGGCGCTGGTAAAGCCAAGGGGGAGCACTGTAAACTGAAAGCGTTCGTGGCCTACCGTGAATCGTAGGTAACGCCGGAGGGCCGGCAGGACGGGGATGTGAAAGTAAGCGTCCTGCATTTCCAACGCTACCATCCAGTCTCCAGGGTTGAGGGAAGACAGGAACTCAGCTAGTGCCAACATTTCTCCTTCCAGAGGAAGCAGTTGATGTTCCTGAGATCCAAGATAGGACAGAAACTCGCTCAATAGCCCCCTTGGCCAAGAGAGCCGTAACTTCATGTTGAGAAGGGCCAGGTGATCCTCCGACATGCGATGGTACTGAGGTGGCATGGAGGGAGGGGTAGTCTCAAAGGGGCGGGAGTAGCCCCTTTGGAATATTTGCAAAACCCACCTGTCCGACGTGATGGTGCGCCAGTGGGGGAGGTGATGGCAATTCATGCCACCCACTGGCGATTGGTGGCCCTGAAAGGTTGGACTAGGAGGGTTTGGAGGCTGCCGCAGAAGGGGCGCTGGTGGACTGGCCTGGTCACTGGCCCCCAGACTCACGAATGTGGGGCCCACGTCCCTGGCAGCGCAGGGGCTAGACAGCTTGCGCCGGCCTGTGGCCCTGGGTGGAACATGGCGTGACACCCCTTCCGTAGCCACAAAAGGGGCAAAAAGCAGACTGTGCAGGGCAGGTGGAGAAGCCCAAGGACTTGGCCGTAGCCCAGGAGTCCTTGAAGCGTTCTAGCGCGTTGTGTGCTTTGTCTCCGAACAGGCGACAGCCATCAAAAGGCATGTCCAGCAAGGTAGCTTGGACATCCCCGGAAAAACCAGTCAACCTCAGCCAGGCGTAGCATCGAAGGGCTACCAACGTTGAAATTGTCCTGCCTAGCGAGTCGGCGCTGTCCAGTCCACATCTTATGGTGAACTTAGCTGCGTCTCTCCCCTCGGGCACTGCACAGGAGATCACGGCCCGGCCCTCCTCCGGGCACTGTGGCAGCACCTGCGCTACTGTATCTCACACAGAGCGGGTGTAAAGGCCCAACAGACATGCGGTGTTTACTGACTGCAGTCCCAAGCTGGAGAAAGAGAACATTTTCTTGCCAAGGTGGTCCAGCTTCTTGGATTCCCTATAAGGTGGTGTGTTAGGGAATGCGCCTTTGGACGTAGAGGCATGAACCACCAAGCTCTCAGGGGTGGGGTGTTGGGAGAGGAAAGAGGGTTCAACCGGTGCCGGCGGTGGTGTCGGGAATCATCATTTCCACAGCAGCCTCTGTGTTGGGCCTGGACCAGGTGCCCAAAAGGATGTCAGTAAGGGCTTCATTGAAAGGCAGCAGGGGCTCCGAAGAGTCAGCTGCCAGTTGAAGCATCTCCGTAAGGAGATTCGTCCTGACCGCCACCGTAGGTAGCTTGAGGTTGAGGGCTTCGGCTGCCCTACGCAACACCGCTGGGTATGAAGCACCCTCCTCGTAGCCATGGTAGGAGGAGACAGCATGCCAAAGTCTGGGGAGGTATCCAGACCACTGGCGTCCCCCAACTCCTCCCTCCAGTTCGCTTCAATTAACTGGTCAGCCAAAGGGTCTACAGACCCCTCCCAGTCCTCCTAACCCTCCTCTGGTTGCCAATCTGGCCTGTAGGAAACACCATAGTCCGCTTGCGTACGGCCGGACCTTTCTTTGAGCCAATTTAGCCAACAAAGAGCTGGACATCCACCCGGAACTGTTGTGTGCGGTTCAAGTAAAATGAGAGCGCACGTTTTGGGGCCAGACCGTGGAGCCTCTCTTCCTCTCTAGAAGAATGCGGAGGCAGAAAGAAGGTGGGCAAAGTGATGGTTAGCCAGATGTGAAAAGCAGCAACAACTTTTGGCAAAAAGGATGGACGGATTCGGAGCACAACCATGTCCGGATGGACAGATAGAAAAGGAGGTTTATAAGAAAGAGCTTGGAGCTCACTCACTCTCCTAGCAGAGGTGATGGCAACCAGGAAAGCAATCTTTAGAGTCAAGAGACGCAGAGGACAATTGTGAAGAGGCTCAAAGGGAGCGCACATTAAATATGTGAGAACCAGATTCAAATCTCACTGTGGCATCACAAAAGGAATAGGAGAGAAAAGGTGAGTAATGCCTTTGAGGAATCTATTTACAACAGGGGACGAGAGAGGGCTGATCAAGGAGCCTTAGAAAGGCCGAAATAGCAGAAAGGTAGCCCTTGGTAGTGCCCAGAGCAGAGCCCTGCTGGGCCAAGGAAGGAAGAAACAAAAGTACTTCTGAAAGAGTGGCAGAAAGGGGATCCACAGCCTTTGCTGTGCACCATGCCACAAATGTGTTCCACCTGCAGGCGTATACCAACTTAGTGGAGGGCCGCCTGGCCGCCAGAATAACATCACAAACTTCAGGAGGCAAGTCAAAAGGAATCAACCACTGCTCAATCTCCAAGCAAGGAGGTGGAGACTGGACAGGTTCGGGTGGAGGAGCGTCCCCTGCTGCTGCAACAGAAGATCCTCCCGAAGAGGTAGTCGGATCGGGGGATCGATGGTCATACTGAGTAGCTCGGGATACTACCATATTCTTCGAGCACAGTCCGGAGCCACAAGAATGACTTGGGCCCGGTCGTGCCTGATCTTCAGCACTCTGGGTAGAAGTGGTATAGGTGGAAAGGCGTACAACAGACCGCAACTCCACTCGTGACGAAGAGCGTCACCTAGCGAGTGCCGCCTTGGAAATTACAACGCGCAGAACGGCTGACATTGCGCGTTCTCTTCGGTGGCGAATAGATCTAACCAAGGCTCTCCCCAATCCTGAAAGAGACCTTGCACCACCTCCGAGTGAAGACGCCATTCGTGATCCATCATCCACCTGCGTCTGAGTTTGTCCGCCCTGGCATTCAGTGAACCTGCCAGGTGTTGAACCACCAGGGAAATGCCCAGATGTTCCAGCCATGTCCAGAGACACAGAGCCTCCTGATATAGGGTCAACGACCCCACCCCGCCTTGTTTGTTGCAGTAGCACATGACGGTGGTGTTGTCCGTGAACACCTGCACTACTCTTCCCCGGACAGAGGGAAGGAATGTCTTCAGTGCAAGTCGGATCGCCTGAAGCTCCAGAAGGTTGATATGGAGACGGGACTCCGCCGGAGACCAGAGGCCTCTGATCTCTGCCTCTCCCATGTGATTACCGCATCCCAGGAGGGACGCATCCGTCACCACTGTGTACTCCGGTTGGGGAAGGGAGAGGGATCTGCCATTGACCCAATGCCAGTTTATGAGCCACCTCTGCAAATGTCTTGCAGTGTCCTCCGAGATCTGGACGGACTCGGACAGGTTCCCATGGTGCTGCGCTCACTGGAGCTTCAGGTCCCACTGCAGAGCCCACATATGCCATCTGAAATAATCGACCAGCAGGATGCATGAGGCCATGAGGGCCAGCAGCCTCACGGTCTGCCTGACCGAAACCCAGGACAGAGGCCGAAAGATCGGAATCAGAGCCTGAATATCCTGGATTCGCCGTTCGGGAGGATAGACCCGAAAGAGCGTCATATCCAGAATCGCTCCGATGAATAGGAGCTTCTGAGAGGGCATCAGGTGCGACTTTGGCACATTGATGGAGAACCCCAGCAAATGCATTAGGTCGGCCGTAGTCTGGAGGTGGGAGACGACTGCCTGGGGCAATCCCCCTTTCAACAGCCAGTCATCGAGATAGGGGAAGACAGGAACCCCTGATCTGCGCAGATGAGCTGCGACCACTGCCATCCCTTTCGTGAACACCCGAGGGGTGCTGGTAAAGCCAAAGGGGAGCACGGTAAACTGAAAGTGCTCGTGGCCTTCCTTAAACCACAGGTAAAGCCGGTGGGCCGGCAGGACGGGAATATGGAAATATGCGTCCTGCAGATCCAACGCTACCATCCAGTCTCCCGGGTCGAGGGCAGACAAGAACTGAGCCAGAGTTAACATCTTGAACTTCTCCTTCTGGAGGAAGCGATTGACGTTCCGGAGGTCTAAGATAGGACACAGGCCCTTGTCCTTCTTGGACACCAGAAAGTAGTGGGAATAACAACCACAACCTACTTCTGGTACAGGATCGCGCTCGATGGCCCCCTTGGCCAAGAGGGCCACAACTTCCTGTTGAAGAAGTAGCAAGTGATCCCCCAATATGCAGTGGTACTGCGGTGGCATGGCTGGAGGGGTAGTCTCGAAGGGGAAGGAGTAGCCCCTCCATTATATTTGTAAAACCCACCTGTCCGTAGTGATGGTGAGCCAGTGGGGGAGGTGATGGCCAATCCTGTCACCCACTGGCGTTTGACGGGCCTGAAAAACTGGACTAGGAAGGTTTCGAGGCAGTGATGGCCGGGGTGGAGGTGGACTGACCCGTCCCCTGGCCCGCCTCTGCGGGTCCCGCGGCTGCGCTGAGACTGCTGCTGCGGCCTGTGGCTCTGGAGCAAACGTGTTGGGGTGCCCCTTCCGTGGTCACAAAAGTAGCGAAAAGCGGAAGGCGGAGGAGGGCGAGTGGCATAAAGGCTCAAGGACTTGGCCGTAGCCCGCGAGTCCTTAAAACGCTCCCACGCACTATCTGCCTTGTTGCCAAAAAGGTGAATCCCATCAAAGGGCAGGTCCATCAGGGTGTTCTGGACATCCCCCGAGAAGCCAGTAGTCCTCAGGCAGACATTGCGGCGGAGCGCCACTGTCGTGGAAATCGCCCTGCCCAGCGAGTCGGCGGTGTCAAGGCCACATCGTATTGTGAACTTCACCGCATCTCTCCCTTCCGCAATAGCCTTAGAGAGCACTGTCCAGGCCTCCTCCGGATACTGAGGCAGTGTAGGAAGGTGGAATACGACTGCATGGTTACCCCCACTTTTTTCATGGTTTTTTGCTGGTTTTTGACTAGTCTGACTGGGATCCTGCTAATCAGGACCCCAGTTTATCTGCTTTCTCCCTAAAATGGTTGTACATGTACTTTAGGTACAAAGTCTGTGATGTAATCTTGGCAGCCAGGCGTCCCTCCACTAAGTCGGTATACGGCTGCAGATGGAATACATTTGTGGCATGGTGCACAGCAAAGGCTGTGGATCCCCTTTCTGAAGTTCTCTTGTTCCTCTTATCTCTTGCCCAGTAGGGCTCTGCTCTGGGCACTCTTAATTGCTACCTCTCAGATATTTCAGCCTTCCCCAGGCTCCCGGATCAGCCTTCTCTTTTCAAGTCCCCTTTTAAGGGCATTACTCATCTTTTTCCTCCTGTTCCCTTCGTAATGCCCCAGTAGGACTTGAACTTGGTTCTGACATATCTTATGTCCGCTCCGTTTGAGCCACTACATAACTGTCCTCTAAGACTTCCCACTTTGAAAACTGCTTTTCTGGTGGCCATCACTGTAGGATCTCCTTCTTATGGTTACCCCCACTTTTTGCTGATGTATCACTGTTTTCGACTTAGTCTGACTGAGATCCTGCTATTCAGGATCCCAGTCTATCTGCTTTCTCCTCTAAATTGATTGCATGTACTTTAGGTACACTCCAGATTGGATTCTGGGGTACCCTTATAAGTCCCTAGTATATGGTATACTATGTACCCAGGGCCTTGGTACCCCAGAGGCCTCCCAGGGGCTGCAGCAGGTATTATGCCACCCCTGAGAGACCATTCAAAATGACACCACAGGTCTGCTACAGCAGCCTGTGTAAGGTGGTGTATTTACCCCTTACTTAGATATAGGTTCACTATATCTATCCTATATCACTGCACATATGAACATATCAGTCACCCCTATGGCAGGCCTTATCAATCCTGAAGGCAGGGTGTGGGTTTTATGTAAGAGGGCGCCCATGCATGAGCAGAGCCCCTCTGCAGCCTTCAGAACCTATTTTCCAGGGTTGTTTGTGATGCAGCCAACCATATATACTTAAGTGCATTATAACCTCACGGTAAATGCTAACTTTAAAACGGCTGCAAGGAAACATGTTGTGCTTGGTGTCAAACACCTGGGAACTACGATTCCACCCTCCTAGAGACAGAAATATGACAACACCGGTACACCTGGTACCAGCTTTCTCGACCCTGGCATCACGAAATGGATGCTGCCAGCCACAGACAAGAGTCTGCCCTCCTGCTGCTGGACGAAACTCCCGTAGGGGAAGTCTTGACAATAGGTTTCCTGTCACAGGGAGGTGGGACCACCTTCCAGACAGGCTTTAGTGTGTTGGGGCTGGGTGGGTGCACTCCAAGAGTGCTTTGAGGTCTGCACTGGGGGCACATTTGGTGTCCCTGTGCATAGGCCATCTCAAACAGGTTGCAGGACCTATCAGCTCCTGCTCTGGCGCGAAACTGGACAAAGGACATGGGTGTAGCCACCCCTCTTTCCTGACCCTCCCATAGGTGGGTCCTCAGAGTTTGTACCACCCATTCCTTGTGTATAAATTAGGAACCCCTGACTACAGGACTTTAGATTTTACCTGGACTAAACTTTGCTACAGAAACCAAGTACTTCGATGATCTGCACGATGCTGGATGACTGAAGAATCTCCCTTGGAGTAAAGTAGTTACTCCCCTGCAAGGCAGGCACCTGAAACACATCTGACCGGTTTGCATCTCTCAAGCTCCTGAGGACTCCGAAGATTTCTGCAACACGGGAGGTGGATTCCTGAGATCTCTGAGGTTGATCTGTGCTCTCAGCAATTCTGAGGCCCGTATCCCTTGTGGGGACCGTGCAACCCGAACCCCTGTGCACCGCGTACAGTTGCAGCAGCATATGCTTTTTGGCGACCCCTGAGGCTGTGCTATGGGCTACTTGTAGTCCTGACCCCGAGCAGTATTTCCATCGAAGATTTCCGGCCTACACTCTACAAGTGTTCCGTGGGCTGGTACTTTGTGATTCAGCTCGAGGTCCCTTTGCAATCCCTGGTCCATCGACCTGTGGGTCCCTGTGAAGGTAACTTTGACTTTCCGTGGGCTTTCCTGGTTGCTCCAGACGTACCCTGACTCTCCATAGCTTGGAGAGTCCCCAGGACCTTGCTGGTCCTCACTGAAGCATCTTTCCTCCGCCCGCGTGGGTTGCAGTTGCCAAGGCTTGTTGGTGTTCAATCCGGACACTGACCCCCCAGCGCTCGACATTCTTTGTGGGACAGCTCACCTCCGGACTTTGGTCGTCGTCATCTCCTGGTCCTCGTGGCTGCAGAGTCAAGCTTCACCTCTTCCCACCTGAAACACCCGACATCGGTGGGCATTCGTCTATCTTATTTATTTAAAAAGTTTTATATACCGCTAGCTCGACCCGTAGGTATCAGAGCGCTTTACATACACACTGTAAAAAACAGAAGGAAATTGCATTAAATAGTAGGAAGGCAGTAAGGAAGTAAAACAGAGATAAAGAAATACAACAAGAAAAATAGGTAAACAGTGCAGCGGAGGGAGAGAAAACAAACGGAGGTGGTTAACACAGTCCGATCACCAACTATCTTTGAATGTCACGGGAGACAGGAGTTAACTCGGATATTGAAGTCTAGGTTAGTTGACGTAGGTCAGGAAAGTATTTGTTAAGGAGATGGAGTTTCAGATCCCTTTTGAAACAGGAGAAGGAGGGGTTGCATCTGAGGACTCTAGGGAGAGCGTTCCACATCCTGAGAGCGTTGCCAGAAAACGATCGGTATTGGATGGTTTTCTTTTTCAGTTTCGGGGGGGAAAGAAGGAGTGAGTTGGAGCTTCTCAGCGTTCTGGATTGACCTGCTCTTACCAGTTTATTGTTCATGTAGCTGGGGGCCGGAGAGTGAAGGGTTTTGTGTGTGATGCAGGCCAGCTTGTAAATACACCTCCCTTCCATGGGAAGTCAGTTGAGGGAGTTGAGAGCTGGAGTGATGTGTTCAAATCTTTTTACACCAGATATGAGTCGAGCGGCTAAGTTCAGCACTGCCCTTACTGGGGCTAGGTGAGCTTTTGGAGTCCCTGTTAGGATGGCGTTCCCGTAGTCGATTTTAGAGAGAACTAGGGATTGAACTACTGTCTCGAGGTCAACATGGGGAAGAAAAGGTTTCAATTTCTTGAGATGTTTTAGTGAGAAACAAGCACTTTTTGCAGAGTTTTTGATGTGGGCCTCCATTGATAAGTTCTTGTCAAGTGTGATGCCTAGAGACTTAACTGAGTCGGATAGGATGAGGGGGCAGTTTAGGGCAACCAGATTCTTGAGCCACTCTTGGATTGGTCGATGGTTGCTTTTTGGAGAGAATAGGATTAGTTCCGTTTTATCTAGGTTGAGCTTTAAGTGGTTAGCGTTGAACCAAGTTTGGATCTCGGTCAGAGTGACATTGAAGTGTTGGATGTCGCTGGGAGACTTGATTTTGAAATAGATTTGGGTGTCATCAGCGTAAAGGTGGTAATTAACTCCCGCTTTTTTCAAGATGATTGTGAGGGGCTCTATGAAGAGATTGAAGAGGGACGGGGAGAGGATTGAGCCTTGCGGGACCCCAAGTGTTACTTTCATTGGCTTCGAGAGACAGGAGTTGATTTTAATTTGTTGCGAGCGGTGTTGAAGGAACGAGGTGAACCATTTCAGTACTGTGCCATTAACTCCGGAGCGCTTCGACAAGGTCTCCAGAAGAGCAGGATGATTTACAGTGTCAAATGCCGCAGATAGGTCAATAAGGATGAGTAGGCAGGCATCACCTTCATCTAAAGCCTTGTGACTCTTTGGTGGCTTTGATTTCTTGAGAGGGAGTGCAGTTTGTTTGGCTTTTGACAATGTTGAAGAGCTCTCTCGGTCTGTTTTTCGCCAGATCTAGTTGGCTGCGGAAGAAAGACGGCTTTTCACTGAAAATGTGTTTTTTGTATGCCTGCCGAGCAGATCAAAGTTGCGCTAGGTGCAAGGTCGAGGGGTTTAGTCTCCAAGACCTTTCCGTTTGTCTGAGTTGACGCCTTTCGTTATTCAGATCCACGTTGAACCAGGGTTTAGATTTGGGTCGCCTCATTTGTTTGAGTTTGAGTGGAGCTACTTGGTCTAAAACCTCTGTCATTTTTGAGTTAAAGTGCGTGGTAAGGTCATCGGCCGTCCATGATGAGGGTTGGAGTTGTAGATGGGCATGAATCCTGGATTCAAGTTCGGGTAAAGGGACTTCTTTGATATTTCTGGTCCAGTGTTTAGGTTTGTCATCACAAATAGGTTGGTGGCTGACGAGTGCGTCAATCTTGAACAGAATGAGGTGGTCGGACCAGTCAATGGGAGAAATCTCTCTCAGAGAGACCAGTTCATTGTTGGTAATGATCACATCCAGTGTTGCACCTTTGATGTGAGTTGGTTTATTGCAGAGTTGTTTGAGGTTGTATATTTCAAGTAGGTTGGATATGTTCTGGACATTGGAGTCTTCTGGGTCGTTCCAGTGGATATTGAGGTCACCCAGGAACACGTCTTTTGTGTCTGTCATGGTGAAACGTGTTATTAGGTTCTTCGGGGAAAAGGGTACGCTCTCCAGGAGGATGGTAGATGGTGTGGAATTTGATGGGTGAGGTGCCCTTGGCAGTGAGTTCGACACCCAGGTATTTAAACAATAGGTATTCTGCAGGTTTAAGTTTGGTAATCTGTATTCCAGCTTTGTGAATGATGGCTAGTCCCCCCCCAGTTTTGATCGGCCTGTCTTGTCTGATGTTGTTGTACCCTGGAGGGGTGAGAATGTCAGGAATGGGGGTGGAGTGGGCATAGAGCCAGGATTCTGTGAGGAAAGCGATGTCAATTTCTTCAACGAGTAGAGCTTCAGCAATGTCTGTGGCGTGTTGTACTGCTGATCTGCAGTTTAGGAGCATGCAAGAGAGAGGGCGGGGAGCCTCGATGATGGGGGGAGTTAGGTGGATAGAGGAGTATTGAGCAGGAGATCTAGGCGAGTGGGCCATTTTAGGGATTCTGTTCGTGCCAATAATAACAGTGATGGGGAGAGGGGCTGACTTCTGGTTAAAAGCGAGGTAAGAGTCGTTGATCTCATCAGGTTTCGATACCGACAAGGGTTGGCGATCCCGGTTGGGTTGAAGTGCCTGGCGCGCTGACGGATTGGAGGGTCGAGGGGTGCTCTGTGGGGCCATGGGAGAGGTATTGAGGGGGGTAGGAGCAAATCTACCCGGGGAGAGGGAGCACGGAGGCTTGGTCCTGTTGAGGAGGTCTTGTTGTAAGAATAAGAAATCGGCAGGCAGGGAGTTAATTTTCCACTCCATTCTGCTCAGTTGCTGAGTTATTGAGCTGAAAAAGTTTAAGGCTTTTGGCAGTGGCAGAGAATGATTTGGGTCTAAGGAGGGAGAGTGAGCAGGGGTCAGGGATAGAACGGAATCAGTGGGATTAGGAGAGGGGAGAGGTTGGACGCGAGGAGCCGAATTAGTAATGATCCCATTCAAGGAGTTCAGAGGAGGAGGAGTGGGTCTACTGTCCAAGTGAGGAGGGAGAGAAGTTCTAGGTAGGAAGTCAGAGTTCCGGGTAATGTCCCTGAGATTAGCGGTGGAGGCCGGTTGTGTAAGTGGGTGTGCGACGGCGGAAGGGAACTGGGCAGTGATAATAGGGGGGAAAGTGTCTGCTGGATTGGTGAAGACGTTGGACATGGGGATGTCCGGGGGTTGTCAGTGAGGTAAGCGGTGGAGACAGGTTGCGTCTGTGGATGTGGGACATCGGAAGGGGAGTGTGCAGTGGTAGTAGGGGGGAGAGTGACTGCTGGATTGGAGATGACGTTGGACAAGGAGGAAGTAAGGGTCGGGGGAATAGGGTCTGTGTTGGAGGAAGGTGTAGATTGTGAGGGAGGGTTCAGATTATCAGGGGTCGAGAGGTGAGTGTCTGTGGGGATTTCGGTCACGGGAGGGCTAAGGTTAGAGTCCGGGCTGTCAAGAATGAGATTGGCCTTGTGGTGTTTGTTAGTTTTAAGTTTGTTGTTCCTGGTGTGATCAGTTGCTGTAATAATGGTGGGTGTTTGGCGACGGAGAGTAATGATAGGGGTAGTGTGATTATAGTGAGTGATGGTGGATGTCCATGAGTTGAGGAGAGGTTCTTCGGGGCAGGGAGATTGGATCAGTTCCACGTTATTGGTGAGGGTGGTGGGGGGTAGGGGAGATGGGTTTTGCTGGCTCAGTTGAGTTAATGCGGAGAGAAGAGTGGGGAAGCGGCGGTCAAAAGTGGTGAGGTGCAGGCCGTGGCCTGTAGGAGAATGGTTCCAGGTCTGTAGATGGAAATGGTGAGTTCCCCTTTGAAGGTCGGGGATATAGTAGTGGACATTTTTTCACCATAGGGAAAGATTACTGACTTGGGGACTTGAAGGTGAAGAGAGAAGGTGTTTTTCCATTTAGTCGGGCGATTGGTGTAAAAAATGAAGTTAATTTTCGTGTTGTCGTTGGTCGCTTTGTGGTAGTTATCTACAATGAGTGTTTCCGGGTGTTGTTTTAGAATACTGTGCTTGAAGTTCTTTTTTGCATTACTGGTCATTTTGTCTGGGTAGTTAATGGACCAGGAGTTGGGTCCGTAACGTACGAGATTAGAGTTCCGGGTGGGGTTAGGCAGGCGCATGGTTGAATGGTAGAAATGTCGAGTCGCAAAACAGTAGGTTGGAGTGGTAGTTATCATACAATTATATGCAGTATATACAATAAACTCTGAAATGCCATATTGACTGCAGTATAAAATATTTATAGCAGTGTAAACCCTAGACTCAAAAGAGATCAGGGCCCCCACCAGCCCTGCTTTTACAGAAAGCATCATTTGGCCCAATCCAGGAGGACACTCCAAACGCAGGGGGTGAATCAGCACTTTTTCAATGCCTGCCATAAAGGGGGGGAAGACAGTGTCCACAGGCCAACTCCAGAAAATTCCCATAAGCTGGAAGAGTAGGCAGTCAGCCCTTATAAGATTCTAAGGTCTGAGCAGGAAGGCCGTTTCATACAAAAATCCTCAGAGGGTAGTCAGTTCAGGCAGGCCGTTTCAGACAAGGCCATATAGGAAATATTCACTGCCAACAATGCGGCAATGGGGAAAACAAAGCAAGCCATTAGTGTAATATATAGGAAGAACACACTCCAAGATGGCCGCCAATGCTGGGAAGGAACACGCCCCTCTATCTCTTTCCATGCCCAGCAGTACACAGCAAGCCCATTTCTGTCTCCATGACTGGCTGTGCCTAGTGCTTATGGAGGGGGGCGCCCTTCATCAGCTCCCATGGGAGGAGGCCAAAATGGATGCCAAACCTCCTCCAAAACATTATTAGAGGCTAACAAAAAGGGTGCCAGTTATGTAAACCACTAAACTCAAGGGTCATCAAACGAGCCAGGACAGCCCCCCCGATTATCTTGGTGGCCAATACCGACAGTTCCTGCTTCGACCAGGAGCTCCTAATGTCTGCCTTGAGGCGACGTCCTCTCCGGTTGTTCCACCTTTGTCACTGTAGGCTCCCTCTGTGTACGAGAGCGGTGCATTCCTCATGCGTCCTCTCTCTCACTCTTCCCGGCTCCTATGTGATGAGCACGGTAGTCGCTGCTCCTGAGCCTCTTTCCCTGTCTCCTCTGGTGATTCCCTCTGTGTTATACACTGACGCTCTTTTCAAGTGTTCACATTACCGCGTCCTGGTCGTGCCTCGGGCGCGATCTACGCTGTTCCCGGTTTTCTCCCGCAGCCTCCCCTAACCTCTACGCCAATGATCTGCTCCCACGTTCTACAACATCGTCACTCTGAAGTGACCCAGACTCTGTCCACTCTGCTTTCAGGTTCTTCTCAGCTCCGATCAAGGCTTGGATCACACCGGACACTTCATCTTCCCGGCAGCAGCACTTGTTAGCATCACGCCATTTAAATCAACAAGTGTTTCCGACACCACTTGACCCCTATGCACCCGGCTCCTCTGGGATAGCTAACAGGGGCGCCTCGGTACTCACAAGGTGCTGGCCTTAGAACCTTCTATGTTCCAAAGGGTTTGCTTGAAGTCCTCTCCAAAGTGTCTTTAAGCTTTAAATTTCCAACGTGACTTTCCCATAGAGTTGTACGGAGCTCGCGCCTGTGTTCACACACTGCACCCGTCCTCCGTGGGTCCCCTGTGTCACTGCCTTGGGTGGTTCCTTGGGATCCCAGCAATTCTACGTGCTCAAGGCACTGTGTCTAGTCAAGTTGTGGTTGTTATACCACTTTCTTAGTATATGGTTTGGTCTCCTTCTGGAGCCCACTGTGTATTGTGCTATTTACTGTCGTTCTAGTGATTTAATATTATGTGCTTTGTTCTCTAATCTCATTAAGAGGTTAGTAGAGGGTGTTTAGTAATAAAAATATATATTTTATGTATACCTTGGGTGGTTCTCCTTTCATTTGGTCATTCAGGAGGTTCTGATCTGGTAAAAAAAGCTGCTTTACATTCCGTCGAGACTTAGTCTGAAGGCTGCTCTCCATAACTATCACTAGGATAGCTTTCAATAAAGGTTGTCTTTAACCTATCACAATAATGGTCGTTTGGACTGGTGCAAGGTGCCATTTTTAATTAGTGGACAGCATATACCAGCCCAACTTCTCACAGGTAGCACCTGCACCACCGTATACCACACAGAGTGGGAATAACGGCCCAAGAGGCATGCAGTGTTCACAGACCGCAGCCCTGAAATGGTGGAAGAAAAAAAACTCTTCTTCCCAAAGTGTACCAGTCTCTTGGATTCCCTATCCGGAGATGCGGTAGGGAAGGTGCTTTGGGACGTAAAGGCTTGGACAAGCAAGCTCTCAGGGGTGGGGTGCTGGGAGAGGAAGAGGGGGTCGCCCAAGGCCAGACAATGGCGTCGGGCCACGTTCCTATCCACAGGAGCACCTGTTTTGGGCCTGGACCAGGTGCCCAAAAGAACATCCGAAAGTGCATCATTAAAAGGCAGCAGTGGTTTCGTAGAGGCATCCGCCGGCTGAAGCACTTCTGTCAGGAGGTTAGTCCTGACGGTCACTGATGGGAGTTCGAGGTGGAGAGCCTTGGCCCCCCCACGCAACACCATTGCATAACTCGCACCCTCCTCCATAGCCACGGTAGGAGGAGTTAGCATGCCAAGGTCCGGAGAGGTGTCAAGACTGCTGGCATCCCCCAAGTCCCCAACCCAGTCGGGGTCAAACTCACACTGCTGTGAGAAGGTCCTCAAAAACCTCCCAGTCCTCCAATTCCTCCGAAGGCTGTGGAACAGGCCGAAAATACGGAGGCTGGACATAGGGGTAGAAAGGCCCCATCGGCGTCGGAATCAGTGTTGCGCGACGCTGTTCTGGCACCGTGTCCACATCAGGACGGAAACCAGGGGAAGCGTCGTCCAGGGGCACGGACGACGTAGGAAGTGGTGCCGGTGGGGTCGACGTTGGTGGAGGTGTCACTAGGTCAACCGGCGTCGACCGGGATTCAGGACTGGAGCCGACAGTGATGCCGGAACCGAAGCCACCGACAGTAAAGGGCGAGGACCCCCAGTCGAAGGCAAGCCGGCAGGGCCCGACAGCCCAAAGAGGCAGGCCATGGCTGACAGATTCTTGCAGCTGGGCTGGAGTCGCCGACGGATCCGGGAAGGGCGGGAAGGGAAAGTAGACTGACAGCGACACCATAGGCTATGCCGGAGCCACGGGAGAGGCACCACACGCACCCTCAGCCGCGATGGGAAGTCGGTGAGCGATGATGCTTCTTCGACTTCTTGTGATGCTTAACCTTACCTGATCCCGAGTGCGAAGACTTCAATCCCGAAGAACGATGGTGATGGCTCCGCGACTGGTCCCTTGACCTCCCACAGGACCGGGACCTTGAACGGCACGGAGCCGACTGCCGGATTTCAAACAACTTTCAGGACCTCTCCCGCAAAGACTACGGCGCCATGGCCCGGCAGTCGGGACACGACTGGGGTCGTGGTCGCGCCCCAGGCAGTAGAGACACATGCGGTGCGGGTACGTCACCAACATCAACGATGACAGTCCCTGCAGGATTTGAAACCGGGCATCCCTACGGCACCAGGAGTCGATCGACTCAAAAAGAAGAGACAAAAAGGCCTTGAAAAACTCAGTCAAAAAGTGATTGGGGTACCGCACTCTCTGGATCTGCGCTGGTTGGCGCGGAAAAAGAAAGAACTGACGCCAACGCGTGAGGGAGGCATCCAAGTAGCTGCCGCGACGTCATCTCGGCAACCACGACGCCAACTTCCTACATGCAGGGGTACTGCTGTCGAAAACTTTCTGGATCAAGTCTGACGCCTGGAGGTAATTCTAAGGTAAGGAATCTATCACTATGTGTTTCTTTCAGACAGTCTCTTTCAGATAATAACTAAACGCAGTCTCGCCTGTAGATGGGGAAGAGCGCCTACATTTAAAGAATGGATTTAGGATCTTGTATTTTGGCAGGAACAATCACTCATTTATGTGGAGCTACTTCCGCTCACTTCCAGGCCAAGAGATATCTGGGATCCACTAAAGCACATCTACTGACCACTTCACTTTAAACAAAGATTCTGAGTGGGAAGAGAATAAAGAGGGGTAATGGTGTAACTATTCGTAGAGTTATGTCTCCACATTGATAAATACATGCTCACATGTATGCACTAGGCTAGGGGAAGGAGCGAGGGACGTGAAAGCTCAAAATACATATCAGATACACTGGTACCACACATTAAGAGGATACGGTCAGAAATGGCAATGCCATAAAAGTATGCTGATGACATACCATGGTGCAATTCGACAATGGAAAATACACATTTTGATAAAGTAATATGAAAATTTTTACTGTACAGTTATACTGTATGTATGCTTAGGATAGTGTTGCATGTAAAACACAAATGAACAAATTCTTTTTTTTTTAAATGACCTTCTCAATTGACAGGCAGAAATGTTTTTAAAAATGACACAATCACACATTTATACTAAATTCCATAAACAATCTTCCCCTACTTCGGCAAAGACCCTAACACAGCTTCTCCCAACTGCAATTCTGAAGCCTACACCGGAGGTCAGGCAAGGAGATTCTAAGAGTACTTCATTGAAATTAGTCTTGTGAAAGAGATACTTTACTTTCAGGTCAACCAGGACGGTAGAAAAAACTAGCCTGAAGATGGCAACTACTATAGTGTTCAATTCAACATCTTGCAAGAAGTCTTCTTAAAACTATGCCCATTAAATGATGTTCAATATGTTTCAGGGGTAATTTAGAGTTTGGGGGGAGCAGAGCATCCACCAAAAATAACATATGCCGTGTGAACCAAACTCGCTGTTCCAATGCCAAATTTAGAGGTGGTGTAACGGGAGGGATTTCAAAGGCAGCATGTAGCTATTTAGGGCAGGCCAACTATATCACCAATGTATTGGGAATGGGGCTACAAGGCACTCACACGCAGAGAAATAAATGAATGCCCACAACGTGCATGAAGAACACTCTTGCGAGTAGGACAATCGATTTACATTTTTTAATAAACTCCTGCTTTTGCAGTTTGTTACTTTAAAAATAAACACTCTGCTGAGTGGGTGAAACAAACATGGTGCCAACTCGGAAAAGTTCTCTACCTTCAGTGCAACCACCGCATCAGTGAAGGCTTTGGAGGTCCACACCATGTAGGTGTGGATCTTTAAATAAGGTGGAAGGAAAGATGACAGAGCAGCAGAGGCCATAGCCTCCGTTGACCTGAGAGGCTAGTGGGTAGCCTTGCATTCTTTAAATAGCCTTTTAATATTGTTAGTTTTCAAACATGCAAAAGACAATTCGGCATTCAGCCTCTTGAACACGATAGGTCAAAGTGTATCAATCCATAACAACCTGTTTAATGAAAACACAATATAAAAATCCACTTTTTTCTTGTGTTTCAACTTGTGCTCACAGTTTACTTTTTTGCCAGCCAGGTGAGATCTAACAGGTTCCCCTTCATGAATCAAAGACCAACTTAACCCCTTCAATGCGCAGGACGGTCGGGAGCCGTACTGCACCACAGTGCTTGTGCACGCAGAACGGCTCCCGGCAGTCCTCGCACATAGCATTTGAAATCCATCTGGTGAGGGATTGTTGTTTTTTTAATACGTAGAGGTGGGGCTGCCCAAAATGGGCATGCCAATGCCTTCGACTCCCCCGGGAGGCAGATGGGCGCAATAATCCCTAAACTGTCCCACCGTTGCGGGGGGGGGGGGGGCAGAAAGCCCATTAGGAACCAGGGATATGTTTATGGGCATGCCAGTGAGACGCCACATAGGCAAGGGTCGCTCCTTTTTTTTAGGCACACATTTTAGCTATTCCAGTGATATTTTTATTCTCGTTCGAACCAAAGCGGGGGCAGAAAACCACTAGAAACCAGAGAGAGTTTGTGTGTGTAAACTGGAGTTTGGCTGACGGTCTACGTGTACTGACCTTTGACTGGCATTTTGCTGGCGGTGTCTGTGGACTTGCACTTGGCTAATGGTGTGGGTGGACTCGCACTTGATGACGGTGTGTATAGATTGTCGCTTGCCTGGTGCTGTGCATGGAGTAGCGCGTCACTGGTTGTGTATGTGGACTGGTGCTTGGCTGGGTTTGTACACTGATGGTGCTTGGCTGCAGGGCCAGACTGGCTGTAGTGGACACCGGGTGATTCCTCGGTGGGCCAGTTCTCTGGCCATGGGGGGCAGTTTTGTCACTGGGGGGCGGTTTTGCAGCAGCGCTGCAATATCAGACCCCAGTAACAAAAGCGGCAGCAGTGCTTTTTACTAACAGGCCCCTTGCACCCCCAGGGCCACTTGAGCAGCAATCTGCCAGGGCTGGTTGTTGTTCCCAGTCCGGCCCTGTTTGACTTCGGTATGCGGGGATGTTGCATGGATGGCGGAGTGCGTGTGTGCTGGTGTTGTGTGTGGATATTGCTTGGCTGACTGTGTGCATTGATAGCATTTGACTGGCGGTGTACTTGGATGGTGCTTGGCTCGCGGTGTGCACGGATGGGGCTTGGCTGGCAGTGTGTGTGGATGGCACTCCACTGGCAGTGCTATGTGTGAACAAACTATTTAGGAAATGGATGAGAAGTGGACCTAAAAAATTACAGAAGCAGTATAGAACCAGAAAGGGAGTATTTAAAAAAATATATTTTTATATATATAAATTAGATTATAATAGAAAATGCATGTTTTCATAACTATTGAATCATTATAGAAAAAAATGTAACATACAATCTTAGTCACAATTAGGGTACATATACAATTCCAGATACAGCCTATGCATGATGTACAAAATCCTGATATGGTCGTTGTAAGAACTAAACATGCATATTTATCCATTCATACATGGCCTAATTAAAATGATGAAATACATATCAAACATAATGTTGTTGATATTAAACATGGATTTGTGCACCGAAAATAAATGACATAACAAAAAAGGGAAAATTATTCATCACGTGTGGTTAAAAGACATGGTCATGGCTAACATAGTTCATGTCTACGCGCATTTCGGCTGGACGCCTTCATCAGGTAGCCATGATGGTCAAGAAAGATCTAAAAAGAAAATATAGATGTAAAGAATGATACTGGTCACTGAATAACAGGTCCTACTAAAGTGTATTTACTTTAAGTTAAAAAGTGATACAATTATTTAAAAATGTCACAGACAAAAAACCCAATGGTGCAATTTAGTAAAGTTCTAAACAAAGCGAGGAAAAAGACTTAAAGTTTGAAAAGACGAAGAGTGTATTCTATTTCTAAACATCCAACTTCTAAAGTTTCATTTAATATATGGATCACCAAAGAGTATAGTAAAAAGACTAAGACAGAGAAAGGCAACAGACCCTTAGAATAGAACACCAATACGTGTATAGAAACATCATTTTATTGAGTGGTAAAGGTTAGAATCCCAGTGTTGTAAGTGATGACTGACAGTTACCTAGTTCCCAAAGAGTGGTATATGTTGTTACCTTGACATATGCATTAAGTCAATTCACTATATGATTTCAGTGAGAGACTGATGGGAACAATGGTGGTAGAGAAATTACCTGTAAATGTTACAAAGAGACATTAGGGAATACCAGAGCAGTAGATATACCATGGTAAAAAACTGCAGTCTATATCTAATTATTTCTGTGCTAACCACCTACTGCTTTTTATGCCTGTAGCGAACATTTTAAAGCGTTAAGATAATAAAAGAACGCTGACCCTATACTCATAGAATGATAATAACCATCGATTTATAAGCTGGCTGGTAAAGAATGCTGGTAGCTTAGACAATGCGACTAACGCTGCTAACCGCAATTACCGATGATACCTTTTTTTTTTAAACAAAAGAAAAAGAGCAAGGGCTGCAGGAAAAAGTGGTGAGAAGGACCCTACAAAATACTGCATAAAATAATAACAGCACTTAAAGGTCTTACCTATAATAAACTTTTAATTATGATGCCATGGGTTTCAATTCTTGATCACATCTGATAGTGACATTGAAATGTTGCACTATTTATTCAGAAACTTTGCAATCAATATCTACAAGGGAAATAATGAGAAAAGAAATCCTCCGAGTTGATCTCAAAATCGACTACAGCTGGTCGGTACTCAAATTAACGTAACGACTAAGAAGATACTATTGTAAGTGCAGAAGGGTTCTACCTTTAAGTTTTGCCAGGTAAATCCGAATCTCCGGGAAGCTGCAACTGATACTGGGGATCGGGTCTGAGTTTCGTAGGAAAAAGATCCCAAATGTGTCAGTTTTAAAGCAGTTGAAAAATCCTATTTGAACGAGATGACATGTAGGCATGCATAAATAAAGGGTGCTAGGAAGCGATAAAATCAGAAGTGACATAATATTTAATTAAGTGCACCCTAACTATAAATGAGCCTTTCAAATAGTTCAGCCGATATGAACACTGTAAAAACGAACGCCGGCGCAAATTGCAAACTCGATATTAAGGCGAACGCTA
This sequence comes from Triturus cristatus, assembly GCF_964204655.1. Lineage (NCBI taxonomy): Eukaryota > Metazoa > Chordata > Amphibia > Caudata > Salamandridae > Triturus > Triturus cristatus. Next base: position 632,730,580 of record NC_140593.1, read on the forward strand.
AAGCAAAGTGCGAAAACGACATTTACACGATATATACCGGAGGTATAGGGTTGTCGTTGTCAGTAGTGCGTCCCACGGCCAGCGCTTCCAGTCTCCCGATGTAGTGTACCATGAATCGGCATGCCAAATGTCTGCCCAGGATGTTACCATTTTAAAACTAGATGTGGACGGGCTTACGTGATGTTTAGTACCCGTATATGATGTCAATAATCACCGATTGATTGCATGTGTACTCGTGCGGGTCTCGGGAATGGCCTACGATATGCCCGGGGAAGTATGTATAAAATTGCCGCCATATTGGAGTGGAAAAAAATATAACTTGGCAAACAATGACTAGCTATGATAAAACCATAGCTTGTCACTTAATTGAGCAATCAAATCCGCATAAAAAGGGGGGAGGGGCTACTTTATTACTTACACTTAATGTCTGGAATAACAGCCATTACCGAAAAAGATAGTAATAATGGTAGGAATTAACACAGATTTTCTAAGATTAGTTGTCACTTAGTTAGTCAAAACGAATTTGCAGGTTCAATATTAATAATGTCTTAATATGTGGAATGGCCACCATATTGGAATGTAAAATAAAGTGCTAGGCCAAACAGGGAAAACATATAGCAAACGAAATATTAGTAACTGCTTAACACCGGATGTTTACGACGATGTTTATCGAGGAAAATTACCTTACTATACAAACCAGTGTGAAGAATAGTCAACTTACCTAATTCGCAAATACCCTATAATTCAATGATTGAACAATGATCGCACAATCAACAAGTTCTGATTCTACTCCAAGTCTTAACTTTGTATAAATGCTAATTTAGTACTTTGATATCGACTATAATGGTCCTCTGCTAGAGAGCCCTGGAGGGACATAAAACCATAGTTCTTACTACTTTATACTTGCCAATATAAGTGCTTTGGCACATATGACCAATAGTAAATATTGTTATTCATACACATGGAGATATGGACAATCATGTAAAATGATATTCACGAAGTCTAGACATGACAAAAGTATCCTCAGTTGTTATAACGGATTACTTGATCCCAAGGGATCTCACTATTCATTCCTCGTTTGTACGTGTCAAGAGTAAAGATCCAGAACACTTCCCTCCGTTTACGTATTTCTGTGCTTTGGCTTCCAGCGATAATGTGTATTTTTTCTAGAATAATACATTGTATTTCCTGAGAACGGTGCTGTGCCTCCATATAGTGTCTAACTAGTGGGGCAGCTGTGTTCTTTGTTCCAATGGCAGATCTATGTTCCGTCAATCGAGTGGCCATTGAACGTGAAGTTTCACCGACATATCCGAACTTGCACGGGAATACAATCAGATATACAAAAGATCTTAGTTTGATGTTATTACCATTGATCATGTATGTGGTAGTTTCAATGGCAAACTGACATGCAAGGCAGGACATACATTTAAAATTGCCACAGGGGAAATCTTTACCGGTTAGAGTTGTCCGAGTTGTAGTTCTTTGGACTTTACTCATTCTAGAGCGCACTATCAGTGCACTGGCAGTGTGCATAGATAGCGCTTGGCTGGTGGTGTACATGGATGGTAGTGTGAGTGTACTGACTCTTGTCTGGTGGTGTGGCTTGCATGGAACCCACAACGTTTTCTTATCCAGAGTCCCCTGCAAACCTCAAATTTACTAACAAAGTCACATTTTCCTCACATGTCTGTGTGAGTAAGTTGTAGGATCATGGTGCAGGCACAAATTTCCTACTACCCAGCATTCCCCTTGGTCTCCCAAGATAAATGATACCTCATTTGAGTGGGTGAACAATGGAGAGTCAGCCTAAAACCGAACAAACTGCCCTTTTGGACCCCCCTCAATCTCTACACGTTTTTGCCCTTCCATGTCATAGGCACTTGGCCCATCCACACAAGTAAGGTATAATTTTTATTGGGAGAATGAGGAGAATGCACAGTGGTAGAAAATGTGTGCCGTGTGGTGATCCCACAACTTTCCCACACAGATATTAGAGGAAAATGTGACTTTTTAGCTATATTTGAGGTTTGCAGCAGATTCTTAGAAGGAATATGTTGGGGGATCAACGAAAGCAAAAACAACAAATGATGGACAGAATGCGGAACAATGTCATACATTCACCCCAGTACAGAGATCTGGGCCTAAATCCATCGTTTTTTTGCTCACCATGCCATTCCAGTTTGAACCCAGCCATATGCAAATCAGTCTTGACCCTGTGCCCCATGGGAACAGTCCAGCCCGAACTGCCAAGCCAGGTCCTCCCTGGACTGGAAACAAGCATCCTAGGACCGGTTTCGGGCTTTCAGCCCTCGTCAGCCAGGATAGCTTGATTCCAGTGGCATGGAGAGCAAGGGACTCACGTCTGAGCATACCCTTCCCACTCGGGGTGACAAATGCAAAAACAACAAATGATGGACAGAATGCGGAACAATGTCATACATTCACCCCAGTACAGAGATCTGGGCCTAAATCCATCGTTTTTTTGCTCACCATGCCATTCCAGTTTGAACCCAGCCATATGCAAATCAGTCTTGACCCTGTGCCCCATGGGAACAGTCCAGCCCGAACTGCCAAGCCAGGTCCTCCCTGGACTGGAAACAAGCATCCTAGGACCGGTTTCGGGCTTTCAGCCCTCGTCAGCCAGGATAGCTTGATTCCAGTGGCATGGAGAGCAAGGGACTCACGTCTGAGCATACCCTTCCCACTCGGGGTGACAAATGCAAAAACAACAAATGATGGACAGAATGCGGAACAATGTCATACATTCACCCCAGTACAGAGATCTGGGCCTAAATCCATCGTTTTTTTGCTCACCATGCCATTCCAGTTTGAACCCAGCCATATGCAAATCAGTCTTGACCCTGTGCCCCATGGGAACAGTCCAGCCCGAACTGCCAAGCCAGGTCCTCCCTGGACTGGAAACAAGCATCCTAGGACCGGTTTCGGGCTTTCAGCCCTCGTCAGCCAGGATAGCTTGATTCCAGTGGCATGGAGAGCAAGGGACTCACGTCTGAGCATACCCTTCCCACTCGGGGTGACAAATGCAAAAACAACAAATGATGGACAGAATGCGGAACAATGTCATACATTCACCCCAGTACAGAGATCTGGGCCTAAATCCATCGTTTTTTTGCTCACCATGCCATTCCAGTTTGAACCCAGCCATATGCAAATCAGTCTTGACCCTGTGCCCCATGGGAACAGTCCAGCCCGAACTGCCAAGCCAGGTCCTCCCTGGACTGGAAACAAGCATCCTAGGACCGGTTTCGGGCTTTCAGCCCTCGTCAGCCAGGATAGCTTGATTCCAGTGGCATGGAGAGCAAGGGACTCACGTCTGAGCATACCCTTCCCACTCGGGGTGACAAATGCAAAACCAACAAATGATGGACAGAATGCGGAACAATGTCATACATTCACCCCAGTACAGAGATCTGGGCCTAAATCCATCGTTTTTTTGCTCACCATGCCATTCCAGTTTGAACCCAGCCATATGCAAATCAGTCTTGACCCTGTGCCCCATGGGAACAGTCCAGCCCGAAAAGCCAAGCCAGGTCCTCCCTGGACTGGAAACAAGCATCCTAGGACCGGTTTCGGGCTTTCAGCCCTCGTCAGCCAGGATAGCTTGATTCCAGTGGCATGGAGAGCAAGGGACTCACGTCTGAGCATACCCTTCCCACTCGGGGTGACAAATGCAAAAACAACAAATGATGGACAGAATGCGGAACCATGTCATACATTCACCCCAGTACAGAGATCTGGGCCTAAATCCATCGTTTTTTTGCTCACCATGCCATTCCAGTTTGAACCCAGCCATATGCAAATCAGTCTTGACCCTGTGCCCCATGGGAACAGTCCAGCCCGAACTGCCAAGCCAGGTCCTCCCTGGACTGGAAACAAGCATCCTAGGACCGGTTTCTGGCTTTCAGCCCTCGTCAGCCAGGATAGCTTGATTCCAGTGGCATGGAGAGCAAGGGACTCACGTCTGAGCATACCCTTCCCACTCGGGGTGACAAATGCAAAACCAACAAATGATGGACAGAATGCGGAACAATGTCATACATTCACCCCAGTACAGAGATCTGGGCCTAAATCCATCGTTTTTTTGCTCACCATGCCATTCCAGTTTGAACCCAGCCATATGCAAATCAGTCTTGACCCTGTGCCCCATGGGAACAGTCCAGCCCGACCTGCCAAGCCAGGTCCTCCCTGGACTGGAAACAAGCATCCTAGGACCGGTTTCGGGCTTTCAGCCCTCGTCAGCCAGGATAGCTTGATTCCAGTGGCATGGAGAGCAAGGGACTCACGTCTGAGCATACCCTTCCCACTCGGGGTGACAAATGCAAAACCAACGAAAGCCACACCTCCCAGGACTCCCACGGGTGTCTAGTTTCCATAAATGTCTGGGCTTTTTAGGTTCCCCTGGATGTCTGTAAACCCCGGGACCAGAAACATAGGTGCCCACCTATCTATCACAAAACGACCTGGTTTTTCAAGGGGGTCACCTGCGTTTTTGGACCCGGGCTCAGCGGCCATCTAGGGAAACCCACCAAACCCACACATTTCTGAAAACTAGACACCCTGGGAAATACAGAAAGGTATGGGTTGCGTGGATGCGCCAAGGGTTTCCTATCCAAAATCCACTGTAAACCCTAAAGTTAGCTGAAAAAAATCAAAATGTTCTCACAATTCTGTATGGGAAAGTTGTGGGATCACAGAGCTGACACAAATTTCCTACCACCCAGCATTCTGATAAAAATGGTACCTCACTTATGTGGGTGGACCAACTACCTACAACAGGCAATGGCCAAAAACGTATTGTGGAGACATCAAAATTACCAAAACAAACTGTTTTTGCAAAGGGGGGGGGGGGGGGGGCACCTGAGTTTTTGGCCCTGGGCTTGGCAGCCATCTAGGGAAATCTACCGAACCCACACATTTCTGAAAACTAGACACCCTGGGAGTCCAGGGAGGTATAAGCTTGTGTGGAACCCTTAACGTTTTCCTACCCAGAATCCCCTGCAAATCTCAAATTCAGCTGAAATAAAATCACTTTTTTCACAAATTTTTGTGTGGGATCACTGTGCCAGAACAACTGTCCCACCACACAGTGTTCTCCCCAGTCTCCTGACTAAAATGATACCTCAGTTTTGTGGGTGGGCCAAGGGCCTGTGACTGGGAAGGGCCAAAAATATAGGGATTAAGGGTATAGCACAACTAATTCTAAGTGCTACATTCTTTTAAAAAAATACGTTGTTAGACGATTCTGCACTGGACAGCCACACAAGTAAGATATCATTTTACTCGGGAGACCAAGGGGAACGCTGGGCGGTAGGACCTTTGGGCCAGCATGGCTAACTCACACATAAATGTGTGGAAAAAGTGACTTTTTCAGCTAAATGTGAGGTTTGCAGGAGATTCTGGGTAGGAAATCATTGGGGTATCAACGCAAGCCATTCCTCCCTAGACTTCCCAGGGTGTCTACTTTTCAGAAATGTGTTGGTTTGGTAGGTTTCCCTGAATGGCCGCCGAGACCGGGGTAAAAAACTAAGGTGCCCCCCCCCCCCCTGTGAGAAGTTGGCCTGGTATATGCTGTCCACTAATTAAAGTGGGCACCTTGTACCAGTCCAAGCGACCCTTAAGATGTATGAAGTCTAATATAACCTTTAGAAAGCTATCCTAGTGGTAGCTGTGGAGAGAAGCCTTCATGCTTAATCTTGAAGGAATGTAAAGCAGCTTGTTTTACCAGAATATCACCTCCTGAATGACTAAATGAAGGAGAACCACACAGTAGTTATATAAAAATATGTATTTAATAATATAACACTCTCTACTATCCCGTACACAGTGGGCTCCAAGGGGAGACCAAACCATATACTAAAATAGTGGTATAACAATCACGACTTGACTAGAGACAGTGCCTAGTGCACGTAGAATCGCTGGGACCCCAAGGAACCACCCAAGGTAATGACAGAGGAAACCCACGGAGGACGGGTGCAGTGAGGAAACACGACAGCACGTTCCGTACTACTCTATGGGAAAGTTGCGGTTGGAAAGTTAAAGTTTAAGGACCCTTCTAGGAGGACTTCGAGCAAACCCTTTGGAACTTAAGAGGTTGGAGAGCCACCGCACCCGTGGGTACCTTAGTACCAGAGTTACGTATCCCAGGGGAGCTGCGTGCATAGGTGTGAGTGGTGTCGAAACCGTTGTCGTTCTCTATGGAAGGATGGAAAGAAGTACTGCTGCCGTGAAGGTGAAAAGGGTCCGGTCGAATCCAAGCATGGATTTTGGAAGGAAGAAACCTGTAAGCAGAGGGGACAGAGTCTGGGTCACTCCAGACCAGGGGCTCGGTAGACGAATGCCCACCGATGTCGGGTGCTTCAGGTGCGAAGAGGGGATGCTGGACTCTGCATCCACGAGGACAAGGAGACGTCGAGGAAGACCAGGAGCTGGATTCAAGCTGTCCCACGAAGGTTGTTGAGTGCTGAGGTGGTCGGTGTCTGGCTGGAGCACCAACAAGCCTTGGCAAAAGCAACCCATGCAGGAACGTCAAACAGATTACGGTGTGGACCAGCAAGGTCCAGGGGACTCACCAAGCAATGGGGAGTCAGGGCACGTCTGGAGCAACCAGGAAAGCCCACAAGAAATCAAGATGGCCCTCAGGAGGACCCACAGGCCGAATGACAAGGAGTTGCGAGGTAACCTTGAGCAAGATTGCAAAGCACCAGCCCACAGAGCACTCGGTGCAAGGATGCCGGAGTTCTTTGGTGCAAATACTGCTCAGGGTCAGGACTACACGCAGTCCAATGCACAAGCTCGGGAATCGCCTACAAGCATATGCAGCTGCAAATGAACAAGGTGAACAGGGGTTCGGGTTATGCAGTCCCCACGAGGGATACTGGCCTAATACTCGGTGAGAGGGCAGATCGACCTCAGGGACCCTCAGAAACCCTACTCCTGATTTGCTGAAATCTTCAGAGTCCACAGGAGCTCAGGAGCAGCAGACCAGTCAGTTGCGGTTAGGTGCCTGCGAATGCAGGGGAGTGACTCCTTCACCCCAAGGGAGATTCTTCAGTTGTCTTCAGTGCACCACAGGTCCTGCACGGACCCTGTATGGAGCAAAGGCACAAACTAAGCTTAGGACGGAAAGGGGGACGAAGTAGAGCCCTGTCGGGGTCCAGGGAAGTCCAGAGTGTCCAGATGGTCGAAGGTCAGTGGTTTCTTCTTGTAGATTCTTGTCCACGTAAAATTGAAAGTCTTATAGCAGGTAAGCCCTTTTGTACCCACGGGAGAGGGTGGACAAATTCAGGGGACCCTCCTAGGGGAGGGGCAGGACAGAGGGGTGGTTACACCCATGTCCTTTGTCCAGTTTCGCACCAGAGCAGGAGTCAATGGCTCCCAGAACTGTTTGGAGCTGGACTATGCACAGGGACACCAAATGTGGCCCACGTGCAGACTTTCAGGCACTCTCAGAGTGCACCCACCCAGCTTCAATACACTAAATCCTGTTTGGGAGGTGGTCAAACCTCCCTGTGGCAGGATTGTGCTGCCTTCCTCCGCTTGAGCTTAGCTCAGCAGCAGGAGGGCAGAAATGTGTCTCTGGTCGGCAGCATCCATTTTCTGCTGTCCAGGTCTAGAAGGCTGGCATCGGTTAGACCAGTGACCCCACGAAGCTCGCTTCAGAAAGGTGGAATTAGACCTCCCACACCAGTTACTGGTGTGGAGTTATGATTCTAAGGTGTTTGATACCAAAACACAATATGTTTCTATGCAGCCGTTTTCGAGATAGCATTTACCGCTAGGTTATTGTGCACCTCTACCTATATGTCCGGCTGAGTCACAGACAACCCGGGAGAATGGTCACCGAAGGCTGCAGAGAGGCTCTGCTCATGCAGGGGAACCTTCTCACATAAAACCCAGCACCTTGCCTTCAGAATTGTTAAGGCCTGCTGTAGGGGTGACTTATAAGTTTTAAGTGTAGTGACCAATAGATATAGTGAACTTGTATCTAAAGTAAGTGGTGCAAGCACCAGCTGACACAGGCTGCAGTAGAAGACCTAGAGTTCCATTTTGCATGGCCTCTCATGGGTGGCATAATACATGTTTCAGCCCATGGGAAGCCTCTGGGGTACTTATGCCTTGGGTACATAGGTACCATATATTAGGGACTGATAAGGGTACCACAGTATCCAATCTGGAGTGTACCATAGTACATGCATGACAATTTAAGGGAGAAAGCAGATAGACTGGGATCCTGATTAGCAAGATCCCAGTCAGACTAGTCATAAACCAGCAAAACACCAGGCAAAAAGTGGGGGTAACCATGCAGTCAGATCCTACCTTCCTACACCCCCTTGCAAAACCAGGTAATTTTGATGTCTCCACAATACGTTTTGAGCCTTGCCTGTCGCAGGTACTTGGCCCACCCTCATGAATGAGGTACCATTTCTATTGCAAGACCTGGGGGAACGCTAGGTGGTGTGAAATTTGTATCAGCCCAGTGATCCCACAACTTTACCACACAGAAATGTAAGAAAAATTAGATTTTCCCACTAAATTTGAGGTTTGCAGGGGATTCTGGGTAGGAAAACATTGGGGGGTCCACGCAACCCGTACCTAGATGGGCGCCGAGCCCGGGCTAAACCCCCCCCCCCTTTGCAACACCAGGTCGTTTTGTGATAGGTAATTTTGATCTCTCCACAATAGGTTTTGGGCCTTTGCCTTTCCCGGGTATTGTCCCACCCACAAGAGTGAGGTACCATATTTATCGGGAGACCTGGGGGACCGCTGGGTGGTGAGAAATTTGTGTCAGCCTAGTGATCCCACAACTTTCCAACACAGAAATTTGAGAATTTTTTTATTTTTTTCAGCTAAATTTGAGGTTTCCAGGGGATTCTGGGTAGGAAAACGTTGAGAGATCCACGGAACCCATTCCTCCCTGGACTTCCCCGGGTGTCTAGTTTTCAGAAATGTGTGGGTTTGGTAGGATTCCCTAGATGGCCGCCGAGCCCAGGGCCAAAAACCCAGGTGCTCCCCTCGCAAAACCAGGTCATTTTGTGACAGGTAATTTTGATGTCTTCACAATAGATTTTGGGCCCTTGCCTGTCGCCTGTACTTGGCCTACCCACACAAGTGAAGTACCATTTTTATCGAGAGACTTTGGAGAATGAGGAGTGGCTGTAATTTTGTGGATCCATGCAGATTGCAGAACTTTCCATTATAGAAATGTGAGGAAATTAGTTTTTTTTTTCTCAAAGTTTGAGATTTGCAAGGGAAAATGGGTAACCCAACCTGGTGAGAGCCACACAAGTCACCCCACCCTGGATTCCCCTGGGTGTCTAGTTTTCAAAAATGTATAGGTTTCAAAATCCTCAGCTAGGCACTTTGCAAAACAAAAGGGTCTGTTTTCACTGTAAAAATGTGGTGTGTTCATGTTGCGTTTTAGGCCATTTTCTGCTGCAGGCACTAGACCTACCCACACAAGTGAGGTACCATTTTTAGCGAGAGACTTAGGGGAACACAGAATTGTAGAGCAACTGTTATTACCTATTGAATTCCTATGCATTTCTTCCTTCTAAATGTAATACAATGTGTAAAAAAGAAGTCACTTTGAAAAATATCCCATAATTCACATGCTAGTATGCATACAATTTCGGAGATGTGCAAATAGCTACTGCTCCGAAACTTTATAATTTCAGAAATTCATAGGTGTCCTTGATACCTATTTTTCACTCTTTATATTTTACCAAATGAATTGCTATATGAAAAACCATTGCAAAACGAAGCTCAGTTTTTGCCTCTGGGTTCCTCCGGTTCTCGATAACTTACAAGTCCTATAAATCCCCTAGCGGATGTAACGGTATAGTGCTTTGAAAAATCTGTCATACTTAGAAGAAGTTACAGGTGAAAACGTTGGCACAAATGGCTGTTTTTTTCAACTAATTTTCTATTTTTCTTATTTTCAACTGTTCGTTTCTATAAAAAAGATATTGAAGGATCTACACAAACAACTCCGTGCTGAATTCAGAATTCTTTCTACTTTTCAAAAATGTATAGCTTTATGGGATCCATTATTGCTTTCACACCCATTTCTACCACTAACTGGAAGGAGATTGAAAGTACAAAAAGAAGCAAAAAATAGGCTATGTCTAGTAAAATGCCCAAAAATGTGTAACAAATGTTGGTTTTCTGACATAAGTCTGCTTGTCCCTGAAAGCTGATGATTTCAGCACCACAAACTCTTTGTTGATATGATTTGCAAGGAAACAAACAGACGTTTCTGTTTCCCCATTTTTCCAAAGAACCCCAAAATTTTGCTGTATTTTGGCTAATTTCTGGGTCCCCTCCAGGGGAATCCACAAACCCTGGGTACCTTTAAAATACCCATGATGTTGGAAGAAAAGGACGCCAATTTGGCTTGGATACCTTTTGTGGACAAAAAAATACAGGGGTCTAAGCACGAACTACCCCACATAGCCCAAAAAAGGATTAGCACAGGTGGGAAAAGGCCTAGCAGCGAAAGGGTTAAGAATGGCATCACACAAACAAAACCTTAAATATTGAATAGAAAAGTGCTTTTTTCTAAATTCTCTAACAGTAAAGCCTCCTAAGATCATCCAACACATATGAAGGACTTACCTCTCAGATGAAGCACTTGCAGAGTTTTCTGTAAAACAAAAAGGGTGTGGGGTGAGATCACAATATATTATGCTGAATACAATAAAACACCAAGACGGGTATCTCCACCAATTCAAAACACTTGATAAAAGCAGTGAAGAACAACAGGAAAAATAAAAAATTAAGTTGGGATTATCAATGTAACTGGCGTTCCTATTCAGACAATACAAAAATAATGTTCAGGAAAGAGGTAAACAAGCACGTGGCGGCCACGTGCTGGGGAAGCAGACGACAAACTAGAGGTAAAGAACAAGTTAATTACCTTCGGTAACGATATATCTGTAAGACACAGACAGTAGTTATAGATTCCTTACCTTAGAATTACCCCCAGGCGTCAGACTGGATCCAGAGAAATGTTTTCTTAGCAGTACCCCTGCGCGTCGTAGGTGGCGTTGGTCGACTCCGCGTTGGCGTCGTGGTCACCAGGATTACCTCACAGTGTCTACTTAGACACCACCCCTGTGCGCTGACGTCAGTTCTGACACGACTTTCCACGCTCTGACCACTGGTGCACAAAACTAGGGCCCTGGAAAGGTAGTCCCTATCCCAAGGAGTCAGTTCGCAGAACGGGGAGGATGGGTGGGGCAGTAAGGAATCTATAACTAATGTATGTCTCTTACAGATACATTGCTATCAAAGGTAAGTAACTTGGTCATCTGAAAGATACCATTAGTTATAGATTCCTTACCTTAGAATAGATACCCCAGCAATACCAACCCCGGAGGTGGGTCTGCGATCCAAGTTCACACCAGGAGAACAGAACGGCAGAAAAAGCAGTCTCTCTGGACTTGGCTGACCAGACAGTAATGTTTGGTAAATGTGTGCAGGGATGCCCACGCTGCTGCCAGGCAGATGTCATTCAGTGTAACTCCACGTCCCAAAGCAGTAGAGACTGCCGTCACCCTGGTAGAGTGGGCGTGCAGTACTAATGGAGGTTCCTTTTTAGCCAAAGAATAACAGATCTTGATGCATAGGACAACCCATCGAGAGATGGTAGGCTTATGGACTGCCTGACCCTTCTTGGCACTACATCACCCACGAAGAGTTGATTGTCCACCCAGAAATCATTTAGTGTGATCAAGGTAGAAGGACAGCACACATTTTGGGTCCAGACAGTGGAGTCTCTCCTCCTCTTTGGAAGGGTGCGGAGCGGAAAGAAGGTGGGCCTGACCTATGTGGAAAGAGGTAACCAGTGTATGCAGAAAAGAGGGCCTAGCGCGAAGAACCACTTTGTCCGGATGAATAGCCAGAAAGGGAGGTTTGGAAGATAAGGCCTGAAGCTCACTCACCCTGTGAGCAGAGGTGATGGAAGCAAGAAAGCAGTCTTCAAAGTAAGGAGGTGAAGAGGTGAAGAAAACAATTGTGTAGGGGCTCCAATGGAGCACACATAAGATAAGCGAGGACAAAATTCAATTCCCACTGGGGCATCACGAAAGAAGAAGGAAGAAAGAGATGAGCAATGCCTTTCAGAAATCTGTTAACAATGGGGGACTTGAAAAGAGAAGGCTGATCAGGAAGGCAAAGAAAGACCGAAAATGGCCGGAAGAAAGCCCTTAAGAGTTTCCAGAGCAGAGCCCTGCTGGGCCAAAGAAAGAATGATGAGGAGAACCTCTGAAAGAGGGGCAGAAAGGGTATCCACAGCCTTTGCTGTGGACCATGCCACAAATTTGTTGCATCTACAGGCGTATACCGTTTTAGTGAAGGGATGCCTGGATGCCAAGATGACATTACAGACTTCGGGAGGAAGGTCGAAAGCTGTCAACTGTTGCCTCTCAATCTACACGCAAGGGGGTGGAGGCTGGACAGGTTCAAGTGGAGGACCGTCCCCTGCTGCTGCGACAGAACATCCTCCCGAAGAGGCAGTCTGATCGGAGGATAGATAGCCATGTGTAACAGCTCGGGATATTAGACTCTTCGTGCCCTCACTGGAGCCACAAGAATGACTTGGGCCCAGTCGTGCTTGATCTTCTTCAGCACTATGGGCAGATGTGGTACAGGTGGAAAGGCGTACAGGAGGCCACAACTCCACTCGTGACGAAAGGCATCGCCGAGCAAGGGCTGTCTTGGAAATTCCAACATGCAGAACTGCTTACAGTGCGCGTTCTCTTCGGGTGGAGAATACATCTAACCAAGGCTATCCCCACTGTTGAAAGAGACCTTGCACCACCTCTGAGTGAAGACACCCTTCATGATCCATCATGCACATATGGCTGAGCTTGTCCACCCTGACGTTCAGGGAACCTGCCAGGTGTTGAACGACCAGAGACATGCCCTGATGTTCCAGCCATGTCCAAAGGCAAAGAGCCTCTTGACAGAGGGTCCACGACCCCACCCACCCCTGTTTCTTGCAATACCACATGGCGGTGGTGTTGTCCGTGAACACTTGTACTTCTCTTCCTTTGACAGAAGGAAGAAATGCCATCAGTGCAAGACGGATCGCCCGGAGCTCCAGAAGGTTTATGTGGAGCCCAGACTTCACCAGAGACCAGAGGGCTCTGATCTCCGCCTCTCCCATATGGCTGCCCCATCCCAGGAGTGACACATCTGTCACCACTGTGAACTCTGGTTGGGGAATAGAGGGGGATCTGCTGTTGACCCAATCCTAGTTTGTGAGCCACCACTGCAACTGATGTGCAGCCCCTTCTGAGATCTGGACGACATCGGAAAGATTCCCCCGATGTTGCGCCCACTGGAACTTCAGGTCCCACTGCAGAGCCTGCATATGCCACCTGGCATGATCCACCAGCAGGATGCAGAAGGCCATGAGGCCCAGCAGCCTGATTCATTCTACCGAAATCCGTGATAGAGGCTGAAACATCGGTATCATAGCTCGAATATGCCAGACTCTCTGCTCGGGAGGGTAGACCCGAAACTGCGCTGTGTCCAGAACCGCCTGATGAAAAAGAGCTTTTGGGAGGGAATCAAGTGACACTTCGGCACACTGACTGTGAACCCCAGCGAATGCAGGAGGTCTGCTGCAGTCTGGACATGGAAGACGACAGCCTGGGGCAGAACCCACTTCAACAGCCAGTCGTTGAGATAGGGGTAGACTGGAAACCCTGATCTGCGCAGATGAGCTGCGACCACCGCCATCACTTTCGTGAACACCCAAGGGGCGCTGGTAAGGCCAAAGGGGAGCACTGTAAACTAAAAATGCTCATGGCCTACCGTGAACCGCAGGTAATGCCGGTGGGCAGGCAAGACTGGGATGTGAAAGTAAGCGTCCTGCAAGTCCAATGCTACAATCCAGTCTACAGGGTTGAGGGCAGACAAGACCTGAGCTAAGGTTAACATCTGGAACTTCTCCTTCCGGAGGAAGCTTTTGACATCCCTGAGGTCTAGGATAGGATGCAGGCCTTTGTCCTTCTTGGGTACCAAGAAGTAGTGGAAGTAGCATACATGACCTACTTCTGGCACAGGGACACGTTCAATAGCTCTCTTGGCCAAGAGAGCGGTAACTTCCTGGCAGAGAAGGGCCAAATGATCCTCCAACATGCAATGGAGAGTTGGTGGCATGGATGGAGGGGTAGTCTTGAAGGGGAGGGAGTAGCACCTTCGGACTATCTGCAAAACCCACCTGTCCGACGTGGTGGTGTGTCAGTGGGGGAGGTGATGGCAGATCCTGCCGCTCACTGGCAGCTGGTGGCCCTGGAAGGTCGGACTAGGAAGATTCGGAGGCTGCTGCGGGGGGGGGGGGGGGGGGGGGGGCTTTGGTGGACTGGTCCGCCCGCTGGCCCCCAGACTCACGACAGTGGGTCCCACGTCCCTGACCACACAGAGGCTGGGCAGCTTGCGCAGCTCCATGGCTCTGGGTGGAACATGGTGGGGTACACCCCTTCCGTATCCACAAACGGGGCGAAAGGAAGACTGCATGGGACGAAAAGTTGCTGCGAGGCCCAAGGACCTGGCTGTGGCCCTTTAGTCCTTTAAGCGATCGAGTGCTTTGTCCGCCTTGTCACCAAACAGGCAACGCCCATCAAAGAGCATGTCCAAAAGGGTGGATTGGACATCCCCAGAGAAGCCAGACGTTCTCAGCCAGGCGTAGCGCCTCATGGCTACCGACGTAGAAACTGTTCAACCCAGCAAGTCGGCTGTATCCAGCCCACACTGGATGGTGAACTTTGCTGCGTCTCGACCCTCGGCAACTGCGCGGGTGAGCACAACCGACCTCCTCCGAGCACTGTGGCTGCACTTGCGCAACCGTATCCTACACCGTGTGTGTGTAACGTCCCAATAGAAATGCGGTGTTCACTGACCACACTCCTAAGCTGGCGGAATACACATCTTCCCAAGATGGTCCAGGTTCTTGGATTCCCAATCTGGGGGAGCAGTAGGGTATGTGCCCTTACAGGATGTGGCTTGGACCACCAAGCTCTCAAGGGTAGGGTGTTGGGAGAGGAAAAGTGGGTTGGCCGGGCAATCATCCTGTCCACAGGAGCACCTGCTGGCTGAAGCATTTCAGTCAGGAGGTTGGTCCTGGCAGCCATCGTAGGAAGCTCAAGGCCTTAGCCGGTTTACGCAACACCACAGTGTAGGAAGCTCCCTTCTCCATAGCCACAGTGTGGGGGGGGGGAGGGTCGGGGGGGGAGAGATACCAAGGTCTGGGGAAGTATCCAGACCACTGGCATCACCCAACTGTTCTCACCAGTCCGGCTCTTCAAGTTGGTCTGCTAGAGTGTCAATAGACCCCTCCCAGTCCTCCTCACCCTCCTCTGGCTGCCACTCAGGGCGGTAGGAAACACCAGGGATGAACTGCAGTACAAAAATACCCCCCTGCGTTGAGGGATGTCGGTCTGGCTCTGTGTCCACGGCAGGGGTGAGGCTGGGGTCGACGCCGGTTGGGGGTACAACGGGCATCGCCACTGGAATCGGCGCAGGGGAAAGTGCCGCGAGGTCGACCATCATGAATTTGGATCCAGACCTGGATCTTTGGGGACCCTGCAATGCCGGGGGCGGAGCCGCCAGCATCTGAGGCCTAGGGCCCTCAATCGAGTCTGTGTGGCCTGAAGGCGCACCTGCAGAGTCGGGCTGCCCAAAGATGCTGTGCAGTGCTTCGTAAAATTGACAAAGCTGGGCAGGGGTCGCTCCGGGAAAGGAAGGGAAGCGCAGAGACATCCCAGCGGGCTCCGAGGAAGGAGCCAGAAAGCAGCGATGCTCTGGGTTCCGCGTTACATCGGCTAACGGACGGGGAGAGGGCAAAGAGCGACGATGCTTCTTCGCCTTCTTTTTGTGCTTTGACTTACCGGAGGAGTGAGAAGACTTCGAAGAAAATGGTGATGACTCTGCAACCGGTCCCGCAACCTTCCTCTTAACGGAAAGCTCGAGTGTCGCAGAGCGGACTGCCAGGCCTCCATAAGCTTTCTGGCCCACTCCTGCAAAGACTTCGGGTTCAAGGCCCGGCAGTCGGAGCAACACTTCGGATCATGGTCGTGCTCCAGGCACCAAAGGCACACGGGGTGCGGATCGGTGACCAACATCAACTTGTGACAGGAGTGACAGGGCTTGAAGCCCGTCCGACGATGGGACATCCCTCGTGCTACCAGGAGTTCGAAGACTCAAAAAAGAGGTTGACAAAAGTCAAAAAAGATTTAGTCAAAAAGTGACTAGGGGCACGCTCTCTCCGGATCTGCGCTTGCTGCCGGAAAAAAGAAAGAACTAACGTCAGCGTATCTAAGTAGACACCGCAACGTTATCCCAGCGACCACGATGCCAACAACAGACGCAGAATCAACTGACACCACCTACCGACGCGCAGGGGTACAGCTAAGAAAAAACGTTTCCGGATCCAGTCTGGGGGCAATTCTAAGGTAATGAATATGTAACTTATAGTCTCTTCCAGATATGTCAATTTGAAAGCACATTGGCTCAGTAACATGGACCATATATTAGTGGAATTTAAAGACTATTTTGTAGGTGGTAAGAGGTTGCCTACAAATGATTTTTACAGCAGCATATATGTTAAAATAGTGCAATCTTAGGAGAATTAGGCCAGCAGCACTGGTCAAATCTTAGAAAGATGGTGAGGGGGTCACAACATCCTGGTTAAAATGTTGACCTGCATCAATATTGAATCTTTTAGATCAGATACCACTGTTACGTCAAGTTAAATAGATGCGGAGATAAGATTAGTAAAAGTGAATCTATACTTTCATATATATACCTACATCAACAATATAGTGGTAGTCGCTATTTGGATGCAATATTTTTGCAGGTTATTTCCCGATGGATACTTCTAACCACAGAATCCTCACCTTATGATTCCCCAGATGCCAGACTAGATCCGGAGATTGTTTCTTCAGCAATTCCCTTTTGTGGCAGTAGGTGGAGTAGAGTGGCTCTGCGTCAGGTCTGTCCCAACACAGAGGTGACATTGAGGCCATAATATAACCACCACCTCGTGTGTCAACATCAGTTACTTTCTTTACATGTCTTCTGATGTGGATCTAGAACTCGCTTCAGTCACCCAACTGAAAACCTTTTTCTAAAAAGAATTGCAGAGCGCAAGGGGCATGACTACCCCAAAAACTAGTCTTTAAACCCTGCGAGGACTGCCAAAAATAGATGTCAGTGATAGACTGTTAAAAGGTCTGTCTCTGAGCTCAGATGAATCTGAAGGCCATTGGAGACTGCAAGGCCAAACTTCACGTAGCTGAGCCTCATTGGAAGGCCCGATTCCAGCTGAAGTTGAGACTGCAGCCACGTTCTAGCTTCCAAGGCCAATCCCCAAAGAGGTTGTCATTGCATTCAAAGTCATCAGGTAAATCCAAGAAAAAAAAGAATCAGAAGCGTAAACACAGTGTACTATTTTCCAGCCACTCTCAGCAAGAAAAGCCATGCAGAAGTTAAGGTACAGCAAAGTTGTGGTCTATGTCTCCGACTTCGGAACTATTCCCAGCTTCAGTCCCGATCCAACCCGAGTTCCCAGAGACATTGGCAACGTCGCAGATCTAGGCCTTCAAGGATGCCAGACTGCAGATTTTTGGTACTCCACCGGATCCCTCTGGTGCACCTTCAGCCCCCATGGATCCGAGCGGGCTTTCAGTGAGCTTACCGCCGGTGGCTCCATCTACGATGCAGACTGTGCTTCTCGATCATGACGAAACCGCATATGACGCCGAGACCAATGTCGTTCCACTGATGCAGAAAGAGGAGCCCACAGTGCTTTTGGACTCATAAGCGAATCCACCACAATCTTGTTTGAAGTCGCAGCCCCTGACCCCCCTATGACTTCCAGTTCAACCTACATCCAATTCTGATACGCTTCCATTGTATTACAAATATACAGAACAGCAAGACAACGATGGGGATGACAATTACCAGATATATGATGATGAGAATTTATTTCTGGATTTTCAAGAGGCCAGTGGCCTAGACATATCAACTGACATTGGTCTAAACTCTCTTGCTGGCCCTTCCACTTAATACTCAACCTGCTTCGTAGTGATGATCAGGAGAGCACCATAAGGAAACAAAACAAGTGTGCTTGTAGAGGTCCTGCAAACAAGGCAGACTTCACAGGAACCTCTCCTTCCTTTCAATGACACACTCCCGGGCACCTAGGCGAAGCCAAGCTCTTGCCTTCCAGTAAATCTGCAAATAGCCAGAAGACATTCGCTCCAGGGGACCCATCTTCCTTGCTGCAGCACCCAACTCCTGAGAGCCTCGTAGTTCAAACCTCTACCAGCAGACTAAATCCCAACATGTTTACAACCACCCCGCCAGATAGGGTGTGGAAATGCATGGAAGCTGTAGGTAAACACACGTTTTCATCTGCTAGCCATAGCCTCAGGTCCATAAACTCAAGTTGCCTTCTGGGACATTATTCTTATGTGCTGTGGGACATGATGACTGATATCTTGCTTGCAGTCCCTGAGGATCTTTGGGCATACCTTCAGCGGATGGGCAGGGCGCAGCAAAATATGTGATCCGGTCGGGCCTGGACACCACCTACTGCTTGGGCAGGGCAGTTGGCACAAGCATGGGGCTTCAGTGACACACTTAGATTAGTTCCACTGGATTTTTTTTGGGAGATATCCAGCAATGGCTGATGGCTATGCCGTTCGATGGCACGCTCTCTTTGGAGATAAGTCAGATTCATGCTTTAAGGAGGACAACGCAATAGAGCATTCTCTTGGCCTAGCACCACCAACGTCAAAGTTTCCCCAACAATTTCACTCCTTTCGAGGCTTTGGAGAGGTAGTAGTGGTCACAACAAACCCTACCCCAGCAACAACAGAACCTCCCAGATGTTTCTATGCCCCCTCCTTCCATCACCACAGCAAAACCACTTCAATTTGCTCTTCATGGGTGGTAGATAATCACATTGGACAGACGGGTGCTCTAAATCCTTCATCAGGATTACCTACTCTTATTTCCACCCCTCCAAACATGCCACCTACACAACAACGACTTCCTGCGGGCAGCTTGTTCATTTCCCAAAGAGAAGTTAAGACTCTCTTTGAAAAGGCAGTCACAGGGAGGGTACCGGAGGCTCTGGATTGGACAAGGAGTGTGTGGTATCTGGAACTTCTGGCAGTGAGCATCTATCCTCTGATTCATCTGTCCCTATGGGAGGACCTCCTGTCACAGCAGCAGGACAGGGTCCTACACCTGGGCCTGCGCAATTTAAACCTCCATGCACATGAAGCCCGTTGATCTCCATCCCTAAGTAGTGGATGTCATTTGGGCAGCCAGGCACTCCTCCACTAAATCCATCTATGGGTTACGTTGGGAAAAGTTTGTTGCTTGGTATTCTACCCAGTGTATCCAACCCTTACAAACCCAGTTGTCGGATATACTACTTTTATTTTTATCACTAGCGAAGCAAGGCCTAGTGAAAGGTTACTTGACGAACAATTTCATTACCTTCGGTAACGCCTTTTCTGGTAGAAACTATCTAAATGCAGATTTCTCACCTTAGAATACTCCGCGGGGGTCAGACTAGATAAAAAAATGTAAGCAGTAGCCGTTGGGCGTAGGAAGATGGAGGCTGTGGCTCCATGCAAACGTCGTCCTCAGGCCTATACAGGCACCACTTATGCGTGCTGACAATGTCCAGATTCCTAGTTCACAGAACAGGGAGGATGGTAGGGACGGTGAGTAATTTGCAATTAGATAAAGTCACTACCTGCAAAGGTGCTACAGATGGTAAATAACTTTTCTGATCGAGATTTCTAACTGCAGATTCCTCACTTTAGAATAGGTACCAGAGTAATACCTCCCAGGAAGTAGGTCTGTGAACTTGGCTTAAAACAAACAGACCGGCAGGGCTGAACAGGTAAAATGCTTGTTGTGCCAGACCTGGCGATCCAGAAAGTAGTATGGAGGGACGCCCAAGCATCAGCCAAACAATGTCCAAAACAGGCACTCCATGCACCAGCACAGTGATAGGATAGAAGCCTTGGCTCTGGTTGAAGAAGCTTGCAAGCCCTTCAGAGGCGGCTGATTCACCAGTGCATAGCAGATCTTTATCATGATCCAGAGGGAAAGTATTCTTTTCTGCAATGTTTTCTTTCTTTGTTCCAGTGAACCTGATAAAGAGCTGTTTGTCCACCCAGTGCTATCAGGTATGATCGATATAAAAACAAATAACCCTTTTCAGATCCAGACAAAAGAGTTGCTCCTCCTCCTTAGAAGGGCGAGTTAGAGCGAAGAATGTTGCAATGGTGATAATTTGCCCAACGTGAAAAAGAGTCACTATATTAACCCCTTGCATGCTTCTGACGGAACCACTCCGTCATGAGCCACGGGCGCCGTGTGCTCATGACGGAGTGGTTCCGTCATGCTGCGGCCGTTGGCGGCCGCTCCTCCCACGCGGCGCTAATTCCCCGCCTGTGCGGGCGATTAGCGCAAGTGGGTGGAGTCATGACGGAACCACGCCGTCATGAGCACAGCTCGCCCGTGACTCATGACGGCGTGGTTCCGTCATGAGCATGGCGGCGCCGCAAATCCCCCAAACCCCCCCAGCGCTGCGGCGGAATTCGCGCCGCAGCGAAGGGGTTAAGGAAAGAGGAGGCACAAGTTCCAAGAACCACCTTGTCCACAGAGATGGTAGTGTACGGAGGGTTTACAGAGAGAGCCTGAAGCTCACTCACCCTCCGGGCTGATGTTATGGCCACCAAGAACACAGTCTTAATGGTGAGCAACATGAGTGGACAGCTATGCAAGTGTTCGAAGAGCCCACATAAGGAAGATCTAATCAAACTCAAGTCGCTCTGGGCAGAACGAAAGGAAAGAAGGGAAACTAATGTCGCAGCCCTCCAAGGAAATGCATCACAACTAATCATTTAAACAACGAAGGCTGGACCGACAACAGCTGAAATAGCGGACAGATAACCATTAACTGTTCCAAAAGCAAGGTTTTACTGGACTAAAGACAATGCAAAAAAAAAAAGCCTCTGATAGCCTAGCATGGAGCCGGTCGACCTGTTTGGTTGCGCACAAGCTAACAAACTTGTTACAATGACAGGGTTATATAGCTTTGTAGACGGACACCTAGCTGCAATGATAACGTCCACAACCGCAAGTTAAAAACTCCCAACTATCGCCGCTCAAGCTCCAAGCACGGAGGTAGATCATGTACGGGTTCTGAAGCAGAACCCTGCCTTGCTCCTGCGACAGCAAGCCTGATCGAAGGACAAATGCACATGTTCAGGATCCCAAATTCTCACTGCCCAGTCAGGGGGCATCCAAATTACTTGGGCCCAGTCTGTCTTGAGCTTCTTCAAAACTCAGGGTAGGAGGGGTATTGGTGGAAAGGCGTTCAGGAGCCCAGAGGTCCACTCTATGTGGAATACGCCCCCAGACGAGAGACGCTATGGAAACTAACGCAGCAAAGCTCTGACACTGCGCGTTATTGGTGGTGATGAACAGATTGACCATGGCTGTATAAGAGACCTTGCGCCACCTCTGCATTTAAGTGCAATTTGTGATCTCCTAGGTGTTGATGGCTGAGTTTGTCCACCATGGCGTTTAAAGATCTAGCCAGGTGCTACATCACCTGGAAAATCTTCTGGCATTTCAGCCACGTCCAGGAGGCGCAGGACCTTCTAGCACAGGGTCCATGACTCCCACCCAACCCAGCTTAGCTTGTTGCAGTATCATATGGCAGTGGTGTTGACCGTGCACACCTGAACCAGCCTCCCTTGAATGGATGGCAGAAAGGCTTTCAACGCTACGTGGATGGCTCATTACTTCAACAGGTTGATGTGGAGCTGAGCCTCCGCCAGAAACTAGTGACCTCTGATCACCACCAGTCCCAGATAGCCACCGCAGCCCAGAAGCAATGCATCTGTCACCACTGCAAGCTCAGGGTGGGGAAGGGAGTGCAGTCTGCCACTGCCCATATTGCAGTCCTGTAGCCAACATTGCAGGTCTTTTGCGGTCTCTCACCAAATCAGAAAGTCCCTTTGATGTCGCTGGCACTGAGACTTCAGATAATAATACAGAGCCCGCATAAGCTATCTAGAGAGCTTGGCCAGCAGGATGCAGGAGGCCATCAGCCCCAGCAGCCTCAGGGTCAACCTCACTGAGATCAATGACTGAAGCTGAATGTTAGACCTGGCACCATTGGCGTGAGTCTCCCTTCCATTTTTCGCTGTGTCTCCTCTGTTTTTGCTGGTTATAGATGCTCTGGGCGCTGTGCCACTGCCATTCAGCGCCACAGCGCGAATGCTCCCTTTGTAAAGATGACATGTGAATTGGTACATCCATGATTGGCTTATTTGGTTTACTTGTTAGTCCCTAGTGGCGTGGCCCATGTGTGCCCAGGGCTGGTAAACCGAATGCTGCTGGTGGGCCTGCAGCACTGGTTTGTGCCACCCACAGAAGCAGCTTGTAAAGCGTGTCTCAGACCTGCCACTGCAGTGTCTGCGTGCAGTCCAGAACTGCCATCTTGGCTGTGAAGTGCACCCACTTCCCAGCCCCTGAACCTTCCCTTGGCATCATGTAAGCCACCCCTATGGTAGGGTGCATTGTATGTGTAAGGTAGGACATGCTCTGATGTGTGTAGCATGTCCTAGCAGTGAATTACACCCAATTTCGTTTTTCACTACTGTAAGGCTACCTGTTCTCCATAGGCCAGAAAGGGGGGTTTTGGCTATTACATTCTATAGTCCTAACTGACCCACAGAACATGGTAGAAAACCGAATTTTGTACGCCTGAACTCAGAATATTGAAATACATCTTTTAGTGAAGGTTATTTTTATATTATAGTATAGGTACTTTCTTGCCTAAGCCGTCCAGTGTGCTCTAATATTATGTGTATTGGCTGTCTGGTTTTGGAGGGACAGGGCAGGCTGAGTCAGACCTAGGTTGAATAGAGAGATCTGCCTTGGTGTGAGGGGAGGGGTAGCTCCTGCACTTGAATAGGGCTGTGCCTGGCAAGGTGAATGCTGGCTCCAACTCCCACTGTGCGTCTGAAGGCAGACACCCTCTTTCTGAAAAGAAGGATGCAGCCTGGTAAACAAAGTGCTCCAGGGCTGGGCAGAACTGGTTCTGGCTGGGTTCAGAGACTTGTGGCTCCTAAGAACAAAGACTTTGGGGGTATAAATATTTGTGCCCCAACCCCTACAATTTGTATTGCTCCTGGACAACAAGAAGAACGTCTGTCCGTGTGACTACAGGAATCTGCAGGAGAAGGACTGTCCTTGCGCTTGTGTGCTGTTTCTTGGACTGGCCTGCAGTGGTTACTACTGGACTTGGAAGAAGAGGAAAAGGACTTTGAAGGAACTTTTATTTTGTGGCTACAGCAATCACCCAAGGGCTAGAAGAGAGCTAGCCTCCTGCAGGAGTCTCGGGCACACCAGACTCCACCACCAGCCTCCTGTGTCCTCCCAGCGAGGAATTCTATCTGCAGGTGAGGCTCCTCTGAGTTCAAGGGCCCCTAGTTCTACTGCTGAGAAAAGAGTGCTGAAAATCATCGCTAACCCCAGTTAGCGGGCCGCTGCAGCTGGTGAGCGTGAGAAAAATCGTCGCTCTGCTGCCGCCGAGCGCTCGCTAACCCCAAAGATTATCGCATCACCCATCAGCGGGCATGAAAACGCCCGCTATCCCGAAGATTATCGCATCACCCATCAGCAGGCCTGAAAACATCGCAGAGCCTGTCAGCGGGTCTGAAAACGCTCGCTAACCCAAGTTATTGAATCGACTGTCAGCGGGTCTGAAAACGCTCGCTAACCCAAGGATTGTCGCATTGCCTGTTAGCGTGCCCCAAAGTGCTCGCTAACCCCAAATCATCGCATCAGGCTCCTCGCAGCGCGGATGCCGAGCGTTCGCCATATTCCCCGCATCGTATCAGGATCGTTGCTCCCTCGCGGAGCGCCATTTTCTTTCATCGCAGCAAGATCGCACACGCAGCAGGCTCGGTGCATCATCCTCCCTTAGCGGCAAGGATTTTATCGCATCACCGGCTTAGCGTGAAGAAGTTTGTCACTTTATCCTGTCCGCAACCCAGCGCATCATCCTCCCTTGCGGTAAGGATTCAACGCATCGCTGGTTAGCGTGAGGAAATTTATTGCTATAACTCCTTAGCGACATTTTTGTTGCTTTGCTACAGAATCCAGATACTTTGTGAGTAAAAGGGTCGTAGAGACCACTGCATTGAACTGAACATCATTTTGTGCACCTTGAACTATTTTTGCAGCATTTTTAAAGTAACGCTATTTTTCTAGTATTGTGGATTTTTACTGTTATTGGTCTTGTGATTAAGTCTATATAAATATACCTATTTTTTATAACTACTTGAGTGGTGTCCATTTGTAGTGTTCCTCATTGTATTACTGTGTAGGGTCATAAATGCTTCACACACTGCCTCTGAAATAAGCCTAGCTGCTCGTGCTACGTTACCACAGGGTTGAGCAGGGGTTATCAAAGGGTGCAGGCTGCTTACTCTGACTTAGGAAGAAGGGTCCCTACTTGGACAGTGGCCAGCCATTGCCAACTAGGGACCCCCATTTCTAACATTGAAACATTACAATCATCGCCCAAATGACCTGGAACCTCCACTCAGGGAAATAGGCACAAAACCGCACTGTGTCCAGATTGTCTCAGATGAAAGGAAGCATTTGAGAAGGTCTCAGGTGTGAATTTATGACGTTTATAGTGACCCCCCCAGTGGTGTGAGTAGGTTTGCTGTAGTTTGGAGGTGGGTGATGACTGCCTGGGGTGAGCCTGCCTTCAGCAGCCAGTCATCGAGGTGGGGGGAAGACTGGAGCCCCCCACTTCCGAAGATGAGCTGCAACCACAACATCACTTTTGTGGAAACCTGAGCGCCACTGGCGAGATCAAATGGGAGCACAGCAAACTGAAAATGCTTGTGGCCCACCATAAACCACAGATAATGCCTATGGGCCCAAAAGACAGGGATGTGAAAATAAGCATCCTGCAGGTCCAATGCTACCATCAAGTCACCAGGGACAAAACCTGACCCAAAGTGAGCATCTTGAATTCATCCTTTTCAGAAACACATTGAAAGGGCGCATGTCCAGAATAGGGCGACATGGATAGATGGTCCTCTGCCAGCTGTTTTGGGGAAAGTGGCATGGATGGTTTGGTCTCCAAAACTGGGAGGGCATAGCTCAGGCAAACAATTTCCTAACACCCACTCATTCCAGATGATGGACTGCCAACCTTGCAGGAAAGGGTGGCCGTCCATCCAATGTTTGATCCTGCTTTCAATTGGATGACCAGGTGCCAGAGAGGGCACATCGGAGAGGCTCGGGGGCGAAGCTGGAAAGGCTGTGGGGCATGCTGCCCCTGCTGTTCTTGTGGCCTGAAAAATCCCCTGCATTGGCCAAGAAGAGGATGGGATGGGTGATGGGTGTGCAGTGTTGGTTGTTGGTTTTTAAACCCTTGAAAAATCCACACCAATGGTAAAACTTGGGTGCCACTGGGCGCAGAGTGGTTGTGAGTCCAAGAGAGTGGGCCAAAGCCCCACTATCCTTAAAGCGCTCCAGTGGGAATTAGTCCTTTCTCCAAAAAGACGGGATCCGTCAAAGGCCGTGTCCATAAGGGTGAGTTGGACATCCCCGAAAAACCAGTGGAGCATATCCAAGCATGTTGCCTGATGGAGACACTGGTTATAATGGCTCAACTCAATGAATCTGTGGAGTCCACACCACAACATATATGAAAAATGGCTACGTCCTGGCTGTCTCGCATGGCCTGAAAAAAGATGGAAAGAGCCTTCTCTGAGGCTAGAGACAAGACCTCACCCTAGGAGTCCCATAAAGCATGGTGGTAACAACTAAGCAGGCACAAGGTATTAATGGAATGCAAAGCAAGACTTGTAGAGGAGAACACCCTACGACGAAAACTGCTGATGCGTTTTGACAAACTATCAGGTAGAGCAAAAAGGAATGGGTGCTGAGAGAGTAAAGTCAGATTTCCAGGTGCAGGACGGTGGAGTCTGGCAATCTTCCAACTGACTGGGGCCCCTGACCAGGGCTTAGCCCGGGTCCCCAAAGAGTGTTGTTCCAGGCCTCGTAGAAAGGTAAAGGAGGCTCAGAAGCAGTTTGACTGGGTTGAAGGACCTCAGTCCGCAAATTCATTTTAATCTCCTGACAGGGGAGCTGAAGGTCCAAGATTTCCGTAGCTCTGCGCACCACTGCAGCAAACAATGTGGTACCCTAGGTGGCAGGCCCTTGTGGGGAGAACAACACACTGCTTAGGGATGTATCAAACCCACTGGCATCTTGGAGCTTATCATACCAGTTGAATCCTTGATATGACTGGTAAATGGTTTCATCATAGGTGGCCTCATCAGAATCATTCTCAAACAGGTCATGGGGAAAGTGTTACTGCTTGGAGGAAAGGAAACCGTGTCAGAATCGGGCCCGAAAAAAGGAGCAGCATCGAGGTCAATGCAGGATGGGTGCGACACAGCGCCATTTTGGCACCGGGTAATGCCATTGGTTTATCCACCAATGCCGATGAAGTCTGAATCAGCAAAGGGGGTGGGGGTTATCTCAGAATAGGGGATGACGCTGGTAGTGACATCAGTCTCTTCAAAAAAAGAGGCGAACCCAAATTAATAACCCTCCGGCATCTGGGTATATAAACACTAATAAATAGAAATAATGCCTCGGGACAAATAATATAACATATACTTTGGAGAAAAGATAGATAAGTTATCTCTTCCTCTGAGTTATATTCTTTCTCAAAAAAATTATTTTATTGTATTCCACATAAACGTCGAAGGCAGTTCCAACAAAGAAGTAATTTTACTTTTAGGTTGTGTATGTGTGAGTATATTTATTTTATATTTGACATCTTCCACACAATTATATAAAAATCATTCTTTTATATATATATACACAAACATTTACAATATTTACAATACTTACATACATAAAAGAAGAAACTGAACACATATATTTTTTTCTTTTGCACCTTTCAAAAAATTATTTTGCTAAAGCATTCCTTTATATAGAAGATCACTCTTTAAGAGACACTTCGAGATCTATTGTTACAACCTCCACCTTATTGAAGTACTCTTTACTATTTACTACAAAACAAAATTGCACGAGTGTCTTCAAAATCGTTCTCGACGCGTTTCAGCCAAATCAATCTTAGGCCTCATCAGGACTAGGGCAGTAGGAAATATAATTTCATAAAGTTCAACCTATTTTCAGCAATTTTTTTTGTTGGAGGTATACAAATGTTTTCTCTCTTTCTTTTCTCTATCTTAGAGCGTGATAAATGACATTATGTTATTCATCATTTTTGTACCATAGAACCTTTTTATTTTCCGTAACTCTCTCAGCCAGGTCACTTTTACTCGTTTTCTTTCAATTCTCTATTCCCCTGCAATACTGTGCTTCGTCATATTTTTTCAAGGATGTACTTAGAATGTCTTTAAATTCGCCTCTTAAGCATCTCCACTGGCCACGCTATTAACAATCCGTCTCTAACCCGCGTACTTTACACGTCATCAGTCGGCACAGATCCGGAAGTGGCTCCAGACGGCCTGACTGGTGCCATGGGAGATCAGGATGGCAGAGCCCCAGTTGGGAGACCTCTCTGCTCCATCAGGCCCGAAGGTGCTCCAGAGGGAGCAACTTGCTCAAATAGGTATAATGGCCCGCTGAAAGTGAAGGAGATGAACAGGAGTCGGAGAGGCCTGGGTAAATGTGGGCTGGGTCAGAGCAGAAGGAGGAACTAGCACTGAATGCAAAGACCCTGCACCCTCTCAGGGGACCTGGAGCCCTGTTTAGATTGTCACTGCTTCTTCTTAGCCTTACCAGAGGAGTGCAACTTAGACAAAAACTTCTCTCACGGCCGACTTCGGGGCTGAGATCGGGAACGGCCAGAATTTGCAACATTGGCAGGCGCTTCCCCTCCTTGTGAGGGCAACATACAACTTTGCTTATTCTTCCCAGAATGCCTTTGAGTCCATCGGGATGCACTTACTGCACTTCGTGGAGTCATGGATAACCCCAGGCACAAAAGGCAGACCAAGTAAGGATCAGAAACAGACATCTGTCTAACATTCCCCATAAAGCTTAAACCCGAAGGATTTATTTGGGGACATGACCCTTGCACAATGGGGCACAGTTTTGAAGAAGAGGGCCTTGAAACGTTGAGTAAAATAGTCTCAAAGAGACCAGGGGTAGCCCCGGGTCTGCATCTGTTGGTGTGATAAAGAAGTAAGTGATGTCAGTGTGTATGGGTGTAGCCTCTGTAGGTTTGTGTATGTCGCTTCCACTATGGATGGCCCAGGTGGCGCCTTCTGGCATATAAGGGGTACTGCTTCAAAGATTCCGGATCCAGTCTGACGTCCTGAGAGTATTCTAAAATGAGGAAGAACAAGTTACTTACCTTCGGTAACGACGTATCTGTAAGAAACATAAGTTAGTTAGATTCCTCATCTTAGAATATCCCCAGGCGTCAGGCTGGATCCGGAAAGATTTTCGTAGCAATACCCCTTGCGCATCGCTAGGCGTCGTCTGTGGCTCCGCGTCCGTCGTTGGCGTCGTGCGCCGGAATGACGTCGGAGTACTTAGACGCCGCCCTCGCGCGCTGACGTCAGTTCTTGTACACAGCTTTCCGCGCCAGGGACGCTGAGCCATGCAAGAGAACAACACTGGTGCCAAAAAAATCTAGGGCCCTGAAAGGGAGAACCTTAACCCTAGATGTCGGTTCGCAGAACGGGGAGGCTGGGTAGGTCGGTGAGGAATCTAACTAACTAATGTTTCTTACAGATACATCGTTACCGAAGGTAAGTAACTTGTTCATCTGAAAGAAACACGTTAGTTAGATTCCTCACCTTAGAATAGATACCCCAGCAATACCAACCCCGGTGGTGGTCTGCGAACCAAGATCACACCAGAAAGTCCTGGAGAACAGAACGGCCAAAGTGGCCATCCCTCCGGACTTGGCTGTCCAGGCAGTAATGTCTCACAAACGTGTGCAGCGAGGCCCACGTCCCCGCCTGACAGATGTCTTGCAAGGGGACTCCCTGTCCCAGTGCAGTCGTGGCCACTGTGGCCCGAGTAGAATGGGCCCGCAGCCCAACAGGAGGAACTTTTTTCGCCAAAGAATAGCAGGTCTTAATACACAACACGACCCACCGAGAGATGGTCCGCTTGTGTACAACTTTACCCTTCTTAGCCCCTACGTATCCAACAAAAAGTTGGCCGTCCACCCGGAACTGTCTTGTGTGGTCCAAATAAAAGGATAGCGCACGTTTTGGGTCCAGACGGTGGAGCCTCTCTTCATCTTTTGAAGGATGCGGAGGCGGAAAGAAGGTGGGCAGCGTGACAGATTGCCCGATGTGAAAGGGAGTCACGACTTTAGGCAGGAAAGAAGGACGTGTCCGGAGGACAGCTTTGTCCGGATGAACTGAAAGGAAGGGAGGCTTAGATGACAAAGCCTGGAGCTCACTCACCCGCCTAGCAGAGGTGATTGCTACCAAGAAAGCAGTTTTCAAAGTCAAAAGACGGATGGGACAGTTATGAAGGGGCTCAAAGGGAGCGCACATCAGAAAAGTGAGAACAAGTGAAGGTGGATATCTGACTATGGTTACCCCCAACTTTTTGCCTAGTGTCTAGCTGGTTTTTCGACTTAGTTGGCCTGAGATCCTGCCATTCAGGGTCTCAGGCTGTCTGCTCTCTCTGTAAAATGGACTCCATGTACCCTAGGTACATACCCAATTGGTAAGGATCACCTTATTGAACCCTGTACAGTGTACCCTAGGTACTCAGGGCATAGGTGTACCCTAGGCCTCCCAGGGGCTGCAGCATGTATTATGCCACCCCTGGTCTGGCCTTCCAATCAGACACAACTGGCTGATCACTTAGCTGGGGCAAGGTCGTGTAATCACCCCTTGCTAACATATAGTATACCTATATCTACCCTTAAAATAGACACATGTGTACCTGTGAGCCACTCCTATAGCAGGCCTTAACAATCCTGGAGGCAGAGTGCTTGGTAACATGTGAGATGGTGCTCTAGCATGAGCTGAGCCTGTCTGCAGCTTTCGGAACCATGTCCTTATAGCTGTTCTATGATATAGCCTACCATATACTCTTAAAGTACCTTATAATCTAAAAAAGGTTATGGTAACTATGGTTTGGCTTTATCAAAACATGTCGTGTAAGGTGTCTAACACTTTGGAATAATACCCCCTCACCATTTCTGGTGATGAGGATATTATTCCTCCCTTCTAGAGGGAGAGACATGTTAAAATCCTACTTTGCTGTTTAACTCTCACCAAAAGCCTCAGCATCACAAAATTGATGCTGCTGCCACAGACATGAGTCTGACCTCCTGCAGATGGGAGCCCTCCCAGCCAGGGAGGCCTGGACAATAGGTTTCCTGCTTGGGGAGGTGCTAGCACCTCCCCAGACAGACTTTAGTGTATTGGGGCAGGGAGGGCTGAAAGGAATGAGACATGCCTGGGGCACACAAGGTGCTCCATGCATAGTCCAGTTCAAACCGGTGCTGGGGCACTCCAGCCCCAGCTCTGGCGCGAAACTGGACAAAGGAAAGGGGGTGTAGCCACTCCCCTTCCTGGTCCCACCCATAAGAGGGACCTTGCAGGTAGCCCAGCCCACTAGCCCAGTATATCAGTAGCTAGCTGAGCCCTGCTAAATGAGATTAACCTGAATCTGCAACTTGAACAGAAACTCTGGACCTTCGACATTCGACCTCAGGAAGAAGACTGAAGAAATCTCCCTTGTGGCCAAGAAGTGACCACCCTGGGCAACCAGGCACCATCCAGCGACCGCTGCTTGCTTTGCGACTGAATCCTACGAGGGACGACTGCAGAGACTGACCAGCGCCGAGACTTCCAGACACCTCTGAACCAGATCCACATCTCCAGTGAAGCTGAGACCCGTGGAGGTGACGAGGGACGTGGGACCGGCGACTTGGGAAAAGTGGCTAGTAACTGACTAGCGCGACTTCCGAGGCTCCCTCGAGGCTGTGCTTGGGGAATTGAGAAGCCCTACTCCCGAGCACCATCTGCAAAGAAGACCAGCTCCCCACACTTCACGTGTTCTGCGTGGGGCCCTTCTGCACCTGTGTTGCTCGATGTGTTGTCCGGTTGCTGGCCCGTTGGCTAGTAGCCTCTGCGACGACGAACCTTTTGTTTCATCTTACTGGTCCGGCTCCTCCAGACTGGCACCCGCTCCTCTGTGAAAGAGAAGCACCCCAGACCTTCCTGGTCTGCACCAGAAGCAAGTCCTCCATTCTGCGTGGGTTCCGCTTGCCAAGGCTTGTTGGGTCCTGACTCGACATCGACGCCGCCGACAGCAAGAGCCTTCGTGGGACAGCTCACCTCCTGGTCCTGGTCGTCCTCGACATCTCCTGGTACCCGTGGCTGTTGCGACAAGCTTCACCTCTTCACCTGCATCTTCACGACATCGCCTGGCTCCTTCCTGGTTCCTTCCCGGCTCCTGGCTGGTGACCTAGACTCTGTCCCTTCTGCTTGCAGGTTTCTTCCTTCTTGATCCCCTCCTTGGGATCCACCGGACACTCTGCACTGACTGCCTGTCAGCACCTTTCCTTCAGGCATCCATAGAAGTCAACGACGAAATCCGACGCAAGTTCCCACCTATGCACCCGCAGCCCGTGGGCTAGGTAACTTGAGTACTTCGGTGCTCACAAGGGTATTGACTATCCTAGTGTCTAGTTTCCGAGTCTCGACTTTCTAGCTATACCATAAGTGTCCTAAAACTGTTACTTTCTAACTGCTAGTAATTCTATCGACTTTTACGCATTACGCGTGAGTGTTTCCACTCTGCACCTGAATCCCGTGGGCCTCCCACTTCCTAACTGTTGGTAGTATAGTGTAGCCCCAGCGATTCCCTAGGCCTAGGCCTAGGCCTATCCTATGTTTGTGACAGTGGTTCTTATACCACTTACTTAGTATATGGTTTGCGTGGCCCCTAGGGCCTAACTGTATTACTTACCTGTGTGACTTAATGTATGCTTAAATAAGACTGTGTTGTACTTACCTCGAATCTCATAAAGAGTGCTGAGGGTTTGACTAGAATAAATACATTCTATTTTGATATATATCGGTTGTGGTGTCCTTTCATTTGGTATTCAAGGGATTATATGTGGTATAACAGCTGGCTTCACATGCCATTCAGAGTTTAGCCTAAGACTGCTCTTGTTCATGCTACCACTAGGATAGCTGGTCTATAAGGTTGACTTTACAACCAATCACCATAAGGGTTGTTTGGACTGATACAAGGTGTACACTAGAATTAGTGACATCATATATCAGGCCAACTTCTCACAACAAGGTTCAAGTCCCACTGAGGCATTACGAAAGGAACAGGAGTGTACATATGAGTAATGCCCTTGAGAAAACAGGAGACAACAGGGGACTTGAAAAGAGAAGGCTGATCAGGAAGACGTAAGAAGGCAGAGATTGCAGCAAGATAACCTTTCAAGGTGCCCAGAGCAGAGCCCTGCTGGGCCAAAGAAAGAAGAAAGAGAACCTCAGAAAGAGGGGCGGAAAGGGGATCCACAGCCTTTGCTGTGCACCATGCCACAAATTTGTTCCACTGGCAGGCGTATACCGTCTTTGTGGAGGGACGCCTGGCTGCCAGAATGACATCACAGACTTCAGGAGGCAAGTCAAATGGCATCAACTGCCACCGCTCAATCTCCACGCATGAAGGTGGAGGCTGGACAGGTTCGGGTGGAGGACCGTCCCCTGCTGCTGCGACAGAAGATCCTCCTGAAGAGGCAGTCCCTATCGGGGGATCGATGGACATACTGAGTAGCTCGGGATACCAGTACCTTCGTGCCCAATCCGGAGCCACCAAGATGACTTGGGCCCGGTCGCGCCTGATCTTCTTCAGCACTCTGGGCAGAAGTGGTATAGGCGGAAAGGCGTATAACAGACCCCAACTCCACTCGTGACGAAAAGTGTCTCCAAGCGAGTGCCGCCTTGGAAACTCCAACGCGCAGAACTGCTGACATTGCGCGTTCTCTTCGGTGGCGAATAGATCTAACCAAGGCTCTCCCCACTGCAGAAAGAGACCTAGCGCCACGTCCGAGTTCAGACGCCATTCGTGATCCATCATGCACCGGCGGCTGAGTTCATCCGCTCTGGCGTTCAGAGAGCCCGCCAGATGTTGAACCACTAGGGTGATACCCTGGTGTTCCAGCCATGTCCAGAGGCGCAGGGCCTCCTGACAAAGGGTCCGCCCTGTTTGTTGCAATACCACATGGCGGTGGTGTTGTCTGTGAACACCTGCACAACACTTCCCCGGACAGAGGGAAGGAAGGCTTTCAGTGCAAGTCGGATCGCCCTCAGCTCCAAAAGATTGATATGGAGTAGAGTCTCCGCCGGAGACCAGAGGCCTCTGATCTCCACCTCTCCCATATGGCCCTCCCATCCTAGGAGGGACGCATCTGTCACTACCACGTGCTCCGGTTGGGGAAGGGAGAGGGATCTGCCGCTGACCCAATCGCGATTCGTGAGCCACCACTGCAGATGTTTCGCAGTGCCCTCCGAGATCAAGACGTGGTCGGACAGGTTGCCTCGATGCTGGGCCCACTGAAACCTCAGGTCCCACTGCAGAGCCCGCATCCGCCATCTGGCGTGAGGAACTAACAGGATGCAGGAGGCCATCAGTCCCAGAAGCCGCAGCACCAACCTGACCGAAATCCAGGACAGAGGCCGGAAGATGGGAATCAGGGCTCGAATGTCCAGGACCCGCTGTTCCGGCGGATAGACCCGGAACTGCGCCGAATCGAGAACCGCCCCTATGAAAAGGAGCTTTTGGGAGGGACTCGGGTGCGACTTCGGCACATTGATGGAGAACCCCAGCGAATGCAGGAGGTCTGCCGTAGTCTGGAGGTGGGAGACGACTTGCTGGGGCGAGCCCGCCTTCAACAGCCAGTCATCGAGATAGGGGAAGACTGGGACCCCTGATCTGCGCAGATGAGCTGCGACCACCGCCATCACTTTCGTGAACACCCGAGTGGCACTGGTGAGGCCGAAGGGGAGCACGGTGAACTGAAAGTGCTCCTGACCCACCATGAACCGCAGGTAACGCCGGTGGGCCGGCAGGACGGGGATGTGGAAATAAGCGTCCTGCAAGTCCAACGCTACCATCCAGTCTCCAGGGTCTAGGGCAGCAAGAACCTGAGCTAAAGTTAGCATCTTGAACCGTTGCTTCCGGAGGAAGGCGTTCACGCTTCTGAGATCCAAGATTGGGCGTAGGCCCCCTTTGCCCTTCTTGGGAACCAGAATGTAGTGGGAATAGCAACCACGACCTACTTCTGGACCAGGAACGCGCTCGACGGCCTCTTTGGCCAAGAGGGCCGAAACCTCCTTCCGGAGAAGATGCAAATGATCCCCGACATACGGTGGTTCTGTGGTGGCATGGCTGGAGGGGTCTTCTCGAAGGGGAGGGAGTAGCCCCTTCGGACGATTTGCAGCACCCACCTGTCCGAAGTGATGGAGCGCCAGTGGAGCAGGTGATGGCGAACTCTGCCCCCCACTGGCGTTGAATGGGCCTGAAAGCTCGGGCTAGGGGGGCTTTGAGGAGGATGCTGCCAGGGTGGATGTGGACTGACCGTCACGTTGTCCTCCAGAACCGCCTCGGCGGAAACCACGTCCGCGACCGCGTGCAGGTTGGTTCTGCGGCCGGTGGCTGGGCGGATGTGAGGAGGCGCCCCTTCCTTGGCCACGAAAGGGGCGAAAGGCGGAAGTTTGCGGACGCGGGGCCAAAAGACCCAAGGACTTGGCCGTGGCCCGGGAGTCCTTAAACCGGGCCAGCGCACTGTCCGCCTTCTCGCCAAAAAGGCGAGTGCCATCGAAGGGCATGTCCATGAGGGAGCTTTGGACATCCCCTGAAAACGACGTGGACCTCAGCCAGGCGTGACGCCGAAGCGCCACCGTGGTGGAAATCGCCCGACCCAGCGAGTCCGTGGTGTCTAGTCCACATCTAATGGCGTGCCGCACTGCTTCTCGCCCGCTAGCAAGTGCTTGGGTGAGTTGTTCCTGGGCCTCCATCCGGGCACAAGGGCAGCACGTCCTCCACCGTATCCCACAGCGAGTGGGAATAACGGTCCAAAAGGCAAGCAGTATTTAAAGACTGCAGTCCCAAACTCAGGGACGAGAACAGTTTCTTGCCAAACCGCTCCAACCTCTTGGATTCCCTATCCGGAGGAGTGGACGGGAAGGAGGATTGGGAGGTGGAGGCCTGGATAACCAGGCTCTCGGGGTGGGGTGGTGGGAGAGGAATGTGGGGTCGCCCGGAGCAGGGTGGTGGCGCCGGGCAATGTTCCTGTCCACAGGAGGGACTGTGGAGGGCTTGGACCAAGTGCCCTGGAGAACGTCAATGAGGGCCTCATTAAACTGCAGCAGAGGCTCAGTGGAGCTTGCTGTCGGTTGAAGGACCTCGGTGAAGACGTTAGTCGTCACAGCCACAGCAGGCAACTCGAGCCCTAGGGCTTCGGCAGCCTTGCGCAGCACCACAGAAAAGGCTGCACCTTCCTCCGAGGCCACAGTTGGAGGAGAGATGAATCCAGCGTCTGGAGAGGTATCCAGGCGTCCCCCAATTCCTCTGCCCAGTCCTGAGACAATTGGGCCTGTTCGGCCAGAGGGTCCTGAGACCCCTCCCAGTCGCCCTCAACATCTGATTCCTGGTAGACAGGAGGAAGGATCGGAGCCGGACGGTGGATGAAGCGGTCACCCATCGGCGCCGGTAACGGCGTCGGACGGCGCCGGGTCCGGAATAGGGCTTAACTGAGGCTCGACGCCGTGCGGGGACGGCGTCGGGGGCGGAACCGGTGACGGAGCCGGTGGAGGAGGCGTCGTGAGGTCGACCGGCGCCGACAGAGATCCAGGCCTGAATCCCTCGGGGACCTGCGGCTTCGGGGCCGGAGCCTGCGACGGCGCCGGGGCCAGAGCCGCCGGCACGGGAGGTCACCCAGTCAACCCTGCGGGGCCCGAAGGCACGCCGGCAGGCGGCAGAGCCAGATTCCTCATGGCCGAGAGGAAGGCACTGATCTCCGCCGGAGTCGCGTCAGTCCCAGGGACCGGAGGGTATGGGGACGAGCGCGGCTCCTGCGGCTCCGACGGGGACCACCTGGACCCTGAGCCGGGTCGCGCGAGGGGAGTCCGAAGAGCGAGGACGCCGCTTGAACTTCTTAGAATGTTTGCAGTGACGGGACTTACCCGAAGATCCCGACTAGCGATGTCGATGGCTGCGGCTCCGCGAACGGTCCGTGGACCTCCTCCTGGACCGGGACCGAGAGCGACGCGGAGCCGAGTGTCGAAGCTCGAGCAGCTTACGGGACCGCTCCCGCCTAGCCTTGGACGTCAAGGCCTGACAGTCGGGGCACGACTCCGCGTCATGGTCGGACCCCAGGCAGTACAGGCACCGGCGATGGTGATCCGTTACAGACATCAGTCGGTGACAGGCGTCACAATGCTTGAATCCAGGCATCCTACCGGCACCAGATGTCGAGTCGAGTAACCAAAAGAGGTCAAAAAGTTAGTCAAGAGGAGCCAAGATGGCGACCGGGACGGCAGCGTAGACTCCCGGCTCCGTGAACCTCCGCATCCCGCACGGATATCCTGCCTGAGATCCTCAACTTGTGCTACGTGGTCGTGTTTCTGAAGGAGAGGGGCTCCCGACTGTGTGACTCCGAGGTTTCTAGCCGTGCTATCGCCGGAGAAAACTGCATCTGAACTTTGCGGCCTGGGCGGCCCTGGAGCCGGGACATCGAGTGGACGCCGTGGCCGGGTGGCAGTGCGACAACAGCGGCTGGTGGTGACTGGGTGGAGTCGGCCCACCGGAGCGGTGCCAAACTCGGCCTACATTTCGGCGTGGTCACTTCTACTGCCCAGTGTCGCTGACCGAGTGCATGACCGGGGGTGTAAATCTTAGATCCTCCGGTGACTGCCCCTGCCTTGCTGGTGAGCTGCCCGGCCGCCGTCCGTATCCTGCCCCGATCATTGCGGACCGCCCCCGGATTTCTACGGGAGCTGGTCCGTGGTGGGGACGACGGTTGCCCGCGACCACGGATAGTTTTTTGCCTGCCCCCGGAACCCGGTCACCCGCGACGTGGACATCGCGACGCTTGTCCCGGGGTCCCGGCCCCGGTGAGGGTCGGGCATACTTGGCGGCCATCTTGGGTCGATGAAGCCTACCATCCTGTCCGCTGGGCCGCAGCGGGCCTGTGAGCGTACGATTTTTGGGAGTGTGGCGGCGAGATCACAGAGAGCTGAGCTGGGGTACGGCGACCTCCTCGAGTCTCTTGGTACTCTTCACTCCTCCTTTGTTCATGGTTTCGTGATCTTGGGGAGTAAGCTCGATGGTGTGGCGTCGGAGTTGGGGCCGTGGCGGCCCGCCTGCCCGCACGAACACAGAGTCTACCCACACTGCGCGCAGGAGGACGCTGTGGCGGCCACCCCTGAGGTTAGTACACGACTGGACGCCCCGGCCAGTATGCTACAGTGTGTTCGACCTTTTGAGGGCCTGATCTGTCCCGGAGGCGTTGGACCTGAGTGGGATGTGGCGGCCTCATCCCGTACATGCCCTCCTGCGACCCAGAGACAACTCCAGCAACTAATGTCTGCTTCGGCTGCTTCTGCCTTCCTGAACCTTGCGTGCAGTGCAGATCCTAGGGCAGCACTGGGAAGCCTGTTTCCTCACGCGGCGGACTGTGTTGATGCTCAGAGACTTCCACCCCACTTGTGTGCGTCGCTTCTCTGTCGTTGTTGGACATTCCTCTGCCTAGGAACATTGGGTATGGTGCTGGGTCGAGGGGTTGGCATGGGCAGAATTCCAAAGAGTGGCCAGGGATGAGACTGGCCCCTCGGGGGTGGTCGCCTGGTGGACGGGCGGGCTTGGGGTGGTGTGCTCTCCTGACATGGCCACTGGCACAATAGGTGCATAATGCTCCCCATCGTGGTTTGAGAAGATTGTTTTTGTGCTGTTCCTTGTTCACCTTAGGGGAACCTTACCGTGCGGGAGGGAGAAGCCGGGGGTCTGTTATGAAGGCCCTCCTCCAGTTTATAAATACTTTTTCTACCCCCCCGTCTGGTGGGGGTCCTTTCCTACTTCTTTTTCCCTATTCTCCTATATTTCGGGTCTGGTTCCAGGGCGACAGGCACACTGCTGGGGGGGGGGGGGGGCCGTACTCATTTGCAGAGGTGCAGGGTGGGGGATGGGGGGAGGGGATTCTGTACTTTTTCATCCTTTTTCCATGGCCTCCTTTTTCTTCTCTGATTCTTTTTGTTTTTCTTTTTCTGGGATCAGCGTGATACACCTCCTTTTGCTATGCCTCGTTGCCGATCCATGTGTTCACAACTTCCGGGGTGTTCTTGGGGAGTTCTGGCGGGGGACTGCGGGCGCAACGGTATACTATGTTTTTCCCCATCCTGATGTTCTTGTGTTTGCGCCATTGACCGAATAGATTGCTGTAAATCGCTAACGTTCATTGCTCTGCATATCCGTGATCGTTGTTTTCAAAATTGCTTGTCACCTGATCCTTCTGCCTTGTTTCATCATAAAATGAAAACCTCTTTCTCCTGGTGCCCTACTTACGCTGTTCACAGTATTAGCAGTACGATATTGCTCCCCGACGTGCTGCCTGTGTTTATACTTGTCGTTATTGCTCTGATTGCTTAACGGCCGGCCCTGGGGGGTTGTA
Source organism: Triturus cristatus (assembly GCF_964204655.1). NCBI lineage: Eukaryota > Metazoa > Chordata > Amphibia > Caudata > Salamandridae > Triturus > Triturus cristatus. The sequence goes on from NC_140593.1 coordinate 632,769,389, forward strand.
GGCCCATACTTGTTCTTATTGAACTGTCAATAAAGGTTTTCAAAAAAAAAAAAAAAAAAAAAAAAAAAAGTTAGTCAAAAAGTGACTAGGGGTAAGCACTTCCCGGATCGGCGCTCACTGGCGCGGAAAAAAGAAGAACTGACGTCAGCGCGCGAGGGCGGTGTCTAAGTACTCCGACGACGTCATTCCGGCGCACGACGCCAACGACGGACGCGGAGCCGCAGATGACGCCTAGCGACGCGCAAGGGGTATTGCTACGAAAATCTTTCCGGATCCAGTCTGACGCCTGGGGAGATTCTAAGGTGAGGAATCTAACTAACGTGTTTCTTTCAGATTCTGCGGTTAGTCTCTATCAGAAAGTCTTATTAGCTTTTCAACAGTTGCTTGATCAGCGATCTCTGTTTAAAGCAACTGTTGTGATGGCGGAGGTTTCTTTATTGGGGCTTTGCCTCCCTGTTTTATTGGCCTGGGGCCACATAATAAATGTTTACTTTTGAATTATTTCATTTTTTATTAGCCGCAGTCCACAGCATGGCCCAGGCAAAGTTTGCGGATTTGCAGGAGAGTGAGGGCAGGACGAGGGTACAGGAGCTTGAATGACACAGGTTCAGTTGGTCCTCCTTGCTCTGACCAGTCCGATATGCACTCTTGACCCTTGCCTACCTGCTCAATGTTAGGAGCCCAAGGATTACACCCACAGCCCCCAAGTCTCCTAGGAAGTGCTGGCAGTGCCTTACTAACAAACAGCAAGAGAGCAGCATTTAGGAGTTGTGGGGTGGAAGTGGAGTGCTGAGCTGGTGAACTCTCATGCAGCCCTGGAGGGGAAAAGTCGCAGGTGTTCTCTTCTCTTTGACGGACGGGACAGTGAGTGTTTAGCTCTGATTTAATAATCAGCACATTGTTAGTGTTTTGTCTGGAAACAGAAGTGTGTTGCTTTGCTGCAAACCTTAGGTCATGCTCACGCATTCGCCTATTTGAACTAGACATAGTCCGCAATATGTCTGACATATTAACTAGTAAAACTAAAAACAATTGATGGACAGAATGCTGATCAAAGTCAAACATTAACCCCAGTACAGAGATTTAGGCTTAAATCCATTGTTTTTTTGCTCCCCATGCCATTCCAGTTTAAATCCAGCCAGCAGCAAATCATTATTGACCCTGTTCCTCGTGGGAACATTCCAGCCTGAACTGCAAGGACAGGTCCTCCCTGGAAAGGAAACAAGCATCCTGGGACCGAGTTCGGGCATCACCCCTCACCAGCCAGGCTAGCTTAACTCCAGTGGCATGGAGAGCACGGGACCGACGTCTCTATTCAGGATAGAGGCTGAAACATTGGTAAAATAGCCTGAATATCCCGGACTCGCTGCTCAGGGGTTAGGCCGGAAACTGCACTGTGTCCAGAACAGCTTTGATAAAAAGGAACGTCTGAGAGGGAGGCAGGGATGACTTCGGCGTGTTGATAGTGAACCCCAGCAAATGCAAGAGGTTTGCCGTAGTCTGGAGGTGGGAGGCGACAGCCTGGTGCGAGCCCACCTTCAACAGTCAGTCATTGAGATAGAGGAAGACTGGAACTCCTGATCTGCGCAGATGAGCTGCGGCAACCGCAATCACTTTCGTGAACACCCGAGGGGCACTGGTAAGGTCAAAGGGGAGCACGGTGAACTGAAAATGCTTGTGGCCTACCGTGAACCAAAGGTACTGTCTGTGGGCTGGCAGGACGGGGATGTGAAAATAGGCGTCTTGCAAGTCCAGCGCCACCATTCAGTCTCCAGGGTCGAGGGCAGAGAAGACTGGAGCCAAACTGAGCATTTTGAACTTCTCCTTCCGGAGGAAGTGGTTCAGGGCCCAAAGGTCTAGAACAGGGAGCAGGCCTCTGTCATTCTTGGACACCAGAAAGTAGTGGGAATGGCCACCCTGATCTACTTCTGGCGTAGGAACCCTCTCAAGAGCTCCATTGGCTAAGAGAGCTGAAACTTCCTGGCGGAGAAGCGCCAAATGATCCTCTGACAGGCGATCAAAAAACTGAGGCATGGAGGGAGGGAGTAGCCCCTTCGGACTATTTGTAAAACCAACCTGTCTGACGTGATTCTTTGCCAGTGGAGGAGGTGTTGGCTAATCCTACCACCCACTGGCCGTTGGTCACCCTGAAAGATCGGACTAGGAAGGCTTGGAGGCTGCTGCTGTCCCGCGGCCACGCAGAGGCTAGAGAGCTTGCGTAAACCGGTGGCTGGACGTGGTGGGGTGCCCCTTCCATAGCCACGAAAGAGGCAAAAAGCAGGCTGAGATGGACGGGACGATGCTACAAGGCCCAAGGACCTGGCTGTAGCTCAAGAATTTTTAAAGCGCTCCAGCGCTAAGTCTGCTTTGTCGCCAAAAATGTGACGGCCATCAAAGGGCATGTCCAGCAAGGTTGACTGGCCATACCCCGTAAAGCTAGACGTCCTCAACCAGGCGTAGCGTCAAGCGGCTACCGACGTGGCGATCATTCTCCCCAGTAAGTTGGTGGTGTCCAGTCCACAGCAAATCAGGAATTTGGCTGTCTCTCTCCCATCAGACACTGCTTCCTCCGGCAAATGAGGCAGCACCTGCGCAACCGCTGGAGGAAGAGAACATGCGCTTCCCAAGATGATCCAGCTTCTTGGATTCCCTGTCTGGGGGAGCAGAAGGGAATGCAACCTTAGAAGAAGAGGCTTAGACCACCAAGCTCTGGGAGGAAGGGTGCTGGGTGAGAAAAACTGTGTTGCCCAGAGTCGGACAGTGGCGGCAGGCAATCGTCCGTTCCACAGGAGCCCCTGTGCTGGGCGTGGACCAGGAGCCCAGAAGGATATCAGTGAGGGATTTGTTGAACGGCAAAACGGGTTCAGAGGAAGTTTCCGCAGGTTGAATCACCTCTGTCAGGAGGTTAGTCCTGACCGCCATGGAAGGGAACTCCAGGCCCAGGGCCACAGCTGCCCTTCGCACCACCACAGCGTAAGACGCTTCCTCCTCCGAAGTCACAGTAAGGGGAGAAAGCATGCCAAGATCAGGGGAAGTGTCAAGACCACTAGCGTCTACCAGGTTCTCTCTCAAGTCCGGCTCTTCAAGTTGGTCTGTTAAAGGGTCAGGTGACCCTCCCAAATCCTCATCACCACCTTCTGGGCCATAGGAAACACCAAGGATGAAATGGGGAACAAAAGTACCCTTCGGCGGTATTTATGCCTGGTTATTTAACTGCTTTCAAAACAAGATTGTCTTGCCTCTAAATTTTGGGACAGAAACATCAGTGTACAAGGATAATACCTGTTTGAGGTAATTATTGCTCAAATGTATATAAAAATTCTGAATTGTGATCTCCCCTCTTTCAGTTTCTCTTGTCTTTAGCCTTTTTGTTTCTCTTTCTTCCATCTCTCTTCTCTGCCCTTGTAGAGTTATATTTAGATTGTCAAATATGGCATATTTGAAAACTGGGTTTGACATGCTTATTATTATATTAGATGTTCAATGTCTGCTCCATAGACAATGTTATCTGTCCTATACTGTGGAAACCAGCAGAAATCGATGGCGAGCATGAGCTGAAGCCATTTTGGTTATGGCAGCCATTTTAGTTAGCCATGTTCTCGCCATGTGCTTCTCCCGTCTTCACTGTTGCCTGCCCTTGTATTTGGCTTGAGTCATCAACTATAATTAACTCTTTCAGCACTGAGCCAGAGCCTTGCGCATGCTCAGAAAGGCATGTCGTTGCCAGAATGCATCTGTCTTAGTGTGTAACTGTAAGGCTGTTCCAACTGATGTAAGGATTTTTGTTACTCCTCCCACTCTGTTGACTAAGTAGTTTCCAGTTGTCCACATATGTGAATAGCTATTCTTGTTTATACTTGTACCGCCTCTTTTTGAGTCTTCATGCTTACTCAGCTATAAACTGGCCATAAAAGGCCCGTGGTTTCTGTACTCCTTGGACTACCCCCTACAGTGGCCTGAGGGTACTGTATTGACGTAGTCTCCCTGATGAGCGGTTAATAAATCTATTTTTTTTTATATTACAGCTTCTGTGCCAATCTCTATTTTGTTAGTCTAAGGACTTAAGGACAAAGAAGGGCGATCCCCTGCACCAGTGGGCCCCTGAAAAGGCTCACTCCCACAGTACAGGTGCCAATGGCAGAGTTTTATATAATTCACTTGTCATTGCTTTAACAATTCCTCATGTGGGAATATGTCGGTGGTTTGTAAATTTGTAAATATAAAAAACTGTATAAATAGTCATAGATAGATTGTAATGATTTTTAATGAGAGTTGTATATTGTATCATGATTTTAAAGGTACATATGTTATCTATATTTTGTAGCCCTGAAGAAGTCCCATATAAGTACGAAAAGCGTTAGCTAATTTGTGAAGAGTAAAATAATAAAGAATCATTCAAAATTCCACCGCATATGTCCAAGAACATTATTTCTTGTAACTTTTGACCTTATGAAAGACATTAGTCTTAGTAAACTGAACTGTGCTTTGGGAATAGGTGTGCGCTGATAACATTTTGGGGAAATTGTGTATGTGAATTTTATTCAATATTGAGAAATTATGAGTTCTTTTTCTCTTGATCTCTGCCCCACGTAAAATAGAATCCCACTAACATAACAGGTGCGGTACTGTGTCCAAGACCTCTTTGTAAATTGTTAGAGTGCCACCCTTATGCCCAGGTATTTGAAACTCAGCTTGCGGAGGGGGGTTGAATGTCTGCCAATCAAAGCAGTCCCTCGACAGAACCAGGGGAACCAGCACTGATTTAGCTGGGTTCACCTTCAGACCCAAGGCACATCCTAAGGTCTCGAGTAGGAGGAGGGAGCATGGGCCGCTCTGCGCTGGGTCTGACAGATACAGAAGGACATCATCCACATACAGGGCGATGCGATCTTCATGATTGGTGTCCCACCGCCATCCCCTGTACATCTGGTCGCCGCAAATGAGTTGAGCTAAAGGCTCCATCGCTGAGGCAAAGAGCTATGGGGATAAGGGGCAGCCTTGCCTCATGCCACGTCGAATGGAGAAGGGGTCGGAAAGGATCCAATTCACTCACACCCGAGCCAGGGGATGGAAATAGAGCAGAACAACCATGCCTCGAAAACGTGGGCCAAGGCCGATCCGCGCTAGTATTTTGCCGAGATAGTCCCAATCCACTATGTCAAATGGCTTCTCAAAGTAAATTAGGAGGAGAGCCAGGTCAGAGGGCTAGGAATGGCAGTGGGCAAGGGCCACTTGTATCGGTCAGATGCAATGTCGACTGCTTCTTTGTGGCATGAAGCCACACTTGTCTGGGTGGACGAGTGTCGGCAGTACCCTCTTCAGTCTGTTGGCCAGGATCGTGGCGAAGATTTTTATCTTGCAGTTGAGAAGGGAGATGGGGCAGTAGTGGGCACAGGAGCTGGAAAGGGGGTGCGTTTTGGGAATCACCACAATGGTGGCAGAGTCTAGGTCCTCCAGGAATGAGCCCTGTTGACAGTTCTCCCCAAAAAGCCCAAGGTGGTGGGGGAGCAGTTAGTCCCGGTCTTTTACCTGGTATTCCTTGGGGAATCCGTCCGGGCCTGGTGTTTTCCTGGGTTTTAGCCCTGGGAGGGCGTCCCCAATCTCCTCCAACGTGATGGGGTCTTCCAGCGATTGGGAGTCTCCTAGGGAAGGGAAGGGAGGTTGACCACGCCTAAGAGGCTATCGCTGGCCGCCTCGTCTTTGTCTTGCGGCACAGAGTCCAATTGCTCGTAATAAAGGGCGAAGGCTCGGGAAATCTCCAGTAGGGCCTGATGTGTTCAGCCTGTCTTGTTAGTCTCTGATCTCTAGGACTATTCTATTGGCCTGTTGGTGAGAAGCAAGCCAGTACAACATTTTCCCGTTTGTGAGAAGCTGGCTTGGTATATGATGCACACTTATGTAAGTGGGCACCCTGCACCAATCCAGACAACCCTTATGGTGATTTTAGTGGTCTTAGACAACCGTAGAAAGCTCTCGAAGTGGTAGCTGTGGAGAGCAGCCTTCACGCTTAGTCCAGAAGGAGTGTAAAGCAGTTTGTTTTACCAGAACATAATCTTATTGGTCTAGATTAAGTGAAAAAGAACCACACAGTGTATTTATAAAAATATATATTTATTATGAGACACTCACTAACGCGTACAAATATCTCCTACCGGAAGATATACACAATGCACACAATACTTATGTAAGGACAGCAGTCCTAAAAGCGGTAAATATAGACATTAGTACCCGGAAGGGTTACAAAGGGTAATACAAGACGACACCAGGAGAAAAAACTACATAAGCGCTTAAATAGTCCCAGATGTGCCGTACAAAATCAGAAGTCCGTATGGAACAACAAGCCGGTAGAGCTGGTATAATAACTATTGCTGGATGATCACAAGGGAAATAGTGAATGGGTAAATGAATAATTAAACCAAGCGTATATTTACCGTTGTCCTTACATATGTCACCCAGTGAGTCTAGCACTCACTCTTGGATAGACCATTGATCATCGTGGACCTTGGTAAGACAGCTTTACGCTCCGTCCTTCCTTCCATTCGTAGCTACTGTCTGTTTACCCACCATGGCATTGAGGGGGTTGGTGTATTCCCCTCCATTCACTTCCAGTATAGAGGTGTTCCTTTGGATGGGTTCTGTATAGTGCTCTATATATATCACCCCCATCTCATTTATTTTTCATTTATGGGCGCATGCAATTCACCCCACTCCTTTTCACCCTTCTCCCTTTCCCCATCATCTTTTCACACATTTTTCGTCTTCCTACTATTTATTTCTTTGTTACACCCTTTTCTTTTTAGTCCTTCCATCATTTTCTGGTGTTTGGCTCTTTTGATGCTATTGCACATTTTTGTACTTGTGAAACTTATGTACATCCAATCAAGTAGTTTGTAATTTTAATTAGTGACACTTAGATACAATGTATCTTGTTTTTACAGAATAAATATTTTGGAGGTGGTTCTCCAGAGGAAGGCAGTGTATCTGCCGAAACGCGCGTTGAGACATCTTGGAAACCACCCTTCAGATATAGAAGTCCATGAGATTTATTGCTGTAAACATCTTCCTCATTTATGGTTGTCAGACATCGAATGAATTTAGGATGCTGACACTCTATCATACATACTACAAGCGTCAGAATATGAAGATTGACTGTGTGGATGAATGACCATAGTCAGAATAATTCACAGCTTATGTTTTCATATAATTGCCTATATACCAAAAAACACATACATTGTAATAAATAATTTTGTATTTTTCTAATTCCTGTGTCACTATTTTTTTATCATTATCATATTATATTACTGTTTAGATTTTGATTGAAGTAGCCTTAGGAACTTCACAGCTTGTATTTCCCTGCTTAGGTGTACTTCTCACTAGTTTCAGGGGACCCCTTTTCTTTACATTCATATAGTATTTGCAGCCATATACATGTACATTGTCACTGCCTAGGTTATTTCTCAACTATTAGATGGAGGGAAGTGACTGCTTCACTTCAAGGGAGATTCCTTCAGGTGTCTTGGATGCCCGCAGGCCTTGGAAGGTTCCTGTACAGAGCACAGGCATGGATGTTGCAGCAGACGAGCAGGGCGACAAGATCAGGAGCAACAGGAGTCTTCCCAGTTGCAGCCTTGATGCCCAGAGCGAAGTGCAGCAAAGTCCAAAGTGCCCAGACGGTCGAAGATGAAGTAGTGTCTTGATCTGAATCTTGTCCCACAATGAATTTAGGGACCACATCCTCAGGTAAGCCCTTAAGTAGCCCAAGAAAATGGTTTGGACGATTCAGGGTTCCCTCCCAGGGGAGGGGTCGGACAGTGGGGAGGATACTCCCATGGCCTTTGTCCAGTTTCGCACCAGAGCGGGAGCCAACGGCTCCCTGAGCTGATTTGATCTGGACTATGAAAGGAGGGCACCAAATGTGCTCTTTAATCAGACTGAGTGGCGCTGGCAAGCGTTCTCACCCGGACTCAATACACTAAACCCTGTCTGGGAGGTGGTCACACCGCCCAGTGACAGGATACCTATTGTTCTGCCTTTCCCTGCTCAAGCTTGGTTCAACAGCAAGAGGGCAGAATCCTGTCTCTGGTCGGCAGCATCCATCTTGTGCTGTCCAGGTCTAGAAGACTGGCACCTCGAGCACTGAGGGCCTCCCGGAGGAGCTTTTCAGGGCATGGATTCAAACCTCCCACCCAGTTTATGGTGTGGGGTATGATCCCAACAAGTTTGACACCACACGACAGCGGGACAGGTCCGAGTCCGATTGAGGGAGTGAAGTTTATTTCAGGGACGGGTGGTGTGTCACACCTCCAGGATCCAGCCTCTCCCCTTCCAGATGGTCCCTGGATGGGGCTCTCGTGTTACGGTGTGGCGATGGAAGGAGCCCAGTGGGGAGACAAAGCGGGTTCCACCACGGTGCCTCCTAGAGTGGCGGCGCCTCCGAGAGTGGCGGCGCCACCGAGAGTGGCAGCGCCTCCGAGAGTCGCCTCCGAGAGTGGCAGCGCCTCCGAGAGTGGCAGCGCAGCCAGTTGGAATGCTGTTGGGAGCATGAGGCTGAGACCGTAGATGGGCCTTGGGTGTTAGTGGATCAGGGAGGGCGCTCGTGCAGCGGCCTTTCTTCTGTCAGCCACTGCCAGGCTTCCTCAGGCGTATCAAAATATATGGACTTACTCTGGAAGACTACACGAAGTTGGGCTGGGAAAAGGAGGCAGTATTGTAAACCCATGTTCTATTTGACATCTTGATAGGATCCATGCGTTGTTGGACCTCCCTGGTGTAGTCCAGGAAGATCATGACTTTGCTGCCACCATGTGGGAGGTCCAGTCTGGCATGGGCCCCACTCAAGACCGCGTCCCAATCACGAAAGTTCAGGATGTAGACAATGATCGGAAGAGGGAGGTCACCAGGAGGGGGCCTTGGGGCCAGGGAGTGATGGGCCCGCTCAATCACGAACCATAGAGACAGGCGTCTCTGGGCATCCAAAACCTGAGACACTTTTCATGAGGTCCGTCATTTGTGGCGGAGTCGTGTCTCCAACGGATTCCAGGATTCCCACGACTCAGAAGTTCTTTCACCGCGAGCGGTTCTCAGTGTCTTCCGCCCGTGCGTGCAGCTCCTCCATACCGGTCAGAAGTGAAGATACCTAGGTTTTGAGGGTTGAGACGTCGTCTCCGACCATCGAGATCCGGGACTCTGTCTCTGTGATCCTATATATGGCGCTAATTAGGTCCTGGCACAGCAATTCCATGTCCATTTTCACTTCTCCAACTCTGGCCTCCACCGCCACTTGAGATGTTTGAAGCGCCTGCAGGATAACAGGGATCGTTGGGTGGGGTCTCCGCCATGACCGTGTCCCGGTATCCAAGGAGTCTAAGGATGGACCGCTGGAGTGGGTCGTGTAGTGGTCTATTGGCATCTGTGATGATGCAGCACGTAGGGCCTTGACCTTCCCCAAGGTCAGGATCTCCCCAGGTCTGCCCCCAGTGTCAGTGCACCAGTTTCAGGGAGGACAGGTGGAGACACTGAGGAGCCTTGCCGGCGGCAGAAGTTAAGTCTGTTGGCGGCGTCACCCCCCCGGGTGGGGGGACCCGGATTGGGGGGGGGGAGGAGGAGAGGCACCTCAGGTGGTCACCCCAGCGAATCCATACCCTGCACCGAGCTGTACAGCGAAATGGCCGAGGGGTGATTGATTCAAGGGGGGAGGGGGGACTGCCAACTAGACCGCGGAGGCAAGGGGGGCCCATGACCCTCCCACACCCAGGTCTGGCCTCCGAGTCGAGGCAGGGCAACACGCGCCGTTTCGGGGTCCCGGGGGAAGCCAGGAAGCCATCGCCGGGGGGGCACCCTGACATACTGAGCAAAGCAGTAAGACAGAGTGGCCTCGTCTGTGTAGGCGGGGTGAGCGGGGTGGAGGTGCTCACCCGCCCACTGAGGGTATATCGGGGGGGGTGAGGGTGTCACTCGTCGCAGCCCCTTCTCTGCACTGGGGGCAACAACCCCCCCGGCTCAAGTACTCAGCAAGGCGGTACGCGCTCCGCCGTTCCAGGAGGAGGCAAGAGCGGGGATCATTTTGGCCCATGAACGTGAAATCTAAGCTCATAAAAACCTTGGAGTTGTCGAAGTGTGGAGCATACACTTACCCTTTGTGGACATTTCAGACTGGTTACCTCATTCACAAATGATGAGGCGCATGTGAGTCGAGTTTAGGATTTTCATAAATTATTCAGGTAACTTTATGTGCTGGCCCACTACATCATGATAAACAGCTGCATCATTTGCAATGCTTGTAAATGATGCATCTGGTTTTGATGATGTAGTGGACCAGGAAAGGTAGCTAATGGAGTTCCAGCAGGATCAGGATGGGGATGAGGGTGCCCTACTGCCTTTTAATGTTTATTTCTTACTGTCTCATTGTGTCCAGTCCGACACATTACAATAACTAGTATTTCCGCAGTAGATTTGATTTGGAAAAGGTATATCAATTAATAAATCTGAGGGTACTCACTGCATTGTTATCTCAGTCTGTTATGAAGTGTTCTGGTTATACTGAATAAGCAGCTGCATACGTCATTATCATAGGAAATCTCTTTATTAATGTTGTAACTACACTTTCAAAATAGTTTTATTAACTTTCTTGCTTTCTCAAATTTGCTTGAAAATGTACCATTTGCCCTCTCTTTTTTTTAAAATAATGACGGAAATACGGAGGGAGAAGCCCCACCAACCTCTACACCCCCCCTCCCACTTGTGGCAGTTTTATTTGCACGCTACTCTCGCTCGTTACAGGCCACTCATTCAGAACATTTGCACCATTCCAGTTTTAAAGGTCACAAGCCACCATTGTGTTGCGATAGGTTTATTTAAGGGCTGACCCATATATTCCCCACTGTTGGACTTGGATATCTTTGCAGGACAGCTCCAAACTTTTTGCCTTCACCCATCCTATTTTTGCTGAACTTGTTTTTGTTGGCCATGGGACTCTACGAACATTACCACTGTTAACCAGTGTTAAAGGGCTTGTGCTCACTCTCTAAAACATGTTAAAATTGGCTTACACCTAATTAGCATACTTAATTTACTCTTAAGTAACTAGTAAAATGGTATGACATGCCTAGGGCCTGCAAATTAAATACTACGTAACGCAAATTAAATGTTCTTTTGGCATTTGTCGCCCTAAGTGGGAAGGGTATGCCCAGACGTGGGTTACATGCTCGCTACACCACCAGATTCAAGCTAACCTGGTTGGTGAGGGGTGCTACCCCGAAATCGGTCCCAGGATGCGGATTCTGGTCCAGGGATGATCTGGCATGGCAGTTCGGGCAGGACTGTTCCCATGGGGCACAGGGTCAAGACTGATTTACATATGGCTGGGTCTACACTGGAATGGGTTGGCGTGCAAACAAAGATGGATTTAACCCAGATCTGTGACTGGAGGAGAGTCGCCAAGTGTTCCCCCCGACATGCGGTGGTACTGAGGCGGCATGGCTGGAGGGTTGGACTGAAAGGTAAGGGAGTCACCTTTGCGATTGATCTGCAGCACCCATGTGTCTGATGTGATAGCGTGCCAGTGGGGGAGGTGATGGCGGATCCTGCCACCCACTGGTGTGGGGTGCTCCACAAAGCTCAGATTAGGAAGGTTTGGAGGCAGAGGCAGCGGGGCGGAGGTGGACTAACCCCCACGCTGATTCCCAGACCGCCTCTGCGGAAGCCGCGTCCGCACTGGGGTCAGTTCTGCACAGGCTTGCTGAAGGAACGTGCCTGGGGCCAAACAGGCGGGTGCCAACAAAGGGCATGTCCATGAGCGAGCTTTGTACATCTGGCAAGAACCCGCTAGACCTCAACCAGGCATGGCGACGAAGCACCACAGTCGTAGAAATGGCTGTACCTAGTAAGTCCGCGTTGTCCAAACCACACCTAATGGCGAAACTAGCCGCATCCTTACCCTCGGCAACAGCTTGAGACAGCACAGCCTGAGCCTCCTCAGGACAGTGAGGCAACACCTGTGCAACGGCATCCCACACCGCGTGGGAATAGCGGCTCAAGAGGCAGGCGTTGTTCACTGACCTCAGCCTTAAGCTGGCCGAAGAGAACAACCGTTTGCCGAACTGTTCCAGCTTCGTAGAATCCTTATCTGGTGGAGCCGTGGGAAAGGCACTCTGGGACGTCGAAGCTTGGATGACCAAACTCTCAGGCGTAGGAGGAGTGGTCAGAAAGGCAGGGTCACCCGGCACCGGGTTTTGACGCCTGGCGACATTCTTATCCACCGGGGCCTCTGTGGCTGGCCGCGACCAAGTGCCCAGCAAGACGTCAGTGAGGGTGTCGTTAAATGGCAGCAGGGCCTCCGACAAAGTGGATGCCGTCTGGAGCACCTCAGTGAGGAGATTAGTTTTAATGGCCACTGTAGGTAGATCAAGGTGGAGCACCTCAGTGGCCCGACGAAGCACCATCGTGTACGAGGCGCCCTCCTCCAAGGTAGGCGGAGGAGAGGCAAACACCGGGTCAGGCGAGAGATCGAGGCCGCCAGCCTCCTCTAACTCGTCCGCCCAGTCCTGCTCAGAGTCACACTGGCGAGCAAGAGGGTCCTCGGACCCCTCCCAGTCATCCTCCACTTCCGCCGTGGAACAGGTTGCGGCGGTAGGGCAGGGACCGGGGAAGGAACAAACTGCGCCGGAAACGGCGCCGGACGGGGACGAACCGGCGCCGTGTCCCAGTGCGGATCCCAGGTAGGGACAAAAGTGTCCGAGAACCGGGGCAGGGGTGGGACAAATGGTACCCACTTCTGACGGAGCCGGCAGCACGGGACCTTGTGGCACCGTGGCCGGAGCCAGCTGCGCAGGATCCTGTGGTGCCGGGGCCGGAGCTGTGGGCGCCGACGGCCTGACAGGATCCTGACACGGGACCGCAGTGCCTGCGGGTGCGCCGGCGGGAGCCCGAGGCCTACACAGGCGGTCCAAGGTGGCAAGAAAATCTTGCACCTGAGCGGGAGTCGCCGATGGACCCGGGTAAGGTGGGTAGGCCGAGGGACTCCCGGGCTCCAAAGGAGCCGCAGGGGCAGAATCCCTGTCCCCCTCGTCTGCATCCGGAGATCGATGGGGGGACGTCGAAGACTGACAACTCTTCTTCGACTTCTTTTTGTGTCGTCTCTTACCCGAATCAGAGGGTGAAGACTTGGAGCCCCAGAAGCGATGATGTTGGCCCCGCGAGCGTTCCCGGGAGCGGCCCCTGGACCGCGAACGGCGCAGGGAGGAGTGTTGGACCTCATACAGCTTCCGGCGCAGCTCCCACAAGGCCTTCGGGGCCATGGCCAAACAGTCCATGCAGGCCCGGGAGTCGTGATCGCTCTCCAGGCAGTAGAGACAGACGTCGTGGGTCTGCCACAGACACATTGCGATGGCAGGCCCCACAAGACTTAAAACCAGGCATCCCTACGTGCACCAGAGTAGACAACTGACAGGAGACAAAAGTCTCAAAAAGATAGTCAAAAAGTAACTGAGGTACTTGCTCTAACCGGATCTGCACTTACTGGCACGGAAAAAGGAAGAACTGACATCAGCGCATATGGGTGGCGCCTAAGTAGTTTCCGTGACGTCATCTCGATGCAAACGACACCAGCGACGGACACGGAGCAGCACGACGCCATCTACTGACGCGCATGGGTACTGCTAGCGAAAAAAAAATTCCGGATCCAGTCTGATGCCTGGGGATTATTCTAAGGTAAGGAATCTATCACTAACGTGTCTCTTTCAGATAGGCAGTGTTGAACTGCTCAAGTTAGTCTCAGCCTCGCCACTTCTGAGAGTTTTTCCACCACTTCCTGCTAAAACTCCCAAGTCATATGGATGACCGTCGCTGGTGTCCGTTTGCAACATGGGCATTTGTCTGGTTTTTCAGAAGCTATTCTGTGTACGCACTGTGGTGTAAGATGGACTTGAAATAAATAACACAACTGTGCAATCTAGCATTACCAGCCACCTCTTGCACTTGCGCATGCACTCATGCGCATCCCCCCATTGCCAGGGATTCAATCAGTGCTTTATCCCATTTGTCTAAGGCTGCAAGCTGAGCAGGATGGGTATGTCCTCTTTCAGTGTACCGTAAGTGTGCGAACCCACAGGAGCCTCCTCAGTGTCGGTCTCCCCACCCTCCACCAATCGTGGAACGGCCGGGGAGGGCACCGGCGTCGAACGGCATCAATATGGGGTCCGCTCGACGTCGAGAGCCCTGAAGAAGCCTCGTCCTTCCGGCATCGACACTAACTCCGGTGCCGAACAGCACAGAGACGGTGTCAACTCTACGTCGAGAGCCCCTGAAGAAGCCTCGTCCATCCAGCGCCGGACCCGTGTCGACGCGGCCCGACCGTGAGCAGCACCAGGACCCCTGGTTCTCCCAGGCCTCACCGTGGCGACGCAACCACCCTCCACGCACTCAACCCCGGAAGAGACGCCGACTGCACAAGATTCTTCGCCGAACACCATCAACGGGCAGTTCTCGTGCAGACTTTGCCGCAAACCCTTCACCATCGACAGAGCCCCCGTGACCTCCGAAGGAATGCCCGATGCACGCACCACGAAACCCTGACCTGCATCCTGCTCAACGTGCGCTCCCTGCACGACACGCCATTGAGATCTGGGACCTGCTCGACATCCACTCGCCCGATGTCACCTTCACGGAAACCTGGACCAATGCAACCTCCGGTCCCGACCTCGCCACCACCATCCCTGACGGCTACAAGATCCAGAGAAAGGACCGCCCACACCACCCACAAGGAGGACTCGCAATCACACACAAGACCCCGTTCCGTCTCTCCACATTCAGCACGAGCGACCCCCACTCCAACACGGAACACCTCCACTTCCAGATCCAGACAAGCCCCAGGACCGCACTACGCAGCGCCCTCATCTACGCACCGTGCACTCACCACATGACTACCATCACCGAGCTCGCCGCACCCCACGCCATCACCTCCACGAACTACATGCTACTCGGCGACTTGAACCTCCACCTCGACAACGGCAATGACCCCGACTCCACTGTTCTCCTTGACAACCTCGCCAACAAATGTTTGATTGATTGATTGATC
Source organism: Triturus cristatus (assembly GCF_964204655.1). NCBI lineage: Eukaryota > Metazoa > Chordata > Amphibia > Caudata > Salamandridae > Triturus > Triturus cristatus. The sequence goes on from NC_140593.1 coordinate 632,784,462, forward strand.
GTCAATACGCCCACCCACAGAGCAGACCACACCCTCAACCCATCTTCGCGGGAGGAACTAACATCCGCTTCTGCCACACCACCCAGCCACTCTGGACCGACCACCACTGCGTCCATTTCACCTTCAACACAACCACCGCACCCAAACCCCCCCCTACGCCCGCCACAAAGGAACTGGAGCAAGGTCACAGAGGAACTCCTAAACACCACCCTCCTCCAAGACCCCCCCAGCGCAACCACTGACACCTACTCCGGAGCCAAAGAATTCCATCACTGGATCGCTTGCTGCGCCGACAAGCTTGCACCCCTGCGCAACCCCGCCAAACAACGACCGCCAAAAGCCGCCTGGTTCACCACAGAACTTCAAGAGGCCAGACGCTCCTGCATGCACCTAGAGAAAACCTGGCGAAACCTGAAAACTACGGAAGCTCGCAAAGACTACAAGAGCGCCCTGAAGGAATACCACCAACTCATAAGTGATACCAAACGGACCTTCATCAGAGACAAAGTCGCGACCAACGCCAAGGAACTGTTCAACGTCATACAGCAGCTCGCAAAACCCACCTGCGAAATCACGGACATCACACCTTCTCAGGAACTCTGTGACAAGCTCAGCACCTACTTCCATCTGAAGATAGAGGCCCTTTACGACAATTTCAACGAACCAACGACGAGCACCACCCCTCTACCCACCACCGCAGATACGCCGACCATCACGTCCTGGGACCCCTCGACCGTTTAACACATCACAGCGACCATTAAGAAAACCCAGTCTGGAGCCCCTACTGACCCCTGGCCACCGCACATCTTCCACAGGGCTGCCACCGTCATCGCACCCGAACTAGGGCGCATCATCAACGCCTCCCTCAGATCCGGCATCTGCCCAGACAACTGGAAACACGCGGAAGTAAAACCCCTCCTCAAGAAACCCTCAGCCGACCCAACGGACCTGAAAAACTACCAGCCTATCTATCTCCTCCCATTTGCGGCCAAAGTCACCGAAAGACTCGTAAACACCCAGCTGACCACCTTCATAGAAGAGAACTTGATCCTGGACGCCTCCCAGTCAGGATTCCGCAGCAACCACAGCACCGAGACCGCCCTCCTTGCTGCCACTGACGACATCCGCATGCTACTCGACCAGGGACACACCGCGGCCCTCATCCTTCTAGACCTCTCTGCAGCCTTCGACACAGTTTCACACCGCACTCTCGCAGCCAGACTGCATGACGCGAGAATTCAAGGAGCCGCCCTCAACTGGATCCAATCCTTCCTCTTCGAACCCACTCCCACCCTTCCTCTTCGAACCCACGGAAATCAACTGCGGAGTGCCCCAGGGATCCTCACTCAGCCCCACGCTTTTCAACATCTACATTGCCCCCCCTCGCCGCCATCGTCAGACAGCACGGGCTCAGCATCGTATCCTATGCCGACGACACACAGCTCATCCTCTCGCTCACGAAGAATCCCGAAGACACCAGACTCTGTTTCCAGGAAGGCATGAAGAACGTGGCAGCCTGGATGAAGGACAGCTGCCTGAAGCTAAACTCAGAATAGACCCAGGTCCTCATCGTTGGTCCCTGCACCTCTGCCTGGGACAACACCCGGTGACCCTCAGCCCTTGGGAGCCCACCCACCCCTACAGACCACGCTCGGAACCTCGCCTCTCCTTGAACCGCCAGATCAACGCCGTCGCCTCCACTAGTTTCAACTGCCTCCGCATCCTCGGTAAGAACTTCAAGTGGATCCCCTCCGACTGCAGAAAGACCGTCATCCACGCACTCATCACCAGCAGACTGGACTACGACAATGCCCTCTACGCTGGAATCAAGAAAACTCTCTTGCACAGACTCCAGACCATCCAGAACGCCGCAGCCAGACTCGTCCTCGAGACTCCGCGCCATGAGCACATGACCCAACACCTACGAGGCCTCCACTGGCTCCCCGTGGAGAAGAGGGTCATCTTCAAACTCCTCACCCACGCCTACAAATCCCTCCACAACATCGGACCCAAATACCTCAACGAGAGAGTATGTCAAGAATTCCTGTCATACAAGGGAAACACGCCCTTATGTAAACAGGAGAGCTGTTACATAACTCAAGGGAAACACGCCCTTATGTAAACAGGAGAGCTGTTACATAACTCAAGGGAAACACGCCCTTATGTAAACAGGAGAGCTGTTACATAACTCAAGGGAAACACGCCCTTATGTAAACAGGAGAGCTGTTACATAACTCAAGGGAAACACGCCCTTATGTAAACAGGAGAGCTGTTACATAACTCAAGGGAAACACGCCCTTATGTAAACAGGAGAGCTGTTACATAACTCAAGGAAAACACGCCCTATAAAGGGAGGAACCGGGAGGTACAAGGCTGTCGGATATTGTGTTTACACCGACGTACCTGCTTCGTGAAGAGCAGTGTTCCGGAGTGGTGCTCCAGTAAGGCAGGAACGGAGGTAGGTCGAGTCGTTACTCCCTGGGCCGTGTCTTGCCCCATCGTCACCTGTGAAGGACCCGGAAGCTCTACCGGTCAACCATTGAGCTTCGCTTTTTGACTCGGCTGAGTCCAAGCGCAGTGGCGCTTTTGCTGGTTGGAGTCGTAACTCCCAGCCCGACCAGAGACACAGGGACTGCCAGCTGTAACGCACACCAGGAGGTGTTTGCCGCGTTACAGACTCGGAAGTCCACAGGATCGATCGAGCGGCTGCTCTCGGTTCAGTCTTCTTGCTTGTGATTGGGGTATCGGTGACGCATCACCAGGAGGTGACTCCGCGTCCCGGTGCAGTCTGAGGAAGAGGTTGAGCGGCTGCTCCCTTCAGGTAGAGACCCCGGCTGGGTGTTTCCCTGACTCCTCGATTCTCCCCAACACTCTTCGTGCCCCTCACAGCCTACCGATTGGCATTGTCGGCCATTTCATTTCTGCCCTCTGTTGGCATACGCCGGGATCGGCGTATATGCAGAGGACGGTTAGGACCATCCGTGCTGTGGGCTGGTAACGTACTTAGCCTGGAGGATTCCAGTGACTATAACTTTTGTTTGTTCTTTGTATTTTATTTGCCTTCATTAAAAGAACTAACCCTTCACAAGTGGTTGCGTCCTCATTGTCGTGTCTGTTAAACGATCCTGAGACGTTCAGGGCGTTACAGAGTATCCTTCCACGTACCCAAGAGGAACCTCCACTCCGCCGACCTCACCCTGGCAGAGGTCCCCCGCATCCGCAGACACTGAAGAGGCGGGAGAGCCTTCTCCTAAAACGCAGCCAAAACCTGGAACGAGCGCCCTGTGAACATCAGACACTCCCTGACCCTGCACACGTTTAGGAAGGACATCAACACCTGGCTCTTCGACTGATCGAGAGTTGCCCCTCATCCCCCCCAGCGCCTTGAGACCCTCATGGGTGAGTAGCGGGCTTTACAAACCCCTCATTGATTGATTGATTGACGCGACCTCCAGCAAGGCAGAAACCTGGTGCGAGGGATGTAGCCGACCTCGGGCCGAGAGCTGCGCTGCAGCCGTAACCGGCATTGACGCAGGGAGCCGCACAGGGCTGTGCGAAGACAACCTGGAAGGCGTGGACATGCGAGGAGGAAGGCCCTCCGGGCCATGCCTCGACGTCGCAGCGACTCCGGAACCGGAGTCAGGGCGATTGACCGGTGCCATGGGCGAACCCGCCGGCGAAGCCCCGATCTGAGCCCCTACCCCCTCTGTGGGGCCCAAAGGCGCGCCAGGGAGAGGGGGTGACCCAAAGATGGGTAGCAAGGCCCGAGAATAGGCCTCCCTCTGGGCCTTAGTCGCCCCAGCACCAGGAAACGGCGGGTAAGTGGGGGTCAACTCCTCAGGATCCGTGTCCGGTAGAGACCGGGAGCAACGGGCCCCACCATCGCGTGAGGTCAGCGACCTCCACGACTTCTTTCTCTTATGCTTACCTGCGGGAGAAAGAACGTCGTACGCAGGAACGACTTTGCGACCTGTCCCGAACCGACCACCCAGCACGAGAAGGAGACCGGCGGTGTGAGGGCTTCGAACGGGACATCCGGGTAGACAGCAACTTCATGCGGCGTTCCCTTAAGGTCTTCAGCCGGCGGCGCACTCCTCGGAGTCGTGGTGCTCGCCCAAGCACCACATACAGATCACTGTGGATCCGTCGCCGACATCTGCAGAGAACCAGATTCACATGTTTTGAAGCCTGAAGGCATCACACACTGTTCTCAGATGCCAAAAGGAGTCAAGAAGGCCTGAAAAACAAAAACAGGCCATATGTAACCGCTTCTCTGGATCCGCGTTAGGACGTGGAAAAGAAGAAAACGGACGTCAGCACGCCAGGGGGGGGGGACCTGTATGGCTCCATTGACGTCACTTCTGTGGACGATGTCAGAACGGAGCCGGACGATGCCGCACCCCGGCGTGCAGAGGTTCTGCTGGGGGAAGAAAGTTTTTTCCGGATCCAGTCTGGTGCCTGGGGAATTTTCTAAGTTGAGGAATCTGCGGCTAGATGTCTCTATCAGATATATGGACCAACAACTTTGCGACTGCACAGGCTATTACTTGTCTAAAATCATATACAAGTATGCACAGAGCTTCAGCATGGTCGCGCTTCCTCAGCTCTTTACATAGGGGTCTGAGCCACTTTGCACTGGGTCGAGAATAAGCAGGACAGGTAAATAAAGCATGTGCAGGTGTTTCTGATATAGCAGTGCAAAGAGGACAGTACCTTGATGTTACTGGGGAATTACGCCATGAACTAGTGTGTGCAATAAGGGGAAGCGTGCCGAAACTGTACAGCATTTATAATTTCCTGTCCAATGGTATCTGGATTATGTCTAAGTAGGGTTCCAGGAAAGCAACGGATTTAAAATCTGGAAATTCCGAATTTAGCCTGCCCTATTTAGACTTGACTTCAAATTTCTGTTACCCCTCATCCAATAAGTGCATTTCTGGAAGGAATGGTATAAGAACCCGCTCACACCTCAAGTATGATTGTACCCAGTGTGGTTTTACAAAGGTGTTGAGTTACCGAATATTCCAGGTGAACATAATAATTGTAACAATATTCCACGAAATTATTCCCTTGGAATCAACTACCAATTAATACACCACATTCAACTGTGCGTAATATAAATCACTCTTATAAGATGTATACTTTAGAGAACCCACTTAATAATTATAAATACTAATTCACACTCTCATGTAAAAATTCACATACATTTATTTCATATATATCAACGATACAATTCATTTTTTTAATAAAAACACCAAAGGGCAGGCAATATATTTCATACAAACAATACAAATAATAAATCTATCAATAAAAAGAGAAAGCAACAAGTGACATGTTAAAAATCATCAGTAATACATTAATTCGACTGAATCTATATTTTCAGAGTCATATCGCTGTAAAAAGATTTTTGACTCAATAGTTCCTCGAATTTACCACCACAGGAGTCTGGACGCGTTTTGGTGTGCTAACGACTTTTGCACCACCTTCATCAGGACCATTAACAATAATTGTCTCTTTATGGAAAATAGCACAGAGTCATATGTGCCTGTATTAAAACAAAAATACATATGTCAAACAACATATGTACAATATCCTCTCTATCCACATTGCCATTTTATTAAAAACAAACATGTTTTTTATATAAATTGTTAGGAGGAGGAAGCCCCTCTGGGCCATGCCCCGACGTCGCAGCGACTTCGGAACTGGAGTCAGGGTGATCGACCGGTGCCGACATTAAAAACATATTTTTAACCCCTCCCACGCGTGGGTAATTCCCTCGCGGTGCGGGGGCGGCAGCAGTGGCGCTGTGCTCGTGACGAGTCCAGCTCGTCATGAGGCACAGTGGAGCTGTGCTCGACCCCGCCCACTGGTTGATTCTCCCGCACAGGCAGGGAATCAATCACGCGTGGGCGGGCCGCGACCGTTATGACGAGCCCAGCTCGTCATGAGCACAGCTTCACTGTGCCTCATGACGAGCTGGGCTCGTCATGATCACCGAAGCGGTTAATATAAATTGTTTTAATACAATGGCAATATGGCTAGAGAGGATATTGTATATATGTTGTGTGACATATGTATTTTTGTTTTAATACAGGCACATATGATTGTGCTATTTTCCATAAAGAGACAATTATTGTTAATGGTCCTGATGAAGATGGTTCAAAAGTCGTTAGCACACCAAAACGCGTCGACGCTCCTGTGGTGTTAAATTGGAGGAACTATTGAGTCAAAAATCTTTTTACAGTGATTTGACTCTGAAAATATAGATTCAATTGAATTAATGTATTACTGATGATTTTTAACATGTCACTTGTTGTCTCTTTTTATTGATTGATTTATTACTTGTATTGTTTTTATGAAATATATTGCCTCACTTTGGTGTTTTTATTAAAAAAAAGAATTGTATTGTTGATATATATGAAATAAATGTATGTGAATTATTACATTAAGAGTGTGAATTAGTGTTTATAATTATTAGGTGGCTTCTCTAAAGTATACATCTATAAGAGTGATTTATAAAACTCACGGTTGAATGTGGTGTATTGAATGGTAGTTGATTCCAAGGGAATAATTTCTTGCAATATTGTTACCATATTTGGCACCCTGTCCCTTGGATAGTAGGGCCACTCCCTTTCTTTTAAAATAATAGTTGTACCTGTCATCTTATCTTGTTAGCTTTCCTCCAGAGACAGCCTGGCTTTCCACTTACGAACACCGCATCCATATCTCCCTGGGCACCTTCCCCATGGTCCCCTTTGTTAAAAATCTTATCTCATGCACAAGACTATGATATCGCTAAGCCATCTAAACGTCTCGCCCCAACCTGTGTCCCTTCCCCAGGGTAAACTCTTCTTCCAACAAATAGTGTCATAACAGGTGTGTGTATCCTAACTTCCCTTTGAACATATAGTGTGGAGTGAAATGTAGTAGCTATATAACTCCCAAGATCTATAATGCGGGTACCAGGTCCTGCACTCTGGCATTCGTGGCTTGAGAGTCCCCCTTCCAGGGCCAAAGAGGAGTCCCCCCCGGAATTCCTTCAGTGTACACTCAAACTTAATCAACATTAGAAACAAATGCTTTAGCAGTACACTATTAGTACAGAAAATCAGAGGAGGAGAGGGGAAGGGAACTGAAGGATTTTCAGTGAGGCTAAACCATCACAACTTCCAGCACTGTTCTTTACTGCAGGCAAATACTAACAGAATCCTCATAATCTAGTTTCCGTTGTGGGTTTACCGTCACCGGCTCAGCTTGATCTGAATCAGAAATCATCGCTATCTGGTCTACTCTGAGGAGTCCTCCGTTTGTGTTAGAGTTCTCTTGTTCCAGGTGAGTTTGGCACATCCGGGACCGTTTCTTCCAGTCACTCTATTGCTGTGGTCGCTGTGAGCACCTCCACTAATGCTCTGGCCTCTAAATACCCAAAGTTGGATCCTTAAGGACCACCACATGGGGCTCTGATGGTGTGCTTTACTTGATGTTCATACTGGCACCGGCATAATTGGCGAGCCCTTCGCCTCCTCGGGGTCCATGCTTAGGAGTCTCCACTCATCGATGCTGGACTTCTATGAAGTCTCAAGCCTCCTTGGGCGTTAAGAAAACATTTGATTTAGCTCTATGTATGACCTTTAACTTCACAGGAAACAGGAGCATATAGAGCATGTATATAGCTTGAAGATCAGTTCTTTTTGGGGTTCTCAGAGGTGAAGAAGGGAAAAGCTGTGCAGGAACAAACCATCTCTAGGAGATAGTTCTCTTCAATAAAACCTATTACGGACTAGACAAAAAATAGCTTCCTAACAGCTTATGGGCTCATTCTACCAGAGCTAAAGCTGCTACTACTGCACTGGAGCGTGGAATGTCGGTCTTGAATATTTGCTAGGCTACGACGTGGGCATTCGTTCACAAGTTCACAAAGAACTACTGTCTGGATAGCCAGGTCCGGTAGGAGGGACATTTTGCCCGTTATGTACTTAAGGATTTCCTGATCAGTCATTCCACAGACCCACCACTTGGGGAGGCATTGCTTTGGTATCTATTCACAAGGTGCGGACTATGAGGTTAGAATTATCCATCTGAAGAAGTTACTTACCATTGGTTATGCTCTTTCTGACAGATACTCAATCTACCTGTATATTCCTTACCGATCCACCTCCTCCCTGTTCAGAGGAATGGACTCCTCTGATTTATGCTAAAAAGATTCCAAGTACAGATCTACACATGGGCAAAATCAGATTACTGAAGGCTCTGTGTCCGACACATTGAACAGATATCAGAAAGAAAGACGTCTATGTGCGGATATGGCAGTTATATTGTAGCCCCAAGGTCACTTCCGGGGTGGCATTCACCAGACATGGAGATGCATGACACCCCTACCGATATGAGAGGGAATTGCTCAAGGAAAAAATCTCGGGATCCAATCTCTAACCTGTGGGTCTAAAAAGAGCCCAAATTATAGCCCTGCATACTGGTACTGACCATAGTTTGTGCTTCGCATTCAAGACCGTGGAAAGAGCCCGTCAAGAAACTGATATTGATGAAAAGGGGTGGCGTTTATATGCGGCTTCGTTCCATCACTTCCCAGCAAAAGGAGGCCTACGTAGAGTAGCACACTACCACTTAACGGCATGCAGGCTTACCGCTGTAAAAAAAAAAATCTGGTCTATTTTGGTTCCTGGGAAATATTCTACAAGTGAGGAATCTGCAGTTAAATAAGAGTATCCATCAGAAAGAGCATTACCAAAAGTAACATGTTCATTTCAACGGCGATAACGTGACATACATTAGACATAAAGACTACTTCGATGGAGTGGAGGCACACAACAATTGCCTGTGGCAACAGTTGACGTTTTTCTGCCAGCAAGTCCTAGAGCACCTGTTAAGTACCCGGCTCTACAAGCCAGAGGAAATCTCTGGCAAATTGTTTGTGACTATCTGGCAGCCAGGCAAATCGTTATGTTTCTATGTTATTTAGCGGGCCACCAGCAACATAGCAGAAATCCCATACTATTTCGGCGGCAGCTGGGACAAACAGCAGATAAATATGATTCTTTGTCTGGCCACAGGCTAAACAGCAGGAATTATGTATATTAAGTCAGCGACCTCAGGCACATAGCAAAGAAACAATTATTTTACTGGACAACAGCTAAATAGACCTACAAGGTTGGTGGACAGGAAAACAGACAATCACACTTTTTTCTAGGCACTTACTAAACAACAAAAATTCTGTACTATTTTTTTAGTGAAGTGAAGGCCCCTCTTTTTTTAGCAATCAGTCATGTAAGCAGTGAGGTTCCTTTGCAATGCACCTTCCTTTTGGCACTTTGACTCTGTGAAGATTGCAAATTGTGTAAACTTGCACAGCTTTGCATGCAGGCAAAGCTTCCTGCAAAAAAGATTTTGTGGAACAATTATCATGCAAAAAGTGATTGTTTTCTCAAAATTTCCAATTTTCTCCAGCTTTCTTTTTAAGGCTGAGCATATTTATAGTTTGAAAAATTAATAGAAAAAGGACTTCAACTGTTTGTGATATGCCTTTGAGACTTTGCAAAACCATCTTTCCTCTCTGATGATGTAGGCTGCCCACTGGTACCACCAGTGTAGGCTAGCAATAGTCCTATCTTCACTTTCAAGACTGTTTTGATCTGGATCTAACTGTGACTGATCACATCAGTCAGTTCTGTACATCACTAGGAACACCTGAGCCTTTCCTTTGCTGCAAATTTTTCCTGGCAAAAGGTGACCCGGAGCAACACTATCAGCATACCACACTACGTGAAACAAGCCATGATCAGGAGGGGTGAGGGAAGAGAGGGGGTTGAAGAGAAGCAGGGAATGGACGGAAATAAACGGAGCTCTCTCGATTGTTAACAATCACTGTTAAACAAATCTGTGGGCACCTTGTTCAGCCTTAAAGACTCAAAAGGCATTTTATTTTTAATATGTACAACCTGTGGCTTATTGGTTTTAAGGAATTTAATTCTTTTAATTAGCATTTTGTTGAATACAAATTACAAACAGTGTAAATGATCATTTACACTACTAGAGCCATTACTCACCTGGGAGTGACGCCACAACCAAGGCACCATCGCCGCCACCGCCAAGAGTCTTGAGGGCACGACACCGAGCTCCATCTTCCGCGTCGCCGCCCCGGGACTGCAACTCCCGGCAGCCTCAGCGGCGGCGCGACCAATTGACGCGGTACAAGCGCCAGGAGGCGCCATAAATCGCAGGCAGACCGGCGGAGCGGGGGGACGACTACTAGAGCCATTACTCACCTGGGAGTGACGCCACAACCAAGGCACCATCGCCGCCACCGCCAAGAGTCTTGAGGGCACGACACCGAGCTCCATCTTCCGCGTCGCCGCCCCGGGACTGCAACTCCCGGCAGCCTCAGCGGCGGCGCGACCAATTGACGCGGTACAAGCGCCAGGAGGCGCCATAAATCGCAGGCAGACCCGCTTCGCGGGACGCGCGCGGGACGGCGCCGGGCTAAGCCCGGGCAAAGGGCGGGCCCTCTGTGGCCCTCCGTGGACCGACGAGACCGGCCCCGGCACAGTACCCTGCTCAGACGCATAGATCTAGTAAGATTTCTCATTGTAAGTTGTATTTACATTATTACTGTGGCAATTTGAGTATTTGATACAGTTATCATCATGACTACAAGCATGCCGAGTCCATTTCCTGCTATGGTTGATAGACTGGGATCTGTAATGAACGGTACTTTGGATAATTATCTAATTAAGACTCCATTTACAGGAACAACCGAGTCTTCCCTAGCAGAGCGAAGACTCGAGCGCAGACGCTCTATTGAAATTATCAAAACCAGGGCTTTGTTTGAGCTCAATTCCACAGCTACCCCTGCAAATGATTGCATTCCTGTACCAGCCCTTGTTGACGATACTCTAAGCACAGAAGGTGTACCCCTCTTGTTGAGAGAATGTGTAGCACCCTGTACTCCCTCTACCGGAACAATTATTATTGATTCGTCACTTGATCTACCCAGTTCTCCAGGAACTTCGAAAATTGTGTCACCTACCTCCCACAAGTCTAAAAAACCTAAGAAAGCTGTACAACCAGCAAGGCAACTCCCACCACCTGCTAAGAGGAGACGTAAAGGGATTGAACTTACTAAACAAAGGATGAGCCATACAGCTTTTGGGAAGAAGGCGACCCCCTCCAGTTCTAAAGTTATATCCACTGCAATCACTAAGGACGTGCCCGGACCAGACACTGTTCCCATACCAGCACCGACCTCTGCACATATAGAGGTGGTACACAGCACTGAACATTGTCCTAAAGATAATGGGTCCAATATCAAAATTACTAGTAACCTTGTGGACACTTTCGAACTGATATTGCGTTCTTACACTCTAGCAATTGTAGAAAGGTTGGAAAAAATTGAGAATCGACTAGGGAAAATTGAAGCAGACCTTGATAGGAAGTCTTGTCCTATACAATTAAAGGCTCAATCAGAACCCGATCAGGCCCAAGCCCACTCATCTGGGGGAAATCCTGTTGTTAAAATCCGACCACCATTAATTGATAACGGGTTAGTCGTAAATATAGTTCCCACTAATCCATCACTAGGCGACCTGTCCCCTGGTAGTAATTTAACAAGAGTGCCAGTTCTGATCTCTAATCCTACTCCGAGTAATAGTATTACTACCCAGCCAAATCCTCCTGTGTGTAACGCGCCAGTTAATACTACTTCCCATCCTACAATCCCTGAAAACAATATTACTAACGATACGGGTAAATGTTCGGATGGGTTACAGAGACATGAGGAGGGAGGCCGGAGGCAGATCCAAGGGAATCAGCCTAGGAGACCCTTACCGGATCTCCCACCTGAGGCTGTCCCCTATGTTGTGATTCTAACGGGGGTACCTGAGCTTTCAGTAAATAAGAGAGAAGGTTTCTTCCAACTGAAGAATAAAATAGCACATTGGCTGGCACTACATAGGCCGATCACTAATAACATTAATGGCGAAATAATTCATGTACGCCGGCTTCAATGGTTGGGGGGTAGACCCAAGGATATTAGGGGGGATGTGGTTGTGATAAACTTTAGAGACCAAAATGCAGTACGTCATGTCTTGAGCTGGCCAGGGGTCAACTCAGGTAGTTGTATTACTCCACGTCCCCTGACCTACTTCTATCCACGATCTGCTGTATTTCCCCATCAGACTAGGGGCTACACACTATCCAGTATCAAACTTCCCGATGTGTCGAATCTCAGGAACCTAGCCATAACGTCAGAAGACCTTGAGTGGAATATGGTACCTACTAGGCCAGGTTTCCCTGCACATAGGAGCTGGGATCACCCGGCACCTTTTACCCCACTGGAAGTTTCTAACCGGTATAACATCCTTAGTGGTTTGGATACTTGTGATTGAAGTTTACAGTCACCCGGGGAGGAGCCAGTGGGCATGGCTGAGACCTTGGATAGGATTTCACCCACTGATTTAAATATATCCGATAGAGGTTTCATTCTGGCTGGTGTTACTATCAATGTACCAATTAATTTTGCTCGTAGCATAAAACTAATCACCCAAGGAGACCGCATAAACGAAACATTTAATCATGGTCTAAATAATTACGAGATTTATGCTGGGGCTATAGGCTCTTCCATGCCAAGCAATCTCCAAGATAAATCATGCTATGTTGATCATTCGGGAGAAGGTAACGGAAATAAGTCTTGTGAAAACTGGAACATCAATGGCACAGGAGTTTCTGTAACTGTCCCAAATGATACAACTTGTAATGCGGAGAGCCAGTTTCTAGTTTCATGGAACGTGGCTGGCTTAAAAAACAAGTTGACCTCTAGTGACTGGGCCACTTTCATTGACAATTTTATGATAGTAAACATGCAAGAAACATGGGCTTTAGAACCCCAACATAGAACTGGGTATCTCCACTTTGCAATACCTGCAACGAAAACAAATAGAGGGAGACCCAAGGGGGGTTTGACTACCTGGGTAAAACAGGACGACGGTTTTACCATTTCACAACTTGAAATTGATTCAAGGGATATCCTGGCGGTTAAGCTGAAATCTTCATCGTTTGGCGAGCTCATTATCTTTAATGTATATGCCAGAGGAAAGCCAGGAGGGAAGCCTTCTGAAGTTGTAACGACACTGGGGCACTATACCAATATTTGGAAGGGACGGGCAAACATGCTAATTTCAACTGCTCCTATGAGCCCCTGGATCAAACAGACCTGGAGCTTACGGAGGCAGAGGATATCTGCTGGCAGATTCCCAGTCTCAGCCTTGCCCCTATCAAACGGTGGACCCAGGCCGCCCTACAACTCAAGACTTTTAGTCTTGAGTATGGTTTGAGAGCAGTGAACGGTAGGACCCGAGGTGATAAGCAGGGCAACCCAACTTTTAACAACGGACTGTGTACCAGTAGAATAGACTATATACTGGTAAACCTTGAATTTTGGTCTAACATACTCGACATGATAGTTATAGAACGTATTGAAAGTGACCATAATCCTTTAAGCCTTGAGCTGCAGTTATACAAAGGGCAGGGGTCAACACATGTAGATTTGATAGGCGATATCATCTTGACAAATGATACTCGGCGGCTTAGATGGGCAGAGTGTCTGTGCAAGCCTGAATCGATTAACAAAATGAATGAAATGGTAAATGAAGCAACAATTGAAATGCTGGGGCAGCTGGACTCTGAGGACTGCTGTAGTAGGGTAATTCACATCCATTCGACCCTTTTTCTTAAACTTAGTACTTTTTTTAATATTCCCAGGAAAAAGCACCCCGGTAAGGGGAATAGAAAACAAGCATCATGGTATGATAAAAATTGTAGGCTCGCTTACAAATCCTTAGCTGATGCTGTGCGATCCACCGATAGGGAAGTTATAAGGGCGGCAAGGATTCACTACAAAAAGACGCAAAATGTGGCGAAAAAAACCTGGGACACTAAATACTGGGACGAACTACTGGCAGCCAGTCAGTCCAGAGATTTAACGGACTTCTGGCATCTTGTGAGGTGGGGCATGGGAAACCAAAAACCAGCCCCGGTTAACCATGTCCCACCAGAAAAATGGGTAAAGCACTTCAAATCCCAGTTTGCAAATACAAATAATATGAATAATGTCCCGCCACCCGTACTAGCTTCTCTTAGCCCCCTTCTGCCAGTTACTACATTAGTGTTCACCAAAAAAGATGTCGAATGTGCCCTTAATTTAATTCCTAAAGGTAGGGCTCCGGGCCTAGACAAAATTCCTGCAGACTTGTTCCTGCATAGCAGGTCAGTCTGGGTCCCTTATATCGAATTATTGGCGAACACTCTGGCTAAAGGCACCATGGTGCCAGATTTATGGCGGGGAGCTGAAATCGTACCAATTTATAAGAAGGGTGACCGAGCTGACCCGGGAAATTACAGGCCAATTAGTTTAATAGCCTGTATTCAAAAAGTGGTGGCCAGAATGGTCCTTCTCAGGGTCCAGACCTGGATTGAGGAATCAGGAATCATGTCCACTTTACAGGCTGGTTTCCGACCCCTGACTAGCACGGTGGACCAAGTTTTTAGATTTTCCACAATATACTGGAAATGGGTGATTCTGGGGGGAGGTACATTGTATGCAGCCTTTGTTGATTTAAAGGCTGCATTTGATTTAGTACCAAGAGACAGGCTGTGGAGAGTGCTCCGTGATCAGGGCATCCCACCTGAATTACTTGCAATTCTGATTACATTACATGAAAATAATTATGCGCAGGTCAGGTGGGGTAACCAGAGCCAAGTGACTGACAGTTTCCCAACTGAAAGGGGTGTCCGGCAAGGATGTGTGTTGGCACCCACATTATTTACATTGTATATAAATAAAGTTATTGAATACTACCAAGACTCTACAACCGATCCACCTAAACAGAATGGCATCCCCGTCCCCCTTCTGATGTTTGCCGATGATACCCTCCTATTATCAAAAACACAGGAAGGGTTACAGAAGGCAATAGTCTGCTTTGAAAAGTTTTGTAATGATTTTGGCCTTTCTGTTAATGTCTCCAAAACTAAATTTATGACAATGCATAGGCACCGGATCATCAGGGGCAGAGTTTTTATGAATGGGGAATTACTAGAGCAGACTGACAGCTTCAACTATCTGGGCATCACATTGGGCTCCAGGTTACAGTGGAAGCCTCATGTGGCCCATTTAATCTCTAAGCACGCGCAACTTTCAGGCGCATTGCTCAGAGAATTTAAGCTGTCAGCCACCAAACCCATAGCCCCAGTACTAAAAATCTATGACTCGAGAGTAAGATCTTCCATGCTGTATGGAGCTGAATTGTGGGGGACGTCTGATATAGCAGGCTTACAAAAAGCACATAATAGGTTTCTTCGCTGTATCACAGGCCTCCCACAATCTACACCATTAATACCTCTTCGCATGGATCTGGGGTGTCAGAGTCTAGAAAATATTTGTAGATTTAGACCAATTGCTTATTGGAGAAGACTGTGGGTCACCCCCGAATTGAACCACTATGCGATGGCACTTCTGGAGACGCGTAATATGGATACAGGGGAAAAAATTCCCTGGTTCAGGAAGGTAAAAATCCTTTTAAAGTCCTTAGGAATGGGGGATCTATGGGACAATCCACAGGGGACAATAATTCCCACCAAACAGGAGTTGAAAGAGGCCTACTGGTTATATATATCCCAGGTGGAATTCCAGTCACATACAAACCCTTCACATACCAAGGTTTTTTTGGAGTTGAAACATTCTATTGGGTATGAGGAGTACTGGGATTTGATCACATTGCCTCAAGATAGGAAACTTTATCACCAATTCAGGGTAGGTACTCTTCCACTGAACACGATTACCTGTAAATGGGCATCTAACAAAAACGATCAAATGTGCCCTTTCTGTAAGATATTTCGTGAAACCATAGCACATATTTTGTTTATTTGCCCTGTATACAAGGCCCCCCGCCTAAGATGGATAAGAGCAGTTTGCATCCAGAAGGGTATTAAGACGGGGATTTCTGCACTAAGAATTTTTCAATCTGATAGTTCTGAAATAATAGTGATTGCCATAGCTAAATTTCTGAAATGGATGTGGTTAATCAGAGCCGGGAAACTGAAAGCCCTTCAGCTGCCCTAAATGTAAACCAGTATAGTGATGAAATTTTTTTATACTCTTTTAGCTTGGTTTTATGGAAAGCAGATATTTATTTTTTTAATTGGTCGATTAGGAAAACCACTTATGCAGTAAAACAAATCATGTTGCTCCTAGCATTAGTACCATGAATTCTACTTGTACAGCCCAAAAATTGGAAATGTTTAATGATGAAATGTTTTTTTAATTGTGTTTTTGTAAATAACGATGAGTTTTGTTTTTAAATTGTCTTTCATGACTTGAAGTCGAAATAAAGACTGTTTGATTGATTGATTAAATGATCATTGAACTGGTTTTAAGGTATTTCATGGCTTCCAAGATATTTTGGCTGTCAATATTTTTGATACAATACTATTGCAGCACGATATTCCTATAGTAGATACTTTGGCATAAAAGCACATAGAAGAGTTAATCCATCCATGAAGTATGGAGCAAATCACATGGAGCAAGATGATATGGAGCAAAAGATAAGGAGCACATCACATGAGGCAAATCATAGGATCAAAATTAATGAAGCACGTTCCAAAGAAAACCATATGGAGCAAAATGATATGAAATAAATCACATGGAGAAAATTACATGCAGCAGATCACATGGAACAAAATGATTTAGTTCAAGAAAATATCAAGGTAAGCATACAGAGAAAAGTACAGTGATGTGAAGCACTATGATAAAAAGCAAAATGAACAAGCTATTTACCTTTGGTAACACCTTATCTGTTAGAGAGACTATCTAGTCGCAGATTCCTAGTCTTAGAATATTCCCAAGGCATCAGATTGTATATGGAAACTTTTTGAGCAGTACCTCTGCAAGCCGGCAGGTGGTGTCGATCAGCTTCGTGTCCACGCCGGAAGTGACGTGCGCAGTGTCTATATAGGTGCCATCTCAGCGCACTGACACCAGTTACTCTCACAACATTTCCGCTTTAGAAGCACGGAACCACGAGGATGCGGCTGTATTAGTTTGTAGGGTTCGCAAAAGAGCTTATATGTAGAAACCAGTTCGCAGAGCGGGGAGGATCAGTAATGAATGTGTGCCTAGATAGAATCTCTACCAGATAAGTAGTTACCAAAAGATAGTAACTTGTTCACTTAATGAACAAGTTAGTTAACTTCGGCAATGCCTTATCTGGTAGAGACAATCTAGTCGCAGACTCCTTATCTTAGAATAATCCCTGGGCTTCAGATTGGATCCAGAAACTTTTCAATAGTACCTCTGTGTGCCAAAAGGAGGAGTTGTTTGGCTCTACGTCAGCATCATCGTCTGCACCGTTATTGCAGACAGAAAAGTCGTTTTGATGGTGAGTAAACAAATGGTGCAGCTGTGTAGAGACTCGAAGGGGAAACACACACATCAGAAAGGTCGGGACAGATTGAGGTCCCATTGGGGAATGGTGAAGGGAACAGGTATTAAAGTCTTTTGCAGGTTTACCCCCACCCTTTTGCCCCCATTTTGACTACTAGGTACTGGTGAAATGGCTCTGAAATGCCTGGATCCCTCCTAAACAAAACTCAGGGTATAATGTGCTCCGACCCTTAAAATGGTGCATGTTTAATTTACTAGCCCCCAATCGGCATAGCCTAACTTACTTGTAAGTCCCTAGAATGTAGTACCAGGGGTACCCAGGGCTGTGAGTTAGAGTGTCCCCTGCGAACTGCAGCACTTGATGTGCCACCCGAAGGGGGACAGGGTAAAACATGGCCCCCAAGTCTGCCACTGTACCTGGATACCCACACAGGTGAGATGTGATGCTCTACAGATCCACCTTACATTACATTAAATTACTGCAAACTTGAATGGCAGTTTTAAATTGCTAACTCAACTTTGCAGATCAAAGTAATGACAAAGCCCAAACCTCCCTATTTAATAAATATAAGTTACCCAATATATATAAGTCAATCTGAAGGTAGGCCTAAAGAACCCTAAGGCAGGGTATTGTATGTTAAAAAGTTGCACATGCACTTTTATATGTTCCAGCAGTAAAACCCCTGTAGAAAGGCTAGTAATCCCATGGGCAAGTACAGAGTTACAGGCCGACACCTCAGCACTGCTAACTTATAAACAGGACTACTAATGTTGGTACTGTATGGTATCAAAAGAATCAGTGCATTTAATCCGATTTGAAGGTTAAATCGAATTTAATATCACTGGTGAGCAAAGAGCAACATTAGAAGTTGCGAGTTTAGTTGCCAAAGGTTTTCAGTGGCTGTTTACGGTTGTACTCTGGGTCTGTCCTGCAGACAGCTTTCTGCCCTACTGGCGAGACTTGCCAACAACTCCCAGAAAAGATAAAAATAGAAGCTTGCCATTGGAGATGTTACCTCCTATAGGCAGAAAGCCACTCAGGTGTTAGCCCAAAAGGCAAGCTTCAACGGTGAAGCCATCTTTGAAGGGCAAATGAGAAACATTTAGGAGAGGGACTGCTCTATTGTTTAGGTAGACAGGCTGGCACCAGGGACGTGGAGGCCAGTAGTCACATCTGTTTTCCAGGGCTATGTAACCCCCATTGGTAGCCACATATTGGGTTGGGCTAGGGAGCTCTGGACATCGAGAGAGTGATTCTGCCATCTTAGGAGTGGGCAGAATGGTGCATCCTGGGATAGCCAGATGGCATGCCTCCTAGGAATTGGCCATCAGGAGGAAGGGAACCTAGTAGCCCATTGGTTGGACTATTGTAACAGCCTCTATCTGAACATTCAAGAGCGATACCTAAATAAACTCCAACTTCAGCAAAACGCGGCCACAAGACTGCTTACCGGCACACCCATATGTGTTTCGGTTTCTAAAGAAACCAAAGACTTAATTGGCTACCAGTCAGAAAACAGGTGCGTTTTAAACCCTTATGCACCGTTTAAGGCCCTCGAAGGAATAGGACCAGAATATCTGAAGGGGTTGTTTCAATGGTATACTCCTAAAAGAACTCTTCGCTTTCTAGGAGCTAAGATGGTGACAGTATCCCCCATTAAAAATGCCATGTGGGGGAGGGAAAAGTTTTATCACCTATGCTGCAAGGGCCTGGAATGAACTTCCCTTCCATTTCAGAACTGCCACAGACCTCATGGCATTTAGGAAGGGATTAAAAGCCTGGCTTTTTAACATGTAGTATCTCCATAATAATCTGTGCTCAGAGGGTAGTAGCCAGCACCAGGGCACCTTCGGTTAACCGCTGCACTTTAGAAATATAAATAACAAATATAAATAACATAGCTACCAACCGCATCCAACTCTGAGGGTATTTTCTGCACATAAATAGGGCACCCTAGCACCCAGAACTAAGATCTTGACTGGACTGGAAAAAGGAACGAGGAAGGATTGCCCTGCTGCACTGTGGAACCAGCAAAGAGAGGCTGCACCGTTATGGACTCCACCTGCTATACCCTGGTGGCTAGCAAGGAAGAGAGACTGTGCCTGTTATGTCCTGCTCAAGTCGACGTTGTCTCCAGAGCCCAGCCAAAGCATAGACTCCAAGGGCCAGCTGACTGGCCTCCTGGTCGAGGCACAGAGACACAACAGAGGAAGAAGGCAGCTGCAGCGAGTTGGTAGCCCAAAATCCTCAACCTGCTGCTGTGCAGCACCAGGGACCACGACACAACACACAAAGTTGCACCCGAGTTTGCTGAACCCGGGAGTATCGTCAGAGTGCAGCTAAGATCTCCAGAGGACAAGTTATTGATCCAGGAAGGATTGGACTGTGACCGTGATACTGGGTGACTGGTAGTCCAGTGGCTACTGGACATCTGCCAGCTCTGAGAGGACTTTAAGATGTTGCAGGGATTCTGCACATACACAGAACTATGCACAGGATTATGGGTCCTCCATTTTTAGGGGCTGAGCCTTCCTACCCCCTTAGTACCCATGAGCCCAGGACCGACTAGTTATAGTGTCTCGCTCACTCTCCTACACACTCACTGAGAAGCGAATGATTAGACACCCCAAAACACAACACTCCCGGATCTCTCAGGAATCACGGTAACAAGACACATCTTTGCGCTCACACTCTCGTAACTGTCCACAATAAGATCTGACCGAAACACGAATATAGTTTAAAATGTTTATTTTAACTAACGTGCTTAAACATGCTGTATACGTGCCACAACAAGTAGGAAAATGCATAACAGGAATACAGCTAGCATCGCAAACAGTCCATACATTATAAAGGGAGATTTCATTGTAGAAGGACAATGGAGTAAGGACTATAGTGCCTAACCTCCCTCCACTTGGTAAGAAGAAATATTATTATATAATAGAAGATCTCTGGGTTTTATCAGCAAACACCCCTTTCATGGACCGAGGAGCAGTTGCAGTAAGACCCCGTTGACTGCATTGTTTCACAGCATCATTTAAGCATCTTCAGCATCCTTCATCCCATACATCAAGACCACCTCCACAGAAAAGCAAAGGATACAAATGCCTGGAACTGACAGAAGTGTGAATCCCCTCCTGAGGTTATGGTTTCTGAGGACCTTGCTGGTCCTCAAGACTGGCTCCCTACTGGAGTTGGTCACCTAAAGGGACTCCAAGTGAAAACCATTATACCTAGCCCAAACCTTTTAGTGAAAAGATTCCTATCAAATTTGTTGAATTTGCCAATGCTTGCTCGTGGTGGAGGAAACTGCTTTGATTTACTATACCTTGAAAATTCGATATCTCCAGAAGCCTCCAGTGGTTCTTTTCGTTGTAGTGTCTAAAAATATAGTCCATTTGTTTCTAAATTGGTGTTGGATTTCTTTGTTGTATAGTCTATTTGTTCATCATATGTTTTGGTGCTGTTTAAATGCTTTACACTTGTGCCAAAGATTTGCAACTTGACTTTCTTGAAAGCCTAAATCTGTTGCGATGAAGATGAAAGCCCTGGAAATTCAGGTGCATCATCATCAGCTAAGTAACCTACTCCTCAGATGGGGACAGCGAGCGGGGCAGAGAGGCACCTTGACGTCTTTGAGACTTCTCAGAAGGAGAGATGGAAGACTGATGAGAGTCTGGTTTGGTCTTCTTATGCTTCTTCTTGAACTTTGATTTACCCAACAATTTGGACCAAGATGAAGACCTGTCATGGGTGCAGCTCAGAGAGAAGGAACTGGCCCACACAATCAAGTTTAAGATGGAGCAAGTTTATTTACTTCCTGCGGGTTCAGCAATGTACAGCTTGGCTTCACAATAAAGGATCACCTTCAGATGCATAGGTGCACACTCCTCACACAACTTGGAGTTATGGCTGGACCCTAAACACCAAAAACACACCTCAAGGGGATTTGTCACAGACATCTTCCTGTGGCAGTCCCTATAAGGTTTAAACCCTTCAGTCTTGACGAGGACGCATTCCCTAGCACACTCGAAAATATAATTTCCAGAAAAAAACTCATCAACTGCTGAGAAAAAGTTAGGAGCCAGCTCGGGATTCATGTACAACAGTGCTGTAGGAAAGGAACGTTTAGGGGAAACAATGGTTCTGTTGTGGCCAAAAGGTCCAACAGCAAGTGACCTTGTGGGGGACACTATGTTAGGATTGGTGACAATTACTTAAAAATTCCAGGGAGCGGTAAATATACAGAGGGACATGTAGGTCAATTTATGACTTATTTATTTTCGAGTATTCAGGTGCTCTTTCAGGTAAGTGACAAAAAAGCATGACGTGAGAAGTGAGGGTGAGTTTAAAACAAAAACATCGCATTGACAACACTATGGGAGACTTCTCAAGAGTTTACAGAATGTAAGGAGTTCCTATTGTAGGGGGTCGACGGCGTTTCGATCTCAATTAATCAAGATCATCTTCAGAACATACAATAGGCGAGCAAGCTGAATTGGGTCCGGTCAGGGCCGGTGCAGTATGTGAGGAATGAAGAGAAAGCGGTGGCGTGATTGATACTTCTTAATTACGCCCAGGAACATTAGCAGAAAACAAGATAAGCAAGAAGTGTTGAGAGCCAAGTCTGGGAACAGCTGGGGTTATTTTGGTGGTTGCTGTGAGAAGTTGGCCTGGTATATGCTGTCCACTAATTAAAGTGGGCACCTAGTACCAGTTCAAACAACCCTTACTGATGATTAGGTTAAAGACAACCTTTATTGAAAGCTATCCTAGTGGTAGCTGTTAGACTTGGGGGTCTGTAGTTGGCACAGGTATGCACTTGTGACAACTAGGGACCCTCTCCTCTAGTCAGGGTAAGGGGGTACACTCCTAAAATAACCCCTGCTCACCCCCTTGGTAGCTTGGCATGAGCACAAAGGCTTATCTCAGAGGCAGTGTGTAAAGCATTTGTGAACACATACAGTAATCAAGTGACAACACTACAAATGGACACCACACAGGTTTTATATCAAAAATAAGTATTCTTTATATAGATTTACCACAAGACCATTAAACGACAAAAACACACAATACTGTTACTTTAGATGGTAGAATTTTGCTTAGTTCTCTTTAGTTCTTAACTGCGACACTTTAAGTCAATGTATCTTTCAGATGCGACACGCAGGGCAACGAAAGTGTTGCAACGATGTTGATGCGATGAATTTTTTGGTGCAAAGAAATAAAGACGTGAAGATCTTCCAGATGCGTTACGCTTCTCCGATGTTGCGAGAAGACTCGACGCTTCAGCTGCAGCGGTGTCACCCTTTACGCAATACGACAACAGCGGCCTTGGCAGCGACACTCTCCTCCGACGTTTGCGAGACGCTTCCGCTCGATGTGATGTTGCAGCGGCGACACCCCTTTACGCGATGCGACGACAGCAGCTCCGACGGCGGCACGCTTCTCCGTGGATGCGAGGCGCTTTTCTTGATGCGGTGTAATGCGACAACCACTATGGCTGCGATGGCTACACGCTTCTTCTTCGATGCGAGACTTCTCTTGATGCGGTGCAATGCGTCAGCTACGATGGCTGTGATGGCGACACGCTTCTTCGGCATTGCGAGACACTTCCTGGATGATGCGAGACGCTTCCGCTCGATGCGATGCTGCAGCGGCGACACACTTTACGAGATGCGACGACAACAGCTCAGACGGCGGCACGCTTCTCCTTCTTGAGTCGTGCTTCCAGCTCCTTGCGACACGCAGTCCCTCAGAAGGCCCAACAGCAGCAGGCACTTCCAAAGAACTCTAGGGAGCTGGGGGGTGAAGTCTGCTGTTCCTGAGACTTCAGCAGGAGGCAAGCTCTTTTCCAAGCCCTTGGAGATCCTTCACAAGTTGAGCAAAAGTACACACAAAGTTCCTTTCTCCTCTCTTTGGCAGTAAGGCAACCACTGCAGGCCAATGCCCCAGGTTCAGGGATAGTTTCCTCCTCAGCTTCTTCTGGTTCCTCACTCAGCAGAGGTTCTTCTTGTTTTCCCAAAGCGATCTAAATGCTTGGGATCCGGGTCCCAATATTTATACCCAGAAATCCTTTGTCCTCTGAAGGCAGAGGGGCCCTTGCCCCGTCCAAACCAGTTCCTGAGCACTCTGTTTACCAGACTTCTCCTTTCCTTTCACAGTGCAGGGCAGAACATTAGACGCCCCACAGGAGGTGGAGCCAGCATTGTGGAAGGCAAGTACAGCCCTGTAGCACTTTGTTGACAGGATTCCTTCTCTTCATTCACTGTGCAGAGCAGAGACATCAGCCGCTCCCCAAGAGGTGGAGCCAGCATTGTGGAAGGCAGGCACAGCCCTATTCAGGTCCCAGGTGCAACTCCTCCCACCCATCTAGATGCAGATCTCTCTATTCACCACTGAGGCACCTCACCCTGTCTCTTGGAAAATATGTCTTTTATCATCCTGAGTTCAGGCATACTAAATTCGAATTTCTACCATGTTCTCTGAGTCAGTTAGAATTATAAAATGTAATAACCAAACTGCCCATTCTGGCCTATGGAGAACAGGTAGCCTTGCAATAGTGAAAAACGAAAATGGCTGTAATTCACTATTAGAACATGCCACACACATCGGGCATGTCCTACCTTATCCTTACAATGCACCCTGCCCTTGGGCCTACCATAGGGGTGTCTGATATGAAGAAAAGGGAAGGTTTAGGGACTGGCAAGTGGGTGCACTTGCCCAGTCAGCATGACAGTACCAGACTGCACGCAGGCTCTGCAATGGCAGACCTTCGTTACATTTTTACAGGCTGCTTCTGTGGTTGGCACAAAGAGTGCTGCAAGCCCACCAGCAGTATTTGGATTTACAAGCCCTGGGCACTCCTGGTGCACTGTACTAGGGTCTGACAAGTAAACCAAACCAACCAATCATGGAACCACAAATTATACATCAATTTACAAAAGGGAGCACTTGCACTGTGGCACTGGACAGCAGTGGCACAGTGCCCTGAGCAACCAACACCAGCAAAAATACATGAGGCAACAGCGAAAAAGTGGAAGGGAGACCCACGCCAATGTGCCAGGTCTAACAGTAACTATGGAGAGCAGCCTTCAGGCTAAGTCTCGATGGAATGTAAAGCAGCTTGGTTTACCAGATTATAACCTCCTGAATGAACAAATGAAAGGAGAACCACACAAGATATATATATATAAAATATATGTACTTATTACTAAACACTCTCTACTAACCTCTTTATGAGATTACAGAACAAGGCTCACAATATTAATACACTAGAACAACAGTAAATAGCACAATACACAGTGGGCCTCAGGGGAAGACCAAACCATATATTAAGAAAGTGGTATAACAACCACGACTTGACTAGACACAGTACCTAGAGCCTGTAGAATCGCTGGGACCCCAATGAACCACCCAAGGTAGTGACACAGGGGACCCACGGGGGACGCGTGCAGTGTGAGAACACAGCCGCGAGCTCCGTATAATCCTATGGGAAAGTCGCGGTTGGAATTTTAAGGATTAAGGATACCTAGGAGAGGACTTTGAGCAAACCCTTTCAAACTTAGAAGGTTCTAAGAACAGCACCCATGTGAGCACCGGAGTACTCGTGTTACCTAAACCAGGGAGGCCGGGAGCATAGGTGTCGAATGGTGTCGGGAATCTTCGTCGTTTTCAATGGTGTGATGCTTCAAAGTGCTGCTTCTGTGAAGAGGAAAAGCGTCCAGCGTGATCGAAGCCTGGATCGGAGCTGAGAAGAACCTGAAAGCAGAGGGGACAGAGTCTCTGTCACTTGCCAGTCACCAGGGGCACGGTAGACGAATGCCCACCGATGTCGGGTGTTTCAGGTGCAAAGAGGTGAAGCTTGACTCTGCAGCCACAGGGACCAGGAGACGTGGTAAATGACCAAAGTCCTCAGGCGAGCTGTCCCACGAAGGATGTCGCGTGCTGGGGGCGTCAGTGTCCGGATTGGAGACCAACAAGCCTTGGCAACTGCAACCCACGCAGTCAGAGAAAAGATGCTTCGTGTGGACCAACAAGGTCCTGTGGACTCCCCAAGCGATGGAAAGTCCGGGCACGTCTGGAGCAACCAGGAAAGCCCACTGAAAGTTAAAGTACCCTTCTCAGGGTCGACAGACCAGGGATTGTGATGGGACCTCGAGAGGAAACACAAAATACCGGCCCACGGAACACTCGTGGAGTGTAGGCCAGTAATCTTCGGTGGAATCACTGCTCGGGGCCAAGACTACAAGTAGCCCAAAGCACAGCCTCAGGGATTGCCAAAAACCATATACTGCTGCAGCAAATGTGCACAGTGTCCAGGGGTTCGATTTGCACGGTCCCCATGAGGGCTGCGGGTCTCAGGTTAGCTGAGAGCACTGATCGGCCTCAGGGAAGCTTAGCAACCCACCTCCTGTCTTGCAAAATCTTCGGAGTCCTTCAGGAGCTGCATAGATGCAAACCGGTCAGATGCGTCTTTGGTGCCTGCCTTGCAGGGGAGTAACTTATTTACTCCAAGGGAGATTCTTTGGTCATCCAACGTAGTGTAGATAGTTGAAGTACTTGGTTTCTGTACCAGAGTTTTGTCCAGGTAAATCTAAAGTCCTGTAGTCAGGGGTTCCTACTTTATACTTAAGAAAGGGGTGGGACAACCTCTGGGGACCCACCTATGGGAGGGTCAGGACAGAGGGGTGGCTACACCCATGTCCTTTGTCCAGTTTGCGCCAGAGCAGGGGCTGAGAGCCCTTGCAACCGGTTTGAGCTGGACTATGCACATAGACACCAAATGTGCCCCAGTGCAGACATCAAGGAACTCTGAGTGCACCCACCCAGCCCCAATACACTAAAGCCTGTCTGGGAGGTGGTCACACCTCCCTGTGACAAGAAACTTATTGTCCAGCTGTCCCCTGCCAGAGTTTCGTCCAGCAGCAGGAGGGCAGACTCGTGTCTGTGGCTGGCAGCATCCATTTTGTGATGCCAGGGTTTGCAAAGCCGCTACCGGGTGTACCGGTGCTGGCATATTTCTCCCTCTAGTAGGGTGGAATCATACCTCCCACACCCGTTACTGGTGTGGAGGTATAATTCCAAGGTGTTTGACACCAAACATGACATGTTTCCATGCAACCTATATCTAAGTTAGGGGTGCATGCACCACCTTACACATGCTGCTGTAGCAGACCTGTGGTGTCATTTTGAATGGTCTCTCAGGGGTGGCATTATACATGCTGCAGCCCCTAGGAGGCCTCTGGGGCACCTATGCCCTGGGTACTAGTATACCATACCCTAGGGACTTATAAGGGTACCCCAGAATCCAATCTGCAAAGTACATAAACAACCAATTTAGGGAGAAAGCAGATAGACTGGGGTCCTGATTAGCAGGATCCCAGTCAAACTAAGAAGAAAACCAGTAAAACACCAGGCAAAAAGTAGAGTACTTTCTCATGAGAGAGACCACGATCCTGAAGTTCTGTTTTCATATTTAATTTTACTATGTTGTTTCTTTTAGATTACAGTCATTTTGAGGCTACCTTCCACCAAGTAATGTACAGAGCTTTAGATAAACAACGGATTCGCTCTGTTTAAAAAGTTTGGACCTTTGCTGTATTACATGGCTGTCTAACAACTGATTTGAATTTTTCCATTTGATGTACTATTTGACTATGAAATGTTATGCCTAATGAATAGCAAAATTGTGTAACGCGTCGTCTAACTGTCATGTATCCCACTACCCTCACTTAAACCTCTCACCAATTCTTATCCCTTGCGTCATCCCACGATTGAGCACTCCGATTGTTATATTTTTTCGATGACTGAAACACATGTTCAGTGTGATTAAATAACACTGTTTCAATAAGAAATTTAAATCTTTGTTTTTTTTTCTGAATAATACAAATCATGTTTTACTAACGCATTGTGATGTTAGTTTACCGGGACCACTGTTTAGTATATTGTCTCATCCCCAGGTCCCAGTGATTTTGGGGTTACCCTTTAGTATAACTACTTAGGAGCAGGTGCACGCCTACGAGGTTTTTTATAACAATCTATCTCCTTTGATCAAAATGGTAGAGAGTAAAACTCTGTCATACACAGAGGACTATATCAACCAACTACTTCAGGACCCTACTAATCAGTTTCTCTCCTCCAATACACCTAATATTGACTTTACTCTGCATGACAAAGTTGCTCGACTGGAGCATCTAGAAAATAAATTGATCCACACTCGCTTGCATGGCCACCTCCTGACTAAATATTTGCAGTCAAACATAATACCTATTGGGCTACAGATCAAGAACGGACCAACTATCTTCATCGACATACCGAAATTTAAGGAAGGCTTAAGCTACGTTGCGAATAACGCTTCTCGACATTGGGTGGTACTGGGGGTCGAAACCACAGCTGAACAAGTTCAAATACTTACCAGGGAGATTGCTGCCCTGAAACAAGAAACTGCGGCCGATTCTACCCTAACCAACGCCAAGGAGGCTTTAGAACATCTTGGTAAAACTTTGAAGGATTTTGAAACAACAACCCAAAACAAAAAACTTGAGAAACTTTCCAAAGACATCCGCTTCTATGATAAGAAGAATACCTACCCATATCTAAACGAGGATTATTACAAACAGGACAACCAAGGTCGTTTCTCCAGTAGAGGGAGAGGTGGATATCGGGGAAGAAGACACTACACAACTTTCTCAGACTCATCCGTAAGCTCGAAAAGTGACAACGAACAACCAGGTCCCAGCTCGGGATACAGATGCCGTGACATCTGGTACCCACCTCAGGGATACCTCCCGTTTTTAGGGCAAGGACAATGGAGACCCCCACGAGGTCGGGGAGGCAATTGGCCCGGAGGGCCAGCACGAGGACAACAGCCTACCCATACAAATTGGGAGAGAGGCCAGGGGAAC
Organism: Triturus cristatus; assembly: GCF_964204655.1. Classification (NCBI taxonomy): domain Eukaryota; kingdom Metazoa; phylum Chordata; class Amphibia; order Caudata; family Salamandridae; genus Triturus; species Triturus cristatus. The sequence goes on from NC_140593.1 coordinate 632,812,810, forward strand.
CTGTCGAAGCAGGTCCGTTTCCAACCAGGGAGCCATGGGGAAATATCAACGCGACGCAAGGTATACAGATGGTAGAAGAAACCGGTGGTTAATATATCATCATATACTCTGACTGATGAGGAGAATAATATTCTCTCTAAAGGGCTTTCTTTTGTGCCCACAGCTCATCCCAACAACTTCAACGTTCGGATGGAATTGCACCGTTTCTTTCGCAAAATACGTCTTCAATATTTTTTTTAAAGACTCCTCAGCATCCCGATCATCAACACTCACTGGATTGAGAATCCCGTCCACCTTTGTCCCACCGGCTAGCGCAAAGAGAAACAGGATTCTATGAAAGCATGGCACTTCGGGATGTGACAAACCTACTTTCCAAATACAAACACATCACTCCCAATGTGACGAAATTGGAAATTTCAGCCCTGACATCATTAAGGAACAACAAGGAGATCGTCATCAAGTCTGCTGACAAGGGCGGAGAAATAGTAATACAGGATGCGTCAACTTACAAGACAGAGATCATGGGACAACTACAGGATAGTGTCAGCTATTGCAAACTAAGATTGGATCCTTCCAAAGATTTGGCTGACGAAATATTAACAGTGACCGCTGAAGCGTTGGACACAGGTTCCTTGAGTAAACAGGAATTTGACTATCCTAATCAAAAACACCAGAGATTACCAACGATTTACACATTGCCCAAGATACATAAGAGCATGTGTAATCCTCCAGGACAACCAATAATATCAGGAGGATCGCTTTTGGAACCTCTATGTAGGTACATAGATTTCTTTTTAAAACCTATTGCTGAGAAGACAGAGGCATACCTCAGAGATACCATGCAGACCATTTCCCTCATTGATGAGCAACCATTTGATCCGAAATACCAACTACTTGTCACATGTGACACCGTATCTTTATATACGAGTATACCACAGCTACCCGCTCTTGAGGTGATGAAAACTGTCCTAAACCAACGTCCAGCGCCAATGGCGGTACCTACCGAATTCATCATTGAAGTACTTATGATAGCTATGAGAAAGAACTTTTTTTCCAGGGGCATTACTATGTGCAGACAAAGGGCGTGGCGATGGGCGCGGCCTTCGCCCCCGACCTGGCAATCATTTATATGGACAATTTTGAAAGTTCTTTTGTTTTTGAGGAACAACCTATTCAACCACAATATGGGGCTGTGGAAACGGTATATCGACGATATACTCATGATCTGGAACGGAGACACTAGTGAGCTGGCCCTCTTCCACACTTGGCTAAATCAATGTGATCCAGACATCCAATTCACAATACAATCCAGTAACAAGGAGATACCATTTCTGGACCTTAAGATCTTCTGCGAAGAAAACAAGCTACTAACCACATTGTACAGAAAACCTTCGGAGCGTAATTTGCTCTTGAGCTACAATAGCCACCACCCTCGAGGTCTAAGAGATAACCTGCCGGTGGGCTAATTTTTGCGCATCCGCAGAAATTGCTCCAAAAAAGTGGACTACATGAACGAATCTGGGGACCTGAGCATTCGCCTGATGGAGAGAGGCTACCCGAGAAGGTTGGTGAGAAGGGCACAGAAGAGAGCGTGGTTCAGTCCACGTGAAACCCTCCTTTCCGCAAAAGAGATGCACAATCACAGAGACTGATTTGCGTAACAACTTTTTGACAAAAAGCAATGCGATAAAAAAGGCAATAAACCAACATTGGAGCCTGGTTGCAGACTACATCGATCAGCCAGACATGCCCATGCACTCATTCAAGAAAGCAAAAAGTGTTAAGGACCAGGTAGTCCGCTCCTTTCTTGAAACAGCAACAGATCCAATGATCCAATCTCTCTGGAACCTACCCCCGGGAAGGGTCACCACAAATGTGGACATTGCAAAGCATGTCAGACAACAATTGTCACAAATAACTTTGCCTATAAGCAACACTCAATCGACCTGGTCTCTTTCACCAATTGCAATTCAATGAATTTGATCTACGGATTCATCTGCCCCTGTGGACTCCTATATGTGGGCCAAACCCAACAGAAGATAAAAGCCAGGATTTTGCTACATCAGAGCAGGATTCACACTTTAACGTAAAGGAACACACTCCAGAACAAACGCAATGGTTAGTAATAGAAAAAGCCAAACTGGGACCAAAAGGAGGCAATATGTCCTCTATTCTCAACATACGTGAATCAAAATGAATGATCCGCCTTGACACCATTGCCAATGGGCTTAACGAACTGCATTCGAGCAATGCCCAACTAGCATGCCTCACCCCAGAGTGAATATCTCCTGAATACTGTCAAATCTGGTTCACTGCTTTGGAACAATTATATAGGCCTACAACCATTAATAATACCACACCCCACCCTGGCCTCTGTCCCCTGGTGCTACCCTCTATGCAACCCAAATCTGTCTAGCAATACCAATAATTTGGTTAATACGCAGGGGACACTACTATATGTTCAAATGTCATATTCTCTCTGGCTATTAGATTATGGCTCAAAGTACAATGCAAAACATCCTTACATATTTTTGATCAGATTGTGACAGTCTGTGTAGGCTTTTTAAACTAATCTCCTTTATTTTGAAAGATACAGTATGTTTATCCTGGCATTTGTTGTTAATAATTGTTGTTGGTTATAATATAGCGTGACAGAGGAGTTTTCATTCATTTTTGCCGACTCCAAAGTTCAGCGATACTATCACACAATTTTTACCACATAAGTAGTATGTGCTAATAAAGCTTGCCCTAATGTATTCTAAATATATTCAATATATGGGGACGATGCTACTCATGTTAGGCACACAATGACACCTTATCCATGATACACTACTGACAGTGTGATTTAGCCAAGTCTTTTTTCTACCTGGCTGAGTCAGGCAGAGGCTTCCAGCGTCTGCCGCACGCGAGGCGTCACACGGCGTAATCAGGCAGAACGCGGGCCTTTTTAAATCCATCGAGATGCCCAGCTTGTGTTCTCATTTCCCGACCTGTGAGGAGGAGGCCTCCCGTGCAGCGGTGAGTTTGCGAGCGAATCCCATGATTTAATCTGGCGGCTTTAGTATCCGTCCTTTAACTCATGGAGGTGTTGTTTTTCTGCTTTAACCCTGCAGATACAGCACCGGGTTTAACCTTCATTTTTCTGAAGGCAACGCGAACCGGCAGATGCGGTGAGCTATGTTCCCCTTTTTTTTCTTTCTAAAATAAGTCGGCCCGACATTTTCCCTCAGTCTGCCACAGTTGGGTGGAAATATGTCGGTGGCTACATGAATACGGACTGTAACACGAGTTTAGAGTACTTTCTCATGAGAGAGACCACGACCCTGAAGTTTTGTTTTCATATTTAATTTTACGATGTTTCTTTTAGATTACAGTCATTTTGAGGCTACCTTCCACCAAGTAATGTACTGGGCTTTAGAGAAACAATGGATTTGCTTTGTTTAAAAAGTTTGGACCTTTGAGGGGCACGCCCAAACCAAGGACTATATACATGTATATTTATCAATTTTACTAAAGATAAGTTATTTGACTAGCGCCTTGATATTGCAGGTGGCGTTTGCTCTCTACCCACTATAATTTGCTGGAGCCTTTGGGCCTACCGACCCTCACCTGGATCCTCCAGGGAGGACTTTCTGCTTTTAATCACGGTAAATACGGTTTTGATCATTTTTGCATGTCTAGTGCTTTTTTAGTTAGAGGCCATTTTCAATACTTTTATATTACACCCTTAGGTTCCCCATTCACTTCACGCACACGCCAGTCCTCAGGAAGACCCCGCTAGCAAGGCTCTTAGGAACCTACGCACACGTAGGGGACGAAACGTCAACACTACCTAGATGCCATACTATCAACAGTACCTGATCTACTATGATTTGCTGTATTACATGGCTGTATAACAACTGATTTGAATTTTTCCATTTGATGTACTATTTGGCTATGAAATGTTATGCCTCATGAATAGCAAAATTGTGTAACGCGTCGTCTGTCACATATCCCACTACCCTCACTTAAACCTCTCACCATTCCTTATCCCTTGCGTCATCCCACGATTGGGCACTCCGAACGTTACATATTTTCTATGACTGAAACACATGTTCAGTGTGATTAAATAACACTGTTTCAATAAGAAATTTAAATCTTTGTTTGTTTTTCTGAATAATACAAATCATGTTTTGCTAACAAAAAGTGGGGGTAAGCAAGCAGTCAGATACCATGTTCATACACCCCCCCGCCCCAAACGAAAGGAGATAAGGCTAACCTTGGCCAGTTGAGCCTTTATTGATTAAGAGGCCATATAAGGAAGATCCAGCACTAGCATGGATACCCCCTGTCTTATGGTCCACTAGGCAGTCCCCACCCCTAAGGGTGTGGGATGGTCCCAAAAGTTGGGATTTCTACCTGTAGGGTGCTTTGGCAAAGTAAAAGGCTGGTGGGGTATCTGAGTAGAGAAGTGAGGCCCTAATAAAGTTGGTCTCAGCTTCCTTAGGTCACTGGCCACCATGGAGGCCTTCCTTTCCATGACTAAGTTGTATCTGGCCCTAAGGGTCAATCTCTGGCTGCCTACAGCTGGGGGTTGGGTCCCTTTGGTTGGAACACTGGAGGGACATGGTAGGTTTGGAACCACTTGGTCCCAGGTTTGCCTTTGCCCAACAGAGTCCATCTGGGGGTGGTCCCTATTCAATGATAAAAGGTATCCCTCAGTGGGTTGAGGAATTTTCCCCTGGCTGCCCCTAATCTGTTGATGGGGGGGGGGTTCCTCTGAGCAGTGATCGTTTAGGGGTCCACTGACCTCTCTGACCTCTGCAGCCCTGGGCTGAGTGAGGTAGGGTTGAGAGAGGCAGGTTACCTGCTCCAGACTTGGTACCACCTTGAAAGGGTCCCCTGCCATCAGGGGTGTTGCCAGGACAGGCCTGACCACTTCTGGGGCAGTTCCTTCACTAGGGGTAGGATCTGTTCCCTGAGGAGGCTGACCCTTACCTATAGTCTGGAGGGAAGAAGACTTTTCTTCAACCCTTGTGCTCTCTTGTGGAGTAGAGTGGGCCATTCTTTCAGGCTCCATCACTCCAACATTTCCCTGGGTTTGGGCTGTGGCCCTCCGAGCCCCACCAACTCTCTGGGGGAGGCCTGGCATTCTCAAATGGGCTTGGTATTCAACGTCAGCCCAGGCTGTAATTTCCAGATTACCCAACAAGCAATCTACAGGCAAGTTTGGGGGACACTGCCACTCTCTTTGGGCCAGTGACCCCTCCCCAGCTGGGATTGACTATGGCCATGGGATGATCTGTCCTGATACCATCAATGTTGGTCACCTGGTATTTGAACTCGGTAAAAGCTGTTGAGGGGGGACTAGCTTCCCTGTCACCATAGTGACACTAGCCCCTGTGTCCCTGAATGTCAATGCCTTCTGACCATTGATTAGTGGCTCCTTTCTGTACTTGCCTAAGGAATTTGGGCTGACAGTAAAAGTGGCACCTCCCATGCCACCATCACAGTCTAAGGAGGCCTGTGAGGGGGACCTTTCTACATAATGGTCCAACTCAGTTCCCCATGAGAACCCACCTAACTTTTTGGGTCCACTACCACCAACTGGGGGATTACTACTTGTAGTATCAGTAGGAGTGGTAGTATTGATGGGAGGGACATTTTCCTTATTGCTGACCTTAGGGCAAATGGGGTCATTTTTCCAGTGGCCAGGTTTCTTACAAACATGACAATAAGGTTTACTTTCAGGGGAGGAAGGAGTTTGGGGCACACCCCCAGAAGAGGACTTTTGGGGCCCTGTAGAGTACTTATCTTTTGATTTATACCCACCTTTCTTTTTGGTCTTGGAAGAATCTTTCTTCTGGTCACCACCCTGATTCTTTGGCTTTACTCTAGTTCTGACCCATTTGTCTGCCTTCTTTCCCAATTCTTGGGGAGAGGTCAGATCAGAGTCCACCAGGTACTGGTGTAAAAGCTGGTTTTGACAATTATTAAGGATCTGCTCCCTCATAATCAAATTGTAAAATCCCAAAAAGTCATGCACTTTGCTGTCATGTAACCAACCTTCCAGAGCCTTAGTAGCACAATCTACAAAGTCAACCCAATCTGGAGTCTGTGCCTTTTGGGTATCTCTGAACTTTAACCTGTATTGCTCAGTGGTTAAGCCAAACCCATCAATCAGAGCACTCTTCAAGACTTTGTAATTATCAGCATCCTCTTCTCTAACAGTGAGGAGCTTGTATCTACCTTTGTTTGCAAAGGAGAGCCAAAAGATTGCTGCCCACTGCTCCCGAGGGACCCTCTGTACTTTACAGGCCCTCTCCAGTGCATTTATCTATTTGTGGATGTCATCCCCACTCTGGTAGGGAGGGACAATCTTGTTTAGGTTCCTATGGTCATGAGTATGTTCTCTACCTCTAGGGACACTGTTGCTGCCACCATGGGGCTCTAGCCCCAATTTTTGAGAGGCTTTCTGAAGCTTGAGGGATTCCCTATCGAAGGCCAATTGCTCTCTCTTGATTCTGAGCTTAGCTCTCTCAAACCCAAGCAGTTTGCACTTCTTCTCATAAGAGGACTCCCTTTCATGAGAAGAAGTCCTATGAGAAACAGAGCTCCCTACAAATTTACCAGAATGATCAGACTCCTGAGAAGGAGATCTTGATCTTCTTGGTAAATTGTTAACCCTTCTAAGTGGGGTATAGAGAGGGCCACTGAGGCCTTCTCCCTCACCTTCAGGAAGAACTGGATTGTCCAGGTTAGAATCATCTTGATCCTCCTGGTCAGCATCAGAGTCTAGGTCCTGGATGTTTTCACTTCCTGGCCTTTCCTCTTCTGCTGTCCCACCCAACTTGCCTGCCTCATCAGACCCTGGGGTCTTTCTGAGGTCATCTAAAAGCAAAGCCTCTATGAGGCGTTGAGTTCTAGGGTTTTTCCCTGTCTTCAATTTTCCAGATGCACACATTTCTCCATGCCTGAAATGAGAGATTGTCATACTTATTCAGCAAGGAGCCACTGGCTTCTGCTCTTGAACACATACTAGTGTTGTGTAGTGTTGCACCTACCTAACCTAGTGGGAACTACTAAACTCTCTTGAGTTGGAGAAAAAGGGTGTGCTAGACCCTTGGCTTACCCAACTCTTAAGTTCAGTAGAACTTACTTTATTCTTTGTCTTGATTATATGTTCCTATGTACCTATAGTGGTTTTCAGTGAGTCACTCAATGAGATTTTCTAGTAAAGCAGTAGCAAGCTTGAATCCCAACCGCTGCACACCAATGTGAGAAGTTGGCCTGGTATATGCTGCCCACTAATTGAAGTGGGCACCTCGTACCAGTCCAAACAACCCTTATTGATAATTAGGTTAAAGACAACCTTTATTGAAAGCCATCTTAGTGGTAGTTATTGAGAGCAGCCTTCAGGCTAAGTCTAGAAGGAATGTAAAGCCACTTGGTTTGCCAACTTCTTGCATGACCAAATGAAAGGAGAACCACACAAGGTATATATATAAAATATATGTATTTATTACTAAACACTCTACTAACTTCTTTATGAGATTAGAGAACAAGGCACACAATATTAATACACTAGAACGACAGTAAATAGCACAATATATAGTGGGCCCAAGGGGGAGACCAAACCATATATTAAGAAAGTGGTATAACAACCACAACTTGACTAGACACATTGCCTAGAGGACGTAGAATCGCTGTCACCCCAAGGAACCACACAAGGTAGTGACACAGGGGAACCACGGGGGACACGTGCAGTGTGAGAACACAGCCACGAGTTCCGTACAATCCTAGGGGAAAGTCGCAGTTGGAATTTTAAGGATTAAGGACACTTGGGAGAGGACTTTGAACAAACCCTTTCAAACTTAGAAGGTTCTAAGAACAGCACCCATGTGAGCACCAGAGTACTTGTGTTACCTAACCCAGGGAAGCCGGGTGCATCGGTGTCAAATGGTGTCGGGAATCTTCATCGTTTTCAATGGCGTGATGCTGCAAAGTGCTGCTGCCGTGAAGAGGAAAAGTGTCTGGTGAGATCCAAGCCTGGATTGGAGCTAAGAAGAACCTGAAAGCAGAGGGGACAGAGTCTGGGTCACTTGCCAGTGACAAGGGGCATGATAGACGAATGCCCACCAATGTTAGGTGTTTCAGGTGCGAAGAGGTGGAGCTTGACTCTGCAGCCACGGGGACCAGGAGACGTTGACGATGACCAAAGTCAGCAGGCGAGCTGACCCACGAAGGATGTCGAGTGTTGGGGGGGCGGGTGTCCAGATTGTAGACCAACAAGCGTTGGCAACTGCAAACTACGCAGTCAGAGAAAAGATGCTTCGGTGTGGACCAGCAAGGCCCTGTGGACTCTCCAAGAGATGGAGAGTCGGGGCACGTCTGGAGCAACCAGGAAAGCCCACTGAAAGTTAAAGTCCCTCTTCACATATAAAAGGAGCACCAAAGTTCAAAACAATATCCTGATACAAATTTTCAATTTAAACAAAAAGAATCTTTATTCCAAGTTTTCATATATAGTTCTTTCCCATATGAAGAGTATTCCTCCTCCGAATTGATTCCATATAAATGTCTTTATTCATCCATCAATCGTTAATTCATTGTGTTATTCAATCCAATAAAACCGACCTGTCCCTTTAAGAATTGTCTCCTCACTCCAGGCTACGCCCACTAGTCATGTGACGTTTAACCAGGAAGTGAGGAGTATTTAGTTGAAGCTTTGCTGCCCATTCAGTAACATCCGGGCGCCTGGGGGAAGCACTGCAGGTTTGTGGCAGGTAGTAGGTGAGCTGAGGTAAGAGGGTGGAGGGAAGAGCTGGTGGCCATACACACGTGAGGCACTTACAGTTGAGTGTTCTGACCAGTGCCGCCCGTGTTTTGTGTTTTTTGTCCAACAGTAACGCAGCACCGTCAGCCTCCCTTATGAGCCCATGATACGATTCGATTAAGAATCGCAAGTGAGTTTTGAGTCTTTTCCTTATTTTCACCGTGTTCTGTTTTTAAATAATTTCCTTAGCGCACGCATGTCACAAATAGTCTTTTTTACATGCGTCTGGCCGCTCTGTAGAATTACACATCAAGTATGCTCACCATTGCTGTGTAGCCGTAAGACACCCATGACTTCCACAACGATTTAGTGGGTTGATGCTAATTTCGCAAAATATGGAATGGATGTTCGGTTCCAATAATCACTGGCAATTACCGGGGCATATAACTCAGAATGTGGTGATTATATGCGCATAAATGAGAGTTCGCACGGAAATGGGCAGTGTTCACTCTAATTTTAAATAGATTATTTTCTGACTGCCCAGAACTGCATGTTCTTTTTTCAGGTTCATCTGTACGAAGAGAACTCCCTGAACCCTTTTACCACCTTCGCAAGTATATGTAGGTGGCACACAGATGCTCCAGGGTTGGATGCACCTTAGTGTGTGTAGACCGCCCGGTGTGTCAATAGGTCCTGACGAAAACCTGTGACTACACTCAAAGGTTGAAACATGTAGACCATCAATTTTTGGATAATACTTTAGGTCAAATCAAACCTACATTAGTATTACACCACACCACTTTTTTAACTGTGACCCTGCTGCTCCATATTAAATTCATTAGGGAGTACAGTAGGATTACTTTTAACTTTATTCACTCACTCACACACGTCACTTACACGTACTGACATAATAACAAACCTGCTCCGCTGTAATCAGGCATTGAAGCACACCCGGGTGGTATTCGGCTGCCCGGGTGGACCCCGATGATGAAGCACGTCACCAACTAGGTTGGTGAGTGAGGGGTTTCATAAAAAAGAAATAATTTCTCTTTTTACTTCTCTGTGAACTCTCTAACAGATAGAAGGTTTTTACCTTCTTTCATTTAAGGATACCCCTTTCTTTGTTTATTTGGCAATAGATCTAACCAAGGCTCTCCCCACTGTTGAAAGAGACCTTGCGCCACCTCCGAGTTAAGACGCCATTCGTGATCCATCCTCCACCTGCGGCTGAGTTCGTCCACCCGTTCAGTGAACCTTCCAGGTGTTGAACCACCAGGGAAATGCCCTTATGTTTCAGCCATGTCCAGAGGCACATGGCCTTCTGGCATATGGTCCACGACCCCCACCCCGCCCTGTTTGGTGCAGTACCACATGGCGGTGGTGTTGCCTGTGAACACCTGCACTACTCTCCCCTTGACAGAGGGAAGGAATGCCTCCAGTGCAAGTCGGATCGCCCGGAGCTCCAGAAGGTTGATATGGAGCCTGGACTCCGCCGGAGACCAGAGGCCTCTGATCTCCACCTCTCCCATGTGGCCGCCCCATCCTAGGAGGGACGCATCCGTCACCACTGTGTGCTCCGGTTGGGGAAGGGAAAGGGATCTGCCATTGACCCAATGCCGGTTCGTGAGACACCACTGCAATTGTTGTGCAGTGCCCTCGGAGATCTAGACGTAATCGGACAGTTTCCCTGATGCTGCACCCACTGGAACTTCACGTCCCACTGCAGAGCCCACATATGCCACCTGGCATGATTGATCAGCAGGATACAAGAGGCCATGAGGCCCAGCAGCCTCAGGGTCATTCTGACCAAAACCCAGGACGAGGGCTCAAAGATCGTTGCATGAGCAGAGCCCCTCTGCAGCCTTCAAAACCTATATTCCGGGGTTGTTTGTGATGCAGCCAACCTAATATACTTAAGTGCATTATAACCTTGCGGTAAATGCTAACTTTAAAATGGCTGCACGGAAACATGTCGTGTTTGATGTCAAACACCTTGGAATCATACCTCCTTCGCTGCCATTTACTGGCGGGGGAGGTATGATTCCACCCTCATAGAGGGAGAATTATGACAACACCCGGTACCAGCTTTCTTGACCCTGGCCTCACAAGATGGATGCTGCCAGCCACAGACACAAGTCTGCCCTCCTGCTGCTGGATGAAACTCCGGCAGGGGATGGCTTGACAATAGGTCTCCTGTCACAGGGAGCTGTGACCAGCTCTCAGACAGGCTTTAGTGTACTGGGGCTGGGTGGGTGCACTCAGAGTGCTTTGATGTCTGCACTGGGGGCACATCTGTTGTCACTGTGCATAGTCCAGCTCAAACCGGTGGCAAGAGCCATCAGCTCCTGCGCTGGAACGAAACTGGACAAAGGACATGGGTGTAGCCACCCCTCTGTCCTGGCCCTCCCATAGGTGGGTCCCTAGAGTTTGTCACACCCCTTCCTTGGGTATAAAGTAGGAACCCCTAACTACAGGACTTTAAATTTTACCTGGACTGAACTATTCCACAGAAACCAAGTACCTCGACGATCTGCACAACGCTGAACGACTGAATAATCTCCCTTGGAGTAAAGGAGTTACTCCCCTGCAAGGCAGGTACCTGAAACGCATCTGACCAGTTTGCATCTCCCGAGCTCCTGAGGACTCCGAAGATTTTTGCAACACAGGAGGTGGGTTCCCGAGGTCTCCGAGGTTGATCTGTGCTCTCAGCAATTCTGAGGCCCGTATCCCTCGTGGGGACCGTGCAACCAGAACCCCTGTGCACCGCGTACATTTGCAGCAGCATATGCTTTTTGGCGATCCCTGAGGCTGTGCTTTGGGCTACTTGTAGTCCTGACCCCAAGCAGTATTTCCACTGAAGATTTCCGGCCTACACTCCACAAGTGTTCCGTGGGCTGGTACTTTGTGATTCAGCTCGAGGTCCCTTCACGGTCCCTGGTCCGTTGACCTGTGGGTCCCTGTGAAGGTAACTTTGACTTTCCGTGGGCTTTCCTGGTTGCTCCAGACGTGCCCAGACTCTCCATAGCTAGGAGAGTCCCCAGGACCTTGCTGGTCCTCACCGAAGCATCTTTCTGCTGCCCGTGTGGGTTGCAGTTGCCAAGGCTTGTTAATGTTCAATCCGGACACTGACCCCCAAGCACTCGACATCCTTCGTGGGACAGCTCACCTCCGGAATTTGGTAGTCGTCAACGTCTCCTGGTCCCCGTTCCTGCAGAGTCAAGCTTCACCTATTATCACCTGAAACACCCAACATCGGTGGGCATTTGTCTATCCGACCCCTGGTCCCTGTGAAGTGACCCAGACTCTGTCCCCTCTGTTTTCAGGTTCTTCTCAGCTCCGATCCAGGCTTGGATCACACCGGACACTTTTTATCTTCCTGGCAGCAGCACTTCTTAGCATCACGCCATTGAAATTAACAAGTGTTTCCCACACCACTTGACCCCTATGCACCGGCTCCTCTGGGATAAGTAGCACGGGTACCTCTGTACTCTCAAGGGTGCTGGCCTTAGAACCTTCTATGATCCAAAGGGTTTGCTTGAAGTCCTTTCCTAAGTGTCCTTAATCTTTAAATTTCCAACCGCAACTTTCTCATAGAGTTGTACGGAGCTCGTGCCTGTGTTCACACACTGCACCCATCCTCCGTGGGTCCCCTGTGTCACTACCTTGGGTGGTTTCTTGGGGTCCCAGCAATTCTACGTGATCTAGGCACTGTATCTAGTCAAGTCGGTGTTGTTATACCACTTTCTTAATATCTGGTTTGGTTTCCCCCTGGAGCAGACTGTGTATTGTGCTATTTACTGTTCTAGTGATTTAATATTGTGTGCTGTATTCTCTAATTTCATAAAGAGGTTAGTAGAGAGTGTTTAGTAATAAATACATATATTTTATATATACCTTGTGTGGTTCTCCTTTCATTTGGTCATTCAGGAGGTTATAATATGGTAAACCAAGCTGCTTTACATTCCTTCGAGATTTAGCCTGAAGGCTGCTCTCCATAGCTACCACTAGGATAGCTTTCAATAAAGGTTGTCTTTAACCTAATCATCAATAAGGGTTGTTTGGACTGGTGCAAGGTGTCGACTTTAATCAGTGGACAGCATATACCAGGCCAACTTCTCACACCCTCCCTTCAGCAATAGCTTGAGAGAGCACTGTCCTGGCCTTCTCCGGACACTGAGGCAGCACGGGCGCCACCGTATCCCACACAGAGTGGGAATAAGGGCCCGAGAGGCATGCGGTGTTCTCAGACTGCAGCCCTGAACTGGCGTAAGAAAAAATCTTTTTACCGTATTGCTCCATTTTCTTGGATTCCCTGTCCGGTGGTGCGGAAAGGAATGCGCTCGGGGACGCAGAGGCTTGGACAACCAAGCTCTCAAGGGTGGGGTGTTGGGAAAGGAAAAAGAGGTCACCCTGGGCCAGATGATGGCGTCGGGCCACGTTCCTACCCACAGGAGCCCGTGTTGGGCCTGGACCAGGTGCCCAAAAGATCATCTGAAAGTGCATCGTTAAAAGGCAGAAATGGCTCCGAAGAGCTAGCCGCCGGCTGAAGCACTTCTGGCAGTTAGTCCTGACGGCCACTGTAGGGAGCTCGAGCCTCGGCCCCCCCCAATGCAACACCACTGCGTAACTTGCACCCTCCTCCTTTGCCACGGTAGGAGGAGAAAGCATGCCAAGGTCAGGAGAGGTATCAAGACCACTGGCATCCCCCAACTCCTCTGCCCAGTCCAGGTCAAACTCACATTTTGCTGTGAGAGGGTCCTCAGACCCCTCCCAGTTCTCCCCTTACTCCAAAAGCAGGGCGAAAATAAGGAGGACGGACATAGGGATAGAAATTCCCCATCGGCGTCGGAATCGGCGTCGAGCGGCGTCGGAATCGGCGTCGAGCGACACCGGTCCAGCGTCGTATCCACATAGGGGCTTAAAGCAGAGGAGATGTCGTCCGGTGGGCCGGGCAATGTCGGAGGTGGTGCCGGTGGGATCGTCGGTGGAGGTGTCACAATGTCAACCAGCGTCGACCAGGATCCAAGTCCGTATCCATGGGGGTCCTGCGGCGCCGGAGCCGCCGGCAGTAAAAGGCTAAGACCCCAGTCGGGCCCGTGGGGCCCGAAGGCACACTGGCGGGGCCCTGAAGGAGCACTGGCGGGGCCCGACGACCCAAAGAGGCGAGCCATGGCTGACAAATTCCTGCAGCTGGGCCGGAGTCGCTGACGGACCCGGGAAGGGTGGGTAGGTCCGTGGCGACTGCGTAGGCTCCACCGGAGCCGCGGGGGAGGCACCACCCGCACCCTCAGCCGTGATGGGCAAGGGCAAGTCTGAGAGCGATGGCGCTTCCTCCGCTTCTTGGAACGCTTCGTCTTACCTGACCCAGAATGCGAAGACTTCGATCCCGATAAACGGTGTTGGCGGCTCCGCGACCGGTACCTCGACCTCCCACGGGACCGGGATCTTGAGCAGCGCAGAGCTGACTGCCGGACTTCTAACAACTTTCGGGACCGCTCCCGCAAAGTCTTCGGCGCCATGGCCCGGCAGTTGGAGCACGACTTGGGGTGGTGGTCGCGCTCCTGGCAGTAAAGACACACGCAGTGCGGGTCCGTCACTGGACATCATGCGATGACAGTCCCCGCAGGTCCTGAAGCAGGGCATCCCTAATGCACCAGAAGTCGATCGACTTGAAAAATAGAGATACAAATCCTTGAAAAACTCAGTCAAAAAGTGACTGGGGGTACCACTCTCTCCCGATCTGCGCTTGATGGCGCGGAAAAAAAAAGAACTGACGACAGCGCGCGAGGACGGCATCTAAGTACCTGCGGCAACGTCATCTCGGCGAGCACGACGCCAATGACGGATGCGGAGCCACACAACGCCACCTTCTGACACGCAGGGGTACTGCTGACGAAAACTTTCCGGATCCAGTCTGACGCCTGGGATAATTCTAAGGTAAGGAATCTATCACTATGTGTTTCTTTCAGATTATCTCCGCTGCATCCCCTCTGTCAATGATGTAGGTCTTAGACTTGCTAATACCGTGACCTCCGTTGCCATTGATATCTGTCCTAATGAAGATATCATATAGTGTTTCCAGTAAAGCTGGGTGGGCAGTGCCTGAGTCTGTATTTATCCCTGTGATAACCAGTGTCCCCTTGTTTCCTTGCACTGGGATAGCTACTACCAGTATTGATTTTGGGGTCATACCAGCCATGCAATAGCAGGGTTCATCAATAGCTGCCTGCACTGTGGAGTCACCTGAAGCTCCCTCACAATTTGCTGTTGCTATGGGAGCTTGTTCCTGGCCATACCTATGATGCTGCCTGATAAGTGGCATCGGCTGAAGCACCTCTCCGATTCAGATGAGAGTCAATAGTGATGTTCGTCATACTACACTGTAGTTCACTCAGGTAAGCCTCTCCTCTCGTTTGTGGACTGTATTAGCGTTGAAAGCTCCTGGCCTATTCTATATGTAATATTTTCATTGGTCCCTTCCCCCATGCCTCCACCCCCGGTCCCCTAGAGACTTGATATAATCTGTCACAATGCAACCTATATGCTCCCCATTCAGTAGCTGCATTGAAGAGCAGTTGTCATAGTGGCTACAGACTTCAGGGCCATCCCCCTTCTTTGCCCTTTTCTTTCGCTTGTGCTTCTCCAGTCTCTCTACCATACCATGCCCTCTTTTTTGTCCTTTTCACTGTAGGACCTGGCCCTCTCTGCAGGGTCACCCCAAAATCTTCTGCCTTTTACCCTCCACATTTTTTCTGAATGTGTTTTTTGTTGGCCTTAGGGCTGTGTGCACTATACATCTGCCAACCATTAGTAACATGCTTGTGCTCTCTCCCCTAAACATGGTTTAATCAGCTTACACCCGATTGGCATATTTAATTTAGTTATAAGTCCCTTGTTGTGTGGTATATCATATACCCAGGGCGTGTAAATAAAATGCTACCAGTGGGCCTGCAGCACTTACACCCACTTAAGTAGCACTTTAAAACATGTCCCATGTCTGCCATTGCAGCCTGAAAGCAGTTTTAAACTGCCAAGTTGATTTGGCAATATAACCCCTTTGCCAAGGCTAAAACTCCCTTTTTATTGCATATACATCACCCCTAAGGTAGGCCGCAGGTTGCCTTGTAATTTTAAAAAAGGGACATGTACTTTTAAGTTTTACATGTTCTGGTAGTGAAAACCCCCCAAATTAGTTTTTCACTACTGTGAGACCTACCCCTCTTATTGGATAACATTGCAGATTCCCTATTGCCTTTATTATTATCTAATTCTATCTGGGAGCAGGAAGATATATCATGTTTGGTGTCTTTAGAATTGTAAGGAAAAATACTATTACATGGTGAAGTCATGTTTTTGATTACGATTTTGAAAAATACACTTTTAGAAAGTTGGCATTTGTCTGCATTTTGTGTCTGCATCCTGCCTTTGGTCACATTACTGGGTGCAACTGACAGACTTTATGAAATCGACCCAGACAGTCACACAGTAAAGGGATTAGGTGTGCCTCAATGGGTCATCTGCTGGCAAGACCAGAGGGGCGGAGCTCAGAACAGTTCCACTTGCAACTGAATAGGGTGTGCTATGCCTTTGCTCAAACGACCTATCAACTCCACATTGTCACTGCAACCAGTTTGGAGCCAGGGCAGTCAGGAAATTCCTTGCACTTTAAAGCCACTGTCTAGAAGCTTTCCAAACGTTCCAGAACCAGGGCAGAAGGTTATACAAATAGGACCTCATACACCAACTCTTCAGTACACTTCTGGACATGTGGACCCTGGCAGGAAGGACTACTATACTTCTGAAAGGACTACTACTCTGCTGGACTGCTGCCCTCTAGCCTAGGAGAGGAGAACAGGACCTACAATAATCCCAGGATCACCAAAGTGACTCCAAGAGCTAGGCTGCTGGCCTCCCGACCTGAGTCTCAGGGGCATAAAAGGTTCCCCAACAACTTGCACCAGCCCCTGGTAGCAGTTGAAGCGAGTTCCTGACCCCAAGTGGTGCCCCTCAGGGCCTGGACCCTTGTTGTGGCCCTAGAGAGCTGTAGTGAGGTTTTTAGGCTCTTCAAAACCAGGCCAGTTCGCCCCACTCACGCGGCCATTCAACACAAACCTCCGGCAGCCGCCCCTTCATGCTTTAGCATTGACCGCTCACAGGTACACCAATCGAGCAGCTCCGGCAACACCTGGCCTGCCCTTTGCACTACTCCATAAGCCTCCCGCAACACTCTCCCTGCTCCTCACAGCCCCTCTATCGCGAATGGGACTCTTGGCAAAATTAATCTGGTGACTGTAGCAAGCCTGTGCTCTATCGCAGTCAACCCGAAAGTGTGACTCTGACCCGGTCGAGCACGACCAGATTTCCATAGTTGGAGCTTTATGCTTTTTAGCACAATTTTTTATGAAATCTTTCAAATTCATAACTCTGGTTCTACTGATAGGATTTTTGTCTGTTTGGAGTCTAATAATTTATTAAAATGTATTCTATCCGTCTAAATTGTTGTGAGATTTGTTTTCACTTTATTACTGTTTGTGTCAGCATAAAGACTTTACACATAACCTCTAAGTTGTGCCAAGCTACCCAGAATTGAGCACAGGTTAACTTAGTGACTTTTTGTGATTCACCCTGCAAGGGATTGTGGATGATGCTTGATCAGGGCTCACAACCCATTCAACCCACAACCCAATTTCTCACATTCATCTTTTGTGCCTCCACCTCCAACATAACACCTTTCACAGTCCTACCACCAATTGGAGCTTTGGAGAGGTAGTCCATGCCTAGGTGGTAACTCCAATAACCCTCTCCCTAGCTATTGGGAGATCTGTGCAGCATTCCTGGAAACACAGTCCAAGTGCTGTCTGTATGGAGGTCCAAACGTCTCGTAGAGGAACCCGGACAGTAAACACAAGGGCAGAACTGGTAAACATGTGATAATCATAGAGAGAAACCGGTAGTATAAGTGCAAATATCAAGCACATTGGCGAAAGTGATGGACACTGGCACCCCTGTGCACATCCAAGACTGCATTCCCCAAATGTACTCCCAGAGGCCTTCCCCCAACTCCATGGGAAAGATCAGCTCCGGCAAGGGAAATCCCCCTAAAGAGAGCACTGTTGCAGGGAAGGCTTGTGGAAAGGAGCCCAGTATACACAGAGGCAGTACCTAAAAGTACTGACGCAGTCAATTCTGATTTGAAAGGACCAGACAAGGGAAAGCTCAGAACCCGTAAGTTAGTACTCCCTCACTGATAGGCATGCTGAAATGATGCAGTTGGAGATTAGAAAGAAGGACAGGCTCAGGACGGGTAGGCCCTCTCCCTTTATCTTTAAGAGAAGGTCATAAAACCAGCAGGGGTCCTAGAGGTGACGGTGTTGACCTTCTTAACGTAAGTATCAGGGCTCATCTTCCTACAGAAATTTATCACTCAAGCAGTCATCAGGAAGTGCTGGCAAGTCTTCCAAGACAATAAGTAGGAAGTATCCTACAATTCCTTAAATGTGTCTGTTGGATGGGAGCTAACATCAATGGGGAAGAGGTTCATGATGTAGATGATGAACACCGGACAGGACATCGCATCCTTCCTCAAAAAGTACGTCGTCTTCAGAATGTAAATAACCACAATTAAAATTCAATCTATCCTTAAAAGTGTTTTGTTCTTAAGAAAAAAAGGTGCAGCCATGTCACTTATATAGCAGTGTTTGTTGTATAACTTAAGAACCAAAGTTCAGTGTTTCTTTTTTTGGGGTGTCTGAGTGTGTCTTCGCCTACGGTGTAGTGCGTGCCTTGTAAAAGCAGAGTTCTTTGCAAAGGTGGTGTGCTTGCTGAGTAGCATTATTTGCCTTACCAAGCAGTGTTAACCATAAGACTTTGCGTTCAAAATTAAATCACCTTTTATCAACTGTATTTGCATTTAGAGTCCTAGACAACATTTAATGTCTAGGATGTGTTTTATGAACAACTTGAATTTCATGGGTGTATCAAACCTAAGTTTGGCAATGCTGCAAATAGAACAAGCCCTGCAATGTAATGCCAATAGGTCTGCCTTATAATGGAACCTACCGCTTTATTGTCTGGTGAGATTAGGCACTCAATAAGTCACTGTCATACACGCATTCTGTCAATCAATCTTGCACTCATGCACGCATTCACTCATTCTTGGATTTACCCACATACCACAATAAAACACACGGGCACAAACTCAACAAGTATATACATGCCGGTTTTAGGTACTATTTCTATAACTGGCCACTTATCTTTTGGAAAAAATAAGTTTTGTTGTTATCTTTTATTAAATAAAACCTTTTTGGAATACCTAAGAACATTATTCATAGTAATTAGTAACTCTACACACACATCTTTTTAGGAGATTCAACCATGAAACATACAGTGTCATATAATATATTTATACCTTGGGAAGCATTGTTGTTTTGTTGAAATGGCTTCTCGCTTGTGTTTTCAAGCACCAGGAGTTGGTTTTCATGGTTAGAAAGCGCCATGCAGTCTACGGAGCCTTTTGGGTCACCGAGGCCTTGCACATTCAAAAAATCACCAGACTCCTCCATTTTTTTCTTGAGTCTCAATGAATGTAACAGCCAAGGGCCAGAAAACTTCATTGCAACAAATCGAACAGTGTTTGCTCCTACTTCTAGAGTCTGGTCCAGTTTTACCAGGTCCTGTGATGAAAAAAATAGACATTACTTTCTGCTGTGTCAAATCTTAAATCCTGTTTGTATCATGTTCATATACTCCTATGCAGTACAGTGTGAATATTCAATATATATTCAAGAATATATCAATATGTTGTAATCGAATATGGATATCATTGTATAATACTTTGGAATGTCATACCTTTGAATATGCTTTCTGATTTTCATTAAAGAACAAGTTACTTTCCTTCAGTAACGATATATCTGTAAGAAACATTAGTAGTGATAGATTCCTTACCTTAGAATTACCCCGAGGCGTCAGACTGAATTGGGAAAGTTTTCATCAGCAGTACCCCTGCGCGACGGTAGGTGGCGTCGTGCGGCTCCGTGTCCGTCGTGTTCGCCGAGAGGACGTCGCAGGCACTACTTAAACGCCGCCCATGCACGCGGACGTCAGTTCTGTACATGACTTTCCACACCAGGAACCCAAAGCCATCCAAGATACGGACCACTGGTGCATTGAAACTAGGGCCCTGAAAGGGATGACCTTAACCCTAGAAATCAGCTCGCTGAACGGGGAGGATGGGTGGGGCGGTAAGGAATCTATCACTACTAATATTTCTTACAGATATATCATTAATGAAGGTAAGTAACTTGTTCATCTGAAAGAAACACATGGTGATAGATTCCTTACCTTAGAATTGATACCCCAGCAATACCAACTCCGGTGGTGGGTCTACGGACCAAGATCACACCAGGAAGTCCCGGAGAAAAGAATGGCCAAAGAAGCCGTCTCTCCAGACTTGGCTGTCCAGGCAATAATGCTTAGTAAACGTGTGCAGTGAGGCTCATGTGGCTGCCGGACAGATGTCTTGTAGGGGGACACCACGTCCCAATGCAGTAGTGGCTGCAGCACTCGAGTGGAATGAGCACGCAGTCCCACCGCAGGTTCTTTTTTAGCCAAAGAGTAACAGGCTTTGATACACAAGACGACCCAGCGGGATATAGTCCTCTTGTGTACTGCCCGACCTTTCTTGGTGCCAACCTAGCCAACAAAGAGTTGGTCATCCACCCGGAACTGTTGTGTGCGGTTGAGATCAAATGAGAGCGCACGTTTTGGGTCCAGACGGTGGAGCCTCTCTTCCTTTCTGGAAGGATGCAGAGGCGGAAAGAAGGTGGGCGAGGTAATAGTCTGCCCAATGTGAAAGGCCATAACAACTTTTGGCAAAAAGGAAGGATGGGGCCTGAGCACAACCTTGCCCAGAAGGACCGACAGAAAAGGAGGCTGACAAGAAAGAGCATGTAGCTCAATCACCCGCCTAGCGGCGGTGATGGCCACCAGGGAGGCAGTCTTCAAGGTCAAAAGACGAAGAGGTCGGGGGAGGAGCCAAGATGGCGACCGGGACGGCAGCGTAGGCTCCCGGCCCCGTGAACCTCCGCATCCCGCACAGATATCCTGCATGAGATCCTTAGCCTGCGCTATATGCCCGTGTTGGTGACTGAGAGCGGCAACCGATCGTGTGATCCTGAAGTTTCTGGCGGCGGTACCGCCGGAGAAATGTCCATTTGAAGTTTGCGGCCTGTGCAACCCTGGAACCGGGACCTCGGGTGGACAACATGGCCGGGCGGCAGTTCAACAACAGCGGCCTTTGGTGACTGGGTGGAGTCGGACTACCGGAGCGGGGCGAATATTGGCCTACATTTCGCCGTGGTCGTTCCTACCACTAAGCGTAGCGGAACGAGTGCATGCCCGAGGTGGCAATTCCAAGATTCTCCGGTAATTGCCTCAGCCTTCGCCGGTGAGCTGCCCGGACGCCGCCCGTGACTCGCCCCGATTCTCGCGGGCGCGGGTCCGTGGTGGGGATGACTGTTGCCCGTGACCATACACCGGATATATATTTTTGCCTGCCCCCGGAGCCCTGTTTCCAGTGACATGGAACTTGAGGTGCTTGTGCCTGAGTCCCGGTCCCAATCTGGGGTGGACCTACCCGGCGGCCATCTTGATAGGACGAAGTCTACCATCCTGTACACTGGGTCTCAGCAAGATTGGGAGTGTGCGACTATGAGAAGCGTAGCGGAGCAAGCGCTGGGAGCTGCGCTGGGGTACGGTGACCTTCTCGAAGCTCTCGGTGCCCTTCATTCCACCTTGGTTCACGGCGCCTGGGTATTGGGGAGAAAGCTTGATGGTGTGGCATCAGCGTCGGAACAGTTGCGGCCTGCCTGTCCCCAGGTACACAGGGATTTGCTACACTTCACACAGGAGGACAGTGTCGTGGCCGCCCCGGTGAATAGGGAAAAGCTGGAAACTCCGGACAGTGTACCAACGTGTGATCGGCTGGCTGTGGGTCTGGTCTGTTCCGGAGGTTTTGGATCTGAGTGGGGGGTGGCGGCTTTGTCCCACGCGCAGCATCCGGCGACCCAGGCAATACTCAAGCAACGGTCGCCTGCTCAGGCTGATTCCGCCTTCCTGGACCTTGTGTGCAGTGCAGATCCTGGGGCAGCACTGGGAAAGACGACCCTCCATAATGCTGACTGTGTCGGTATTCAGAGACATCCACCCTACATGTGTGTGTCGCTTCCTGGTCTTTTTTGGACACTCCTCTTCCTTGTAACATTGGACATGGCACTGGGTCGATGGGTATGCATGGGTAGATTCGCAAAGAGTGGCCAAGGATAAGGCTGATCCTTCAGAGGTGGGCATCTAATAGGCGGGCGGGCTCAGGGGTTGCGTGCTCTCACGGCATAACTGTTAGTGTAATAGGTGCATAATGCTCCCCATTTTTCTTTGACATGGTCGATTTTGCGTTGTTTACTGTTTTCTTTGGGGGAAAACATATTGTGCGGGAGGGAGAAGCCGGGGGCATGTTTTGAAGGCCCTCCTCCAGTTTCTTAATACTCTCTCTACCCCCCCGTCTGGTGGGGTTTCTTTTCTGACTCCTTTTTCTCTGTTTCTCCTATATTTCGGGTCTGGCTCCGGGGCGACAGGCACACTGCTGGGGGGGGGGGCCGTACTCATCTGCAGAGGTGCAGGGTGGGGGGTTGGGGGAGGGGATTCTTTAGTCTTTAACCCCTTTTTTTCCATGGCCTCCTTTTTCTTCTCTTATTCTTCTTTGTCTTTCTTCTCTGGGATCAGTAAGGTAGGACTCCTTCGCTGTTAATCACTGCTTTTTCATGTGTGCCTCAATTTCCGTGGTGTTTTCTGGGTCCTAGGGCAGGGGGCTGCAGGCGCAAATGGCCGTGATATTCCTCCACATCCTGAACTTCCTGTTTCAGCGCCATTGACTTGATAGATTGCTGCTTATTGTTGACGTTTATACTCTGCCTGCCATTCTTCGCTGCTGGGAAATTGTTCGGCACCTGATCCTTCCATCCCTTATTATAAAATGAAAACCTTTTGTATCCTGGTCTCTTACTTGGGCTGTTCAGTGGCCGAGAGTATACTAGCAGGGAGACTCTGCTCCCCGAGGTGCCGCCTGTGATAAAATTTGCTTCCTGCTACTCTGACTGCTTAGCGGCCGGCCCCGGGGGTTGTAGGCCCATACTTGTAATTGATTGAAATGTCAATAAAGGTTTTTACAAAAAAAAAAAAAAAAAAAAGACGAAGAGGTCAGTTGTTAAGGGGCTCAAAGGGAGAGCACATCAAGTACGTAAGAACCAGATTCAAGTCCCACTGTGGCATCACGAAAGGAATAGGAGGAAAAAGGTGTGTAATGCCTTTGAGAAATCTATTTAGAACAGGGGACTTGAAAAGAGAGGGCTGATCAGGGAGCCTGAGAAAGGCCGAAATGGCAGAAAGATAAACTTTTGATAGTGCCCAGAGCAGAACCCTGCCGGGCCAAAGAAAGAAGGAACAGAAGGACCACGGAAAAAGGGGCAGAAAGGGGATCCACAGCGTTTGCTGTACACCATGCCACAAACTTGGTCTACCTGCAGGCATATGCTACATTAGTGGAGGGACGCCTGGCTGCCAGAATGACATCACAAACTTCAGGAGGCAAGTCGGAAGGAATCAACTGCTGCCGCTCAATTGCCACGTAAAGAGGTGGACGTTGGACAGGTTCAGGTGGAGAACCATCCCCTGCTGCTGCAACAGAAGATCCTCCAGAAGAGGCAGTCTGATCCGAAGATCAATGCTCAGACTGAGTAGCTCGGGATAGCATACTCTAAGTCCACTCTGGGGTCACAAGAATGGTTTGTTTTCGGTTTCGCCTGATCTTCTTCAGCACTCCTGGCAGAAGTGGTATAGGCGGAAATGCGGCGTACAACAGACCGCAACGCCATTCGCGACGAAAAGCGTCGCTGAACAATCGCCGCCTTGGTAATTCCAACACGCAGAACTGAGGACATCACGCGTTCTCTTCAGTGGCCAATACATCTAACCAAGGCTCTCCTCACTGCTGAAAGAGACCTTGCGCCACCTCCGAGTAAAGACGCCATTCGTGATGCACAAGTTACTACTTGTGTAACGATATATCTGTAAGAAACATCAGTTAGTGATAGATTCCTTCCGTTAGAATATCCCCAGGCATCTGACTGGATCCGGAAAGTTTTGCTAGCAGTACCCCTGCACGTCAGTGGTGGCGTCATGCGGCTTCGCGTCCGTCGCTGGCTTCCTAAGCACCGAGATGACGTCACGGAGACTACTTAGGTGCCACCCATGCACGCTGACATCAGTTCTGTTCACGACTTTCCGCACCAGGAACGCAGAGCCATGCAAGAAACTGACCACTGGTGCCATGAAACTAGGGCCCTGAAAGAGGATGACCTTAACCCTAGAAATCTGTTCGCAGAAAGGGGAGGATGGGTGGGGCGGTAAGGAATCTATCAGTAACTAATGTCTCTTACAGATATATTGTTACACAAGTAGTAACTTTTGCATCTGAAAGAGACACGTTAGTGATAGATTCCTTACCTTAGAATAGATACCCCAGCAATACCAACCCCGGTGGTGGGTCTGCGAACAGATTACACCAGAAAGTCACAGAGAACAGAACGGCCAAAGAATCTGTCTCTACGGACCGGACTGTCAAGGCAGTAATGCTTGGTAAACGTGTGCAGTGAAGCCCACGTAGCTGCCTGACAAATGTCCTGCAAGGGGACGCCGCGTCCCAAGGCAGTAGTGGCTGCCGTCGCCCTGGTAGAATGGGCACACAGCCCCACAGGAGGCTCCTTCTTAGCCAACGAGTAACATGCTTTGATGCACAGAACGACCCACCGAGAGATGGTTCATTTGTGCACGGCCCGACCTTTTTTGGCGTCCACGTAGACAACAAAGAGCTGGTCATCCACCCGGAACTGCAGTGTGCGCTTCAGATATAACGACAGCGCACATTTTGGGTCCAGACGGTGGAGCCTCTCTTCCTCTTTTGAAGGATGCGGAGGTGGAAAGAAGGTGGGCAAAGTGATGGTCTGCCCGATGTGGAAGGGCGTGACAACCTTTGGCAAGAAAGAAGGACGGGTCCTTAAAACCACCTTGTCCGGATGAACAGAAAGGAAAGGAGTTTTAGAAGAAAGAGTCTGGAGCTCACTCACTCTTCTGGCAGAGGTGATAGCTACCAAGAAAGCCGTTTTGAGAGTGAGAAGACTCAAAGGACAGGTATGAAGGGGCTCAAAGGGAGCGCACATCAGATATGTCAAGATAAGGTTTAAGTTCCATTGAGGCATTATGAACGGCACAGGAGGAAACGTGTGCGTAATGCCTTTTAGGAAACGGTTAACAACCGGGGACTTAAAAAGAGAAGGCTGATCTGGAAGCCGTAACAAAGGCAGAGATGGCCGAAAGATAACCTTTGATAGTGCCCAGAGCAGAGCCCTGCTGGGCCAAAGAAAGAAGGAACAGAAGGACTTAGGAAAGAGGGGCAGAAAGGGGATCCACAGTCTTAGCTGTGCACCATGCCAGAAACGTGTTCCATCTGCAGGCGTATACCATTTTCATGGAGGGACGCCTGGCTGCCAGAATGACATCACAGACTTCGAGAGGAAGATCAAAAGCGGTCAACTGTCGCCGCTCAATCTCCACGCATGGAGGTGGAGGCTGCACAGGTCCGGGAGGAGTAACGTCCCCTGCTGCTGCGACAGAAGATCCTTCCGAAGAGGCAGTCGGATCGGGGGATCGATCGCCATGCTGAGTAGCTCGGGATACCAGTATCTTTGTGCCCAATACGGAGCCACAAAGATGACTTGGGCCCGGTCGGGCCGAATCTTCTTCAGCACTCTGGGCAGAAGTGGTATAGGCGGAAAGGCATACAATAGACCAACTCCACTCGCGATGAAAAGCGTTGCCTAGCAAGTGCCGCCTTGGAAATTCCAACGCGCAGAACTGATGACATTGCGCGTTCTCTTTGGTGGCCAATAGATCTAACCACTGCTGAAAGAGACCTTGCACCACGTCCGAGTTCAGACGCCATTCGTGATCCATCAAGCACCGGTGGAGTTAGTCCGCTCTGGCATTCAGAGAACCTACCAGGTGTTGAACCATCAAGGTAATGCCTTGACGTTCCAACAATGTCTAGAGGCGCAGAGCCTCCTGACATAAGGTCCAGGGCCCCGCCCTGTTTGTTGCAATACCACATGTCGGTGGTGTTGTGCGTGAACACCTGCACCACACTTACCCGGACAGTGGGAAGGAATGCCTTCAGTGCAAGCCAGATCGCCCGAAGTTCCAAAAGGTTGATATGGAGCAGGGACTCCACGGAGACCAGAGTCCTCTGATCTCCTTCTCTCTCAAGTGGCCTCCCCATCCCAGGAAGGACGCATCCGTTACCACTGTGTGCTCCGGTTGGGGGAAGGGAAAGGGATCTGCCACTGACCCAATCGCGATTCGTGAGCCACCACTGCAAGTGTCGTGCAGCGCCCTCCCAGATCTGGACATGATCGGACAGGTTGCCCTGATGCTGCGCCCATTGGAACGTCAGGTCCCACTGCAGAGCCTGCATATGCCATCTGGCATGTTGCACTAGCAGGATGCAGGAGGCCATGAGGCCCAGGAGCCAGAGGGTCATCTTGACTGAAACCCAGGATAGAGGCTGAAAGATCGGAATCATAGCCTGAATATCCCAGACTTGCTGCTCGGGAGGATAAACCCGAAACCACGTCGAATCCAGAACCGCTCCGATAAAGGGGAGCTTCTGAGAGGGACTCCGGTGCGACTTCGGCACATTGATGGAAAACCCCAGCAAATGCAGGAGGTCGGCCGTAGTCTGAAGGTGGTTGACGACTGCCTGGGGCGAGCCCGCCTTCAACAACCAGTCGTCGAGGTAGGGGAAGACTGACAACCCCGATCTGCGCAGGTGAGCTGCGACCACCCCCATCACCTTCGTGAACACCCTAGGGGCGCTGGTAAGGCCGAGGAGAGCACGGCAAACTGAAAATGCTCCTGGCCTACCGTGAACCGCAGGTAACACCGGTGGGCCAGCAGGACGGGGATGTGAAAATATACGTCCTGCAAGTCCAACGCTACCATCCAGTCTCCAGGGTCGAGGGCAGCCAGGACCGGAGCCAGAGTCAGCATTTTGAACTTCTCCTTCCGGAGGAAGCGATTGACGTTCCGGAGGTCCAAGATGGGGCGCAGGCCCCCTTTGTCCTTCTTGGGGACCAGAAAGTAGTGGGAATAACAACCACTCCC
This sequence comes from Triturus cristatus, assembly GCF_964204655.1. Lineage (NCBI taxonomy): Eukaryota > Metazoa > Chordata > Amphibia > Caudata > Salamandridae > Triturus > Triturus cristatus. The sequence continues at coordinate 632,839,835 of NC_140593.1, forward strand.
TACTTCCGGCCCAGGAACGCACTCAATGGCTCCCTTGGCCAAGAGGGCCGTGACTTCCTGCTGGAGAAGTACCAAGTGATCCCCCGAAATGCGATGGCATGGCTAGAGGGGAGGACTGAAAGGGAAGAGAGTAACCCCTGCGGATGATCTGCAACACCCACTTGTCCGATGTGATATCGTGCCAGTGGGGGAGGTGGTGGCGGATCCTGCCACCCACCAGCATGGGGTGCTCCACAAAGCTCGGATTAGGAAGGTTTGGAGGTAGAAGCAGCGGGGGCGGAGGTGGACTGACCCCCACGCGGATTCCCAGACCCGCCCCTGCGGAAGACGCGGCCACGCTGAGGCTGGTTCTGCACGGGCTTGCTGAAGAAACGTGCCTGGGCGCCTCTGCCGTGGCCACGAAAGGGACAAAATCCAGGAGTGTGCGGGCTTTTTGCGGAAAGACCCAAGGACTTAGCCATGGCCCGCGAGTCCTTAAAACGCTCCAGTGCACTGTCTGCCTTATCGCCAGACAGGCGGGTGCCATCAAAGGGCATGTCCATGAGCGAGCTTTGGACATCTGGCGAGAACCCAGTAGATCTCAACCAGGTGTGGAGACGAAGCGCTACAGTCGTAGAAATCGCCCTACCCAGTGAGTCCGCGTTGTCCAAACCACACCGAATGGTGAACTTAGCCGCATTCGTACCCTATAATAGCTTGGGACACCACAGCGTGGGTCTCCTCAGGACACTGAGGCAACACCTGTGCAACAGTATCTCACACCGCTTGGGAATAGCGGCCCAACAAGCAGGCGGTGTTCACTGACCGCAGCCCCAAGCTTGCTGAAGAAAACAACCGCTAATCAAACTGTTCCAGCTTCTTAGAGTCCTTATCCGGAGGAGCCGCGGGAAAGGCACCCTGTGACGTCGAGGCTTGGATAACCAGGTTCTCAGGTGAAGGATGAGTGGTCAGAAAAGCGGGGTCACCAGGCGCTGACGCCTGGCGACATTCTTACCCAACAAGATGTCAGTGAGTGCGTCGTTAAATGGGAGCAGGGGCTCCGGCGAAGTGGACGCCATTTGGAGCACCTCAGTGAGGAGATTAGTTTTGAGGGCCATCGTAGGGAGATCAAGGTTGAGGACCTCAGCAGCCCGACGAAGCACCATCGTCCATGGTAGGCAGGGGAGAGGCAAACCCCGTGTCAGAGGAGACATCGAGGTCACTGGCATCCTCCAAGTCGTCCACCAAGTCCTGCTCGGAGTCACACTGACGGGCAAGAGGGTCCTCATCCTCTACCTCTGTTGCATGGGGAACAGACCGTGGCGGCAGTGCTGGGGCCAGAAAAGGAACAAACCGTGTAGAAAACGTTCCCAGTGCGGATCCCAGGCCGGAACAAAATGGTCCTGGTACCTGGGCAAGGGCAGGACGAATGGCACCCACTGTGGCACCGGGGCGGAGCCGATGGTGGAGCTGGGGCTGGAAGCGCTGTACCTTGTGGCGCCGGGAACTGAGCCAACGGCGCAGGATCCTGTGGCGCCGAAGCTGGATCCACCGGCGGCGCCAGCAGGCCCAACAGGATCCGGACACAGGGCTCAAAGGTGCGACGGCGGGAGTGGGAAGCCTAAAGAGGCGGTCCATGGTAGCAAGAAATTCTTGCACCTGTTCGCGAGTCGCAGACAGACCCGAGTACGAGTGCCGGACCTCCAGTAGCTTCCGGCGCCGCTCCCTCAAGGCCTTCGGGGCCATGGCCCGACAGTCCCGGGAGTCGTGGTCGGTCTCCTGACAGTAGAGGCAGACATCGTGGTGGTCCACCACCGACATATTATGACAGCAGGCCCCACAAGACTTACATCCAGGCATCCCTACGTGCACCAAGGAGTACAGGAGACAAAAGTCTCAAAGGGGTGGTCAAAAGTGACTAAGGTACATGCTCTAACCGGATCTGCGCTTGCTGGCACGGAAAAAGAAAGAACTGAGGTCAGCGTGCATGGGTGGCGCCTAAGTAGTCACTGTGACGTCAGCGACGGACGCAGAGCCGCATGACTCCACCTACTGATGCGCAGGGGTACTGCTAGCAAAACTTTCCGGATCCAGTCTGATGCCTGGGGATATTCTAAGGTAAGGAATCTATCACTAACATGTCTCTTTCAGATCCATCATGCACCTTCGGCTGAGTTTGTCGGCCCTTGTGTTCCGAGAACCTGTCAGGAATTGAACCACTAGAAAAAACACCCTGATGTTCCAGCCATGTCCAGAAGTGCAGAGCCTCCTGACATAGGGTCCACGACCCCATCCCGCATTGCAAGTTGCAGAACCACATGGCAGTGGTGTTGTCTGTGAACACCTGCACTACCCGCCCCTTGACAGAGGGAAGGAATGCCTTCAGTGCAAGTCGGATCGCCAGAAGCTCCAGAAGGTTGATATGGAGCTTGGACTGCGCTGGAGACCAGAGGCCTCTGATCTCCGCCTCTCCCATGTGGCCGCCCCATCCCATGAGGGACGCTTCCGACACCACTGTAAACTCCAGTTGGGGAAGAGAGAGGGATCTGCCGTCGACTCAATGCCGGTTTGTGAGCCACCACTGCAACTGTCGTGCAGTGCCCTCCGAGATCTGGACATGATCAGACAGGTTCCCCAGATGCTGCGTCCACTGGAACTTCAGGTCCCACTGCAGAGCCCGCATATGCCATCTGCCATGATCGATTAGCAGGATGCAGGAGGCCATGAGGCACAGTAGCCTCAGGGTCACACTGACCGAAACCCGGGACAAGGACTGAAAGATAGGAATCGGAGGCCGAATATCCCAGACTCGCTGTTCGGGAGGATAGACCCAAAACTGCGCAGTGTCCGGAAGCGCTCCGATGAAGAGGAGCTTCAGAGAGAGAATCAGGTGCGACTTCAACAGGTTGATGGAGAACCCCAGCAAATGCAGGAGGTAGGCCGTAGTCTGGAAATGGGAGACAGTCTGGGGCGAGACCGCCTTCTACAACCAGTCGTCGAGATAGGGGAAGACTGAAACCCCTGATCTGCACAGGTGAGCAGTGACCACCGCCATCATTTTCATGAACACCCGAGGGGCGCTGGTAAGGCCAAAAGGGAGCACGGTGAACTGAGAGTGCTCGAGGCCTACCGTGAACAGCAGGTAACGCCGGTGGGCCTGCAGGACTGGGATGTGGCAATAGGCATCCTGCAAGTCTAGCGCTACCATCCAGTCTTGTGGATCGGGAGCAGACAAGATCTGAGCCAGAGGGAGCATCTTGAACTTCTCTTTATGGAGGAAGTGATTGATGTTCCCGAAGTCTAAGATAGTAAGCAGGCCCTTGTCCTTCTTGGGTACCAGAAAGTAGTGGGAATAGCAACCACTACCTACTTCTGGCGTCGGAACGCGCTCAATGGCCTCCTTGGCCAAGAGGGCCACAACTTCCTCCTGAAAAAGCACCAAGTAATCCCCAGACATGCGGTGGTACCGAGGTGGCACGGCTGGAGGGTAAGTCTCGAAGGGGATGGAGTAGCCCCTTCAGACAATCTCTAAAACCCACCTGTCCGATGTGATGGTGTGCCAGTGGGGGAGGTGATGGTGAAGCCTGCCGCCCACTGGGGTTTGATAGGCCTGAAAGTTTGGACTAGTAAGGCTTGGAGGTAGTGGTGGCCGGGGTGGAGGTGGACTGACCCGCCTGCTGGCCCCTAGGTCCGCCACGGTCGAACCCGCGTCCGCGCTGGCATTGTTGCTGCGCAGGCTTGTAGCTCTGTTGCGAACGCTGCGGGCACCCCTTTCGGTGCCACAAAAGGAGCGAAAAGCAGAAGGAGGAGGAGGGCGGACTGCAGAGAGTCCCAAGGACTTGGCTTTAGCCCGTGAGTCCTTAAACCGCTCCAACGCGCTGTCTGCTCTGCCGCAGAAGAGGTGACAGCCATCAAAAGGCATGTCCATAAGTGTGCTTTGGACATCCCCCGAAAATCCAGTTGTCCTCAACCAGGCTTGGCGTCGGATAGCCACCGTCGTTGCAATCGATCTGCCTAGTAAGTCGGCAATGTCTAGGCCACAACGAATCATGAACTTAGCTGCGTCTCTCCCCTCTGCAACAGCCTGGGAGAGAGCTGTCTGGGCCTCCTCTGGACACTGAGGCAGCACTTGCGCCACCGTATCCCACAGAGAGTGGGAATAACGGCCCAAGAGGCATGCGGTGTTCACGGACCGCAGTGCAGAATTTGCGGAAGAAAAAATATTTTTTCCGAACTGATCCAGTTTTTTGGATTCCCTATCCGGAGGTGCGGGGAAGCAGAGGCTTGGACAACCAAGCTCTCAAGGGTGGGGTGTCGGGCCAAGTACATATCCACAGGTGCATCTGTGGTGCGCCTGGAACAGGAGTCCAAAAGAACGTCAGAAAGTGCTTCATTAAAGGGAAGCAGCGGCTCTGCAGAAGTAGCTGCTGGCTGAAGCACTTCTGTCAGGAGGTTAGTCCTGACGGCCACAGTAGGGAGCATGAGGTGTAGGGCCTCGGCAGCCCTACGCAACACCACAGCATAACTAGCACCCTCCTCCGTAGCCACGGTAGGAAGAGACAGCATCCCACGGTCTGGTGATGTATCCAGACCACTGGCTTCCACCAACTCCTCTGCCCAGTCCTGTTCATACTCGCAATCAGCCACGAGAGGGTCCTCAGTCCCCTCCCAGTCCTCCCCTTCCTCCTCAGGCTGCTCAACAGACCTAAAATAAGGAGCAGGGACATGGGGATAGAAATCCCCGAGCAACGTTGAGAACGGCATCGATTGACGCCGGCCCGAGGTCGCGTCCACGTTGGGGCTGAAACTGGGGTCGACGTTGTCTCAAGGAACGAGCGATGTCGGAAGTGGTGCCGGTGGGGTCGACGCCGGTGGAGGTGTTATAAGGTCAACCGGCATCAACCGGGATCCAGGCCTGGATCCTGGGGGGTGCTGAGGCCGGAGCCGACAGCGACGCCGGGGCTGCCGGCGATGAAAGGTGAGGAACCCCAATCGGGACCGCGGGGCCCTAAGGCGCAGAAGCGGTACCCGATGGCCCAAAGAAGCGAGCCATGGCCGACAAGAATTCCTGTATTTGGGCCTGAGTCGCAGACGGACCCGGAAAGGCGGGTAGGCTGGCGGCGACACCGTAGGCTCCGCTGGAGCTGCGGGGGAGGCATCACCCGCACCCTCAGCCGCGCAAATGCGAGGGGAAGTCGGAGAACGATGACGTTTCTTCGACTTCTTGTGCTTCGCCTTACCTGACCCAGAGTGCGAAGACTTTGATCCCGAAGAAAGATGGTGATGACTCCGGGCACAGTCCCTAGACTTCCTACGGGACCAGGACCTCAAACGGCTTGGTCGTGGTTGCGCCCCAGGCAGAAAAAACACACACAGTGCAGGCCCATCACTGACGGTCCTCGCAGGACTTACAACTGGGAATCCTAACTGCACCAGGAGTCGAAGACTCGATGAAAAATAGAGACAAAAAGGCCTGAAAAAGTCAGTCAAAAATTGACTGGGGGTTCCTGCTCTTCCCAGATCTGTGCTTGCTGGCGTGGAAAAAGAAAGAACTGACGTCAGCGCGCGTGGGCTGCGTATAAATAGCGCCCGCGACATCATCTCGGTGACCACAACACCAACGACAGATGCGGACCTGCACGACGCCACCTACCGACGAGCAGGGGTACTGCGGACGAAAACTTTCCGGATCCAGTCTGACGCCTAGGGGTAATTCTAAGGTAAGGAATCTATCACTATGTGTTTCTTACAGACTCAATCAATCACTACTTGTAAATCATGCTAATCACCATGCGGATATCCAGACACTGAGTAGTGGGGGAGCTACTCGAACATCCAGATCTTGAGGCCGCCCCTGAATTCGGCGAGGGAGGAGGAAGTTCGGAGGTTGATGGAGGAGTTGTTCCAGGCTTTGGCAGCAAGGCAGGAGAAGGTGCATCCTACAGATTGAGTGCGCTGGATTCGGAGGACGGTGGCAAAGGCTAGGGAGGCCGAAAGCAGGTGTCTGGTGAGGTAGTGAAAAGTCAGTCGGTTATTCAGGTATTTGGGTCCTGTGTTGTGGAGGGCTTTGTAGGCATGCATGAGCAGTTTGAAGTGGCATCTATTCTTGAAGGGGAGCCAGTGTAGTGTGTAGAGGTGGCGGGTGGTGTGGGATCGTCTTGGCAGATCTGGGAAGATTCTTACCGCTGCATTCTGGATGGTTTGGAGGTGCTGGAGGAGGGTGGTTGTGGTAGCAGCATAGAGGGCGTTCCTGTAGTCAAAACGGCTGGAAGTGAGGGCTTGTGTGATGGTTCTCCTGGTGTCTTTTTGGATACATCTGAAGATTTTTCAGATCATTCTAAGGGTGTTGAAGCAGGTGAGGCCACCGAGTTAAACTGTTGCTTCATGGAGAGGTCGCTGTCTAGTATGATGCTGAAGCTGTGGGTGTGGGTGCTGGTACTAGGGTGGAGGGCCACCAGGAGTCATCACACGGCGAGGAGGGGTCATCTGAAGAGGAGAACTTCGGTCCTGTCAGTGTTCAGTTTGAGGCAGTTGGCTCTCTTCCAGTCGCCGACATAGGTCATGGCGTCTGGAAGTTCGCTCTGGTAGTGTCTGTGTCCTCAGAGCGGTAGAGTATGAGCTGGGTGTCGTGGGCATATGAGATGATGTTCAGATCATGGCTGCGTACGATAGGTGCTAGAGGCGTCATGTAGATGTTGAACAGAGTGGGGCTCAGTGAGGAGCCTCAGGGTATGCCGCCTATGATACTCTTGGGGTTGGATATGCAAGGTGGGAGTCGGACTTTCTGCGTGTGGCCGGTAAGGAAGGAGGATAGTAGCATGAGTGCGTTGCCAGAGATGCCGATATGAATCGGATGAGGAGGAGGTGGGATAGAGTTTCGAAGGCTGCTGACAAGCCAAGGAGGATTAGGGCTGCTGATTTGCCACGTTCCATGATGGCTCTTAGGTCATCCGTAGTAGCTATGAGGACGGTTTCTGTGCTGTGGTTGGAGCGAAACCCAGATTGGGAGGGGTCAAGTAGGTGGTTGAATTTTGCGTAGTCCGTGAAATAGCATTTGATGTCTTTCTCCAGCACCTTGGTCAGGAAGGGAACGAGCGAGATGGGATGGTAGTTCTTGAGGTCGGATGATTCAAGCAGGCACTGAATCCAGTATCTTCCGAATTGTATGTTTGCATACTTCCTCGAAACGCAACCTTTATTTCCAACCTGACAAGTGGAAGCAGGATCTCGGGAGAATATTGAGCCTAGCATTGAATGTATGAATGATATTTTTTCTCAAAGGCATTCAGCGCTTCCTCTGGGAGAACATCCTACCACCTGCACATTAGATACACTATTGTTGAAAGTAACAAGTTTCTATCATGTGATTAAGCTCCATTGACTTAAATATGCTTTTTCTCTCTTTCTCTTCAAATTATCTACTGGTGGTCACCAGTGGGTAGTTCTAGTTAGAACTTAGTTTCCATAGGAAGAGCCTTTTTTTGCATTTGCCAATATCTTTGGCGTCGTTTAACGAAACTTTTTCAAAATTAATACGCCACTCACTTCAGCTGCTGTGTTCACAAGAACAAAACATTAAAAAACAAGAAAAGGGAGCAAGGTAGAACGACCCTGACCCCTAGGCCTGTTCAGGGGCGCCCACAGGGACCCTCAAGGACCCCCCCCCCCTCCCAAAAAAGCTTTTTAAAAATATTTTCGGAGGGATTCGCGGTGAATCAGCGAATCTGGCAGAAACTTTAAAAAAAAAAAAAGAGGTGCGGGCTCATGCACTTTGTTTACTGTAGGCCCCCGGGTGGGCAGGGTCCCGGGAGCGATAACAAATAAAGAGATGTCAACAGTGATGTCACTGATAATGTCATGAGTGATGTAATATGTGAGGTCATAAGCAGAGCATTGTTGGGGGGCGGGCTATAGTTAACTCAGGTAACTATATCAGCTGAATTTCTCTGGTTTTGTATGAGTGAAATGTTAGCCTAACTATAAGCTCCCTGAGACCTTTGTTTTTTTTTTGTGAAATATATATATATATCTCTGAAAAAAACAAAGGTTACATGGACGTTATAGTTAGGCTCAGGTTTCACTCATAGAAAATCAGTAAAATTCAGCAGTTATAGTTAGGTGAGCTGCCTATGACTTGCGCCCCTGCAATGCACTGCTTATGACCTCAAATATTACATCACTCATGACATGGTCAGTGACATCACTGATGACATCATCCACTAACTGAGTTTTTTTACTCTGACTCACTACGGTGTTTGACGTTGGTTTCGGATTTCCAATTTTTGTTGCTGTGATCTTGCGTATTGCAAGAAACATGAATTTTCTTCCCTCTGCCAGGAGGTTGCTCCCTTTTTAATTAACAGAGATGGTTTTCACTGGGAGCGTCAGAGGAAGAGCCTTGAAACGCGACCACGAAGATGAGGTCAGAGCTACCAAGCAAAGCGCCCGGCCTGCCTGCCATCATCGCACTGGGGTGCCCAGTCTGCACCTGCCGACCCGCCTGCCCTCTTCTCCTGCCACGGGTGGGCGGCGGCGAGAATCTCTGCAGCTGGCTGAAGCGTTGGCAGGGAAACGGCAGGCTCCGCACCCGTCATTTGCAGGTTGGAGTGTTTTTGGAGCACATGCAGCTCCAGTTGGTCTTCACAGGCCTCACCGTCAGCCCCCCATTTCAGCAGTAGGGTAGAAATATAGGCAGCAAAAAACTGGGAATCGATTGCCACCATTTTCTCTGGTCCTGGCACTCTATTGGCTCTGGACTGCCGGGGGCACTGTGGTGACGGCTGGAACAGGCAGACAGCAGCAGGAAGCCTGGCTCTCGGAAGCGGCCCGCTCGATCGGGTGCGGCTTGAGAGCCGGCATCCATTATTACTGCTTTCAACACATGTAAACAACAAGTTACTTACCTTCTGTACCGATATATATGTAAGAGACATAGGTTAGTTATGGATTTCTCACCTTAGAATTACCCAAAGGTGTCAGACTGGATCCGGAGAATTTTTTCCTCAGCATTTTCTCTGCGCATCAATAGGTGGCCTCGGTCCACTCCGCGTTCATTGTTGGTGTCGTGGTCGCAGGAATGACGTTGCGGTATCTACTTCAACGCCGCCCTCGTGCGCGTATGTCAGTTCTTTACATGACATTCCACGCCAGAAGCACAGAGCCATGCAAGACACTGACCACTGGTGCACAAAAACTAGGGCCTTGAAAGGGAAGTCCCTTACTCTAGAAATCAGTTCACAGAACAGGGAGGACAGGTGGGGCAGTGAGGAATCCATAACTAACCTATGACTCTTTCAGATATATTGTTACCTAAGATAAGTACCTTGTTCATCTGAAAGAGACAGTTAGTTATGGATTCCCACCCTTAGAATAGATACCCCAGAAGTACCAACCCCGGTGGTGGGTCTGCGAACCAAATGCACACCAGAAAGTCCTGGAGAACTGAACAGCTGAAGAAGCCGTCCCCCTGGACTTGGCTGTCCAGGCAATAGTGTTTGGTAAACATGAGCAGTGAAGCCCACGTAACTGCCTGGCAGATGTCAAGAAAGGGGACTCCACGTCCCAGAGCAGTAGTGGATACCGTTGCCCTGGTGAAATGGGCACGCAACCCAACTGGAGGTTTGTTTTTCACTAAGGAATAGCAGATTTTGATGCAAAGAATGACCCATCGGGAGATGGTTCGATTTTCCATGGCTAACCTTTCTTGGCGCCCACATAACCAACAAAGTGCTGGTCATCCACCCAGAATTGTTTTGTGCGATCCAGATAGAAAGAAAGCACATGTTTTGGATCCAGGCGGTGGAGCCTCTCTTCCTCTTTAGAAGGATGAGAAGGTGGAAAGAAGGTGGGCAAAGTGATGGTCTGTTCTATATGGAAAGAGGTAACCACTTTGGGAAGCAAAGAATGCCTAGTAGGAAAGACAACCTCGCCCGGATGAACAGCCAGGGAAGGAGGCTTAGAAGAAAGTGCCTGTGCTCACCCTGCAGGCAGAGGTGATGGCTGTAGGAGAGTGGAATCTGACTAATGGTTGCCCCCAACTTTTTGCCTGGTATTTGAGTGGTTTTTGACTAGTCTGGCTGGGATCCTGCTATCCAGGACCCCAGCCTATCTGCTGTTCTCTCCCTAAAACTGACACATGTACCTTAGGTGCATTTACTAATTGGAACTGGGCCACCTTATCAGTCCCTGTACCAGCATACCTTAGGTATCCAGGGCCTAGGTGTACCCAGGGCCTACCAGGGGCTGCAGCATGTATTATGCCACCCCTGCATGGCCGCCCAAATCTGACACAACTGGCTGCACGACAGCTGGGGCAAAGTGGTGTAATCACCCGTTGCTGTAGGTGTAGTATACCTACACCTAACCCTAAAATGGACACATGGATTCTTATCAGTCACTCCTATGGCAGGCCTTATCAATCCTGAAGGCAGAGTGCAAGGAATCATGTGGGACGGTGCTCTGGCGCGAGCTGAGCCCGTCGACGGCTTGCGGAACCAAGTCCTAATAGCCGTTCCATGGTGACGCGGGCCAACCACTTTAAAATGCATTATAATCCTTGCGGTTATTTGCTAACTTTGGCATCGCATCACCTACACATGTCGAGTAAGGTGTCATACGAATTAGAATACGAACCCCTCGCCAGTCCTGGCGACGGGGTTAGCATTCCCCCCTTTTAGAGGGGCACGACATGGAAGTAACCTTGAACCCCGGTTAAAGTTGACTCAAGCCTCAGCATCACAAAATGGATGCTGCCACCAGACACAAGTCTGACCTCCTGCTGCTGGGAGACCTTCCAGCGAGGGAAGCTTGGACAAAGGGTTTCCTGTCGAGGGCGGTGTTAGCACCATCCCAGACAGGGTTTGTGTATCCCAGGTAGGCAGGGCTGAAAGGAAGGTGATTGCAAGTGGCACCCCGGTGCTCACTGTGCATAGCCCGGCTCAAACCAGTTTCGAGGGCAACCCTGCCCCTGAGCCGGGGCGAAGCCGGACAAAGGATAGGGGTGTCACCACCCCCCTCCTGGCCCCACCCATAGGTAGGACCTAGTCACGGGCCAGCCCCTTTTCTTAGAATAAAGGTAGGAGCGAGTCCCCTTCCCAAATTGGATAATTCTGAATCTTGAACTACTTTCAACGAAAGGAACTCTTGACTATTTCTGAAGACTCTCCCTTGTGGCTAAGGAGTAGCCACCCTGCACCAGCAGGCACCACCTAAGCGCTTGCGGTTTGCTGTAAGTCTCTCCTACGGATCAAGACTGCCCAGCTCGACGAGACCAGAGTTCCCTGCCATCTCTGACCTCTACCTACATCATCAGCCCAGCTGAGAGTCGTAGGTGTGACGAGACCTACGGGACCGGCCATCTTCAGAACCTGCACAACGCTTATCTAGCACGCCCACCGAGGGACCCTCGAGTGAGTGCACCTAGGGTTTGAGAAGCCCTAACCCTGAGCAGCTCCAGCACCGAAGTCTGCCTCCCCAGCATCCACGAGATCTGCGTGGGGGCCCTTCCGCTCCTTGCTGTTCACCGCGTTGTCCGACCACTTGCCGACCGGCTTGTGGCCCTCTTCACGACGCACCACGATTGTTTCATCACTAGTCTGGTTGCTCCAGACTGGCTCTTGCTCCCCTTCAACAGAGGAGTACCCCGGACCCTCCTGGTCCACTCCAGACGCCATCTTGACTCCACCGCGTAGGCTCGCCACTGCCAAGACCTGCTGCCTCACTCCTGGGCCCAGCATCATCGACAGCAGACACCTTCGTGGGACAGCTCGCCCTCCATCCTGGTCGCCGCCGCACCTCCTAGTCCGAGGAACAGCCGAGTCCGACGTCATCCACTCACCTGGTCGAGGTGACTTCAGCCGGTACCCTCCTGGTGCCCACACGATCGCTGGCTAGCGGTTGAGAACTGAGTCCCCTCTGCTTTCAGGTTTCCTTCATCCCCGATCCAGGCTTGGATCTCGCTGAACATCGTCACTGGTCGCCTGCCAGCAACTCTTCTTTCAGGCTCCTGAGACTACAACGAGGACTCCCGACATCTTGCCGAACCTCCCGCAGCCTCTGGGCTAGGTAACTCGAGCATTTCGGTGCTCCATCGCAGGTTCGCTCTACAAGTGTCCAGTTCCTTTTTCGTTTAGTCCCACTGATCGGATCACTCCGGAATCAGTAACTCCAGACTCTAACCATTCGCATTTCACTGGTAGTGTAGATGGTTCCTCGTGCCCCTCGGGCATTTGTGTAAATTGTGCAACTTGAAGTATTTTCGTAAGAGTTTTGTAGTGTGCTTAGCTCCCTGACTCATAAAGAGCCAGGGTAGTCTTGCTATAAATAAATATCCTTTATTTTCATAACAACTTGTGTGGTGTCCTTTCACGTGGTGTTCAAGGGGTAAATGTGGTGGTAAAACAGCTGGCTTAACACGCCCTCTAGAGTTTAGCCTAAGACTGCTCGTGTCCACGCTACTAGGATAGCTGGTCTATAAGGTTGACTTACAACCAATCATCAATAAGGGTCGTTTGGAATGATACACAGTGATCACTAGAATAGTGAGCACTACATATCAGGCCAACTTCTCACAATGGCTACCAGAAAGGAAGTTTTAAGGGTTACGAGACTGAGAGGACAGTTATGTAGTGGCTCGAAAGGAGAACACATCAGATGAGTAAGAACCAGGTTCAAGTCCCACTGGGGCATCACAAAAGGAGTCGGAGGAAACAAATAAGTAATGCCCTTAAGGAAGCTATTTACAATAGAGGACTTGAAAAGAGAAGGCTGGTCAGGCAGACGAAGGAAGGCCGAAATGGCCGAAAGACAGTCTTTGAGAGTGCCCAGAGCAGCGCCCTGCTGGGCCAAGGAAAGAATGAAGAGGGGAACTTTTGAAAGGGGGGCAGAAGGGGATCAACAGCCTTTGCAGTGCACCATGCCACAAATTTGTTCCATCTACAGGCGGATACCGTGTTAGTGGAGGGACGCCTGACTGCCAAGATAACATTACAGACTTCAGGAGGAAGGTCAAAAGCTGTCAATTGTCGCTGCGCAATCTACATGCAAGGAAGTAGAGGGTGGACAGGTTTGGGTGGAGGACCCTCCCCTGCTGCTGCGACAGAAGAACCTCCCGAAGAGGCAGTTGGATCGGAGGATTGATGGCCATGTGTAACAGCTCGGGATACCAGACTCTTCTTCCCAAATCAGGAGCCACAAGAATTACTTGGGGCCCGGTGGCGCCGGATCTTCTTTAGTACTCTGGGCAGAAGTGGTATAGGGGGAAAGGAGGCTAGAAGACCGCAACTCCACTCGCGATGAAAAGCGTCACCTAACGAGTGCTGCAGCGGAAATTCCAACATGCAGAACTGCTGACATTCAGTGGCGAATAGATCTAATCAAGGCTCTCCCCTCTGCTGAAAGAGACCTTGCACCACCTCCGAGTGAAGATGCCATTCGTGATCCATCATGCACCTGTGGCTGAGTTCGTCCACCTTGGTGTTCAGAGAACATGCCTTGATGTTCCAGCCATATCCAAAGGCGGAGAGCCTCTTTACATAGGGTCCACGAACCCACCCCGCCCTTCTTATTGCAGAACCACATGGTGGTGGTGTTGTCCATGAACACCTGCCCCACTCTTCCCCGGACAGAGGGAAGGAATGCTTTTAGTGCAAGACGAATCACCTGAAGCTCCAAAAGGTTGATATGGAGCGCAGACTCCGCTGGAGACCAGATAGAGACCTGTGATCTCCACCTCTCCCATGTGGCTGCTCCACCCCAGCAGTGATGCATCTGTCACCGCTGTGAACTCTAGTTAGGGAAGGGAGAGGGATCTGCCGTTGACCTAATCCTGGTTCTTAAGCCACCATTGCAATTGGTGTACAGTGCCCTCCGAGATCTGGATGCAATCAGACAGATTCCCCCGATTTTGTGCCCACTGGAACTTCAGGTCCCACTGTAGAGTCCGCATATGCCATCTGGCATGGGCCACCAGCAGGATTCAGGAGGCCATCAGACCCAGCAGCCTGAGGGCCATCCGGAACGAAACCCGGGATAGAGGCTGAAAGATCAGAATCATACCCCGAATATCCCAGACTCGCTGTTCGGGAGGATAACCCCGAAACTGTGTCGTGTCCAGAACTGTTCCGATGAAGAGGAGCTTCTGAGAGGGGGTCAGGTGTGACTTTGGCATGTTGATGGAGAACCCCAGCAAATGCAGGAGGTTGGCCGTAGTCAGGAGGTGGGAGACGACAGCCTGGGGTGAGCCCGCCTTCAACAGCCAGTCGTCGAGATAGGGGAAGACTGGAACCCCTGATCTGCGCAGATGAGCTGCGACCACCCCATCACTTTCGTGAGCACCCGAGGGGAGCACAGTAAACTGAAAGCGCCCGTGGCCTACCGTGAACCGCAGCTAACGCCGGTGAGCCGGCAGGTCGGGGATGTGAAAGTAAGTGTCCTGCAAGTCCAACGCTACCATCCAGTCTCCAGGGTCGAGGGAAGACAAGACCTGAGCGAGCGTCAACATTTTCTCCTTCTTCTCTTTCCAGAGGAAGCGATTGACGTTCCTGAGATCCAAGAAAGGGTGCAGGCCTTTGTCCTTCTTGGGCACCAGAAAGTAGTGGAAATAGCAAACACGACCTACTTCTGGGACAGAAACGCACTCGATGGCTTCCTTGGCCAAGAGTGCCGAAACTTCCTGTTGGAGAAGGGCCAGATGATCCTCCGACATGCGCTGGTACTGAGGTGGCATGGAGGGATGGGTAGTCTCGAAGGGAAGGGAGCAGCTCCTTTGGACGATCTGCAAAACCCACCTGTCCGACGTGATGGTGTGCCAGTGGAGGAGGTGATTGTGAATCCTGCCACTCACTAGCATTTGGTGGCCCTGAAAGGTAGGACTAGGAGAGTTTGGAGGCTGCTGCAGAGGGGGTTGTGGTGGACTGGCCTGACCGCTGGCCCCCAGAATCACGGCACTGGTTCCCACGTCCCCGGCCGCACAGAGGCTGAACAGCTTGCGCTGGCCTATGGCTCTGGGCAGGACGTGGCGGGGTACCCCTTCCATAGCCACGAAAGAGGTGAAAGGCTGACTGCACAGGGCGGGTGGTGTTGAGACCAAAGGACCTGGCCGTAGCCGAGCATCCTTAAAGTGCTCCAGCGCTTTGTCCGTCTTGTCGCAGAAAAGACGATAGCCATCAAAGGGCATGTCCATAAGAGCGGATTGGACATCCCCGGAAAAACCAGTCGACCTCAACCATGCGTAGCGGCGAAGGGCTACTGATGTGCAAATGGTCCTCACTAGTGAGTCAATGGTATCCAGCCACAGCGGATGGTAAACTTGGCTGCGACTCTCCCCTCGGCAAGTGCACGGGGGAGCATAGCCCGGGCATCCTCCTGGCACTGGGGGAGCACCTGAGCCACCGTATCCCACACAGAGTGGGTGTAGCGGACCAACAGACATGCAGAGTTTGCCGACCGCAGTCCCAAGCTAGAGGGAGAAAACCTTTTCTTCCCAGGGTGGTCCAGCTTTTTGGATTCCCTATCGGGTGGTGCGTTAGGGAATGCACCTGTGGAGGTGGAGGCTTGGACCACCAACCTCTTGGGGTGTGGTGTTGGGAGAGGAAAGTGGGGTCGCCCGGGGCAGGGTCGTCAGGCAATCATCCTGTCCTCAGGAGCCCCTGTGTTGGGCCTGTACCAGGTGCCCAAAAGGATGTCCATGAGGGCTTCATTAAACGGCAGCAGGGGCTCCGAAGAGCTTGCTGCCGGTTGAAGCACCTCTTTCAGGAGGTTGGCCCTGACGTACGAGTTACTTACCTTCGGTAACGATGTATCTGGTAGAGACGATTCTAGCTGCAGATTCCTTCACGTAGAATTATCCCCAGGCGTGAGACTGGATCCGGAAACTTTTGCCACAGATTTCCTTCGCGCTGGGGGCGGGGCGACATCACGCGACTCCGCCCAGGCGGCGTCCGCGTATGTGACGTCAGCGAGGTCACATAAGACCCGCCCCGATGCGCCTACGTCAGTTTTCTTCGGAGGACTTTTCCGCACCACAACGCGGAATCACCAGATAAAAAACTGTGGGAGCATGGTAACAGCGTGCGAAGAGTAGAAAAGTTGGAAAGAAATGGTGACTAGCAACACCACCAGGGGAGTGCCAACACCGCAGACCCCAAGGGCAGGGAAAGAAGAAGAAGCAGCAGAAACCTGCACAGCCACCCTGCCCGCACATAGACAACCTCCCATCCTTGTGCCCCAAAGGGAAGAACAGGCATAAGTCATGGCACACGGAGGAAGCCCACCCCCCTCATCCTGAGCAAGGTGGGGACCAGACCCAAGACGGACAGGGACAACAAACCACCAAGCCACCCCAACCTAGAGGGCAACCACCCACAAGGGCAAGACATGGCCAGGGGACCCTCAAACCAGAGGACAGCAATGGAAGGGAGGGAGGGAGGGGAGGGAGGACAAGGATAGAAGCAAATCCCCCCCAAACCTGGAGTAACCAGAGCAGCAGGGCACCAGCGCAATGAAACCCCATCCTCCAAAGAATCAAGGGAGGAAGGAATCGCCCCCAGCCGGAGCCACCCGTCAAGAACAAGGAAGGCACTCACAGGAGACACAGCCCCACTTGGGAGGCGAGTACCAAAGACCAACCCAATGGGTCTTTGCAGAATAGGGGAGGAAGGGCGGGCCGTGAAGAAATCTGCGGCTAGAATCGTCTCTACCAGATACATCGTTACCGAAGGTAAGTAACCGCAGATTCCTTCACGTAGAATAGATACCCTAGCAATACCCCTGGGGAAGGATGGTCTGCGAAAGGACCCCACCAGCCAAGGCAGAGCAGAGGGCCCCACAAGGGACCAGATATGTGGACTAGGAAGAACAACGCTCTGGCCAGGCCAAGGGAACCCCCTCAAGCAGAAACCCACCAACCCCAAGGGGACGTAGGAGGGAAAGAAGGCTGAAGAGGCTCGCACACCCACAGCAAGGGAACCAAGGGCAAGGGCTGAGAGGCCGAAGCACCGCACTCGCCCACAAGGCAGCACAGCTTCCGTCGAATGCCAAGAGAGGATGAAGAAGCCTAGAGAGCCCAAGGAAACTAGGGAGAAGAAGGCAAGCCCACTCCAGATGGAGAGCAGCCTGTCAGCCAGAACAATGCCGGCAGTCAAGGCCAGAAGCAATAAGAACAGCTCGAGGCCCCAGGAAGACCAAGTAGGCAACGCCTAGTAAAGGACAACCCAGACCGCAGAACGGAAGCAGGGAGAAGAGAGGCCCGGACCACCACCACGAGTGGCCGCGCACACGACCTCAGCGAGCACAGCAACCTACGGAAACACCAAGGAGAACAGGTACCCAAAGGCAACCAGAACTCTCCAGCAGAGCATAAGCCATATGACAGCTACCATAGCCCCACATAGGGCACGTGAAGTCCCAATATAGGGGAACCCTCTTTGGAAGAACTTTCGCAGCAGAGGAAGAAACAAAAGAACCACGGGGGAAAAAAAAAACCTCCCCGCAACAGGCTTGACAGCAGCCCAAGCAAAGCAGAAGGCCCAATCTCAGGGCCAAGTCTGCGCAACAACAACTGCAGAACGCATACACAAGCAACAAGGGGCCGTCCAGCAGCCAACAATGCCAAAGTCCCAAGGAAGGACGTAATCGGCCAGAAAAACATACTCCACAACCATAACCGCTGGCCTAAGAAGACCTAAAGGCAACCCTAACTCAGAAGTCACTGAGGAGGGGACGGAGGAGGAGGAGGACAGAGTCCTGCCAAGAGCCTCTAGATGGTGGAGTCGGCCGGGGCATGAAACAACAGACTGCCATACTTAATTTATCTCTTCAACTCTGTTTGGACAAGCTCAACTATACCGGACTCATGGCGAGGTGCAATAATTCACCCGATCTACAAGTCAGGCTCTCATGCTTCGCCAAATTAACTACAGATTAATTGCACTATTAGACATTGAGGCCAAGTTTTATGCTGGAATCCTACTGGAGGAGCTGAGATCCTGGGCCGAGCAGAACAACTTGATCCCAATGAATCAAACCGGCTTTACCGCCAACTCCGGCACTGTGACCAACTTACTGACACTATCCATAATTGTTGACAAAGTATTAGTTACTTCTAGGGTGGTCTTTTGCTGCTTTGTAGATTTTAAAGCTGCATTCGATCTGGTACCAAGGGCTGCCCTATGGGTAAAGTTAAAAAAATGGGGGATTCCAGCTAAACTCTTGGATGCGATCATCCAATTGCACTCGGGCACATGGGTCCAAGTGAAGTTGGGGACTGGCACACATCTCTCTCAGAAAATGATGACATCCAGAGGAGTTAAACAGGGATGGGTGCTGGCCCCCTCCTTTTCAATCTGTTCATAGCGGACCTACCACCCTCCCTTGATGAAACAAATAGCCACTCTCCCAAGATGGGAGGTGTATCAATAAGTAATCTTTTATATGCCGATGACCTGGTCCTTTTCAGTCTGACACGGGTAGGGCTGCAAAGGCTACTAAATAAACTAGACATATATACCACCACGAATAGTCTAGAGGTCAATTTAAAGAAAACCCAAGTGGTTATCTTTGGTAGAAAACGTTACCGTGGTGGAGGATGGCTGTATAAAAATATGAGTCTCACAATAGGCAATGCATATAAATATCTAGGGGTCAATTACGACTCCAGGGGCAATTTTAACAAACATCGTAGGGTCATTTCAGTTAAAGCTATGACCCTTCAGCTGAATTTCTGCAAGCTTTCAAGACCTTTGTCCGGCCCAAGTCTATCCCCATTACTGGAAGTTATGAGAGCAAAAATTGGACCGGTACTGACATACGGTGTTGAGATTTTTAGGGGGAAACTAAACTCCACTTTTAACCAATCTGTGACCAAAATCTATAAAAAAAACTCTTCATCTGCCCAAAACTGCCTCAGCAGCCCAGATTCGACTTGAACTAGGCTTATTAAATTATGAAATTTCTGGCACAGGATTGTATTTAAATCTGTGCCACAAACTGAGACAAGCAAACACAGGCTCATTGGAGTCTTTAATTTGGTTGGACATTTCCCAGAAAAACCCATGCAGCTCTTATAGCCGTCTTTTTAAGGATTCGATCCAAGAACTGTCTGCGGGTGCCCTATGGGACCTTAACCCCAGTAGGTCAGCATTTAAAACTAGCATTAAGAAATGTATTTGAACGAGGTCCCTACTTATTGACAAAGCTCACTTTGCCAAACGCAGACACGCGTGGGCTACATTGAGTTCGTATGGTCGCCTATCCCCCGCTTCCTACCTATCCTGTACCTATTCCTTGCACCTAAAACTCAGTTTTATGGCTGTCAGACTGGGCGAATAGCAATTTTTAAACGACATGTCCGCCTGGCGCCGTCTGTCAGCAGGAGTAATGTGCAGAGGGTGCGGCACGACTCCTGAAACCCTGGTACACATAGTATGCCTTTGTCCCACTTTTATGTCACAACGTAGACGTAAATTGAAACCTGAGTGGAACAGGCTGGGAATCCGGACGTGTAGACAAGCAATTATTGCAGCATTAATGCCAGATAACACAGCTCTAAATATTGCTTTTACAATCTTTATACAACATGCATACCGCACCTTCGGATAGTAACGGGAATGGCTCGCCATTACGCTATCTTTTAGGAGCTATTCCGTACCACACTGCAACCCTTTTTATGCTGCTAAAATTGATCCTATTTGACTACACTGTATATTCTGCTGTTACTTTATGAAACATTGGATTGCATTTATGGCTGATTGTTAAGACCCGAAATCGAATGCATTTCATATGTCACTGTCATTTTTGTTTGCACATTCTGCTTTTTATCATTCACTCATCAGTGAAGTTTTTTAAGTAATTTGAAGATTTTAATAATTATTGTCCCATGTATTGCTGCTGTAATTTTGAGGTGTTCTTTTAAGGTTATTTTTATATCCAAATAAAGCATTCTTTCCGAACAGACTGCCATCAAATGGGAGATCAATGAGCCTCTCCCGAAAATTTTCGGAGAAGACGCCGTCCCGAAGCCAAGCATGGCGACGGAGAGCAACTGAGGAAGCCATGGCCCGGCCCAGCGCCTCAGAGACGACAAGAGCGGAGCGGAGAATAAACGCCGCAAGCTCCCGGCCATCCAACGCATAGTGCCGCAAATCCACCTGAGCAGACTCCTGGGACGCTGCAGACCCCAGAAACTCAGCCGAGTCCCACAAACAGGAGGAGGCCCTAGCCAGCACACACAAGGTGTTAAGAGCCCGCAGGGGCGTGCTGGTCGAGGCAAAAATGTTGCATCCCCAAGAGTCCAGCCAGCGGGCCTCCCTGGACGACAGGGCCAACAGGGGCGGTAGGGAGGGAAAAGCAGTCCGCAGAAGGGGACTGGCGGCTGAGGGGTAAACGGACAGGCACGGCGGGTCACGCGGCATCGGAAGGTGCCGATGCAGAAGATGCGGAGGCACCGGGTCCCCGGAGGCAGGATGCCTCCAAGCCCCTGTCAAGGCAGAAAGGAGCGAACCTTCAAAGGGAAGCAAGATTTCCCTCCCACCAGAGCCCTGGTGGAGGACCTCCAACAGATGGTCTGCCAAGAAGTGAGCCACCGGGTCGCCCATGCGTGGGATGCCCACAGCCGTGGACACCGCGTGAGTGAAGGCTGCACCCGCATCCGTAGGGCCGCGCGGTGGAGAAAGCAACTCCTCCGTGGGCAATGGCTGCAAACTAAGGCAGCCGTCCCCGAGGCCAAGTGGGGCGGGCAAGGGCCAGACCTGGAAGTCAGGAGGTGCCGAAGAATGAGGGACCTGCCGCTCCTCCGACGGACAACCCTGCCGCAGAAAGGGCTGGGAGCCACCCTTCGATGCCGGTGAAAAAGACACCACACGGCGACCAGTCTCCGGGGAGGACGACACCAAAATGCAGCCTGCCTCCGGAGAAGAAGGAGCGTCCGAAGACGAATTCGCCGTACGAGGAGGGGCCCGAAGCCCTCCGCTGGCCACGGCCCAGAAGGAGGCGAAGGTCGCCCGGCAACCCCTGTGGCGGCACCAGGGACGATGCAACCTACGACTCGCCCGCCAACGAGGCAGCTGCCTGTGAGGAGGTACTAGAGGGGCCCGGAGAAGGACGAGGGGTCTGCCCTCGACCCGGAGCGGGACGAGGAGGGGCCACTGACCCCTGTGGCTCCGCACGGTCCAGCTGCTGCCGGCGCCATCACCTCGGCCTTAGACAGGACCACCCTGCCAAGGGACCGAGAGGGGCTCGGGGATGCGACCTGAGCCTCGGCAACCTCCCGCGATACCACAGGGAACCCCCCGGGGTTTGCAGCGAGGCAGAGACGCCGTGGCCTGAAGGAGGTGCCCCAGAGGAGCCGCACCCCAACAGCACCACATCCTCCAAGCCTGGCTCCGACCCAGTCGGTGGCAGGGCCAGAGCCACCGGCGGCACCGCAGAGGGCCCTACGCGAGGCGAGGGATCCGCCGACGCCCCAGGAGAGGAAGGAGGAGGAGACACCAGCGAGGCCTGCAAAGCCGCAGCGTAAGTCTCCGTCTGGACTCTCGATGCCCCAACACCGAGAAACGTTGGATAGGACGATACGCGGGGCCGCATCACCCGCGGAGAGTCCACGCCCCCGGTAGGCCGAGAACCAGCCCCCGGGGACGTACTGCAACACTTACCCACCGGGGAGCGACACTCACGTGACATCAGAGAAAGGCGAGGACGACGACCACAGCTGGACCTGAAGCCGTCCGCCAAAGCAGACCGAGGGGAGGACGTCTACCTGGAGAGACGCGCCGAGAGAAGTTTCATGCGACACTCCCGCCGCGACTCCGGCTTCAACTTTTGGAACAAGTCACAATCCGAGGTGCCGTGATCCTCCCCCAAACACCACATGCAAATGCGGTGAGGGTCTGTCACCGACATAAGACGCTCACAAAACGTGCAAATTTTAAAGCCTGAAGGCATTCGCACACTGCTCCCACAAAAAAGAATGGAAGAAAGGGGGGCCTGAAACAGGCCCGTAGCAAGGAACGGATCCGCGCTGCACGCGGAAAAGGAAAAAACTGACGTAGGCGCGCCGGGGTGGGTCTTATGTGACCACGCTGATGTCACATACTTACTCTCTTATACAGTCACTAACACAAGCACACATTCATCCATACAGCCACTCTCACAATCACTCAATCTCATATAAAGTCACTTATATAGTCCTACACTCACATATACTACCTTTCACGTGCTCATACATGTACCATTGAGACATCCATTTACTCACCAACATAGCCATACACACACACAACCACCCATACAGCCCTTCAGACGCATTCATGAACCCATACACCCAGTCAATCACCCACTCACACATCCATGCAGGGAGTCACACACCCCCAACCAGACACTCAGGCACCCATACAGGTACTTAGACGACCAATCATTAACCCATATAGACACTCATGTAGCTACTCACCAACCTATGCAGCCACTTACACACCAAATGACAGACATTCACACAGATTAGTCACTCAACCATGCATTCACTAAGACACGTTTAATCACTCACTTATACAGTTAGTCATGCACCCACAAAATCATCCATACAGACCCTCATACACCCACTCATTCTTCAATACACCTTGGTGTATATATAGATAACATTGTTAAACTTTTCAGAAAAACACTCAGTGATGTCATTTGATTTATCATTAGTGATGTCACTGACCATGTCATGAGTGATGTAATATGTGACGTCATCAGCAGTGCATTGGAGGAGCGCGACTTATAGTTAATGCAACTAACTATAACAGCCGAATTTCTATGGTTTGGTACGAGTGAAATGTCCAACTAACTACAACGGTTCCGAAACCTGTGGCTTTTTCTGCGAAAGAAACACACACACACACACCCCCACCTCATGATTTATAAATGTCACCAGAACCCCTCAATGACAATATAGACACATATCACACTGTTAAGTATTTTCTCGTTATCTATATATATATCTATCTATCTATATATATATATATATATGTATATATATACATACATACATACACACACACACACACACACACACAAGCACAGCGTACAAAGAAATACTTTCCAGCTATAAAAGATGTCAATAACAACATATTTTGTCATATCATTAGACAAATCAGAACTATTGTTTGTTGTGGTATCATGGATGATATAAGTGATGTCATGTTTGAAGACATGAGAATTGCATGCCAGAGGCATGAGTTTTAATTAGCTCATCAAAACTGGCAAATATCTGTAGCTTTTAGTTTTGGATTGTAAACATTACTTAACTTGAACTGTGCTTTTAAGTGAATTGTAGATGTCTTTTTAAACGTGTTATAACCACTCCTGCCATAACATCACTTAAATTGTGGCTTTTTTTGAGTGAATTTCTGCTTTTTGTAATCATATACTACATCTTACTTCTTTGAAATTGTCCTTTGGGTATTGCACACCACCACCCTTTTCTTCTTTTTTACTTTCACAATCACATAGGGGCTCCTGGGGCCTTCCCTGACCTGCAGCACAGTTCACAAACCAAACCCATGTGCTTTAACCAGTTAGGAGGCCCAACAAATGTCCAAAAACCTTTTTCGAAGGGTTTGCTGACCCCGAGGCAGCATTTGTGAATACTGGAGCCACAAAAATTGCCATACAGAACTTAAATCAGTTAAATCCTTTTTTGGAAAGCTTTGTGCAGATTAGAATGGTGGTAAAATTAATTTGCAAAATAGAAAATGGCTTTTTATTGTAAATTCTGATCTAACCATAGCTACAGAATTGCTATAGATGACTGAAATATATACACACACACGCATTTATACAGAAATATATACAGAAACACAACAATGTTGGCAAAGATTCAAAAATCAAAATCACAACTAAACACAAACCTGAATATATTCCTGCAAGATTCTGGTGCGTCCAGAGCGTTTCTCTTCATAATTCAAAAACATGTTTCCAAGGTCTGACTTGGCCACACCAAAATGGGAGCATGCTTCAATAGCACTTCGAATTTCAAGAACTGCAGACACATCTTTTTGGTTGTATCCGAAATATTCAATGCATTGATTCAGAAAGGTCATCAAGTTGCATTTTTCCTTTTTTATACAGTGCAATCTTGTAAAAGTGTCAGGTAAACAGGAAATTCCCACTGTTAAATCTTCAGCAACAGAAAGGCCTGAGGTGGATTAAGAGATAGCTTGCTTTAAAACTGTAACATAACAAACGTATATTAAATAACATCATTAAAATAGTAAATTTAGTACTATTAACCTATTATTTCACATTTCAAACCTTGTGGAAATCCCCGAGCACACCGGGAAATAAAGTAAAAGAAGTTGTGTGAGTGCAGATAGGGAGTCTATGCATTAGCAGACTTGCAATTTATCAAGTGGAACGTTAATCTAACTAAACTGAAAAGGGCTTGGAGCACACACATTGCTTACCATTTGTTGTCTTCACTTCACTTTTCTTTACAGGCTCCCTAAGAGGTGAGAGCATGTGAAACATCATTTCCGGTTAATTCTGTGGAGCTGGGACCAAGCACAAATTGATTCAAGTTAATCCGTGTCAGTCTGCTGCTCCCGAAGTGAGTGAGGTACTATTTATCCCCCCCTCCCCATTGCTGCTCCCTCCATAGTGCTTGCGCTTTTTTCCTTGTTTTTCATCCTTGCTGACTCCTTTTATTACCTTTCCCTTTTCTACTTTTCTCTCCCTAGCTCGGGAACCTTTTTAATGCTGAAATACCGCTGACCGATCGTTGTTCTGTTGATAAAGTGATTTTCGGAAAACCTGCACCTGGAGACTAGTGGCAGATTAAGCACATTTTCCATGGGTTTTTCGTACCTTAGTCTTAGCTGGTTTCTGAACATTAACCAAGGAGCAATTAATTGCATGATAGCTAGGAGAGATGTACCAACCCGTCAGAGGTGACCCATCAGGTCTATGGAGACTCAAATTCAAGATCGCCTTCTTCCAAGGAGATCTGGGAACTAAATCATACACACTCCAGAACGGGGACCACGCCGGGTCCTCTGACCTTTTGCAGACGACGTAATTAATTTAAAAACCATCCTTGCAGAATGCCTCAGATAAAAAAAATTGAGGTCCCAGGCATGGGTTTTGTCTTGTAGATTTATGCGTTTTCTGTCTTTTTAATATCAAATAATAAAAGCACCTAGAATGTTGCACCATTTACATCTAGATAGTTTACGAGAATGCTGCGTACCCCTTGCACCAGTTCCATGGTGAGCATGTTGCATCTCCAGGAACCCAACCCAGAGCTGGAGGCACTCGCTGCATTCCTGTACTCCAATAACCTACTTCATCAAATTGTTGCCTTCTGCAATATTTAACCCCGGATTGCCCGTAATGCCTTCATTGTTTCTGCAGAACCTTTTTATTCCTTTACATTTTACTTTCCAGTTGGCCCAGTAACGTTTTCTTTTTGGAAGGAGGTATGTATTTAATAATTACAGTGGAACTCCAGCAGAGAAGCACATTTCCACAGAGGACATCGCATTCGTAGTGTATCCTTCCTGCTTACGTGAGAGATGAGTGTATGCCGAGCCGCTTTCCAAAACCATCCTATTTTCTTTTGTATATTTAGTAAACTTTTTTCCATTGCTTTTCTTGCAAAGATGAATGCTATTGAAAATACAACCACTGATTGCGCCAACATACCCTTTGATAGATACTGTATGCTGTGCTATGTGCTGCCAGGCGTACACATATCGACTGTTAACTTCATTCTAGGCAGACCTACTGTAAGCCATACTCTACTAGCATCCTCTTATTAGTACTGTCAGACGTAAACAGTAGGTACTGCACTGAACATATGTTGTCTGTCATGGCAGTACACTACCACACCATACATGATTCACTTTACTCCACTTTACTCTGCACCACTCCACTCCACTATTACTCTATGGTGAAGGTTGCCAAAAGTCATTATTTTGCAGAGCGCATTGCCCAATCAAAAAATAATTCAAAATAAATATTTTCAATTGTTCAAAGCTTCCTTGATCCCAGAGCTGAACAGAGGACTTCTCCTGGATCTAATGATTGGTGCAAACAGCTTTCAGTTTTTTTTTACTGACAAAATTAAAGCCATACAGGATAGCTTTGGGCCCGTCAACCAGCCTCAGGAGATTCAGCTCCATCCTAAATCTGTAAGGCTGGGTTTAGTGTGCCCTTCTTTGGCTAAATTTTCTACTATTCCCCTGTCCGATACCCTGACTATTCTTAAATCACTCAAATCAGGCTCTCCTACTGACCCCCTGCAGAGCAAGGCTACTGGCGGCAGTTGCGGATATAGTCAACCCGGAAGTTAACAACATTGTTAATATGTCCCTTCAGACCGCTATGATCCCACTTGAGTGGAAGCAGGCAAAACTTCATCCCTTGCTGAAAAAACCCTCACTTAATCCCACAATCCCGTCTAGCTACCGTCCTATCTCACTTCTTCCAGCTGTGGCAAAGGTCTGTGAGAAAGCTGTCCATAAGCAACTCTCTGAGTTTGTCAAGACCTCAGGCGCCCTCCACCCCGCCTAGTCGGGCTTCAGGGCGTCCCACAGCACTGAGACGGCCTTGGTTGAGATGGCGGAGGCTATTAGAGAGTGTCTTGATGCTGGCGGCAGAGCAGCATTAGTGCTTTTAGATCTCTCTGCTGAGTTTGACACCGTGCCTCACCAACAACTTCTGGCACGGTTGTCTCACATCGGCATCTCTGGGCAGGTATGGAAGTGGACGGAATCCTTCCTTGCCAATATATCACAGCAAGTATGGTTGCCTCCTTTTTCTTCTACTCCTAGAAAGTCTGAATACGGGCATCCCCCAGGGCTCTACATTGAGCCCTCTTTTGTTCAATGTTTATATGACGCCCCTGGTCTACTTGGCAGAGGAGCTGGGTGCTAAGATCATAGCCTATGCTGACGATACCCAGCTCCTCTTCACGTGGAACAAAATGGACTCCTCTCTGACCATTGCTAAGAATTGTCTTGCTGAGGTCTTTAAGTGGCTAGCAATGGCCCAATTGAAGTGCAATGAGGAGAAATCTGAAGTGCTCCTCTATGGTTCCTTCCCCCCACATTTCAGAGAAGATATTTGGCCTGTGGGCTATCCTATGCCTAGTTCTTCCGGATGTC
Organism: Triturus cristatus; assembly: GCF_964204655.1. NCBI lineage: Eukaryota > Metazoa > Chordata > Amphibia > Caudata > Salamandridae > Triturus > Triturus cristatus. The sequence continues at coordinate 632,866,948 of NC_140593.1, forward strand.
CAGCAAAAAATCTGGGGGTCTGGTTTGGTGAGGATTTGATATTTTTGCCGCAGATTAACAAACTGGCAGGTGTGTGCTTCGGCACATTGAAACGCCTAAAGTTTTTGCCTCTTTTACCTAAAAGGGCTAAGGAAATGGTGACTCGCGCGCTCATCCTGTCAAGGTTAGATTATGCCAACGCCCTGTACATTGGTCTCCCGGCATAGCAGCTAAAAAAGCTACAGACTGGCCAGAACGTGACCGCTAGAACCTTGTTGGGTATGCCAGGCAGATCGAGCGCTAGTCAGAACCTTCGAGATCTACATTGGCTCCCCGTTGAGTAGCGGGTACGGTTCAAGGCTCTGACATTAGGCCATGGTGCCCTCTACAAGGTGGGGCCTCGATACCTTAGGAGACGGTTTTCGTTCTATGAGCTGTCTCGACATCTTCGTTCTACAGGCAAATGCCTTGCTGTGGTTCCTAGGTTGCGCCAGACTAGGTTAGGCGGTAGCTCTCTTTCCGGTAAAGCGGCCAGGGCTTGGAATGCCCTGCCCTTTGAATTACGAAATATTGAGAGCCTCAGGGTGTTAAAAAAAACAGTTAAAAACCCTGCTATTTAAGTAATCTTTTGCTAGGCCATTTCTTTTTCCCTCCTCTACCATTTGGCTTTCGCGCCGGGACACTTTCGAGTAGCCGTGCGCGTTATAAATGGAGGCTAACATAACATAACTCCACACCACTGCAGTCACTCTGCACTGCTCCATACTTCCCCACTTCATGTCATTCCACCTTACGTCACTGCACTCTACTCTGCACAACTCCACTCTTCTCTACTGTACAACACTCTACTCTACTGTGCACCACTGCGCAGAACACCACTTCACTCTATATCATTGCTCTCTATGCCAATGCACTCTACTCTGTACCACTCCACTCTACACCAGTGCACTCTATGCCAATCCACTCTTCGCACCTCTAGTCTACTCTGCACTCTACGCCATTCTACTCTATGCTACTGTACTCTACCATGCACCACTCCACTCTAATCTGAAACAATCTACTCTATGCCACTATAGTCAACCCCACTCTGCACCCTACTCTGTGACACTGACCTCATCTCTACCCCGCTGCACTTTATGCCAATGCACTGTACACCACTTTACTCAAAACCAATGCACTCTACACTAATCTACTCAACAACACTTTCTGCCACTGCACTATACGCCATTGCACTCTATGCAACTCTATTCTACTAGGCACCACTGTACTCTATGCCACTCTACTTTGCACCGCTCACCACCACTGCACTCCACGCCAATGCAATCTGCGCCACTCTACTATACACCTACGCACTTACAACAGTCTACTCTGCAACAGTGCACTCTGCCGCTCTACTCTATGCACTGCACTCTATACCAATCTACTCTGCAGCAATGTACTTTAGGCCACTTCGCTCGAGGAAACGCTACTCTACGACACTACACTCTAATATGCTCCACTGACTATCTACTACATTAACCTCTACTCCACTCCACTCCATGCCATGCCACTTCACTCTACAACACTCTACACAACTACCCCACTCTCCCACTAGGACACTCCATTACAATTTACTCCACTCTATTCTACGGCACATTACTCCACACCACTCAACTCCACTCTATGCCATTCCACTCTCCTGCACTACTCCACACCCCGCTACGACAATCAACTCCACTCTACGCAATTCCCTCTTCACCACTCTATGACCTTCCATTGTACGACACTCTGCTCCCTCCACAACACTCTACACCACTACACTCCATGACACTCCACTCCACACCACTCTACTCTACGCCACTGCACTCTACCCTACTTTACAACACTCCACTCCAAGCCACTCTTCTTTACCGCACAAACTTTCAGCCATGCTGAACAGCAGCCATGGTGGTGTACAACATGGCTAACACATATTGGCAAAGCCAATGTTTAAAATGGATGTGTGCATAACTGTAATTTCCCGGTATAAAAGAACAAGTTACTTACCTTTGGTAACTCTTTTTCTGGTGGATACAGTATCTGCCTGTGGATTCCTCACTTTATGAATATCCCCTGCGCCAGCATTCCGCGGAATTGTTTCCTAGCTCTCCACGCCGCCGAGAACGTCTGCTCCTCTCGCGACTCCGCATGGCATCATCAGGGCCATAAGAGAGCCCCGTCGGCGTGATGACGTCAGTTCCACCCATTTTGTCCGTGCCTCTGAGGCGAACAGGTGGACCGAAAACAGATTCAAAGTATACACAGTACACAACATTTGAACCAATATACACAGCACAAAATCAAACAGGAAAGTTAAAGAACATCAGCATTTCCTAACTGTACCAGATAGAAAGAAGATACAATGTAAAACAAGCCAAATAAGGCATCCTTTAGGGTATACAGAAGTAGACAATGGGGAGGAGAGTGGGTCAGTGAGGAATCCACAGCCAGATACTGTATCCACCAGAAAAAGCGTTACCGAAGGTAAGTAACTTGTTCTTCTGATGGATACATCTGCCTTTGGATTCCTCACCTTATGAATAGATTCCCACAGCAGTCCCACTCCTGGAGGAGGGTGTCCACCTTTCTTATACCAAAAAGTCCTGCAAAACAGAACGCACAAAGTGGCCATCCCTCCTCACTTCGGAATCTAAGCAGTAATGCTTTGCGAAAGTGTGGAGGGAGGCCCAGGTCGCTGCCTTACAAATGTCCAACACAGGAACACCTCTGGCTAAAGCAGAGGTGGAAGACTTAGACCTAGTAGAATGAGCTCTAATACCCTCAGGTGGTTCCTTACCAGCAAGGGCGAAGCAGATCTTGATGCACAAGATGATCCACCTGGATAGAGTGCGCTTGTGCACAGCTTTGCCTTTTGAGCGTCCAGCGCAGCCCACAAAGAGCTGATCGTCCAAATGTAAGTCCTTTGTCCTGTCCAAATAAAAGCGAACCGCTCTTTTAGGGTCCAGGCGGTGAAGTCTCTCCTCCTCCTTGGAAAGGTGAGGGGGGAGGATAAAACACAGGGAGAGTTATGGACTGCCCCAGATGAAAAGGAGTAACTACCTTGGACAGAAAAGCAGCCCTGGTCCTGAGGACCATCCTCTCAGCATGTATGATTGTTAGACCTGGCACCTTGGTGTGAGTCTCCCTTCCACTTTTTGTCGCTGTGCCTCATGTGTTTTTATGGTGTTGGCCGCTCAGCGCACTGTACCACTGCCAACCAGTGCCACAGTGCAAGTGCTCCCTATGTAAAATGTATATGTTGGTTGGATTCCATGATTTGATTATTTGGTTTACTGTCAGACCCCAGTAAAGTGCACCAGGCGTGCCAGGGCGTGCAAATACAAAGGCCACTGGTGGGCTTGCAGCACTGGTTGTGCCACCCACAGAAGCGGCCTGGTAAAATGAGTCTAGGGTCTGCCATTGCAGAACCCGCGTGCAGTATGGTACTGACATGCTGACTGGCAAGTGCCCACACTTGCCAGTCCCTAAACCTTCCCTTAAACTTCATGTTAGTCACCCCTCTGGTAGGCCCACGGGCAGGGTGCGTTGTAAGCATAAGGTAGGACAAGCCCTGAGATGCGTGGCATGTCCTAATAGTGAATAACCGCCATTTCCGTTGTTCACTTTTGTAAGGCTACCCTGTTCTCATAGGCCAGAATGGGCGGTTAACATTGTTACATCCTATGATCCTAACCGACCCAGAAAACATGGTAGAAGATCGAGTTTAGTATGCCTGAACTCGGAATAATAAGGTACATCTTTTCGTAAGGTTTATTTTAATATTCTGCGGTTGCAAATGCCACTTTTAGGAAGTTGGCCTTTGCTTGCCTAACCATTTCAGCCCGCCTCTGCGTGATTTGTATCTGATGTCTGGCTTGCGTGAGTGTCAGGGCTGGGGGAACCCAGATGGGCAGGGCTAGGTAGCCTGGTGGTGAATAGGAAGATTGACAGGTAGATGGGTGGGAGGAATACACCTGGACTCTGAATAGGACTGTGCTCTGCCACCACAATGCTGGCTCCGCCCCCTGTGGAGCGTCTGATCACTCTGCCCTGCACTCTGAAAGAAGAAGCCTGCATCGCGTCAACAAGTGCTCCAGAACCGGACTGAACTAGGCAAGGCCCCCCCTGGCCTGGGAGAACAAAGGAAATGCAGTATAAAGGTAGGAGCCCTGCTCCTAAGAAACCAGATCCGCTTTTGACCCAAGAACCCAAGAAGAATCTCTGCCATAGGAGGAGGCACCGGGAAAGCTTTAAGGAGGAAGACTATCCCTATCCTGGGGGACTGGCCTGCAGTGGTGACCTTGCTTCCAAAGGAGAGAAGAGGAACCTTTTCAAAACGATCTCCAAGGGCTTGGAAGCGAGCTTGCCCCCTGAACTGAGCCCCAGGACCATTGGGCTCAACCTGACCTTCACTCGCCCAGCGCTGGATCGTGGTGTTCCTTCCCTCGCCAGAGTCGTGACTCTTGTGCCCCCCAGCCCCTCCTTGAGCCATGACCTGACTGCTTAGCCGCCCCTGCCTTGGGAAGAGCCTCGCTCGATCTGAGCCGCTCTCCCGACGCCGTGCTGGGCTGCCCCGTCACCTCGCTCGCCGGAGGCTCGCTGTGCACCTTCACCCCTCCCGCCGGAATCGGCGTTGTGGGCATCCTCAAGCCTCGGACGGCCCGGACGTAGACTGCGTGCCTGGCTGCCCCGCTTTGTTCACTTGCCACCTGTAAACACCCCCGCTCTTGCTGTGAGCCTGAAGGATCAGATCCCCCTCTTGAAGTGCGGGAGCCCCGGACGCCGCCTCGCCCTTCTAACGAAGAGCCGCTGAAATCCCGCACCCGCCTTCACGACAAGAAACAAGGTACTGTACTTACGAACTCGACCGCGAGCTCGCATCGGATCCACGGTCCGCAACGTTCTGTTTTCCCTGTCATCTGACGCGTGCCTCCCGGTTGCCGCTTCAGCGCGGAGGCCCGCAGTTCACCTGGTCACCCGCCTAAGAACTTTCCGTATAAAGAGAACTTGTTCCGTATTTATAGAAATTGTGGCCCCACCGTTTCACCGTTACTGGGCCTTGTACTGAATCTGCTGAAACTACATAAAAATCCATTTTTCGTATACAAACTGATTGGTGTCCATTTGTGGTGCATGCAAGGGGTTTGCTGTATGTATAATTGCAATTGCTTAACCATGTACGCCTGAGGTTTAGCCATGACTGCTCGCGCCACGCACCTAGAGGGTGAGCATGGGTTACTCTGAGGAGTCATCCTTCGCCCTGACTAGAGGAAAGGGGTCCCTGCTTGTCGCTGGTACTTACCTGCGCCAACCCGAGCCCCCTCATTTCTAACAATGGTCAAAAACGGGGGTTCTGAACTAAGAGCTTGAAGCTCACTCATCCTCCTTGCTGAGGTAATGGCTACCAGAAAGACTGTTTTAAAAGACAAAAGCCTCAAAGGACAGCTATGTAGGGGTTCAAAAGGGGAACCCATCAAAAAAGTTAAAACAAGATTAAGATCCCATTGGGGCTTAACAAAAGGAGTAGGCAGAAACCTATAGGTAAGGCCCTTGATAAATCACAAAATGATAGGAGACTTAAATAAAGACGGCTGATCAGGTAGACACAGAAAAGCCAATAAGGCCGACAAATAGCCCTTAACCGTGGCCACAGCACAAACCTGCTGAGCTAAGGAAAGAGCAAACTGAAGAACATTCGACAAGTGGGACTTTAAAGGGTCAATGGATCTCTCTCCACACCATTTAACGAATCTTGACCATCTGTAGGAGTAAATGGACTTGGTGGAGTGTCGCCTGGCCGATAAAATAACATCCACCACATCAGGTGGGAGAGAGAAGGAACTCAGGTTGCCCCGTTCAATCTCCAGGCATGAAGGTGCAGGCTCTGGAGGTGGCGGTGTAGAACCTGCCCCTGCGACTGCGACTGCGAGAGAAGGTCTGCCCTGAGAGGGAGACGGAGCGGAGGGTGCGCTGAGAGGTGAAGAAGATCTGTATACCACTCCCTTCTTGGCCAATACGGGGCGATCAATATGACTTGGGCCTGGTCTTAGTGAATCTTCCTCAGAATCCGAGGAATCAAGGGTATGGTAGGAAACGCGTAAAGGAGTTGAGAGCGCCAACTCAACTGAAACGCGTCCCCCAACGCCCCCTGCATCGGAAACAGGAGACTGCAGAGTGACGGGTAATGTGCGTTTTCAAAAGTAGCAAACAGATCCACCCGAGGAGTCCCCCACATCCGGAAGACGTGTCGAACTACCTCCGGATGACGCCTTCACTCGTGGTCGGCGGAGAACTGCCGACTGAGACTGTCCGCACGCACATTCAACACCCCGGCCAAATGATTCGCCATCAAGCAAGGACCAAAGCCGCAACGCCTCTCTGCAGAGACGGTACGACATTACTCCTTCCTGCTTGTTGACATACCACATCGCGGTAGTGTTGTCCGTCAGGACTTGAATCGACGGACCATGAAGGGAAGGGAGAAAGGCCTTGAGCGCCAAACGTATCGCCCGCAATTCCAGAAGCTTGATATGAGACACACTTTACTCTGGAGACCAAAGACCCTTGATCTCCAGAGCCCCCAGATGAGCCGCCCACCCTAGGGTAGAGGCATCCGTTATCACTGTGGCCACCGACGGACGAAGTTGAAAGGGCTTTCCTTGAGACAGATTGCTTCTCTGGAGATCCTGACCGACTCCCTGAGATCTCCGTTGTGCTGATACCACTGCCTGCGAAGACACCATTAGAGCGCCCTCATGTGCCAGCGTGCATGGTTGACCAACAGACCGCAGGAGGCTAACAGACCGAGCAGGCGAAGGACCTTCACAACTGGAACAACCGCTCCATTGTGGAATAAAGGGATCATCTCCTGAATGTCGAGAATTCTTTGTGGAGGAGGAAATGCTCAACACACTGTAGTGTCCAGTACCGCCCCTATGAACAGGTTGCGCTGAGAAGGCACCAGGTGATATTTGGGCACATTGATTGAAAAGCCCAAGTTGAACAACAGTTGAGATGTTACCCGCAGATAATAAAGCACCATCTCTTGCGACTCAGCTTTGAGCAGCCAGTCGTCCAGATAGGGAAAAACAGGAATCCTCGACCATCTGAGATGAGCTGCCATCACCTTTATGAAAACTTGAGGTGCAGTAGTAAGACCGACCAGGAGGACCGCAAACTGGTAGTGCTGCGACCCAACCGTAAAACGGACATACTTCCTGTGCGGCTTCAGAATGGGGATGTGAAAGAACGCATCCTGTAAGTCGATCGACACCATCCAGTCCTCTTGCTGCAGCACCAGAAGAACCTGAGCAAGGGTCAGCATCTTGAATTTCTCCTGCTTCAGGTAAAAATTCAAGACCCTGAGGTCCAGGATCGGACGTAACCTTCCGTCCTTTTTGGAGATCAGGAAATACCGGGAGTAGCATCCCTGACCCCTTTCCTGCACTGGAAGCACCTCTATCGCACCTTTTTGTAGAAATACAAGAACCTCCTTCTGCAGGAGAAGGAAATGGTCCTCGGAACAAAAACCTTGGCAAGGAGGGTAAGGAGGAGGGAATTCCCGAAAGGAAACGGCGTACCCATTCCCCACAAGGTTTAAAACCCAAAGGTCTGTTGTGACCGATTTACAACCTTTTAGAAAGTGAGACAGTGGACCCCCTACAGGAGCCACATGATCCAGGATGGGGATCTAGGGCTGCTTTCCTGCAGTACCAGAGGGGGCGGAGGAGAGATTGTGGGCAGAACCACGTTGTGAGAAGTTGGCCTGATATATGATGTCACTAGTTCTAGTGTACACCTTGTATCAGTGTAAACAACCCTTATGGTGATTGGTTGTAAAGTCAACCTTATAGACTAGCTATCCTAGTGGTAGCATGGACAAGAGCAGTCTTAGGCTAAACTCAGTATGGCATGTGAAGCCAGCTGTTATACTGTAGGAAGGTGAATATCTGACTATGGTTACCCCCAACTTTTTGCCTAGTGTCTAGCTGGTTTTTCGACTTAGTAGGCCTGAGATCCTGCCATTCAGGGTCTCAGGCTGTCTGCTCTCCATTTAAAATGGACTCCATGTACCCTAGGTACTTACCCAATTGGTAAGGATCACCTTATTGGACCCTGTACAGTGTACCCTAGGTACCCAGGGTATAGGTGTACCCTAGGCCTCCCAGGGGCTGCAGCATGTATTATGCCACCCCTGGTCTGGCCTTCCAATCAGACAAAACTGGCTGATCACTCAGCTGGGGCAAGGTCGTGTAATCACCCCTTGCTTAGATATAGTCTTCCCCCCTTCTAGAAGGAGAATACTATCCTCACCACCAGAAACGGTGTGGGGATAGTATTCCACAGTGTTAGACACCTTACACGACACGTTTCGATAAAGCCAAACCATAGTTACCATAACCGCGAGGATTATAAGGCACTTTAAGAGTATATGGTAGGCAATATCATAGAACAGCTATTAGGACATGGTTCCGAAAGCTGCAGACAGGCTCAGCTCATGCTAGAGCACCATCTCACATGTTACCAAGCACTCTGCCTTCAGGATTGTTAAGGCCTGCCATAGGAGTGACTGATAGGTACACATGTGTCTATATATAAGGGTAGATATAGGCATACTATATCTAAGCAAGGGGTGATTACACGACCTTGCCCCAGCTGAGTGATCAGCCAGTTGTGTCATAATGGAAGGCCAGCCAGGGGTGGCATAATACATGCTGCAGCCCCTGGTAGGCCAAGGGTACACCTAGGCCCTGGGTACCTAAGGTACACTGTACAGGGACCTATAAGGTGATCCTTACCAATTGGGTTATGTACCTAGAGTACATAGTATGAATTTAGAGAGAGAACAGCTGGGCTGTGGGTCTGATTAGCAGGCCCACAGCCACATCTAAGTCGAAAACCAGTAAAGCAAAAGCAAAAAGTGGGGGTGAACATAGAAAGCAGACCCTACTCTCCTACACCCCCCCCCCCCTAAACTTAGGGACATTAAACTAACCTTGACCAGTTGAGTCTTCATGTTCTAAGTGGAAATATCTGGAGAGTCCATCTGCATTGGCATGGTCTGTCCCAGGTCTATGTTCCACTGTGAAGTCCATCCCCTGTAGGGAAATGGACCACCTAAGAAGTTTGGGATTTTCACCCTTCATCTGATTTAGCCACAAGAGGGGCTTATGGTCTGTCTGAATCTTGAAGTTAGTGCCAAACAGGTATGGCCTCAGCTTCTTCAGGGCCCAAACCACAGCAAAGGCCTCCCTCTCAATAGCTGACCAACGTTTCTCTCTAGGGGTCAGCCTTCTACTAATAAAAGCAATGGGCTGGTCTTGACCATCTATATTCAGTTGTGAAAGAACAGCTCCCACACCCAACTCAGAAGCATCTGTCTGGACTATGAACTCTTTGGAGTAGTCTGGACTTTTCAGAATAGGTGCAGTGCACATGGCCTGCTTCAGGTCATCAAATGCTTTCTGACAGCTTACTGTCCACTGAACTTTCTTTGGCATTTTCTTAGAGGTCAAGTCATTAAGTGGTGTCACAATGGACCCATAGTTCTTAACAAACTTTCTGTAGTACCCAGTCAGGCCCAAGAAAGCTCTGACCTGAGTCTGGGTAATTAGAGGAGTCCAGTTCTTTATGGTCTGGATCTTGCTCTCCAGTGGTTGAACCTGACCCCCACCTACCAGGTGGCCCAGGTACACAACCTTGCTCTGCCCTATCTGGCACTTAGTGGCCTTGATAGTGAGGCCTGCCTTTTGCAGGGCCTCTAAAAAAATCCTCAGGTGGACCAGGTGATCCTCCCAGGTGGAGCTAAAGACAGCAATATCATCAACATAAGCTGCGCAGTAGTCATCCAGGCCTGTAAGGACTTCATTCACCAACCTTTGGAAAGTGGCAGGTGCATTCTTCAAGCCAAAGGGCATTACCACACATTGATAATGTCCTCCTGGGGTTGAGAAAGCAGTTTTGGCCTTAGCATTCTCAGCTAGTCTGATTTGCCAGTAGCCTGCTGTCAGGTCAGATGTACTCAAAAACTTGGCAGCTTCCAATCTGTCAATGAGCGCATCTGCCCTAGGTATTGGGTGGGCATCTGTCCTAGTGACAGCATTGAGACCTCTGTAATCCACGCAAAACCACATCTCTCTCTTACCATCTTGGGTGTGAGGTTTTGGCACCAGAACTACAGGACTAGCCCAAGGGCTCTCTGAAGGTTCAATGACTCCCAGCTCCAACATCTTTTGTACCTCAATCTTTATGCAGTCCCTGACATGGTCAGGTTGCCTGTAGATTTTACTCTTCACAGGCAGACTGTCACCAGTGTCCACCTCATGGGTGCACCAGTTTGTCTGACTTGGGGTCAGAGAGAACATATGTCTGTAGGACTGCAGAACTTGCCTGCAGTCCTGTTGCTGATGGTCAGTGAGGCTGTCAGAAAAGACCACGCCATCAACTGAACCATCATCAGGGTTCTGAGTCAACAGGTCTGGGAGAGGGTCACTCTCTTCCTCCTGCCCCTCATCTGTAGCCATGAGTAAGCCCATGTCTGCCCTGTCAATATATGCCTTCAATCTGTTGACATGAAGCACCCTGTGGGGGCTTCTGGGAGTCCCAAGGTCCACCAAGTATGTGACTTCTCCCTTTTTCTCAACAATAGTGTGGGGCCCAGACCATTTGTCTTGGAGTGCTGTTGGGCCACTGGCTCCAACACCCACACTTTCTACACAGTCAGCACAGCCTTTTGGTCATGCCAAGCTTTTTGAAGTTCTTGGCTTGCCTCAAGGTTTTGGAAGCCTTCTTCATGTACTCTGCCATCCTGGAGCGGAGGCCAAATACATAATCCACTATGTCCAGTTTGGGTTGTCTGAGAGGTCTCTCCAAACCTTCCCTTACTAGACACAGGGGTCCCCTTACAGGATGCCCAAACAAAAGCTCAAAAGGGCTGTAGCCAACCCCCTTTTGTGGGACCTCTCTGTAAGCAAACAGAAGGCAGGGTAAAAAGATGTCCCATCTTCGCCTACACTTGTCTGGTAAACCTTTTATCATCCCTTTTAGCGTCTTGTTGAACCTTTCAACAAGCCCATTGCATTGTGGATGATAGGGGGTAGGGAATTTGTAGTTTACACCACACTCCTTCCACATTGCAGTCAAATATCCTGACATGAAGTTGGCACCTCTGTCAGAAACAACCTCCTTTGGAAAACCCACTCTGGAGAATACTCCAAGTAGGGCTCTTGCCACAACAGGTGCTGTTGTGGTCCTCAGGGGTATAGCTTCTGGATACCTGTTGGCATGGTCCACTATCACCAGTATGAATCTGTGCCCAGATGCTGTTTGGGCGTCCATTGGTCCTACAATGTCTATCCCCACTCTCTCAAAGGGAACCCCCACCACAGGTAGTGGTATGAGGGGGGCCTTTGTGGTGCCACCTGATTTGCCACTGGCTTGGCAGGTGACACAGGAGCGACAAAACTCCTTGGTATCTTCTGACATATGAGGCCAGTGAAAGTGAGGGACAAGTCTGTCGCAAGTCTTATTCTGGCCTAAGTGTCCTGCAAGGGGAATATCATGGGCCAAGGTAAGAAGGAAGCCTCTGAAACTCAAGGGTATGACCAACCTCCTGGACGCACCAGGCTTGGGGTCTCTAGCCTCTGAGTACAGCAGCCCTTCATCCAAATACACTCTATGGGTACCTTGAGCATTCCCTGCAGCCTCGGCAGCAGCCTGCTGTCTGAGGGGTTCAAGAGAAGGACAGTCCAATTGAGCCTGCCTCAGATCTGCCCTTGAAGGTCCTCCTGTCCCAAGAAACTCAACCTGGTCAGGTTCCAGTTCTTCTAGGACAGTTCCTTCAGGGCTCTCAGAATCATCCTCCTGTGAGGGCGACTCTCTACCTGAGGCAGGGGGGGAAGGCACAGCCTTAACCCTACTGCTCTTTCTCTTGGATTGTGTCTGGTCCATTGTCCCAGGATCCAGCACTTGTTCAGTGTTGCACTTTTTGGCCTGTGACCTGGTCACAGCAAGGACATGTGCATCTATTCCCAGCATTTCTGCATGGGTCCTATACTCCACTTCAGCCCACACTGAAGTTTCAAGGTCATTTCCCAACAGACACTCTACAGGAAGATCTGAACTCACCACAACTTTCTTGAGGCCAGTTACCCCTCTCCAGGAGAAGTTAACAATTGCCACACTATGGGAGGTAGTGGCATTGCTAGTGTTGGTCACTAGGTAATTCTCACCTAGCATGATCTGTCCAGGGTTCACAAAGGCAGGCGTCACCATTGTGACACTAGCACCTGTGTCCCTGTAGGCCTGAGACATTCTTTGGTTGATAAAAGGAGTCCGTCTGTACTTGCCCAGGTTACTGGGACCTATAGTAGAGGACAAAGCTATGTCCCCATCACAGATCAGAACAGCCTGAGTGGGCATTCTGACTAGGCCAGAATCCACTTCAGTTCGCAGGGTTACCCCTATTACACCCGTTTGCTGGGAATCACCACTTACAACTGGACTAGGGGGTACAGTTGCCTTAGGGGCAATGGTGGTTGGGGGCTTGTCCTTTTTGGTGCATTCACTATACCAATGAGAATTGGACTTACAATAGTTGCACCAAGGTTTCTTTTGGCCATCTTTCTTTTTATCCTTTTTGGGACCACCCTCCCCCTGAGCCTTTTGGGGGCCTGGTGAAGACTTCTGGGCTTTTGATTTCTGCTCATTACCCTTCTGATCACCGCCCTGGTTCTGGTTTTTCTGCTTAACTCTAGTCCTGACCCACCTATCTGCCTTCTTTCCCAATTCCTGGGGAGAAGTTAGGTCAGAGTCAATCAAGTGTTGATGCAGCAGCTGGTTTTGACAGTTATTAAGGATTTGTTCTCTCATGATCAAATTATACAATCCTGTATAGTCCTTAACCAGGGGTGGCATAATACATGCTGCAGCCCCAGCTGTTCTCTCTCTAAATTCCTACTATGTACTTTAGGTGCATAACCCAATTGGTAAGAATCACCTTATTGGCCCCTGTATAGTGTACCCTAGGTACCCAGGGCATAGGTGTACCCTAGGCCTACCAGGGGCTGCAGCATGTATTATGCCACCCCTGGCCTGGCCTTCCATTATGACACAACTGGCTGATCACTCAGCTGGGGCAAGGTCGTGTAATCACCCCTTGCTTAGGTGTAGTATTCCTATACCTACCTTATATATAGACACATGTGTACCTATCAGCCACTCCTATGGCAGGCCTTAACAATCCTGGAGGCAGAGTGCTTGGTAACATGTGAGATGGTGCTCTAGCATGAGCTGAGCCTGTCTGCAGCTTTCGGAACCATGTCCTTATAGCTGTTCTATGATATAGCCTACCATATACTCTTAAAGTGCCTTATAATCCTCGCGGTTATGGTAACTATGGTTTGGCTTTATCAAAACATGTCGTGTAAGGTGTCTAACACTGTGGAATAATACCCCCACACCATTTCTGGCGATGAGGATATTATTCCTCCATTCTAGAGGGAGAAGACATGTTGAGACCTACTTACCCGGTTAAAGTTAACCAGAGCCCCAGTATCACAAAATGGATGCTGCTACCACAGACACGAGTCTGACCTCCTGCTGCTGGGAGTCCTTCCAGCGAGGGAGGCTTGGACAATAGGTTTCCTGCCTTGGGAGGTGCTAGCACCACCCCAGACAGGACTTAGTGTATTGGGGCAGGGAGGGATAAAAGAAATTAGACACTGCCTGGGGCACACAAGGTGTCCCATGCATAGTCCAGTTCAAACCGGAGCTGGGGCACTCCAGCCCCAGCTCTGGCGCAAAACTGGACAAAGGAAAGGGGGTGTAACCACTCCCCGTCCTGGTCCTGCGAGGGACGACTGCAGAGACTGACCAGCACCGTGACTTCCGGACACCTCTGAACCAGATCCACATCTACAGCAAAGCTGAGACCCGTGGAGGCGACGAGGGACGTGGGACCGGCGACTTGGGAAAAGTGGCTAGTAACTGACTAGCGCGACTTCTGAGGCTCCCTCGAGGCTGTGCTTGGGGAATTGAGAAGCCTCAATCCCTAGCACCATCTGCAAAGAAGATCAGCTCCCCACACATCACGTGTTCTGCGTGGGGCCCTTCTGCACTTGAGTTGTTCGACGTGTTGTCCGGTTGCTGGCCCGTTGGCTAGTGACCTCTGTGACGATGAACCTTTGATTTTATCTTGCTGGTCCGGCTCCTCCAGACTGGCACTCACTCCTCTGTGAAAGAGAAGCACCTCAGACCTTCCTGGTCTGCATCAGAAGCAAGTCCTCCATTCTGCGTGGGTTCCGCTTGCCAAGGCTTGTTGGGTCCTAGCTCGACTTCGACGCCGCCGACAGCAAGAGCCTTCGTGGGACAGCTCATCTCCTGGCCCTGGTCGTCTTCGACGCCTCCTGGTACCCGTGGCTGGTGCGACAAGCTTCACCTCTTCACCTGCATCTTCACGACATCGCCTGGTTCCTTCCTGGTTCCTTCCTGGCTCCTGGCTGGTGACCTGGACTCTGTCCCTTCTGCTTGCAGGTACCTTCCTTCTTGATTCCATCTTTGGGATCCACCGGACACTCTTCACTGACTGCCTGTCAGCAACTTTCCTTCAGGCATCCATAGGAGTCAACGACGAAATCCGACGCAAGTTCACACCTATGCACCCGCAGCCCGTGGGCTAGGTAACTTGAGTACTCCGGTGCTCACAAGGGTATTGACTATCCTAGGGTCTAATTTCCAAGTCTCGACCTCCTAGTTACTCCAGAAGTGTCCTAAAACTCTTAATTTCTAACTACTACTATTTCTATCGACTTTTACGCATTACGCGTGAGTGTTTCCACTCTGCACCTGAATCCCGTGGGCCTCCCACTTCCTAACCTTTGGTAGTATAGTGTAGCCCCAGCGATTCCCTAGGCCTAGGCCTATCCTGTGTTCGTGACAGTGGTTCTTATACCACTTACTTAGTATATGGTTTGCGTGGCCCATAGGGCCTAACTGTATTACTTACCTGTGTGACTTAATGTATGCTTAAATAAGACTGTGTTGTACTTACCTCGAATCTCATAAAGAGTGCTGAGGGTATTTTGACTAGAATAAATACATTCTATTTTTTATATACATCTGTTGTGGTGTCCTTTCATTTGGTATTCAAGGGATTACAAATGGTATAACAGCTGGCTTCACATGCCATACAGAGTTTAGCCTAAGACTGCTCTTGTCCACGCTACCACTAGGATAGTTGGTCTATAAGGTTGACTTTACAACCAATCACCATAAGGGTTGTTTGGACTGATACAGGGTGTACACTAGAATTAGTGACAACATATATCAGGCCAACTTCTCACAGGCGCCATCGGCATGAAGGGTGCCTGGGCATAGTGCTGGGGCACGCCCAAGTTGAATGCCAACGGACCCACGGGACCAGAAGGTGCTCCGGATGGGAAAGCCGCCCTTGTAAATACTCCGTACTTTGCATGCGACGGATCCGCACCTGGAGCCGGGAACTGTGGATATGGATTCGAGCCAGTATCCAAACGGGGAGTGTCCGACGTCGGAACGATCGGATCCACTGCCGAATCCACCGGTTCAATCTCAGGCAGAGGAGAAGATGGAACATCCTGAACCAGCTCGGCGTCTGAAGCCGGTGAATCCCTTTGCGCCGGAGACTGCGTCGGAGGGCCTCTAAGCGAAGGAGACTTCGCCGGAGTCGCACGAGGAGAAGGAGAAGGCGAAGGAGATGCAAAGTCCTTACGGAGACGTCGAGGGGCAAGCAAAGGCGAGCACGAAGCCTTACCCTTCGTTGAGAGGCGCCGAGATCCATGTCTTCTTTTTTTCTTGTGCTTTCTCGACTACGATGTATGCAAAGTCGACTACTTCGACTTATCACGCTTACGCCCTCTTCCTTCTTTCTTCGCCTTGGCCAGAAACAACTTAGCTTCCTGTTCTTTAAGTGCTTTAGGATACATTTTCCTGCAACAGGAACAGTCCTTCACGTTGTGATCCGACGACAAGCACCATAAACAATCTTCATGGGGGTCAGTGATGGACATGAGACCCCCCACATTCCCTACAGGGCTTAAAACCAGACTTCCTTGAAGACGACATCTCTTCTAGCAAATGTTAAAGCAGAAGGAACAACAAAGTAACTCCACAAAATATGGAGAGTCCTAGAAAACTGTTACGCGTTGACGGCGTGGAAAAAAGGGAACTGACGTCATCACGCCGACGAGGCTCTCTATGGCTCTGGTGATGTCATGAAGAGTCGCGAACGGAGCCAACGTCTTTGTCGGCGTGGAGAGCTAGGAAAAAATTCCGCGGAATGTTGGCGCAGGGGATATTCATAAGGTGAGGAATCCACAGGCAGATGTATCCATCAAAATTAATTTTACTAGAGGCTGAACTTGGTTTGAATGTAAACTCGCAGATACATAGTGTTTACATTGTAGTTATAGAAGCATGATTCCCCATTGTGGTATTTGCTGTGTTGTCTGCCCTGTGCCATATTTGTTTGACTTTGTTTTTTTCTGTATAACACTGCTTTCAATTGTGAGTATGACTGACTTTGAAATCACACACTTAAATCACACTTCTGTTGAAGAAAACAAAACTTAAATGGAGCACATCATGCTACTATAAATGCCATGTAAATACCTTATGTAGGTACCTGTTTAGTAAGAAAATCAAGCAATGGCAGGGCTTAATGTAAGTGCTTGTATCCAAAGTCAAAAGTCACAAAAGCACACTGACAATTAAAAGTAATGTTGCCCAGGCAAAGCGGAATAAAAATCAACATATTACTCTAAATGTAAAAATAACACTGATTTCCTGATGGAATTTTACTTAACATGTGCCAACACATACAGCAACAATCATCACCGGGCCAGTGGGAGAAGGGTGGGAGAGGGACTGCAAACAAATGCACTCCTACGGAGTGCAACAGCTCAAACAAAACTTTAAAAAAAAATAATGTGAGAAACGCGCTACTCGTGGAAAGACATTGGCTGCAGACAGGAAGCTGTATATCCTCCATGGTTCACGGAATGGACGAAAAGACAAAGAGAAAGTGAAACCAGAAGGTGCTGACCAATGAGCAACAATGAAATGAAAGTGACGTAGAAGTCAAACAATGGTAAGTAATGGGCGGGCTCTAGGCCCTTTTTAAATTGTGTTTGTTTTTTTAAGAAATATAGACTTACAAGACACAACACATGTACTGAATCAGGCGAGACCTGAAAAAGTGTTCAGGGTTTCAGGCTGTGCCTAGGTTATTTAAAACACAAAATAATTTAGAGAGAAGTTACCAAAAATAATTGATTTTTTCAATCTAATGAGTACTGGCTGCTCCATTACCCTGTAGTTACCAATGTAACTTCTGAGTAATCAATTCAGCTAAAAAATGCTTTTAGTTTTAATTATAAACAAGTGTAACATCCTCTTTTGTTTATTAATCCATTACTGTTCATCTATACTTACCTGTTGTGGAAAGCCGTCCTTGAGCTGGGATGTGTCGCAACTTTATCTTAACTTGACATGAATTCACAACAATACTGTCATTGGGATTTAGATTCCGTGTGCTGACGATCCCTGGTGCATAATATCCTCTCATAAGCAGATAGTTGGTGTGGGATGCCTGCTTGGCCTTCACTTCTACCCTTCTTTTCATTTGACACGCTTCATCAATGTCATCATCATCATCGTCGTCGTCATCATCCTTCCCTAAACTAAATATCCATGAGTATGTTAGCACTGTACATTACCATATCTTATTTGACATACGACTGTTAAAAATTATCTACGGGATTCATTCTTTAAAGACAACTGATGTAAGATTAGGGGGTATGCATACACATGTATGTATGCATACATGTGTGTATGCATACATATACCAATTAAAAGATGAAAAGCAAATGTTAACCAAATATATTGTTCTACCTATTGTTAGCACCAATGATTGTTTTTTAGCTTGCACATGGCAGATACATTTTGCAGGTTTATAAGCTGCATATAACGGACAAGTTACTTACCTTTGGTAATGCCTTATCTGGTACAGACATGATCTAGCCGCATATTCCTTACTTTTGAACTTCCAGGCATCAGGCTGGATACAGAAGATTTTTCACAGCAGTACCCCTGCGCGCCAGTAGGTGGCGTTGGTTGACTCCGCGTGATGTCAGCGGCGGTGTATCCTCGTCGTTGTGACGTCCGTGTCGTCAACTTAACCGCCACGCTGGCGTGATGACGTAAGCACTTTTCAAGACTTTCCACGCCAGAAACGCAAGGCCATGGATTGACTGACAATGGTGTATTAAAAAATGAACAACTAGGGCCCTGAAGGAGAATGTTCCTGACACTGAACCACTTCGGGAGGGAGGTAAAAAGCTGTCAATTGTCGCCATTCATTCTCCATGCAAGGAGGCAGAGAGTGGGCAGGTTCAGGTGGAGAACCATCCCCTGCTGCTGCGACAGAAGATCCTCCCAAAGGGACAGCCTGACCGGAGGATCGATGCTCATGTATAGAAACTCGGGTTACCAAACTCACCATGCCCAGTCCGGAGCTGTGAGAAGTTGGCCTGGTATATGCTGTCCACTAATTAAAGTGGGCACATTGCACCAGTCCAAACGACCCTTATTGATGATTAGGTTATGCACAACCTTTATTGAAAGCTATCCTAGTGGTAGCTATGGAGAGCAGCCTTCAGGCTAAGTCTCGAAGGAATGTAAAGCAGTTTGTTTTACCAGATCATAACCTCCTGAATGACCAAACGAAAGGAGAACCACACAAGGGTTATATAAAATATATGTATTTATTACTTAACACTCTCTACTAACCTCTTTATGAGATTAGAGAACAAAGCACACAATATTAAATCACTAGAACAACAGTAAATATCACAATACACAGCGGGCTCCAGGGGGAGACCGAACCATATACTAAGAAAGTGGTATAATAACCCCGACTTGACTAGAAACAGTGTTTAGAGCACGTAGAATCGCTGGGACCCCAAGGAACCCACCCAAGGTAGTGACACAGCGGAACCACGGAGGACGGGTGCAGTGTGTGAACACAGGCTCAGGCTCCGTACAACTCTATGGGAAAGTCGCGGTTGGAATTTTAGAGATTAAGGACACTTTGGAGAGGACTTTAAGCAAACCATTTCAAACATAGAAGGTTCTAAGGCCAGCACCCTTGAGAGTACCGAGGTACCCGTGTTACCTATCCCAGAGGAGCCGGGTGCATAGGGGTCAAGTGATGTCGGAAACCTTCGTCATTTTCAATGGCGTGATGCAGAAAAGTGCTGCTGCCGGGAAGATGAAGTGTCTGGTGGAATCCAAGCCTGGATCTGAGGTGAGAAGAACGTGAAAGCAGAGGGAACAGAGTCTGGGTCACTTCACAGTGACCAGGGGCACGATAGATGAATGCCCACCGATGCCGGGTGCTTCAGGTGAGAAGAGGTGAAGCTGGACTCTGCAGCCACGGGGACCAGGAGACGTCGGCGACAACCAAAGTCCGGAGGTGAGCTGTCCCACGATGGATGTCGAGTGCTGGGGAGTCCGTGTCTGGACTGAACACCAACAAACCTTGGCAGCTGCAACCCGCGCGGGCAGAGGAAAGATGGTTCTGTGAGGATCAGCAAGGTCCTGGGGACTCTCCAAGCTATGGAGAGTCAGGGCACGTCTGGAGCAACCAGAAAAGCCTACGGAAAGTCAAAGTTACCTTCACAGGGACCCACAGGTCAACGGACCAGGGATCGCGAAGGGACCTTGAGCTGAATCACAAAGTACCAGCCCACGGAACACTCGTGGAGTGTAGGCCGGACATCTTCAGTGGAAATACTGCTTGGGGTCAGCACTACACGTAACCCAAAGCACAGCCTCAGGGATCGCCAAAAAGCATATGCTGCTGCAAATGTACATGGTGCACAGGGGTTCGGGTTGCACAGTCCCCACGAGGGATATGGGCCACAATTACTGAGAGCACTGATCAACCTCAGAGACCTCGGGAACCCACCTCCTGTGTTGCAGAAATCTTCGGAGTCCTCAGGAGCTCGCAAGATGCAAACTGGTCAGATGCGTTTCAGGTGCCAGCCTTGCAGGGGAGTATCTCCTTTACTCCAAGGGAGATTCTTCAGTCATCCAGCGTCGTGCAGATCATCAAAGTACTTGGTTTCTGTAGAAGAGTTTAGTCCAGGTAAAATTTAAAGTTTAGGGGTTCCTACTTTATACCCAAGGAAGAGGTGGGTTAGAGGGGTGGCTAAACCCATGTCCTTTGTCCAGTTTCATGCCAGCGCAGGAGCTGATGGCTTGAGCTGGACTATGCACAGGGACACCGAATGCGCCCCCAGTGCAGACATCAAAGCACTCTTGGAGTGCACCCACCCAGCCCCAATACACTAAAGCCTGTCTGGGAGGTGGTCACACCTCCCTGTGACAGGAATCCTATGGTCAAGCCTTCCCCTGCTCGAGCTAGGCTTTGCAGCAGGAGGGCAGACACGTGTATGTGGCTGGCAGCATCCATTTTGTGATGCCCAGGTGGAGAAAGCTGGTACCGGGTGTGTCATATTTCTCCCTCTAGGAGGGTGGAATCATATCTCCCCCGCCATTTACTGGCAGGGAGGTATGATTCCAAGGTGTTTGACACCAAAGGACAAGTTACTTACCTTCGGTAACGATGTATCTGTAAGAAACATTAGTTAGTTAGATTCCTCACCTTAGACTATCCCCAGGCGTCAGGCTGGATCTGGAAAGATTTTTGTAGCAATACCCCTTGCGCGTCGGTAGGCGTCGTCTGCGGCTCCGCGTCCGTCGTCGGCGTCATGTGCTGTAATGACGTCAGAGTACTTAGACGCCGCCCTCGTGCGCTGACGTCAGTTCTTATACATAGCTTTCCGCGCCAGGGACGCTGAGCCATGCAAGAGACCGACACTGGTGCCAACAAATCTAGGGCCCTGAAAGGGAGAACCTTAACCCTAGATGTCGGTACGCAGAACGGGGAGGCTGGGTGGGTCGGTGAGGAATCTAACTAACTAATGTTTCTTACAGATACATCGTTACCGAAGGTAAGTAACTTGTTCATCTGAAAGAAACACGTTAGTTAGATTCCTCACCTTAGAATAGATACCCCAGCAATACCAACCCCGGTGGTGGGTCTGCGAACCAAGATCACACCAGAAAGTCCTGGAGAACAGAACGGCCAAAGTGGCCATCTCTCCAGACTTGGCTGTCCAGGCAAAAGTGCTTGGCAAAAGTGTGCAATGAAGCCCACGTTGCCGCCTGACAGATGTCCTGCAAGGGGACTCCCCATCCCAGGGCAGTTGTCGCCGCTGTGGCCCGAGTGGAATGGGCTCTCAGCCCAACAGGAGGGACCTTTTTCACCAAGGAATAGCAGATCTTAATACACAACACGACCCATCGCGAGATGGTCCACTTGTGCACAGCTTTACCCTTCTTAGCACCTACATATCCAACAAAAAGTTGGTCGTCCACCCGGAACTGTTTTGTGCGGTCCAAATAAAAGGACAGCGCACGTTTTGGGTCCAGACGGTGGAGCCTCACTTCATCTTTTGAAGGATGCGGAGGCGGAAAGAAGGTGGGCAGTGTGACAGATTGCCCGATGTGAAAGGGAGTGCGACTTTAGGAAGGAAAGAAGGACGTGTCCGGAGGACAACCTTATCCGGATGAACCGAAAGGAAGGGAGGCTTAGCTGACAGAGCCTTGAGCTCACTCACCCGCCTAGCGGAGGGGATAGCCACCAGGAAGGCAGTTTTCAGAGTCAGTAGACGAAGTGGACAGTTGTGAAGGGGCTCAAAGGGAGCGCACATCATCAAAGTGAGAACAAGGTTCAAGTCCCACTGAGGCATTACGAATGGAACAGGAGGGAACATATTAGTAATGCCCTTCAGTAAACGGGAGACAACAGGGGACTTGAAAAGAGAAGGCTGATCAGGAAGCCTTAAGAAAGCAGAGATTGCAGCAAGATAACCCTTCAAGGTGCCCAGACCAGAGCCCTGCTGGGCCAAAGAAAGAAAAAAGAGTAGAACCTCAGAAAGAGGGGGATCCACAGCCTTTGCTGTGCACCATGCCACAAATTTGTTCCACCGGCAGGCGTATACCGTCTTTGTGGAGGGACGCCTGGCTGCCAGAATGACATCACAGGCTTCAGGAGGCAAGTCAAATGGCATCAACTGTCGCCGCTCAATCTCCACGCATGGAGGTGGAGGCTGGACAGGTTCGGGTGTAGGACCGTCCCCTGCTGGTGCGACAGAAGGTCCTCCTGAAGAGGCAGACGTATCGGGGGATCGATGGACATACTGAGTAGCTCGGGATACCAGTACCTTCGTGCCCAATCCGGAGCCACAAAGATGACTTGGGCCCGGTCGTGCCTGATCTTATTCAGCACTCTGGGCAGAAGTGGTATAGACGGAAAGGCGTACAACAGACCGCAACTCCACTCGCGACGAAAAGCGTCTCCAAGCTAGTGCCGCCTTGGAAATTCCAACGCGCAGAACTGCTGACATTGCGCGTTCTCTTCGGTGGCGAATAGATCTAACCAAGGCTCTCCCCACTGCAGAAAGAGACCTTGCGCCACGTCCGAGTTCAGACGCCATTCGTGATCCATCATGAACCGGCGACTGAGTTCGTCTGCTCTGGCGTTCAGAGAGCCTGCCAGATGTTGAACCACCAGGGTGATGCCCTGATGTTCCAGCCATGTCCAGAGGCGCAGAGCCTCCTGACAAAGGGTCCAGGACCCCACCTCGCCCTGTTTGTTGCAATACCACATGGCGGTGGTGTTGTCCGTGAACACTTGCACAACACTTCCCCGGACAGAGGGAAGGAAGGCTTTTAGTGCAAGTCGGATCGCCCTCAGCTTCAAGAGGTTGATATGGAGCCGAGTCTCCGCCGGAGACCAGAGTCCTCTGATCTCCGCCTCTCCCATGTGGCCCCCCCCCCATCCCAGGAGGGACGCATCCGTCACTACGACATGCTCCGGTTGGGGTAGGGAGAGGGATCTGCCGCTGACCCAATCGCGATTCGTGAGCCACCACTGCAGCTGGTTCGCAGTGCCCTCCGAGATCAAGACGTGGTCGGACAGGTTGCCTCAATGCTGGGCCCACTGAAATTTCAGGTCCCACTGCAGAGCCCGCATCCGCCACCTGGCGTGAGGTACCAACAGGATGCAGGAGGCCATCAGCCCCAGAAGCCGCAGCACCAACCTGACCGAAACCCAGGACAGAGGCCGGAAGATGGAAATCAGGGCCTGAATGTCCCGGATCCGGTGTTCCGGCGGATAGACCCGGAACTGCGCCGAATCGAGAGCCGCCCCAATGAAAAGGAGCTTTTGGGAGGGACTCAGGTGCGACTTTGGCACATTGATGGAGAACCCCAGCGAGTGCAGGAGGTCTGCCGTAGTCTGGAGGTGGGAGACGACTTGCTGGGGCGAGCCCGCCTTCAACAGCCAGTCGTCGAGATAGGGGAAGACTGGGACCCCTGATCTGCGCAGATGAGCTGCGACCACCGCCATCACTTTCGTGAACACCCGAGGGGCACTGGTGAGGCCGAAGGGGAGCACGGTGAACTGAAAGTGCTCCTGACCCACCGTGAACCACAGGTAACGCCGGTGGGCCGGCAGGACGGGGATGTGGAAATAAGCGTCCTGCAAGTCCAACGCTACCATCCGGTCTCCAGGGTCTAGGGCAGCCAGAACCAGAGCTAAGGTGAGCATCTTGAAACGGTCCTTCCGGAGGATGGCGTTGACGCTCCTGAGATCCAAGATCGGGCGTAGGCCCCCTTTGCCCTTCTTGGGAACCAGAAAGTAGTGGGAATAGCAACCACGACCTACTTCCGGCCCAGGAACGCGCTCAACGGCCTCTTTGGCCAAGAGGGCCGAAACTTCCTCTCGTAGAAGATGCAAATGATCACCCGACATACGGTGGTTCAGCGGTGGCATGGCTGGAGGGGTCGTCTCGAAGGGGAGGGAGTAGCCCCTTCGGACGATTTGCAGCACCCACCTGTCCGACGTGATGGAGCGCCAGTGGAGCATGTGATGGCGAACTCTGCCGCCCACTGGCGTGGAATGGGCCTGAAAGCTCGGACTAGGAGGGCTTTGAGGCGGATGCTGCCGGGGTGGATGTGGACTGACCGGCACGTTGACCTCCAGTACCGCCTCGGCGGAATCCACGTCTGCGACCGCGTGCAGGTTGGATCTGCGGCCGGTGGCTGGGCAGACGTGAGGAGGTGCCCCTTCCTTGGCCACAAAAAGGGACGAAAGGCGGAAGTTTGCGGCTGCGGGCCGGAAGACCCAAGGACTAGGCCGTGGCCCGGGAGTCCTTGAACCGAGCCAGCGCACTGTCCGCCTTCTCACCAAAAAGGCGAGTGCCATCAAAGGGCATGTCCATGTCGTGCTGCATCTCGCCCGTTAGCAAGTGCCTGGGAGAGACGTGTCCGGGCCTCCTCCGGACACAGGGGCAGCACGTCCTCCACCGCATCCCACAGAGAGTGGAAATAACGGTCCAAGATGCAAGCGGTGTTCAAAGACCGCAGCCCCAGGCTCAGGGACGAGAACAGTTTCTTCCCGAACTGTTCCAACCTCTTGGATTCCCTGTCCGGAGGAGCGGACGGGAAGGAGGATTGGGAAGTAGAGGCCTGGATAACCAGACTCTCAGGGGTGGGGTGTTGGGACAGGAAACTGGGGTCGCCCGGAGCAGGGCGGTGGCGCCGGGCTACGTTCCGATCCACAGGAGGTACTGTGGAGGGCTTGGACCAAGTGCCCTGGAGAACGTCGATGAGGGCCTCATTGAACTGCAGCAGAGGCTCTGTGGAGCTTGCTGTCGGTTGAAGCACCTCAGTGAGGACGTTAGTCCTCACGGCCACAGCAGGCAAGTCTAGCCCAAGGGCTTCGGCCGCCTTGCGCAGCACCACTGAAAAAGCTGCACCTTCCTCCGACGCCACAGTCGGAGGAGAGATAAAACCAACGTCCGGGGAGGTGTCCAGACCACTGGCATCCCCCAGTTCGTCTGCCCAGTCCTGAGAAAGATAGGCCTGTCTGGCCAGAGGATCCTCAGATCCCTCCCAGTCAACCCCGTCATCCGAGTCCTGATACACAGGAGGAAGGGACGGAGCCGGACGGTAGAGGACTTGCTCATCCAGCGGCGCCGGCATCGGCGTCGGTCGATGCCGAGCCGGCGTCGGGTCCGGAATGGGGGTAAACAGGGGAATGGCGTCGTCCGGGGACGACGCTGGTGGTGGAACCGGGGTCGGGGGAGGAGGCGTGACGAGGTCGACCGGCACCGACAGAGATCCAGGCCTGGATCCCTCGGGGACCCGCGATGTCGGGGCCGGGCGTCGACGGCAGAGCCAGGCCTCTCATGGCCGAGAGGAAGGCACTGATCTCCGCCGGCGTCGCGCCAGTCCCAGGGACCGGAGGGTATGGGGACGGACGCGGCACCTGCGGCTCCGGCGGAGCCGCGTGGGTGGAACCACCTTGACCCTCGGCTGAGTCGCGCGACTGGCGAGGGGAGTCCGAAGAGCAATGTCGCTTCTTGGAGTGCTTTGACTTACCCGAAGAGCGATGTCGATGACTGCGGCTCCGCGACTGGTCCTTGGACCTCCTCCTGGACTGGGATCTCGAGCGGCGCGGAGCCGAGTGGCGTAGCTCGAGAAGCTTGCGGGACCGCTCCAGCCTAACCTTCGATGTCAAGGCCTGACAGTCGGGGCACGAGTCCGCGTCGTGGTCGGACCCCAGGAAGAAGAGGCACGGTCGATGGTGATCTGTCACCGACATCAGTCGATGACAGGCGTCACAGGCTTTAAAACCAGGCATCCTACCGGCACCTACAGTCGACCAAAAAAGTCAAAAAAGTTAGTCAAAAAATGACTAGGGGTAAGCTCTTCCCGGATCGGCGCTTACTGGCGCGGAAAAAAGAAGAACTGACGTCAGCGCGCGAGGGCGGCGTCTAGGTACTCCGACGTCATTCCGGCACACGACGCCGACGACGGGCAAGGGGTATTGCTACAAAAATCTTTCCGGATCCAGCCTGACGCCTGGGGAAATTCTAAGGTGAGGAATCTAACTAACGTGTTTCTTTCAGATCACATGTTTCCGTGCAGACG
Source organism: Triturus cristatus (assembly GCF_964204655.1). NCBI lineage: Eukaryota > Metazoa > Chordata > Amphibia > Caudata > Salamandridae > Triturus > Triturus cristatus. The sequence goes on from NC_140593.1 coordinate 632,893,048, forward strand.
TTTTAAAGTTAGCATTTACCGCGAGGTTATATTGCACTTAAGTATATATTTTATCACAAACAACCCCGGAAAATAGGTTCCGAAGGCTGCAGAGGGGCTCTGCTAATGCATCGGCACCCTCTCAGATAAAACCCAGTGTGAGAAGTTGGCCTGATATATGATGTCACTAATTCTAGTGTGTGAGAAGTTGGCCTGATGTATGATGTCACTAGTTCTAGTGTACACCTTATATCAGTCCAAACAACCCTTATGGTGATTGGTTGTAAAGTCAACCTTATAGACCAGCTATCCTAGTGGTAGCATGGACAAGAGCAGTCTTAGGCTAAACTCTGAATGGCATGTGAAGCCAGCTGTGATACCATATATAATCCCTTGAATACCAAATGAAAGGACACCACAACAGATATATACATAAAATAAAGTGTATTTATTCTAGTCAAACCCTCAGCACTCTTTATAAGATTAGAGGTAAGTACAACACAGTCTTATTTAAGCATACATTAAGTCACACAGGTAAGTAATACAGTTAGGCCCTAGGGGCCACACTAACCATATACTAAAGAAGTGGTATAAGGACCACTATCACGGAAATAGGATAGGCCTAGGCCTAGGGAACCGCTGGGGCTACACTACACTACCAACAGTTAGGAAGTGGGAGGCCCACAGGATTCAGGTGCAGAGTGGAAACACTCACGCGTAATGCGTATAGTCGATAGAAATAATACAGTTCTGAAATAAGCAGTTTTAGGACACTTCTGAAGCAACTAGGAAGTCGAGACTCGGAAACTAGACCCTAGGATAGTCACTACCCTTGTGAGCACCGAAGTACCCAAGTTACCTAGCCCACAGGCTGCGGGTGCATAGGTGTGAACTTGCGTCGGGTTTCGTCGTGGACTTCTATGGATGCCTGAAGGAAAGTTGCTGACAGGCAGTCAGTGCAGAGTGTCCGGTGGATCCCAAGGCCGGGATCAAGAAGGAAGGGTACCTGCAAGCAGAAGGGACACGTGGAACCAGGAAGGAACCAGGCGATGTCGTGAAGATTGCAGGTGAAGGGTGAAGCTTGTCGCTGCAGCCACGGGTACCAGGAGACGTCGAGGACGACCAGGACCAGGAGGTGAGCTGTCCCACGAAGGCTCTTGCTGTCGGCGGCGTCGAAGTCGAACTAGGACTCACCAAGCCTTGGCAAGCGGAACCCACGAAGAACGGAGGACTTGCTTCTGGTGCAGACCAGGAAGGTCTGGGGTGCTTCTCTTTTGCAAAGAAGTGGGAGCCAGTCTGGAGGAGCCAAACCAGCAGTGAAGATTTCAAGGTGTGTCGTCACAAAGGCTGCTAGCCAACGGGCAAGCAACCGGACAGACGCGGCAAGCAGGAAAATGCAGAAGGGCCCCACGCAGGACTCGTGGAGTGTGGGGGGCTGATCTTCGGTGCAGATGGTGCTTGGGGTTGGGGCTTCTCAATCCCCGGTGCACAACTTCGAGGGTACCTCAGGAGCTGCGCTGGAAGATACTCGCCACTTTTCCCAGGTAGCCGGTCCCACGTCTCTCGTCACCTCCACGGATCTCAGTTCGGCTGTGGATGTGGATCAGGGTCGGAGAAGTCTGGAAGTAAAGGCTCTGGTCGGGCTCTGCAGTCGGTCCCTCGTAGAACTTCAGCAAAGCAAAGGGTAGTCTCTTGATGGTGCCTGTTTGCACAGGGTAGCCACTCCTTGGCCACAAGGGAGATTCTTCAGTCTTCTTCTTTCGTCGAATGTCGAAGGTCCAGAGTTTCTGTTCAAGTTGCAGGTTCAGGATAATCTAATCTCCTGGGGCCCAGCTACCACTCATATACTAATCTGGGGGGCTGGGTTGCCTGCTAGGTCACGCCTTATGGGTGGGACCTGGGAGGGGGGTGGTTACACCCCCTTCCCTTTGTCCAGTTTCGCGCCAGGACTGGGGCTGGTGTGCCCCAGCACCGGTTTGAACTGGACTATGCATGGGACACCTTGTGTGCCCCAGGCAGTGTCTCGTTTCATTCATCCCTCCCTGCCCCAATACACTAAGGCCTGTCTGGGGTGGTGCTCGCACCTCCCAAGGCAGGAAACCTATTGTCCAAGCCTCCCTTGCCGGGATCTCTCCCAGCAGCAGGAGGTCAGACTCGTGTCGTGGCAGCAGCATCCATTTTGTGATGCTGGGGCTCTGGTTAACTTTAACCAGGTAAGTAGGTTTCGACATGTCTTCTCCCTCTAGAAGGGAGGGATAATATCCTCATCCCCTGAAATGGGATGGGGGTATTATTCCAAAGTGTTGGACATCTTACACAACATGTTTTGATAAAGCCAAACCATAGTTACCATAACCGTTTAAGTTTATAAGGCACTTTAAGAGTATATGGTAGGCTATATCATAGAACAGCTATAAGGACATGGTTCCGAAAGCTGCAGACAGGCTCAGCTCATGCTAGAGCACCATCTCACATGTTACCAAGCACTCTGCCTCCAGAATTGTTAAGGCCTGCCATAGGAGTGGCTGATAGGTACACATGTGTCTATATATAAGATAGGTATAGGAATACTACACCTAAGCAAGGAGTGATTACACGACCTTGCCCCAGCTGAGTGATCAGCCAGTTGTGTCATAATGGAAGGCCAGGCCAGGGGTGGCATATTACATGCTGCAGCTCCTGGTAGGCCTAGGGTACACCTATGCCCTGGGTACCTAGGGTACACTATACAGGGGCCAATAAGGTGATCCTTACCAATTGGGAATGTACCTAGGGTACATGGAGTCCATTTTGAAGAGAGAGCAGACAGCCTGAGACCCTGAATGGCAGGATCTCAGGCCAACTAAGTCGAAAAACCAGCTAGACACTAGGCAAAAAGTTGGGGGTAACCATAGTCGGATATCCACCTTCCTACACAAGCTGCCCACGGATGTTCCACGACGCGCCCAGACAATGTCCCCTAATAGTGGACTCGTGTGCGTCCCACTCCGTCAACTCGCTGCTCGTCGTCCCCTCATTCAGTTCAAAGAACTGCTCGATCGCCGTGCCTAGGGAAACGCGAAATTCAGCATCCTCCAAGGCTGTCGACTGGAGTCGCCACGTAGGGATCGGGGGCCAACCGGGATCCCATCGAAGACGCAGTCTAAGAGGGTTATGATCAGAGTGGGTCCGGCCCAGATATTCTGCCTGGTCTAACAGGGAAATCAGAGAGTGGGAGCCCACCACCCTGTCAAGACGGACGTGAAGGTCATGCCCCACCGAATAGTACGAGTAGATGCGGTCGCCGGGATGCAGGCTGCGCCACATATCAACCAGTGCCCAGCGCGACAGCCAGTCGGTAAGGCTCCTCGCATTCGAGACTGCCTGCGTGTTTCGGAGGGGCGGGAAGGACCTATCTAGGCATGTATCAAGGACTGAGTGAAAGTCCCCGCCCAGTAGCCAGGGAAGGCCCGCATATGGTGCCAGTACCGCAGACAGATGATCCAAAAACGACGGCTGCTCGACGTTTGGGGCGTACAAAGAGCCTAGTAGTATGTGCTGGCCATTAAGCCTCTCATGGGCCAAGGTGTATCGCCCTGCGGGATAAACTACTACATCTGTGCATGTAAACGGTGTGCCCGCACTCACCCAAATCAGTGTGCTGCGGTCCCAAAGAGCTGGCCCCTCCAACGAGTGCGCAGCCGATCGAGCTCAGGCTGTGTCATATGGGTCTCTTGAAGGAGGGCTATGGCTGCCTTATGCCGCTGCAGATAGGCAAAAACAGAATAACGACGCGCTGGCGTGTGCATACCCCGTATGTTCCATGTAATTACGTCAGTATCAGCCATCTAGAGCAAGTAAGGACTATGTGCTTCGGGCCGGGGTCGGATCGGTCAAGGGGGAAGACCCAGGTTCTGAGTGTCATGCCGGTATGTTGCAACGAAAAGTTTGGTGTGCTGCTGGGTGCACATAATGAAAATCAAGAACTGTGTAACTACCAGGGCAAACCCCCAAATGGGCATTCGTCCAAACTACAAGCCAAACGCTTATGGAATAAAATTAAGCCAGGTGATGACTAACGGGTACGCGGTGCGGCTGTAACTAACGCAAATTGATGTTTCACTGCGTTACCCCTACATTCGCCATATGTGCCTTCTATGATGCGGATAGTGCTGAGCATGTGCGAGTGGTCGAACTGTGCCTCCCTACACCGCCCGCCACTGACCTCGCGTGATGCGTGAGCCCCTCCTGAGCAGCGCTTCCCACCACCCCATTCACCTAAGGCATCCCAACGGGCTTGTGTGTACCAACATGCGACATTACACCACTTCAAACAGAGGAATAAGAAGACCAACAGACACCACGGCACACAATCCAGCTCATGTCACCCCAAGCGCCAGCATGCGCTGCCACCCCAACGCACCGAGATCACACAATGTGGTCGGCAGTCTGGGGTGTCACCACTGGCAGTACCTGATCGTCTGAGAGCATGGTGGACGGAGAATACGATTTACTAGTCTCAGGTTCGCTATGCTCGCGAACTGCCACGTCCCCCTGGCTGCTCGCGGACCACAGGGTTGCCACCGCCTTCAGGGCTCCCTGACGCTCCAGTCGCATCTTCTCCGGACTGGGTTCCACAGTGGGGCCCAACCCCACATCCCTGCGGGTCTCCCTCCGCCACCGCGGCCTCCTCTCCTGTTGTCCGCCAGCTCCAGGGTCCGGGGGCCTCTGGCCTCTGTGTAGCCCCGTTTCCTCCAGCCAGTCCTAAACATCTGACGGGGCGTCGAAGAATCGGGTCCCCTCCTTCGTGACCACCCTGAGGCGCGACGGGAACAGCAGTGAATATGGGATCTTCAGCTCGTGCAGCTGGCGCTTCACTGCCAGATAGTTGCTCCTCCGCTTCTGGACTGTCGCCGTGTAGTCCGGAAAAAACATCACTTGACCACTGCCCACCGTGATGGCGTCCAGCTTCCTGGCCTCACGAAGCACCACGTCCCTATCCCGATAGTTAAGAAGTCTGAAAAGGAAGGGTTGCGGCCGAGCCCCGGGCCTAGGCCTACGCGCCGGGACCCTGTGCTCCCACTCCACTACGAACTGTGGAGAGAGCACCCCCGGAGGAAGAATGTCCCGCAGCCATCCCTCGACAAACTGTTCTGGGTTCCGCCCCTCCTCGCCTTCTGGGAGGCCCACCACTCGAACATTGTGGCGCCGAGAGCGGCCTGCCGCGTCCTCGGCCCGATCCTCCAGGGTATGGACACGGTCCATCAGGTCCTGTAAGGCTATAGTGTGGTTGCGCACCACAGGCTGTACGTCCTGGAGCGTTTGGCGTTGTTGAGTAACGGAGTCCACTAACTTGCGGTGGTCCGCGTGGAGCAGAGTGAAATCCACAGTAACTTTATCGATTCGAGACTCCAGGGAGGCCCTAGTCTGCTCCAAGGTGGTGCCCAACCGTTCCACTGCCGCCAGTACAGTGTCCATTTTGGCCTCAAGTGCGGTCGCCGCATGCTCCACGCCTCCGCCAGGACGTCCCGGCGCAGAACCGGGACCCTCCGCCTGCGACCGACCCTCATTCGGTTTGTTCCGCAGCCGGTCCATAGCCAACTGTTGTGCTGACGGCATTCGCTGACCACCCCGGCACCTGTCAGGCAATCTCAACTCCCGGCCCCGTCTCGCCGGGGTATAAGAGAATCAACACCACCTTCCCTCCACCGGTGCGGGGGAGAGGGAGGGAGGAGGCCACAGAATCCTATCGATAGCGGCCGCGGCCACCGTCTACGAAATGTCTTCTGTCCGATACATCCAGGCGCCAGAGGCCACCAAGACCACCCCGTATTGTTCTCACAATATGTCAGTGCCTCCCGCCAGGCGTCTCCTCCGTCCAGACACTTGTGCCTCGCATCAACCAGGTCCAACAATGACCCACCTCCGCTACCGGCATTCACCGCTCCTGAGCCACTAGCAAGTGGGGTCACCCCTCTGCCACCACCAGCTTGGCAGCGACCACAGCGCAGACCAAGCGGCTCCACAGTCTCGGCTATGCCCGGGCCCACTACTCCGTCACCACCAGCTGGGATGCCCCCTGTGCATGGAGCTCCCACCGACCCGTCGCTGCCAGCTCCCACCGTCCAACACTCAGTTCTCTCACCTCCTCCGGTTCATGCCAAGTATACGGAGACGGGAACCCCACCACACCTAGTCGGAACCCCAGGGGCACCCGCCAGCTCCAGGTGCTCTCCCCACTGCGGGGCAAAGACAGCTCCCCTCTCCTCTGCAGCTTCCCGCCTCAATGTCTATGTCCGTTTATCGGGCCATCGGTCACAAAGCACACAGTTCCTGGGTCACAAGTTTGCGATAGTCTGCGTTGGGGCGGCCCGTCACACTTCAGCGGTCCGTAGCGATCTCCGCCGGGCCCACCACTTTGCTGCAGCGCACGAGGAGGCCCGCCTCACTTCCCAGGCCTCCCCGCTGCATCCTTCAATCCCGCTATTGTGTCGGGGGCCGGCCCCACACGACTCACCCAGGCAGCTCCAATGGGCAGTCGACCAGGCCTCACTGGGGGCCAATCCGGACCAAAGTATCCTGCCACTCCCCAGAGAGGTCGTCACAAGCTCTCTTCACATTTGAAAAGACACAAGGGGACCCAAAAGGTAATCAAGGACCTTGGGTAATTATGTTTTAAAAGAAACAGTGGTCCTTGGAGAAAGGGAAAATACACTTGGGATAAATATAGTCCAGAATCGAAGCTATATTATATTATGGGATGTCCAGCCGGACAACCCTATTTATTTCTAGAATGTAATAATAACAAATACAATAACATACTAATTGTGGGACACAATCCTGTATCCTTTGGGGAAAAAAAGACAATACATGTAAAACAATTACATACAAGGGGGCATTTCAGGCAAGACGTAATGAGCTTTTTTACAAATCCAATGTTAGAAGCTTTTTAAGTAACAACAGTTGCACTTTTTTAACATACTGGCTTAATGTGCAAGTTGTTAGCTTGGGTCGACGACGTTTCGATCCTGTCTTAAAATACTAGGATCATCATCAGGACAAAAATAATTGGCTGGCCTGAGCATAAGAAATTGCCCACTGGACGCGGAAGCAGGGCCAGGTGGCCGGCTGAATTAAGCTGGGCTCAACCAGGGGCAAGGTCAAGTGTAGCTGACCTGTGTAAGGACAGGCAGGGAGTTCCTGTCCAAGGGTAGGGAAACCAAGGGGTTTGAAGAAGGCTCACTGACAGTGCAGGAGAGCTAAGCCAAGCCAGGGTAATCAATGCCGTAATGGGTTAATCCTGTTGAGGGGACGGCAGGGAGGCGAGGCAATCGGGCTGCTACGGGCCGGGAGTTCCGGTCCGAGGGTTGGGGAATCCGCCGAATTGTTAAGGCTGACAATTCGGCTGATTCCCCAACCCTTGGGCTTGTTTGTAATCAGATCGGACGATCTTAATATCGTGGAAAGAACCCTCTTTGAGGGCAGCTAAAAAATTGCTTTTTGACACTCTACAGGTCTTGTTGTACCATGTGGCATCTGGTGGCCCGGAGGAATTCTTTTGATTAAGGGCTTTGTAAAAAACTGCATTTTTAGCTCTGAAAACCATTTATACGCTATCGGCCCTGCTTGCCATGCCACAGAGAGGTAGAATAAGGGGAAAGTGGTCACTTTCTATCCAAGGGCTAACTTCCATATCATATCATCGATTTTTCCCCAAAATTGGAGGGACACAAAGATGTAATCAATACGACTCGTGTACATATTTCTGGTGAATGTCGGGTGTCACTTTAGGTGAGATTTAGTTCTGCCATTGCAAGTTTAGTTGGGTACATATACTAAAATCAGTCGGTTTCAATGTTACTTTAGGAATTATTTTTATGCATGGGCCCAACATTTTGGGAATAGCCCAATGTTGATCTTCTTCGATAGCCAATTCCCTTTGTAGCATGTTAGGTTCGAAACAGACGTTAAAGTCCCTACCAATGATTAGAGCCATCTCTTTTTTAGGGTCAATCTCAATAATGTCATTCAGTTTTTAAATTACAGGGGTGTCAGCTGACCTGGGAACACTCCTAGAATAAATATTGAACAGGTGAAGTTTATCTTTTCTGTTGGGTACAATAATCTTAAGACCAAGGATATACAGAGAAGCAGTAGATAACTGTCTAACCTTACACCCCAAGGAAACCCTAACCAATGTAGGGAGTCTGCCTGATGGTCTACCTGGTTTTGACTTGCAGGCTGGAACAGGATAAGTCGTGTAACCCTATCTGTGAGAGGGAGTAATTTCCCAAGTTTCCTAGAGCATGAAAATGTCTGCCTTATCTTTGAAAGTCCCCCATCCCCCCCTGAACTAACTTGCTCCCCAAGCAAGCAATGTTCCAAGAAAACAAAGTGGAGGTGTTTAATAAATTAGAAGAAAGTGAGATTTGAGCATCTTGGTGGTTTAAAAGTGTGTCACAGAATAGTACCATTTTTGATACACCGCTTGGGGATATGAGAGCTTGCTGAGTGTCAAGACCAAGAGTGTTACAAGGATCCTCCAGCGGCACGTCTAAGGTATGATGAGAGGGGAAGGGCGCATAAAAAGTGGGCTACTACTAATGCTTCTTGATAAGAGTCTCTGAGCTAACTCGTGAGTCCACGCAAATAAGACGTGAAGGAGATTGGGTATGCTCAGCCCCCCGCAGTGGAAAGACCTTACTTTAAAATTAGATCTGAGAAGCTGTAAGGATATTAGCTCGCAGTTGCATAGAGAACAGCTCATTGACAATAGAACGATGAGTGTACTGCAGCTTGATGCAATCCAAAAGAGGGAATTGGAGAGGCCCTTGTTATGCCTGCACGGATAAAACTAGTACAGTACCTGATGTTACGCATCCAATGGATCACTTTATTAATTAGAGAAGCCTCATCTTTGACTTGCGAGCGACGTTTTGGGACCCCCATCATAAATATAGTCCTGGAGGTCGAATAGGGATTTTGGTTGGGGTTCAGCAGGTGGCGCATCGGGATAAATGGCTCAGCTGTGAGGTTAATTGTTGGGGCAGCAAATAGGGAACCAGAGGGTAAGAAGTGAAAGTAAACTATCTTGGATAAAACCCCCTTGGCCTAGGGTCAGTCAAGCAACGTAGTAGAAACTAGCTCACCTCAAAGATAATTATCAGGCACCGGCCTCCTCCAGGTGGTGCGGGTCTGATTGTCCCTTGAGGAGATACAGTGACATACAAGTGATGTGCTCACTGGGGGGTTATGGGCACCAGTCCCCAGCGACTGATCTTCGCAGCAGCTTAACCCCTCGAGGACTTGCATGCAAATGCTCATAGAATTCAGAAATGGAGCCCCTTTAGCGGCTGATGGCAGGCTCTCCTCAATAGCAAGTACAAGGCCAATGAAATGCTCAGAGCTGCCAGAGAAACTCACCCCAGTCAGACAGATGGATCTAGAAGTTTAAGGGGCAGTAAGGAGAACCACCAAGGTTTGGCAAAACAGCAACTTAACAGCACTGACTGCACTCACCTCCTCTCCTGGTCCAGGAGCTGCTGCCTGCACCCACACTGAGCTGCGAGGGATGATGGATGATGACGGTGGTTGCGATTAATATTTGCAGCACTTTGCCAGCCGCCAACCACCCTACCATACACCTGTGCCTGCCCGTCTCCATGAGCGAACCAGGCACAGTGGCTGTGATGGCCCCGTGTCAGCAGTATCAGCTACACCACTACAAAGCCAACCTCAAACAGGACAAGCCACGAGCTGGCGGTACATGGCAAGGTAAGGACGGGTAACGGCAGGTGATGTATAATAAAAGGTTTAACTGCCTCGAGGGCGTAGAAAGCAAGCTTCACCAGCTGTGTCCTGGCATGCTCCACCAGTAGCCGCAGCTTTCCATCTTTCCACGCGGCTTCCTCCAGCACTCGTCTCATCACTCCGGTGAATGTTGCAATGAGTGCAGGCTGGCACAAGCACAACGTCAGGAGTGGGCCTCCAGGAAATCTGAAAAATTCACCAACATCGTTCTAGGATACTTAACTCGAGTAGACATTTGTGCAGGAACCCTGTGGGCTCATGTAATTGTTAAATTCTGTGTATATTCTGGAGCCAGCGCTACCCTCTTTATGCTCTGAGACGCCACCCCCCCCCCCCCCCCCTCAAGGTGCAGAAATGTGAACATCTAGCATGATTAAGCCTTATTACTTCCCTCTCTAGTTTGTCATTTAATTCAGCAGCAGAATATAGCTTGTCTTCACACTTTGACACCAGCTGTTCCATTCTCTCAACTTTAGCAAACAGCTGAGTCAACTGTCCACTTAGATTATCCAAGCTTTCTTTCATCTCAGACACCATCTTCCTCTGTGTTGATTTAATAACTTTAACCTCTCTCAACACTTCCTATAACATAGCAAATGTGTGATTCAAAGATTGAGATACTGTATCCAAGTTTGGAATTTTTTTGTTCAAGCCTCATGGCAGTTGACCAGTGTTTTGCCGCTCATTCACTATGAACTTGTTTTCTCGAGGTAAGGATTCTTGACCCTTTGGGTTTAGAAGCAAGCTCTATCGCAAAGTCTATGTTCGAACTGCTACTATTCCCTACTTCTGAAGCAGTTTTATTACACTGGAATAGTGGAAACACCGCACACATCAATCTGCCTTCCCCTGTATACAAAGAGAGCACTTCTAATTGGGCTCCTTTCGTTTTACCAGTTGAAGCCACATCAGCCGACAAAGACTGCTTCTCTTCTGCACAAATGGAGCCTTCTGCTGCTGCTGTATTCACCTCTGCGCTTAGCGGAATAGTCCGAGAGCCCTCATGGGTCTCACTCAAAGGAGGTGTGATAGAGTTGTTAGGGTCTTTGTTTGACCATAGCATCTAACAGCATGGTGAAGGTTGAAAATGTGAGGGTTCCAATGGTCTCTAGAATGATATTGAGAGTACTGACTAGGTCCATTAGTGGTGGCTTCCCCTTGCTAGACAAGGACTATTTTGCTGATTTTAAAGGCTTTGTTAATTTAACAGGCACAGCCAATAAAAAGTTCCCTCGTCGCAGGGCTCGTGAAATCAATCGTTTCATAGGTTTTCCCGTCAGAGTCCGGGCTTTACGTGTGGTGTGGCTCAGATCTTAACCATGGCCAGAAAGAGAAAAGTTCTATTGATGTTATGCTAAGCCATTTATTTGCAGCTTCTTAGTTTCACAAAAAGCCTGCTAAACGTAACCTTGAAATTGGTTGCCTTTGCTGGTGTTGCAAACTCTAAATCATCCCTCAGCTCTTGCCCTCGAGGTCTTTACCAAGATGAGCCCTTGATGGTATTATTCAAATCTACAAAAAAGCAAGCAGGATCACCTTCGCTGCCATCGAAACAGCAGCCGCGTCCTTTTACATACTTTTAACAGCCAATCAACTTTCTGGAATTATTTGTTGACTCTTGGTTACTGAGCACATTTCATGGAACAGAAAAGGAGCTTGTGTTACTGAAACCGGTGTATGATTTTTCATGGTCTCTGGCTTTTGAGATTGGGCAACTCCAAAAAGTAAACGGGGCATGAAATGCAGTTACTAGCATAGTAGAATCAGGCGGACACTTAAACAAAAAACAATATACTAACAATGGTTTCCATCCCTCATCTCTAAACTGCAGGCCACTCCTTTAACTGCTGATAACTGCTACTCCATTCTGACAGACATCTTCGGGACAGTCATAATTGCCTGTTTTCTTGCAATCATCCTATGTAGTCACTCCAATTGTTCTCAATTGGCCATTAAATTAGTGAATCAATGCTGTTCGGTTTCCAATATTTGTGTAAACTCTGTAATGTGCTTGGAATTATGTCAGACCCTTATGACAACCTTCCTAGCACCTTAAAGCTCGATGCACCCCCAATTAAACATAAATTATATAAATCTCATGAACAAATAGTAAAATTTATTTTGTTCAAGGACTCCGGTTTTATAGCTCTGCTGAATTTGTTACTGCATCCAATTTACATCAAAGGGCTATACAAACAGGGACCACCTCTATCCTGATCTACAATACTTCTGTAAACTCTCCGCTGTTCAAAATCACTGCCTTAGTTTAACAAATTTGCTAAACTTAAAATGTGCCTTACATAGGAAGGCCAAGTCACTCGTAAGCTGGAACCTGCACTTGCTGCTAGAATGCTCAAAGGAAGTACTTGAAAGAAGAGGTGTACGAAAATGAGGGACAAGTAAGAGTAAAAACAAGGAACTTCAAGCAAGGATGCATTCGCAGAATAGGATTTTTTTTCTTCTTTTTTTTAAAAAGAATTACCAGGAAGCAGAAAATCTGAGCTCCATTGTCATACTTCGCTAGACATTAGCCCACTGGGGCAAAGCCTGCTGGGAAGCACGCATGCAAAGTATTTATCTAAATTCCAAACAGAGTTCAGAGAAGTGCAGATTCGGAAGGGCTTTTTGAAGGTAACTGGGAGCTATGCTGCCAATGAATTTATATGCCTCCTGGTTTATTATCTGTCAATAAAACCTTGTCAAGTTTATCTCAAAATTGAATCTTTAGTCTTAATCTCACTGGGAGCCTCTAACCAGCCTACAAAAACAAACCACTAATTGCTCACCAGTTATCCACCTTTCTCCTTGAAATAAACACACACTCCACAAACAGGCCAACTTGGATGACCACATTCACATCCAATACACCTCAAAGTACCTCCCCAGCCCATATCCCAAATCTATATGCATTCTTTACACTGAAAGATCTACCGATGATGTCCACTGCGCCAACACTGTCAATCTCATTATTATGCAGAACTTGACATCACATTCATTATTGAAAATTGGCTCAATGTACTCTCACATTCCATCTTGGAAACAGTGGCCCATTAAGATAGGCAAATTAAACAAGGAGATGGCAATGCCAAAATCTAGAAGGACTCATTAGTTTGTATTGCAGTTCCCACTAGTAGTTCAATCTCATTCGAATACCTTACATAACTGTCCAATATCATCCCCTATGATCCACTCAAACCGAAATCAAACTATTTATCTGATTTCCAAATAGAGATCAATAAATCTAATGCCCTTATCAAACATTTTTTTTCCCCGGAGGGCTTCAATAGTGACTGGCAATGCTAAATACAAACTATGCCTCAGAGAGCCTTCTACATGTACCCAATCTCCATCAGCCACCTCAATGCTGATTCATGCAAAATCGAATATTCTTAAACATTACTACAGGTTCTAGGCTATTCAAATTTTGATATCCAATTAAACTGGATAGGTCTCATCTCCTTCAACATACCGACTCACCATCACTTGCTTAAACACAAATCATGAAAAACTGGGTATGCCATATGAAAAACACTGACAAATACTGTTTTTTAGACTTCATCCATCAACTGTATCCATCTGCCGAAAATATTTACATTGAAAGAATATAACATTATCCATTCAGTAGACAATGCCATTGCTCAACTCACTTCATTTAAGACAACATCACTGGGAGGAAATATTAGCTAGTGGCTACACTGGTTACTTTGGAACCCGGAGTCTAAACTCAGCTTTGGGACTTAAATTAAAATTGTGTGATTTGGGGCAACTCACTAATCTCCCATTACCTACAAAATGCAAATACATTCAATGTAAAGCAATTGTTTAATTCAAAATAACAGAATGGTGGACGTCATTGAGCAATTACACGTGAGTCACAGTTTCCATAGGAAGAGCATTTTGTGTTTTGCTAATAACTTTGGCAATGTTTGACAAATAAAAAAGTTAATCCACTTCAGCTCCTTCCTGGAGAGTTTCGGAGTGATCAGTAAAGCAGGGGCAGAGAAAAGGGATTGAGAGGTACCAAACCACTCTTCTCTCAATGCATTTTCAGTCTGAAAAATTAGGCCATGATACAGAAAGAATGGCCGAACAAAATTTAATTTTTCAGAAAGCTAGGTATTTATCCTAAAAGTGTGCTTTTTATGAATTGGTATTATTCTGTTCAGCCATTTTAGGGAAATAAAGGTTTAAAATTAATGGATTTATTCTGGCGCTGGAAAAAACATAAGAACGTGCAATCCGATTGTTCGGGCTCCTGCATACACCAGTAGTAATTATAACTCACACCGCTTATGACCCCACACATTAAATCACTGATGACATCTGAAATCTATGGCAGTGCAAGTTAGACTCATGTCAGTTACATAAAACTGGTGATTTTCTCCGTTTTCTTGTTTTACAACAGTAGTGCATTTGCAGGGATTTTCTAAGGGTTTTTTAACCTATCACTAACCTAATCACTACCTCTTTCACGTATAACTCCACTTTAAACTGTGCTTTTTCCAGTACATCCCCATTTAATGTTTTTGAAATTAATATTTTCCACTCATACCCCTCATTAATGAGCTGTGCTAATGCTCTTAAGATAGGTTTTCGCTATATAAGTGCAACACAGATAAGGAGGAAACCAGAGCCATTATTATTTCACAGAATATCTCACTAAAAATGAAAGCAATCTGTACTAAGGAAAAAATTGAGTGCAACTCTACAACACATATACTTCATAAAAGGCGTTTAGCTTTGCTCAAAGTATATGTGAGATAAAACCATTAGAACAGAGTACAAACCAGCCATTATCACTGCCAAAACCAACTTCACCCAGGAGCAAATTGATCTCTCCCAACCCGCTAGGCCACTTTTATACTACATCCATACTACTCCACCTTATCAAACTGCGTCACTCTCATTGGTCTCCAAATGGTATAAATCTGTATCTTGAAGCTCCAAGTTTGTTTTTCAAGGAGAATAAGATTCCATCAACTAGGCAAATCACATTTAACTCGATCCTCACCCTTGGCTAAAGCTTCAGAACCCTCACACGGTTGTCAGGTAATGTCCTATTTCTCAAGCATCAGGAAATTACACCCAAACACAACACTTTGCAGCTATTAGAAGACCTCAGGATAGATGTTTATCCTCTTTACTTTCCATCACAGCATAACTTTGCAGTTTTACACTAGCCTCCACTGTCACATGGTACATCAACAAATTAAATAAATCACATTTCAACACCTGCTTTCACTGGTGCAATGAAACAGAGTAGCACATGTTTTAGGTCTTCTCACTTGAGATTTTAACAATGTCATACTTGCATGTGTCCTTAATCTTTACCTGCTCTACAAAGAAGGTTGATTTCTATATTCAGACTTGTATCATGCACAAGAAAATGAACCTACATTTTCCCAATCCTAAACCACCTACAATGCTCACCCATTGAAGGTTGGAACAAATTACAAATCTGCTACCTCACATAGAGACATACATAAAAACAAACAAACAATCTTATATCGTCCATCATAATTGCCAACTTATTTACCATCTCAGTGGTCTCACAGCTTTCAGAAGCAAGTACTCTTACATCTGATTTCACTTAGAATTACCCAAAAACTAAAGTATACTTTCAAAAGCACCACATCAGCCAATTGGCACATTATTAATCCACACATCAAATAAATAACTCTGGTCGCTTTCAAACTGTTTAGAACTCACATTTTCCACCTGCTCTTGAAGTAAGTAACTAGTGTATGTATCTATAATGAGGAGGTATTAATCACCTTTGTATCACTGTTATTTGCTTTTATATATGTACTGTTAACAAAAATTAATACTATTTTTTGTGTGCAGCAGTTCTCTATTAAACTGCTTGTAAATAATGAAATGTGTGTCTTTATTTGCAGAAAGGTTCCCATAGATAACTCCTAGAAGCTGTGAAAAGCTTTTGTGCCATACAAGAGGAGCTTATGAGATCTCTGAACTTACAGGTTAGAGATGATTTGTGTCTACAAGTACTCAAAGTGATAGATTTTCATTACCAAGGACAAGTCATTCCTTTTGATACATGGTAGAAAGTTACTTGCCATTTGAAAAAGGACAATGCTATGTCAAATTATTACACAACACACCAGTGGCATGGGTAAAGGTGAGTAGAATTGTCTCAGATCCCTTCAAATTAAAAATAGGAACAAGGCAGGGGCCCATACTGTAGCCCTTACTTTTGGCCCTAGCCTTAGAACCACTAGCCCAACAATTTAGAAATGATGACCAAATAGCTTTTAGATTATCTGAAATGAATGAGGACAAAGTGTCCTTATGTGAAGCCAATCTCCTGATCTTTAGTACCTCTGAATTTTCAGGACCAAGGGCCATCAGTACGATTAATGTCTTTGGGTGACGATTGTGCACAAATGGAGTACGCATGAAAAGGTTTAACACTAGATTAACCCCTTAACTGCTGGGCCTTTTTCTTCCCAGTGCTGAGCCCTTTTTAGGCAATTTGGAATTGTTCGTTCTTAGGGCAGCATAACTTTGTTTCCCTATAAGGTATCCATGCCAAATATGCGTCCTTTTTGTCCAACATCCATGGGATCCTAAACAAACGGTTAGCTTTGCTAAAGTCACAATCTTCCAAACTTTCAGAAACATGCAGAGCATAATAACATTTTTTTTTGTTTTTTTTTTTTACACAGTTTTGGCATTTTTCAAAGAGGTAGCCCATTATTTCTGCTTTCAACCTACTTGCAGCTTGTGGTAGGAACTAGTGTGAAACACCTTGGTGATCTAGGAAAAGCTATAGATATCTGAAAAGCATACAGCATTCCAAATGTAGCAAGGGGTCATATGTGTAGATTTCTTAAGGTTTTCCCAAAGAAACAAACTGATGAAATAAAGAAATATTGAAAAATAGTAGATAAAAGCAGCCATTTATGACAATATTTTTATCTGTAACTTTTTGTCATGGTGGCCAATTTACAAAAGCAGTATACCATTATGTTCGCTAGACCCTTCTGGTTACAGGGATTGTAGGTTCTCCAAGAACCTAAGAAACCCAGAGTCAACAACCGAGCTACAATGTATAATGGTTTTTCATTGTGTATAGACCAATTCATATGTTGAAATACGTAGAGTCAAAAATGGGTATCAAGGAACTCTATGTATTTCTAAAATGGGCACAGGAGCAGTGGTTATTTGTACATCTCTGAATTTGTGGGTACTCATACCAGCATATGATTTAAAAGGGTATTTTTTTAAAAAAACTTATTTTTTTATACACTGGCTTACATTTGAAAGGCACAGGTGCAGTTGTAGGAAAGTAAGATCTGCTTCTTACGGTTACCCCCACTTTTTGCTAGATGTTACACTGTTTTTGACTAGTCTGAGTGGGATCCTGCTAATCAGGACCACAGTCTATCTGCTTTCTCCCTAAAATGTTAAGTCATGTACTGAGGTACACTCTAGATTGGACACTGGGGTACCCTTATCAGTCCCTAGTATATGGTGCACATGTACCCAGGGCATAGGTACCCCAGAGACCTCCCATGGGCTGAAGCATGTAATATGCCGCCTATGAGAGGCCATGTAAAATGGAACTACAGGCCTGCCATTGCAGCCTGTGTAAGATGGTGCATGCACCACTTACTTTAGATATGGGTTTACTATATCTATAGGTCACTACACTTAAAACCTATAAGTCACCCCAATGGCAGGCCATGACAATCCTGAAGGCAGGGTGCTGGGTTTTACGTCAGAGGGTGCCCCTGCATGAGCAGAGCACCCCTGCAGCCTTCGGAGACCATTCTCCCGGGTTGTCGGTGACACAGCCAGACATATAGGTACAGGTGCATTATATGACCGCGTAAAATGCTATCTCGAAAACAGCTGCAACAAAGCATGTCGTGTTTGGTATCAAACACCTTGGAATCATACCTATACACCGGTAACTGGTGTGGGAGGATGACATTTCACCCTTCTTAAGTGAGCTTCGTGGGGTCTCTGGTCTTCCGGGTACCAGACTTCTCGATCCAGACAGCACAAAAAGGTTGCTGCAGACCAGAGACACATTTCGGCCCTCTGGCTGCTGAGCCAAGCTTGCGCGGAGGAAGGCAACACAATAGGCATCCTGTCACAGGGAGGTGTGACCAACTCCCAGACAGGATTTAGTGTATTGGAACTGGGTGGGGGAACTTACAAAGTGCCTGAAAGTCTGCACAAGGGGCACATTTGGTTTCCCTGTGCATAGTCCAGTTCAAACCAGTCCTGGGAGCCGTTGGTTCCTGCTCTGGCGCGAAACTGGACTAAGGACATGGGAGTACCCGCCAAATTGTCCTGACCCTCCCCTGGGAGGGTCCCCTGAATCTGTCCAACCCTCTTCTGTGGGTACAAAAGGGCTTACCTGGCTGTAGGACCCTAGATTCGACATGGACAAGATTATGATCTAGGAACCATTGACCTTGGAGCGTCTGGACACACTGGACTTCAACTGGGCCTGACTTCGACTCCCTCTCTGTCCAAAGCATCATCTGTGCCCGTACACCATACAGGCTCCGTGCGGGACCTGTAAAGCATCAAGGACAACTGAAGTATCTCCCTTGGTGTGAAGGAGTCACCCCCCTGCATTTGCAGGCACCGTAACGCAACTGACCAGTTGGCTGATCCTGAGCTCCTGCGGACGTCGAAGGCTCTAGCAACACAGGAGGTGGGTTTCTACGTTCCTTGAGGTCGAGCTGCCCTCTCACCAAGTTTGAGGCCAGTATCCCACGTGGGGACTACATAACCCTAACCCCTGTGCACCACATATTTTTGCAAGTACATAAGCTTGTTGAAGTTCCCCAACTAAGTACATTGGGCCATCGATAGCCCAAACCTCTGCGCACATTCGGTCCAAAATAAACCCGCCTCCTCTAACTCTGTGCCCTGCAAGCAGTGACTTAGTGAAACTTCTAGAGGTCCTATCGCAACTCCTGTGCCTTCGGCCTGTGGGTCCATTTGAGGGACAACACAGCTTTTCTTGGGCTCCCCTGGTTGCTCCAGGCCTGCCCTGACTCCCCTTGCTGTGGTGAGTCCTCTGGTCCTTGCTGGGCCAGACCGTAACCTTCCTTGACCTTCTTCGTGGGTTGCCCCTGCCAAGGCTAGTTGGTGCTCACGCCGGACACCGACCGCTCAGCACTTGACATCCTTCGTGGGACAGCTTGTATCTGGCTCCTGGTCGTCCCCGACGTCTCCTGGTCCCTGCAGCTGTAGAGTCAAGGTCTCCTTCACACCTGAAGCACCCGACATGGGTGGGCATTCGTCTACTGAGCCCCTGTCACTCCTGAGTGACCCAGACTCTGTACCCTCTGCTTTCAGATTCCTTCCATCAAGAAACCACCTGTGGGTTCCACTGAACACTTTTCTTCTTTCCAGCAGTGGTATTTCTTTGAAGACTCCCACTGAGAACGACGGAGGTTTCTGATGCCAATTCTGCCCTATGCACCCGGCTTCCCTGGGATAGGTAACTCTGGTACTTCGGTTTCCACGAGTGGGGTGGCTCTCCAACCTTCTATGTTCCAAAGGGTTTCCCGGTGATCCACTGGGAAGGGTCCTTGAACTGTAAAACTGCAACCGTGACTCTCCCATTGAATTGTACGTAGCACGCGGTCGTGTTCTCACACTGCAACCGTCCTCCGTGGGATCCCTACTTACTCACCTTGGGTGGTTCGTTGGGGTCCCAGCGATTCTACACCCTCGAGACACTTTGACTCGAGTCGTGGTTCTTATACCACTATTTTAGTATATGGTTTGGTCTCCCCCAGGAGCCCACTGTGTATTGGTGCTACTTACGATTGTTTCTGTGCTACTGTATAGTGTGTTTTGTGTTTATCTGCGTATAGTAGATACTGTGAGGTATTTAAGGTGTGTTATAATAATAAATATATATTCTTATAACTACTGTGTGGTTCTCCTTTCATTTAACCAATACAATAAGATTGCATTCTGGTAAAACAAGCTGCTTAATATTCCTTCAAGACTAAGCCTGTAGGCTGCTCTGCACAGCTACCACTTGGATAGCTTTCTAAGGTTATCTTTGACCTCTTAATTCACCATAAGGTTTGTTTGGACTGGTGCAAGGTACCCACTTTAATTAGTGAACATCATATACCAGGCCAACTTCTCACCTTGATGTGCAGCGATTAAGATTCAAGCCTGTATTCCTTTTCCAGATAAATCTTTGTATTGATTAACTAAAAACCAGTATGTACTAGGTACATATAATACTAGCTTAGAATAAGTAAGTTCTACTGAACTTAGGGTTGGGTAAGTCAAGGGTTTAGCTCACCCTTTCTCCAACCTTAGTGAGTTTAGTTCCCACTAGGTTAGGTAGGTGCAACACCTCACCACACTTAGTATGTCGTCTAAAGGAGATGCCAGATCGATGCGGAGAAGGCCTTCGACAGAGTGCAATGGCCCTACCTGGAGCAGGTCCTGACACGTCGGCTTCGGTGAGAAACTGCGCACTCGGATCCTCAATTGCTACCGCTCACCCAAAACAACGGTTCGGGTTAATGGCCATACGTCATCTCGTTTTCCCATTGGAAGGGGCACCGACAGGGTTGCCCTCTTTCACCCCTTTTATTCGCACTCTATATGGAGCCCTTAGCATTACGGATTAGATGCCACCACCTCATTTCTGGGATCCGGTTTGGCGGAGACGTACACACTATAAGCTTGTACGCGGACGACATCTTACTTTCCCTCTCTAGCCCGATCCCTTCATTGAAATGCACTGTTTCGCGCAGGCCTCGGGATTTAAGAACAACATGGATAAGTCGATCGCACTTAACATCTCCCTCTCCCCGCACACTTTAGGTCATCTACAAGAGGAACATTCCATACAATGGTCAACATCCTCGATTCCGTACATGGGAATACAACTAGCCCCCTCCATACAGGCTACGGCTGACATCAACTACTCACGACTCCGCTCGCACATACGTAAGGAGTTAGGCCAGTGGAAACACTATACTCTATCCTGGCTACGTAGGATAGCGGCTATTAGTATGACCATCCTCCACCAGATCCTGTATCTGTTTCAGACCCTTCCCCTTCGTTCCCCCACTCAGGCTGGATTCAACAGACCCAATTAGACCTAGCACATTTTATCTGGCAAGGCCGCAAGCCCCAGTTTGAACATGCGATAGCAATCCTTCCACCGGGACAGGGAGGCATGGGGGTTCCTGACCCTCAGCTTTATTTTTATGCTTCGCAGCTCCGATATTTAGTGGAATGGCACCGCCTAGAATCAGAGAAACATTGGCTGTTCCAAGACCAAGCAGTGTCGGCCATGCCTCTACAGGGCATCCCCTTCCTCCGCAAATCACATAGGCCACCCAATCTTTATGCATCGTACATCACAAGCTCGATTATGGAATCCTGGGATCGCACCAACACCACCCACAATTTGACTTCCTACCCCTCCCCCCTCACACCACTGTTCGATAATCCCAGAATTCCGGCCTGGCATGGTTACTAACGCCTTTCCCGACTGGTGCCCCACCCCATGTCGGTCTCTGGGCCACCTCTTCGACTTGGAGGGGATCATCAATCAATCAATCACATAATTTGCAAAGCGCGCTACATACCCGTGAGGGTTTCAAGGCGCTGGAAGGGAGGGGGGGGGGGGGGTATCGGGAGGGGGTTGCTGCTGCTATTGGTCGAAGAGCCAGGTCTTGAGTTGTCTCCTGAAGGTCAGCAGGTCTTCGGTCTGTCGCAGGTAGAGGGGAAGGGTGTTCCAGGTCTTGGCGGCGCGATGGGAGAAAGACCTGCCTCCGGCAGTGGTTCTCCGGATGCGTGGAACCGAGGCCAGGACGTGGTCAGCGGAGCGGAGATTCCTGTTGGGTACGTAGAAGCAGAGTCGACTGTTGAGATAGGCTGGGCCGGTTTTGTGGAGTGCTTTGTGTGCGTGGATCAGGAGTTTGAAGGGGATTCTTTTGTCGACGGGGAGCCAGTGCAGGTTCCTCAGGTGGGGGGTGATGTGGTCGCGGCATGGGACGTCGAGGATCAGGCGTGCGGAGGCATTCTGGATTCTCTGTAGTCTGCTGATGAGCTTGGACAAGGCTCCGGCGTAGAGGGCGTTTCCGTAGTCAAGTCTGCTGCTGACAAGGGCCTGGGTGACTGTTTTCCTCGTGTTGGTCGGGATCCATTTGTAGATCTTGCGGAGCATGCGGAGGGTGTTGAAACAGGTGGAGGAGACTGCGTTGACTTGTTTGGTCATGGAGAGTTTTGAGTCAAGGATGACTCCCAGGTTGCGTGCGTGGTCGGTGGGGGCCGGGGGAGACCCCAGTGATGTGGGCCACCAGGAGTCGTCCCATGCGAAGGGGTTGGATCCGAGGATGAGGATTTCCGTTTTGTCTGTGTTCAGTTTGAGGCGGCTGTCTTCCATCCAGTCGGCGACGGCCTTCTTTCCCTGGTGGAGGTTGGATTTGGCAGTGAGGGGGTCCTTAGTGAGGGAGAGGATCAGCTGAGTGTCGTCCGCGTAGGAGATTATGTTGAGGTCGTGATGTCGGGCGATGCGTGCTAGTGGTGCCATGTAGACGTTGAACAGTGTCGGGCTGAGGGAGGATCCTTGAGGGACGCCACAGATGATCTCGGAGGCCTTGGATCGAAACGGGGGGAGGCGGACTCTCTGCGTTCTGCCGGAGAGGAAGGAGGTGGTCCAGTCCAGGGCCTTGTTACGGATCCCTGCGTCATGAAGGCGTGTGCGTAGTGTGAGGTGGCAGACGGTGTCGAAGGCGGCGGAGAGGTCCAAGAGGGAGGATGAGGGCCCCCGTCTCGCCGTTGTCCAGCAGGATCCTGATGTCGTCTGTGGCGGCGATGAGGGCGGTCTCGGTGCTGTGGTTGCGGCGGAATCCTGATAGGGACGGGTCAAGGATGTTGTTGTCTTCGAGGTGCCGGGTGCGCTGGGTGTTTACTATCTATTCGATGACCTTAGATGGGAACGGAAGCAGGGAGATGGGCGGGAAGTTCTTGAGGTCGCTCGGGTCCGCCTTGGATTTCTTCAGTAGGGCGTTGATCTCTGCGTGCTTCCAGATCTCAGGGAAGGTGGTGGTATCGAAGGAGAGGTTGATGATTTTGTGCAGGTGGGGAGTGATGGACTTGCTGGCTTTGTTGAAGATGTGGTGCGGGAGAGGGTCGGATGGGGATCCGGAGTGGACTGTTCCCATGGTCTTGATTGTGTCCTTGATGCTCACATTGGCCCAGGTTGTCAGGGTGTCGTGGGCGGTGGGGTGCGGTGGGTTCGGTGCGGTGTGGTCAGTAGGGGTAGTCCGGGGTCTGAAGCTGTCATGGATGTTGGTGATTTTCCGGTGAAAGAAGGTGGCGAGGGAGTCGCACAGGGCTTGTGATGGTGGGATGTCGTTCGCATTGGAGCTGGGGTTGGAGAGTTCCTTCACGATGGTGAAGAGCTCATTGCTGTTGTGTGCGTTGTTGTCAAGGCGGTCTGTGAAGGAGGTTCTTTTGGCGGACCTGATGTGGTGGTGGTGGTTGCTGAGGGCGTCTCTGTGGGCGGTGCGGCTGTCTGGCGTCTTTTCGTTGTGCCATATGTTTTCCAGTTTTCTGCAGGTGCGTTTGGAGTTGAGGAGTTCCGGGGTGAACTAGCGGACTCTTCTGCTGGTGTCTGCGTTGGTGGGGCTTTTCAGAGGAGCGATGGTGTTGGCACAGTCGTTCATCCAGCGTTCGAGGGTGAGTGCCCCTTAATCCGGGTTGGTTGGGGTCGTCGGCGGGGCTGAGTGCGAGGTTTGTCTGTAGTTGTTCTTCAGTGATTTTGCCCCAGCGGCGGCGGGGGGTCTGTAGGGTGCGGTGGTGTGTGGGTGGTTTTCAGAAGGAGAATTGGATGCAGTGGTGGTCTGTCCAGGTGAGTTCGGAGGCGTGGTTGAAGGTGATGTGGGGGCTTGAGGAGAAGATGACATCTAGCGTGTGGCCGGCGTTGTGGGTTGGCGTTGTGACGAGCTGTTTCAATACGAGGTTGGCGAGATTGTCGATCAGGGTGGAGGAGTTGCTGTCATTGCTGTTCTCCAGGTGAAAGTTCAGGTCTCCGAGGAGGATGTAGTCGGTGGAGGTCAGCGCGTGTGTGCTGATGAGGTCGGCGATGGAGTCGCAGAATTGAGGCCAGAGTCCTGGAGGTCTGTAGACGAGGGTGCCTCTTAAGGTGGTCTTTGGGTTCGTGTGGATCTGGAAGTGCATGTGTTTGGCGGTGCTAAGGGTGTCAGTGGTGTTTGTTGAGATCTTGATGGTGTTTTTGTGGACGATGGAGATTCCTCCTCCGGCCCCGTTGGTGCGGTCTCTGCGGGTGATCTTGTACCCGTCTGGGATGGCTATGGCGATGTCTGGCGAGGAGGCTTCGTTCATCCAGGTCTCGGTTAGGAAGGCTACGTCCGGTGATGTGGTGTCGAGTAGGTCCCAGAGTTCGACGGCGTGTTTGTGTGCGGAGCGGGTGTTGATCAGGATGCATCTGAGCTGGTTGGCTTCCGTTGTGGTGGATGTCTTGGCGCTTTCGTGGCAGGAGAAGTTGCAGTTCCAGCAGGTGAGGGGACCGTGGGTGTGCCTCAGGGTGGCCTTGTAGCAGGTGTGAGTTCTTCCTGGGTTGAGAGCAACGAGGGTCTTGGCGTCGTAGCGGAGGTGGTCGTCCTGGCAGGTGTGGGGGCCAGGGGGTTCTGGCGCTGGGCGCGGTCCAGGCGCGGACGGACGCAGACGGGCTTGCCTCAGGCGCGCCACCAGCGCGGCCGCCATATATGGGGAGGTGGAGAGGGAGGAGCAGCTGGGAGGCGGGAGGCGAGGGACGGGTGTGGCGAATCGGCGCGGAGGGGGCGGGGCCGCAGAGGAGGCAGCGGCGGGGGCGGAGGACGGGAGACCGGCGCGGGGCACAGAGGAGCGAAGGTGTACAAAAGCAAAGGGGCACAGAGCAAGCGGCGATCAGAAAACAAAATGCAAAATAAAAGGGGTACAAGCAGAGCGTCGATCAGGATACAGAATATAAAATAGGAGGGGCCCAAAGCAGAGCCGCGAGCGGGGGGCAGGGGGCACAAGCAGAGCGGCGATCGGTATACACAATATAAAATAGGAGGGGCACAAAGCAGAGCGGCGGGCAGGGGGCACAGAGCAGAGCGGCGATTAGGATACACAATACAAGATAGGAGGGGCACAAAGCAGAGCGACGAGCGGGGGGCAGAGAGCAGAGCGGCGATCAGGATACAAGGCAACAGGCAGCAATGGAACACTGGAAAAACTTACCTAAGGCCACCACTGGCCACCAGGGATGAGGCGCAGGTGGAAGCCTGCGGGTGGTGGAGGGCCTCGAATTCCACTGGCGGCAGCAGACAGCGGGGGTGCAGGTGGCGCTGCAGCGGGGGGCAGCAACCTACCAGAAGGTCAAGGGTCGCTCTCCTCACCGCGCAGCGGCCGCCATATATGGGGAGGTGGGGAGGGAGAAGCAGCTGGGAGGCGAGGGACGGGTGTGGCGAATGGGCACGGAGGGGGCGGGCCGCAGGGGAGGCGGGGGCGGAGAACGGGAGACCGGCGCGGGGCACAGAGGAGCGAAGGTGTACAAAAGTAAAGGGACACAGAGCAAGCGGCGATCAGAAAACAAAATGCAAAATACAAGGGGCACAAGCAGAGCGTCGATCAGGATACAGAATATAAAATAGGAGGGGCCCAAAGCAGGGCGGCGAGCGGGGGGCAGGGGGCACAAGCAGAGCGGCGATCGGGATACACAATATAAAATAGGAGGGGCACAAAGCAGAGCGGGGGGCAGGGGGCAGAGAGCAGAGCGGCGATTAGGATACACAATACAAGATAGGAGGGACACAAAGCAGAACGGCGAGCGGGGGGCAGGGGGCACAGAGCAGAGCGGCGATCAGGATACAAGGCAACAAGCAGCAATGGAACACTGGAAAAACGTACCTAAGGCCACCACTGGCCACCAGGGATGAGGCGCAGGTGGAAGCCTGCGGGTGGTGGAGGGCCTCGAATTCCACCGGCGGCAGCAGACAGCGGGGGTGCAAGTGGCGCTGCAGCAGGGGGGGCGACCTACCAGAAGGTCAAGGATCATCCCATTCCCACAAATTAATGCCTTCCTGAATCGGAACGCCTGCCCTACCTACAGCTCCAACACTGGGCACTTCACCCGCATATCAAACCTGGGGCCTAGCGCCTTCTGACCGCTTACGAGAAATGGCTCGTCACCCGCACATCCGATAAAAAAATCATCTCTGACCTGTATAAAATGCTATTAACATCCAATAAGCACACATACAATGCCGGTCGAGCACGTTGGGAGCGAGACCTAGGAAGGACACTCAGCCACAAGGACTGGGAAGGCATATATCACAGGGCTCAGCACTCGGCATATCACATGGGACTTACTGAGACACTGACTAAGATAGCCACGTATTGGTATTACACACCTGAACGCCTGCACCGATTTGATTCACGACAAAGCGCCCTTTGTTGGAGGGGTTGCGGGGAGGTGGGCACTCTGGTGCATCTCTCTTGAGGCAGTGACCGTATTCAATCGTACTGGTCCCAGGTGCTCGATGAAATAGATACCCACTTCGAGACACAGCTTCCGAGATTTCCTGCATACATTCTCCTGGGTTTACCCAATCCCATAACATATGCGCTAAAGTGCTGGAGGGCCTGATTGATTGCCATTGCCTTAGGTGCGGCCACACAGAACATCCTGGTGCATTGGCGCACCACCCAGCCTCCAATGCTTTCGAGATGGCTACAGCGACTTTGGCAGGTGTTAGGTATCGAGAAATTAACCCTTATGCTAGCTGACAAGGGGTCTGAATTCCCAGAGCTGTGGCAGTCTTTCTTGACCCTACTTGTATCTGAGTTCCGAGAACTGACATGCCCTCGATACCTTAGACCTCTCAGACACACAGATCCCACATAATGATTCCTCATGGCATCGCACGCGACCACGTTGATTCCCAGATTGTTCCTTATACCCCTCTCTGGTGGACGAGGGGGGGGTGGGTGGAGGGTGGTAATGTTGGACTCCAGTTGTTCGCTTTGATTTTTCCCTTTCTCCTTTTTATTGTTTATTCCCGCAGGCCCGCTCCGCGCATCTTACCCTGGTAATGCTATTATTTGCGACACTTGTTGTCCTTATTGCACTGTTTCCACGGAGCTGGGGGGTCTTGTTTTTTTCTTTCTGTTTGAAAAATAATAAAAGATTTAAACCATAAAGGAGATGCAAGTGCATGAACTATTATTCCTTAGGGGTTCATTCATGACGTCTTCCTCTGCCCGACTTTACGTCAATGCTAACATTCCTAAGCACCTTCCAGGTATAAATATAAATTCCCTTACCATGGCAAACCACGGCTTGGCTGCACAGCTCGATACGCTCGCCACGGCAGAAGAATTTGAGTCCCCGCCTGACGCACTGAACAGACGCTGTCATCCCTGCTCGCAGAGAATCCAGCTTCCAGTGTTCTGACTCCCTTCGCTGGGTGTTAGAGTTTGAGACCCGGAAACAGATTCCCACCTCTCTCATTCTAAGGTATGGAGATGACAAGAAACTAGAGGGACTCTTGGCATACAAACTTGGCATATGCAAAACTATAGCATACCATACTATAGAATACAGCACCTACTTCTTACCTTGTACTACACTTAGGTTAGGTACACTGGGGTAGAACGATTTAGAAAGTATCAAACGAGTATCCACTTTTTAGCCTATGTTATTTATGTATGTGTATATGAATATATGTCATAGCTCAGAAGACAATGCTGTTGCAGTATTATTTCTTCTTACTGCTTACGCTGTACGTATTATATCTCGCATACTGTCTTGCGATTGTAACAGCTCATATCTCTTACACGCGAAACAAGGCTGTTCAATAAATCCTTTTATTGAAGTGCCTGTCTATCTATTTCTGTGTAATTCTGAAGAAACTAAGCATGCACGATTGACTGAGTGAAACTGTTATCTGTTGTTTCCACGATTCTGAGACATGTTCCGATTCTAAGGGAAACAAAGTTGTCATGTTTATACGGTTGCCAGAAATTACTCCCTTCTTGTTTATTCAAGGAGTTTCTAGTGGCCTCTGAGTTAGCTGGCACACAAAGTAATTAAGTTTAATGTACTCGATAGAGGCACACTGACCTCAGTCCTATGCCACAACTATAGTGTATATTATTCCAATACGCAGAGCCTATAAGGGAAATAGGAACTACACTACATGGTGCCCAACGTGTTTGGTAAGGCACTAATTTAATGCTAGATACTGAAGTAACTCAGTTGTGCTTTTCTCAGAGACCCTTAACTCATAATACTCCATAAGACATCTGGAGTGGGTAGGGTTAATATCCGCCAAAGCTGAGTAGGACGAATATCCTATGTATTAGCTGTTTGGTTTGTTCAACGTTGAAGGATACAGTGTTCCAAAATATTGTGCACCTTATCTTTGTTTCCTTGAAACTTGTTCTACATTTTTCAAAAAGAATGTCCCAAAACGGGCATAACAATACCGTGACCGGTGGAACTGCAGCTGACCAAGTCAAAACAGCTTTTAATATTACAGGTTTATATGAAACCGATGAGGGTGTTAAAACATCCATCCAAATTTAAGGAGAGTCATCACTCTAAAACTTATAAAACACGACCTAACACCAAAAGGTGGTAGAGCAGTTTTTGAGATAGAGTCACATGAATCCTTTCAGACAGAGGTATTCTATTCAGGGATAGTAGTCCCAGAATCAAATCCAGTAACAAAAGTGTTTCACTTCTATAAAGAAGATGAACCACCTGAGGAATATATTCCCTTCGAGGATGTTTAAATTCCACTCACATAACAGGAACATAATCTCTGGTTTAAAGGCGCCCTAAAACATTACAATCACATTACCAGGCTCTGTCCACTAGGTAGACCAGGAGCAACATGGCCGATTTTAGCCGGCTACACACCTCATCCTGACATTGAAGAGATATCAGACGAATTACTCACTCAACTTAAAGAGTTATTAAAAATTTAGAGACCGTTAATCCAATATGTCATGCGGACTTTCACAGTCCAACCACCATTAACTATTTCGAATCAAACCCCTCACCAGGGGAATAGACTATAAATTACTCCACAGTCTTTACACACCGTCATGGGTAAAATGCCCACAAAAAGTGAACAAATTCAATTCTGGATGGTTCAAAAAAATGACTCAAATCGAAGCAGTATTTCCTAATACTAGCCCTTATGAGAAACACAGAATCCTAACAATCTGTTTACCAATGGGGATCACACCACATCTGGAAGACTGCACCACTTGGGGAACAGTCTTTGCTGCCACCTATACTAAAACACATGGCGTTTCGTCTATTGCGGTAATACCTATTGTCTGCTCTGAATTTAGGTACTAAATTACTAAAAAACTTCGACCAGGTCTCAACGAGAATATTATCTAATATTAAAGGGGAGGCAGCATCAGTGCGATCCGCTAATGCTTAAGGGAATTTGATGTAACAGAACATCAACAAGAACTACCCAGAATAATAGAAAAATCCTATGAAGAATTAGGCAGAGATAGTTTGGGTGGAAAACCAGTTAAACCACAACTGTCTGAAAGTCTTGAGAAGGACTCTATTAAACACAATCCTACATCCTATAAAAAGAAGTGGGAAAATAACAAACAACATTTAAAAGAGAAACATTCTCAATCCCGAGGTAGGTCTCCTCAAAAGAAGTCCTCTGAAAGGAGGCATAACTTCAGGAATGGGGATAATTTGAGAAAACCTGACAGGTATCAAGATACTGATACACGTTCCTCTCATATCTTTCAGATATAGTCACAGACATCCGAAAGAAGAGGACTGTCAGAAAACAAAGAAGAACGCGTGAAGTCCAAAGACGATCAACACGTTCAGAAAAACAAACCAAAACCTCAATTCACTAAGAAGAAGGTAGCAGGTCTGAAGATCAGACATGCCGAGAATTCTAAGAACACAACTCAAGAACGGAGAATGGGCTCAGACAATGCTGGACAGTGCAGCAGAAGTAACAATAGCACGCCAGAACCTGAAGGAACTTCTGGAGATAGTGGACTTGAATGAGTACATCACAGTTGAGACTGTAGACACCAGGGTTAGAACTCCACAAAGGTTATATGAAATAACACTCCGGTTAGAGGGAGACATACCGAGAAACGTGAGAGCACTCTTTTGGGAGAAACTCTCAAGGGGTTATGAAATACTTCTAGCAGAACAGGACTGGCCACCAAAATTTGTCAGGGAGTGCCCACATGGCGAAGACATCATTATGCCAGCCTTCTCCAACCATGTTCCAATACACCTAAAATATACATATGCCAGTAAATGGGCAGTTGCCCAGGCCCCAGCATTATACAAAAATCATGTAGGATGGGATGAGGACTCACCTCACCACAAAATACAATTAAAAAATCAACCTACTGCACAAAGGCAGTACCCAATTAAGCAAGAAGGTAAAAGAACAAGTCAGGGAGATCTTAGATCAACTTGAATACCAAGGGGTGATTGAGACATGTACCTCATCTATGAACAATCCTTTGTTTCCTGTCTCCAAACCAGACAATACATATTGTCTAGTTTTGGATTACAGACACCTGAACACTTGTTCTAAAACACTTGCAGTGCAAAATGCACACAACACAGCATTAATGAATAACAATGTGCGTAAAAAATATAAAACCACATTAGACATTTCAAATGGTTTCTTTTGTCTAATCATAGAACCTGAAAGTAGGTACTTGACAGCTTTCTCAATAATGGGGCTCAGCGTCATTTTTGTCGACTCCCTCAAGGGTTCAAGAACAGCCCGGGGTTATTCTCAGCAAGAGTAACAGAGTTACTACAAATTTATGATGACGAGGCATTGTCATATGTTGATGATATATATCTCACAGACGATGACCTGGATATGCACTTGAACAGGGTAAATACAATTTTACTGGGCTTCGCCTCTGAGGGCTACAAATGCAACTTTAAAAAATCCAGAATTGCCCATCTCAATGTCCTTTTCCTAGGATATGAGCTTTCAAGTGAAGGCAAAAGCCTAGCAGCTAACTTTTTAGAAAAATATGTGCGCTGCTCCAACCTCCAAAAACGCTGAAAAACGTACAGTCGATTCTAGGTTTCCTGAATTTTGGAAGAACTTACATTCTAAATTACGCAGGAAGGGTTGAACCTCTCTTTTAATCAAATCTGATTTCAAAATCAAAAAATTAGACTCAGGAACACACAGATATCCTGCGTTCACTTCAAGCTGATATGTTAGCGACAAATCACTTACAAACACGCGTAAATACACGCAATTTAGTGAGCCGAATCATTTCGGGTCAATGCGGATTCACCTACTTAACTTTTGATGAAGGTGAAAAAATACGAATTGCATACAAATCACATTTGTATACACAAGCGTAAATGCGATTCACTTCGACAGAAAAATTCTGGCAGCATTTAAAAACACAAGCATTCCTGCAATATGAACATGAATGTCCTCTGCCTATTGAGATTCTCCCTCTTGATCAGTACGAATATATAATTTATACTGATGGATCAGCACAACCTGCTACAGAAAGTAAGCAAGCTTACAGTGCAGCGTGCGCAATCGTTAAAGGTCGCATGCGCAATGGTAAATTCTGACCAATGGTCACTAAAACACAATCGCTAGGAGATTGTACAGCTCAGCGAGCTGAACTACAAGCATTCAAATTGGCACTTGAAAATACGGATTGCGAATTCCCCACACTTATAGTGTGCGATTCTTTTTACTGTGTTCAATCATACAATGAATATTTACAGAATTGGCTTCAAAATGGTTTCAAAGATGCAAAAAGTGGCACAATCCAGCATAAAACGCTTTGGGAACAAGTAGTTCAGTTGCGAAACGGACTACAAAAACTACAAAACACTCACGTGATACACACGCTGAGTCATCAACGTGATGGCGTTCACGTTGCACTGAATTCAGTGGCTGATGCAGCCGTTCAAAAACGAGAATAGACAGTGAGATATTATTGGCTGTCAATGCTTCAATCAAAGGCAGCGGTGCAGCGTTACCTAAAACATTTCCACTCATATATAACTGATGCGAACAACGTTCAGTTTGCTCGAATCCCTGAAGTGGGGGATAGGGTCATTCTAAACATGGAACGTAGATTAGGACTAATCCTAGCAGCACATGAAGGGATAGCCTCTGCCCATGCAGGTGTTTCTGCCACAGTATCGTTATTAAAACAGAGATATTGGTGGCCGGGCATTAGAAAACAAACCAAGAACTATGTTTTGGAATGTGAAACATGCTAACAGATGAACATCCTGCTCAGACACCCCTGTTAATTTCAGATAAACCATTAGCTTGTGTTTACCTGGATCACTGCGGTCTCTTGCAAAGGGATGGTAACTATAAATATATCATGGTCGCAGTGGATTCGTGTTCAAGGTTCCTATGGATGTGGCCTCAGCGCTCGGCTGACGCTCGAACTGTTATAAAAGATTTGCGAGTCTTTATGGGCACATACGCAATTGGCACACTACATTCTGACCAGGGCCCTGCGTTTAGCTCTCGAGCTTACAAAGAAACCATGGCCAGTTTGGGCGTTGCATTGCGGTACTCCTCTCCATTCCATCCTGAGGGAAATTCTGTTGTGGAAAGGAAAAACCGGGACATAAAGCAGTCTATAACAGCTAGGGTCTTAGGTTCGGGTGATGGGTGGGTCAATCATCTTTATGGGGTCCAACTCTCATTAAACAATTTGCCAAGAAGTTCTCGGGGGGGTCACTCCATATGAGGGCCCATTTGGGACAAGAATGTGGGTTCCAGATCTTGAATGAAAAGGTACAGTGGTGGAAAATAAACCATTTGATATCAAAGAACGTTTGGCTGTTTAACAGGACTTAAATGAACTAAGATCAAAGCAAAGGAAAGTGTTCTTTAAGCCAACCACCACTGGGGAAAATCCAGCCGTCCCAGCAAGGCCTGTCTGGATCCCAAAGCTTGGCGGTCTAGTTAGAGACAAGATCGTAGACAAGAAGGAATTTGGGCCTTCTTACAGACAACCGGTACCTGTCCTAGCCATCCACGGAACAAGAACAGTACTTCTGCCGCCCCTTGCTGGAAAAAAGGAGAAAAGATTTGTGTCAATTAACCTCATCAAACCACACTATGCGGCCAATACAAAGCAGTAGGCCTTGTGGACTCCGACCAAGTAGCAGATGCACTCCTCTAGCTACCATTCAAGAGGTTCAAACTGATAGACTCATCACCATCGAGGAATCAGCAGTAAGAAATGAAGGACTAAGCAAAAATGCTTGGAACTCATTCCTCTTGAAACCCAAATAACAGTTTGTCGTGATACACCTGTCTACACCAATGTAACATGTGGTCAACCGGTGCCAGCGATTTCAACAAATCCTGATGTAATTTCAACCATTGACAGAACTGCCTCTGGCTATTTCATTAACTTTGATAAGTTTTCTGAAGATCCAAGCGAACCGGAGACGATGCCAGCCAAAAGACGTTTCAAAGAACAAGCACAAGACTTTTTTCATCTCCTGAAAAAGACTTATCTGGTTTCACCATGGATTGAACTATGGATTATTTCTGGAATACTTTTCTTTCTGCTTTGGTTAGCTTTAGTAATGACTCTGAGCATGCTGATAAATGGAAGATATATTCACTTGGACACAGAAAGTAAAAATGTGAACTTACATTTGAAGCCACACAAATCATCCCATCGTGAAGCGAGAGACTTGTCAGCAGTGAACATCACAGCCGTTCCTATACAAGATGGTATAGTTTGGGACATAATGGATTATGATATATTCGGCCCATCAGAACTTTTGAAGATTCCACACTTATTTAAGATTCCACACATATTTAAGATTTCATTAAGTGACTATTTCCTCCAGTACCTATTCTGATGATTGGGACTTTGAGACTGTTAGTAACATGATGTCTGATCTAGAAAGGTCTGCTGCATTCTCTAACCATGAATACTTAGAGGGTTCAACAGACTATGAACAGCTTTATTGTTACAACCAGTATGGTCATCATTTCTTGCATAGATCTGCTACACCTAGAAATTTATTTATGTACAACCAATGGGAACATTGTCCTACACCACCAAGGGGTAGCTCAAAAACGTTTGAAATGAAGTTTCCATATTTTTCAGGGTACAATACATCCAATCCGGAAACATTTTACTTTAAAAATGTGAACGAAACAGGAACGAAAAATGTTAACTAATACAAAACAGATTTATTCTACAGCCTTTATTGCCCAACTGTCTAGACAGGGTTTCGACTTTTGGAAAGACATAATTTTTTTTTTTTTTTTTTTTTTTTTTGAAACCGTTTATTGCAATCTCAAATATATACAAGTATGGGCCTACAACCTTCCGGCCGGCCGCTAGAGTGACAGGAGCATATGACATACATACAAAAAAGGCTCTTGGCGTTGCAGAGAGGTAAATCAGGAGGTATCAACGACGTGGGCCACATAACTCCGAGCCCGCAATACGGTTTCATTTTATAAGAACACAACAACACAAAAAACCACACCCGCAAGGCAACCCGCAACCCGAAGTGACAGCACGTGCTCCTTAAGTGGGGGACCCCAACCATCCACAAGAATCTAAAGAGGGGAACGGGAAGAGAGCAGGGACTGGGGGACCCTGTGCCCGGGGCCGGGGGAGGGGGTCAACTAGGGGGACGGAGCTGGCGAGGCAGCCGGCAGTAGTGGTGGCTCACAAATACCCCCGCGGTAGGCGTTCCAGGGGCCCCAACCTTTCACCCACACCCCAGGCTTACCTCTCGCCACGTACACCACCTTTTCTCGGAACATGCACCAATCCATGTGTTCTTTCCAGGCCGACACCGCCGGGGGCCTCTGGGATCCCCACAGCTGCGCGATGTCACGCTTAGCTATCATATATCCCAGAG
Organism: Triturus cristatus; assembly: GCF_964204655.1. Lineage (NCBI taxonomy): Eukaryota > Metazoa > Chordata > Amphibia > Caudata > Salamandridae > Triturus > Triturus cristatus. Next base: position 632,927,768 of record NC_140593.1, read on the forward strand.
TCACCCATCGTGTCTGCGGAACCGAGTAGTCAGTTGGTTCCCACACATTCAGCAAGCATCTCCTCGCTTCAGGCAACAGCGCGACACGCGTAACCACTCGCAGGACCTCATGCACACCACGCCAGAATCGCTCCACCTTCGGGCATTCCCACAGGATATGCAAAAAAGTCGCCAAAGCACCACACCCACGCTTACACAGCCCATCCTCGGCATAGCCCATACGCAGAAGCCTTGGCCCCGTCATGTAAACCCGGTGGAGGATCTTTAGCTGGACGAAGCGAAGGCGAGCCGGTATGGCAACCTCCTTCGGAGAGGCCACCGCGGAAATCCAGTCCTCGTCGTCCAACTCCAGCCCATCGGCAACCCAGGCCTCGCGGAGGCCAGTCAGCAAGCCCGAGCGATCATTAATCAGTTTTTTGTATATGAGGGAGATCGTGCTGTCCGGAACATGGCCATCCAGCACTCTATCCTCCAGGGGGGATGACTCCGGAATGGAGGCGACGTCTGGGAAGACGGAGCCCAGTGCGTGGCGGACCTGCAAGTACCGAAAGTATTCACTGCCCTGCAGCTGAAACTCCGTCTGCAGCATCTCGAATGTTTTAAATCCCCCCCTCGTCCAGAGGTCCCCCACTGTACTGATGCCGATCGTGTCCCACTTCTCGAAGCCCTTCGAGGTCCACAGGGAGCCCAACCTCTCAGACGCATATAGCGGTGACGCCCGGGTCAAACGGTCCTTCCACCCCATAGCTGCGTTAGCCGCGTGCCATACTCGCACCATGACACGCGTAGGTCCCGTCAGGCGGGGGTCGGGCGCGCCAGAGTAGAGCGCTCGATTGTAGTCGCCACCAGGCAGGAGCATCTTGTCCATTTCAAATGCCGGGTTTAAGGCGGGCCCGTAAAGGCCATGATTAATTGCAGCTAGCTGGGAGGCCCAGTAATACCGTTTAATATCTGGGAGGGCAACCCCCCCGTCGTACCACGGGAGCGTCAACTTCGCCAGGGCAATACGCGGCCTCCCGTCCCAGAACAAGCGACGCTGTAGACCCTCCACCTCGCGGAAGTAGCGCGCCGGGACCAAGTCCATAGTGTTCTGGAGGGCGTACAGGAAGCGTGGCAACGACATCATCTTAAACAATGCCGCCCGGCCGAGCGGCGAAAGCGGCAGGCGCCGCCAACGCGCGACGTCCTCCTTCAAGCGCTGGAGGGGGGGAAGCAAATTCCGCTCGTAGCGGGCCTCCGGGTCCAGAGTGATATAGATACCCAGGTACCGGAACCCCTGAGAGGCAATCTGGATCGGACAGTCCCGCGGGAGGACGGGAGCCTCCCCGGAAAGCACATACACACATGATTTAGCCCAGTTGATGACAAGGCCTGAGTTGCGGCCGAATGAGCGCAAAACATCAACCAGGACAATCAGTGATTTACGCGGGGAGGCGAGGTACAAAAGGATATCGTCAGCATATAGGGACACGCGGTCCTCATACTCGGGGGTCCAACGGAGACCACGGATGGAAGGGTGCCACCGCAGCCACTCCGCCAGGGGTTCCAAGGCCAGTGCAAACAGGAGAGGCGACAAGGGGCAACCCTGTCGCGTGCCTCGTCCCAGCGCGAATGGGGCCGAGACTCGTCCATTCACCACCACCTGCGCCAATGGGCCCGAATACAACAATTTGACCCAGCTGATGAATCCCGGTCCAAATCCAAATTTCGCCAGCATCGCCCAAATGTATGGCCACTCGAGTGTATCAAACGCCATGGTGGCGTCTAAGGACGCCAAGATGGCCGGCTCCCGCACAAACGGAACACGCGCGAGCACCCCGTGCAGGCGCCGCAGATTGAGGGCCGTGTTGCGATGGGGTATAAAGCCGGACTGGTCTTGGTGGACCAGATCGCCCACCACGCCGACCAGCCGGTTGGCGAGCACCTTGGCGAGGATTTTGGGCTCCGCATTCAAGAGCGAGATAGGCCTATAGGATGTGACCCGTTCTCGGGGTCTCCCCTCCTTGTGGATCACTACGATTGTAGCCAGACGCTGGTCCGGCGGGAGGGAGCCCCGCGAGTGGGCCGCCAGGAACATCGCGCGAAGGTGGGGTGCCAGCACATCCGGTCGCAGCTTATACAGCTCGATAGGGATACCGTTTGGGCCCATGGCCTTGCCAGATGCGACCGAGCGTATGGCAAGGGCAATTTCGTCCGAGGTGGGAGCAGCCTCCAACGACTCCCTGTCCTCCACCGAAAGGGAGGGCAGCGCGATGTCCCGAAGCAGGGCATGGGAATCCTCCTCCGAGCAGGGAGAAACTGGGGAGTACACCTCGCGGAAATAATCCACGAAGCAAGAGACAATGTCTTCTGGCTCGGTGACACGTACACCATCCATTCTCTCGATCAGCGGGACCACACGATTCGCTCTCTCCTTTTTATCCAACCACGCAATCAATTTACCAGCCTTATCACCCACATCATACAGTCGCCCCTGTTGCTCTCTACTGAGGCCCCCGGCCGCCTCCGTGACGAGGGCCCTATAGGCCGCCTGCTTAAGGTGTAGAACATGTAGTGCGGCATCCGTCACCCCACTCCCCAGGTCACCCTCTAGTTCAGTAATTTCGGCTTCCACCCGGGTCACCTCCTCCTGTTCGCGCCTCCGGGCATGGGAGATAAAGGAGAGGGCCTCCCCTCTAAGAACTGTCTTGAAGGCTTCCCACAGGGAGATAGCCGAAGGGACAGACCCCACATTCTCCTCAAAATACCGCTGCAAGGATTTAATCAAGTCGGCACGAATAGTGGGGTCGCGCAGGTACCATGCATTGATTGGAGCTACCCTGCCCTCCCCCCTCGGGAAGACATCAAAATGCAACAGGAGCGGGGAGTGATCTGAAATACCCCGCGCCAGATGGCGCACCTCTCCCACTCTCCCAGCATAGGCCGCAGGGACAAGGACATGATCAAGCCGCGAGAGGCTACCATGGGCACCCGAATGAAAGGTGTACTGCAGCTGCGTGGGATGTTTTAGTCGCCAGCAGTCTACCAATCCCAATGTATCTAAGAGGCCGGGCAGCCACGCCTGTGCCCGGGGGAGGTCCCTAGGGGGGTAACGATCCATAGACCCAGAAGCCACCGCATTGAAGTCTCCCCCAACCACCAGAAGCCCCCCCGGGAGGTCAAGGAGGAGGCGCCCCAGGTCCGCAAAAGTGGTAGATTGTAACCCCGGTGGGACGTACACTGATACAAAAACGACTACCTTGCCCTCCATTCTCCCCACCAAGACCGTGTAACGGCCCCTCTCATCATGGCGCACCTCATCTATTTCCAGCGGGAGCGAGTTCTTAACCATGATACCCACCCCCCGCGAGCCCGACGTGAAGCCCGAGTGGGCCACCAAGCGATAGCCCCGCCGATTCATGGCATAAAAGGAATTACCAATAAGGTGTGTCTCCTGCAGAAAGACCACATCTGGAGAAATTCGTTTCAGATACTGCAGGACCACACCTCGCTTAATCCTATCCCCCAGTCCATTAACGTTCCACGACAACAGAGTCAAATCCCTACCCCCCATCACATACAGAAGCCATCATTTGTCCCCCCAAGAGCACCTCAAAAACACCAACACAGTAAAGGGTTTGCCTTGCGGTAAAAACGAACAACACCCCACCCCAACCCACCCGTCCCAACAGAACTCCCCCCTCCCTGCACCCCTGCATGAGCCCAGACAGCCCCCCCAAAGTGCAGTGTGCCTGTCGCCCCATAGATGAAAAAACTAACTAGTCCCCCAGAGGAGGAGGGAAAGCCCCCAAGAGACCCCGCACGACCTCCACAGGAGGGGAACATACACGAGCGGTCAATGATGACAATAATATTGTCCTGAGCAAGGCCTACTATTTGTCCCTCAGTCCTGATCCGGCGGGCCCTCCCCACCAACCGCACCCCCCCCACCCCCCCGGCCCCGATCCCCGGGCAAAGTGTCCAACCAGTCCCCGGCCGCCTCGGGACGATCAAAAAAGTGCGTGCGGCCATCCACCTCTACCCTCAGCTTAGCTGGAAAAAGCATTGCGTACTTAAGGTTCAGGTCCCGTAGGCGACGTTTAACTCCGAGAAAACTCAGTCTCTGCTTTTGGACCGCCGGAGTAAAATTAGGATAGAAATTGACGTCCATGTTGTCGAGTCTGACCGGTCCTTGTAGCCTAGAAGTCTGCAGGATAGCGTCCCTGTCCCGAAAATTGAAAATCCGGGCAATGAGAGGCCTCGGAGGGGCTCCGGCCTTAGGTCTTCCTCCGGGAACCCTGTGGGCACGTTCCACCGCAAAGAGTTTACTCAGCCCCCGGGGCTGGAGATGGGTGAGAATCAAGTCCTCCACAAACAGATCCGCCGCCTCCTCCTCTCGTCCCTCCGGCACCCCAATAATGCGGACATTGTTCCTCCGGGCCCGACCCTCGGAATCCTCCAGTCGACGATCCATCAGGGCGCTCGCCTGGCCAAGCCGGCGCACCTCCTTTTGGAGGGCCGCCACGTCCGTAGTAAGGCCCGAGGTAGTGTGGGCCAAAGAGTCGACCCGGTCATTCGTTTTGGACAAATCGGCCCTCACCAGGCCCACATCCACGAGGACCGAGTCTATCTTCTGCGCCAGAGTGTCAAAGCGCTGGTCCACCGAGGCCTTCATCTCGGCGATGGCGCCCATGACGTCTCGGAGGGTCAGATCCGCGGGCAGAGCAGGAGCATCAGTCGGGCCCGCAGGGGACGTACGCGGCGCCTCAGGAGATCCCTTCTGGAGGGTGTAGCGGTCCATGTTGTTGGACTGATGGGCCGTGCCACGGCGGGTCGATTTCACCTTTGCCCGGTCGCCATCTTGCTTTGTGGACATGGTCGCAGTCCCAAATTCGTGCCAATCTCCTCGAAAGGGCCGACAAACCAGTTCACGGGCTCCGGGGGGGGGGGGGGGGGCGACCACAGGTCCGCAGGCCGAATCACAGACGGCGGGTCGGACGGGCACCCGGGCCAGGCCACACCACCGCACACCGCCCTGCAACCCTACCTCGCCCGTCAGCAAGGAGGGCGCAAAAGCGAAAGTGAAAGTGCGGGGTACGCGAGTCGCCCAGCCTTGCCCGCCGCTGTTGTTCACTTTGTCTCCGGATCGCCCCACAACTCCAATCCGGGGGGCCGGCGTGGAGAAGGTCGCAAACCACAATCGGTGCTTCCGCCGGTGTCCGAGGTCCGATTCGAAAACGGAAAACGGGTGTCACCTCAGCACAGGCTCACGAACACAGTCCTCTCATCTAGGACAGGATATAGTCAGGATTAATGCAGGAGGTCGCGGAGGTCCTCGGGAGCCTCGCACCTACGCGGCCATCTTGGTTGCGCGCTAGGCTCCTCCTGGAAAGACATAATTGACACACAATCTGTCTGGGGTACAAAAGATTGGCAAGTGCAGGGGATAGAAGCTTTGTTTAGAGCCTGCATCATCCCACAGCAAATAATGTTTTTGAATGACACTGTACAACAAACGTCTTGCCTTGGGTTAGCCAAGATCAAAAACATGGACACACCGTCTATACCTACACCTGCAAGTAATAGCACTAAACAGGGGGAGGTCGACGTACATACAATTTTACAAAACAACAGATCAGATTCTGAATGGGAAAAATGGTTGCTCTGGCCCACAGACACAAACATCTGTCAAGAAAGATTCCTGAACAAAATACAGGGTTTTACAATCAGCAGGCCAGATCCACGTTATGTCCAAAGACAGCATCCAGGGATAGTAACAACATACAGTGTAGGAAAATTATACCTTGATTGGCTACATACATCTACACTAGAAGATGTGAAACAACACTTATCTTTACTTTAAGAAGGCGCAGACCTTAGAGATTTCTTGCTAGGTCCAAGAAAACTGTGTCAAAAACGTTTCATATATGCCAGCATCTTTGCTGCTTATAGTGAAATATGGAAGGTTACCCAAGCAGACGCCGCAGAAAGAATACGAGATATTGATCGTATTAATTTAGAGAAACCTCTCACTGTGGTCGACAATGGGTTAACGACTGTCATCCAGGATATATTCACTGGGCAACATTGTATCCTCTGCTATAGACATTGTGGAACAAGATTTGGTCCTGCTGCGACAAGGCCAATCTCAATTACGTTCTATTCTGGTATTAAGCTGGACGCTACAAAACTTGCGTGCAGGCTATGTGCTTTGGAGTTTCATCAACACGTCGTCTCTGTTTTCCGAATACAATCGCACTGATAAACAGATCGAACTGGCACAAAGGGGAGCAAAGTATACAGTGCTGAGCATTGAAAAACTGGAAAAATTGCCATTTACAGTAGCAGAAAAACCAGCTACCGAATGGATCATTCATGGCAAAATAACTCTGCCTGTTACAACTTTCCATTTTCAGAATTGCCTCAAACAAATGCAAGCAGGCAAATATGAAAGGTTGGGTAAAGAATACATCAAGACATCCTGGGATTTACCTTGCACACAAAGATGTTGGAGTGGGGGGCGTGACATGTTTCTTAGCAGTACACACTGTGAAAATGCACTGAGCGGTTCACTCATATGTCGGGATATTAGTTTACACGGGGCCTGTAGCAGTTCTACTGCAAATTTATCCTGCCACCTGCAAGGTTCACCAGCCGCTGTGATTAATCCAATGTTTGGCCAACTTTCAAATGGGAGTTACCTCTTGCTTAATGATCAGAGCTGTTGTGGCATGTTGCCAGGTATCCCATATCTAGTTACGGTTGGCTCCAGGGTCACTTGCTGTATGTCACAGTCAGGGACACAGTCAGGGAGTCGCCCTTATGGCCTTCACTGAACGTCTCTTCTATACAAATTGATACTTTAAGCAGAATGAAAGCCATTCTTTTACAACAGACCGTGCCTTTGACCTCGGCCAAAGAAACCTATGATCTACAAATTGCAAGGACTTCGGCTGAGATACAGGCTCTGTTAAGTACAAACTGCCCTACACATTTCACAGAAATGCTAGGACGTATCTTAAACATCTCTGATACGAGCGGTATTGTGCATGTATTTAAGACCATATGTTCAGGACTGTTAACAACTTTTCAAGCAGTCCTCGGAATCATTCCAAACTTCATGCACACTGTGGTTGGTGGTCTGCCGCTAATTCTACACTTGTTGCAGGAATCCTGTTTTTATTCCTACTACTACGCTATGGCAAGCCAATCCACCAGAGTCACTCCCAGCACCTTGGAGAAAGCTCTCCTGGAAAGGAAGTGTCGTGAGCGCATAGTACAACTTTTGGGCTTACCTCGTCTACGAGAATTAAATACCACATGGTTTCTGTCATTCAGACCAATTTGGCAAGATTGCATCTTACCTGTTCTACGCTGCCTGCTTTGCGGTAAAGCATATGCATACCATACTATAGAATACAGCACCTACAAGACTGTTCAATAAATCCTTTTATTGAAGTGCCTGTCTATCCATCTCTGTGCAACTCTGAAGAAACTAAGCATGCACGATTGACTGTGTGAAACTGTTATCTGTTGTTTCCACGATTCTGAGACATGTTCCGATTATAAGGGAAACAAAGTTGTCATGTTTATGCGGTTGCCAGAAACTACTCCCTTCCTGTTTATTCAAGGACTTTCTAGTGGCCTCTGAGTTAGCTGGCACACAAAGTAATTAAGTGTAATGTACACGATAGAGGCATATTGACCTTAGTCCTATGTCACAACCACAGTGTTTATTCCAATGCGCAAAGCCTATAAGGGAAATAGGAATTACACTACACTGTGTGCCTCTAGAAAGCTGAAGACAGGGAGAAATGTCAACACCCCATGTCTCATAGAGGCGTTACTGCTTGACGACCTTAGGAAGACCCCTGGGTCAGATGAACAGGAAAAGTGGGTGGGGCAGGGAATGAGGACAGGTCTGGGGGTGACACCTTTTATGACCTAGACTCAAACCTTGGCCAGGAGGAACAAGATGGTTCCCACCTGGACAACTCAGATCTTCAGGGAGATGCTGAAGAAGAGGGCCAAGGTTGCCCCCTTTTCAACCTTCCTGGAAGAGTGCAGAGTTTACCAAGGACATCTAGATCTCCCTCTGCAGAATCTTATCACTCAGGACAGTCTGTAGGGACCTCTGTATCTAGCAAGAGGGACCACTCAAATGACCAGGAGTACCAATTTCTGGAACGTGAGAAAGCTAAGCTTAGGCTCAGGCAACATCAATTGGCCCTGGACAAGGAGTCCCTAGAAGTCCAGAGAGCTAGAAAAAGATTGGGACTAGAGTCTCATGGTGGCAGCAACAGTGTCACTAGAGTTAAGAAACATTCTTTCGACAATAGGAACCCAAGCAAGATTGTCCCTCCCTACCATGTGAGGGATGACATCCATAAATGGATAACTGCTTTAGAGAGGGCCTGTAAAGTTCAGAGGGTCCCTCAAGAGCAGTGGGCAGCTAAAACCCATTGGACAGAAGATGCCAATTGTCCAAAGGCCAAGGATTCAACTCCAACCACCACTGACCCCCAAGGCAACTGCTCCCCCTAGTACAGTTTAAAGTGGTGGTACAGGGAACAGGGGAATTGTAGGATTAAACCTTGGGCTCTTAGATGGGTTCTGGCTTAGTCAGAACTCCAGCTCAGGCTGTGCTTGTCTCTGATGGTGGCATGGATATTTCCACCTTATTAGTCAGCCCCAGTAACCTGGGAAAATACAGGCAGCAGCCTTTGAATAATGGTAAGGAGGCCACGGTATACAGGTGCAAGTGTCACTATGGTGACAAAAAACCTTGTGGACCCTGAACAATCATACTTGGTGAGATGTGCCAAGTGACCAATGGTAACAATGTCAGGACTGATCATTCCTTGGCAGTTGTTAATTTCAGCTGGGGAGGGGTAACTGGCCAAAGAAAGTTGTGGTTAGCTCAGACCTTCCAGTGGAATGCTTATTGGCAAATGATTTGAAGACTTCAGCCAGGGCTGGAGTGGAATTAAGGAGTTATGCAGCAATGCTGGGCAACTCTGCAGATGTGTTTGCTGTGGCCAGGTCACAGGCCAAACTGATGTCTACTGAACAGGCCCTGGATTCTGAAATAATGGACCAGTTGCCATCCAAGAGAAAGGGAAGGAGGGGTAAGGCTGTGTCTTCCCCCCAGGCTCAGAGAGAGGAACAGTCTCTTGAGGGAGATTATCCCAGTCCCTGTATAGGAACTGTCTCAGATGAACTGGAACCTGATCAGGCTGAGTTCTTGGGGACAGGGGGTCCTTCAGGGCAGAACGGAGTCAGGCACAGCAAACCTGTTGCTGAGGCTGCTGGGAGTGTCAGTGGATCCCACAGTATCTATTGGGATGAGGGACTCCTTTACTCGGAGGGTAGAGACACCAAGTCTAGTGCCACCAGGAGGTTGGTCATACCTCTGAAGTTTAGGGGCTTCCTGCTCACCTTGGCACATGATATTCCCTTAACAGGACACCTAGGCCAAAGTAAGACTTGGGACAGGCTTGTCCCTCACTTTCACTGGCCTCATATGTCAGAGGACACCAAGGAGTTTTGTCACTCCTGTACCACCTGTCCAGCCAGTGGTAAATCAGGTGGTACCACAAAGGCCCCCTCATACCACTATCTGTGGAGGGGATTACCTTTGAGAGGGTTGGGATTGACATAATCGGTCCCATGAACCCTCCAACTGCATCTGGGCACAGTTATATTCTAGTGGTGGTGGACCATGCCACTAGGTATGCAGAGGTTATACCCCTTAAAACCACCAAAGCTCCTGTGGTGGCCAGGGGCCTCCTGGGAGTTTTTTCCAGAGTGGGTTTCCCTAAGAAGGTCTTAACTGACAGAGGTACAAACTTCATGTCCAGTTATATCACTGCAATGTGGAAGGAGTGTGGAGTGAACTAGAAGTTCACTCCACCCTATCACCCATAATGCAATGGGTTGGTTGAAAGGTTCAACAAAACCCTAAAGGGCATGATCATGGGCCTCCCAGAAAAGCTTATGCGAAAATGAGATGTCCTGTTGCCTTGCCTTCTCTTTGCCTACAGAGTGGTCCCATAAAAGGGGGTTGGCTACAGCCCATTTGAACTTTTGTTTGGGCATTCAGTTAGGGTCCCTTGGGACCCAGTTAGATAGGGTGTAGTGAACTAGAAGTTCACTACACCCTATCACCCATAATGCAATGGGTTGGTTGAAAGGTTCAACAAAACCCTAAAGGGCATGATCATGGGCCTCCCAGAAAAGCTTATGCGAAAATGGGATGTCCTGTTGCCTTGCCTTCTCTTTGCCTACAGAGTGGTCCCATAAAAGGGGGTTGGCTACACCACCAATGACAAAACCATTTGAACTTTTGTTTGGGCATTCAGTTAGGGTCCCTTGTGTTTGATGAAGGAAGGATGGGAGTTACCTCTCAAACCTCCCAAGCAAGACATAGTGAACTATGTACCTGGTCTCCGCTCCAGGGTGGCTGAATATATGAAGAAGGCTAGCAAATAACTTGGGGCAAGTCAAGAATTGCAAAAAGCTTGGCATGACCAAAAGGCTGTATCGACTGTGTATCAGCCAGGACAGAAAGTATGGGTGTTGGAGCCTGTGACCCAAGCAGTACTCCAAGACAAGTGGAGTGGACCCCATACTATTCTTGAGCAGATGGGAGATGTCACCTACTTTGTGGACCTTGGAACTCCCAGGAGCCCCCATAGGGTGCTCAATGAGAACAGGCACAAACCTATGTGGACAGGGCAGACATGGGCTTGCTCATGGTTACTGATGAGGGACAGGAGGAAGAGAGTGACCCACTCCCTGATCCACTCTCACAGAACCCTGATGACGGCTCAGTTGATGGTGTAGCCTTGGCAGGCAGCCTCACTGAGCAACAGCAGATTGATTGCAGGAAGGTCCTCGATCAATACAGAAACATGTTTTCTAGGACTCCTAGTCGGACCACTTGCTGTACCCATGAAGTGGACACAGGTGAGACTCTACCTGTTAAAAATGAGATTTACAGGCAGCCTGACCATGTCAGAAGTTGCATCAAGATGCTGGAATTGGGAGTAACTGAACCCTCAGATAGCCCTTGGCTAGTCCAGTGGTCCTGGAACCCATACCTCATACCCAGGGTAGTAAGAGAGATATTAGGTTTTGTGTGGACTACAGGGGGCTCAATGCAGTAACTAGGACTGATGCTTACCCTATTCCTAGGGCAGATGAACATTTATCAAAAGTTTCCAGCTCAGAAAAAAGGCACAAGGATTAGTTCTGGCACACAAATCTAGAATGAGAAACAAATGCTTAGAACCTTTATTTCTTCCATGCAAATGTTCAGACTAATGCGACAATCCTCATGCACTGCCACTTCAAAAGAGTCAAATAAAATTACCAAACTTTTTAAGATCGATGATGAAGGCACTTAATGTAGTTATTACCTTTTAATGACTTCATTTTCCACCATTGTGCTGTCCACCACCACAATCTGTGCTGGGATTTTTACATTCATCGATACAAGGCCCAGAAAGAGAAGAGAAAGAAGAGTGATGCAGTTTCCTCCAGGACCATCAATTGAGAACAGAATATCCTCTTGGGCAGTGACATTTTCCTCTTCTGTCACACAATAGGAATCAGTGTCCTCTGTAGTACCAGCAGCCTTCAGCATCTCTAGAAACTGGAAGGACTCCGTACAAATAGAGTTAGGAAAGCGCCAGGTAAAAATCCTACAAATAAAGAAACAAAATATATGAAACGCTGTGTGATTGTGGCACAAAAACAGATTACAGGAATTTAGAAAAACAAATGAGTTACTTTCCATAAATAACTATTATTCTTGTAAAGATTCCCTATACATATCTTTCATCCCTGAAATATCGCTGGATAGTAGGCTGGGATTTTTAGAATGGCTTTCTATGTGCCAGAAGTATCAAGAACAGTACCACGTGGCACTACTCAAGAGAGATCCCCAGGCAGATAAACGGGGCTCAGCCCAAAAACATATCCCTCAAAGAATGAAAAGGAACTTTCATGGGGAACAGAGATGAGTCTTTGTAGACATGAAGAATATGCAGAAGAAATTAAAAGCTCACGATTCAACAACAACGCTATTGGTTCCTTTACTGAGAGAATGCTAGGTTTTTGGCTGTACGTTTTCAGATCAGAGACTAACACTTTCTTTTGCTACCCTACAAGCAGTGGTCCTAATCAGAGTCTTTTGCTTTGTCACATGCACTAAGGGAAAGGCTTTCTCAAGTTAAGATATGGAGTCCGGTAATGAAGTAAGTCTGACAGAAAGGCCAAGATGGAACATATATTTCTGTATTTAAGAACCTTCTAACCTGCTGTCAAACTTTTCACATAGCCGGTATTTTCACGGCCACCCCTTTTCATCTGTAATTCTCCACTGTGTGTAGCTGAATACCCAGGCAATGATCTTGTACAAAGATCTTGTTCAATGTTCAAGTCTATTCTCAGATGATCTGTGTTGGACCTTCCTGTTGGGGCTGGTTATCTCTTCAACAGTCCTTATTAAAGTTAACAGAGGCATAGAATGAAATGTGATATTACACGTAATTTATTTAACTCTTACCTTTACCACGGAAAACCTTTTTCTGTAAGGTGCATGTGCCCATGTGGAGGTTCACCGGCCATATGACTACAGAGATTGCATTGGAGCCAAATGCTTGTCTTTACATTTAGAGTGTTTACTAAGGCCCCGGTTGGTCAGTGTTACTCATGGCACCAAGACATTGTACTAAGTGTGGCAGCACCCTCTTTTCTTTACTAAGTGAGGCTAGAAGTCCTGAGAAACACCATCACAGTCCACAAGGGAAACTCTTGGTTTCCCCTAAAGTCTTGACTATTGAGACAACAGGCACAGAAATGTTTTAACATCCCTGAGAATGACAACTAATCCAGATACCGATGTGTCTCTCGGAAATCTCAACAACAGTAATATTTTATAAATTTCCCAAGGAATGCTCTTGCAATGTGCCCTAAAAACATTCTGAAATGTGATGCAGGTAGAGGGAGAATTGCCAAAAGCAGCAGGAAAAGCTTGCAGCAGACTATGTGGTGCCCCTATCAAATGTATGAATATTTGCTGTGAAAACAGAAAAGTAGTCCAGGTTTTTTGTTGTGCTAATTTGGCAACGCTGCAAAAACAGGTCATGACCCCCATAAGCTCAAAGGGGTTGGGCGACCAGAGTGCGAGATCTGCAGAGTGGATAAGAGTTAATGTCTTGCGGGGATTAATTTGGAAGTGAATCAACAAACTCATTTCTGCAGAGGACTAATCACTATGGAGCATAAAAGAGAACACTTGGCGCACACCGTACAACTGTTTCTTCGAGTACACTCAGAATGGAGTAAATACTGTGAAGGTGCTTAACCCACCTCATCCTGCTACGCCGGGGCTACCTACGGTCAAACTAGTCATTCTAAAAAAGGCAAAAAAGCATGTATACCACAATACTGGGTAAGCACAAATAGATGATTCTCAGTTATTACATTTAGGCAAATAGTTTGTTACAGGTAAACATTTTTCAACAAATGTTATCAAAGAAGGCATTACCAATTTAATGTGCTCCATAATTAGAGATTGCTAGTGTATAGTTTAATTAAGAAATGATCAAAATCAACAGCTGGCAAGTGTTTTATCGTAATAGGAAGACTTTTTTGAAATCTCAATTTTGGTTGCAGATCACTGACTGGGTGGATAGCAACACTTACTACGTGAAATATGGTCTGTCCCAAATATTAGAAAGTAAGACCAGTTAATACTAATAAAGCTAAGAGCCAGCTCAATTTATGGTGTCACTTCCACAGGTACAACTTACTGTGAAGGATGGAATAGTTACTTACCTTCCGTAACGGCTTATCTGGTAGAGACATGATCTGGCCACAGATTCCTGACCTTTGAACTTCCAGGTGTCAGGCCGGAACTGGAAGGTTTTTGTTAGCAGTACCCCTGCACACCAGTAGATGGCGTTGGTCGACTCCTTGTGACGTCGTCCGCATTGCATTACTCGTGACGTCTGCCACTCCAGCACACTGACGTCAGTACTTTTCACAACTTCCCATGCCAGAAGAGCGGAGCCGTGAAGTGAATGAACATGGTGTGTTAAAAAGAAGCCAGGGCCCTGAAGGGGATCAGCTATGATGAACAAGTTACTTACCTTCGGTAACGATATATCTGTAAGAAACAAAGGTTAGTTATAGATTCCTTACCTTACCATTACCCCCATGTATCAGACTGGATCCGGAACGTTTTTCGTCAACAGTACCCCTGCGCGTCGGAAGGTGGCGTCGGTCGACTCCACGTTCGTCATTGGTTACGTGGTCGCCAGGATGACCTTGGGGTAGCTACATAGTCGCCGCCCTTGCGCACTGATGTCAGTTCTATACTCTACTTTTCCACGCCAGAAGGGCAGAAACATGCAAGACACTGACCACTGGTGCACAGAACTAGGGCCCTGAAAGGAACTCCTTAACCCTAGAAGTCAGTTCGCAGAATGGGGAGGATGGGTAGGGCAGTAAAAATCTATACCTTACCTATGTTTCTTACAGATATTTGTTCATCTGAAAGAAATAGTTAGTTATAGATTCCTTACCTTAGAAGAATAGATACCCCAGCAATACCAACCCCGGAGGTGAGTCTGCGAACTAAGTTCACATGAGAAGTCCTGGAGAACAGAACGGCCAAAGAAGCCGTCTCCCCGGACTTGCCTGTCCAGGCAGTAGTGCTTGGTGAAAGTGTGCAGCGATGCCTACGTAGCTGCCTGACAGATATCAATAAGGGGGACTCCCCGTCCCAAAGCAGTGGTAGCTGCCGTCGTCCTGGTAGAATGGGCGTGCAGACCCGCTGAAGACCCCTTCTTTGCCAAAGAAAGCAAGCTTTGATGAACAGAACAACTCACCTGCAGATGGTCCATTTGTGCACGGCCCGACCTGTCTAAGTGCACACGTAACCAACAAAGAGCTGCTGGTCCACCCGGAATTGTTTGATGCGATCCAAGTACAAGGAAAGTGCATGTTTTGGATCCAGACGGTGGAGCCTCTCTTCCTCTTTTGAAGGATGCGGAGGCGGAGAGAAGGTGGGCAAAGTCCTGGTTTGGCCAATGTGGAAAGAAGTAACCACCTTGGGAAGAAAGGAGGGTCTAGTTCTGAGGACGACCTTGTCCGGAGGGACAGCTAGAAAGAGAGCCTTGGAAGAAAGAGCTTGTAGCTCACTCACCCTGCGCGCAGAGGTGATGGCCACCAGAAAGGCAGTTTTCAAAGTTAGAAGCCAGAGAGGATAGTTATGTAGTGGCTCAAAGGGAGCGCACATAAGATATGTAAGAAACAAGTTCAAGTCCCACTGGGGAGTTACGAAGGGAACGGGATGAAAAAGTTGAGTAATGCCCTTAAGGAAGCGATTTACAAACGCGGACTTGAAAAGAGAAGGTTGATCAGGAAGCCTAAGGAAGGCTGAAATGGCCCTTTAGACTGCCCAGCGCAGAGCCCTGCTAGGGCAAAGAAAGGACGAACAAGTGAACCTTAGAAAGAGGGGGGAAAGGGGATCCACAGCCTTTGCTCTGCACCATGTCACAAAATTGTTCGATCTGCAGGCGTATACAGTCTTAGTGGAGGGACGCCTGGCTGCCAAGATAACATCGCAGACTTCGGGAGGCAGGTCAAACGACGTCAACTGCCGCCGCTCAATCTACAAGCAAGGAGGTGGAGGCTGGACAGATTCAGGTGGAGGAACGTCCCCTGCTGCTGCGACAGAAGATCCTCCCGAAGAGGCAGTCTGATTGGAGGATTGCTGGCCATGTTGAGCAGCTCAGGATATCAGACTCTTTGTGCCCAATGCGGAGCCACAAAAATGACTTAGGCCCGGTCACGCTTGATCTTCTTCAGCACTCTGGGCAGAAGTGATATAGACGGAAAGGCGTATAGAAGACCACAACTCCACTCGCGACGAAAAGAGTCGCCTAGCGAGTGTCGCCTTGGAAATTCCAACGCGCAGAATTGCTGACATTGCGCGTTCTCTTCAGCGGCGAATAGATCTAACCAAGGCTCTCCCCACTTGTGAAAAAGACCTTGCACCACCTCCGAGTGAAGACGCCATTCGTGATCCATTATATACCTGCAGCTGAGCTCGTCCGCCCTGGCGTTCAGGGAACCTGCCAGGTGTTGAACCACCAGGGATATACCCTGATGTTCCAGCCAAGTCCAGAGACAGAGGCCCTCCTAACATAGGGTCCACTACCCCACCCGCCCTATTTCTTGCAGTACCACATGGCAGTGGTGTTGTCCGTGAACACCTGCACTACTCTTACCCGGACACAGGGAGGGAATGCTTTGTGTGCAAGACGAATCGCCCGAAGCTCCGGAAGGTTGATGTGGAGCCCGGACTCCCCCGGACAGCAGATGCCTATGATCTCCGCCTCCCCCATGTGGCCGCCCCATTTCAGAAGTGAAGCATCGGTCACCCCTGTGAACTCTGGTTGGGGAAGGGAAAGGGATCTGCCGTCGAACCAATCCTGGTTTGTTAGCCACCCCTGCAATTGGTCAGGTTCCCCTGATTTGTGCCCACTGGAACTTCAGGTCCCACTGCAGAGCCCTCATATGCCATCTGTCATGGACCACAAGCAGGATGCAGGAAGCCATCAGGACCAGTAGCCTGAGGGTCATCCTGACCGAAACCTGGGATAGGGGCTGAAAGATCGGAACTATAGCCCACATGTCCCAGACTCGCTGCTCAGGAGGATAGACCCGAAACTGCGTTGTGTCCAGAACCGCTCCGATGAAGAGGAGCTTCTGAGAGGGAGTCAGGAGTGACTTCGGAACGTTGATGGAAAACCCCAGCGAATGCAGGAGGTCAACCGTAGTCTGGAGGTGGGAGACGACAACCAGTTGTCAAGATAAGTGCTTGTGGTCTACAGGTAACGCCGGTGGGTTGGCAGGACGGGGATGTCAAAATAAGCGTCCTGCAAGTCCAACGCTACCATCCAGTCCGCAGGGACGAGGGCAGACAGGACCTGAGCTAGCGTCAACATCTTGAACTTCTCCTTCCAGAGGCAGCGGTTGACGTTCCTGAGATCCAAGATAGGACGCAGGTCTTTGTCCTTCTTGGGCACCAGAAAGTAGTGGGAATAGCAACCACGACTTCTGGGACAGGAACTCGCTCAATGGCCCCACTTGTGAAAAAGACCTTGCACCACCTCCGAGTGAAGACGCCATTCGTGATCCATTATATACCTGCAGCTGAGCTTGTCCGCCCTGGCGTTCAGGGAACCTGCCAGGTGTTGAACCACCAGGGATATGCCCTGATGTTCCAGCCAAGTCCAGAGACAGAGGCCCTCCTGACATAGGGTCCACTACCCCACCCGCCCTATTTCTTGCAGTACCATATGGCAGTGGTGTTGTCCGTGAACACCTGCACTACTCTTACCCGGACACAGGGAGGGAATGCTTTGTGTGCAAGACGAATCGCCCGAAGCTCCGGAAGGTTGATGTGGAGCCCGGACTCCCCCGGACAGCAGATGCCTATGATCTCCGCCTCCCCCATGTGGCCGCCTCATTTCAGAAGTGAAGCATCGGTCACCACTGTGAACTCTGGTTGGGGAAGGGAAAGGGATCTGCCGTCGAACCAATCCTGGTTTGTTAGCCACCCCTGCAATTGGTCAGGTTCCCCTGATGTTGTGCCCACTGGAACTTCAGGTCCCACTGCAGAGCCCGCATATGCCATCTGGCATGGACCACAAGCAGGATGCAGGAAGCCATCAGGACCAGTAGCCTGAGGGTCATCCTGACCGAAACCTGGGATAGGGGCTGAAAGATCGGAACTATAGCCCACATGTCCCAGACTCGCTGCTCGGGAGGATAGACCCGAAACTGCGTTGTGTCCAGAACCGCTCCGATGAAGAGGAGCTTCTGAGAGGGAGTCAGGAGTGACTTCGGAACGTTGATGGAAAACCCCAGCGAATGCAGGAGGTCAACCGTAGTCTGGAGGTGGGAGACGACAACCAGTTGTCCAGATAAGTGCTTGTGGTCTACAGGTAACGCCGGTGGGTTGGCAGGACGGGGATGTCAAAATAAGCGTCCTGCAAGTCCAACGCTACCATCCAGTCCGCAGGGACGAGGGCAGACAGGACCTGAGCTAGCGTCAACATCTTGAACTTCTCCTTCCGGAGGCAGCGGTTGACGTTCCTGAGATCCAAGATAGGACGCAGGTCTTTGTCCTTCTTGGGCACCAGAAAGTAGTGGGAATAGCAACCACGACTTCTGGGACAGGAACTCGCTCAATGGCTCCCATGGCCAAGAGTGCCGAAACTTCCTGTCGGAGAAGGGCCAAATGATCTTCTGACATGCAATGGTACTGAGGTGGCATGGTGGAAGGGATAGTCTCAAAGGGGAGGGAGTAGCCCCTTCGGACTATTTGCAAAACCCACCTGTCCGACGTGATGGTGCACCAGTGGGGGAGGTGATGGCGAATCCTGCCGCCCACCGGCATTTGGTGGTCCTGAAAGATCGGACTAGGAAGGTTTGGAGGCTGCTGCAGAGAGGGCAGTGGTGGACTGGCACACCCGCTGGCCCCCAGAATCACGGCGGTGGTTCCCACGTCCCCGACCACACAGTGGCTGAACAGCTTACGCTGGTCTGTGTCCCTTCCATAGCCACGAAAGGGCAGACTGCACAGGGCAGGTGGTGGAGAGACCCAAGGACCTGGCCATAGCCAGAGAGTCGTTAAAGGTCTCTAGTGTGTTGTCTGTTTTGTCACTGAATAGGCGACGGCCATCAAAGTGCATGTCCATAAGGGTAGGTTGGCCATCCCCTGAAGAACAAGTTACTTACCTTCGGTAACGATATATCTGTAAGAAACATTAGTTAGTTAGATTCCTCACCTTAGAATATCCCCAGGCATCAGGCTGGATCTGGAAAGATTTTTCGTCAGCAATACCCTTGCGCATCGCTAGACGTCGTCTGCGGCTCCGCGTCCGTCATCGGCGTCGTGCGCCAGGATGACGTCGGAGTACTTAGACGCCGCCCTCGTGCGCTGATGTCAGTTCTTGTACATAGCTTTCCGCGCCAGGAACGCAGAGCCATGCAAGAGACCGACACTGGTGCCAAAAAATGCTAGGGCCCTGAAAGGGATAACCTCAACCCTAGATATCGGTTCGCAGAACGGGGAGGATGGGTGGGTCGGTGAGGAATCGAACTAATGTTTCTTACAGATATATTGTTACCGAAGGTAAGTAACTTGTTCATCTCAAAGAAACACGTTAGTTAGATTTCTCACCTTAGAATAGATACCCCTGCAATGCCAACCCCGGTGGTGGGTCTGCGAACCAAGATCACACCAGAAAGTCCTGGAGAACAGAACGGCCAAAGAAGCAGTCTCTCCGGACTTGGCTGTCCAGCCAATAATGTTTAGCAAACGTGTGCAGCGAGGCCCACGTTGCTGCCTGACAGATGTCCTGCAAGGGGACTACCCGGCCCAGGGCAGTAGCCGCCGCTGTGGCTCGAGTGGAATGGGCCCTCAGCCCTACAGGAGGTTCCTTTTTAGCCAAGGAGTAACAAGCTTTGATACACAAAACTACCCACCGAGAGATGGTCTACTTGTGCACCGCCCGTCCCTTCTTAGCGCCCACGTAGCCAACAAAGAGTTGGTCGTGCACCCGGAACTGATAGGTGCGGTCCAAATAAAAGGACAGCGCCCATTTTGGGTCCAGACGGTGGAGCCTCTCTTCCTCTTTCGAAGGAGGCGGAAAGAAGGTGGGCAACGTAACAGACTGCCCGATGTGAAAGGCATTTACCATCTTAGGGAGAAAGGAAGGGCGAGTACTGAGAACAACTTTGTCCGGATGGACAGAAAGAAAAGGAGGCTCAAAGGGAGCGCACATCAGAAACGTCAAGACCAGATTCAAATCCCACTGAGGCATTACGAAAGGGACAGGAGGAAATATGTGAGTAATGCCCTTAAAGAAGCGAGAAACAACAGGGGATTTGAAAAGAGAAGGCTGATCAGGAAGCCGTAAGAAAGCAGAAATAGCAGAGAGATAGCCTTTGACGGTGCCCAGAGCAGAGCTCTGCTGGGCCAAAGAAAGAAGAAAGAGGAGAACCTCAGAAAGAGGGGCGGAAAGGGGATCCACAGCCTTTGCTGTGCACCATGCCACAAATTTGTTCCACCTGCAGGCGTATACCGATTTTGTGGAGGGACGCCTGGCTGCCAGAATCACATCACAGACTTCAGGAGGCAATTCAAATGGCATCAACTGTCGCCGCTCAATCTCCACGGATGGAGGTGGAGACTGGACAGGTTTGGGTGGAGGACCGTCCCCTGCTGCTGCGACAGAAGGTCCTCCTGAAGAGGCAGTCGTATCGGGGGATCGATTGACAGACTGAGTAGCTCGGGATACCAGTACCTTTGTGCCCAATCCGGAGCCACTAAGATGACTTGGGCCCGGTCGCGCCTGATCTTCTTCAGCACTCTGGGCAGAAGTGGTATAGGTGGAAAGGCATACAAAAGACCGCAACTCCACTGGCGACGAAAGGCGTCCCTGAGCGAGTGCCGCCTTGGAAACTCCAACGCGCAGAACTGATGACATTGCGCGTTCTCTTCAGTGGCGAATAGATCTAACCAAGGCTCTCCCCACTGCCGAAAGAGGCCTTGCGCCACGTCCGAGTTTAGACGCCATTTGTGATCCATCATGCACCGGCGGCTAAGTTCGTCTGCTCTGGCGTTCAGAGAGCCCGCCAGATATTGAACCACCAGGGTGATGCCCTGATGTTCCAGCCATGTCTAGAGACGCGAGGCCTTCTGACAAAGGGTCCACGACCCCACCCCGCCCTGTTTGTTGCAGTACCACATGGCGGTGGTGTTGTCCGTGAACACCTGCACCACACTTCCCCGGACAGAGGGAAGGAATGCTTTCAGTGCAAGTCGGATCGACCTCAGCTCCAGAAGGTTGATATGGAGCCGGGACTCCGCCGGAGAGCAGAGTCCTCTGATCTCCGCCTCTCCCATATGGCCCCCCCCCCCATCCCAGGAGGGACGCATCCGTCACTATACATGCTCCGGTTGGGGTAGGGAGAGGGATCTGCCGCTGACCCAATCGCGATTCGTGAGCCACCACTGCAGCTGGTTCGCAGTGCCCTCTGAGATCAGGACATGGTCGGACAGGTTGCCGCGATGCTGGGCCCACTGAAACTTCAGGTCCCACTGCAGAGCCCGCATCCGCCACCTGGTGTGAGGTACCAACAGGATGCAGGAGGCCATCAGCCCCAGAAGCCGCAGCACCAACCTGACCGAAACCCAGGACAAAGGCCGGAAGATGAAAATCAGGGCCTGAATGTCCCGGACCCGCTGTTCCGGCGGATAGACCCGGAACTGCGCCGAATCGAGAACCGCTCAGATGAAAAGGAGCTTCTGGGAGGGACTCAGGTGCGACTTCGGCACATTGATGGAGAACCCCAGCGAGTGCAGGAGGTCGGCCGTAGTCTGGAGGTGGGAGACGACTAGCTGGGGCGAGCCCGCCTTCAACAGCCAGTCGTCGAGATAGGGGAAGACTGGAACCCCTGATCGGCGCAGATGAGCTGCGACCACCGCCATCACTTTCGTGAACACCCGAGGGGCACTGGTGAGGCTGAAGGGGAGCACGGTGAACTGAAAGTGCTCCTGACCCACCGTGAACCGCAGGTAACGCCGGTGGGCCGGCAGGACGGGGATGTGGAAATAAGCGTCCTTCAAGTCCAACGCTACCATCCAGTCTCCAGGGTCTAGGGCAGCCAGAACCTGAGCTAAAGTGAGCATCTTGAACCGGTCCTTCCGGAGGAAGGTGTTGACGCTCCTGAGGTCCAAGATCGGGCGTTGGCCCCATTTGCCCTTCTTGGGAACTAGAAAGTAGTGGGAATAACAACCACGACCTACTTCTGGACCAGGAACGCGCTCGACGGCCTCTTTGGCCAAGAGGGCCGAAACTTCCTCTCGTAGAAGATGCAAATGATCCCCCGACATACGGTGGTTCAGCGGTGGCATGGCTGGAGGGGTCGTCTCGAAGGGGAGGGAGTATCCCTTTCGGACGATTTGCAGCACCCACCTGTCCGACGTGATGGAGCGCCAGTGGAGCAGGTGATGGCGAACTCTGCCGCCCACCGGCGTGGAATGGCCTGAAAGCTCGGACTAGGAGGGCTTTGAGGCGGATGCTGCCGGGGTGGATGTGGACTGACCGGCACGTTGTCCTCCAGTACCGCCTCGGCGGAATCCACGTCCACGATCGCGTGCAGGTTGGTTCTGCGGCCGGTGGCTGGGCGGACGTGAGGAGGCGCCCCTTCCTTGGCCACGAAAGGGACGAAAGGCGGAAGTTTGCGGCCGCGGGGCTGAAAGACCCAAGGACTTGGCCGTAGCCTGGGAGTCCTTGAACCGAGCCAGTGCACTGTCCGCCTTCTCCCCAAAAAGGCGAGTGCCATCAAAAGGCATGTCCATGAGGGAACTCTGGACATCCCCCGAAAATGACGTGGACCTCAGCCAGGCATGACGCCGAAGCGCCACCGTGGTGGAAATCGCCCGACCCAGCGAGTCCGTGGTGTCAAGTCCACACCGTATGGCATGCCGCGCTGCATCTCGACTGTCAGCAAGAGCTTGAGCGAGTCGTGTCCGGGCCTCCACCGGACACAAGGGCAGCACGTCCTCCACCGCATCCCACAGAGAGTGGGAATAACGGTCCAACAGGCAAGCAGTATTTAAAGACCGCAGTCCCAAACTCAGGGACTAGAACAGTTTCTTGCCAAACTGCTCCAACCTCTTGGATTCCCGATCCGGAGGAGTGGACGGGAAGGAGAATTGGGAGGTTGAGGCCTGGATAACCAGACTCTCGGGGTGGGGTGTTGGGAGAGGAAACTGGGGTCGCCCGGAGCAGGGCGGTGGCACCGGGCAACGTTCCGGTCCACAGGAGGGACTGTGGAGGGCTTGGACCAAGTGCCCTGTAGAACGTCAATGAGGGCCTCATTAAACTGCAGCAGAGGCTCAGTGGAACTTGCTGTCGGTTGAAGGACCTCAGTGAGGACGTTAGTCCTCACTGCCACAGCAGGCAACTCCAGCCCGAGGGCTTCGGCCGCCTTGCGCAGCACCACTGAGAAGGCTGCACCCTCCTCCGAGGCCACAGTCAGAGGAGAGATGAAACCAGCGTCCGGGGAGGTATCCGGTGTCGGCGCCGGCGGAGGAGGCGTCGTGAGGTCGACCGGCGCCGACAGAGATCCAGGCCTGGATCCCTCGGGAACCTGCGGCGTCGGGGCCGGAGCCGTCGGCGCCGGGGCCGGAGCCGCCGGCACGCAAGGTCGGCCAGTCGAGTCTGCGTGGCCCGAAGGCGCGCCGGCAGGCTTCGACGGTGGAGCCAGGCCCCTCATGGCCGAGAGGAAGGCACTGACCTCCGCCGGAGTCGCGTCAGTCCCAGGGACCGGCGGGTAGGGGGACGGATGCGGCTCCTACGGAGCCGCGGGGGTGGGACCACCCTGACCCTCGGCCGAGTCGCGCGACCGGCGAGGGGAGTCCGAAGAGCGGTGTCGTCTCTTGGACTGCTTGGAGTGCTTCGACTTACCCGAAGACGCCGACGAGCGATGACGATGGCTGTGATCGGTCCTTGGACCTCCTCCGGGACCGAGAGCCGCGCGGAGCAGAGTGCCGAAGCTCGAGAAGCTTACGGGACTGCTCCCGCCTAGCTTTCGATGTCAAGGCCTGACAGTCGGGGCACGACTCCGTGTCGTGGTCGGCCCCCAGGCAGTAAAGGCACCGGCGGTGGTGATACGTCACCGACATCAGGCGATGACAGGCGTCACAGGCCTTAAAACCAGGCATCCTACCGGCACCAGAGTCGAGTCGATAGACCAAAAAGAGTAAAAAAGTTAGTCAAAAAATGACTAGGGGTAAGCTCTTCCCGGATCGGCGCTTACTGGCGCGGAAAAAAGAAGAACTGACGTCAGCGCGCGAGGGCGGCGTCTAAGTACTCCGACGACGTCATTCCGGCGCACGACGCCAACGACGGACGCAGAGCCGCAGACGACGCCTAGCGACGCGCAAGGGGTATTGCTACAAAAATCTTTCTGGATCCAGTCTGACGCCTGGGGATATTCTAAGGTGAGAAATCTAACTAACGTGTTTCTTTCAGATCTGTATTTAAATAGGAGACAGATGGCTGCAATGACTATACTGTTTTGCTTTTCGTTCGGCCTGTGATCAAGGACTGCTGTGCATACCCCCCCCCCCCCCCCCCGGTTATTAGATGATTCAAAACAGTTGAGATAAGTATCTGTCTGCACACAATCCAGCTAGGACACCTTTAATCTTGCAAGTACAATCTATAACAGGGGAATTTGATAGTAACACAAGTGTCCTAGAGTTACAATTTGAGAATGACCTCAAAGTAAAGGTTCTGATCCCAGTGACCAATGTCTTCGTATCACTGGTAAATCTACAAGCCATATAACCACCACATTTAAAATGACCTTGTATACTTGGCAAACCCCACAAGGTTGGAATGCCATTCTTGACCGTAGGCTCACTACAAAGTCTTTAACAATCTTATTTCAATTAAAGAAAACAAGGGTGCATTCGTGTATCTGTCTTTAAGAAGTTGCTTGTTTCCTGATAATATTTGTAATTTCATTACGCACAGGGGATTAGATGGTTTCCATCACTACTCTATAGTGGGAGTCATCTCTTGTTCTAGGTGTTAAGCGACTCGCTCTTGGACAAAACCATGCTCTCTTAAGAGCTTTGAATACAATCTTCCTCGAGTTTCCTATTTCAACGAGTCTAGTTTTAAGGAGCTCCGCTTCCCTGAAGTAATCGTCTTTTAGATAGCAACTTGTGCGGTATCGCAAAAATTATCAAAAGTGTAGGATGTCCCTGGGGGCCTGTGGTGGTGGCTGTTATACCCAAGTAAGGAATCTGTGTCTGTGAGCTTCTTGTAGAAAGTGGTGTACAATGTGGCTACTCTATTCCTAACTGTAAGGAAATGCCTATTTTGTATGGTCACCCTCAAAGTTTTGGACTGATGCTGCTGATGTTTTAAGTGCACTGAGGACTTCTAACCAGACCTCTGTGCTAGTGCCCCGAACTATACAACATGTATGTCGAACTGGCCTATACTCAATTGGCATCAGCTAAATGACATCTAAATCCCTAGTATATGGCACTAGGTGTAGCCAGGGCAAGTGATTTGGAGTGACCGCTCAGGAACTGCAGCACTTGTCGTGATACCCTGAATGGGACAATGTAAAATGTGACCCCCAGCCTCCAGTGCAGACTGGTAGAGCAGTTTAAAAACTGCTAACTCAACTTTGCCATTTTAGACCATAGCAAAGCCTAAACTCCCTTCTTAGTAGGTATAGGTTATCCCCTACAGCAGGCCAATTGAGTCGTATGGCAGGCAGCAACATACTAAAATGTAGAACATGTGTTTAACATGTTCTGGCAGCAAAAACACTGTATTGTTGTTGTAGGAGAGTAGGGTCTGCTTTCTATGTTCACCCCCACTTTTTGCTTTTGCTTCACTGGTTTTCGACTTAGATGTGGCTGTGGGCCTGCTAATCAGACCCACAGCCCAGCTGTTCTCTCTCTAAATTCACTATGCACTTTAGGTGCATAACCCAATTGGTAAGGATCACCTTTTTGGAACCTGTACAGTGTACCTTAGTGTGAGAAGTTGGCCTGGTATATGATGTTCACTAGTTGAAGTGACCATCTTGTACCATGCCAAGCAACCCTTATGGTGTGGTTGTAAGTCAACCTTTTCGGACTAGCTGCCCTAGTAGTAGCGTAGGGTAAGCAGTCTTTGAGGCTAAACTCGTTAAAGCGTGTTAGGCAGGCCGTTTTACCAAATGTAACCCCGCTTTATACCAATGAAAGGACACCACACAGATATATATTCAAAATATATATGTATTTATTTCTCAAAGTAACCCCTAGACTCTTTATGAGCACAGGAGCACAAATCGTTAAACAAGACAACGTTATAATACACAGAAGTTGCACTTTATATGGATGGGCCCTGGTGGCCACTCAAACCATATACTAAAATAGTGGTATAAGTACCACGAACAGGAAAGGGAAAAGGCCTAGGGCCTCTAGAATCGCTGGGCCTACAAGGAGCTAACTTTAGTTAGTGACCAGGAGGTCCACGGGTTGCGTGTGCAGTGAGGAAAGTCACACGCGGGCTCCCATAGGTTTTCAATGGGTGCGTAAAAGTTAAAAAGTTACTGCAGAAAGGGTCTTCTGGGTGGACTACGATCTCAAGATTCGAAACACAGACACTAGAGATGATTCTCTACACTTGGGCACCGGAGTGCCAGCTTTACCTCACCCACAGGAAGCGGGTGCATAGGTCTCGAAGTGCGTTGGGTTTCTTCTATCGATTCAATGGAGCCTGATGACAAAGATGCTGCAGGCGGTCGGTCCAGAAGAGCTGTGTTGGATCCAAGAGTGGATCGGAGTTGTAGAAGACCTGAAAGCAGAGGGGACAGTGTTCACAGTCACTAGCCAGTGACTGGCGTGGCACCAGGTAGGTGCCAGGCGATGTCGGGTGCAAACAGGTGGTGAAGTGTAGCTTGTCTCCGCAGCCACGTGGTCCCTGAAGGTCGACGACGTCCAGGAGTCGGTTCACGAGCTGTCCCACGCAGGCTCTCGCTGTCGGCGGTGTCGGCGACTCGAAAGAAGCAAACAAGCCTTGGCAAAGGCAGGAGTCGTGGAAGTTCAAGAAAGCGGATTGTTCTGACCAGCAAGGTCAGAGGGGCTGCTCTTTTGGAGAGCAGCTAGGGCCAGTCTGGAGCAACCAGACCAGCGTCGTTGATTTCAAAATAGGTCGCCAAAATGGCCACTAGCCAACGGGCCAGGGACCGAGCAGGCGCGTCGAGATGCAAAGTGCAGAGGGGCCCCACGCAGATCGTGGAGATGCTGGAGGGCTCACCTTTGGTGCAGATGCTGCTCGGTGGTTGGGCTTCTCAGGACCCAAAGCACAACTTGGAGGGAGCCTCTGTTGTTGCGCTTGCAGCTTGTCGTCGGTCTTTCAAGATGGCTGGCTCCACGTGTCTCGGTGCCTCCACGGGTTCCTTCTTTGCAGGGACTGTGGATCGGGCGGTGAGAGGTCTGGAGGTCCAGGTCTTGTCGGGCTCTGGGCTCGGGCTCCGGCAGGAGGCGGCGGCAAAGCAGACCTTCAATAGCTGGTTGGTGCTTGCGTTAGCAAGATGGTCACTCCCTGACCATAGGGGAGATTTCCTTCAGTCCTCTGTGCAGCAGAGCGTCGAAGTTCCCGTCTTCTTCTTGTGGTTAAGTTGATTCCAGGATGTCTGAAGTCTTAGGACACAGCTCCTACCTTTAAGCGGATTCTAGGGGCCGGACTACCTGCTAGGTCCCTCCCTAAGGGTGGGACCAGGAAGGGGGGTGGTTACACCCCCAATCCTTTGTCCAGCTCGCCCCAGGTCCGGGGCTGGTGTGCCCCTGGACCGGTTTGACCTGGCATATGCACCGAGGCTCCTTGTGAGCCTCAGGCATGTCTCATTCCATTCAAGCCCTACCTGACCAATACACAAAATCCTGTCTGGGGTGGTGCTCGCACCTCCCCTGGCAGGAAACCCTTTGTCCACGTCTCCCAAGCTGGAAGGACTCCCAGCAGCAGGAGGGCAGACTTGTGTGTGTGGTGGCAGCATCCATTTTGTGGAGCTGAGGCTATGTCTGATTTTACCCGGGTTTCAGGTACTGTACATGTTGTGTCCCTCTAGAAGGGTGGAATGCTAACCCCGTCGCCAGAATTGGCAAGGGGTTAGTATTCCAATTCGTATGACACCTTACTCGACATGTTTTGATAAAGCCAAACCAAAGATAGCCTTTAACCGCGAGGTTCATAATGCACTTAAGAGTATATGGTATGACGATATCTGGAAACGGTAGAAGGAAGTTGTTCCGACCACTGCAGAGAGGCTCAGCTCATGCCAGAGCACCATCTCACATGGAACCATGCACTCTGCCTTCAGGATTGTCAAGGCCTGCCATAGGAGTGACTTATAGGTTAACATGTGTTCCATTTAAGGTTAGGTATAGGTATACTACACCTTAGTAAGAGGTGGTTACACCAACTTACCCCAGCTGAGTGATCAGCCAGTTGTGTCAAATTTGTTAGGCCAGTCCAGGGGTGGCACAATACGTGCTTCAGCCCCTGGTAGGCCTTAGATACACCAATGCCCTGGGTACCTAGTGTACACTGGTACAGGGGCTCGCAGGGTGATCCACTTCCAATTGGTTATGCACCCAGGGTGCATAGTGTCAATTTAGTTAGAGAGAACAGCAGGCTGGGGGTCTGATTAGCAGGCCCACAGCCTCAATATGTCAAAAACCAGTGAAGCAAAAAGCAAAAATTTGGGGTGACCATAGGATAGCAGACCCTACTCTCCTACACTTAGGTACCCAGGGCATAGGTGTACCCTAGGCCTACCAGGGGCTGCAGCATGTATTATGCCACCCCTGGCCGACCTTCCATTATGACACAACTGGCTGATCACTCAGCTGGGGCAAGGTCGTGTAATCACCCCTTGCTTAGGTGTAGTATTCCTATACCTACCTTATATATAGACACGTGTGTACCTATCAGCCACTCCTATGGCAGGCCTTAACAATCCTGGAGGCAGAGTGCTTGGTAACATGTGAGATGGTGCTCTAGCATGAGCTGAGCCTGTCTGCAGCTTTCGGAACCATGTCCTTATAGCTGTTCTATGATATAGCCTACCATATACTCTTAAAGTGCCTTATAATCTTAAACGGTTATGGTAACTATGGTTTGGCTTTATCAAAATATGTTGTGTAAGGTGTCTAACACTTTGGAATACTACCCCCCCACCATTTCTGGCGGTGAGGATAGTATTCCTCCCTTCTAGAGGGAGAAGACATGTTGAAGACCTACTACCCGGTTAAAGTTAACCAGAGCCCCAGCATCACAAAATGGATGCTGCTGCCACAGACACAAGTCTGACCTCCTGCTGCTGGGAGTCCTTCCAGCGAGGGAGGCTTGGACAATAGGTTTCCTGCCTTGGGAGGTGCTAGCACCACCCTAGACAGGACTTAGTGTATTGGGGCAGGGAGGGATGAATGAAACGAGACACTGCCTGGGGCACACAAGGTGTCCCATGCATAGTCCGGTTCAAACCGGTGCTGGGGCACTCCAGCCCCAGTCCTGGCGCGAAACTGGACAAAGGAAAGGGGGTGTAACGAGCCCCCTCCCTGGTCCCACCCATAGGAGGGACCTAGCAGGTAAACCAGCCCCCCAGATTAGTATAAGAGTAGGAGCTGGGTCCTTAGGACTTTGGATTATCCTGATAACTGAAACTTGAACAGAAACTCTGGACCTTCGACATTCGACTACGGAAGAAGACTGAAGAATCTCTCTTGTGGCCAAGGAGTGACCACCCTGGGCAACCAGGCAAAATCCAGCGACCGCTGCTTGCTTTGCGACTGATCCTACGAGGGACGACTGCAGAGACTGACCAGCGCCGTGACTTCCAGACACCTCTGAACCAGATCCACATCTACAGCAAAGCTGAGACCCGTGGAGGCACCGAGGGATGAGGGACCGGCGACTTGGGAAATGTGGCTAGTAACTGACTAGCGCGACTTCTGAGGCTTCCTCGAGGCTGTGCTTGGGGAATTGAGAAGCCCCAATCCCGAGCACCATCTGCAAAGAAGATCAGCTCCCCACACTTCACGTGTTCTGCGTGGGGCCCTTCTGCACCTGAGTTGCTCGACGTTGTGAGAAGTTGGACGGATATATAGTGCTCACTATTCTAGTGATCACTGTGTATCCTTCCAAACGACCCTTATTGATGATTGGTTGTAAGTCAACCTTATAGACCAGCTAATCCTAGTAGGATGGACAAGAGCAGTCTTTAGGCTAAACTCTAGAGGGCGTGTTAAGCCAGCTGTTTTACCACCACATTTACCCCTTGAACACCACGTGAAAGGACACCACACAAGTTGTTATGAAAATAAAGGATATTTATTTATAACAAGACTACCCTGGCTCTTTATGAGTCAGGGAGCTAAGCACAATACAAAACTCTTATGAAAATACTTCAAGTTGCACAATTTACACAAATGCCCGAGGGGCACGAAAAACCATATACACTAAAAGTAGAATGCGAATGGTTAGAGAGTCTAAAGTTACTGATTCCGGAGAAATCTGATCAGTGGGACTAAACGAAAAAGGAGCTGGACACTTGTAGAGCGAACCTGCGATGGAGCACCGAAATGCTCGAGTTACCTAGCCCGGAGGCTGCGGCTGCGTGGGTTCAGCAAGATGTCGGGAGTCCTCGTTGTAGTCTCAGGAGCCTGAAAGAAGAAGTTGCTGGCAGGCGACCAGTGTCGATATTCGGAGGGATCCAAGCCTGGATCGGTGATGGAGAGGACCTGAAAGCAGAGGGGACTCAGTTCTTAATCACTAGCCAGTGATTGAGTTGGCACCAGGATGGCACCGGAGGTAGTCACCGCGATCAGGTGAGTGGGTGACGCTGGACTCTGCTGTCCCTCGGTGCAGGAGGCGTTGTCGGCGACCAGGCAGAAGGGGCGGACTGTCCCACGAGGGTGTCTGCTGTCGGCGATGCTGGACCCCGGACTGGGGCAACAACCCTTGGCACAGGCAAGCCCACGCGGTGGAGTCAAGATGGCGTCTGGAGTGGACCAGGGGGGTCCGGGGCGCTCCTCTGTTGGAGGGGAGCCAGGGCCAGTCTGGAGCAACCAGACCAGCGGCGGAAATGTTGTGGTGCGTCGTTAGGAGGACCACTAGCCAACGGGCAAGTGACCGAACAACGCGGTGAGCGGCAAAGAGCAGAAGGGCCCCCACGCAGATCTCGGGGATGCTGGGAGGCTGGTCTTCGGTGCTGGAGCTGCTCAGGGTTGGGCTTCTCAAACCCCAGGAGCACTCACTCGAGGGTCCCTCGGTGGTTGTGCTAGGCAAGCGTCGTGCAGGTTTTGGTGATGGCCGGTCCCGCAGGTCTCGTCACACCCACGAATCTCAGCTGGGCTGATGATGCAGGTAGAGGTCAGAGATGGCAGGGAATCCGGGTCTCGTCGAGCTGGTCAGTCTGGATCCGGAGGATGGACGTGCAGCAAACCGCAAGCGCTTAGGTGGTGCCTGCTGGTGCAGGGTTGCTACTCCTTAGCCACAAGGGAGAGTCTTCAGAAAAAGTCAAGAGTTCCTTTCGTGGAAAGTAGTTCAAGATTCAGAATTATCCAATTTGGGAAGGGGGCCCGCTCCTACCTTTATCCTAAGAAAAGGGGCTGGCCCGTGACTAGGTCCTGCCTATGGGTGGGACCAGGGGGGGGGGGTGGTTACACCACTCTCCTTTGTCCGGTCTCTCCCCAGCTCAGAGGCTGGGGTGCCCCTGGAACTGGTTCGAGCCGGCCTATGCACAGTGAGCACCGGGGTGCCACTTGCAGTCACCTTCCTCTCAGCCTTGCCTACCTGGGATACACAAAACCCTGTCTGGGATGGCGCGGGCACCGCCCCCGACAGGAAACCCTTTGTCCAAGCTCTCCCCGCTGGAAGGACTCCCAGCAGCAGGAGGTCAGACTTGTGTCTGTGGTGGCAGCATCCATTTTGTGATGCTGAGGCTCGAGTCAACTTTAACCGGGGTTCACAGTTACATGCATGTCGTGTCCCTCTAGAAGGGTGGAATGCTAACCTCGTCGCCAGAATTGGCGAGGAGTTAGTATCCCAATTCGTATGACACCTTACTCGACATGCTTTGATAATGCGATACCAAAGTTAGCAAATAACCGCGAGGATTATACTGCACTTTAAGAGTATATGGTACGCATTATCCTGGAACAGCTATTAGGACTTGGTTCCGCAAGCTGCAGACGGCTCAGCTCATGCCAGAGCACCACCTCACATAATTCCAAGCACTCTGCCTTCAGGATTGATAAGGCCTGCCATAGGAGTGACTGATAGGAATACATGTGTCCATTTTAGGGTTAGATATAGGAATACTATATCTACAGCAAAGGGTGTTTACACCACCTTGCCCCAGCCGTCGTGCAGCCAGTTGTGTCAAATTTGGGTGGCCAGCCAGGGGTGGCATAATACATGCTGCAGCCCCTGGTAGGCCCTGGGTACACCTAGGCCCCTGGATACCTAAGGTATGCTGATACAGGGACTGATAAGGTGGCCCAGTTCCAATTAGTAAATGCACCTAAGGTACATGTGTCACTTTAGAGAGAGAACAGCTAGGCTGTGGGTCTGATTAGCAGGCCCACAGCCAGGAAAAGTCGTAAACCAATGAAGCAAAAAGCAAAAATCTGGGGTGATCATAGGATTGCAGACCCTACTCTCCTACATGACCCCCCCCCAAACTACGGGACAATAAGCTAACCTTGACCAGGTGAGTCTTCTTGCTCTAAGTGGAAGTACCGGGAGAGCCCATCTGCATTGCCATGATCAGTGCCAGGTCTATGCTCCACTGCAAAATCCATCCCCTGTAGGGAAATGGACCACCTAAGTATTTTGGGGTTTTCACCCTTCATCTGATTTAGCCACAAGAGGGGCTTATGGTCGGTCTGAGTCTTGAAGTGAGTGCCAAACAAGTATGGCTTCAACTTCTTCAGGGCCCAAACCACAGCAAAGGCCTCCCTCTCAATGGCTGACCAATTATTTTCTCTGGGGGTCAGCCTTCTGCTAATAAAAGCAATGGGCTGGTCATGACCATCAAAATTCAGCTGAGATAGAACCGCTCCCACCCCCAACTCAGAAGCATCTGTTTGGACAATGAATGTTTTGGAGTAGTCTGGACTCTTTAGGATAGGTGCTGTGCACATGGCCTGCTTTAGGTCATCGAATGCCTTTTGACAGCTTGCTGTCCACTGAACTTTCTTTGGCATTTTTTTACTTGTCAGGTCATTAAGTGGGGTCACAATGGATCCATAATTTCTGACAAATTTCCTGTAATATCCAGTCAGGCCCAAGAAAGCTCGAACCTGAGTCTGGGTGGTTGGAGGAGCCCAGTCCTGGATGGCCTGTATCTTGCTCTCCAATGGCTGAACCTGGCCTCCACCTACAAGGTGGCCCAGGTATACAACCTGTGTCTGCCCTATCTGGCACTTAGTGGCCTTGATAGTGAGACCTGCCTTCTGCAGCGCCTCTAACACTTTCCTCAGGTGGACCAGGTGATCCTCCCAGGTGGAGCTAAAGACAGCTATATCGTCAAGGTATGCTGCACAGAAGTCGTCCAACCCAGTGAGAACTTGATTCACCAGCCTTTGGAAGGTGGCAGGTGCATTCTTCAACCCAAAGGGCATTACCACAAACTGATAATGCCCACCAGGGGTAGAAAATGCTGTTTTGGGCTTGGCATCCTCAGCTAGCCTGATTTGCCAATACCCAGCTGTCAGGTCAAATGTACTTAAGTAATTGGCAGAAGCCAACCTGTCTATAAGTTCATCTGCTCTTGGTATTGGGTGGGCATCAGTCTTAGTGACTGCATTGAGGCCTCTGTAGTCCACGCAAAACCTCATCTCTTTCTTACCGCCCTGGGTGTGAGGTTTTGGCACGAGAACTACGGGACTAGCCCAGGGGCTGTCCGAGGGCTCAATGACTCCCAGCTCCAACATTTTCTGCACCTCTGTCTTGATGCAGTCTCTGACATGATCAGGCTGTCGATAGATTTTACTCTTTACGGGCAGACTGTCCCCAGTGTCGACCTCATGGGTACACCAATTGGTCTGACTGGGTGTCAGAGAGAACATATGTCGGAAGGATTGAAGAACCTGTTTACAATCCTTTTGTTGGTGTCCAGAGAGGCTGCCACAAAAGACAACACCATCTACTGACCCATCGTCAGGGTTCTGAGAGAGCAGGTCCGGGAGAGGGTCACTCTCCTCCTCCTGTCCCTCATCTGTGGCCATGAGCAAGCCCATGCCCTCCCTGTCGACATATGCCTTGAGCCTGTTTACATGGAGCACCCAGTGGGGGCTCCGGGGAGTTCACAGGTCTACCAAGTAGGTGACCTCTCCCTTTTGCTCAATGATCGTGTGGGGCCCAGACCATTTGTCTTTGAGTGCTGCTGGGGCCACTGGCTCCAGCACCCACACCTTCTGTCCAGGCTGATACACCGTCAGGACAGCCTTTTGGTCGTGCCAAGCTTTTTGTATTTCTTGGCTCGCCTCAAGGTTTTTAGATGCCTTTTCCATGTACTCAGCCATCCGCGAGCGGAGACCGAGCACGTAGTCCACAATGTTTGATGCCGGCTTTCGGAGAGGTCTCTCCCATCCTTCCTTTACCAAACAAAGGGGTCCCCTTACAGGATGCCCGAACAGAAGCTCAAAAGGGCTGTAGCCAACCCCCTTCTGCGGGACCTCTCTGTAGGCGAACAAGAGGCAGGGTATCAGGACATCCCATCTCCGCCGAAGCTTTTCAGGTAGTCCATGAATCATCCCTTTTAGGGTCCTGTTGAATCTCTCAACAAGCCCATTGCATTGTGGGTGATAGGGTGTGGTGAACTTGTAGTTGACACCACACTCCTTCCACATTGCAGTCAGATATCCCGACATAAAGTTTGCACCTCTGTCAGAGACAACCTCCTTAGGGAAGCCCACTCTGGAGAACACTCCGACTAGGGCTCGTGCCACTACAGGTGCTGTAGTGGTCCTAAGGGGAATAGCTTCAGGATACCTGGTGGCGTGGTCCACCACCACCAGTATAAACTTGTGCCCTGATGCTGTCTGGGGTTCCATTGGTCCGACAATGTCGATCCCCACTCGTTCAAAGGGTACCCCCACCACCGGCAGTGGTATGAGGGGGGCCTTTGTCGTGCCACCTGACTTACCACTGGCTTGGCAAGTGACACAGGAGCGGCAAAACTCCTTCGTATCTTCGGACATGTGGGGCCAGTGAAAGTGTGGAACAATTCTGTCCCAAGTCTTATTCTGGCCTAAGTGACCTGCAAGGGGAATCTCGTGGGCCAAGGTAAGAAGGAAACCTCTCAGAGACAAGGGGACGACCAGCCTCCTGGTCGCGCCAGGTTTGGGGTCTCTTGCCTCGGAGTACAGGAGTCCATCGTCCCAGTACACTTTGTGGGTACCTGTGGCGTTCCCTGCAGCCTCAGCAGCCGCCTGCTGTCTGAGGGGTTCAAGTGAGGGGCAGTCTAACTGTGCCTTCCCCAGGTCTTCCCTGGAGGGTCCCCCTGAGCCCAGAAACTCAACCTGACCAGGTTCAAGCTCTTTTGGCTCAGTTTCCCTCAGTTCTTTAAGGTCAGCCTCCTCAGAGACTTGATCCACGACCTGGGGCAACGGGGAAGGCGAGGCCTTACCCTTACTGCTCCTTTTCTTGGGAGGTGTCTGGTCCGTTCTTCCAGGATCCAGCACCTGTTCAGTGGGGCATCTTTTGGCCTGTGACCTGGTCACAGCAAGGACATGTGCTGGCAAGCCTAACATTTCCATGTGAGTCCTCTGCTCCACTTCTGACCATTGTGACGTTTCCAAATCATTGCCCAACAGACATTCTACGGGGAGGTCGGAACTAACCACAACTTTCTTTGGGCCACTTACCCCTCCCCAGGAGAAATCAACAACTGCCATACTGTGATTGGTAGTGACATTGCTGGCATTGGTCACTAGGTAATCGGTACCTAGCATGATCTGTCCAGGGTCCACAAAGTTAGGTGTCACCATTGTGACACTGGCACAAGTGTCGCTGTAGGCCTGAGCCACTTTTCCATTGATCAAAGGCGTCTGCCTGTATTTGCCCACAGTATTGGGACTGGCATCAGGGGACATATCCATATCCCCTGTACAGACAAGGACGGCCTGAGTGAGCATGCCGACTAAGTCGTCACCCCCCTCGGTTCCCAAGGTTAACCCAACTAATGCCTTGGGAGGCGCACTACCACTGCTGACTGTACTAGGGGGTGCAGGTGCCTTAGGGGCTGCAGTGGCAGGAGTTTGCCCTCCTTTCTTGGTGCACTCACTAAACCAGTGAGTCTTACTTTTACAGTATTGGCACAACCTTTTTGACTGGCCTTCTTGAGTCTTCTTCTTCTGTGAAGCCTGACCCCCACCCTCTTTGGTTTGTTGGGGACCTGTCGAAGACTTCTGGTCATTTTGTTCGTTCTTGTTACTACCCTTTTGGTCTGCTTTCTTCTGACCACCCTGGTTCTGAGTCTGGTTCTGCTTGACCCTTGTTCTGACCCATCTGTCTGCCTTCTTTCCCAATTCTTGGGGAGAGGTCAGATCCGAGTCGACAAGGTGCTGATGCAACAATTGGTTCTGACAGTTGTTTAAAATCTGTTCTCTCATGATAAGATTGTACAATCCTGTGTAATCAGTAACCTTGCTACCCAGCAACCAGCCTTCCAAAGCCTTAGTGGCACAATCGACAAAGTCAGCCCAATCCTGAGACTGAATCTTCTGGGTGTCCCTGAACAGCAACCTGTACTGCTCAGTTGTTAAGCCAAACCCATCAATCAGTGTATTCTTCAGGACTTGGTAGTTGTTAGCATCCTCAGCTCTAGTAGTGAGGAGCTTGTCTCGCCCTTTACCTTCAAAGGAGAGCCACAGTATAGCTGCCCACTGACTTGGGGGGACGCACTGGACAGTGCAGGCCCTCTCCAAAGCAGTTATCCACTTGTGGATGTCGTCCCCTTGTTTAAAGGGGGGCACTATTTTACTCAGGTGTCTAGTGTCTATACCCCTGTCTTTCTCTCTAATGATAATGCTGCCACCAGTGGGGTCTGACCCACTCAATTTCTGCTCTCGGGCAAAGGCAAGTCTTTCTTTGGCGAGGGCAAGTTCTTCCCGCTCGATCCTCAGATTGACTTCCCTCATCTTCGCTTCATGCTCCCTTCTCTGAGGGGACGTCATTCCTCTCTGAGAAGATGCCTGAGAGACATGTGTTCGAACAGATCTGTTAGAGCCTCTGGAGAGAGACCTAGCTCGTCCGTTCCCAAGGTTAAGCCTGCTTGAGCGTGGGCCCGGGGCTCCCCCAGTTCCATTCTCATGCCTGCTTAAGTTGGTCCTCGTGAGCCTGCCGACTACTACTGGACCTTTGTCTGCCTCGTCTCCTGATAATTCCTCCTCTTCTTCCTCCTCTGTATGGAGGCCGAGGTCTGGGTCACCAAGGGTTCCCTCTAAGGGGGGCATGTTCCCATCAGGATTAGGGGGGCCTGTGTTAGAGGCCCTCCTCGCATCATAAGTCTCTA
This sequence comes from Triturus cristatus, assembly GCF_964204655.1. Classification (NCBI taxonomy): domain Eukaryota; kingdom Metazoa; phylum Chordata; class Amphibia; order Caudata; family Salamandridae; genus Triturus; species Triturus cristatus. The sequence continues at coordinate 632,964,944 of NC_140593.1, forward strand.
AGAGACCGATCAGAAATGTGATGGTAGGGTTAGAACCCTGGTTTAGCTTCCTGGAGGCACACAGTTGTCTCATCTCTGTGAAGCTAAGAGCCGCATATCTTGACGTGACCTGTGGAGGGTCAACGACCACTAGGGGAGTCTCTGAAGACTCTCCGTGGTTAGACATGCTTTCTAGTGAGGTGTAAGTGATGCACCTACCTACACTATGTGTTTACCTACTGATCCCTTGCTAAGAGCTGTAGTCAGGGTGTGCTAATCCCTGTTACACTACAACAGCTGGTTCAGTAGAACTCAGAGTATTCTAAGTTAAGTTATATGTACCTGGGTACTTATGTGATCTTTCAACCGATGTTCTTAGGATACGTGGGTGGCAAAACACAACAAGCTCAAATCCCAACCGCTGCTCACCAATGTGAGAAGTTGGCCGGATATATAGTGCTCACTATTCTAGTGATCACTGTGTATCCTTCCAAACGACCCTTATTGATGATTGGTTGTAAGTCAACCTTATAGACCAGCTATCCTAGTAGCATGGACAAGAGCAGTCTTTAGGCTAAACTCTAGAGGGCGTGTTAAGCCAGCTGTTTTACCACCACATTTACCCCTTGAACACCACGTGAAAGGACACCACACAAGTTGTTATGAAAATAAAGGATATTTATTTATAACAAGACTACCCTGGCTCTTTATGAGTCAGGGAGCTAAGCACAATACAAAACTCTTATGAAAAAGTTGCACAATTTACACAAATGCCCGAGGGGCACGAAAAACCATATACACTAAAAGTGGAATGCGAATGGTTAGAGAGTCTAAAGTTACTGATTCCGGAGAAATCCGATCAGTGGGACTAAACGAAAAAGGAGCTGGACACTTGTAGAGCGAACCTGCGATGGAGCACCGAAATGCTCGAGTTACCTAGCCCAGAGGCTGCGGCTGCGTGGGTTCAGCAAGATGTCGGGAGTCCTCGTTGTAGTCTCAGGAGCCTGAAAGAAGAAGTTGCTGGCAGGCGACCAGTGTCGATTTTCGGAGGGATCCAAGCCTGGATCGGTGATGGAGATGACCTGAAAGCAGAGGGGACTCCGTTCTTAATCACTAGCCAGTGATTGAGTTGGCACCAGGATGGCACCGGAGGTAGTCACCGCGATCAGGTGAGTGGGTGACGCTGGACTCTGCTGTCCCTCGGTGTAGGAGGCGTTGTCGGCAACCAGGCAGAAGGGGCGGACTGTCCCACGAGGGTGTCTGCTGTCGGCGATGCTGGACCCCGGACTGGGGCAACAACCCTTGGCACAGGCAAGCCCACGCGGTGGAGTCAAGATGGCGTCTGGAGTGGACCAGGGGGGTCCGGGGCGCTCCTCTGTTGGAGGGGAGCCAGGGCCAGTCTGGAGCAACCAGACCAGCGGCGGAAATGTCGTGGTGCGTCGTTTGGAGGGCCACTAGCCAACGGGCAAGTGACCGAACAACGCGGTGAGCGGCAAAGAGCAGAAGGGCCCCCACGCAGATCTCGGGGATGCTGGGAGGCTGGTCTTCGGTGCTGGAGCTGCTCAGGGTTGGGCTTCTCAAACCCCAGGAGCACTCACTCGAGGGTCCCTCGGTGGTTGTGCTAGGCAAGCGTCGTGCAGGTTTTGGTGATGGCCGGTCCCGCAAGTCTCGTTACACCCTCGAATCTCAGCTGGGCTGATGATGCAGGTAGAGGTCAGAGATGGCAGGGAATCCGGGTCTCGTCGAGCTGGTCTGTCTGGATCCGGAGGATGGACGTGCAGCAAACCGCAAGCGCTTAGGTGGTGCCTGCTGATGCAGGGTGGCTACTCCTTAGCCACAAGGGAGAGTCTTCAGAAAAAGTCAAGAGTTCCTTTCGTGGAAAGTAGTTCAAGATTCAGAATTATCCAATTTATCCTAAGAAAAGGGGCTGGCCCGTGACTAGGTCCTGCCTATGGGTGGGACCAGGGGGGGGGGGGGGGTTACACCCCTCTCCTGTGTCCGGTCTCTCCCCAGCTCAGAGGCTGGGGTGCCCCTGGAACTGGTTCGAGCCGGCCTATGCACAGTGAGCACCGGGGTGCCACTTGCAGTCACCTTCCTCTCAGCCTTGCCTACCTGGGATACACAAAACCCTGTCTGGAATGGCGCGGGCACCGCCCCCGACAGGAAACCCTTTGTCCAAGCTCTCCCCGCTGGAAGGACTCCCAGCAGCAGGAGGTCAGACTTGTGTCTGTGGTGGCATAATCCATTTTGTGATGCTGAGGCTCGAGTCAACTTTAACCGGGGTTCACAGTTACATGCATGTCGTGTCCCTCTAGAAGGGTGGAATGCTAACCTCGTCGCCAGAATTGGCGAGGGGTTAGTATCCCAATTCGTATGACACCTTACTCGACATGCTTTGATAATGCGATACCAAAGTTAGCAAATAACCGCGAGGATTATACTGCACTTTAAGAGTATATGGTACGCGTTATCCTGGAACAGCTATTAGGACTTGGTTCCGCAAGCTGCAGACGGCTCAGCTCATGCCAGAGCACCACCTCACATAATTCCAAGCACTCTGCCTTCAGGATTGATAAGGCCTGCCATAGGAGTGACTGATAGGAATACATGTGTCCATTTTAGGGTTAGATATAGGAATACTATATCTACAGCAAAGGGTGTTTACACCACCTTGCCCCAGCCGTCGTGCAGCCAGTTGTGTCAGATTTGGGTGGCCAGTCAGGGGTGGCATAATACATGCTGCAGCCCCTGGTAGGCCCTGGGTACACCTAGGCCCTGGATACCTAAGGTATGCTGATACAGGGACTGATAAGGTGGCCCAGTTCCAATTAGTAAATGCACCTAAGGTACATGTGTCACTTTAGAGAGAGAACAGCTAGGCTGTGGGTCTGATTAGCAGGCCCACAGCCAGGAAAAGTCATAAACCAATGAAGCAAAAAGCAAAAATCTGGGGTGATCATAGGATTGCAGACCCTACTCTCCTACAGACGTGTTGTCCGGTTGCCGGCCCGTTGGCTAGAGACCTCTGTGACGACGAACCTTCAATTTTGCCTTGCTGGTCCGGCTCCTCCAGACTGGCACCCGCTCCCCTGTGAAAGGGAAGCACCCCAGACCTTCCTGGTCTGCGACAGAAGCACGTCCTCCATCCTGCGTGGGTTGCGCTTGCCAAGGCTTGTTGGGTCCTAACTCGACATCGACGCCGCCGACAGCAAGAGCCTTCGTGGGACAGCTCGCCTCCTGGTTCTGGTCATCCTCGACGCCTCCTGGTACCCGTGGCTGCTGCGACAAGCTTCACCTCTTCACCTGCATCTTCACGACATCGCCTGGTTCCTTCCTGGTTCCTTCCCGGCTCCTGGCTGGTGACCTAGACTCTGTCCCCTCTGCTTGCAGGTATCCTCCTTCCTGATTCCATCCTTGGAATCCACCGGACACTCTTCACTGACTGCCTGTCAGCAACTTTCTTCAGGCATCCATAGGAGTCGACGACGAAACCCGATGCAAGTTCACACCTATGCACCCGCAGCCCGTGTGCTAGGTAACTTGAGTACTCTGGTGCTCACAAGGGTATTGACTATCCAAGTGTCTAGTTTCCAAGTCTCTAACTCCTAGTTCCTTCCAAAGTGTCCTAAAACTCTTAATTTCTAAATACTACTATTTCTATCGACTTTAACGCATTACACGTGAGTGTTTCCACTCTGCACCTGAATCCCGTGGGCCTCCCACTGCCTAGCAACTGATAGGATAGTGTAGCCCCAGCGATTCCCTAGGCCTAGGCCTATCCTGTGTTTGTGACAGTGGTTCTTATACCACTTACTTAGTATATGGTTTGCGTGGCCCCTAGGGCCTAACTGTATTACTTACCTGTGTGACTTATGTATGCTTAAATAAGATTGTGTTGTACTTACCTCGAATCTCATAAAGAGTGCCGAGGGTGTTTTGACTAGAATAAATACATTCTATTTTTATAATATATCTGTTGTGGTGTCCTTTCATTTGGTATTCAAGGGGTTGCAAATGGTATAACAGCTGGCTTCACATGCCATACAGAGTTTAGCCTAAGACTGCTCTTGTCCATGCTACCACTAGGATAGGTGGTCTATAAGGTTGACTTTACAACCAATCACCATAAGGGTTGTTTGGACTGATACAAGGTGTACACTAAAACTAGTGACATCATATATCAGGCCAACTTCTCACAAGCACTGCTGCCATCCATTGAGACTGATTATGTTTGTTCCTCATAAAGCTTTTAACGAGTCTCTGCTGCTGCTCTTTCCCTTGCCTTTATTGATGCAACCCTCTTTCATGTCTTCTAATTCTCTAGTTATGTGTAAATGACCTACAAATGCTGAACCACTAGCCTTTTTAACTTGATAATGCACTACAGGAACATTAGCGGGGGTACATTTACTGGACCGTAGAAAGAGATTTCCATACGTATTTTTAGTTTTTTCCCCATTGCATCAGACTAAAGCACAAGCTACTGGCTTTAGAGGTGGAGTTGTATTTTCCTTCACAATAATATGCGTTCCTTTGCCTGTTCTTCCTAAATGCAGTAACATGCAAAGTTAATATTATTTGTGTAGAAACATGAGATTTGAGGATTGTATTGTATGTGGTTCTCACGAATGTCAATCCACCTACAAAATCACTGATCTCAGTGATACAACGTTTAGACATAGATGAGATGGGGGGGGGGGGGGGGGGGGGATCACAGTCCTGGAAATATTTCACTGACATTTGAGCTGGAAGTTGTGGACATACAAGTGATACTCAAGGTTATAGAGTTCAATAATGCAAGTCAATGGGGCCTCATAGCTGTTAAACAGGATTGGCGAGAAAGGCGATGCCTGTAAGCGGCGTGGGAAAATGCAAAAAGTTATACTTGCTTTTGTATTGCCTTCTCTTGAGACAAAGTCTATGGAATGCAGAAGTTCCTCAAAGAGAAGCAACCACTGAGTAGTGCATCTGGCAAACCTGAACGCTAACACCATAGACTCAATGTAAATAGCTATCTTGATGCTTTGCTATTAGCACCTTGAAGTTAAGACAAAGGAAGAAAGCTTCAACTACTTCTTCTAGAAAGTAAGCTATAAAGAAATCCTGCTTACTGTTACATTAATTCTTTCAAGTAAATCTTTTTGCAAAAATAAAAAGAACAAGCTGCGAGAGGCGCTCTGTGATGGGGGAGGGGCATTGAAGCGAGGTGCACGCGCTTGGCCGAGCGAGAGGAAAGCCAGATGGCGCCTCTGCTCGTGCCTGTGCACGTAACCGCACACTGTATGCCACACAAAGCTGTGGTCGGACTTTTAAAACTCCACTCCTAAACGTCTCGCCAGAAAAGCGCAGGCGCTGGCTCAGGCGAGACCTAAAAATGATGCTTTAGACACAATGGGAGCAGCAATACAAAAAGAGCAATCACTAACAACTGAGGATGACTCCCAGGTAGAACAAGCATTTGCAATGCCATAGGTCTCGCATTTTCGCGAGTTTACGCTATTGGCATTGTAAATGACAATGCCTTTTATTTATGTTTTAAAAACCAGAACAAAATTAAAAGGCATTATCATTTACAATGCCAATAGCTCAAACTCGCGTAATTGCAAGATCAATTGCATTGCAAATGCTTGTTCTCTTCTGTAATTCTTTTGATGCTGTTTAAATGCTTTACACTTGGTTCCTTTGGGTAAGCCGGACTACTAAGAGCCACAGCTCCTAGAGTTGAGCTCGGGTTGACAAACGAAAATGACTGGTCTTAGAAGGATTGGTGGTGTATTACATGGTGAGGTCACACAACCACACCATATAATACACCCCATTTCCTCAGATTAACTAAGAGATCAATGTAATTGATGTTGGTGTTATTATAATTCACTGTAAATTTAAGGTAAATGCTCTGGTAGTTGAGCCACTCAAAAAACTCCAAGAATTCAACCTCTCCTCCACTCCACAGCAGAAAGATGTTGCCTAGATGTTTCCAGGATCTGATTATGTCTCTCAACAGATAGTTACAGAACTTAAATGCAGCAAAACCTTTATGAGGGGGAATTTGAGAAGAACAAAATCTGAAACTCAAGAAGCCCACAGAGGGGGGGGGGGGGAGGGGGGGGGGGGACTAGAGTGACCATGAGCAGGAAGGGCACACCGTAGTGAGGCTCCTGCAGCAGAGGGTCATAATTCGCCAGCATCTGCATCAACTTGTGACTATACAACCCCAATAGCAGACGGGGTGGCACCTTATATGAGGCATTAGCTAGGGAATGTGAAGAAAGAAGACTGCAAGATCTGGGGCAAGTGAAAATTTAACATCAAGAGCAGGGCCACAGTCGAACAATCCCCCCCCCCCCCCCCATACCACTGGAAAGAACAAGTTACTTACCTTCGGTAACGATGTATCTGTAAGAAACATTAGTTAGTTAGATTCCTCACCTTAGAATATCCCCAGGCGTCAGACTGGATCCGGAAGATTTTTCGTCAGCAATACCCCTTGCGCGTCGCTAGGCGTCGTCTGCGGCTCTGCGTCCGTCGTCGGCGTCGTGCGCCGGGATGACGTCGTCGGAGTACTTAGACGCCGCCCTCGCGCGCTGACGTCAGTTCTTGTACATAGCCTTCCGCGCCAGGAACGCAGAGCCATGCAAAGACCGACACTGGTGCCAAAAAGAAAATCTAGGGGCCTGAAAGGACAACCTTAACCCTAGATGTCAGTTCGCAGAACGGGGAGGATGGGTGGGTCGGTGAGGAATCTAACTAACTAATGTTTCTTACAGATACATCGTTACCGAAGGTAAGTAACTTGTTCATCTGAAAGAAACACGTTAGTTAGATTCCTCACCTTAGAATAGATACCCAAGCAATACCATCCCCGGTGGTGGGTCTGCGAACCAAGATCACACCAGAAAGTCCTGGAGGACAGAACGGCCAAAGAAGCCATCCCTCCGGACTTGGCTGTCAAGGCAATAATGCCTGGTAAACGTGTGTAGCGAAGCCCACGTCGCCGCCTGACAGATGTCCTGCAAAGGGACTCCCCGTCCCAAGGCAGTAGTAGCCGCCGTGGCCCGAGTAGAATGGGCGCGCAGCCCAACAGGAGGGTCCTTTTTAGCCAAGGAATAGCAAATTTTGATACACAAAACGACCCACCGAGAGATGGTCCGTTTGTGCACAGCTTTCCCCTTCTTAGCGCCCACGTACCCAACAAAAAGCTGGTCGTCCACCCGGAACTGTTTTGTGCGGTCCAGATAAAAGGAGAGCGCACGTTTTGGGTCCAGACGGTGGAGCCTCTCTTCCTCTTTGGAAGGATGCGGAGGCGGAAAGAAGGTGGGCAAGGTGACAGACTGCCCAAGGTGAAATGGAGTCACCACTTTAGGAAGAAAGGAGGGACGAGGCCGAAGGACAACCTTGTCCGGATGAACAGATAGAAAAGGAGGCTTTGAAGATAAAGCCTGGAGCTCACTCACCCGTCTAGCCGAGGTGATGGCTACCAGAAAAGCAGTCTTAAGAGTCAGAAGACGAAGAGGACAATTGTGAAGAGGCTCGAAGGGAGCGCACATCAAGAATGTCAAGACCAAATTCAAGTCCCACTGAGGCATCACAAAAGAGACAGGAGGGAACGTGTGTGTAATGCCTTTGAGAAAGCGTGTAACCACAGGGGACTTGAAAAGAGAAGGCTGATCAGGAAGCCGCAAGAAGGCGGAGATGGCAGCAAGATAACCTTTCAGGGTGCCCAGGGCAGAGCCCTGCCGGGCCAGAGAAAGAAGAAAGAGGAGAACCTCAGAAAGAGGGGCGGAAAGGGGATCCACAGCCTTTGCTGTGCACCATGCCACAAATTTGTTCCACCGGCAGGCGTAGACCGACTTTGTGGAGGGACGCCTGGCTGCCAGAATGATATCACAGACTTCAGGAGGCAAGTCAAATGGCATCAACTGCCGCCGCTCAATCTCCACGCATGGAGGTGGAGGCTGGACAGGTTCGGGTGGAGGACCGTCCCCTGCTGCTGCGACAGAAGATCCTCCCGAAGGGGCAGACGAATCGGGGGATCGGTCAACATACTGAGTAGCTCGGGATACCAGTATCTTCGTGCCCAATCCGGAGCCAACAAGATGACTTGGGCCCGGTCGTGCCTGATCTTCTTCAGCACTCTGGGCAGAAGTGGTATAGGCGGAAAGGCGTACAACAGACCGCAACTCCACTCGTGACGAAAAGCGTCGCCGAGCGAGTGCCGCCTTGGAAATTCCAACGCGCAGAACTGCTGACATTGCGCGTTCTCTGCGGTGGCGAATAGATCTAACCAAGGCTCTCCCCACTGCTGAAAGAGACCTTGCGCCACTTCGGAGTTCAGACGCCATTCGTGATCCATCATGCACCGGCGGCTGAGTTCGTCTGCTCTGGCGTTCAGAGAGCCCGCCAGATGTTGAACCACTAGGGTGACGCCCTGGTATTCCAGCCACGTCCAGAGGCGCAGAGACTCCTGACAAAGGGTCCACGACCCCACCCCGCCCTGTTTGTTGCAATACCACATGGCGGTGGTGTTGTCCGTGAACACCTGCACGACACTTCCCCTGACAGAGGGAAGGAAGGCTTTCAGTGCAAGCCGGATCGCTCTCAACTCCAACAGGTTGATGTGGAGACGAGACTCCGCCGGAGACCAGAGGCCTCTGATCTCCGCCTCTCCCATATGGCCACCCCATCCCAGGAGGGACGCATCCGTCACTACGACATGCTCCGGTTGGGGAAGGGAGAGGCTCTTGCCCTTGACCCACTCGCGGTCCGTGAGCCACCACTGCAACTGCTGTGCAGTGCCCTCCGAGATCAAGACATGGTCGGACAGGTTGCTGTGATGCTGGGCCCACTGAAACTTCAGGTCCCACTGCAGAGCCCGCATGCGCCGCCTGGCGTGATGCACTAGTAGGATGCAGGAGGCCATCAGCCCCAGAAGCCGCAACACTAGCCTGCCCGAAACCCAGGATAGAGGCCGAAAGATGGGAATCAGGGCCTGTATATCCCGGACCCGCTGTTCCGGTGGATGGACCCGGAACTGCGCCGAATCGAGAACCGCTCCGATGAAGAGGAGCTTCTGAGAGGGACTCAGGTGTGACTTCGGCACGTTGATGGAAAACCCCAGCAAATGCAGGAGATCCGCCGTAGTCTGGAGGTGGGAGACGACAGCCTGGGGCGAGCCCGCCTTCAACAACCAGTCGTCGAGATAGGGGAAGACTGGAACCCCTGATCTGCGCAGATGAGCTGCGACCACCGCCATCACTTTCGTGAACACCCGAGGGGCACTGGTGAGGCCGAAGGGGAGCACGGTAAACTGAAAGTGCTCTTGGCCCACCGTGAACCGCAGGTAACGCCGGTGGGCCGGCAGGACGGGGATATGGAAATATGCGTCCTGCAAGTCCAACGCTACCATCCAGTCTCCGGGGTCTAGGGCAGCTAGAACCTGAGCCAACGTTAGCATCTTGAACCTTTCCTTTCGGAGGAAGGCATTGACGTTCCGGAGGTCCAAGATAGGGCGTAGGCCCCCCTTGCCCTTCTTGGGAACCAGAAAGTAGTGGGAATAACAACCACGACCTACTTCTGGACTCGGAACGCGCTCGACGGCCCCCTTGGCCAAGAGGGCCGAAACTTCCTCGCGGAGAAGATTCAAATGATCCCCCGAGATACGGTGGTGCTGCGGTGGCATGGCTGGAGGGGTCGTCTCGAAGGGGAGGGAGTAGCCCCTTCGGACGATTTGCAGCACCCACCTGTCCGATGTAATGGACCGCCAGTGGAGCAGGTGATGGCGAACTCTGCCGCCCACTGGCGTGGTATGGGCCTGAAAGCTCGGACTAGGAGGGCTTTGAGGCGGATGCTGCCGGGGTGGAGGTGGGCTGACCACGTCGTCCTCCATTTCCGCCACGGCGGAAACCACGTCCGCGACCGCGCGCAGGTTGGTTCTGCGGCTGGTGACTTTGCGTACGTGAGGAGGCGCCCCTTCCTTGGCCACGAAAGGGGCGAAAAGCGGAGGTGTGCGCCCGCGGAGCCGAGAGGCCCAAGGACTTGGCCGTAGCCCGGGAGTCCTTAAAGCGGTTCAGCGCACTGTCCGCCTTCTCACCAAACAGGCGAGTGCCATCAAAGGGCATGTCCATGACGGTGTTCTGGACATCCCCGGAAAATGACGTGGACCGCATCCAGGCGTGGCGGCGGAGCGCCACCGTGGTGGAAATCGCCCTACCCAGCGAGTCCGTGGTGTCAAGCCCACATCGTATGGCGTGCCATGCTGCATCCCTCCCATCGGCCAAAGCCTGGGTAAGACGTGTCCGGACCTCCTCCGGACACAGGGGCAGCACGTCCTCCACCGTATCCCACAGGGAATGGGAATAACGGTCCAAGAGACAGGCGGTGTTCAAAGACCGCAGGCCCAAACTAAGGGACGAGAACAGTTTCTTGCCAAACTGCTCGAGTCTCTTGGAATCCCGGTCCGGCGGAGCGGTCGGGAAGGAGGATTGGGAGGTAGAGGCCTGGATAACCAGACTCTCGGGGGTGGGGTGTTGGGACAGGAAACTGGGGTCGCCCGGAGCAGGGCGGTGGCGCCTGGCAACGTTCCTATCCACAGGAGGAACTGTGGAGGGCTTGGACCAGGTGCCCTGAAGAACGTCAGTGAGGGCCTCATTGAACGGCAGCAGATGCTCAGTGGAGCTTGCTGCGGTTTGAAGCACCTCAGTGAGGATGTTAGTCCTCACAGCCACGGCAGGTAGCTCGAGCCCAAGGGCTGCGGCCGCCTTGCGCAGCACCACAGAAAATGCTGCACCCTCCTCCGAAGCCACAGTCGGAGGAGAAGTGAATCCAGTGTCCGGCGAGGTGTCCAGCCCACTGGCCTCCCCAGTTCATCTGCCCAGTCCTGTGAAAGCTGTGACTGAACAGCCATAGGGTCCTCGAACCCCTCCCAGTCGCCCCCTTCTTCCGACTCCTGATAAACAGGAGAAACGATCGGAACCGGACTGTAGAGATGATAGGTCTCAAGCGGCGCCGGACGCGGCGTCGGTCGACGCCGTTGCGGCGCCGGGTCCGGAATAGGGCTAAACTGGGGTGGGACGCCGTCCGGAGTCGGCGCCGAAGGCGTCGGCGTCGGCGGCGCCGGAGGTGTAGGCGTCTGCGCCGGCGGCGGCGTCGGTGGTTCATTCGCCGGCGCCGGTGGAGGAGTGATCAGGTCAACCGGCGTCGATGGGGGCCCAGGCATGGGCCCCGCGGGGACCTGCGGCGTCGAGACCGGAGTCGTCGACGGCGCCGGGGCCGGAGCCGCCGGCAGGCAAGGTCGCCCAGTCGAGTCCGCGGGGCCCGAAGGCGCGCGTCGACGGCGGGGCCAGGCTCCTCATGGCCGAGAGGAAGGCACTGACCTCCGCCGGCGTCGCGTTAGTCCCAGGGACCGGAGGGTATGGGGACGGACGCGGCGCCTGCGGCTCCGCTGGAGCCGCGGGGGTGGAACCACCCTGACCCTCGGCCGAGTCGCGCGACCGGCGAGGGGAGTCCGAAGAGCGATGTCGCCTCTTGGACTTCTTAGAACGTTTGGACTTACCCGACGACTTGGAGCCGGACGATCGATGGTGGCGTCGGCTAGGGCTCCGCGAGCGATCCTTGGACCTCCTCCTGGACCGGGATCGCGCACGACGCGGAGCCGAGTGGCGAAGCTCGAGAAGCTTGCGGGACCGCTCCCGCCTAGCCTTCGAAGTCAGGGCCTGGCAGTCGGAGCACGACTCCGCGTCGTGGTCGGGGCCTAAACAGTAGAGGCACCGGCGGTGGTGATCGGTCACCGACATCAGTCGATGGCAATCCTCGCAAGCCTTGAACCCAGGCATCCTACCGGCACCAGATGTCGACAGACAACGATCAAAAATGATCAAAAAGATTTAGTCAAAAAGTGACTAAAGGGGTAGCTCTCCCGGATCTGCGCTTACTGGCGCGGAAAAAAGAAGAACTGACGTCAGCGCGCGAGGGCGGCGTCTAAGTACTCCGACGACGTCATCCCGGCGCACGACGCCGACGACGGACGCGGAGCCGCAGACGACGCCTAGCGACGCGCAAGGGGTATTGCTGACGAAAAATCTTCCGGATCCAGTCTGACGCCTGGGGATATTCTAAGGTGAGGAATCTAACTAACGTGTTTCTTTCAGAACAATCCAGCAAGCCATCTGTTGGAGGAGCTGCTTGGCGCAGTGAAATCGGATTTACTGCGCACCCCACATCTGGGGGTGGGGGCCATGGGGGGGGGGGGGCTTGATAACTGCACCCGGCTGGTGTTCTGAGCCACCTGCCTACTACAAGAAACTCACTCAATACACCAAAGCACCCCCTACACCATTTGCAGCAATAAGGTCTATGTTGCTCACGTGGCGGGCAGTTGAGGGCCTCATCTCATGCCGAAGATTTATGTGCTGGTAGCGGAAGGTAGTTGAAGGTTGCGAAGCAGAAGAGCCTAATGATGGGAAAAGCCAACACAAGACACAAGCTGTAGCTTGAGTGGAAACTGGGCCCCAAGATGCCGGCCAAGGAGCCACTGTTCATCCCCGATGTGGACCACCGTCCAGTAGCAGAAACAATGGGGAAGACATGAAAACAATGTTAAAATCAATGCAAGAGAGATTCAGCTCTATTGACTCCAAGATGGACACCTTGACGTCCAGGATGGATTCCGTAATAGGCAAATTAGATAAACATGAAGATCTTATTAAGGAGTTCGAACATCGCAAAAGAGGATGTACTTATGTCAAACAACAAAACATTATTACAGAACATAGAAAAGGCGCTCCAAGTGATCGCCTCCAAAAACGAAGATCTGGAGGCCAAGTAGCTCCAGAATGATATACGCATTCTGGGAATCCACTAATACTGGGGGGGATGGAAGACTACATGGAACAGCTTCTTGAAGGACTGTTTTGTGCTGATGCTTTCCCAAGATTCATGGTCATGGAGAGAGCACATAGATCCCTGGCTGTGCACCCAGGCACAACCCATTATAGCATACCTATTGAACTTCTGTGGTTGAGACATGGTGCTCCGCCTTGCAAAGGGAAAGGTAAACGGTTGTGTAGTTCCTATATTACCTATACACGATCTGCATATTTGGATAACAAACTGTGGATTTGGTGGCAGACTGATTTTGTGCACCCCCACCGGATAGGTTAGCCTGTTTGTATCAGCTAGCTCACAGTGCCACTAGAATCTCCTCTTATCGGGTAGAGACTAGTTCTTGGCAACCTTAGAACATAACAACCCAAATCCCTCAGGATTGTGGAAACAATGTACTACTTTTCGCTCAGTAACTCGTGCTCACTTAGTTTGTCTCAGAGATACACAGAATAAACATACCTGGTGTTTCATTAAGTATTTATTGAACAGTTGTTATTCTAGTGTAGAATAGATGAGCTGCAACAACCATTAGACAGTAGCAGAGATCTATGATCAGCAATACTACAAAAGTAAAAGGGATGGCATAGTTCTACCATCTTGCAATAATCATGAATATATATACATGGACATAAAACACATGATAAAAGGTGCAACCTAAAAGTGCGTAATCCTACGATGTCTCCCTAACTAGATGTACCTAAGTATACCTAGCATCTACATGGTGTTATGCCAAGAACCCCTCTAGGATCTAGCCCCCCCCATTACCTGAGAATTAGAGAATGTGGGACCCCGTCCTGTACTAGAGTTGGACACCCCGCAAGGGATGTTGGTCAGTTTGTCAGCCGGGAAGTCACAGTCTCCTCTGTCTTTCTAAGCAAGACATGATGTATTTATACCCATAGGACTCCCCAGGGTCCTACCTGTAGGAGAGTAGGGTCTGCTTTCTATGTTCACCCCCACTTTTTGCTTTTGCTTTACTGGTTTTCGACTTAGATGTGGCTGTGGGCCTGCTGTTCTCTCTCTAAATTACTACTATGTACTTTAGGTGCATAACCCATTTGGATAGGATCACCTTATTGGCCCCTGTACAGTGTACCCTAGGTACCCAGGGCATAGGTGTACCCTAGGCCTACCAGGGGCTGCAGCATGTATTGTGCCACCCCTGGCCTGGCCTTCCATTTTGACACAACTGGCTGATCACTCAGCTGGGGCAAGGTCGTGTAATCACCCCTTGCTTAGGTGTAGTATTCCTATACCTAACTTACATATAGACACATGTGTACCTATCAGTCACTCCTATGGCAGGCCTTGACAATCCTGGAGGCAGAGTGCTTGGTAACATGTGAGATGGTGCTCTAGCATGAGCTGAGCCTGTCTGCAGCTTTCGGAACCATGTCCTTATAGCTGTTCTATGATATAGCCTACCATATACTCTTAAAGTACCTTATAATCTTAGACGGTTATGGTAACTATGGTTTGGCTTTATCAAAACATGTTGTGTAAGGTGTCTAACACTCGGGAATAATACCCCCATGCCATTTCTGGACATGAGAATATTATTCCCCCCTTCTAGAGGGAAAGACATGTTAAAATCATACTTCAACTGTTAGCCTCTGACCAAAGCCTCAGCATCACAAAATGGATGCTGCTGCCACGACACAAGTCTGACCTCCTGCAGCTGGGAGTGATCCCAGCCAGGGAGGCCTGGACAATAGGTTTCCTGCTTGGGGAGGTGCTAGCACCTCCCCAGACAGCCTTTAGTGTATTGGGGCAGGGTGGGCTGAAAGGAATGAGACATGCCTGGGGCACACAAGGTGTTCCTTGCATAGTCCAGTTCAAACCGGCGCTGGGGCACTCCAGCCCCAGCTCTGGCGCGAAACTGGACAAAGGGAAGTGGGTGTAACCACCCCCTCCCAGGTCCCACCCATAAGGCGTGACCTAGCAGGTATCCCAGCCCCCCAGATTAGTATAAGAGTGGGAGTTGGGCCTCAAAACTGAACAGAAACTCTGGACCTTCGACATTCGACGAAAGAAGAAGACTGAAGAATCTCCCTTGTAGCCAAGGAGTGGCTACCCTGTGCAAACAGGCACCATCAAGTGACTACCCTTTGCTTTGTGAAACGTTCGACGAGGAACCGACTGCAGAGCCCGACCAGAGCCTTGATTTCCAGACTTCTCCGACCCTCATCCACATCTGCAGCAGAGCTGAGATCCGTGGAGGCGACGAGCGACGTGGGACCGGCTAACTGGGAAAAGTGGCTAGTAACTTACAGCGCAGCTTCTGAGGTACCCTCGAAGTTGTGCACCGGGGATTGAGAAGCCCCAACCCCCAGCACCATCTGCACTGAAGACCAGCCCCCCACACTCCACGAGTCCTGCGTGGGGCCCTTCAGCATTTTCCTGCTTGCCGCGTCTGTCCGGTTGCTTGCCCGCTGGCCAGTGGCCTCTGTGACGACGCTCCCTGAAATCTTCTGCGCTGGTTTGGCTCCTCCAGACTGGCTCCCGCTTCTCTGCAAAGAAGAAGCACCCCAGACCTTCCTGGTCTGCACCAGAAGCAAGTCCCTTGTTCTTCGTGGGTTCCGCTTGCCAAGGCTTGGTGAGTCCTAGTCCAACTTCGACGCCGCCGACAGCAAGAGCCTTCGTGGGACAGCTCGCCTCCTGGTCCTGGTCGTCCTCGACGCTTCCTGGTCCTCCTGGCTGCAGCGACAAGCTTCACCTTCACCTGCAACTCTTCACGACATCGCCTGGTTCCTTCCTGGTTCCACGTGGTCACTGGCTAGTGACCTTGACTCTGTCCCCTCTGCTTGCAGGTTTCTTCTCTTCTTGATCCCAGGCTTGGGATCCACCGGACACTCTCTCCTGACTGCCTGTCAGCATCTTTCTTCAGGCATCCATAGGAGTCGACGACGAAAACGACGCATCTTCACCCCTATGCACCCGCAGCCTGTGGGCTAGGTAACTTGGGTACTCCGGTGCTCATCAGGATAGTGACTATCCTAGTGTCTAGTTTTCAAGTCTCAACTTCCTAGCTACTCCGGAAGTGTCCTAAATCTATCTATTTCTAAACTGTAACATTGCTATTGACTTTTACGCATTACGCGTGAGTGTTTCCACTCTGCACACGAATCCCGTGGGCCTCCCACTCCCTAACTAACGCTAGTGTAGTGTAGCCCCAGCGATTCCCTAGGCCTAGGCCTATTCTATTTCCGTGACAGTGGTTCTTATACCACTTACTTAGTATATGGTTTGCGTGGCCCCTAGGGCCTAACTGTATTACTTACCTGTGTGACTTACTGTATGCATTAATAAGACTGTGTTGTACTTACCTCTAAACTCATAAAGAGTGCTGAGGGTTTGCTTAGAATAAATACACTTTATTTTATATATATATCTGTTGTGGTGTCCTTTCATTTGGTATTCAAGGGATTATATATGGTATCACAGCTGGCTTCACATGCCATTCAGAGTTTAGCCTAAGACTGCTCTTGTCCATGCTACCACTAGGATAGCTGGTCTATAAGGTTGACTTTACAACCAATCACCATAAGGGTATTTGGACTGATATAAGGTGTACACTATAACTAGTGACATCATACATCAGGCCAACTTCTCACATTGGTGAGCAGCGGTTGGGATCTGAGCTTGCTGTTGTAATACCATTGTAATCTTGAGATACTAAATTGAAAGATCACACAGATATTGTCTAGGTACATATAACATAGATTATTATACTTAAGTCCTACTGGACGTTGTAGTTGTAGGTTGAAGGGAATAACACACCCTGACTACAACTACTAGAAAGGTTTAGTAGATACAACTAGTGTAGGTAGGTGCACACACCACACCCTCACTAGATCATGCCTCTGGGAGGAGATCAAGTAGATGCTCTCTCAGGAGGGGCAGGTCTGCAGAAGACCCCCTCTAGGTATGATACCTTAACATTCCAGGAGATGAGACAATTGTGTACCTCCAGAGGAATAAAACAGGGTGCAAACCCTACCCTCCTTCAGTTAAGACAACTCCTAGAGGAGTATGATGCTCAGAGGGCATCACAGGAAGGTGCCCTAGGCACAGAGGAGGGTCTACCCACCACAGAGGAGTCAGATGGGGCTTCAGATGGGGAGGTAGACAGCCAGAGCCAAGTAAGGAGACTTAGCCAGGCTAACTTAAGTTTACATGGGAGTTTGCATGGGGTCCCCCCATACAGACCCACAAGTAGACATTCACAGAGAAACAGGAAGGACAGATCCCCTTCAGGGGAATCCATCCACTCCCATGTCTCTAACATCTCTAATGCTTCCTCTCACAGGGGAATGACTTCACCTGAGAGAAAGGAGCATGCAGCCAGAATGAGGGAGGCTAATCTGAGGATTCAGAGGGAAGAACTTGCCCTTGCCAAAGAAAAGCTTGCTCTGGCTAGAGAACAAAAGTTAAGTGGGTTAGAACCCACTGGTGGAAGCAACATTCCTAGAGATAGAGACAGGCACTATGATAATAGAAACCTGAGCAAGATTGTCCCTCCCTACAAGTGTGGGGATGACATCCACAAATGGATAACTGCTTTGGAGAGAGCTTGCAAAGTACAGCAGATACCCCAAAGTCAGTGGGCAGCTATCTTGTGGCTCTCCTTCTCTGAGAAAGGAAGAGACAAGCTCCTCACAGTTAGTGATGAGGATGCAGATAATTACACTGTCCTGAAGAGTGCTCTGATTGATGGGTTTGGCCTAACCACTGAACAATACAGGTTGTTGTTCAGGGATACCCAGAAGACACAGACTCAGGACTGGACTGACTTTGTAGATTGTGCCACTAAGGCTCTGGAAGGCTGGCTATTGGGAAGTAAGGTTAAGGACTATACAGGATTGTATAATTTGATCATGAGAGAACAAATACTTAACAACTGTCAAAACCAGCTATTGCATCAACACCTGATTGATTCTGATCTGACTTCTCCCCAAGAATTGGGAAAGAAGGCAGATAGATGGGTCAGGACTAGAGTTAAGCAGAAAAACCAGAACCAGGGCGGTGATCAGAAAAAGGCAGACCAGAAGGGTAATGAGCAGAAACAAAAAGACCAGAAGTCTTCACCAGGCCCCCAAAAGGCTCAGGGGGAGGGTGGCTCCAAAAAGGATAAGAAGAAAGAAGGCCAAAAGAAACCATGGTGCAACTATTGTAAGTCTACCTCACATTGGTTTAGTGAGTGCACCAAAAAGGATAAGCCCCCAGCCACCATTGCCCCTAAGGCAACTGTACCCCCTAGTTCAGCTGTAAGTGGTGGTTCCCAGCAAAAGGGTGTAGTAGGGTTAACCCTGGGAAATGAGGAGGATTCTGGCCTAGTCAGAGTACCTACTCAGGCTGTCCTGATCTGTGATGGGGACTTAGCTTTGTCCTCTACTGTAGGCCCCAGTAACCTGGGCAAGTACAGACAGACACCTTTTATCAACCAAAGAATGGCTCAGGCCTACAGGGACACTGGGGCTAGTGTCACAATGGTGACACCTGCTTTTGTGGACCCTGGACAGATCATACTAGGTGAGAATTACCTAGTGACCAACGCTAGCAATGCCACTACCTCCCATAGTGTGGCTATTGTTAACTTCTCCTGGGGAGGGGTAACTGGCCTCAAGAAAGTTGTTGTTAGTTCAGACCTTCCTGTAGAGTGTTTACTGGGCAATGATCTTGAAACTTCAGTTTGGTCTGAAGTGGAGTATAGGACCCATGCAGAAATGCTGGGGATAGATGCACATGTCCTTGCTGTGACCAGGTCACAGGCCAAAAAGTGCAACACTGAACAAGTGCTGGATCCTGAAACTATGGACCAGTCACAATCCAAGAGAAAGAGCAGTAGGGTTAAGGCTGTGCCTTCCCCCCTGCCTCAGGTGGTGGATCAGCCCTCCCAGGAGGATGATTCTGAGAGCCCTGAAGGAACTGTCCTAGAAGAACTTGAACCTGATCAGGTTGAGTTTCTTGGGACAGGGGGACCTTCCAGGGCAGATCTGAGGCAGGCTCAATTAGACTGCCCCTCTCTTGAACCCCTCAGACAGCTGGCTGCTGCTGAGGCTGCAGGGAATGCTCAAGGTACCCATAGAGTGTATTGGGATGAAGGGCTACTGTACTCAGAGGCTAGAGACCCCAAGCCTGGTGCATCCAGGAGGTTGGTCATACCACTGAAGTTCAGAGGCTTCCTTCTAACCTTGGCCCACGATATTCCCCTTGCAGGACATTTAGGCCAGAACAAGACTTGGGACAGGCTTGTCCCTCACTTTCACTGGCCCCATATGTCAGAAGATACTAAGGAGTTTTGTCGCTCCTGTGTCACCTGCCAAGCCAGTGGCAAATCAGGTGGCACCACAAAGGCCCCCCTCATACCACTACCTGTGGTGGGGGTCCCCTTTGAAAGAGTGGGCATAGATATTGTAGGACCAATGGACCCACAAACAGCATCTGGGCACAGATTCATACTGGTGATAGTGGACCATGCCACCAGGTACCCAGAAGCAATTCCCCTGAGGACCACAACAGCTCCTGTTGTGGCAAGGGCCCTGCTTGGAGTATTCTCCAGAGTGGGCTTTCCAAAGGAGGTCATTTCTGACAGAGGTGCCAACTTTATGTCAGGATACTTGACTGCAATGTGGAAGGAGTGTGGTGTTAACTATAAGTTCACCACACCCTATCACCCACAGTGCAATGGGCTTGTTGAGAGATTCAACAAGACCCTAAAGGGAATGATAAAAGGATTACCAGACAAGCTTAGGCGAAGATGGGACATCCTTTTACCCTGCCTTCTGTTTGCTTACAGAGAGGTCCCACAAAAGGGGGTTGGCTACAGCCCTTTTGAGCTTTTGTTTGGGCATCCTGTAAGAGGACCCCTGTGTTTGGTGAAGGAAGGATGGGAGAGACCTCTCAGACAGCCCAAACTAGACATAGTGGATTATGTACTTGGTCTCCGCTCCAGGATGGCAGAGTATATGAAGAAGGCTTCTAAAAACCTTGAGGCAAGCCAAGAACTCCAAAAAGCTTGGCATGACCAAAAGGCTGTACTGACTGTTTACCAGCCAGGGCAGAAAGTGTGGGTGTTGGAGCCAGTGGCCCCAGCAGCACTCCAAGACAAATGGTCTGGACCCCACACTATTGTTGAGAAAAAGGGAGAAGTCACCTACTTGGTGGACCTTGGGACTCCCAGAAGCCCCCACAGGGTGCTTCATGTCAACAGATTGAAGGCATATGTTGACAGGGCAGACATGGGGCTACTCATGGCTACAGATGAGGGGCAGGAGGAAGAGAGTGACCCTCTCCCAGACCTGTTGACTCAGAACCCTGATGATGGCTCAGTTGATGGTGTGGTCTTTTCTGACAGCCTCACTGTCCATCAGCAACAGGACTGCAGACAAGTTCTGCAGGCCTACAGACATATGTTCTCTCTGACCCCAAGTCAGACAAACTGGTGCACCCATGAGGTGGACACTGGTGACAGTCTGCCTGTGAAGAGTAAAATCTACAGGCAACCTGACCATGTCAGGGACTGCATAAAAGTTGAGGTACAAAAGATGTTGGAGCTGGGAGTCATTGAACCTTCAGAGAGCCCCTGGGCTAGTCCTGTAGTCCTTGTGCCAAAACCTCACACCCAAGATGGTAAGAGAGAGATGAGGTTTTGCGTGGATTACAGAGGTCTCAATGCTGTCACTAGGACAGATGCCCACCCAATACCTAGGGCAGATGAGCTCATTGACAGACTGGCAGCTGCTAAGTTTTTGAGCACATTTGACCTAACAGCAGGCTACTGGCAAATCAGACTAGCTGAGAGTGCAAAGGCCAAAACTGCTTTCTCGACCCCAGGAGGACATTATCAATTTGTGGTAATGCCCTTTGGTTTGAAGAATGCACCTGCCACTTTCCAAAGGCTGGTGAATCAAGTCCTTACTGGGTTGGATGATTATTGTGCAGCTTATCTTGATGATATTGCTGTCTTTAGCTCCACCTGGGAGGATCACCTGGTCCACCTGAGGAATGTTTTAGAGGCCCTGCAAAAGGCAGGCCTCACTATCAAGGCCACTAAGTGCCAGATAGGGCAGAGCAAGGTTGTATACCTGGGCCACCTAGTTGGTGGGGGTCAGGTTCAACCACTGGAGAGCAAGATCCAGACCATAAAGGACTGGGCTCCTCCAACTACCCAGACTCAGGTCAGAGCTTTCTTGGGCCTGTCTGGGTACTACAGAAAGTTTGTTAAGAACTATGGGTCCATAGTGACACCACTTAATGACTTGACCTCCAAGAAGATGCCAAAGAAAGTTCAGTGGACAGCAAGCTGTCAAAAAGCATTTGATGACCTGAAGCAGGCCATGTGCAGTGCACCTATTCTGAAAAGTCCAGACTACTCCAAAGAGCTCATTGTCCAGACAGATGCTTCTGAGTTAGGTGTGGGAGCTGTTCTTTCACAACTGAATGTAGATGGTCAAGACCAGCCCATTGCTTTTATAAGTAGAAGGCTGACCCCTAGAGAGAAACGTTGGTCAGCTATTGAGAGGGAGGCCTTTGCTGTGGTTTGGGCCCTGAAGAAGCTGAGGCCATACTTGTTTGGCACTCACTTCAAGATTCAGACAGACCATAAGCCCCTCTTGTGGCTAAATCAGATGAAGGGTGAAAATCCCAAACTTCTTAGGTGGTCCATTTCCCTACAGGGGATGGACTTCACAGTGGAACATAGACCTGGGACTGACCATGCCAATGCAGATGGACTCTCCAGATATTTCCACTTAGAACATGAAGACTCAACTGGTCAAGGTTAGTTTAATGTCCCTAAGTTTGGGGGGGGGGGTTGTGTAGGAGAGTAGGGTCTGCTTTCTATGTTCACCCCCACTTTTTGCTTTTGCTTTACTGGTTTTCGACTTAGATGTGGCTGTGGGCCTGCTAATCAGACCCACAGCCCTGCTGTTCTCTCTCTAAATTACTACTATGTACTTTAGGTGCATAACCCATTTGGATAGGATCACCTTATTGGCCCCTGTACAGTGTACCCTAGGTACCCAGGGCATAGGTGTACCCTAGGCCTACCAGGGGCTGCAGCATGTATTGTGCCACCCCTGGCCTGGCCTTCCATTTTGACACAACTGGCTGATCACTCAGCTGGGGCAAGGTCGTGTAATCACCCCTTGCTTAGGTGTAGTATTCCTATACCTAACTTACATATAGACACATGTGTACCTATCAGTCACTCCTATGGCAGGCCTTGACAATCCTGGAGGCAGAGTGCTTGGTAACATGTGAGATGGTGCTCTAGCATGAGCTGAGCCTGTCTGCAGCTTTCGGAACCATGTCCTTATAGCTGTTCTATGATATAGCCTACCATATACTCTTAAAGTACCTTATAATCTTAGACGGTTATGGTAACTATGGTTTGGCTTTATCAAAACATGTCGTGTAAGGTGTCTAACACTCGGGAATAATACCCCCATGCCATTTCTGGACATGAGAATATTATTCCCCCCTTCTAGAGGGAAAGACATGTTAAAATCATACTTCAACTGTTAGCCTCTGACCAAAGCCTCAGCATCACAAAATGGATGCTGCTGCCACGACACAAGTCTGACCTCCTGCAGCTGGGAGTGATCCCAGCCAGGGAGGCCTGGACAATAGGTTTCCTGCTTGGGGAGGTGCTAGCACCTCCCCAGACAGCCTTTAGTGTATTGGGGCAGGGTGGGCTGAAAGGAATGAGACATGCCTGGGGCACACAAGGTGTTCCTTGCATAGTCCAGTTCAAACCGGCGCTGGGGCACTCCAGCCCCAGCTCTGGCGCGAAACTGGACAAAGGGAAGTGGGTGTAACCACCCCCTCCCAGGTCCCACCCATAAGGCGTGACCTAGCAGGTATCCCAGCCCCCCAGATTAGTATAAGAGTGGGAGTTGGGCCTCAAGACTTTAGATTATCCTGAACCTGCAAAACTGAACAGAAACTCTGGACCTTCGACATTCGACGAAAGAAGAAGACTGAAGAATCTCCCTTGTAGCCAAGGAGTGGCTACCCTGTGCAAACAGGCACCATCAAGTGACTACCCTTTGCTTTGTGAAACGTTCGACGAGGAACCGACTGCAGAGCCCGACCAGAGCCTTGATTTCCAGACTTCTCCGACCCTCATCCACATCTGCAGCAGAGCTGAGATCCGTGGAGGCGACGAGCGACGTGGGACCGGCTACCTGGGAAAAGTGGCTAGTAACTTACAGCGCAGCTTCTGAGGTACCCTCGAAGTTGTGCACCGGGGATTGAGAAGCCCCAACCCCAAGCACCATCTGCACCGAAGACCAGCCCCCCACACTCCACGAGTCCTGCGTGGGGCCCTTCAGCATTTTCCTGCTTGCCGCGTCTGTCCGGTTGCTTGCCCGCTGGCCAGTGGCCTCTGTGACGACGCTCCCTGAAATCTTCTGCGCTGGTTTGGCTCCTCCAGACTGGCTCCCGCTTCTCTGCAAAGAAGAAGCACCCCAGACCTTCCTGGTCTGCACCAGAAGCAAGTCCCTTGTTCTTCGTGGGTTCCGCTTGCCAAGGCTTGGTGAGTCCTAGTCCAACTTCGACGCCGCCGACAGCAAGAGCCTTCGTGGGACAGCTCGCCTCCTGGTCCTGGTCGTCCTCGACGCTTCCTGGTCCTCCTGGCTGCAGCGACAAGCTTCACCTTCACCTGCAACTCTTCACGACATCGCCTGGTTCCACGTGGTCACTGGCTAGTGACCTTGACTCTGTCCCCTCTGCTTGCAGGTTTCTTCTCTTCTTGATCCCAGGCTTGGGATCCACCGGACACTCTCTCCTGACTGCCTGTCAGCATCTTTCTTCAGGCATCCATAGGAGTCGACGACGAAAACGACGCATCTTCACCCCTATGCACCCGCAGCCTGTGGGCTAGGTAACTTGGGTACTCCGGTGCTCATCAGGATAGTGACTATCCTAGTGTCTAGTTTTCAAGTCTCAACTTCCTAGCTACTCCGGAAGTGTCCTAAATCTATCTATTTCTAAACTGTAACATTGCTATTGACTTTTACGCATTACGCGTGAGTGTTTCCACTCTGCACACGAATCCCGTGGGCCTCCCACTCCCTAACTAACGCTAGTGTAGTGTAGCCCCAGCGATTCCCTAGGCCTAGGCCTATTCTATTTCCGTGACAGTGGTTCTTATACCACTTACTTAGTATATGGTTTGCGTGGCCCCTAGGGCCTAACTGTATTACTTACCTGTGTGACTTACTGTATGCATTAATAAGACTGTGTTGTACTTACCTCTAAACTCATAAAGAGTGCTGAGGGTTTGCTTAGAATAAATACACTTTATTTTATATATATATCTGTTGTGGTGTCCTTTCATTTGGTATTCAAGGGATTATATATGGTATCACAGCTGGCTTCACATGCCATTCAGAGTTTAGCCTAAGACTGCTCTTGTCCATGCTACCACTAGGATAGCTGGTCTATAAGGTTGACTTTACAACCAATCACCATAAGGGTATTTGGACTGATATAAGGTGTACACTATAACTAGTGACATCATACATCAGGCCAACTTCTCACACTACCTTGCTGTGTTACTGTGTCGGCCTAAAGGATGACGTCGGCCCGAACTGTATACAGAGATATACAGGAGATGTCAGTCCTGCTGTTAGTCCTGCTGTGCTTCCAAGAAGCCTCATGCATAATGCATGAGATTTGAACTAGGGAAAAACCCACGTTCTGAATGCAGTGTCATATCTAGGTAAAAGGTCAGTACCTAAGAACCGTTATTTATGTAATGTAGGGAAGGATATAGGTGAAAGGCTATAATGTTACCTGAGCCTATATAGGGTGCCTATATGGAATATAACAAAACTTTTAGGGCAACATCTCCATTTATCCAGACTTTGCCTTTATGGTTCAGGAGGCCCAGAGGAAATCCTAGCCATCAAGCAGCAAATGATTAAGGTGGGGCAGGTGATGTGAGCACAACTTTTCCAATTCCTCCTTCTTGGGATGGCAGGAATTAACCTATCAGGGCTAGAGTGAAACCTCGTCCCACAGAAAGTGGTTACTTAGAGGGTGTAGACACCCTAAAGAACAAGTTACTTAACTTTGGTAACAATATATCTGTAAGAAACATTAGTTAGCAATAGATTCCTTACCTTAGAATTACCCCCAGGCATCAGACTGGATCCGGAAAGTTTTTCGTCAGCAGTACCTCTGCGTGTCGGAAGGTGGCGTTGGTCGGCTCCGCTTTCGTCGTTGGCGTCGTGTTGCTGGGATGACGTTACAGCAGCTACTTAAGACAACGCCCTCACACGCTGATGTCAGTTCTGTAGATGACTTTCCGTGCCAGAAACGCAGAGCCAGGCAAGACACTAACCACTGGTGCCCAAAATTAGGGCCCTGAAAGGATAACCTTAACCCTAGAAATCAGTTCGCAGAACAGGGAAGATGGGTGGGGCAGTAAGGAATTATAACTAACTAATGTTTCTTACAGATATATCGGTACCGAAGGTAAGTAACTTGTTCATCTGAAAGAAACAGGTTAGTTATAGCTTCCTTACCTTAGAATAGATATCTCAGCAATACCAACCCCGGAGGTGGGTCTGCAAACCAAGTTCACACCTTAAAGTCCTGGAGAACAGAACGGCCAAAGAAGCCGTCTCTCTGGACTTGACTGTCCAGGCAGTACTGCTTGGTGAACGTGTGCAGCGATGCCCACGTAGCCGCCTGACAGATGTCATTCCGAGGAACACCATCCCAGAGCAGTAGTGGCTGCCGTCGCCCTGGTGAAATGGGCGCGAAGCCCCACTGGAGGCTCCTTCTTTGCAAGAGAATTGCATGCTTTGATACACAAGACGACCCATCGGGAGATAGTCCGCTTGTGTACGGCCCGACCTTTCTTGGCGCCAACGTACCCAACAAAGAGCTGGTCATCCACCCGTAACTGTTTGGTGCGATCCTGATAAAAGGAAAGCGCCCGTTTAGGGTCCAGACGGTGAAGCCTCTCTTCCTCTTCCGAAGAAGGCGGAAAGAACGTGGGCAAAGTGTAGGTCTGCCTGACGTGAAAGGCAGTGACAACCTTGGGCAAGAAGGATGGACGAGTACTGAGGACAACTTTGTCCGGATGCACTGATAGAAAAGGAGGCTTAGAAGAAAGCGCCTGGAGCTCACTCACCCATCTGGCAGAGGTGATGGCCACCAGAAATACAGTTTTAAGAGTTAAAAGCCTCAAAGGACAGTTGTGAAGCGGCTCAAACGGAGCACACATTAAATAAGTTAAAAATAGGTACCACAGAAGCATAACAAAGTGAATAGGAGGAAAGATATGAGGTGTGCCTTTCAAGAAACGATTTACAAACGGGGACTTGAAAAGGGAAGGCTGATCTGGAAGCAGAACGAAGGCAGAGATGGCCGAGAGATAGCGCTTGATAGGGCCCAAAGCAGAGCCCTGCTGGGCCAAAGAAAGAAGGAACGAGGGAACCTCAGAAAGAGGGGCAGAAAGGGGATCAACAGCCTTTGCTGTGCACCATGCCACAAATTTGTTCCACCAGCAGGCGTAAACCGTTTTAGTGGAGGGACGCCTGGCTGCCAGAATTACATCACAGACTTCAGGAGGCAGGTCGAAAGAAGTCAACTGCCACCGCTCAATCTCCACGCAAGGAGGTGGAGGCTGGACAGGTTCGGGTGGAGAACTGTCCTGTTGCTGCGACAGGTCGGAGGATCGACGGCCATGTTGAGCAGTTCAGGATACCAGACTCTTCGTGTCCAATCCGGAGCCACAAGAATGACTTGGGCCCGGTCACGCCTGATCTTGATCAGCACTCTGGGCAGAAGTGGTATAGGTGGAAAGGCGTACAACAGACCACAACTCCACTCGCGACAAAAAGTGCCACCTAGCGAGTGCCGCCTTGGAAATTCCAACGCACAGAATTGCTAACATTGCGCGTTCTCTCCGGTGGCGAATAGATCTAACCACGGCTATCCCCACTGTCGAAAGAGACCTTGCACCACCTCCGAGTGAAGACGCCATTCGTGATTCATCATGCACCTGCGGCTGAGATTGTCTGCCCAGGTGTTCAGTGAACCTGCCAGGTGTTGAACCACCAGGGAAATGCCCTGATGTTCCAGCCATGACCAGAGGCAGAGGGCCTCTTGACATAGGGTCCACAACCCCACCCCGCCTTTTTTGTTGCAGTACTACATGGCAGTGGTGTTGTCCGTGAACACCTGCACTACTCTTGAGTGCAAGACGGATCGCCCGGAGCTCCAGAAGGTTGAAAGGAGTCTGGACTCCTCCGGAGACCAGAGGCCCCTGATCTCCGCCTCCCTATGTGACCGCCCCATCCCAGAAGGGATGCATCCATCACCACTGTGTGCTCTGGTTGGGCAAGGGAGAGGGATCTTACATTGACCCAATCCTGGTTCGTGAGCCACCACTGCAATTGTAGAGCAGTGTCCTCCGTGATCTGAACGTAGTCGGACAGATTCCCCTGATGCTGCGCCCACTGGAACTTCAGGTCCCACTGCAAAGCCCGCATATGCCATCTGGCATGATCTACTAGTAGGATGCAGGAGGCCATGAGGCCCAGCAGCCTCAGGGTCAGTCTGACCGAAACCCAGGATAAGGGCTGAAAGATCAGAATCATAGCCCAAATATCCCGGACTCGCAGTTCGGGAGGATAGACTCGAAACCGGGTTGTGTCCAGAACCCCTCCGATGAAGAGGAGCTTCTGAAAGGGACTCAGGTGAGACTTCGGCACATTGATGGAGGTCAACCATAGTTTGGAGGTGAAAGACGACTGCCTGGGGTGAGCCCGCCTTCAAAACCAGTCGTCGAGATAGAGGAAGACTGAACCCCCTGATCTGCGCAGATGAGCTGCGACCACCACCATCGTGAACACCCGAGGGGCACTGGTAAGGCCAAAGAAGAGCACGGTGAACTGAAAATGCTCATGGCCTACCGTGTACCTCAGGTAACACCTGTGGGCGGGCAGGACGGGGATGTGAAAATAGGCGTCCGGCAAGTCCAACGCTACCAACCAGTCTTGCAGGTCGAAGACAGACTAGACCTGAGCAAGCGTCAACATCTTGAACTTCTCCTTCCGGAGAAAGCAGTTGACGTTCCTGAGATCCAAGATAGGACGCAGGCCCTTGTCCTTCTTGGAAACCAGAAAGTAATGGGAATAACAACCACAACCTTCTTCTGGGACAGGAACGCGCTCAATGGCTCCCTTGGCCAAGAGAGCCGTAACTTCCTGCTGGAGAAGGGCCAGGTGATCCCAGACATGCGGTGGTATTGCGGTGGCATGGCTGGAGGGGTACCCTCGAAGGGGAGGAAGTTGCCCCTTCGGAGTATCTGCAAAACCCACCTGTCTGACGTGATGGTGCACCAGTGGGGGGGGAGGTTGTGGGGGGGGCGGGCGGGGGGAGTGATGGTGAATCCTGCAGCCCACTGGCATTTGATGGGCCTGAAATGTCAGACTAGGAAGGTATGGAGGCTGCTGCAGAGGGGGGGTTGGTGGACTGGCGGTGGCGTCGGGCAATTATCCTATCCACAGGAGCCCCCGGGTTGGGCCTGGACCAAGTGCCCTAAAGGATGTCAGTAAGGGCTTCGTTGAACGGAAGCAGAGGCTCCGAAGAGCTCGCTGCCGGCTGAAGCACCTCTGTCAGGAGATTAGTCCTGACTGCCACGGTAGGGAGTTCGAGGTTGAGAGCCTCGGCTGCCCTACGCAACACCACTGCTTACGAAGCTCCCTCCTCCGTATCCACGGTAGGAGGAGACAACATGCCAAGTTCAGGGGAGGTGTCCAGACCACTGGCATCCACCAGTTGCTCTCTCCAGTCCTTTTCAGATTATACCTGATCAGCTACAGGGTCTCCTGACCCCTCCCAGGCCTCCTCCTCATCCTCTGTGTGCCACTCTGGCTGAAAGGGGACCCCAGAAGTGAACAGGGGTACAAAAACCCCTTTCGGCGCCGGATCTGGCGTCGGACGACGTCGGTCCGGCTCTGGGTTCATGTCGGGATGGAGGCCAGGGTCAACGCTGGCCAGGGGGCTGACAGGCGTCGAATGCGGTAATGGTGCCCAAGGAAGCGGCGCCGGTGGAGGAGTAATGAGGTCAACCGGCACCGATACGGATCCGGATCCAGGTCTGGATCCAAGGGGGGGCCTGCGCCACAGAGGCCGGAGCAGTCGGCTGAGAAGGCCTAGGCCCCCCAACCAGGTCCGCAGGGCCCGAAGGCGCGCTGGCGAGTCCGGTCCGCCCAAAGATGGCATGAATTGCCTCGTAGAATGTACGAAGCTGGGCGGGAGTCGCAACGGGTCCCGGAAAGGGAGGGAAACGCGGAGTAGACTCTTCGGGCTCCGCATGCAGAGGCACAGGAGGGGTACCACCCATATCCCTCGTCGGATCGGCCGACCAACGAGGGGAAATCGAAGACTGACTATGCTTCTTCAAATTCTTGTTATGCTTCGACTTACCCAACCCCGAGCGCAAAGACTTCGATGACTTGGATGAATGGTGGTGGCTCTGTGACCGGTCCCTCGACCCCCCTTGCGACCGGGACCTCAAACGGCGCGGAGAGTGACTGGAGGTACCGCTCATCCCGGATCTGCACTGGCTGGCGCAGAAAAAGAAAAAAGACTTGACGTCAGCGCGCGCGAGGGCAGCATCTAAGTAGCTGCTGCGACGTCATCCTGGCGACACGAGGCCAACGATGAACGCGGAGCTGACCGACGCCACCTTCTGACACGCAGAGGTACTGCTGATGAAAAACTTTCCGGATCCAGTCTGACGCCTGGGGCTGATTATAAGACAAGGAATCTATAACTAACGTGTTTCTTTCAGATGGTAGGTGTCCATTGACTACTACCTGTCACCCCCTTCAACACTCCTAAATGAATAAGTTGCTTACCTTCGGTAACTATATATCTGTAAGAAACATTAGTAGCGAAAGATTCCTTACCTAAGAATTACCCCCAGGCATCATACTGGATCCGGAAAGTTTTCTCAGCAGTACCCCTGAGCGTCGGTAGGTGGCGTCATGCGGCTCTGCGTCCGTCGTTGGCGTCGTGGTAGCCGAGATGACGTCGCGGGCGCTACTTATATGCCGCTGACGTCAGTTCTTTCTTTTTCCGCGCCAGCAAGCGCAGATTCGGGAAGAGCAGGAACCCCCAGTCAATTTTTGACTGACTTTTTCTGCCCTTTTTGTCTCTATTTTTTCATCGAGTCTTCGACTCCTGGTGTAGTTAGGTTGCCTGGTTTTAAATCCTCCGAGGACTGTCACCGTATGATGTCAGTGAAGGACCCACACCGTGTGTGTGTCTTTTCTGCCTGACCGCAAGTCATGCCCCGACTGCCAGGCCATTGCGCCAAAGTCTTTGCGGGAGTGGTCCCGAAAGCTGCTGGAGGCCCGGCAGTCGTCTCTGCGCCGTTCGAGGTCCGGGTCCCGTGGTAGGTCGAGGGACCGTGCGCAGAGTCATCACCATCGGTCTTCGGGATACAAGTTTTCGCACTCTGGGTCAGGTAAGGCGAAGCACAATAAGTCGAAGAAACATCATCGTTCTCAGACGTCCCCTCGCCAGTCCACGGCACTGCTGAGGGTGCGGGTGGTGCCTCCCCCGCAGCTCCAGCGGAGCCTGTGCAGATGCCGCCAGCCTACCAGCCCTTCCCGGGTCTGTCGGTGACTCCGGCCCAAATACAGGAATTCCTGTCGGCCATGGCTCGCCTCTTTGGGCCGTCGGGTCCCGCTGGTGCGCCTTCGGGTCCCGCGATCCCAACTGGGGGTCCTCGCCTTTCATTGCCGGCTGCTCCGGCATTGCTGTCGGCCTCAGCACCGCAGGGCCCCCCTGGATCCAGGCCTGGATCCCGGTTGACCTTATAACACCTCCACCGACCCCATCAGCACCACTTCCGATTTCACCTGCCCCTCGGGACGACGTCAACCCCGGTTTCAGCCCCAAAGTGGACGCAGCATGGGGCTGGCGTAGATTGATGCTGTTCGACGTTGCTCGGGGATTTCTATCCCCATGTCCCTGCTCCTTATTTTAGGCCTGTTGACCAGCCTGAGGAGGAAGGAGAGGACTGAGAGGGGTCTGAGGAACCTCTCGCAGCTGACTGCGAGTATGAACAGGACTGGGCAGAGGAGTTGGGGGAAGCCAGTGGTCTGGATACCTCACCAAACCTTGACATGCTGTCTCCTCCTACCATGGCTACGGAGGAGGGTGCTAGTTATGCTGTGGTGTTACATAGGGTGGCCGAGACCCTACACATCGTGCTTCCTACTGTGGCCATCAGGACTAAGCTCCTGACAGAAGTGCTTCAGCCAGCAACTACTTCTGTGGAGCCGCTGCTTCTCTTCAATGCAGCATGTTCTGACGTTCTTTTGGACACCTGGTCCAGGCCCATCACTGGGGCTCCGGAGGATAGGAACGTGGCCCGACGCGATCGCCCGGCTCCGGGTTACCCCATTTTCCTCTGCCAACACTCCACCCCTGAGAGCTTGGTTGTCCAAGCCTCTGCTTCCCTTCCCATCCCTTCCGCACCACAAGATAGGGAATCCAAGAAACTGCATCAGTTCGGGAAGAAGATTTCTTCTTCCGTGAACACCGCATGCCTCTTGGGCTGTTAATCCCACTCTCTGTGGGATACGGTGGCGCAAGTGCTGCCTCAGTGTACGGTGGAGGCCCAGACAGAGCTCTCCCAGGCTGTTGCAGAGGGGAGAGACGCAGCTAAGTTCATGATTCGTTGTGGCCTAGACACCGCCGACTCACAGGGCAGATCGATTGCAACAACGGTGGCGATCCGACACCACGCCTGGTTGAGGACAACTGGATTTTCGGGGGATGTCCAAAGCACACTTATGGACATGCCTTTTGATGGCCATCGCCCCTTCGGCGACAAAGCAGACAGTGCAATGGAGCGGTTTAATGACTCACGGGCTACGGCCAAGTCCGTGGGACTCTCTGCAGTCCGCCCTCCTCCGCCTTCTGCTTTTCGCTCCTTTTGTGGCGCCGGAAGGGAGCCACAAGCCTGCGCAGCAACAATCCCAGCGCGGCTGCGGGTTCCGCCATGGCGGCCCAAAGGGCCAGCGGGTGGGTCAGTCCACCTCCACCCTAGACACCACTGCCTCCAAACCTTCCTAGTCTGAACTTTCAGGCCATCAAATGCCAGTTGTACACAGAAGGAAGACACAGTGGAAATAGTTTACAGTATGTCAGAGAGCACAAGAGTCGAAAAAAATAATATGAAATTATGACAACACCTAAATGCAGATGCGATGAATGACTGTGATTTAATCAATTAAACAGTTTTTGGTCAAAGGATCAACAATTCAACAGACATAACATATGTCAGTATCGGCATTCTAGTTAACACAAGTGCAAATGAGGTGACAAGTGCAAACAAATTGGGAGTGATGTGCAAGGGTAAGGTAGTGCATATAGATACATCCACAATACATTTTGGGACCTATCCTGCCAGTCTTCTTGCAAATCCAACAAATGTCGCAACATAAACACAGGTGGCTTTAGAGGCACTTGCAGATTCACCACTTTCTCTGAATCATCAGGTTCTTCTGGGAGCGAGAGTGAACAACCGGGCACCAGTTCAGGGTACCTATACCAGGACGCCGCATACTACACACAATCTTCATCGTCTTTTTAGAGGACAGACAGTGGCGACCACCAAGGGGCAGGAACACGAGATGGACTTGAAACAGAGGCCGTGGCCGTGCTCACGCACAACAAGGTCAAGGATGGGACAGAGCCCAACAACAGGGAATTAACCCTATCCAGAAGCAAGTGCATTTTCCCCAAGAACAACATGGAGAAATCCAAACGAGACGTCGGGTATACCGCTGTTAATTACCTCAAAGGATCCAATCATGAATCTGTCTACTCACGAATTGACCAATGATGAACACATGATCCTGAGCAAAGGTTTGTCATATGTCCCTACCACATATCCCAACAAGTTTAATCTTCAAACCGAATTACATCGCTTCTTTCGGAAAATATGTTTGCTGCACTATTTCCGACATTCACCACCATGCCCAACCTCGTCCTGCACGGGTCTTAGAACTCCATCCTCCTTTACCCCAACCTCTCAGATGGTTTCCCATCGGATTCTTACCTATGAGAGTACTGTGCTCAAGAAAGTACTCGAGATCTGCTCTACTAAGAAGTATGTCAGGCACAATGTCACATGTGCTGAACGTAAAGCCCTGGATGATTTGAAAAATAATCAATCTATCGTCATCAAACCTGCGGACAAGGGTGGAGCCATCGTGTTGCAGAACGTTGAGGACTACAAGAGGGAACTCTACTCCCAACTGAATGATGGGGTGAGCTATACAAGACTGAATCATAACCCTACTAAAAATATCAGTACCACGATCTCACGGATAACGGAGAATGGCGTTGAACAGGGTTTCCTATCGGATTTGGAATTTCGCTACCTGAATCAGAAGCAGCCTCGCCTTCCTACCATCTATACTCTACCCAAAGTTCACAAAAACATGCAACGACCACCTAGTCGCCCGATCGTCTCAGGGTGTGTGGGCGATCCTAGAACCCTTGTGCAAATACGTTGATTTTTTTCTGAAACCGCTGGCTGAAAAAACGGGATCCTACCTACATGATACTAAGCAAGTCATTAACCTGGTTGATGGGATGCCCTTTAATCCAGCCACCCAAATCCTCGTCACGATGGACATCGTCTTGCTTTATACCAGCATCCCACAACAACATGCACTGCAGGTGAAGCTGAACCATCTGAATACAAGGATACAACCCGTACAGGTTCCAACCGAATTTGTCATCCAATTACTTGAAATAGCAATGACTCAAAACTTCTTCAATTTCCAGAGTGACTACTTCTTGCAGACCAAGGGTGTTGCGATGGAGGCTAGCTTCGCGCCAGACCTGGCTATTCTGTATATGGATGACTTTGAGCAGACCTACATCAATAACACCTTGAACCCTTTTAAAGAGCAAGTCACCTATTGGAAACGATACATCAATGAAGTTCTTATGATCTGGACAGGTAGTGACGTTGAACTCAATAATTTCTTCAAGTGGCTCAATGAGAGATCTATGGATATTCAATTCACTATCCACCATAACAAGTCCACCATTGACTTTCTGGATATATCCATCTAGGCTACGGGTGAATGCCTGTACACCACCCTATAATGTAAACCCACGGAAAGGAACACCTTGCTCAGGTATGGAAGCCATCATCCCCGGGGCCTGCGGGACAATCTCCCTTTCGGGCAGTTCCTCAGGATAAGGAGGAACTGCACCCAGAAAGAGGACTTCTTCAATGAATCAGATGACCTCATTTGCAGATTGATTGAACGTGGTTACCCCAAACGGTTGGTTAAGCGGGCCAGAAAGAGAGCACGGCATAATCACAGAGAGACTCTTCTCACCCCTAAAGACCGTCCTGAGTATTTGGACAGATTGATTTGTGTTACCACATTCAAACACGCAGCAATGAAGTTCGGCATATTGTCAATAAACATTGGCATCTGGTGGTGGGAGAATTGCAGCTTCCAGAACCTCCCATGCAATCATTCAAGAAAGGGAAAAATGTGCGTGACCATGTGGTCAAATTTTTCTTGGAGATACCTCCCAAACCCACCATTGAATCAATGTGGCAACTCCCAGCCTCAAGGGGCCACGTCAAGTGTGGCAACTGTAAAGCTTGCAGCCTCCTGAGGCTCAGCCGGGAGTAGACAGCTGTTAGCGCTTGTGTCAAGAATTCCTGTCATACAAGGGAAACACGCCCTTATGTAAACAGGAGAGCTGTTACATAACTCAAGGGAAACACGCCCTTATGTAAACAGGAGAGCTGTTACATAACTCAAGGGAAACACGCCCTTATGTAAACAGGAGAGCTGTTACATAACTCAAGGGAAACACGCCCTTATGTAAACAGGAGAGCTGTTACATAACTCAAGGGAAACACGCCCTTATGTAAACAGGAGAGCTGTTACATAACTCAAGGAAAACACGCCCTATAAAGGGAGGAACCGGGAGGTACAAGGCTGTCGGATATTGTGTTTACACCGACGTACCTGCTTCGTGAAGAGCAGTGTTCCGGAGTGGTGCTCCAGTAAGGCAAGAACGGAGGTAGGTCGAGTCGTTACTCCCTGGGCCGTGTCTTGCCCCATCGTCACCTGTGAAGGACCCGGAAGCTCTACCGGTCAACCATTGAGCTTCGCTTTTTGACTCGGCTGAGTCCAAGCGCAGTGGCGCTTTTGCTGGTTGGAGTCGTAACTCCCAGCCCGACCAGAGACACAGGGACTGCCAGCTGTAACGCACACCAGGAGGTGTTTGCCGCGTTACAGACTCGGAAGTCCACAGGATCGATCGAGCGGCTGCTCTCGGTTCAGTCTTCTTGCTTGTGATTGGGGTATCGGTGACGCATCACCAGGAGGTGACTCCGCGTCCCGGTGCAGTCTGAGGAAGAGGTTGAGCGGCTGCTCCCTTCAGGTAGAGACCCCGGCTGGGTGTTTCCCTGACTCCTCGATTCTCCCCAACACTCTTCGTGCCCCTCACAGCCTACCGATTGGCATTGTCGGCCATTTCATTTCTGCCCTCTGTTGGCATACGCCGGGATCGGCGTATATGCAGAGGACGGTTAGGACCATCCGTGCTGTGGGCTGGTAACGTACTTAGCCTGGAGGATTCCAGTGACTATAACTTTTGTTTGTTCTTTGTATTTTATTTGCCTTCATTAAAAGAACTAACCCTTCACAAGTGGTTGCGTCCTCATTGTCGTGTCTGTTAAACGATCATGAGACGTTCAGGGCGTTACAAAATATCCGACCTTAATAACACTAACTGTCTCCCGGTCGATAACAGACATGGCAACACTTGATGATGTGCTGGCTGCTTTAGCGGCCATGCAAGTTGAAGTGGCTGCCTCTAGGCAAGAAACAGCCGATGTAAAAGCCAGACTGGATGCTATCCAATTGGACCCGCTCACGCCCAGCACCTCCCTCACGAACCAGACCCCTGCGGTAGTAGTGGAAATGCCGGTAGCCATCCCCTTGGCAACACCAGAGAGGTACAGTGGGGATCCTAACACAGTGCAGGTATTCCTCACACAAGTGGCGCTACATTTATCGTGCAAACCAAAGGCGTTCCCCACGAGTCAGGCTCGTGTGGCTTTCCTTATATCCTATTTGGCTGGAAACGCGGCACAATGGGCCGTACCTCTGGTGAGCAGGGACGACCCCCTCTTATGTGATTGGGGTGCTTTTCGCGAGGAATTCCTGAAGGTATTCGACAGAAGGGCTGACTCGTACACGGCGGACCGTGAAATGCTTGAGTTGAGACAGGGATCCAACGACCTGGTGCAGTATCTCAACGCGTTCCGAAGGCTGGTTGCGGAAACCAAGTGGCCTGTTGCTAAACAGACGGCGCTCTTCCATCAAGGGCTGTGCGATGAGCTCAAGGACGCCGTGGCTCATATTGACCCTCAACCCAAGACATGTGAGGGCCTTATCAACCTGGTATTACGGCTGGAACATAGGCTAAGTGAAAGAAAGGGGGATCATGGGAGAAAAGGAAAATCCCTTCCATCCTATGTGACGGTGGGAAGTCCTGAAACTTCCACCGC
The DNA here is from genome assembly GCF_964204655.1 of Triturus cristatus. Classification (NCBI taxonomy): domain Eukaryota; kingdom Metazoa; phylum Chordata; class Amphibia; order Caudata; family Salamandridae; genus Triturus; species Triturus cristatus. The sequence goes on from NC_140593.1 coordinate 633,001,410, forward strand.
ATCCAAGGGAGAACCCATGGACATCAGCGCAATACGAGCGAGCCTCACAGCCACGGAGAAAGAGTCACGCCGTAAACAAGGATTGTGCCTATATTGTGGCAAAAAAGGCCACTACGTACGTGAATGCCCTGCCAAACCGAAGACGTCACGTTATCGGGCCAACCGGTCGGTAACAGCCGTGGTGGACATACCGGCGGAAAACTAGAGGACTCCAAGACCAGAGAAGGGGCATCTCGGAGTCACTCATCCATCCCTTCACTTTCCAACTCGGTCACTAAGGGACAACGACACCTGTTTATCACGGTGCACGTGGGAGTGCATGACCAGTGGATACCCGTTGTGGCCATGGTGGATTCAGGGGCCACTGGCATGTTTATGGACCACAACGAGGCATGCAGGCTAGGGCTAGTGCTTCTTCCCAAAGCAGTACCCGAAGACGTCTATGCGGTAGACGGAAGGCGATTGGTGACGGGGCCCATCGGACAGCACACGGGGGTCCTTCCGATGAGATATGGGAGGAACCATTTGGAACAAATCGATTTTAACATCATCCGAGCGCCCCAATATGGCGTCATATTGGGATTGCCGTGGCTACAGAAACACAACCCCTTTGTGGATTGGCCAACACATCGCATCGAAATGACGTCACCGTATTGCATCCTGCATTGTGGAATAAGAACGGAATCCCTTGACGCAGATGAGAGCGGGAGTCAGACGGTGGCTACAGCGGCAGAAAAAGATGTGGCTCTCCCCCAGGCTTATCACAGTTTTGAGGATGTATTTGATGAGGTGAAGGCGGAAGTGCTACCACCACATAGACAGTTTGACTGCCAGATCGACCTGGTGCCAGGGGCCAGCGTTCCCAGCGGCAGGCTGTATGCCCTGACGGAGCCTGAAAACGTGCATCTCCGGGGGTACCTGGATAAACTCCTCAAGCTAGGATTCATCCGCCCGTCCAAGTCTCCGGCCGCCTCGCCACTCTTCTTCATCCCGAAGGCTAATGGGGAGCTGAGAGCCTGTGTGGACTTTAGGGCATTGAATGCGATAACCATAAAAAATCGGTACCCCTTGCCTCTCATCAGTGTACTTCTGGAACAGGTCAAGAAAGCTCGTATCTACACCAAGTTGGATTTGAAAGGGGCATACCATCTGGTGCGCATGAGGGACGGAGACGAGTGGAAGACCGCCTTTAAGACCAGGTTCGGCCTTTTTGAGTACCTCGTCATGCCGTTCGGTCTGTGCAACGCCCCGGCAGCCTTTCAGTACTTTTTGAATGAGGTATTCAGAGAGGAGTTGGATATCTACGTGGTCGTATATATCGACGACATCCTCATCTATTCGTCCAGTGTGGAGGAGCACGTACACCACGTCAAAGCTGTGCTCCAAAAGCTGAGGGAAAACATGCTGTTTTGTAAACTCAGCAAGTGTGACTTCCACGTCACATCCGTGGAATTCCTCGGAGTGATGCTGAGTCCAGAGGGACAGGAGATGGCAGAACGAAAGATCAAGGCGGTGAAAGAATGGCCGGTGCCCCAAAGCGTGAAGGACGTCCAAAGTTTCATTGGCTTCGCCAACTTTTACAGGCGGTTTATAGATGGATTTTCAGGAGTGGTGGCCCCAATCACACAGCTACTGAGGAAGTCCAAGGAGTTTGTCTGGTCCCCTGAAGCGAACAAAGCCTTTGAGGCCCTGAAAAGCGCCTTTGGTAAGGCGCCGGTGTTGGCTCACCCCGATCCGGATCTCCCCTACGTGGTGGAAGCGGACGTGGCGCTGGGGGCTATCTTGTCCCAACGCAACCACGACACAGGGGTGCTTCATCCCGTTGCGTACATGTCCCGCAAACTCAACGACGCCGAACGCAACTACCATATTGCGGAGAAGGAGCTTCTCGCAATCAAGGACGCCTTCACCGAATGGAGGCATTGGTTGATGGGGGCAAGACATGTGGTATCGGTGTACACGGACCATCGGAACCTACAGTTCATGACGGCCACTAGACACCTTTCTCCCAGACAGCTGCGGTGGATGATCTTCTTTGCGGGGTTCAACTTCCGCATCACATATCGGCCGGGGACGGAAAACCGGAAGGCGGACGCCCTGTCCCGTCAATCTGCAGTTAAGGAACCATTGCCTGCAACCGAGCGTTCCATCATTTCCCCGAGGATGGTATTGGGGGTTATCCAACCGGATACTTTCCTGAGGGGAATAAAGAGAGGGATCAGGTCATTCGCATGGCGGAGGTGGCTCCTCAGTCACAGAGAATGGCAGCTGAAGGACGGGATACCCCTGAAGGGCAGGTGCCTATTGATACCCACGCCTAGGCTAAGGAAACAAGTATTCATCTGGTGCCATGACTCTCCATGCGCAGGTCATTTGGGCTTTGAAAAAACGGTGGCTAGCATGGGACGGCATTTCTGGTGGCCAACCATGAGATTGGATGTCAGGAGGTGGGGACAGGAGTGTCCTACGTGTGCTACCATGAAGGCCGACCATGGCCGAACCCAAGGGCTCTTACATCCACTTCCGACCCCGGATAGACCATGGGATAGCATATCACTGGACTTCGTGGTGGGCCTACCGGTAGACCAGGGGATGACGGCAATACTGGTGGTGGTGGATTACTTGACGAAAATGGGGCACTTCATCCCCTGCAAGAGAGTCCCTACGGCCGGGGAATTGGCGTCACTACTCCTAAAGAATGTGGTACGACTGCATGGATTACCTGGGGTGATCGTGTCGGACCGGGGGTCGCAGTTTACTGCGCAATTCTGGAAGACTTGGTGCACTGCGCTGCATGTTAAGACCGCCCTGTCCACCAGCTACCACCCTCAAACGGACGGCCAAACCGAGCGCCTGAACCAAACGCTCAAACAGTATCTGCGATGTTTTGTGGACCAGGGCAGGGAAGAATGGGTCGACTTGCTATGGGTTGCAGAGATAGCCTATAACAACGCCACTCACAGCTCCACACAGTCATCTCCGTTCTATAGCAACTATGGCCAACATCCCAGGTTCTTGCCATTTCTACATCCGTTCAGAGAGGACAGGATTCCCGCCACAGCGGACAGGGTGGCACACATAAAAGACACGTTGATGCGCTCAAGGGCTGTCCTAATAGAGGCCAAGAGAAGATACAAGGCTGCGGCAGATAGGAAGAGAAGGCCCGGGCCACTGTACCGCACTGGAGACTACGTCTGGATATCCACAAGAAACATGAGGTTTCGAAAGAACAGTGTGTTCCATCCCAAGTACATGGGCCCCTATCGAATTACCAAGTGTATGGGTCCCGTGAACGTGAAGGTGTGCTTGCCCCAGTCATTGCGGATACACCCTGTCTTTCATGTATCATTGCTCAAACCAGCACCCTCCAAGCCGTCTGGGACACCTAGGCCGGTATGCGTGGAGTCGGAGGTGGAGTATGAAGTGTCGGGCATACGGGCGTCCAAATGGCGCAGGGGGAAGCTGTGGTACCTGGTTGCGTGGAAAGGCTATGGCCCGGAGGAGCATTCATGGGAACCGGCTGAAGGGGTTCATGCTCTGCGCTTGGTCTCCTTGTTCCATCGGCGTTTTCCTGCCAGCGCTGGACCCGTGGGGAGCCGCTGAGAGGGAGGATGTACTGTCAAGAATTCCTGTCATACAAGGGAAACACGCCCTTATGTAAACAGGAGAGCTGTTACATAACTCAAGGGAAACACGCCCTTATGTAAACAGGAGAGCTGTTACATAACTCAAGGGAAACACGCCCTTATGTAAACAGGAGAGCTGTTACATAACTCAAGGGAAACACGCCCTTATGTAAACAGGAGAGCTGTTACATAACTCAAGGGAAACACGCCCTTATGTAAACAGGAGAGCTGTTACATAACTCAAGGAAAACACGCCCTATAAAGGGAGGAACCGGGAGGTACAAGGCTGTCGGATATTGTGTTTACACCGACGTACCTGCTTCGTGAAGAGCAGTGTTCCGGAGTGGTGCTCCAGTAAGGCAAGAACGGAGGTAGGTCGAGTCGTTACTCCCTGGGCCGTGTCTTGCCCCATCGTCACCTGTGAAGGACCCGGAAGCTCTACCGGTCAACCATTGAGCTTCGCTTTTTGACTCGGCTGAGTCCAAGCGCAGTGGCGCTTTTGCTGGTTGGAGTCGTAACTCCCAGCCCGACCAGAGACACAGGGACTGCCAGCTGTAACGCACACCAGGAGGTGTTTGCCGCGTTACAGACTCGGAAGTCCACAGGATCGATCGAGCGGCTGCTCTCGGTTCAGTCTTCTTGCTTGTGATTGGGGTATCGGTGACGCATCACCAGGAGGTGACTCCGCGTCCCGGTGCAGTCTGAGGAAGAGGTTGAGCGGCTGCTCCCTTCAGGTAGAGACCCCGGCTGGGTGTTTCCCTGACTCCTCGATTCTCCCCAACACTCTTCGTGCCCCTCACAGCCTACCGATTGGCATTGTCGGCCATTTCATTTCTGCCCTCTGTTGGCATACGCCGGGATCGGCGTATATGCAGAGGACGGTTAGGACCATCCGTGCTGTGGGCTGGTAACGTACTTAGCCTGGAGGATTCCAGTGACTATAACTTTTGTTTGTTCTTTGTATTTTATTTGCCTTCATTAAAAGAACTAACCCTTCACAAGTGGTTGCGTCCTCATTGTCGTGTCTGTTAAACGATCCTGAGACGTTCAGGGCGTTACAGCTTGTTGCTTCGCTTTTAAAACTTGTGGATTGTTTTAACTTCACTCACCCCCTCTCCTCGCCACTTGCTCTTGGTGTGCAGGCAGCCCCCAGCTCAACGCTACGAACGCTGGCAAGGGAATTCGCCGTCCCACTCTATCTGCCTCCCCTCACGCCCAGACAGCGACACGCCCACTCTGAGGCCACGCCTCTCGGACGCTTTCTACACTATATAAATGTGTAGCTTCCTGAAGCGCAGCGGACGAGCACAGCGGGCGCGACTATGGCGCGCCGAAGGCGCGCTTAAGGCAAGCTCGTCTGCGCTCGTCCTCGCTCGACCGGGCCTAGGGCCAGAATTCATGCCGGAACCTGCTCACAAAAAAATTAGTTACTCCCGCCGAGCCCTCCTGAGTCTCAGACCCACCAACAATACTTTGTGCACGTATGTTCATGAAGGTGACGGACCCTTCACTAGCTGCACACTCATCCACTCCGGCTTCAACTCTCCGATTCTCCCACCCCACATCCTGGCCTCAAACTAGCCGTACTGAATTGTAGGTCGCTCCCCAAGCAAGCTCTATTCATCAATCACTTACTTGTAGACCACGACCTCGATGCTCTGTTTCTCACAGAAACGTGGCTCACTGCTCACTCGGACTCGGACGTAGTCATAGCCTTACCCCCAGGCTTCCTCATTCAGTCCCAACCACGTCCCTCCGGCAGAGGAGGTGGATTAGCTATCCTCCATCGGGACCACTTTTCCTGCAGAATTAATGACGCCCATATCTTAGACTCAGAAAGCTGCCATTTCACCCTCCAGCTGGCACCGACAAGCTCGCTTTCTGGCCTCCTAGTATATTTATTTTATTTATTTATTTATTTATTTAACTTATATGGCGCACAGCTACCCAAAAAGGGTTTCCCGGCGCCCCCCTGGCCATTTTGGCCCCTTTGCTAGTGCTCTCTTAGAATCAATATCTTCACTAGCCTATTCTACCTCCAATTTTACTATACTTGGAGACCTGAATATTCACTTCGACGACCCCCTAGATATAGGGGCCGCCGATCTGACTCTAGACCTGGCAGCCTACGGCCTCCAATTGATTAACCCTGGAGCAAAGGTCACCTGTTAGACCCTGTCTTCACCAATGTCCACACCCTCCATTCCAAAGTGTCTCTTCCCTTTCTTGGACAGACCATTTCTTGGTCCCTCTCTTCTTACCAGGAGTATTTAGGAAGCCCCACAAGCCTGCCACCCTTATCCGGGACAGGGCCTGGTCCAGGCTCTCCACAGAGGACTGGGCCAGAACTCTCAACTCGATGACCCTTACTCCGTCAGAGGACCCTGTCACAGCGGACAGAAATTTCAGAGAGTGGATTTCAACTTCCCTGGATTCTATCCTCCCCATTAAAACTCGTGAGGACAAAAACGGAAAGACAGGATCAGCTCCCTGGTTTAGCCAGGAGCTTAGAATCCTCCGCAAAGAATGCAAAAAAGCGGAGCGACTGTGGAGAAAGGACTGGCTCCACTCCCGTAAGGACGCCTACCGTAAGTCAGTGAGAACCTACAAATCCACCCTGAAACTCACTAAAGCCTCATATTACGACGCTAGAATAAAAAACGCGACTAATTCAGCGAGAGAGTCGTACCTTATTGCCAAAGAGCTTCTGAAAATACCAACACCCCCCTCCTCCAACAGCTCCCCTCTGGGCAGAAGCGATGAACTGGCAACCTACTTCGACTCCAAAATCTCCCGCATCTTGGCCTCTCTCCCACCCCCCAGTCAGCCAACCCATAGCAACACCGATGTGTCTATTACTCACACTGAAAACATCTCTCACCCACAGCTAACTGCGTTTAGGGCTGTTTCCCTGGACGAAGTGGGAAAAACTTTGGCCAAGATGAAAAGCGGATCTCCCCTCGATCCCGCCCCCATGAGATTCCTGAAAACAGTTGCCCCGGTCATCGTACCCCCTATTACGGAGCTGATCAACATCTCGCTGACCCAAGGGTCTGTCCCTCCGAGCTGGAAGGGTGCAGTAGTCAAGGCCCTCCTAAAAAAAACTCAACTGGACCCCTCCGATCTGGCAAATTACAGGCCGATCTCGCTCCTCCCGGGCATTAGCAAAATTGCCGAAAAACTGGTCAATGCCCAACTGTCCCTGTTTCTCGAATCCAACAACCTTCTGCGCCAATCCCAAACAGGGTTTCGCCCTGGCCACGGCACGGACACCGCCCTCCTCACAGTCATCGAGGAGGCAAGGTGCATCCTGGATTCAGGAGGGTCAGTGGCAGTGATCCTCCTGGACCTTAGTGCAGCCTTTGACACGGTGAACCACCGTGTCTTGCTCCATCGGCTGGCCAGGGCAGGTCTCAGGGGTACTGCGTTTGCCTGGATAGAGTCCTTTCTATTGGGCCGCTCCTTCCAGGTCTGGGACGGCAATTCCCGCTCAGCCTCATTCCCTCTCTCTAGCGGAGTCCCCCAAGGGTCTTCGCTAAGCCCCACTCTGTTTAACGCCTATATGGCCCCCCTGGAGGATGTAGTAGCCCCATTTGGTATCAAGATAGTGAGTTATGCGGACGACACGCAATTGGTCGTCTCTCTCTCACATCTTGACCACCGCCCAGACAATCTGTTGAACTGCCTCCAGGAAATCCATCACTGGATGTGCGACTCATCACTCAAGCTCAATGGATCCAAAACGGAGGTCATGCTCATGGGAAAGAAATGGGCTACTATTCCTTCATCGGTCTGGCCTGACGTTTTTGGCGAGGCGCCCACCCCGAAGAAGGAAATTAAGACCTTGGGAGTCTGGCTTGAACCTGATCATTCCATGAAGACCCAAGCAGCCAAAACAGCAGGCACTTGCTTCGGACTCATGCGCTCTATCCGAAAGATCCTCCCGCTACTCCCTCCCCTATCAAGGAAACTTCTTGTCCAAGGCCTGATCCTTGCTCGCCTCGACTATAGCAAAGCCGTTTATCTAGGAGCCCCCGAATCCACTCTGGCAAAACTCCAGCGCGCTCAAAATGCAGCCGCCCGGCTCTTAATGAATCTTCCCACTAGAGCCTCTGCCAGACCAGCACTCAAGGCCCTACACTGGCTCCCGATCCGTCAGAGGATTGAATTCAAGGCCATGTGTACCACCCACAAACTCCTCAACGGCCAGGGCCCTTCGATCCTGAGAGACATGGTCACTCCCTATTAGGCTCCCAGATTCCTGCGCTCTGATAATGAGCGTATGGCCAACGTTCCGAGATTCAGGAAGGTGCGCTCTGGTGGTCGACGCTTCGCAGTAAAGGCGTCCTCTGGATGGAACTTACTTCCACGCCGCTTGCGTCTGGAACCCTGCCACCTCCGGTTCCGCAAAGAACTGAAAACCTTCCTCTTCCCCAAATAGTACCTCCTCTCCCCCCCTGAGCATTATTAGTCTTTTACAGCGCGGGGATGCCTCCGGGTCACCAGGCGCTTTACAAATCGTTAAATAAAATAATAATAAAATAAGCCTCACCATCGAAACTAAAATATTCCAACACAGTAACTGCACAGCGGACCTCAAAACACATACCAACTGCAATACTAAGAATGTCATTTACGCCATTGTCTGCCCATGCAACAAAATTTATATAGGTCAGACCAGACAGAAGGTTAAATGCCGGATACTACAACATTGTAGTAGGATAAGATGTGGTACCACGGGGGCTCCAATGGTTGATCATTTACAATCACTGAACCATCCCTTTGAATCTATCAAGTGGCTGGTTATTGAAGCCATCACACTGGGTATCAGGGGTGGCGACTTGAGTTCCATTCTCAATACCAGAGAATGCAAATGGATGGACCGTTTCAAGTCTGTACAAAATGGGCTCAATGAACTTGATGTAACCTATGCCCAACTATCCTTACTGAACAACACCTAGGTCCCATGTTTTGACACAGTTATATTTATCCAGTTTGCAACTGCCCCCTTTGATATCCTGCCACACATTGCTCGAATGACCCACTGCTAGTCTGCACACTACTTCACAGTTAGGCACACTATGGTTGCATATCTTTCTATGAATTCCACCTACGACTTTCCCTCTACCGATGTGCATTCGACTCACATAACACATTACCATACATGTCACACTACCTACGACTAGAATGTACGCTGCTGTGCAGTCAGCAATTTCCCAATACATGTCCACACACTCAGTTCATGTAACTATTCCATATGTATTTATGTTGTTTCGTGATATACGTAATCATCCATGTGATGTTCAAGCTTTTGATTATTGTGGTAATATTACATTGTATAATTGTATATTACATGGTTTCACCTTTAACAACAAAGTGATCATCAATGTTTATAGATTAGTTCTAAGTTGCTCCATTCAATATCCTTTTACACGAACAACCACTTTAATTCATTGTTTGGGGCTCTGCCACTACTCGGGGATCGATAAACCAGCCCTCACTGAACATCGGTGAGTTACGCTTGATTGCATTCCAGCGTACATGACTCACACAAGCTACTTAACCAGGTCACGTGATACCCTCCAGGGTTAGCTGTCAGATGAATCGGCGCTTCCCCAGAGGTATGTCACGTCTGCCGCGCGTTCTGCTTGTTCTCTTTCATTTTGCTAACTCGTGTTAGACATGGTCCTGCAAGCGTTTCTGTTAATCCTTGAACTGCCAATACTCAACTGAACCACCCCCCCCGTTCTTATTCCGTAATCTACATCTTCTGTTACCACGCCTTAATCTCCGTTCAATGGCATCTTGCTCGGTCAGACGTTACACAATTCGATGTATGAGTTGACTTCCCTCACAAGGCCATATGTCATGGGAATGTCGCTGTCACTCTCAGCGTAACCGAAGGCCTCGCAATATGCTTCAGTAACCCCTGCCTTCTAAACTCAACCCACTACTGCCCACGCTTCCGCGTTCAATCGCGCCTTGATTTTCCTTTAACGGCACTCTGCCATGCATGTTTGGTCTGCCTTTGTTAAGCCGCGGGCACTCCACTGCAATGCAGATCAGCGAATAGGACCCCCTCTCCCGTCTCTTCCCCGTGGGCTTATTTATTTTATGTGTAGTTCATCACCCAACGTGCGCGCTGCTCACGTTGCATTCCAATCCATTATCACGCAGTTAGCGGCAGCTATCACTCATGGCCGCTCTCTGTTTATTTTTTAAATACATCGCGCGTTCACTGCATTTTAAAACGTGCGCTTTTAATTACATGTTTTCACTTTCTCTGTCCCCAACTTGCTGACATAGGTTACATTTGAACCTTTGCCTTCCACATCGATTGATCAGACGCCCATAGCTACTTACCATCTATGGTGCACGACTCAACTCCCATTGGCGAGTACTTTTTCACCTTGGGTTTTGTCACTTTTGTCCTCCTCAGTGTGAATTATTGACGCTGGTTCTTTCCGTTTTTTCCTTCTTCCCTTCCCCGGGAGCCTTACTGGCCCACACATCTCATCCTCCAGCTTTAAATCGCCTGCTGATGCTGGTAATTGATTATTTGATTTCTTGCCCATTAGATTCGCTCTAAGATCAGACACATCTCACTAATCCTCATTATTGTCCATAGGTGCCCAACCCCTCAACCCCATCTATCCCTTGGTCCTGAAGAAGACCCCGCCACCAAGACACTCACTATGCTGGTTTCAATAGAGGTCGAAACATCGACTTTCTTGTGTTTTCTCCATTAACAAACCGGATTGGCAGTGATTTTGTAACTGCCTCCTGTGTTTATGTTGCTACATTTGTTGGATTTGACAGTAGACTGGCAGGATAGGTCCCAAAATGTATTGTGGATGTATCCATATGCACTACCTTACCCTTGCACATCACTCCCAATTTTTTTGCACTTGTCACCTCATTTGCACCTGTGTTAACTAGAATGCTGATACTGACATATTTTATGTCTGTTGAATTGTTGATCCTTTGACCAAAAACTGTTTAATTGATTAAATCTCAGTCATTCATCGCATCTACATTTAGGTGTTGTCATAATTTCATATTATTTTTTCGACTCTTGTGCTCTCTGACATACTGTAAACTATTTCCACTGTGACTTCCTTCTGTGTACCACTATATACCCGAGTCCAGTGGTCTATCGGGTTACCCCATTGATACATAACTCATCAAATGCCAGTGGGCGGCAGGCTTCGCCATCACCTCCCCCACTGGCGCACCATCACATTGGACAGGTGGGTTTTAGAGATAGTCCGAAGGGGCTACTCCCTCTCCTACAAGGCTACCCCTCCAGCCATGCCATCTCAGTACCACCACATGTCAATCAATCAATCTGGGAATTGCAAGCATGCCACTCATGAGTAAGGGTCTCAAGGCGCTGGGGAGGGGGTGTCCGCAGATCTGTTTAGCCGGAGAGCCAGGTCTTGAGAGTCTTCCTGAAGGTGTTCAGGGAGGGGGCGTATCTGATGTCTGCCGGAAGCTCGTTCCACGTCTTGGCTGCAATGTGAGAGAAGGATCTTCCGCCTGCTCTGGCTCTGTGGATGCGCTGGGTTTTGGCCAGTACGAGGTTGGAAGATCGAAGGTTTCTTTTGGGTATGTGGAAGTTGATTCTGTTGAGGTATTTGGGTCCGTTGTTGTGTAGGCATTTGTAGGAGTGAGTGAGGATTTTGAAAGTGACTCCTTTCTCCACAGGGAGCAAGTGGAGACATCGTAGGTGTTGACTGATGTGTTCATGTCGGAGGATGCCGAGGACGAGTCTGGCGGCGGTGTTCTGTATTGTCTTAAGTGTAGGATCTGCTTCATATGGTTACGCTGATGTTACACTGTTTTTCGACTTTAGTCTGGCTGGGACCCTGCTATTCAGGGCCCCAGCCTAGCTGCTTCCTCTCTAAATTGATTGCATGTACTTTAGGTACACTCCATATTGGATTCTGGGGTAGCCTTATAAGTCCCTAGTATATGGTATACTATGTATCCAGGGCATAGGTACCCCAGGGGACTACCAGGGGCTGCAGCATGTATTATGCCACCACTGGGAAGCCATTCAAAACAACATAACAGGTCTGCTACAGCAGCCTGCGTAAGGTGGTGTATGCACCCCTTACTGAGATATAGGTTACCTATATCTCTCCGTATCACTGCACATGTAAACCTATCAGTCACCCCTATGGCAGGCCTTATCAATTCTGAAGGAAGGGTGCTGAGTTTTATGTGAGAAGGTGCCCATGCATGAGCAGAGCCCCTCTGCAGCCTTCGAAACCTATTTTACGGGGTTGTTTATGATGCAGCCATCCATATATATTTAAGTACATTATAACCTCGCGGTAAATACTAACTTAAAACGGCTGCTTAGAAACACGTCGGAATCATACCTCCACGCCAGTAATTGGCGGGGAGGTATGATAACAATCCTGAAGGCAGGGTGCTGGGTTTCATGTGAGAGGGTGCCCATGCATGAGCAGAGCCCCTCTGCAGCTTTCGGAACCTTTATTCCAGGGTTGTTTGTGATGCAGCCAAACCATATACTCTTAAGTGCATTATAAACTCGCGGTAAATGCTAACTTTAGAATGGCAGCAGGGAAACACGTCGTGTTTGGTGTCAAACACCTTGAAATCATACCCCCACACCAGTAACTGGTGTGGGAGGTATGATTCCACCCTACTAGAGGGAGAAACAGGACAGCACCGGTATACCCGGTACCAGCTTAACAGACACTGGCATCACAAAATGGATGCTGCCAGCCACAGACTCCAGTCTGCCCTCCTGCTGCTGGACGAAACTCCGGCAGGGGAGGCGTGGACAATAGGTTTCCTGTCACAGGGAGGTGTAACCACCTCCCAGACAGGCTTTATTATATTGGGGCTGGGTTGGTGCACTCCAAGAGTGCTTTGAGGTCTGCACTGGGGACACATTTGGTGTTCCTGTGCATAGTCCAGCTCAAAACGGTTGCGAGGCACTCAGTCCCTGCTCTGGCGCGAAACTGGACAAAGGACATGGGTGTAGCCACCCCTCTGTCCTGACTCTCCCATAGGTGGGTCCCCAGAGTTTGTCCCACACCTTCCTTGGGTATAAAGTAGGAACCCCTGACTACAGGACTTTAGATTTACCTGGACGAAACTCTGCTACAGAATCACAGAACCTCTACTATCTACAAGACGTTGGATGCCGAAGAATCTCCCTTGGAGTAAAGGAGTTACTCCCCTGTAGGGCAGGCACCAAAGACGCATCTGTCCGGTTTGCATCGACCCTGCAACACAGAAGGTGGGTTTCCAAGCTTCCCCGAGGCCGAACCGTGCTCTCAGCAACTCTGAGATCCAAAGCCCTCGTGGGGACTGTGCAACCCGAACCCCTGGATACCGTGACCATTTGCAGCAGCATATGCTTCTTGGCGATCCCTGAGGCTGTGCTTTGGGCTACTTGTAGTCCAGACCCCGAGCAGTGATTCCACCAAAGATTGCTGGCCTACACTCCTCGAGTGACCCGTGTGCTGGTATCTAGTGATTCCTCTCGAGGTCCCTTTGTGATCCCTTGTCCGTCGACTGGGTCCCTGAGAAGGGTACTTTAACTTTCAATGGAATTTTCTGGCCGCTCCAGATGTGCCCTGATTCCATCACTTGGGGAGTCCACAGGACCTTGCTGGTCCACACCGAAGCCATTTTCCTCTCACCACATGGGTTGCAGTTGCCAAGGCTTGTTGGTCTCCAATCCGGAAACTGACCCCCCAGCACTCAACATCCTTCGTGGGACAGCTCGCCTGCGGACCGTGGTCGTCGTCAACGCCTCCTGGTCCCCTTGGCAGTGGAGTCAAGCTTCACCTCTTCGCACCTGAAACACCAGACATCGGTGGGCATTTGTCTATCATGCCCCTGGTCATTGGCAAGTGACCCAGACTCTGTCACCTCTGCTTTGAGGTTCTTCACATCTTCGATCCAGGCTTGGATCACACCGGACACTCCTACTTTCCACAGCAGCAGCACTTTGCAGCACATCGCCATTGAAATCAACGACAATTCCCGACACCATTTGACACCTATGCACCCGGCTTCCCTGGGTGAGGTAACATGAGTACTCCGGTGCTCCTGTAGGTGCTGGCCCTAGAATCCCCTAAGTCTAAGTCTAAAGTCCTCTTCTAAGTGTCCTTATTCGTTAAAATTCCAACCGCAACTTTTTCTATTGAACTGTACGGGGCTAGCGGCTGTGTTCTCACACTGCACACGTCCCCCGTGGGTCTCCTGTGTCACTGCCTTGGGTGGTCCCTTGGGGTCCCAGCGATTCTACGTGCTCTAGGCACTGTGTCTAATAAAGGCGTGGTTCTTATACCACTTTCTTAATATATGGTTTGGTCTCCCCCTGGGGCCCATTGTATATTGTGCTATTTACTGTCATTTAATAACTGCATTATTGTGTGCCTTGCTCTCCAACTTCATAAAGAGGTTAGTAGAGAGTGTTTAGAAATAAATGCATATATTTTATATATATACCAGTGTGGTTCTCCTTTCATTTAGTTATTCAAGAGGTTATAATCTGGTAAACCAAGCTGCTTTACACTCCTTCAAGACTTAGCCTGAAGGCTGCTCTCCATAGCTACCACTAGGATAGCTTTCAATAAAGGTGGTCTTAAACCTATTCATCAATAAGGGTTGTTTGGACTGGTACAAGGTGCCCACTATAACTACTGGACAGCATATACCAGGCCAACTTCTCACATGCAGTTTGCAGAGTAGGGACTTGTTGATGCCGGCATAGAGTGCGTTTCCATAGTCCAGTCTGCTGGTGATGAGTATGTGGGTGACTGTCTTCCTGGACTCAGGGAGGATCCACTTGAAGGTCTTGTGGAGGATGCGGAGGGTGTTGAAGCAACTGGAGGTGACAGAGTTCACCTGTCGGTTCATGGTGAGTGATGAGTCTGTGGAAATATGGATTTTTCTGGTCAGTTATGTCCCCTATCTTGGACCCCAACGGTTCTATGTGCATGTTACAAGTACATGTATGTTCCCTCCAGTTCCAGTTATGAAGACGCAAACACATGTGCGTCCACCGTCAACATGTCCTCTGTCAGATCCGCCATGAATAGGCCGGATATTCCATTCCTAAGTACGAAAGGCCACCGGCTTTATATGGTTCACTTATGCCATTTTACAGTCCAGGCAAGTAGGCCCTGATTCTGTCATCAAACTCTTCTTGCCTTCTGCCTCTGAAAGCTCCAGTCTGAGCCTGCATCTGTGACCATGAACTTTGTCTCATTCCCTGCGCGGCTCACAAAGCCTGACATCAGCCTATTCTCTGCCAAGAACTGTATTTCACCTTCGAGTTATCTGCTTCCCCCTCAGCCAATGCATTCCTGCCTAGTAGTTTAAGTAAACATTCTTCCAGCTACCGAGCAAAAGGCCCGGCTTCTCTGTCTTTATGCAAGTAATTCATATTCCGGTTACCATGGAATATTCCTACCCCCTCGCATTTAGTGTAGACACTTAGACGCTTGTACACGCACGCACAGTCAGTATAGAATAGATTCTGTCCGAGAGTCCTTCTTTTGTGGATAACATAGTTCTTTAAACATAGGATGTTAGATATGATTTGGGATTAGGTTGACTTGACCCCCCAGACTTTCCGTCTCCACATGTAGAGCTAAATGTCAAGTCCCCTTCACCCCCTAGTTGCACGTCAATCACACGTCATGCTGCTGCGCGCGCATCTATGCCAAGTATTATCTTATAGATCCACCTATATATGACATCATAACCAATTATGTTCCTTTTTACTCCTTATTACACCCATTTTCGGTTACGCATATGAATCGTCATTTTCCTTATCAATTGTTACGCCTACTGCATTCGCCTCATTGTAATGTATGTACTATAAAAGTCATTTCTTGTCAATAAAGTATGTACTTCACTTCCTGAACCTCCGTGGTGATGGAACTTGGAGCAACCGATTATAATCGATCATTGGAATAAAGCCCATTCCGAACCTCTAATACCACGGATTCTGCCTCTCATTTTTCTGAGCTATTTTATTATGTTTCTGTATCAAATTAAGTCCAGGTAAAGGAAATTATTTACCACATGAATGGCGCCCGAACAGGGACACTTTCTCATCTCACGCGCCGGCGGTGAGTTGCAGGCCCGGTCTCCTGCCACAGCTGGACGGACAATAACGCGTACCAGCAGGATTTCCTGTATCTCCCTCCGGTCAAGCGGGGGCGACTGAGGCTGCGATCAACACCCAGACGAGGCGGTGAGAAGTGCGAAGTATCCCGACCAGAGCCTAGCTGAGAGAGCAAGATCCGAGGTATACAGAGGCCCACCAGTTCGAAGTCGAGTCCAGTTTCCGACGAGTCGAGTCCAGTCCGGTCCAAGTTCAGTTTCCGAGGCCTTCCGTTTCCGAAGCTACCCGGTGAGTACCATTACTGGGGAGGCATTTCTGACGTGCACATAGGTTGTGCCGGTCAAGACGGGTTTGGGTACACAAATCCGGTCTGCACTGTTTTAGCAGTGTATCTGTACTGTTTAGCAGTATATCAAGTATTCCGAAGTATCTAGTTATTGTCAAAGAATTATGCTTGGTGATTAGTTATGCAGACGATCATCATTGTTGGTTATTTTAAAAGGTTAAAAATGTTTAATGTTTAATGTTTAATGTGTTAAAACGTCCTGCATATTGTGGTATGAATGGTTGTTCATTATTGTGCTTTTGTACTAAGTGTGTTCAAGATTAAGTATCAGATCAGTTCTCAACATGCCGCTCTTTTCAAAACTAAGACAGATCACTACAAGAAAAGGGGTACTCGAAGAAGCCGTTCCTATTCCTCCTAGGGACACTCCAGGGTACTTCATGTATCATAAACATGGCTTAGACGCTATATTATTTCTTGATTTATGGGTAGACTACACCAAGGAATTACCAGAAAGTCAGAGGTGGCCCACAGCGGGAACCTGGGATGCAGAGTGCATCATGAAAGTCGAGGAAGAGTTATGGAAAAGGAAAGTCAGACAGTCACAGAAAGATGCCGTTGAGTTATGGCGTAAAGAATCTCATAGACGTACAGAAAAAGCACGTAGACAGGAAGAGAAGAGTAAAGAGAATTCCAATAAAGTTCGAGAAAATCTATTAATTGAGGAAGGGATCCGAGTGAAATCAGAACAAGTAGACAGACAAAGAAATGCCCTTATGAATGGTATGTATCCCCTTCTGGCCGAAGGATTACCTAAAGCTTACTGATATCATTTCTCAAGGCAATGATCTAGCCGACAGAACAGCTAAACAGACTGCTCAAACCCAAACCTCCGACATGACAAAGACAATAGTCCCGATGCCGACACATTGTATGACAGTTAAAGATCCTACTCTTGACGTAATTGACATCCAGACACATGCTACACCAGACGAATTAAAGAAATGGACTGAATTAGGAGGGATCCAAACGGACCAAGGATGGATGATGAAGGAAAAGTCTGTGTGGTTCCTTCCTGATTCAATGGTCCAAGTTATAGTTAACACTATACATAGTCCAGCGCATCTAGGAGAAAAAGCTATGCTAGACAGCATTCAACACATTTGGTTCAATAAACATTTGCGAGCAGCAGCCAAACAAAAGGTCCGTACCTGTATGATCTGTTGCCAGTTCAACCCAGGAAAAAGTGTTCCCGTAGAACAGGGTGGATTTCATCCTCCTAATCACCCTTTTGAAGTACTCCAGATGGATTATATCCAGATGGAACGATGTCGAGGATTCAAATATGTTCTCGTAGTTGTCTGCGCTCTGTCCCGTTGGACGGAGGCATACCCGGTTTCAGATTACACTGCCCCGACTACTGCCAAACAGTTAGTTCGAGAATTCTTCCCACGATACGGTTTACCACGTGTTGTTCACTCAGATAACGGCCAGCCGTTCTCATCCGAACTAATGAAACATGTTTCACTTCTGTTAGGATATCAGTGGAAATTCCACTGTGTCCGACACCCCGAAGCAGCAGGTCTCGTAGAAAGACATAATCAGATACTGAAAATCAGATTGTCCAAAATATGCAGAGAGAAAGGTGTCGACTGGGTAGTAGCGTTACCAGTTGCACTCTTTTACATGAGAATGGTAGCACACTCTCGAACAGGGCTATCCCCGTATGAGGTGATCTTCGGCAGACCACCAAATATGTGGGGGACGCCTATACCACGCAAAATAACTGATATTGACTGTAATATGCTGACAGATTACTTGGCTTCCTTGATGTCTGCACTACAATCTTGTCGTTCACAGGTAGCTGCAGCCTTTCCCGACAACACTGAGGTGAAACCCCATGACGTAGTTCCGGGTGACCTTGTACTTGTGAGAAATTTCGACCGAAAGACTCAGCTGGAGCCCAGGTGGAAGACACCCAAGTTGGTCTTGCTGACCACAAGGACAGCCGTGAAGATCGAAGGCAGGAAAGGATGGATTCATTCAAGTCATATCAAGAAATTTCATGGACTTCCTTCAGATGGAAACAGCCCACCTCGTGTGTCCTCACCAATTGACTCAAAACTACCTCTGGTTGAGACCGACAGTAAAGAACTGTATAAACTGAAATTAAGGCCTAGGCCGTCGGACGATTTGATTGTTTAAGTCCTCTCCTAGGTGAAGCGGTTGAATCTGTCTCCGACATGTATCCCCTAGACCTGAATCATGGACAGTCGCGAAAAATAATGAAACGACAGGCGTATTGTAAATCACTGCGTAGCCATTGCATAGTGACATTATTAATCTTGTTTTCCTTAAGTCTTTTTATAATTACTGCAAGTATATTGTTGCACATATATTACCCTATTGCCAGAAACGTTTACAATGTTACTGCTGAACATTCTTTTAGTGACCTACCGCCGCATGAATTGTCTTATAGACTTGCGCTGCGCAATAACACTTTCATTAGTATGTTACATCATTCCCATCAGACTAGTAATGCAACTAATTGTTGGGTGTGTGGCCGGCTCCCTCCCTATCAGAATTATGAAGGAGTCCTGCCTTTCTTTCCACATCCGTTTACACATAATGGATCCTGTGGAGCATGGTTTAGTTTAATGAATTCCATAGACTCAGACACAGCAGTTTATCAAGACCATTGGGTATGGGGAAATCTGAACCTAGTTTTATTCAAAGTCTGTTACCCTGACAAGGAGGGTCGCCCCAAAGGAACAGGAACTGATCTAGAAAATGAAGTATATGGATTAGGTAACTTTACACCTAATCTCATGATTCTAAATGTCGAATCCGAAGTTGAACTAGTTTTACCAACAATGTCAGTATTCCCAGCGAAAGGTGAATTGTGTGTAAGAAAAGTTGGTTCCATACATATGGGCCATAGTAAATGCACTACTACAGTAGAATTCAGTGATCAAGGCAAATCTTCATTTAGAGCTTCTCGCCACTCCTACTTTATATGTGGTCAGACTGCATATATGCGTCTACCTCTAGATTGGGATGGTACCTGCTACATTGCATTCCTTTTGCCACCTGTTTTCCTAGCTCCTCCTGATTATTATAGAAATATTCATTTAGTACACAACAGAGAGCGGAGAGATCTCCCAATTGTCGATTACACTGAAACAGCATGGGAAAAATACACAGATTTCAATAAAGGCATCTTTCCCTATATAGGTACTGTTACTAATAGTAAGCTGATACGTAGATTAACTAGAACCCTTGAAGCAGTAGTGAATGAAACTATTTCCGCCCTAGGCAATTTAACAGAAGAGCAGTCTGCTATGCGGATTGTTGTGCTTCAAAATCGTCTTGTCCTTGACGTCATCCTGGCTGATAGGGGCGGAGCTTGTAGGGTCATCGGATCCAGCTGCTGCGTATTCATACCAGAAAATTCGCCATCTGTATATAAAGCTATAACTCGCCTTCATAAGATTGTAAGCCAGATACACCAGAATCCAGGCACTTGGACTTGGTCCAGTTGGTTTTGGAGTGTGATATCAGCCTGGGGATGGAGAGTTCTATCCTTCCTAGGTATTGGCCTTCTCATACTATTCAGTTGCTGTCTATGTCTACAATGTGGACCAGCGATCTGTGGCCTGTGTGCCACATCGTGTATTCCACCACCAAGATTTCATTCGTCACGGAAGAAGAAAGAAGAACAAATGATGTTATATGAACAGATCAATGGATTGATGAAGATTGATATCTCTTGACGGGCAAGTAGGGGACAAGGAGGGAATGTGGAAATATGGATTTTTCTGGTCAGTTATGTCCCCTATCTTGGACCCCAACGGTTCTATGTGCATGTTACAAGTACATGTATGTTCCCTCCAGTTCCAGTTATGAAGACGCAAACACATGTGCGTCCACCGTCAACATGTCCTCTGTCAGATCCGCCATGAATAGGCCGGATATTCCATTCCTAAGTACGAAAGGCCACCGGCTTTATATGGTTCACTTATGCCATTTTACAGTCCAGGCAAGTAGGCCCTGATTCTGTCATCAAACTCTTCTTGCCTTCTGCCTCTGAAAGCTCCAGTCTGAGCCTGCATCTGTGACCATGAACTTTGTCTCATTCCCTGCGCGGCTCACAAAGCCTGACATCAGCCTATTCTCTGCCAAGAACTGTATTTCACCTTCGAGTTATCTGCTTCCCCCTCAGCCAATGCATTCCTGCCTAGTAGTTTAAGTAAACATTCTTCCAGCTACCGAGCAAAAGGCCCGGCTTCTCTGTCTTTATGCAAGTAATTCATATTCCGGTTACCATGGAATATTCCTACCCCCTCGCATTTAGTGTAGACACTTAGACGCTTGTACACGCACGCACAGTCAGTATAGAATAGATTCTGTCCGAGAGTCCTTCTTTTGTGGATAACATAGTTCTTTAAACATAGGATGTTAGATATGATTTGGGATTAGGTTGACTTGACCCCCCAGACTTTCCGTCTCCACATGTAGAGCTAAATGTCAAGTCCCCTTCACCCCCTAGTTGCACGTCAATCACACGTCATGCTGCTGCGCGCGCATCTATGCCAAGTATTATCTTATAGATCCACCTATATATGACATCATAACCAATTATGTTCCTTTTTACTCCTTATTACACCCATTTTCGGTTACGCATATGAATCGTCATTTTCCTTATCAATTGTTACGCCTACTGCATTCGCCTCATTGTAATGTATGTACTATAAAAGTCATTTCTTGTCAATAAAGTATGTACTTCACTTCCTGAACCTCCGTGGTGATGGAACTTGGAGCAACCGATTATAATCGATCATTGGAATAAAGCCCATTCCGAACCTCTAATACCACGGATTCTGCCTCTCATTTTTCTGAGCTATTTTATTATGTTTCTGTATCAAATTAAGTCCAGGTAAAGGAAATTATTTACCACAAGTCGAGTACGATGCAGAGGTTCTTGGCGTGGTCTGAGGGGGTAGGTGGGCTTCCGAGGGCGGTCAGCCACCAGGTGCTGTCCCATGCAGAAGGGGTGGTACCGAGAACGAGGACTTCTGCCTTCTGGGTGTTGAGCTTCAGGCAGCTGTTGGTCATCCAGACTGCGACGTCATGCATTCCTTTCTGGAAGTTGAGTTTGGCAGTCGTGGGGTTGTTGCTGAGGGAGAGGATGAGGTGGGTATCGTCAGCGTAGGATACGATGTTGAGGCCGTGTTGTCGGACGATGGCTGCGAGGAGGGCCATGTAGATATTGAAGAGGGTGGGGCTCAAGAATAAACCCTGTGGGACTCCGCAGGTGATTTCTGTGGGGTCGGAGACAAAGGGTGGGAGTCTGATGCTTTGGCTTCTACCGGTGAGGGATGATCTGATCCAGTCCAGGGCTGTTCCTTGTATGCCTGCGTCGTGTAGTCTGGCGACTAGTGTGTGGTGGGAGACAGTGTTGAAGGCCGCTGATAGGTCAAGTAGGATGAGGGCTGCAGAGTGGACTTGGTTCAGGAAGGTGCAGATGTCATCTGTGTCGGTGAGTAGGGCGGTCTCTGTGCTGTGGTTGCTTCAGAATCCGGATTGGGACGGGTCGAGGATGGCATTCTCTTCAATGAATCGTGTCAGTTTCCTGTTGACTATTTTCTCTGCAACTTTGGCTGCGAAGGGGAGGAGCGAGATGGGCCGATAGTTCTTGAAGTCGGTGGGGTCAACTGTGGGCTTCTTGAGCAGAGGTCTGACTTCTGAGCGCTTCCAGTCATCTGGGAAGGTGCCTATTTTGAAGGTGTTGTTGATGGTGCATTGTAGTTCTGTGCGATGGCAGACGCGGCTCTGTGGTAGATGTGGGGGCGGCAGGGTCGCTGGGGTCCCCCGAGTGGATGCTTTTCATGGTCGAGGCGTTGTCTTCAGACAAGATCGGTGTCCAGTTGGAGACGGTGGGCTGGCTGGTGTTTCTGTGGCGCCTGGTGGATCGTCGATGAAGTTGTCGTAGAGGTTTTTGATATTGAGGTGGAAATAGATTCCAAGCTTGTCGCAGAGGTCTTGGGATGGGGTGATGTCTGTGGCTTCTTTGCGTGGGTTGGTGAATTCTAAAATGACACTGAAAAGTTCCTTGGAGTTGGTGGAGTTGGCCAGGATTTTGTTGTGGATTAAGTTCCTCTTGGTGGCTCTGATCTGGTTGTGGTAGTCCTTCTTGGCGTCCTTGTAGGTGGTGTGGTTTTCGGTTGTCTTGGTGTTTCTCCAGTTCTTCTCCAGGCGTCTGCAGGTGAGTCTGGCTTCATGGAGAGCGGTGGTGAACCAGGCGGCTTTCCTGGGGCATTGTCTGTCGGGGTTGCGTAGTGGGGCGAGCTCGTCTGCGCAGTCGGAGATCCAGGTGTGAAGTTCTCTGGCTGTGTCGTTTGCGTCGGGTGCCCAGGTGTGGTTGTCTCGGGTGAGGGTGGAGTTAAGTAGCTCGTCGGTAACTTTACTCCAGTTCTTTCGTGGTGGGCGTGGGGCTGGTTTGGGTGCCTTGAGTTTGTTGATGGCGAAGTGTACACAGTGGTGGTCGGTCCATGCGGCTGCGTTGTGTGGCTGAATTGGATGCTGTTTCCTGCCACGAAGATGAGGTCGATGGTGTGTCCTGCTCTGTGGGTCGGTGTGTTGACGAGTTGTTCAAGTCCGATGCTGGCGAGGTTTTCACGAAGGATAGTGGAGTTGGGGGTCGTTGGGGTTGTCGAGGTGGAAGTTCAGGTCTCCAATGAGTATGTAGTTTGAGGCGATGGCGTGGGGTGCTATGAAGTCGGCGGCGAATGGTGTTCAGGGGCTGGGGGGTCTGTAGACGAGGGTTTCTCGGAGTGTGGCTTTAGGGGTGGTCTGGATCTGGAAGTGCAGGTGTTCGGCAGAGGGGAAGGCTTCGCTGGGGGTGGTGAGGCGGAGGGTGCTCTTGTGGGCGATGGCGAAGCCCCCTCCTGGGTGGTTGGGGCGATCTTTCCTCTGGATCTAGTATCCGTCTGGGATGGCGCTGTCTGAGTAGTTCTGAGCTTATTCGTATACTGAGTAGATACACTTTCTATCTTTTCCAACCACCCCCAGGACCACCCTCATTGCCATTCTGGTCCTGTGTGAAACGGTCAACCTCCCCGAATTGGGTAAAGTATGATTTCAGAAACAGTGTGCGTGAGATGTATGTGTGCTTTTTATCAATACCCACGTTTTTTCATCACCATTTGATACTATTTGGATATTTTTACACTATATGGTGCAATTGAGACTGATTACACATAGTGCACGCTAATTTTAAGAGATCAGACGTTCACGCTGATAACGCTAGGATGCGATTAAATTCGCCACTATCACAGAATGCCTGTCACATATAAACCAATATGTTACAGTGATTTGGATCGGAGTGGCACATTGAGGGGATATCCTCTAAACAGAAGCATGCATATAAACCAATATGTTACAGTGATTTGGATCGGAGTGGCACATTGAGGGGATATCCTCTAAACAGAAGCATGCATATCTGCCTGTGACATTTTATATGGTGTTTGTCCCGGTTTCTCTTTTCAGATGGAGCCTGGCAGTTGACACACACTTTCTTTTAAACATTACATGAGCAGCAGCTACTCTGCCCCCACTTTACTGACAGGATAGGGACTTCCCATCCTAGTAATCTCACTCACATAGGGGGGATCTTTCTTGCCCTGAAGAAAGTCCAGGACCTTTACGGCCACCACGGACTGAAACATGTCGGCATTAGGGTCTTAGGACCATAACACTCCAACAAAGACCCTTTTAAAACAATTTTAATTACCCAGACAGACCCAAGAATAAAGGGAAACTGGGGATCTGCCAGAGGTATTTTATTTAAAACCCCCTTCTCTCCTGCATATCGAAAGAGCTCCCAACACTGTGGTTATGCCCACTCTGACCCGATGATGAAGCATGACACCACTAGGGTGTGTGAGGGCAATTAAAAGAAAAATAGTTTTTTCCCCACATTCATGGTTGGGTTAGGTACAACCTTTCACTAGAGAGTCCCCATTGTTTTCTTTCCTTCCCCTCATTCATTGTTCAGGTACAGCTAGCTTACTAGCACCGCCGACCAGCCCTTGGTCTATTAGAGTATTTGTTGTGAATATTATACTTTGTAGGGAGGATATATTCTGGTTATTGTTACCTCTCATACCCTCTAGGTGCCTGGATCAATCCCAGCACCTTTTTGTGTTGATAGTAAAGCTTGACTCTGCAGCAACGGGGACCAGGAGACGTCGGTGATGACCAAAGTCCGCAGGTGAGCTGTCCCACGAAGGATGTCGAGTGCTGGGGGGTCAGTGTTCGGATTGGAGACCAACAAGCCTTTGCAACGGCAACCCACGCAGTCAGAGAAAAGATGCTTCGGTGTGGACCAGCAAGGTCCTGGGGACTCCCCAAGCGATGGAGAGTCAGGGCACGTCTGGAGAAATCAGGAAAGCCCATTCAAAGTTAAAGTTGCCTGCACAGAGAAACACAGGCCAATGGACCAGGGATTGCGAAGGGACCTCGAGAGGAATCACAAAATACCAGCCCACGAAACACTCGTGGAGTGTAGGCCGGTAATCTTCAGTGAAAATACTGCTCGGGGTATGGACTACAAGTAGCCTAAAGCACAGTCTCAGGGATCGCCAAAAAGCATATGCTGCTGCCAATGTGAACGGTGTCCAGGGGTACAGGTTGCACGGTCCCCATGAGGGCTGCGGGTCTCAGGTTTGCTGAGAACACTAGTCGACCACGGGGTAGCTTAGAAACCCACCTCATGTATTGCAAAATCTTCGGAGTCCTTCAGGAGCTGCGTAGATGCAAACCAGTCAGATGCGTTTAAGGTGCCTGCCTTGCAGGGGTATAACGCCTTTACTCCAAGGGAGATTCTTCGGTCATCCAACTTCGTGTAGATAGTCAAAGTACTTGGTTTCTGTAGCAGAGTTTCGTCCAGGTAAATCTAAAGTCCTGTAGCCAGGGGTTCCTACTTTATACCCAAGGAAGGGGTGGGACAAACCCTGGGGACTCACCTATGGTACGGTCAGGACAGAGGGGTGGCTACACCCATGTCCTTTGCCCAGTTTTGCGCCCAAGCAGGGGCTGATAGCCACAGCAACCAGTTTGAACTTGACTATGCACAAAGACACCAAATGTGCCCCCAGTGCAGACATCAAACCACTCTTGGAGTGCACCCACCCAGCCCCAATACACTAAAGCCTGTCTGGGAGGTGGTCACACCTCCCTGTGACAGGAAACCTATTTTCCAGCCGTCACGTGCTGGAGTTTCATCCAGCAGCATGAGGGCAGACACATGTCTGTGGCTAGCAGAATCCATTTTGTGATGCCAGGGTCTGTAAAGCTGGTACCGGGTGTACCGGTGCTGTCATGTTTCTCCCTCTAGTAGGGTGGAATCATACCTCCACACCAGTTACTGGTGTGGAGGTATGATTCCAAGGTGTTCGACACCAAACACGACATGTTTCCATGCAGCCATGTACCGAGAGGTTATAATGCACTTAAGAGTATATGGTCTGGCTGCATCAAAAACAACCCCGGAATAAGGGCTCCGAAAGCTGCAGAGGGGCGCTGCTCATGCATGAGCACCCTCTCACATGAAACTCACCACCCTCCCTTCAGGCTTGTTAAGGCCTGCCATAGGGGTGACTGATAGGTTTACATGTGCAGTGATATGGAGAGATATAGGTAACCTATATCTCAGTAAGGGGTGCAAACACCACCTTACACAGGCTGCTGTAGCAGACATGTTGTGTCATTTTAAATGGCTTCCCAGGGGTGGCACAATATATGATTCCCTCTCAGAAGCTCCTCTTCATCAGAGCGGTTCTCGACACTGCACAGTTTCGGGTCTATCCTCCCGAACAGCGAATCCGGGATATTCGGGCTCTGATTCCGATCTTTCAGCCCTTGTCCCGGGTTTCGGTCAGAGTGACCCTGAGGCTGCTGGGCCACATGGCCTCCTGCATCCTGCTGATCGATCACTCCAGATGGCATATGCAGGCTCTGCAGTGGGACCTGACGCTCCAGTGGGCGCAGCATCAGGGGAACCTGTCCGATCACATCCAGATCTCGGAGGGCACTGCACGACAGTTGCAGTGGTGGCTCACGAACCGGCATTGGGTCGACGGCAGATCCCTCTCCCTTCCCCAACCGGAAGCAGATAGCACAGCCGCTGGTGCCGATGCCGGTACATAAGGACTACTGTCACAGTGTTTGTTCACACCTGGCTGTATGTGCACAGTATGACTCTCCTTCCCCTTCACCATCTCCCAACGTATTAATTCGGGTTTCTTCATCTCCACCACTAACACCATACACATCCAGGAGACTATTCCCCTGGCCGTCCCCCTGCTGGTTGAGAGCCAAGACTGCAGTGTTAGTAGCAGAACCGGCTGTATCGTAACTCCTCGCGCCATGCCCCTCATGGATCGCCTTCATCAGAGCATCAGCCACCTCCAGCCCCGGAATAATTGTTTCGGAACCACAGGACCTAAGGAGCTCACCAGCTCTGCCCGACTGCAGCAGGTGCAATACTGGTCTTCCCAACTGAGGTTAGGTATCTGCCTCCACTGTTATCCCAGAACCCCCAGGCCTGTCACGAGTGTCTGAGTCACTATTTAAATTCTTCTCACCAAAAGCTGACTTTATTGTCAAAGATCCTGCAGCTCCTGCTTCGCCCGTGACATTTACCATAGCTGTACCACGTCCATGTCCTTTAGCTGCGGCAGTACGCTGTGGACCCATACCAGTCCCGGTGCAAGAAACATACAGCTTAATGCCAGAGCCGAGCACTGCAGCCGCTGTCTGCTGGAGAGGACGCCCTGTATGACTCCAGTGCGCCGCTATGGGCAGCCACAGAGCACACCCTCCACATCGAACAGTTCTCAGAGTTTTTCAGTCAGCTATACTGCGCCTACCAGGTGCGTCGCCCTCATCCGCGGCTCCCGCCTCCTGCTTGCTTTCAACCTTCAAGTTTCAAAACGCACGAAAAACGGGTCCGTGAGTTTTTACATTTTAATACCCGTTTTCATTTCCACTGCATTCACATTTCAAAAGAAGACAAGAACGGCGTGGGGGGGGGGGGGGCGCCAGATGGGAGGCTGGGATCACTGAGGTCAGTGGTGGCGTCCTCCTCTGCGCTGACTCACTCCACCATCTTCCCCTGCAACACCAGTAAAAAATTCAAATTGTTGTAAGAGTCTAGCATACCCCTCCCCCTTTGATACTTTCCTATACTATCGATCAAGAGGAGTGCTCAGAAAGCACACCCTGAGCTTGCTTGCCATGGGAGCCAGCAGTCTGCTGAATGCTGGAATATCCCATTTTATCCACTTCCACTTAACAGCTGGTTTCCAGGCTCTACTGCACCTCCTTGGAGGATGCCCTGACTCAACGGTGTGCAGCGCATGACCAATGGGAGCTGGGCCTGAATATACCAGACAGGATGTGGTCATTTTGCTGTGCTCAGATAGGGCTTGTTGTTGCTCGTAGTAGGCTCCGTATTACACATTACAAGATCTTTCAGCTGCCATATTACACTCCTGCACAATCACAAAGACTAGGCCTCTGAGAAACGTACTATTGTGCCTGCTGCGGCATCTCATATGTGACATTTTTGCACCTGGCATGGACTTGTGGTGCAATTCAGTCATGCTAATGTGAGGTGCTCGCAGCACAACTGAAATGATTGGTCACAATGTGTCCAGGGACCCAAGGGTTGTAGTACTGGGATGGGTAAGGGATATCCCTGCCACCCAAAGGAGATGTACAGCTCTAGCACTGCTGCTTGCAAAGTGGCAGGTGGCATGTTGCTGGGGATGCAGAAGACTACCTAAATATAAGACATGGTAGGATTCCCTCATATACTGCAATGAAAAATGGGATGTATATGCTACACTCCTGCTCCCCACATCGATATCGAGGGATATATGGAGCCCACAAAGGGCATTCCCTTTTGGCTGTGGCCCACCAGAATTTGTGTGTTGGCCGCACATAGGACACACAACCTAGACAATATTTATGGCTCAGCAGCAGTCTTACACGTGGCAATGCCATAGCATACATCCGCCACTTTGCATGCAGACAGGAAAGAACGGAAGCAGACTGTCACTCTAACCATAGGTTGTCCTGGCACCCAGCTAAGTGGTTGTACAATGCCTGCAGTTCACTGTAATGTTACTGAAATGCTGATGTGATTTTCTTGTGTTGCATGTTGCTTCTTTGCTTCTGTAATGCTTCAAATAAAACTGAATTTAAAAAAGAAGAAAAAAAAACTTAAGTCCACAGACACAAATCATATCTTGGTTATTGGAATAAAATGACAGTGCCAGAGGCCAGCTGCCAGAAGGTGACTGCACTCAGTCTCGGGGATGATTTTCGCTCTACAAAAGAGGCCTCCATGTTACGTGAAATCACAAGACTTACTCCGACAGCTCACACTAAAAACAGCTGGAGCTATATGTATAGCGTCACAGAGAAGTATTTAGGGGGAAAGTCTGGAAAATTATTATATTGGCTTGCAAAGGGAGAATGGAGTGCAGGGCTGTCTCCTATATCTGTGATGCCTCCATGGAATGGAGGCACTGAAAGATTGCAGAGGTGTGTTCTGACTACTACTGTACACTCAACTAGCCTTGGCCAATCCCTGACAGAGGTATCATCCTCCTTGATTTGTGACTTAGCACTTACTGGCTTAACAGCTAGGCTAGTAGCGTAGTTGAGGCCTCTTGCTGAAGATGAACGATAAGATACATGTTCTGCAATGCAATCAGAGAAAACACCTGTCTCTAACCTCTCCCAATAGAATTTTTCAAATGCTTTGCATCTTTAAAATCACCATATCTTCTAAGCACATTTAAGAGGCCTAGATCAACTGGAGCACTACTAAATGATTTGCAATTGTCCACAAATACAGTATTACTTACACTATGGGTGCCCGCTGATTCTTCCAACTCCTATAGATCAATGTCATAATTAAACTCTGAAGTCAAGACTCTTGCTAAAGCCATGGCCTACAGGATATTGGAAGAAAGATACATCAGGCAGGACCAGAATGGCTTTGTGCTGGGAGGGGGACAAGACACTATCAGAAGTGTCCAAATGGAGCTAGCTTACATGGGAACATTTCCCAGCCCAAGTCCATAATTTCTCATTGATTTTGAGAAAATATATGATTGACTCGATTGGGGCATTTTTCTACACATGATTTTTTTACATTACATTTCCTTTCTTATAATGACTCACTTTATAATCGTCCCCAAGCCTAGTTGAGACTCAATTGTTTTTGTTGTTGTCCTATTTTGCAAGAACACAAAGAGGGTGAGGGACTATCACTCTTGTTCCCCCTGATTTAATCAATTAAACAACAAAAGAGTGACAAGGGGATAGGGAGCAAAAAAGGCACGGGCAAAAACCAAAAATATTTGTTAAAAGAACCCTCACTCACCAACCTAGTTGGTGACATGCTTCATCATCGGGTTCCCACCAGAGAGGCCGAATGCCTCTCTGGTGTGCTGCGACGCCTGTGTTACAGCGGAGCTGGTTTCTGATTGTGAAGGGAAGTGAGATTAAAAGGTAAATGATTTAAACCAATGACAAGTTTATTCTTGGCAAATCAAAGACCAATAAAAACGTGAATTGGGCAAGATCTGGTTAGTAATGGTAACCAGAGCTTGACCAATTTTTAGGTCGACATGTTTCTGCTTTTTGCGCCCAGTCGGCTAAGCTTTCATCAGGACCACGAGGGTCTCCACGGCGGTATGCACACGCTAAGGCGCACCCTAACCTGTGGAGATCAAAAAGGTAAAACTCACGGTTTTACCGAGAAGCCTCCTATTTATCCGGGGCTAAGAATGTCTGAAAAAGAAAATAAGACAGACAAACCACATATAAAGAGACATACAAAGACAAAACATTGTTTGATTGCATTGTTTAAACGTGCTTGTGTGAACAAAACTTTTTTTGGAACCGTGCTGTGGAGCGAGAGTGGGTGTCCTGATAGCGATAATAGCTAACAACACCTCAATACGAGTGATTATTCGTCGTATATAAACTTGTGGAGATGTGGACTATTATTCACAAGACCGTAAACACTACTTGTGCCTGCATTTGATTACATCAAGTGATGTCAGAGCTACTGACAAGGTGCAATCGTAGTGGCTAATTGGCCGGAGTGAATGTCGAACATATAGCGAACTCGTGAAGTGGTAGGCATGCTAAAAACAAGCGTCTGAGGTGTTTGCCAGGCGCCGTTGCTCCAAAGCATGTCTAACATTTAAAATTGGTTATAAAAACAGCTGCATGGAAAAACCAAATGGCCCTCTTACTTATGTTGTTGTTGTTACTAGCATCATGGGTCCGGGAGGGGGGTAGTGAGCTATAGTATCTGGCGAAATAAAAAAGCAAATCATAACTGTTATCATCTGCTTTCGGAATATAAGTTGAAAGGAACCTAATGCGGTGTCAAAAAAGCGGTTCGTCAACTTACTTCCATGCTCGCACACTCCCGCGATCAATCTCGATCTGTCCTCCTCGGCCCGGATATTAGTGAGTGAATGGGGAACGCGGAAGTAAATACTCCGTAGTTCCCGTCACGTGATTATTTTTACGTGCGTATGCGTGTGATGCAGTCCAAAGGGGCGGGTGATGACGAGGTTTGAGATTGTATTCCTATTGGTTCTCCCCTTGTGATTGGGAGGTTGTGAGCTGGAGCGTTTTAATGTTAAATACAACCTTTATTAAAAACGTCAATTTCCACCGTCTAATCTCAAATTGTAGACTGAATTCCTTGATGTTAGTCAGTATACAAGGGTTGGCATATACCACATCATAAGAACTATCTAGGTGCAGTCTTGGTCGAGGATAATTAATGTCAACATGGTAATTCGTGCCGACAAGGAAATCAAAGGCAGTGTGCGGTGCAAAGAACTACACGGAGGCTACTAAGGTGTTAATGCCAGACTGGCTTGGTGGGATCAGTTTTTCAATATGGAACCCCAAGGGATATTGTCATTCAGACCTTTGAGATGAGTAGATAAACGATAAACCCAACGTTGTTCTTTCTCAAATAGCAATTGTTGGTTATTTGCTCCAGGCCTGAGTTTTTCGATGATCGTCCATCTCATGTCATTTGTTGTGTGATTCAACTGTAAAAAGTGTTCAGCCAGTTTTGTGCTCAGCTTGCGACATCGGATGGTGCTGCGATGTTCGCAGATGCGCTGTTTTATTTTCCTACTCGTCATACCGACGTATCTCAGTCCACATGGGCATGTGATCAAGTAAACCACGTCGGTGGAGTTGCAATTGGTGTGCATTCTCTGCATCCATTGTTTTCCTTGTTCAAGTACTAAATACTTAGAGGGGGAGGTCAAATGACAGACACTGCATGAGCCGCAAGGGTAGTGGCCGACAATGGCAGGAAGGCCCCACGTACTCACAATGGACTGTTCTTGATTTCTTTCTTGAACTTTCGGACGGGTATGCACCAGGGAGTCCTTAATACTCCTTGCTCTTTTATAAGAGAATAAGGGTTTTTCCCAATCATGTTTATTGCTCGTCAGAATATTCCAATGTTTCTTTACGGACATGCTCACTGCGTTGGAGGCTGCGTTGTAAGTTGTGACGCAAGTGAGAGGTGTGGTGTCCTGATCCTCTTTCTCATAAACTTCCAAAAGAGCTTCTCTGCTTTGGTTACGAGCTCGTTTGTTGCTCTTTGCGAGTATTTTGTTAGGGTAACCACGATCTTTCAATTTGGCCGTGAGATCATTGGCTTGTTTTTTGTACGTTGAAACATCACTACAGTTCCGACGGAGCCGAAGGTATTGGCCAAATGGCAGGTTTTCCCTCAATGGGCGAGGGTGGTAACTGGTGAAATGTAGTAGATTGTTTTTTGCCGTCGGTTTGTGGTGGGTTTTGGTTTGAAGGGTATCGCCTACCCTGGTAATTACCACATCCAAGAAGATCATTTCATCTTTGTTGTGAGTATGTGTAAACTTAAGGTGAGGATTGCATTCATTCACCCAGTTGTAGAAATCGAGGAGAGATTCCTCAGAACCCTGCCAGATGATCAAGACGTCGTCAATATATCTTTTCCAAAAGAAAATATTGGACGAAAAAGGGTTTTGTGGCGTTAGGATGAATTTACTTTCAAAATCAAATACATACAGCCCAGCTACCGAAGGCGCGAAGGTGCTGCCCATCGATGTGCCTGTTGACTGTAAAAACAGATTGCCCTTGTATTCAAAGAAATTTCTTTTTAATGCAAGTGTGGCGCATGCGATCACAAATTCACGCGGAGTTGTATAGTTCCAAGGGCTAGACTCAAGGGTGCTCCTGATTACATTGATGGTGTCATCCTGGGGAATGCAGGTGTACAGGCTTTCAATGTCCATGGTCACCAGAAAAACAACTCCATCTGGAAGAGTGATCTCTTGGAGGAGGGCCAATAGACTTTTCGTGTCTTTGAGGTAAGTGCTAGTAGCCTGTATGAGTGGTTTCAGGAAGAAATCACAATAGCGTGACAAGGGTTCCAAAAGTGAGCCAATCCCAGAGACTATGGGACGTCCAGGAGGAGGTATCCTGTTCTTGTGAGTTTTAGGGAGGGTGTAAAAGTAAGGGATGATACCCTCACTGGTTGTGAGGTAAGTTGCTTCTTGTTTGGTGATAAAACCCTGGAGTTCTGCGTTTTCTACCAGTTGGTGAATTGTAATTCGGAGTTCATTGGTGGGATCCGTAACAAGAGGAGTATAGCTGATAGGGTCATTGAGGAGGCGTCTGCACTCCGTGTCATAGGCAGTGGTGTCTTGTATTACTACTCCGCCACCTTTGTCTGCCGATTTTATCACGATGTTCGGGTTGGTTTGTAAAGAATGTAAAGCTTGAAACTCGCCAGCTTTCATGTTCTTGAAGCGATTTGGTTCTACAAAGGCGTCAATATCGTTGGATACTGCCTATTCAAATGCCGTGATCTCAGGTGGAATAGCATAAGGAGGCGGGGTAAAGGTGGATTTTACCTTAAACCCTGTGTCACTCGGTAGCGGCTGGGTATTATCCAGAGGCTGCTTTTCAAAGAAACTCTTGAGTTTCAGTTTCCTGAAGAAATTTGAAAGTTCACATTTGAGTTTGAATTTATCGAAACGGGCCGTAGGTACAAAACCTAGCCCCTTTTCCAAGATCGAAGTCTCATCAGGTGTAAGTGTCACTGAGGAGAGGTTCGTGATCAAACTCTTTGGTTGCTGGGGCCTGCTCGTGGTGCCTTGCTCCGCGTGTTGTCCCCCACTGTTTCGTCCTGTTGCCATTGGACTTGAGTGGTTCCTCTTCTCCGTCCGCGGCCTCTTCTGCCCCTCTCTAAAAAAGGGGGGCGATACTGGTTCTGTTGGTACTGGGGATGCGGTAAAAAGCCAGGGTTCCAACCCATCATAGGGTGGAATGGTGGGGGTTGGAAAGGTGATTGCTGGAAGGGATGCCAGGTCTGGTTGTTATATTGTCGCCTATTCCTTCCTCTTCCCCGTTGGCGTGCTTTATAGCTATCTCCACTGGAATCACTTGCTGTAGAACCATCAAATGAACTGTCCGTATTGTAGTCATTTCTTGCAGGCGGGGTGTAGTCTGGGCTGGTGTATGGATATGCCCTTGAATAGGACCATCTTGATAAATCCTTCTGGAATTTCTGGGCTTTTGATTGCGTGAGGGAATCCTTGTACTCATTAATTTCTTTGTTCAGTTCGTCCAGTCGTTTTTTGTAGCCAGTTAGGGTGGTTCTGAAGTGAGTTTCCGTTAACTGGATCTCTACCATAATAGCCTCCGAGAGCCTTAATGCTGTTTTTATTATAAGCACTAACCAATCCCTGGTACAGTGCCAGGCGATCTGTGCCCATTCCTTTCTAAATTGTGCATCATCCAGAAAAATGCGAGGGGCGTTGGTAACCAGCAGACCTTTGGGTGCTATGTTGTTTCTTAAGTACTCAGTGAGGATCGTGCCATGGAGAATGGTACGTATCCGCCCTCTTTTTTGTTCGCTCAATTTATCCCACTCTGTGGTTTGTGAAATTGTTTGAGCGATCGAGGGGTCAGAAAAGAGTGAGGGGTCTGCCAAGTATTTAGTACTTGAACAAGGAAAACAATGGATGCAGAGAATGCACACCAATTGCAACTCCACCGACGTGGTTTACTTGATCACATGCCCATGTGGACTGAGATACGTCGGTATGACGAGTAGGAAAATAAAACAGCGCATCTGCGAACATCGCAGCACCATCCGATGTCGCAAGCTGAGCACAAAACTGGCTGAACACTTTTTACAGTTGAATCACACAACAAATGACATGAGATGGACGATCATCGAAAAACTCAGGCCTGGAGCAAATAACCAACAATTGCTATTTGAGAAAGAACAACGTTGGGTTTATCGTTTATCTACTCATCTCAAAGGTCTGAATGACAATATCCCTTGGGGTTCCATATTGAAAAACTGATCCCACCAAGCCAGTCTGGCATTAACACCTTAGTAGCCTCCGTGTAGTTCTTTGCACCGCACACTGCCTTTGATTTCCTTGTCGGCACGAATTACCATGTTGACATTAATTATCCTCGACCAAGACTGCACCTAGATAGTTCTTATGATGTGGTATATGCCAACCCTTGTATACTGACTAACATCAAGGAATTCAGTCTACAATTTGAGATTAGACGGTGGAAATTGACGTTTTTAATAAAGGTTGTATTTAACATTAAAACGCTCCAGCTCACAACCTCCCAATCACAAGGGGAGAACCAATAGGAATACAATCTCAAACCTCGTCATCACCCGCCCCTTTGGACTGCATCACACGCATACGCACGTAAAAATAATCACGTGACGGGAACTACGGAGTATTTACTTCCGCGTTCCCCATTCACTCACTAATATCCGGGCCGAGGAGGACAGATCGAGATTGATCGCGGGAGTGTGCGAGCATGGAAGTAAGTTGACGAACCGCTTTTTTGACACCGCATTAGGTTCCTTTCAACTTATATTCCGAAAGCAGATGATAACAGTTATGATTTGCTTTTTTATTTCGCCAGATACTATAGCTCACTACCCCCCTCCCGGACCCATGATGCTAGTAACAACAACAACATAAGTAAGAGGGCCATTTGGTTTTTCCATGCAGCTGTTTTTATAACCAATTTTAAATGTTAGACATGCTTTGGAGCAACGGCGCCTGGCAAACACCTCAGACGCTTGTTTTTAGCATGCCTACCACTTCACGAGTTCGCTATATGTTCGACATTCACTCCGGCCAATTAGCCACTACGATTGCACCTTGTCAGTAGCTCTGACATCACTTGATGTAATCAAATGCAGGCACAAGTAGTGTTTACGGTCTTGTGAATAATAGTCCACATCTCCACAAGTTTATATACGACGAATAATCACTCGTATTGAGGTGTTGTTAGCTATTATCGCTATCAGGACACCCACTCTCGCTCCACAGCACGGTTCCAAAAAAAGTTTTGTTCACACAAGCACGTTTAAACAATGCAATCAAACAATGTTTTGTCTTTGTATGTCTCTTTATATGTGGTTTGTCTGTCTTATTTTCTTTTTCAGACATTCTTAGCCCCGGATAAATAGGAGGCTTCTCGGTAAAACCGTGAGTTTTACCTTTTTGATCTCCACAGGTTAGGGTGCGCCTTAGCGTGTGCATACCGCCGTGGAGACCCTCGTGGTCCTGATGAAAGCTTAGCCGACTGGGCGCAAAAAGCAGAAACATGTCGACCTAAAAATTGGTCAAGCTCTGGTTACCATTACTAACCAGATCTTGCCCAATTCACGTTTTTATTGGTCTTTGATTTGCCAAGAATAAACTTGTCATTGGTTTAAATCATTTACCTTTTAATCTCACTTCCCTTCACAATCAGAAACCAGCTCCGCTGTAACACAGGCGTCGCAGCACACCAGAGAGGCATTCGGCCTCTCTGGTGGGAACCCGATGATGAAGCATGTCACCAACTAGGTTGGTGAGTGAGGGTTCTTTTAACAAATATTTTTGGTTGTCCTATTTTGACAATCTGAGAGATACATGACAGTGGTGCACCTTTTCTCCACTTCTGTTCAATCTCACAATCGAACCCTTGGCAGAATGGGTGCAGAAAAGCGATCTAATACAGGTTTTGCAGTGGGGCAGGAATATTGAGGACCACATTTTGCTATATGCTGACCTGCTTTTATTTATGTGCTGCCCTAGATGGACAGAGATATATTCTGGACACAAAAGGCCAAGCATCTGTGCTCCAAGCAAATAGAGGTAGATCGATGATGATCTCAATCTGGGCATCCCCTGTGCATATGACTGGAGCAAAAGGCTAGTCATTAGTAAGTCAGAGTGCAGATTCCTCAGGATACATCCAGCACTAGACCCGATCTGCAGAGCCCAACTGAACACTCATGTGAGGGCATCTCAAGAGGCACCAAGTGGCGGAAATAGTGAGGGCGAATGTCCTCGTTAAAATGATCCTAATTTTCAAGATTCTTTATGTGTTACAAAATTATCCATTTTACATCCCAAAGCAATTTGTTTGATCAGTTGAGATTCAATGTGATTCAGTTCCTGTGGGCGAATGGGACCCCCAAGATCACATTCTATACATGCACTTGCTCAGCTTTTTGGCTGCAGGCATTACTGGGCAAGGCAACTGATATTCATAAACAATTGGATTTTTTGAGATCGAGACAACCCTGCCTTTTGCTACTAAAAGGGACCACTAAGAAAGGGTAAACCTACTTTACCAGCCTTGTGTGAGTATTCACTTGCCCGCACACATGAGATCAGTAATGACATGTTGCTATACAGCCAGCCGGTTGATACAGAGAGGGTAGGCTTACACAACAGACACCTGGGAACATTTTCCAACATAAGCTGATTGGAGGGTTTTGACCCATGGGACACTATCTGAGTAGGGTTCCAGCAGGAAGCTCTTTCGTGTACCATCAATTAAATTTGAGTTGCCCAAGTCACAGTTTTATACTTCCACAGATCCTCCACCTACAAAAATAGTGCTTTGGTATATATTAACAAGGTGAAGACTATGTGGCAGAAGAAAAACAAGTTACTTACCATTAGTAATGTTTTTTAAGGCCTAAAAGTAGATGGATGAAATCACATAAGATTTTTATATGCGGACCACCTCCTGATCTAGGAGGAAGCAATAGTGGGTTCTGATACAGCGCTGGCCCTCCCGAGACAATTTGAACCCTTATCAGACCTACAGGTCAACAAAGGCAAGACCTACCTGTTCCTTGTGACTGGAGCCCTGCCACGCCCCAGGACCTCCATGTAGATCTTAATTGGGCACCCAACACCTTTAAATATTTAGGTATTCACATATTTAATTTCCTGTATGATCTAAGGGATGGTAATTTGGAAAGGGTTCTAGGGTCCCTTAAGACAAGTGTCCCTTTTTGGAGCTTGCAATGTCTTCCCCTTATGGCTAGGATATCCCTTACCAAAATGGTCATGCTACTGCGCTTACTATACTTTTTCATCAACATCCCGATTTCACTGACTGCGGAATGTTTCCGACAGCTGGACTCCCTGCTGCGGGACCTAATTTGGGGGGAGGGACGGCAGAGAGTCTCGCTAAAGAGCTTTCAACGCCCCATAACGTAGGGCGGATTGGAAGTGGCAAATTTTGAACTCTACTTCCTGGCTGCCCAGATGCATGCAATGGTTAGCGGAATGGTTGAAGGGGGTGAACCCAGAGGAAACCTTCATGATGGAGTCAGAAGCACGCACCAAACTACTACTGGCTAAAATACTAGACACAACTGTGCCTCTCTCCAATAGATCGGTATTGCAAACTGTAGACCTGCAGTGTTGGAAACTCTGCATGACTAAAACAGCAGGAACTCCCCGGTACACACCGGTGCTTCCGCTGGTCGGTTTACCCGATGGCAACCCTCGGACAATAGTCAACGCTGACCAACTAGTGACATGGTTGGAGGTGGTTGTGGAGACGGTAGGGGACTGCTATCAGGAGAAAGTCTTAATGCCATTTGAGGACCTAGATGAAGGATGCGGCCTTCCGTCAGGGAAGTTCCTCTAGTATGAAGCTCTGGCCCGTACCTTTGGGTCGTTGTGGGGGTAGGGCCGTGAGGAACCCAAGACTCACGCCGTACTACATTCACTACTTGTACAGGGTACGGCCCACCACCAAATGAAGTGGTTTTATACCTTGCTAATTGGAGCATCCCTTACCCCACTACATAATCTACGGAGACGCTGGGAGGCGGTTTTGGACAGGGAATTGTCTGACCCGGAATGGGGCAGATTTCTGTCCTCTCACAAGAGGATTTACTGTTACACTAGGCTGAAATATATTCAGTTCAACTATGTACATATGACGTACATGACTCCTCACCGACTTCAGGTCACTTATGGAGGTGAACCACGTAGATGCCCAAGATGAAATCACAATGAAGCAGACTTTATACACATGACCTGGGTCTGTGCCGGACTGCTCCCATTCTGGGATGAGGTCTCATTAAGGATAAATGCTTCAGTGGGGCGCACACTTGATTCCACGATCGAGGTGTGTCTATTGGGACTCTTTCCCCAACCACCGAAACGAAAGGTGGGCAATAGATTTATTGATTTGCCCATGGCATTAGCTAAAGAAGGATAGCTATGTCCTGGAAATCCCTTACTGGGCCATCAGTGGGACTCTGGAAACGAGATGTCACTTACTGGCCGGGGGCAGAGGGCAGATTCCTGGCCCGGGAAGAGTCTAGAGCTCTTAGACGCCATCTCATGGCCGAGCAATGGAGGTAAATGTTTTCCAGCTGGGAGCAGTCAAGGCAGGTCCAGGAAGATGAGGATGAAACTATGGATGGGGGTAAACACGGAGGAAGGACGCTGACTACACCCAACGGCACATAATATGTATCAAACCCTGCAAGATGCTTTTATGCCAAGTAGACAACAGCCGCTAGACTTGAGAGGGGTAGACAAGGCGATAGCTAAAGGAGAAGGAATACTATGCATTTATACTGGTCACTCTTTTTCCCTCCCCCATGCACTACAATGAATGGGTAAGATATGGCGAGTTAAGAATAAAATCAACAAGGAACCATAAGGGTAAATCCTGCCCCCCCACCCCTTGCGAGTTACTTCTCTCGATTGACCGCATGAGCTACTGTAGAAACTGCCCCCTGCATGTTTTTTCCATGATTATGTTTGCTTGGTTGATCCCAGTTTCATCAAACAGATGGCACTCAAGCAGATACCCCCAACAAGGTGGCTTGATCAAAATATGAGAAGGCAAATGCACAGGAGACACAAACTGTAGGCTATACTGTCATAATACCAGAGGTGTGGAATGGTAACACCAGTAAACGCCACTGTATTGTTTGGGAGGCTACTAAGAGGTGTGGTATAGATAAGTATGGGATACTCATTTACCGGTGTGTATAAATGTCTCTTGAAATATGTCAAAAGCACTGGCTACAATTAATATGTAACACTGTCAGTAAATTAAATGGCAATAAAAATCTGTTTGGAAATAAAAAGAAGTATATCAGAAGATTTGGTTCTGATTCTGACAAGATAATAGGATCAGTGTCATCCTCTGACATGGACAGGACTTGCATGGAACGTGGCGCTGGACGTGGACTCAGCTCCCAAGTCAGAGATGATCCAAAACAGGTTCGGGAAGCATAGACGGCACTGAGGGTGAACCAAGTGGCAATAACCAGACTCTAGCTTCTGAGGATCCAGGGGGCTAAAAAACAAAACAAGCGAACCCTCAGATTGCCAAAATTTCACAACATGGCATCCTTGAATACCTCAATCTGTTAAGGCATTGCCGATGGACCCTGTAACTCGTGGGGATCAGCTGTAGAATCGGCTACTCAGAAGGGGACCAGGAAGAAGAACATTAGGCACCTTGACGTCCTAACGGCTTCTCAGAGGGTGAGTAGTGAGGCTGGGAAGAGGCCCACTTGGACTTATGTTGCTTTTTGGATTTTCAATTACCAAAAGACTTAGACTGCAATGAAGAACTGTGTGAAAGTGGATTCACATTCTAGACTTCGGGCAGGAACTAAAGTTGAGTAACATACTGCTGGGTTCGATGACGTACAGCTTGGCATCGCGATCCCACATCAGCTTCAAGTGCATATAAAGGCACACTCCTCGGACGATAGAGTTTTGGCCTAAACCCAAACATGATAGACTGAATTCACAGGCATCGGTTACAGATATCGGCTTGCAAAAGTCTCTACAAGGCTTGCACCCTGTACTTGTAGGAGTGGGCAAGTTCCCTTTGCACACTGGAAAAGAAATTTGGAGGAAAATAACCTTGTCATCTAATGGGAAAAAAATAGATAGGAACAAGCTCTGGATCGGCTTACAAATGCACAGAGCGTTTATGCGGCTCCACCCGTCACTTCCTGGACAGGGGGGAGCCGACATGGAGCCACATGATGCCAACTACCGGCGTGCAGGGGCTATGATGAAAGATCTTTCGGATCCAGTCTGGTATCTGGACATATTCTACAGAAGAGGAACCTGCAGTTCGGCGTATCCATCAGAAAAAGAAAACAGTTTAATAATCAAAACTTCGGAGCAAGTATTAATAGATACAAGCCTTTTTTTTTTAACATAATGTAACCTATGACAAAAAAAAGATAGACTTCTGTGCTAATAGACTAGTATCAGCCACCCTGTTCATGAAAGTTTGTGAGCCCATGTGAAAAAGAAGTTAGCAATATTGTTTTATCTATGCATCCGTTTTCTGAAAGCAGTCCCAATTTTTTAAAGAAATGTTAACACCAGACCCCAGCGATATGACGGAAGATATTTTCAAATGAATAACTTGAATAAAACAATGCTTTAACTTCTAAGGCAGCTTTAAATTTGAGATGAGCTCTTCTGTTTGTGTATTTTATGTTAACAGTCAGCCAAAGACATGATGTTTAATGAGACAAAAATATAGTGTACCTGTTGCAAAAGCAGAAGTAGTGATGTGAGAGGGAGAGGAAATGCAAAAACACCACAAGACATCACCTTAAAAAAACCTGTGATGAATTACAAATTGTAGGCTTTCTTTTACACTGACCTGTAGTAAGTTTGAGATAACTGGTATGACATGGGAACAAATGGTAGAGCCCGGCTTTTTTTTGGCCCCAGCGTATGATTAATACGCCGCCGATTCACCAAACTTTTCTTCTGATACTCCGAAAAAGCCTTCACCAAAACGTTGTCACCATAATCTCTGTACATGCGAAAGGTCTGGAACAAATACACAATTATTTATACTTTTTTACATGTCACACAGATGAAGCCACAGGTGTTTAATGTCTTAAAAATCATGATGGAATGGTGAAATTTAAAGAACTGAACATTGTGGTAACCTTTTTGCCAGAAAAGCATGGGCATTTTGGACAACGTAAGATTTTGCACAGCTGTATACATTAGGCCTCTTCTAATAATAACCAGGATTGGATTAGTCAACTTCTATAGTGACAAGGATCTTAGAATGGAAGTGTTGCTGAGATTTCACTTCACTCTTTCAAATTCAGAATTTCAGGAATTCAAATGCATTAAGATGGTGGGACTTGAATTCAAAAGTTTAAAATTCCCTTTACTGCTATTCAATCTGTAATTTGCAATTCCGTGTTTGCAATATAAATATCAGCCCTTCTCGGAAAAAGACAAATCAGGCTTCAGAAACAACGTTTTCACACAAAATATATGTTTCAGCCAAGAGAATATCAAACATGAAAAAATAGTACCAAAGCACCTAAAAAAATATGTTTCAAATATACACATTGAAAATGTCATGCACAATTGTGCATTATTGGTTTGTCTCCCTTCATCGCTACAGTCCTTACTTTTGAGGGAGATTATATATCATAAAAGAGGCAATTATGCTAGCAATTTACATTAAAACACATTTCATCCTGCCCCTGTAGAGATTTAATACCAAACAACTGACTCGGAAATCTTTCACTGTTTTAATGAGAATCAAGCACCTTACTAGATAGATGCTGTATTTATAGTTTATAATGATAATTACTAAGCTGTGAAATCTCACAATATACTATACCACATACAAATTACTGCTAACTATACCTCACACATCAAATGCAATTCTCATGGCCTCACTATTGACATGATGAACAAGTTGCTTATCTTCGGTAAAGCATTATCTGTTAGAGACTCTATCTTGCTGCAGATTCCTTACCTTTGAATTTCCCAGGGGTCAGGCTGGATCCGGAAACTTTTGTTGAGCAATAACCCTTGCACGCGTCGTCGGGTGGCTCCATTTGGCTCAGTGTGACGTTGTAGGCAGTGTTGGTTATTACATCAAAGTGCCTATATAGGTGCAACCCAGGGGCGCAGACGTCAGTACTTTTCATTTTTTTCACGCTAGAAGCGTAGAGACATGAAGTAACTGACACAGTTGTGTGCAAAACTAGGGCCCTGAAAGGGAGAGTAACCCTAGTCATTCAATATTAGTCCCCAAAGCGGAGAGGCATAGGTGGGGCTGTAAGGGATCTTCAGCTAGATAGTCTCTACCAGGTAATGCGTTACCGAAGGTAAGTAACTTGCTCAACTGATAGAGCCTACTAGCTGCAGATTCCTTACCTTTGAATCAGATATCCAAAGCATACCATCCCAGCGGTGGTCTGCGAACCAATGCTTCAAACTAAAAGGTCCTATAGGACTGAGCGGGCAAAGTGCCCGTCTCTGCAGACCTGACCATCCAGACAGTAGTGTTTGGCAAACGTGTGCAATGATGTCCACATTACCGCCTGAAAGATGTCTCGGACACCCCAAGCCAAGGCCACAGTCGCAGCCTGCCTTTCCCCTGGTGAAATAGGCCCTTAATCCCTCAGGGGGCTACTTCTTTGCCAGGGCATAGCTGATCTTAATGCAGAGAACGACCCAGCGAGAAACGGCCCTTTTCTGCACTGCCCTACCCTTCTTTGCTCCCACGTACCCCACAAACAGTTGGTCATCCACTCTGAACTCTTTTGTGCGATCAAGGTAGAAGTGCAACGCTCTTTTTGGGTCCAGTCGGTGGAGATGCTCCTCTTCCTTAGAGGGATGTGGGGAGCAAAGAAGGTGCGCAATGTGATAGATTGACCCAGATGAAACGGGGTCAAACTTTAGGCGAAAAAGAAGCCCGGGTGCGAAGCACCACTTTGTCTGAAAAGGACATTAGATAGGGAGGCGAGCAAGATAACGCCTGTAACTCACTCGCCCTCAGGGCCAAAGTAATCACCACTAAGAAGGCTGATTAGATGGCCAACAGCCGGAGGGAACAATTGTGCAGAGGCTCAAATGGAGCACACAACAGGTAAAAGAGAACCAAATTAAGGTCCCACTGTGGCATAACAAAGGGCATGGGTGGAAACAAGTGAGACAGCCCTTTTAGAAATGTATGTACAATAGGAGACTTGGAGAGAGTGTTGGTCTGGCAGCCGCAAAAAATCAGACAGAGCAGAAATATAAGCCTTGAGAATTCCCAAAGCAGAGCGCTGTACAGTAGACAGTAGAAAGAGAAACAAAGAGAGGGTCAATAGAACTTTCTGTACAG
This sequence comes from Triturus cristatus, assembly GCF_964204655.1. Lineage (NCBI taxonomy): Eukaryota > Metazoa > Chordata > Amphibia > Caudata > Salamandridae > Triturus > Triturus cristatus. The sequence continues at coordinate 633,045,043 of NC_140593.1, forward strand.
TACAATACAAATTTCAACCAATGGCAAGTGTATACTGTCTTAGTGGAGGGCCGCCTGGCCCCCAGAATAACATTACAAACTTCGGGAGGAAGGTCAAAATGTATCAACTGCCACCACTCAATCTACACGCATGGAGTCGCAGAGTTGACTGGTTTGGGTGGAGAAACTTTCCCTGCTGATGCGACAGAAGATCCTCCCGAAGGGGAAGCCTGATTGGAGGATCAATGTTCATCTTCAGAAGCTCTGGATACCAGACTCTCCTTGTCCAGTCGGGAGCCACAAGAATGACTTGGGCCCGGTCGCTCCTGATCTTCTTCAGTACCCTGGGCCGGAGTGGTATGGATGGAAAGGCATACAGCAGGCCTGAGCTCCACTCGCGACGAAAGGCGTCACCGAGGGACAGCCGCCTTGAAAACTCCAGTGCGCAGTACTGCTGACACTGTGCGTTCTCTTTGGAGGTGAACAAATCTAACCAAGGTTCTCCCAACTGCTAAAAGAGACCTTGCGTCACCTCCGACTGAAGACTCCATTTGTGATCCGCTAGGCATCAACGGCTGAGTTTGTCCGCCCTGGTGTTCAAAGAACCTGCCAGATGTTGAACCACCAGGGTTATGCCCTGCTGTTCCAGCCTTGTCCAGCGACGCAGGGCCTCTCGACAGAAGGTCCACGACCCCATCCCATCCTGCTTGGTGCAGTACCACATACCAGTGGTGTTGTCCATGAACACCTGCACTAGCTTCCCTTGACAGAGCAAAGAAATGCTTTCGGGGGTGGGGGGCCTCATCTGAGCGGGCCCACTGATGCAGGAGACACAGTGGCAGGACCCGTATGGTGAGGCGCAGAGATGAGGGTGCCGCAACACACATCCACACAATGGAATCCTGCGAGGGGGAGCTGGGGCCCTTCTGCTGTTCCGTACAGTCAGGGGTGCTACTGCGAAGGCTGGGGGCGGAGACCCGGCGAAGATATCAAAGCGGAGAGGCTGAGCCTTGAGATGCAGCCGACCGCTGCAGAAACCCTGCGGTGGGGAAGGGGGCGGCTCGATACCCTTTGGCAAATGGATATAAAAGACAAGGGGAAAGGAAATAAAGAGAAGAAAAAAAAGAAAACGGAAGAGACGTGCAAGGAAAAAAAAAGTGAAGGCGGACACCCAGGGGCGGCGTACCACACTATTGCCAGGCCTGACTGAGGTGAATCTTGCAGACTGTCGCCTGTACAGTAACCAGCACGCGGAAAGTGAAGGGGCTGATACTAAGTAATGAGTGAGTCAAAAGCGGGGGCACTAGAAGTGGGAACTGAGCATACTGCGAGTGCTGGGGGGTGCAAACATCACGAGCTGGCGCTGACCCCACATTGTTTAAGTGTCAGAAAAAGAATATGCAGACTAGAGGAGCGATAGAACAAAAAGCAATTACAGTCTAAGCAACAATTTAAGCTGCTAGGACCCCCAGCACAGAAAAACTGATAGGAATGCTGCAGACTCCGTTTCTGAGGCTGAAGACCCCCTTCCCCCCCCGCGGAAACAGAGCTAAAACAGATATTAACCACTATGCAATGGAGCCTAAAGAAGATCTGTGGGAAGATTGACGCACTTACATTTAGAATAGATAGGATGACAGAGCGCCTAAGCACACATATAGAGAGACTGGACACTGTAGAAAAGAGAGTATCAGATGCTGAGGATATTCTAGCCGAAGAATCAACAAAGACTAAGAAACTAGATAAGCTTCTCCACACCCACAATTAAAAGCAGAGGATTTGGAAGCGCGCTCACGGAGGACCAATGTTCGCTTTGTAGGAGTGGCAGAGTCCACAAACAGAGAATATGGAAACATTTGTGGATAATCTTCTCACAGTGCTCCTTGAAAGAGACATCTTCTCTGAGATTTTTGTGCTGGAACAGGCCCATCGTTCATTTGTGCCAAACCTGGTACCAGGTGCAAGCCCACAATCAATTGTAGCTCGACTCTTGAACTATAGGTACAGCAATGCTGCATTACTTCAATTACCATAGATAATTTGCACACTTCCTTAAGCAACAAGAGAATACAGGCACGCAAAGGAAGTCCCCAAGGCGCACCCAGAGCGACAACAGAAGCGCCCAGGACAAGGATGAACAGCAGACACACATTCATAACACCAGAGTGCTAAAGGGTGGGATGTATGGTTGCCCAGCCTGAGACATCATGCTGTCGCCGAGTCCAGAGCAGCAAACAAACAGCTACACCAGAACTACTGGTAAGACTGTTTATGGTTACACTGTGGAAAGTGGAATAATGCTACCAAGACACTGGGGCCAGATGCAGGTAGCACCTATGGTAATGGACAAGATCAGATGTATATACCTGCAGAATACGTGCAAACGGGCACTTGAAAATAGAAAATGCAAGGAAGATAGACACATGCCCCCAATATACTGCGAAGGAGGCAACACAAGCTCCAGCCTTAATTCTTTTTTTAAAGAGGCTCTGTAAGATAACCGGTTCAACAGGTCGATCGGCGACAGGCAACACCCACCCCAATGTTTTAACACAGTCATGTTTTAATAGGAGTTGCTTTACTTAATTTGGAACATGCAAGGAAGGGAGCGGGAGGGACAGATTTCAGCCAATCATTGTTCCATTGCTATTGGCGTGGGAGGGATTTCTTTGATAAGTTGGTGGGATAAACAAGGAAAGGTAGGCTAGGGAAAAGTTAAGCCATACAAAGTTTAATTGTTTATGGAGTGGGAGGGATGTTAGAAGGGAACGTGTTTACTGATGTTCATCATAAAGGTAGTAAAATAAAACACAGGGACAGGCAAGATCATAAGGTACAGATCACAGCTGCATGCAATGTACCATAGGCAAGACATGGGACAACACAAAGCCATAATGCACATACGACTTCTTACATGGAACGGCAGAGGACTCAATGACCATAGGAAGGTACGCAAAATAGTGGCATATCTCAAAAGACATGAAATCCAAATATCCATTCTGCAGGAGACACATCTAGGGCACAATAGCAGTACACTCTCCCAGCAGCTCTTGCGAGGTCACTTCTGTGCCATCGGATTCACATCACATGCCCGAGGAGTGCTGATATGGGTGGACTGCAAATCGAAAATACAACTCAGAGCAGTATATACAGACCCTAGGGCGTAGATATGTGGAGGCAACTTGTCATATAGACAGTATGGAGGTGATGCCAGCTGCTGTATATGGCCCAAACTACGATGACCCACAGTTTTACCACTCACTTGAGGCAAGACTGCTACAATGAAGACATTTACCATAAATATGGGGAGGTGACTTCAATGGTATATTGAACCCTGAACTTGAACGATCTAAAGGCCCACCTAGACACCCCTCAGCGGCAGCACGTGCACTCAGTGACACTGCGGAACTCCTAGACCTGGTTGATCTCTGGAGATATCACAACCCACGGGTAAAGGGATTTATGCACTACTCTGCTGCACAGGATACACAAATTCTAATAGACTACTGGCTGTTATCTAAAAACCTGGCGGCACAAGCCCTCCGCTGCGCACATATTCCGATCACTCACCAGTGATGGTAGATATAGACATGCAAAGCCAGGCAGCAGAAGCTTTTAACTGGCGCTTTTCCCCCTTACTCTCTGCTGGACCCTGTGTTTAAAGCAGACATAGCCAAATCCGTAAAATATTTATTTTCCAACAATGTGGGGTCAGTAGACAAATTTGCCGAGAGACCCCACCCCCACACCCAGCTATAAGGGAACTACAGTGTTTGAACTACAGTTGGCTGCACAACCGCTGAGTGTAGTTTGTGTATTGATGAGGGCAGGAAGGTTATATTTGTACTGAAATTACTATAATAATATCCTGCAACCCAAGTGACTTCATATCAGTTGTAACACTTTCAGACAGTCCAGGCTTTTAGATTAAATTTTGCATGGCGACATTGAGAGCCCAAGATTCCAATCCTAATAGCACATACACAAAGCCCACAATGCAAATTTCTATTTGGCAGAAAGCCAAGATTGGATGAGAGTTGCAGGTGAAGTGTCCACTGGCATCTATGGAGATGGACATATATTTTTATAAAGACACATTTAAAACTTGCTCTTCCAGCCTTCTTTGTATTAGTGTGGTACTTAAACTACATTATTTGTGATTCGAAACTTTTCCTAATTTAAAAAAAAGTATGTCTCTTCAAAACTGCATTTTGTGTTTTGTGCAAAATCACACTTGGCCAGCTACCCTCACTCCAGAGAATGGGTGCGTTTTAGTGAACTTGACCGGACAAACTACCACCATGTGTAACCCACCTTGACAGTCATCTGTTGTGACGGCCGAGAACACTATTTATCTGCTGTGTCAAGATGTTTTATTTATCAAATAATAGTGGGGCAGAGTGCGCCTTGGGGCCTCCTACCTCTGCTGCTTCCAGTAAGGGAGTAGGTAATGCATATGATGTGCATCGTACACCCCGACAGCACGCACACTTGGATACGGAGCGAACACCCACCGGCATCAGGAACATTTGGTACATAATGGATCATGATGTAACTTTCCTCCGCGTGATGGACACTTTTTGACATGCATCGCATCGCCCTAAAAATGTTCTGGCATGACACTAAATGCAAACACGGCAGCAAGCTTCCTAAAGTTTTATTTAAGTGAGCTTTAGAAAGTGACACACATAAGAAACACTGTTTTATAACATTTAGGCTAAACCCGGATATGTGAGCACGTCTCCTCTTTTACGCAATTGAAGTGTTTCTCTGCAAATTACTAATTGTATGTGTATGATTTTAATGGTTTGCATTTAAAATTCTTAAGCTCTTGAAGCGGAAAAACAAATTCCTTTCCGTTTCATTGAAGTGTGTAAACATCAAGCTTAATTGAAACACAAGAGTGATCATGACCGGTATAGATAGGATTTATATATTACAAAGCAGCATATTAATCTGTTTTTTTTTTATGGTTTCATGTGCCCTGGACTGCAATGAGCAGCCTCGCCTATACAATTATCACGCCAGGGTGGGGGCTCGCTAAGGGTGTGGAGTTGATCAGGCCTGCGCAGGGCTCCTTAACGTTACCTGCCGCTCCGGTCGAACTGGTGGCAGGCTTAACAAGGCATGAGGCACAGGTCCCGGTAGCAGGTTTAATACTGCTAGAGCCACCTGTCCGCTTTCTAGCACCGATAGCTCTGCCATGCCTACTGCTCTGGACCGGCACTCAATGCACAAGATGAAAACAGCGGTGTTAGGGTTTGAAAGGAAGGCGGCGGCGCAGCAGAAGACTACTGGAGGAACAATGTAATCCTCTTTGGGCCGCCCCTCCCCGGCTAAACTCAGTTAAACCAATCTGAGCCGCTGGTTTGGGTGAGGGCGGCAACATCTCCCATTAAAAAAGGTCGAAATATTATAACAATGGCAATGGGATACTAAATTGCAACGCTACCAGCGCAAGTTACTTACGGGGCCTCGGTGAGCCACCGGTAGCTCGTGAAAGACAGGTTGGAGACCCCTGTTATAGATGCTCTGAGCAAAACACAAACTTTGTACATGTGGCATGGCACTTCCCAAAGATATTTGCGTTTTGGGAAAAGTTATATTAGAGATAGGGAAGATAACTGAAACGACATTGGAGATGGACCCCCTGATGGCAATATTAGGATCTAGTAAAACCGTAAGCAAAGCTGTCCGAAAATTGATATCTATTGGCATGTTGTTGGCAAAACACAGGATAGCAATGATGTGGGCTAGGGGTCCAGCACCGACCCTCGAAGAATGGCCTAACGACATGTTATTTTGCAACACCCAATCAGAGGCATTAAATGAACTGTTACCTCACCAGAAGAGACCCAAAAACATATGGGGAGCTTACCAAACATATTTAGTAGGTAAAAACGTAGGAGAGTCAGAGACCACAGATACCCCAACCTCATAAATTCAGCTTCAAACAACACTAGGAAGTAACAAACAGACTACACTCACGATAGACCGCTGTAGAGGGACACAATGCTATAATGGTAATGACTAAATAGCTTGTACCGATATATAAAGGAGATGGGAACATACAACATTTGAGTTGTATATGTGGATTATAGGCAGAGAGTTATATTGGAAATTATATAATGTTGAGAACACTAATATATCAAAAAAAATTCACAACAATAGATGTAAATGTGAAACTATTGCATGTGCATGCCATATTTACAAGTGCATGTATCTCAAACTAGACACATATGTATTGTACTATTTCGCTAATAAATGAAAAAAAAACGCTTTCAGTGGCAATCGAATCGCTCGGAGCTCCAACAGATTTATGTGGAGTCCTGACACCGCCGGAGAAGTGTCCCCTGATCTGCACCTTACCCAGATGGCCGCCCCAAACCAGAAGTGACACATCTGTCACTATTGTGAATTCTGGTTGGGAATGGGAGAGGGGGTCTACCGTTAATCCAAACGCACAAGTTACTTACCTTCGGTAATGATATATCAGTAAGAAACATTAGTTAGTAAGATTCCTTACCTTAGTTATCTCAGAATATCCCCAGGCGTCAGGCTGGATCCGGAAAGATTTTTCATCAGCAGTACCCCTGCGCGTCGGTAGGCGTCGTCTGCGGCTCCGCGTCAGTCGTCAGTGTCGTGATCGCCAGGATGACGTTGGAGTACTTAGACGCCGCCCTCGTGCGCTGACGTCAGTTCTGTACATAGCTTTCCGCGCCAGGAACGCAGAGCCATGCAAGAAACCAACACTGGTGCGATGAAACTAGGGCCCTGAAAGGGATGACCTAAACCCTAGATATCGGTTCGCAGAACGGGGAGGATGGGTGGGGCGGTAAGGAATCTAACTAACTAATGTTTCTTACAGATATATCGTTACCGAAGGTAAGTAACTTGTGCATCTGAAAGAAACACGTTAGTTAGATTCCTTACCTTAGAATAGATACCCCAGCAATACCAACCCCGGTGGTAGGTCTGCGAACCAACTTCACACCAGGAAGTCCTGGAGAACGGAAAGGCCAAAGAAGCCGTCTCTCCGGACTTGGCTGTCCAGGCAGTAATGCTTGGCACACGTGTGCAGCGAGGCCCACGTTGCTGCCTGACAAATGTCCTGCAGAGGGACTCCCCGTCCCAAGGCAGTAGTAGCTGCTGTGGCCCGAGTGGAATGGGCCCTCAGTCCCACAGGAGGATTATTATTAGCCAAGGAATAACAGACCTTAATGCACAAAACGACCCACCGAGAGATGGTTCGCTTGTGCACTGCCCGCCCCTTCTTAGCGCCCACGTAGCCAACGAAGAGTTGGTCGTCCACTCAGAACGGTTTTGTGCGATCCAGATACAAGGAGAGCGCACGTTTTGGGTCTAGACGGTGGAGCCTCTCTTCCTCCTTCGAGGGATGCGGAGGCGGAAAGAAGGTGGGTAAGGTAATGGAATGCCCGATGTGAAAGGCAGTAACCACCTTAGGAAGAAAAGAAGGGCGAGTCCTCAGAACAACCTTGTCCGGATGGACAGAGAGGAAAGGAGGTTTAGAAGAAAGAGCCTGGAGCTCACTCACTCTTCTGGCAGAGGTGATGGCAACCAGGAAAGCAGTCTTGAGAGTCAGAAGACGAAGAGGACAGTTATGAAGTGGCTCAAAGGGAGCGCACATCAGATAAGTTAACACCAGATTCAAGTCCCACTGAGGCATTACAAAGGGAACAGGAGGTGTGGTAAATAAAAATTCCTTTACCGGGACTGAATTTGATACAGAAACATAGTAAAATAGCTCAGTAAAATGAGAGGCAGAATCCGTGATATTAGAGTTTCGGAATGGGCTTTATTCCAATAAGCGATTATAATCGGATGCCTCAAGTTCCATCACCACGGGGGTTCAGGAAGTGAAGTACATACTTTATTGACAAGAAGTAACTTTTATAGTCCATACATTATAATGAAGTGAATACAGTAGGCGTAACAATTGATAAGGGAATTGACGTTTGGGCTGCGTAACCGAAAATGGGTGTAATAATGAGTAAAAAGGAACATGATTGGTTATGACGTAATACATAGGTGGATCTATAAGATAATACTTGGCATTGATGCGCGCGCAGCAGCATGACGTGTAATTGACGTGTAACTAGGGGGTGACGGGGACTTGACATTTAGCTCTATATGTGGAGACGAGAAGTCTGGGGGGTCAAGTCAACCTAATCCCAAATCATATCTAACATCCTATGTTTAAAGAACTATGTTATCCATAAAAGAAGGACTCTCGGACAGAATCTATTCTATACTGACTGTGCGTGCGTGTACAAGCGTCTAAGCGTCTACACTGAATGCGAGGGGGTAGGAATATTCCATGGTAACAGGGCTATGAATTACTTGCATGAGGACAGAGAAGATGGGCCTTTTTGCTTGGTAACTGGAGGAATGTTTACTTAAACTACTAGGCAGGAATGCATCGGCTGAGGGGGAAGCAGATAATTCGAAGGTGAAATACAGTTCTTGGCAGAGAGTAGGCTGTCAGGCTTCGTGAGCCGCGCAGAGAATGAGACAAAGTTCATGGTCACAGATGCAGGCTCGGACTGGAGTTTTCAGAGGCAGAAGGCAAGAGGAGTTTTGATGACAGAATCAGGGCCTACTTGCCTGGACTGTAAAGTGGCATAAGTGAGCCATATAAAGCCGGTGGCCTTTCATATTTAAAAATGGAATATCCGGCCTATTCATGGCGGATCTGGCAGAGGACATGTTGACAGTGGGCATACATGTATTTGCGTCTTCATAACTGGAACTGGAGGGAACATACATGTACTTGTGACATGCACATAGAACCGTTGGGGTCCAAGATAGGGGACATAACTGACCAGAAAAATCCACATTTCCACATTCCCTCCTTGTCCCCTCCTTGCCCTTCAAGAGATATCAATCTTCATCAATCCATTGATCTGTTCATATAGCATCATTTGTTCTTCTTTCTTCTTCCGGAATCTTGAATGAAAATCTTGATGTGGAATACATGATGTGGCACACAGACCACAAATCGCTGGTCCACATTGCAGACATAGACAGCAACTGAATAGTACGAGAAGGCCAATACCTAGGAAGGATAGAACTCTCCATCCCCAGGCTGATACCGCATTCCAAAACCAACTGGACCAAGTCCAAGTGCCTGGGTTCTGGTGTATCTGGCTTACAATCTTATGAAGGCGAGTGATGGCTTTATATACAGATGGCGAATTTTCTGGTATGAATACGCAACAGCTTGATCCGATGACCCTACAAGCTCCGCCCCTATCAGCCAGGATGACGTCAAGGACAAGACGATTTTGAAGCACAACAATCCGCATAGCAGACTGCTCTTCCGTTAAATTGCCTAAGGCGGAAATAGTCTCATTCACTACTGCTTCAAGGGTTCTAGTTAATCTACGTATCAGCTTACTATTAGTAACAGTACCTATATAGGGAAAGATGCCTTTATTAAAATCTACATACTTATCCCATGCCGTCTCAGTGTAATCGACAATGGGGAGATCTCTCCGTTCTCTGTTGTGTACTAAATGAATATTTCTGTAATAATCAGGAGGAGCTAGGAAAACAGGTGGCAAAAGGAATGCTATGTAGCAGGTACCATCCCAATCTAGAGGTAGACGCATATATGCAGTCTGACCACATATAAAGTAGGAGTGGCGAGAAGCTCTGAATGAAGATTTTCCTTGATCACTGAATTCTACTATAGTAGTGCATTTACTATGGCCCATATGTATGGAACCAACCTTTCTTACACACAATTCACCTTTTGCTGGGAATACTGACATGGTGGGTAAGACTAGCTCAACTTCGGATACGACATTTAGAATCATGAGATTAGGTGTAAAATTACCTAATCCATACACTTCATTTTCTAGATCAGTTCCTGTTCTTTTGGGGCGACCCTCCTTGTCAGGGTAGCAGACTTTGAGTAAAACTAGGTTCAGGTTTCCCCATATCCAATGATCTTGGTAAACTGCTGTGTCTGAGTCTATGGAATTGATTAAACTGAACCATGCTCCACAGGAGCCATTATGTGTAAATGGATGTGGAAAGAAAGGCAGGACTCCTTCATAATTCTGATAGGGAGGGAGTCGGCCACACACCCAACAATTGGTGGCATTACTAGTCTGATGGGAATGATGTAACATACTAATGAAAGTGTTATTGCGCAGCGCAAGTCTATAGGACAATTCATGCGGAGGTAAGTCACTAAAAGAATGTTCAGCAGCAACATTATAAACATGTCTAGAAATAGGGTAATATATGTGCAACAATATACTTGTAATAATTATTAAAAGACTCAATAAAAACAAAATTAATAATGTCACTATGCAGTGGCTACGCAGTGATTTACAATACGCCTGTCGTTTCAACATTTTTCGGGTATTTTCTCTACTCAGGTCCAAGGGACACATGTCAGAGACAATTCAACCGCTTCACCTTGGAGAGGACTTAAACAATCAAATTGCTCGACTGGTTGGGCCTAAGCTTTAGTTTGTAATTTTCAGATTTGTTAGGTTCAACAAAAGGGAGTTTTGTATCAGTCTGTGAGGGAGTGCAGGGCACAGTGTCTATATCCGAAGATAGTCCATGAAATTTCTTGATGTGGCTTGAATGAATCCAGCCCTTGCGGCCCTCGATCTTCACGGCTGTTCTTGTGGTCAACAGGACCAACTTGGGTGCTTTCCACCTGGGCTCCAGCTGAGTCTTTCGGTCGAAATTCCTCACAAAGACAAGATTACCCGGAACAACGTCATGGGGTTTCACCTCAGTGTTGTCGGGAAAGGCTGCAGCTACCTGTGAACGAGAAGATTGTAGTGCAGACATCAAGGAAGCCAAGTAATCTGTCAGCATATTACAGTCAATATCAGTTATTTTGCGTGGTATAGGCGTCCCCCACATATTCGGTGGTCTACCGAAGATCACCTCATACGGGGATAGCCCTGTTCTAGAGTGTGCTACCATTCTCATGTAAAAAAGTGCAACTGGTAATGCTACTATCCAGTCGACCCCTTTCTCTCTGCATATTTTGGACAGTCTGATTTTCAGTGTCTGATTATGTCTTTCTACGAGACCTGCTGCCTCGGGATGTCGGACACAGTGGAATTTCCACTGATATCCTAGCAGAAGTGAAACGTGTTTCATTAATTCGGATGAGAACGGCTGGCCGTTATCTGAGTAGACAACACGTGGTAAACCGTATCGTGGGAAGAATTCTCGAACCAACTGTTTGGCAGTAGTCGGGGCAGTGTAATCTGAAACCGGGTATGCCTCCGTCCAACGGGACAGAGCGCAGACAACTACGAGAACATATTTGAATCCTCTGCATCGTTCCATCTGGATATAATCCATCTGGAGTACTTCAAAAGGATGATTAGGAGTATGAAATCCACCCTGTTCTACGGGAACGCTTTTTCCTGGGTTGAACTGACAACAGATCATACAGGTACGAACCTTTTGTTTTGCTGCTGCTCGTAAATGTTTATTGAACCAAATGTGTTGAATGCTGTCTAGCATAGCTTTTTCTCCTAGATGTGCTGGACTATGTATAGTGTTAATTATAACTTGGACCATTGAATCAGGAAGGAACCATACAGACCTTTCCTTCATCATCCATCCTTGGTCCGTTTGGATCCCTCCTAACTCGGTCCATTTCTTTATTTCGTCTGGTGTAGCATGTGTCTGTATGTCAATTACGTCAAGAGTAGGATCTTTAACTGTCATACAACGTGTCGGTGTCGGGACTATTGTCTTTGTCATGTCGGGGGTTTGAGTTTGAGCAGTCAGTTTAGCTGTTCTGTCGGCTAGATCATTGCCTTGGGAAATGATATCAGTAACCTTCGTATGAGCCTTACATTTCATAATTGATATTTCAGTGGGTAGATGTATTGCATCTAATAATGCATGAATGAGGGGTCCGTGCTGAATGTGGGCACCGTGGGAAGTTAAATAACCTCTCTCTCGCCACAGCACGCCGAAGTCGTGTACAACTCCGAATGCATAACGTGAGTCAGTGTATATGTTGACTTTTTTATTCGTGGCTTGAATACAGGCTTGTGTCAGAGCGATGAGCTCTGCGGCTTGAGCTGACAAAGTATTTATACGATTAGTTTCAATGACTTCAGTATCTGTTGTGACTGCATAAGCGGCTACTAACTCTCCTGTACTTGTTCTCATGCATGAACCATCGACATAAAATGTCAAGTCTGGATCTGACAATGGAACATCGGTCAAGTCTTGTCTGGGTTTTGTCGTTACAGTAATAACTTCAATACAGTCATGGGCTAGTGGGTCTGTTCCGATTACAGGTAGAAGTGTGGCAGGATTCAATGTGTTACAGCGTCTGATTTCTATATGTGGCTGAAACAATGTAAGTTCATATCCTGTAAGTCGCGCTATAGTCAAGTGTTGTGTTTGCGTTCTATTTACAAGAACCTCTACTGCGTGTGGTACTTGAACTGTCAATGGATGTCCTAACACTATGGCATCGCTTTGTCTGATTGCTAAAGCTGTCGCTGCTACTGATTTCAGGCACGCAGGCAAAGCCTGAGCTACGGGATCTAATGTACTAGAGAAATAGGCACATGGTTTGTGTGCTCCTGCTTGATCCTGTGTGAGTACTGACAAAGCAGTACCTTCGCGTTCTGTAACAAAGAGTGTAAACTGTTTTCTGTAACATGGCGTTGCTAAAACGGGTGCTTGACATAAAGCTTTCTTTAGGCTTTCAAAAGCTTGTGTGTGTTCCTGAGTCCAAGGGAGAACAGTCGATGTGGCTGCCTCCTGGGTTGTCAACTGAATGAGTGGTTTTGCTAGAAATGCATATTGCGGGATCCACTGTCTACAGTATGAAGTGAGGCCTATGAAAGCCCGCACCTCCTTTTGTGTCTTGGGTATTGGCATGTTAGCTATCAACTGAATGCGGTCTGGTGTAAGCTGCCTTCCCTCCTTGGACAGCGAGTGTCCAAGATAAATAACTCGCTGGACACAGAATTGCAGCTTAGAAGGGGACACCTTGTGCCCCTTTTCGGCTAGAAATTGTAAAACTGTCAGTGATGCTTTTTCACATTCGGGTTCGCTTCGGGCGGTGATCAGCAGATCATCGACATATTGAAGCAGAGCAGTGTTAACTGGCATGTGGATACTGTCAAGTTCTCGTTTCAGTGCTTGGCTATAGATGCTGGGGCTTTCTGTAAATCCTTGAGGTGCGCGTGAGAATTTAAAGCTACGCCCATTTAAACTAAATCCGAACAAATATTGACTTTCCGGATCTATTGGGACGCTGAAAAAGGCATTCTTGAGATCAATTACAGTGAAGAATGTTGCTTCGGAATCAATAGCTGTCAATAATGACGAGATATCTGGAACCACAGGAAATTGTGGCACAATGCATTTGTTTAACTCGCGCAGATCAATAACCAATCGGTATACTGGCGGAGCTGTAGGATCTGTTCGTTTAAGAATCGGAATTATTGGTGAATTACATACATTGGAGTCTGTTTCTACAACTACTCCTTGGGCAATAAGCTCTTCAATGATTTGTAGTAAAGCCACTACAGCATCTGGTGGTAACTTGTATTGTCGCATTCGTGGTAGCACCACTCCTGCCTTTAGTGTGACTCGATATGGTGTAATACTCATGCAACCAACATCAGTAGGGCCTTGTGCCCATAGATGTGTAGGTAAAGTCTGCAGTCGGGGATCCATGTCTCTAGATACATAGTGACCTTTAAAATCACGTAAAAACAACCTTACTCCTTCCGGAGAACAACATATTATGGCTCCTAGAGCTTTCAACGTTTTTATTCCTAACAGATTTTCTGGGCATGATTTAGTAAGCAATAAATCTGTAGTTCGGGTCAGAGGTCCTATCGTAAGTGGAAGAGGCTGTGACACTTCATTAACAATAGGTTTTCCTGAAAAACCAAGGGAAATATTCTGTGAGCCTGAGAGGGGTGCCCCTGGAACTTCACTACGTTTTATGGTCGTTCGACTTGCCCCTGTATCGAGTAGAAATTTTCTATCTTGGCCTAATAATTCACTATGTACATAAGGTCCTTCTTGGTCTACTGGGATTTCAATAAGGGGTAAGTCAACTTCCCTCTCTAGGCTTGTTCATGCGTAACGCTGATACTCGGGATATTCATACTGTGCGGTCTGATACATTTGTCGTGTTGTTGTCTGTGTGGCAGCAGCAGGCAACGGTGGTGCAGCTGGCACAAACTGTATTGGCTGTTGTGCGGCTGGCATGGCCTGGGCATGCTGCGTAGCTCCTTGTTCATTCTGATCTTGTCTAAGTGGCCGTGATCTTTCTTGTGTTTTACCTATGGCGATATTATGTTTTAGCACTGGACAATCGTGTACGTAATGACCTGGCTTTTTACAATAATTGCATGTCCCTTTTACAGGTCCTGCTGAATCGGAATGTGTCATACCCTTTTTATGTCCTTCAGCTGGAACTGTCTGGGAAACTAGCATTTTCATTTTCGTGTCTTTCATGCGTCTGTGTTCATGTTCTTGTTCCTCTTTAATTCTATTGTGGTGGTACTGTAACATTTGTAACATTTGTGTTGGAGTGTTACCTTGCCAGGTACTCTCGAATTTTAATACTCTATTCTTTACTGGGGGCAGAACATTTTCTACTAATTTTGTTATAAACAGATGTGGGTATGATTCGCTACTTGCTTTTATGCCACTATTTATACCAAAACATTTTTCAAATCGGGCATAGTAATCGCTAGTGTCTTCATCTTGCTTCTGTTTACAGGCTGAAATTGTACCCCAATCTTCCTTTTTCGTAGTTAATAAACGTGGCAGTACCTGTACTAGTAGACCTGGTAGTGCTTTAGTTTTGTCCCCAAGCCCCGAACCTGGACCTCGGGCCCTTTCTTCTGCTTCTAATGCTGACCATTCTATCTTTTGATCACCTACCTCCCACTCTTTTTCCTTGAGTTTCTCATAAATGCCAGCAGGCATCAACACCTTTAATATTGTCATAACGTCGGGGTAGGTATACTCTCCCATGAGTAACATGTCTTTGATTTCTCGGTGAAAACCCGCTGGGTCTTTGTCATGACTGGGTACTACTTTCTTCATTTCCAACAATTCTATTTTCGATATAGGCGTATATACAAATACACGTTTAAACTCATTGTCCTCGCCTTTTATTGGGTGTACTTCTCGTAAGGGATTCTGTCTATCCAGGTGATACGTCTTTCTTTCCTTGACAGGCAATGAGACATGCTCTGAGCATACAAAAAGAATATACTGCTTTCTAGATACTAGAATTTCTTTAATTAATTTGGTACCTGGACCTCTCCATTTCTTCATAAGCAATTCAGTCAATATGTCAGGTAAGGGACCAGGGTCCGAATGCTGACTCTGATATAGTATAATGAGTTGTTGAATCATATAAATCCCAGCTAACCTCTGCTCATCTGGGGTGAGATTCAAAAATGTGCGTACTACTGTCTCATCACTATATTTTCCGGGACTGTCCACCCAGTGGACAGCTGCCCTTGCTAAATCTTGTTCATCCATAGAATCGAGAAAATGATAACCCCTTCGTTCTCGGAGTAGTTTGTCGGCGGTTTGGAACGAATGCTCGTTAGACCTTATATTAATTATAGGTATTTGAAAATTCCTGTTATTATCTGGACATATCGGATGTATTGAGTCAGTATGATATCTAGTCTGATTCCTATTACAAGATCTTCCTCTACCTACATAGGCTATGGTGTCCGACTGTCCTGTGGGCAGTCCTGACCCTTCTTCCTCGTTTTGTTCGAACTCGTCTATCTCTAATCGCTCTTCGTGTAGGCGTTCTATTTCTTTACGGATCTTTCGGCACATGGCTATTATACAATTTTGCTTATCGTGTCTCCCTTCTGATATATTCTGGCTCCATCTTGTAAGAATTTTCATTGCTTCCGGGTCTACCCCCGGTCGGTCTTGATTTCTGATCACACAGTTTATGAGGAAACGTAACAGTTCCCCCTGTATCTCTACTTTCTGGTATTCCATAGCTCTGTAAATACATTCTGGATCTCGCCCCGTTTGGACAAAATGATATATATTATCTAGATGCGCAGTCATTCCTGGTAACTTCGCTAAATACACTGTGGCTCGTCTGATACGCAATGATGCTAGGGTCATTTCGTCCTCTTTTCCAGGCACCGGGTCATATCTACAATCTATAAGAAGTTCCTTAAGCGTACGATCACTTACGAATTTGGGTGTACGTGAATGCGCTGACTCTTGAAAAATAAGTTTATTTATTCTAGGTGGCGTAGAAAAAATATTGGTAGCACCTCCCGTGGCCCCGTCTGGGGCGTCGGGTGTGAAAGGATTCGTCGAACGTGACACAGCAACTATAGGTGTGGACTCAGCTATAGAAGTACTTGTAGGAACAGATGCAGAAACAGATGTGCTTGCCGGAACTTGTGACTCGATTTGTTGCTGCAGGGATACGGGTGCTGGATCTTGGTGTTGGACCTCCCTGGTATGCGGTCTACGTGGGGCGGAATTAGCATACTCGGGTGCTGCGTCATCTAAATATGAGGAAAGAAAAACATCTTCTGCGGTTCTAGGATGCCCCTTAGGATGTACCTTGATTGGGAATAATGGGGGTGGCAAGTCTTTCGGTATCTCTGGAGTAGCCTTAGGTAATCCTTCGGCCAGAAGGGGATACATACCATTCATAAGGGCATTTCTTTGTCTGTCTACTTGTTCTGATTTTACTCGGATACCTTCCTCAATTAATAGATTCTCTCGAACTTTATTGGAATTCTCTTTACTCTTCTCTTCCTGTCTACGTGCTTTTTCTGTTCGTCTATGTGATTCTTTACGCCATAATTCAACGGCGTCTTTCTGTGACTGTCTGACTTTCCTTTTCCATAACTCTTCCTCGACTTTCATGATGCACTCTGCATCCCAGGTTCCCGCTGTGGGCCACCTCTGACTTTCTGGTAATCCCTTGGTATAGTCTACCCATAAATCAAGAAATAATATAGCGTCTAAGCCATGTTTGTGATACATAAAGTGCCCTGGAGTGTCCCTAGGAGGAATAGGGACGGCTTCTTCGAGAACCCCTTTTCTGGTAGTGATCTGTCTTAATTTCGAAAAGAGCGGCATATTGAGAACTGACCTTATACTTGATTTTGACCTGATACTTGAATTTGAACAGACTTAATACAATAAACACGATAATGAACAGTCATTCATACCACGATATACAGAACATACTTAAACACTTTAAACATTTAACATTAAACCTTTAACTGAAACAACAATGATGATCGTCTGCATAACTAAATCACCATGCTTAATTCTTGACACTAACTCGACAATAACTAGATACTTCGGAATACTTCGGAATACTTGATATACTGCTAAACAGTACAGATACACTGCTAAAACAGTGCAGACCGGATTTGTGTACCCAAACCCGTCTTGACCGGCACAACCTATGTGCACGTCAGAAATGCCTCCCCAGCAATGGTACTCACCGGGTAGCTTCGGAAACGGAAGGCCTCAGTAACTTGAACTTGAACCGGACTGGACTCGACTCAACTCGACTCGTCGGACACTGGGCTTGACTTCGGACTGGTGGGTCTCTGTATACCTCGGATCTTGCTCTCTCAGCAAGGCTCTGGTCGGGATACTTCGCACTTCTCACCGCCTCGTCTGGGTGTTGATCGCAGTCTCAGTCGCCCCCGCTTGACCGGAGGGAGATACAGGAAATCCTGCTGGTACGCGTTATTGTCCGTCCAGCTGTGGCAGGAGACCGGGCCTGCAACGCACCGCCGGCGCGTGAGATGAGAAAGTGTCCCTATTCGGGCGCCATCATGTGGTAAATAAAAATTCCTTTACCGGGACTGAATTTGATACAGAAACATAGTAAAATAGCTCAGTAAAATGAGAGGCAGAATCCGTGATATTAGAGTTTCGGAATGGGCTTTATTCCAATAAGCGATTATAATCGGATGCCTCAAGTTCCATCACCACGGGGGTTCAGGAAGTGAAGTACATACTTTATTGACAAGAAGTAACTTTTATAGTCCATACATTATAATGAAGTGAATACAGTAGGCGTAACAATTGATAAGGGAATTGACGTTTGGGCTGCGTAACCGAAAATGGGTGTAATAATGAGTAAAAAGGAACATGATTGGTTATGACGTAATACATAGGTGGATCTATAAGATAATACTTGGCATTGATGCGCGCGCAGCAGCATGACGTGTAATTGACGTGTAACTAGGGGGTGACGGGGACTTGACATTTAGCTCTATATGTGGAGACGAGAAGTCTGGGGGGTCAAGTCAACCTAATCCCAAATCATATCTAACATCCTATGTTTAAAGAACTATGTTATCCATAAAAGAAGGACTCTCGGACAGAATCTATTCTATACTGACTGTGCGTGCGTGTACAAGCGTCTAAGCGTCTACACTGAATGCGAGGGGGTAGGAATATTCCATGGTAACAGGGCTATGAATTACTTGCATGAGGACAGAGAAGATGGGCCTTTTTGCTTGGTAACTGGAGGAATGTTTACTTAAACTACTAGGCAGGAATGCATCGGCTGAGGGGGAAGCAGATAATTCGAAGGTGAAATACAGTTCTTGGCAGAGAGTAGGCTGATGTCAGGCTTCGTGAGCCGCGCAGAGAATGAGACAAAGTTCATGGTCACAGATGCAGGCTCGGACTGGAGTTTTCAGAGGCAGAAGGCAAGAGGAGTTTTGATGACAGAATCAGGGCCTACTTGCCTGGACTGTAAAGTGGCATAAGTGAGCCATATAAAGCCGGTGGCCTTTCATATTTAAAAATGGAATATCCGGCCTATTCATGGCGGATCTGGCAGAGGACATGTTGACAGTGGGCATACATGTATTTGCGTCTTCATAACTGGAACTGGAGGGAACATACATGTACTTGTGACATGCACATAGAACCGTTGGGGTCCAAGATAGGGGACATAACTGACCAGAAAAATCCACATTTCCACAGAGGGAACATGTGAGTAATGCCTTTCAAGAATCTATTAACAGGGGACTTGAAAAGAGAAGGCTGATCAGGAAGCCACAAGAAGGCTGAAACAGCTGAAAGATATCCCTTGATGGTGCCCAGAGCAGAGCCCTGCTGGGCCAGGGAAAGAAGAAAGAGGAGAACCTCAGAAAGAGGGGCAGAAAGGGAATCCACAGCCTTTGCTGTGCACCATGCCACAAATTTGTTCCACCTGCAGGCGTATACCGTTTTAGTGGAGGGACACAGACTTCAGGAGGCAAGTCAAATGGCATCAACTGCCGCCGCTCAATCTCCACGCATGGAGGTGGAGGCTGGACAGGTTCGGGTGGAGGACCGTCCCCTGCTGCTGCGACAGAAGGTCCTCCTAAAGAGGCAGTCGAATCGGGGGATCGATTTACAGACTGGGTAGCTCGGGATACCAGTATCTTCGTGCCCAATCCGGAGCCACAAGGATGACTTGGGCCCGGTCGCGCCTGATCTTCTTCAGCACTCTGGGCAGAAGAGGTAGAGGCAAAAAGGCGTATAACAGACTGCAACTCCACTCGCGACAAAAAGCGTCTCTGAGCGAGTGCCGCCTTGGAAATTCCAACGCACAGAACTGATGACATTGCGCGTTCTCTTCGGTGGCGAATAGATCTAACCAAGGCTCTCACCACTGCCGAAAGAGACCTTGCGCCACGTCCGAGTGCAGACGTCACTCGTGATCCATCATGGACTGGCGGCTGAGTTCGTCCGCCCTGGAGTTCAGAGAGCCCGCCAGGTGTTGAACCACCAGGGTGATGCCCTGATGTTCCAGCCATGTCCAGAGGTGCAGAGCCTCCCGGCAAAGAGTCCACGACCCCACCCAGCCCTGTTTGTTGCAATATCACATGGCGGTGGTGTTGTCCGTGAACACCTGCACTACACTTCCCCGGACAGAGGGAAGGAATGCCTTCAGTGCAAACCGTATCTCCCGCAGCTCCAATAGGTTGATATGGAGCTGGATGCAGGAGGCCATCAGACCCAGCAGCTGTAGGGCCATCCTGACCGCAACTCGGGTTGGAGGCTGAAAGATCGGAATCAGAGCCTGAATATCCCGAACCCGCTGTTCGGGAGGATAGACCCGAAACTGCGCACAGAAGCGCTCCGATAAAGAGGAGCTTCTGGGAGGGACTCAGATGTGACTTCGGAACGTTGATGGAGCGCCCCAGCGAATGCAGGAGGTCGGCCGTAGTCTGGAGGTGGGAGACGACTGTTCAGGGCGAGCCCGCCTTCAACAACCAGTTATCGAGATAGGGGAAGACTGGAACCCCTAATCTGCGCAGATGAGCTGCGACCACCGCCATCACTTTCATGAACACCCAAGGGGCACTGGTGAGGCAGAAGGGGAGCACGGTAAACTGAAAGTGTTCATGGCCTACCGTGAACCTCCGGTAACGCCGGTGGGCCGGCAGGACAGGGATGTGGAAATAAGTGTCCTGCAAGTCCAGCGCTACCATCCAGTCTCCATGGTCTAGGGCAGCTAGAACCTGAGCTAAAGTCAGCATCTAGAACTTCTCCTTCCGGAGGAAGGCGTTGATGTTCCTGAGGTCCAAGATAGGGCGTAGGCCCCTTTTGCACTTCTTGGGAACCAGAAAGTAGTGGGAGTAACAACCCCGTCCTACTTCTAGGCCAGGAACGTGCTCAATGGCCCCCTTGGCCAAGAGGGCCGTAACTTCCTCCTGCAGAAGTTGCAAGTGATCCCCCGACATGCGGTGGTACTGCAGTGGCATGGCTGGAGGGGTCGCCTCGAAGGGGAGGGAGTAGCCCCTTCGGACGTTTTGCAGCACCCACCTGTCCGAAGTGATGGTACGCCAGTGGAGCAGATGATGGCGAACTCTGCCTCCCACTGGCGTGGAATGGGCCTGAAAGCTCGGACTAGGAAGGCTTTGAGGCAGATGCTGTGGGAGCGGATGTGGGCTGACCGGATCTCTGTCCCCCTGCTCCACCACGGCGGAATCCACGTCTGCGTTGAGGCTGGTTCTGCGGCCTGTGGCTGGACGAACGTGCGGTGGCGCCCCCCCTTCCTTGGCCACAAAAGGGGCGAAAAGCAGAAGTTTGCTGGCGCTGGGCCGACAGGCCCAAATACTTGGCCGTAGCCCTGGAGTCCTTAAAGCACTCCAGCACGCTATCTGCTTTGTCGCCAAAAAGGCGACGGCCATCAAAGGGCATGTCCATGATAGTGCTCTGGACATCCCCTGAAAAGTTCGTGGACCACTAGCCAGGCGTGACGACGAATCGCCACCGTCGTTGCAATTGGTCTACCCAGCGAGTCCGTGGTGTCAAGTCCACATCTAATGGAATACCGTGCTGCATCACGCCCCTTAGCAAGAGCCAGGGCGAGCCGTGTCCTGGCCTCCTCTGGACACTGGGGATGCACGTCCACCACCGTATCCCACAGTGAGTGGTTGTAATGGTCCAAAAGGCACGCAGTATTAATGGACCGCAACCCAAGACTGAGGGAGGAAAACAGTTTCTTGCCAAACTGTTCCATCCTTTTGGATTCCCGGTCCGGAGGTGCGGACCAGAAGGTGGTTTGGGACGTGGAGGCCTGGATAACCAGACTCTCAGGGGTGGGGTGTACGGACCGAAAACTGGGGTCGCCCGGAACTGGGCGGTGGCACCGGGCCACGTTCTGATCCACAGTAGAGACTGTGGAGGGCTTGGACCAAGTGCCCATCAGAACGTCTGTGAGGGCCTCATTAAACTGCAGCAGAGGCTCCGAAGAGCTTACTGGCAGTTGAAGCACCTCAGTGAGGAGGTTAGTCCTCACGGCCGCTGCAGGGAGCTCCAGGCACAAGGCCTGGGCCGCCCTGCGCAGCACCACAGCATAAGTAGCACCCTCCTCCGTAGCCACGGAAGGAGGAGAGATGAAACCAGTGTCAGGCGAAGTGTCTAGACCACTGGCGTCCCCCAGCTCATCTGCCCAGTCCAGACTTAACTGGCACTGCTGTGCCAGAGGGTCCTCAGACCCCTCCCAGTCCTCCCCTTCATCCGTGTCCTGGTAAACAGGCAGAAATGACGGAGCCGGGTCATAGGCCAAAGGCTCACCCATCGACGCCGGAGACGGCGCCACTCCGACGCCGGACCCGAAACCAGGGATAGCGTCGTCGGAGGACGGCGCCGGGAGCGACACCATGGGGGTCGGCACCAGCGGAGTTGTCATGAGGTCAACTGGCGTCGACCGGGATCCAGGCCTGGATCCCACGGGGGCCTGCGGCGTCGGGACCGAAGTCGACGACGGCGCAGGGGCCGAAGCCGCCGGCTTGCTAGAACCCCCAGTCGGACCTGCGGGGCCCGGAGGCACGCCGGCAGGCCTCGACGGCGGGAAGAGAGTCCTCATGGCCACGAGGAAGTCTCGAATCTCACCCGGAGTCGCATGAAGCCCAGGGACCGGAGGGTGTGGGGCCGGATGCGACTCCTGTGGCCCCGGCAGAGCCGCACAGGTGGTGCCACCCGAACCCTCGGCCGAGTCGCGCGACCGGCGAGGGGAGTCAAAAGAGCGATGTCGCTTCTTCGACTTCTTTTTGCCATGCCTCGACCTACCTGAGTGAGAGGACTTGGATCCCGACGAGCGGTGATGACTGCAGCTCCGCGATAGGTCCCTCAACTTCCTCCTCGACCGGCGCGGAGCTGACTGCCGGATCTCGAGGAGCTTGCGGGACCGCTCCCGCCTAGCTTTCGACGTCAAGGCCCGGCAGTCGGGGCACAACTTGTCATCGTGGTCGGCCCCAAGACAGTAGAGACACCGATGGTGGGGGTCGGAAACCGGTGACGTCACACGGCTTGAACCCGGGCATCCCTACCGGCACCAGGAGTCTAAGTCGACTCGAAAAAGATAGACAAAATGTCCAAAAACTTAGTAAAAAAATGACTACGGGTACGCTCTTCCCGGATCAGCGCTTGCTGGCGCGTAAAAAAGAAGAACTGACGTCAGCACGCGAGGGCTGTATCCAAGTACACCGTCGACATCATCCCGGCGATCACGACGCCGACGACGGACGCGGAGCCGCAGACGACTCCTACCGACGCGCAGGGGTACTGCTGATGAAAAATCTTTCCGGATCCAGTCTGACACCTGGGGATATTATAAGGTAACTAAGGTAAGGAATCTATCTAACGTGTTTCTTTCAGATGCAGTTCATCAACCACCACTGCAGATTTCCCACAGTTCCTGCCGAGATCTGGACCATGTTGGTGAGATTCCCTCGATGCTGTGCCTACTGAAACTTCAGGTCCCACTGCAAAGCATGCATACGCCATTTGACATGTTTTACCAACAGGATGCAGGAGGCCATGGGGTCCAACAGCCTCAGAGTCTGTCTCACTGAAATCCAGGACTCGCTGCTCGGGAGGGTAAGCCCAAAACTGCACTCCAGAACTGCTCCGATAAAAGGGAGCATCAGAGAAGCAGTCAGGTGTGACGTGGGCACATTTATAGAGAACTCCAGTGAATGCAGGAGGTCTGCGTAATCTGAAGGTGGGAGAACCCTGCTTGGGGCGACCACGCCTTTAACAGCCAGTGGTCGACGTAGGGGATGACCAACACCCCTAACCTGGGCAGATGAGCTGCGACCACTGCCATCACCATGGTGAACAACCAAGGGGCACTGGTAAGGCCAAATGGGAGCACAGTACACTGAAAGGGCTTGCAGCCTACCTTGAACCACAGGTAACACCTGTGGCCCGGCAGGATGGGGATGTGAAAATACGCATCCTGCTCCATCCAGTCTTCTTGGTCTAGAGCAGACAAGACCTGAGCCAGAGTGAGCATCTTGAATTACTCCTTCTTGAGGAAGCGATTGATGGTCCGAAGATCTAAAATGGGCCACAACCCTTTGTTCGTCTTCGACATCAGAAAGTAGTGGGACTAACAACCACTGCCTACTTCTGAAACCAGGACCATTTCTATAGCTCCTTTGGCCAAGAGAGCTGTAACTTCTTCCTGGAGTAATTGCAGATGATCCTCCGTCAGCCGTTAATGACTTGGCAGAATGGAGGAGGAAAAGAAAGGACAGGCAGATAACAGCCCTCCTGTATTATCTGCAAGACCAACTTGCACAATGTAATGGATCTCCAGTGGGGGAGAAAGTGACGAATTCTCCCACCAACTGGGGTAGTGTGGTCTTGCAGACTAAGACTAGGAGTGCTTGGAGGCTGCAGCTGCCGCGGGCAGAGTGGCTGAAGATTTCTGGCCTCCATCCCTGGATCGGAATGCACGGTGTCCTCGCACAGCTTGGGCAGTCTGTGTAGGACGGTGGCTGGGATAAGGTTGACGCGGCTGGAAACACCTTCCGTTACCACTAAAGGAGCGAAAGGAAGACTGGCCACAAGGAGCAGAGGAGAGACCCAAGGTTCGGACCATAGCTTGTGAGTGCTTGAAATTGATCAGGGCGGAATCTGCCTTTTCCCCAAAAAGGCGGGTTCCATCAAAGGGCATGTCCAACAGATTGGCCTGGATATCGCCCGAGAAGCCAGTTGTTCCAAGCCAGTCGTGGCGCCTTAAGGTCACTGTCGTTCAAATTGTTCTGCCTAGCGAATCCGTCGTATTTAGGCCACACGAATGGTGAATTATGCTGCATCTCTCCCATCCTTGACGGCTTGGGAGAGCACAGCCCAGGCCTCCCCCAGGCCTTGTGTCAGCATGTGCTACAACTGTCTCCCAAAGGGAGTGGGAGAAACTGTCCAATTAGCATGCGGTATTCACCGACAGCAATGCCAGGCTGGAGGAAGAAAACAACTTCTTCCTAAATGCATCCAACCTCTTGGATTCCCTGTCCGGAGGGGCTGAAGGGGAATCACCTTGGGAAGAAGAGGCCTGCACCACCAAACTCTCTGGGGTGGGGTGTTGGCTTAGGGACTTGGGATCACCTGGTGCTGGGGGCATGCAACCGTCCTGTTCACAAGCGCCCCTGGGCTAGGCTTGGACCACGTGCCTAGAAGGACATCTGTAAAGGGTAAAAGGGGTTCGTAAGTGGAAGCCCCAGGTTGAAGCACTTCGGTCTGGAGATTAGTCTTGACCTGCATTGAGGGTAACTCCAGTCCAAGGACTTAAGCTTCCCTTTTAGGATGCTCCCTCCTCCGTAGCCACTGTTGGCGAGTGAGCATGACAGTATCCAGAGAAGTGACCAGTCCAATCCACTGGCTTCCGCAAGTTCCACATACCAGTCCAACTTCTCTGCAGAGTCATCCTGGTGTTCCAGAGGGTCCATAGACCGCTCCCTTCCTCTCCTGAGCCTAGCACATCCTCCAAGTGCTCAGGTTGATTGAACCCCTGGGTTCAATCAACATTGGAATCGGAGTAGAGTGATGTAGTTCTGACTCCGTGTCGTTGGCGATGAGGACGGGGCTAGCACGGCCAGTGGGCACCGGCGGCACAAACTTCGGGTCCAACACCAGAGGAGGTCATGTTGGCATGATGAGCTGTAGGAAATTAGGATCTGTTTTTATGGTTACCTCCACTTTTTGCCTGGTGCTATGCTGTTTCTGACTAGTCTAACTGGAATCCTGCTAATCAGGACCCCAGTCTCTGTGCTTTCTGCCCTAAATTGGTATAGTAAGTACATGGGTACATCCCAGATTGGACACTGAGGCCTCTGGGGTACCTATGCCCTGGGTACATAGTATACCATATACTAGGACTTATAAGGGTACCCCAGAATCCAATCTGGAGAGTACCTAAAGTACATGCACAACCAATTTAGGGAGAAAGCAGATAAACTGGGGTCCTGATTAGCAGGATCCCAGTCAGACTAGACAAAAACCAGCAACACACCGGGAAAAAAGTGGGGGTAACTGTTAGAAATGGGGGTATCTAGTTGGCAATGGATGGCCACTGTCTATATAGGGACCCTTCTCCCTAAGTCAGAGAAAGAGGGCTACACCCTTTGATAACCCCTGCTTAACCCTGTGGTAACATAGCACGAGCAGCTAGGCTTATCTCAGAGGCAGTGTATGAAGCATTTATGACCATACACAGTAACACAGTGAAGAACACTACAAAGGGACACCACACAAGTAGTTATAAAAAATAAGTATCTTTATATATAGACTTAACACAAGACCAATAACGGTAAAAAGCCACAATACTGTAAAATAGGATTACTCTTGAAATGCTGCAAAAATAGTTCAAAGTGTGCAAAGAGGAGTTCAGTTCAAAGCAGTGGTCTCCTCGACCCTTTTACTTAGAAAGTACCTGGATTTCGTAGCAAAAGCAACAAAATGTCGCAAAGTGGCTGTAGCGATGATTTTCTGCACGCAAGGCCGGCGATGCGATGAATCCTGGCCGCGAGGGAGGAGACGATGCGCCGATCTGCTGATGCGTGCGGGCGCAAGGCGACAAACTTCTGCAAGCTAGGCCGTTGATGCGATGACTCCTTGCCGCGAGGGAGGAGACGAGGCGACGATCCTGTTGCGTGTGCAATCGGGTTGCGGTGCGAAGAAATGGCTCTCCGAGAGGGATCGACGATCCTGATGCGATGAAAATGGCGGACGCCCGGTGTCCGCGCTGCGATGTCGTGATGCGATGATCTGTGGGGTTAGTGAGCACTTGGCAGCCCGCAAACGTGTGATGCGATGATCTTTGGTAGCGAGCACTCAGCGGCAGCAGCGCAATGATTTTCCGTGCGCTTTCAGCTGCGGCGGCATGCAAACGGGCGTTAGCGACGATTTCAGCACTCTCTTCTCTGTAGTAGAACTAGAAGCCCTGGAACTCACAAGAGCCTCACCTGCAAATAGAAATCCTCGCTGGGAGGAATCAGGAGGCTGGTGCTGAAGTCTGATGTGCCTGAGACTTCAACAGGAGGCTAGCTCTCTCTTAGCCCTTGGGTGATTGCTGTAGCAAGATAAATAAAAGTTTTCTGAAAGTCCTTTTCCATCTTCTTCCAAGTCCAATGGTAACCACTGCAGGCCAATCCAAGAAACAGCACACAAGGATAGTCCCCTCCTGCAGATTCCTTCAGTTACACGGACAGAGATTCGTCTTGTTGTCCAGGAGCAATACAAATTGTAGGGGTTTCAGCACAAATATTTAGGTAGCCTTACAGTAGTGAAAAACGAAATTGGGTGCAATTCACTACCAGAAAATGCTAAAAACATCAAGGCATGTCCTACCTTACACATACAATGCACCCTACCATAGGGGTGGCTTACATGATGCCAAGGGAAGGTTCAGGGGCTGGGAAGTGGGTGCACTTCACAGCCAAGATGGCAGTCCTGGACTGCACCCAAGACTCTGCAGTGGCAGGTCTGAGACACACTTTACAAGCTGCTTCTGTGGGTGGCGCAAACCAGCGCTGCAGGCCCACCAGCAGCATTTGGTTTACCAGCCCTGGGCACACACAGGCCACTTTACTAGGGACGAACAGGTAAACCAAATAAGCCAATCATGGATATACCAATTCACATGTCATATTTACACAGGGAGCATTCGCGCTGTGGCACTGAATGGCAGTGGCACAGCGCCCAGAGCATCTAATACCAGCAAAAACAGAGGAGACAACAGCGAAAACTGGAAGGGAGACCCACGCCAATGGTGCCAGGTCTAACAGTAACCATGCAGTCTGATTCCACCTTCCTATAAATAGCACAAAAAGACTCCACACCAGTATAGACAAACAGAGAATAACTTTATAAATAGAACAAGACCAAAATGACAAAAATTCAATCAGTAGAAGTCGATATTTGTTTTGTTTAAGATTAATTGCAAAAATAGCACTTAGAACAACTTAGAGTTAATTGATTGCGGTGGACTGTGATAAAGTCAAGAGTGCAGACCGACTGCGATGGAGTGTGAGGCGGATACAGGACCCATGCAGGGCCCTCTGAGCAAAAGTAACTTGATCCTGGTCGCAAACAGTGAGATGTGGGTGCAGCCGAGTGATGCTTCGGTGATCCCCAAGCAGTTGGGGTGATGTGCTGGATTTCTACACACAACAGCAGTTCTGTGAGTGATGCTCCGGTTCCCAAGTGTGGTGGTTCTGAATGTGATGTTCCAGGTTTCTACAAGCCGTAGAGGCAATGCGTTGATCTACTCCACACAGTGACGGCAATGATTTCGTTCCGAAGCTGTGGTTCCAGTGGCAATGCGGCGATTCCCAGTGCAATGCGTCAATCTGGTTCGTACAATGGCAGCAAGCATCAGTTCCGATCGGTGCAACTGGGTTAATGGGTGGGTCAGGCAGTTGCAGCACTTTATACTCACTTCCAAGGGCCCAGGACTGGGATGGTACCACTTGGCAGAGCATGGTTTGCAGCACGGGAAGTCCAGGTGATGTTTGTAGGTTGAAGAGAAGTATTTGATATCCCTGAGATTTCAGAACAGGAGGCAAGCCAACAGACCCTTGCAGATCCTTAGGTTTCAGGATGTAGAGATGCAGGTCCAGTCCTCTCACTCCCAGGCAAGACGGCAGCTGGCCAGTACAACTAAGCAGTCCAGCAGAATGGTAGTCCCGCCAGCTGCACTGGTATAATGTGTGAGTTGGTGGTGTCAGAGGTCCAGTACTTATACCCAGTTGTCTTTGAAGCGAGGAGACTTGAAAGAGATGCCTTTGATGTGCAGAAGTCCCTGCCTTTCCTGCCCTGGCTCCAGACTCACTACAAGGGGGTATGCAGCCCTTTATGTGGGGACAGGACACAGCCCTTTCAGGTATAAATGTTAGCTCTTCCCTTTCATCCTGCCCAGGATGGCTCATCAGTTACACCCAAGCTCCCTTTGTGTGTGGTTGTCTAGAGGGAATGCACAAAGCCAGCTGTCACCCATCCCAGACGTATTCAGAGACAGGCAGAAGGCACCAAATGGTTACAGTAAGAAAATGCCAACTTTCTAAAAGTTTATTTTTTTATTGTTTCAGTTGTTTGCCGAGACCGATGCTGTCTGTCTCAAGCCGGGCCAATATGCAATTTTCATAAGGTAAATACAGTTTTGGTAGCAATATGTCAGTTTTAGGCTAAAATGGATATAATATTGGATTATATAAGGTTTTGGTGTGTTTTTGTTCTTGTTTCAGCTGATTTAAGGTCTCTGGAACTATATTAGTTGCTGAACACCATGGGTGCCGTTTTACAACATTAATAAGGTACAGAGTGTTTTTAAACTTGAATAGAGGTGTATGGGAGTGTCTGGAAGGTATAAATGTGTAACATGTGCACTTTTTGTTTTGTTTTATTGCAGCTCATTTTCCCAGATCCTGAAGATAACCCGCTAAATAACACTGGGTTTGAAACGTGTAGACAACATAGTTGTGTCCAAATAAGTATTAATAATAAATGAATGATGTCAGGTTACCAAATAATGTATTAGTAATTGACTTTGAGGTCATATAACCTGAACATCCTACTGTTTGGCCAACCTTCCCTGGGATTGTACTATATTCTTTCTTAATTATGTAACTCTTTTTTTAAACTTTCCCTTGCTTTTTAAAAACTTTTTGTTCTTCTTTTGTTCAGTTTTTGAGGTAATTTGAGCATGTTCAAATTAGTTGTATTTTGTGTAATTTGTTGTTTATTACAATGTCTGTGTCATTTTGAAATTGTAAATACTGTCTTTGTTTGGTCCATGTAATGTTTTCTTTTGAGATGATAATGATGTATAATTCAGTATTCTTTTGAAAAAGAAAAAGTAAGATTTAATATCAAAGAAATAAATTAATTTTTAAGTAAGTTGGCTTCAATCACTATGAATGACACGGGTGATTGTTTGAAAAATGTATTAAATGATACCAGTATTGGCACTATAGGGATGTTACAACCTTTCTAAAAGTGGCATTTTCAGAGTACAATTTAAAATCCAACTTCACCATAAATTGTCTTTTTAAATTGTGATTCCAGAGGTACCAAATTTCTTCTTGATTTGAAATTACACTTAAAAAATGTAATATAGCAATCCTAATGTTATCCTACAGGAGATACAAACCTTGCAGTAGTGAAAAACGAACTTAAGAGTATTTTACTACCAGGACATGCAAAACATAAAAGCACATGTCCAATATTTTAAATACACTGCACCCTGCCCATGGACTGTCCCAGGCCTACATTAGCGGTGTCCTATGTGTAATAAAAAGGAAGGTTTGAGCCTCGCAACTGGGTTAATTTGCCAGGTCGACATGGCAGTTTAAAACTGCACACACACATGCTCTGCAGTAGCAGTCCTGAGACATGTTTCAAGGGCTACTTAAGAGGGTGGCACAATCAGAGCTGCAAGCCCACTAGTAGTATTTAACTTAAAGACCCTGGGCACATGTAGTGCACTTTACTAGGCACTTATAAGAGTAAATTAAATATGGCAATGGTGGATAAGCCAATGTTACCATGCTTTAAGTATAGAGCACATGTACTGCAAAAACGAGATCAGCAAAGACAGTAAAAACAGGGGGCATGAAGGCAAAAAGTCAGGGGAAACCACACCAAAGAAGCTGATCTAACAGTAACCATAGTTTATAATCCTATATTAACATCAAGTAGTTCTGGTGACAAATGAATAAGTTACTTTCCTTTGGTAAGGCCTTTTCTGGTAGATCAGATTCCTCCCCTTTTGAATATAAGCCTAGGTGTCAGATTGGATATGGAAAATCTTCAGCAGTACCCTGTACGGCGTCATTCTGCTCCGGAAGTGATGTGTGGATTCGTATATGGGTGCCAGCCATTCGCGCTGGCGTCAGTTGCTTTCTGAGCTGTCTGCAGACAGAGCCCAATCGCAGATTGGTTTGGACCTCTAATGTGGTACTTTTTTAACCAGGAAAGAGCCAATTTCTCAGAACGGGGAGGATGGGAGGGTCAAGAGGAATCTACTGGTAGATAGTCTCTATCAGAAAAGACAAAACCAAAAGTAAGTAACTTGTTCTTCTGATAGCGACTTCTAACCACTGATTCATTATTACTGAATAAATACCAAAGCAGTATCATCCAGAGTCTGAACTAGCTCAAACTAAAAAGTACTGCAGGAGCTGATTGTCCAGACAGGAGCCCTTTGTGAAAGTATGAAGTGATGACCCCATAACATCCAGGCAAATAACCAGAATAGGCATGACGCATGCCAAGGCAGTGGGTAGAGGCGTTGGCTCTGGTGGAATGAGCACGCAATTTCTGCAGTGGTTGCTTTTTAGCCTGTGCATAGCAGATTTTTGATGCAGGTTGTGATTCACAGAGAGATGGTCTTCTTCTGCATCGCTTTGCCTATCTTCGCTTCGGAGAAACCAAAAGAACAAGTTACTTACCTTTGTGTAGGAGAGGAGGATCTGCACTTATGTTGCCCCACTTTTTTTCAGATATTTACACTGGTTTCTGGCTATTGTCTGGCTGGGTCCCTGCTAATCAGGGCCCCAGCTTCTCTGTTCTCTCTAAACAACTTGGAGTGCATATTAGATGCACTAGTGATTGGATACTGTGATACCTTATGAGCCCCTAGTATATGGTACCTTAGGTACCAAGGGCACAAGTACTTAACAGGCCTACCAGGGGCTGAAGCATGTATTATGCCACCCCTGGGAAGCAGACTAAATCTGACACCACAGGCCTGCTACTGCAGCCTGGGTGAGGTAGTGTTAGCGGCTCCTCACTGAGATATAGGCTCCCTATATCTCACCATACACACACATATAAACCTATCAGTCACCCCTAAGGCAGGCCCTATCAATCCTGAGGGCAGGGTGCTTGGTTTACATGTGAGGGGGTGCCTCTGCCTGAGCAGGGCCCATCTGCAGCCCTCAGAGTCTATTCTCTGTGGCTGTTTGTGGATGTGGTTAAACCATATTTTCTTAAGTGCATTATAACCTAGCGGTAAATGCTAACTTTGGGATGGCTGCATCAAAACATGTCGTGTTTGGTGTCAAACGCCTTGGAAACATACCCCCAAACCAGTAACTGGTGTGGGGGTATTATCCCACTCTTCTAGAGGGAAAGACATGTACCTACTGTGAAAACACTGTAGAATCCTGAAAGAGCCCTGGCATCACAAAATGGATGCCACCAGCACAGGTACTGGGCTGCCCTCCTGCTGCTGACCGAAACTCGCAGTCAAAGAGGCCCAACAATAGGCATCCTGTCACAGGGAGGTGTAACCACCTTCCAGACAGGATTTAGTGTATTGGGGCTGGGTGGGTGCACTCCTAGAGTGCTTTGAAGTCCTGCACTGGGGGAGCAGCAGGCTCCCCTGTGCATATGCCAGCTCAAACCGGTTCAGGGGCTACCAGCCCCTGCTCTGGCGCGAAACTGGACAACTCCATAGGAGGGGTGATAGAGCTAGTCTCTCCCTTTCTTTAGTATAAGATAGGGAAACCTTGCCATTGGAAACTAGATATCCCTGGACGACGCTCTGAAGAAGAATCCTGGACCTTCAACGTTCCACTACCTTTGGAAGACTGAAGAATCTCCCTTGGAGTCAAGGAGTGACTCCCCTGCTTGGCAGGCACCAAAACATTGCATCAACGGTTGCAAACTTTCCCGCTCCCGCCGGAGTCCGAAGTCCCTGCAGCCCCGGAAGTGGATTTCCTGAATTCGCGACGGCCATTGTGAGTCCCCAGCAAAACTGAGGCGAGTAGACCACACGAGTGACGAGGAACAGCAATACCCGGGTACCGTGCACTATTGTCGAGTGCAACCCGTTCACAACGTTCTACGAACTTGTCCATTCGACCACGTGTGGTCCAAGCCTCCAGCAGGATTTTCCTCGAAAATCAGAGGCCTACCTCGTCCCGAGTGACCGTGGGCTCCTGTGAAGCGAATCCTCATGGGGCGTCTTCACGATCCCTTGCTGGTTGGCTTGTGGGTCCCCTAAAGACTTTTTCATCGAACCAAAGGGCTCCCCTGGTTGCTCCAGGCCTGCCCTGACTTACCCTTGCTGGGTGAGTCCCTCAGACCTTGCTGGTCTGCACCGCTGACTTTCTTCATATTCCACGAGACTTGCTGTTGCCAAGGCTTGTTGGCTCCAATCCGGTTGCCGAGACCTCAGTAAGCTGCAGACTTCGTGGGACACTCCGAATCCAGACCCTGGTCATCGTCGACGCCTCCTGGACCTCGTGGCTGAAGAGTC
The DNA here is from genome assembly GCF_964204655.1 of Triturus cristatus. Lineage (NCBI taxonomy): Eukaryota > Metazoa > Chordata > Amphibia > Caudata > Salamandridae > Triturus > Triturus cristatus. The sequence goes on from NC_140593.1 coordinate 633,078,101, forward strand.
AAGACACCCGTGATCACCTGACAACACCAGACTTCTGTGGGCATCCAGCTTCCTGGGCCCGGGTCACTGGCAAGTGACTTTGAACACTGTCTCCTCTGCTTTCAGGTCTTCTTTCTTCTGAATCCAGCCTTGGATTCCACCGGACACTTCTCCTGTCTTCACAAGCAGCAAGTCTTCTTTGGCTCCCATTGAAAACGACGCCGCGACCCGACACCAAAAGACACCTATGCACCCGGCTTCCCTGGGTGAGGTAACTCAAGTACTCCAGTGCTCCTGTGTGTGTTGGCCCTAGACTACTTACCCTGTAAGTGACTTGCTTGTAGACTCTCCTGAAGTATCCTAAAACTTTAAAATTCCAACCGTGACTTGCTCCATTGAAGTCTATTGGGATCCGCGGCTGTGTTCTCACACTGCATGCGTCTCCCGTGGGTCCTTTACTTGCCTGCCTTGGGTGGATTAGTGAGGCCCCAGCGCTTCTAAAGACCTTAGGCCTTCTCCCTTCTCAAGTCGTTCTTCTTATACCTCTTTTTTAGTATATGGTCTGGTACGCCCCTAGGGTCCCAGCCATATAAGTGCTTAATTTGTTGTGAAACATTGATTTGTGCATATGTTCCTGACTTCTAATCTCAAAGAGATTAGTAGAGTGTGTCTAGAAATAAATACATATATATTTTTTATATATATACCTGTGTGGTGTCCTTTCATTTGGTAATTCAAGACATTATAAGGTAAAACAAGCTGCTTTACATTCCTCTGACACTTAGCCTGAAGGCTGCTCTCCACAGCTACCACTAGGATAGCTTTCTTAAAAAGGTTGTCTTAAACCTATCTACCATAAGAGTCGAAATGGACTGGTGCAAGGTGGCCACTTTAACTAGTGACCAGCATATGCCAGGCAAACTTCTCACATTGGTGGGCAGCGTGTGGGATTCCAGCTTGCCATTATTTTACCAGAAAATCTCTATTTGAATTACTAACTGAAAACCACTAAAGGTACTCAAGGTACATATAAAGTCAAGCTTAGTATCAACAAGTTCTACTGAACTTAGAGATGTGTGCCAAGGGATAGCACACCCTTGCTACAGCTCAAGCTAGGATCAGTAGGCCACACACTAGTGTAGGTAGTACAACACTGCACAACAATAGAATGTCCTTAAGGGTTGGAGCCAGTGGGTCCACCCAGCCTCAGTATAAGACATGACTTTCTTTGACTTGAAAGCCATGTGTGCTGCAAGGCAACTGAGGATAGGACAGAGTCGCTCCACACTACACCCGATAGATCTGCTGACAGCAGATGATCTTAAGTTATCTCTAGGAGCTAAGGGGTCTGAATCAGGGAGTGGGTCAGCTATAGTCTCTGGGTCAGATGATGAAAATCAAGATGACCTGGACTCTGTGGTTGAAGGGCCAGATCTACAGGGATCTGAAAAGGACAGAGGAATTCTCCCAAAGAGAACTGACAGAGTAGAGGAAAGGCCTAGGTCCCTTTCTAGGGAATCTGACCACTCATATCACTCTGGCAGAGAATCAGTCCACCAGAGGAACTTATATCTTCCTAGAAGAGAAACCTCCTCTGAAAGAATGTACAAACTGCTACAGTATGAGGAAGCAAGAGTTGCCCTCAAGGCCAAGCAGTTGGCATTAGATAGAGAATCCTTTGAGCTCCAGATAGCTTCTAGAAAAGAGGGGTTAGAACCCCCTGGTGGCAGCAACAGTGTCCCTAGAGTCAGAGATTACATTCCAGACCATAGGAACCTGTCCAAGGTTGTTCCTCCCTACCAGAGTAGGGATGATATCCACAAATGGATAACTGCGATGGAGAGGGCCTGTAGAGTACAATAGGTCCCCCAGAAACAGTGGGCAGCAATCTTGTGGCTCTCCTTTTCTGATAAAGGTAGAGACAAGTTCCTCACTGTTAGATAAGAGAATGCTGATGATTATGAAGTCCTGAAGAGTGCATTAATAGATGGGTTTGGCTTAACCACTGAACAGTACAGGTTGAAGTTCAGAGACACCCAGAAAGCACAGACTCAGGACTGGACTGACTTTGTTGATTGTGCAACCAAGGCTCTGGAGGGTTGGCTGGTTGTTAGTAGAGTTACTGATTTTAAGGGATTGTATAATCTTATGATGAGAGAACAGATCCTTAATAATTGCCAAAACCAGTTGTTGCATCAATACTTGGTGGACTCTGATCTGACCTCTCCCCAAGAATTGGTAAAGAAGGCAGACAAATGGGTCAGAACCAGGGTGAGGCAGAAAACCCAGAACCAAGGGGGTGACACTAAGAAGCAAGATCCTAAAGCCTCTGAGAAAGGTGGGGATACGTCAAAAGATCAGAAGTCTTCACAAGGGCCCCAAAAATCTGCATCTGGTGGGGATTCACAATCCAACCAGGGAAAAGACCAAAAGAAGCCCTGGTGCAAATTCTGTAAACAGAAAGGGCAATGGACTTTTGACTGTAACATGTCCAAAGACCAAACCACCACCACTCCTGCCCCTAAGGCAACTGTTCCTCCTAGTACAGCTACTGGTGGAGGTGATAATCAGAATAAGGGTGTAGTAGGGTTGACCCTGGGTTCTGATGTGGACTCTGCCTAGTCAGAGTACCCACTCAGGCATTGCTGATTTGTGATGGAGACATTGATATGCCCTTCCTAGTGAGCCCCAGTAATCTGGGCATATACAAACAGCAGCCTGTAATAAATGGCAAACAGGCTTTGGCATTCAGGGACACAGGTGCTAGTGTCACCATGGTGGCAGAGGATCTTGTGGACCCTGGGCAGATCATCCTGGGTGAAATGTACCAGGTTACCAATGCATGCAATGTCAGGACCAAACATAGTCTGGCAGTTGTGAATTTCTCCTGGGGAGGGGTAACTGGCCTTAAGAAGGTTGTAGTCAGTGCAGACCTCCCTGTCGAATGTCTATTGGGCAATGATCTAGAGATGTCAGTCTGGTCTGAAGTAGAGTTATAGACTCATGCTGAGATGTTGGGCATACCTGCAGAGGTATTTGCTGTGACCAGGTCACAGGCCAAAATGCATAAAGCTGAACCAGCTCTGGATCCTGAAACTATGGACCAGACGCTACCCAAGAAGAGGTGCAGTAGGGTTAAGGCAGTGCCTTCCCCTCTGTCTCAGATCACAGATTCCCCTCCTGAGGGAGGAGAAGCAGATCCTTGTGAAGGAACTGCCCCAGAGGGACTTGAGCCTGATCAGGTTGAGTTCTTGGGGGCAGGGGGACCTTCCAGGGAAGATTTGAGTAAGGAGCAACAGTGCTGCCCCTCTCTTGAACCCCTCAGACAGCAGGCTGCTGCTGAGGCTGCTGGGAGTGCTAGTGGGTCCCATAACGTTTATTGAGATGAGGGACTCCTATATTCTGAGGCTAGAGATCCTACCCCAGGAGTAATACATCAGAAGTTTAGGGGGTTCCTCTTGACCCTAGCACTTGACATCCCTTTAGCAGGACACTTGGGCCAAAACAAGACCTGGGATAGGCTTATTCCACATTTTCATTGGCCACACATGTCAGAGGACACCAAGGAATTTTGTCGCACCTGTGTTACTTGCCAAGTCAGGTGGCACAACAAAGGCCCCCTGATACCACTACCTGTGGTGGGGTGCCCTTTGAAAGGGTAGGGATTGACATTGTTGGTCCCCTTGACCCTCCAACAGCATCTGGGCACAGGTTTATCCTGGTGGTAGTGGATCATGCCACCAGGTACCCATAAGTAATTCCCCTGAGGACCACCACAGCCCCTGTGATGGCAAGAGCCCTCATTGGAGTTTTCTCCAGAGTGGGTTTCCCAAAGGATTTTATATCTGACAGAGGTACCAACTTCAGGTCAGGTTATCTAAAATCAATGTGGAAGGACAGAATGTGTGGGTGTTGGAAGCATGTGGCCCCAGCAGCTCTCCAAGACAAGTGGAGTGGCCCCCATACAATTGTTGAGCAAAAGGGAGAGGTCACCTACTTGGTGAATCTTGGAACTCCCAGGAGCCCCCTTAGGGTGCTCCATGTCAACAGATGATTGAAACCATATGTTGACAGGGCTGACATGAGCTTGCTCATGGCAACTGATGAGGAACAGGAAGAGAGTGACCCTCTCCCTGACCTGCTCTCACAGAACCCTGATGATGGGTCAGTAGATGGTGTTGCTTTGGCAAGCAGCCTCACTGACCATTAGCAAACTGAATGCAGACAAGTTCTGCAATAGTTTAGACATATGTTTAACCTGACCCCTAGTCAGACTTCCTGGTGCACCCATGAGGTGGACACTGGAGACAGTCTGCCTGTCAAGAGTAAAATCTACAGGCAACCTGACCATGTCAGGGACTGTATCGGGACTGAAGTCCAGAAAATGTTGGAACTAGGTGTAATTGAGCCTTCAGATAGCCCTTGGGCTAGTCCAGTAGTCCTTGTGCCTAAACCTCATACCCAGGGTGGTAAGAAAGAAATGAGGTTTTGTGTAGACTACAGAGGCCTCAATGCAGTCACCAGGACTGATGCCTATCCAATTCCCAGGGCAGATGAACTGATTGATACTTTGGCCTTAGCCAAGTATCTGAGTACATTTGACCTAACAGCTGGCTACTGGCAGATCAGGTTAGCTGAGGATGCCAAGGCCAAAACTGCATTCTCAACCCGTGTTGGGCACTACCACTTTGTGGTGATGCCCTTTGGTTTGAAAAATGCACCTGCCACTTTTCAGAGGTTGGTGAACAAAGTTCTGACAGGTATGGAAACTTATTGCTCAGCTTATCTAGATGATATGGCTGTCTTTAATTCCACCTGGCAGGATCACCTGGTAGACCTCAGAAATGTTTTGGAGGCCTTGCAAAAAGCAGGCCTCACTATCAAGGCCACTAAGTGCCAGATAGGGCAGAGTCAGGTTGTGTACCTGTGCCACCTTGTAGGTGGAGGCCAGGTTCAACCTTTACAGAGCAAAATCCAAACCATCATGGAATGGGTTGCTCCAACCACCCAGACACAGGTGAGAGCCTTTTTGGGCCTGACTGGGTACTATAGGGGTTTTGTTAAGGGATATGGATCTATAGTGACCCACTTAAATGATCTTACCTCAAAGAAAATGCCAAAAAAGGTTCAGTGGACAGCTAGCTGCTAAAGGGCATTTGAAGACCTAAAGCAGGCCATGTGCACTGCCCCCATCTTACAGAGTCCAGACTACACCAAAAAGTTCATTGTCCAAACAGATGCTTCTTAGCTGGGTGTGGGAGCTGTACTGATGGAGGTCAAGACCAGCCAGTAGCTTTTATTAGCAGAAGGCTGACCCCTAGAGAGAAACATTGGTCAGCTATAGAGAGGGAGTCCTTTGCTGTGGTGTGGGCCCTGAAGAAGCTGAGGCCATACTTGTTTGGCACTCACTTCATAGTTCAGACAGATCACAAGCCCCTCCTATGGCTTAAACAGATGAAAGGTGAAAACCCAAAACTTGGACTCTCAAGGTATTTCCACTTAGAACACGAAGAGTCAACTGGTCAAGGTTAGTTTAGTGTCCCTGCGTTGGGGGGGGGGTTGGAGAGTAGGATCTGCACTTATGTTGCCCCCACTTTTTTCTGATGTCTACACTGGTTTCTGGCTATAATCTGGCTGAGACCCTGCTAATCAGGGCCCCTGCCTCTCTGTTCTCTCTAAACAACTTGGGAGTGTATATTAGATACACTGGTGATTGGATACTGAGGTACCTTATGAGCCCCTAGTATATGGTACCTTAGGTACCAAGGGCATAGGTACTTCACAGGCCTACCAGGGGCTGAAGCATGTATTATGCCACCCCTGGGAAGCAGACTAAATCTGACACCAATGTCCTGCTACTGCAGCCTGAGTGAGGTAGTGTTAGCGCTCCTCACTGAGATATAGGTTCCCTATATCTCACCATACACACACATATAAACCTATCAGTCACCCCTAAGGTAGGCCCTATAAATCCTGAGGGCAGGGTGCTTGGTTTACATGTGAGGGGGTGCCTCTGCCTGAGCAGGGCCCATCTGCAGCCCTCAAGAGTCTATTCTCTGTGGCTGTTTGTGGATGCGGTTAAACCATATATTCTTAAGTGCATTATAACCTAGCGGTAAAGGCTAACTTTGGGATGGCTGAATCAAAACATGTCGTGTTTGGTGTCAAACGCCTTGGAATCATAACCCCACACCAGTAACTGGTGTGGGAGTATGATCCTCACCCTTCTAGAGGGATAGACATGTACCTACTGTGGAAACAAGGTAGAATCCTGAAAGAGCCCTGGCATCACAAAATGGATGCCACCAGCACAGGCACTGGGCTGCCCTCCTGCTGATGACCGAAACTCGCAGTGGAGGAGGCCCAACAATAGGCATACTGTCACAGGGAAGTGTAACCACCTTCCAGACAGGATTTAGTGTATTGGGGCTGGGTGGGTGCACTCCTAGAGTGCTTTGAAGTCCTGCACTGGGGGAGCAGTAGGCTCCTCTGTGCATATGCCAGCTCAAACCGGTTCAGGGGCTACCAGCCCCTGCTCTGGCGCGAAACTGGACATAGGGAAGTGGGTGTAACCACCCACTCCCCTGACCCTCCCCTGACCCTCCCAGAGGAGTGGTCATAGAGCTAGTCCCTCCCTTTCCTTTAGTATAAGATAGGGAAACCTTGCCATTGCAAATTAGATATCCCTGGACGACGCTCTGAAGAAGAATCCTGGACCTTCGACATTCCACTACCTTTGGAAGACTGAAGAATCTCCCTTGGAGTCAAGTAGTGACTCCCCTGCTTGGCAGGCACCAAAACTTTGCATCAACCGTCGCAAACTTTCCCGCTCCCGCCGGAGTCCGAAGTCCCTGCAGCCCCGGAAGTGGATTTCCTGACTTCTCGACGGCCATTGTGAGTCCCCAGCAAAACTGAGGCGAGTGGACCCCACGAGTGACGAGGAACAGCAATACCCAGGTACAGTGCACTATTGTCGAGTGCAACCCCTTCATGACGTTCTACGAACTTATGCAGTGGACCACGTATGGTCCAAGCCTCCAGCAGGATTTCCCTCGAAAATCAGAGGCCTACCTCGTCCCGAGTGACCGTGGGCTCCAGTGAAGCAAATCCTCACGAGGCGTCTTCGCGATCCCTTGCCGGTTGGCTTGTGGGTCCCCTGAAGACTTTTTCCATCGAACCAAAGGGCTCGCCTGGTTGCTCCAGGCCTGCCCTGACTTACCCTTGCTGGGTGAGTCCCTCAGACCTTGGTGGTCTGCACCGCTGACTTTCTTCACATTCCACAAGACTTGCTGTTGCTAAGGCTTGTTGGCTCCAATCCGGTTGCCGAGACCTCAGTAAGCTGCAGTCTTCGTGGGACACTCCGAATCCAGCTCCTGGCCATCGTCGAAGCCTCCTGGACCTCGTGGCAGAAGAGTCAAGACACCCGTGATCTCCTGAAAACACCCGACTTCTGTGGGCATCCAGCTTCCTGGCCCCGGGTCACTGGCAAGTGACTTTGAACACTGTCCCCTCTGCTTTCAGGTCTTCTTTCTTCAGAATCCAGCCTTGGATTCCACCGGACACTTCTCCTGTCTTCACAAGCAGCAAGTCTTCTTTGGCTCCCATTGAAAACGACGCCGCGACCCGACACCAAAAGACACCTATGCACCCGGCTTCCCTGGGTGAGGTAACTCGAGTACTCCGGTGCGCCTGTGTGTGTTGGCCCTAGAACTACTTACCCTGTAAGTGACTTGCTTGTAGACTCTCCCGAAGTATCCTAAAATTCCAACCGTGACTTGCTCCATTGAAGTCTATTGGGATCCGCGGCTGTGTTCTCACACTACATGCGTCTCCCGTGGGTCCTTTACTTACCTGCCTTGGGTGGATTAGTGAGGCCCCAGTGCTTCTAAAGACCTTAGGCCTTCTCCCTTCTCAAGTCGTTCTTCTTATACCTCTTTTTTAGTATATGGTCTGGTACGCCCCTAGGGCCTCAGCCATATAAGTGCTTAATTTGTTGTGAAACATTGATTTGTGCATATGTTCCTGACTTCTAATCTCATAAAGAGATTAGTAGAGTGTGTCTAGAAATAAATACATATATATTTTATATATATACCTATGTGGTGTCCTTTCATTTGGTAATTCAAGAGATTATAAGGTAAAACAAGCTGCTTTACATTCTTCTGAGACTTAGCCTGAAGGCTGCTCTCCATAGCTACCACTAGGATAGCTTTCTTAAAAAGGTTGTCTTAAACCTACCTATCATAAGAGTCGAATTGGACTGGTGCAAGGTGGCCACTTTAACTAGTGACCAGCATATGCCAGGCCAACTTCTCACACTTTGGCAACGCATTATCTGGTAGAAACTCTATCTAGCTGCAGATTCCTTACCTTTGAATTTCCCAGGTGTCAAGCTGGATCCAGAAACCTTTGCTGAGCAATACCCCTTGTGCGCGGCGTCGGGTGGCTTTATTCGGCTCCGTGTGACGTCGTCTGCAATGTCAGTTAAGAAAGTCACGGTGCCCGTATAGGCGCCACCCAGGTGCGCGGACTTAGTAACTGATGTAGTTGTGTGCAAAACTAAGGCCCTGAACAGGGGAGTAACCCTATCCCTACAACATTAGTCCGCAAAGCGGGGAGGCATGGATGGGGCTGTTTGGAATCTGCAGCTAGAGTCTCTATCAGATAATGCATTACCGAAGGTAACTTGTTCATCTGATAGAGACTTCTAGCTTAAGATTCCTTACTTTTGAATTAGATACCCAAGCCATACCATCCCGGCGGTGTGCTGCGGCCCTATATCCTATACCAGGAAGTCCTGCAGGACCGCGCGAGCAAAGTGACAATCCCTACGGACCTGAGCATCCAGACAGTAATGTTTTGCAAACGTGTGCAAAGATGCCCACGTTGCCACCTGACAGATGTCTTACACTGAGGCACCCCGAGCCAAGGCCGCAGTCGCATCATTTCCCCTGGTGGAATGGGCCCTTAATCCCTCAAGGGAATGCTTCTTTGCCAGGGCATAACAGACCTTGATGCAGAGAACGACCCAGCGGAAAATGGTCCTTTTCTGCACTGCCCTTCCCTGCTCCCACGTACCCCACAAAGAGTTGGTTGTCCACGCTGAACTCTTTTGTGTGGTCAAGGTAGAAAGACAAAGCTCTTTTTGGGTCCAACCAGTGTAGACGCTCCTCTTCCTTAGAGGGATGCAGGGGAGCAAAGAAGGTGGACAACGTGTTGGACTGACCCAGATGGAAAGGGGTTACAACTTTTGGTAAATAGGATGCCTGGGTGAGAAGCACCACTTTGTCCGAAAAGGAAATAAGACAAGGCGCAAGGAAGATAACACCTGCAGCTCACTCACCCTCTGCGCCGATGTAATCGCCACCAAGAAGGCTGTTTTGATGGTCAACAGCCAGAGGGGACAATTGGGTAAAGGCTCAAAGGGAGCGCACATCAGATAGGAGAGGACCAAATTAAGGTCACACTGCAGCATAACAAAGGGCGTAGGTGGAAACAGGTGAGTCAGCCCTTTCAGGAATCTATGTACAATGGGAGACTTGAAGAGAGAGGGCTGTTCTGGCAGCTACAAAAAGCTTACCGTGCATAAATGTAACCCTTAAGAGTTCCCAAAGCAGAGCCCAGCTGGGCAAGGGTCAGAATGAACAAAAGGACAGTAGAAAGAAGCAGAAAGGGGGGGCTTGGCCTGGCGTTGATGGAGTGAGCAGCGGTGCTCAAGAGCCTCATCCGGCTTACTGCCATCAAGCTCCATCCTGACCCCCCTCAAGTGACAAATTTGACTCTTGAAGGCCCCTCAAGCATGCCCAGAGCAGAAGAGACTGGCAGATGCTATAACACACGGCCGCACTGAGAATAACCCAAAAAGTACAGCCCCGGGGAAAAACGCGGCTCTCGTAAGATGGTGGCCAGCAGCGGAGTCGAGTAAGAGGCGAACTGTGGAGAGGACTCTGGAGGCTGGCGGGATACCTGGTGGATCGAGGTGACCTCGTGCTTCCCTCAGGTCATAAGCGGCGGCCACAGCGACCGATGGACTGTGACGACTGGACTCAGTGGTCAAAGGAGGGCCGGAGCGCAAGCTGGGAACGCACTAGCCTGGGCCCTGCGGCACAAAAGGTGCAGGAGGTGGTGCGGGACAATGTGGGCACTGCGGCAAGAGCCCTGGCCCGGGTGACCTCTCCGGAGCTTGGGGGAGGCTGCAGTGCACCGGAAACCGACAGGACCTCTCAAGATGGTGGGCTCCAGCTTAGCCGAGTGAGGAGTGCACTGAGGAGCAGACCCCAGGGACTGGCAAGAGCACCAGAGGAACCCGGGAACTGGCGGGAGCCCCGGAGGGCCGGGAAAGTGAGATGATCCTGCGTGGCTCCCAGGCTGTGAGCAGTGACCGGATAGACGAGCTGTGGAGGGGGGCGACAGCAGCAGGAACACGGATCTGGCCCCCGTGCGATGATCAACTCCGAGAACGGAGCGAAACCGCCAGTGCCCAGAAGCGGGCCACGAATAATGAGGTAGGCCCATCCCAATCACTGGGGCACCGCTGCTGTACACAGGGAAGGGCACAGACTTCTGAACAACGTGGGGCACAAACAGAAGGTCGAGCACTACTGCAGGGAGGGGCCCAGACACAAACACACCACCAACACGAGAGGCAGTGACCTTCTGCAGCAAGCAGCAATGCCATAGCATAACCAGGGGCGAGGCCCAACCCCAGAAAGCAAGAAAGAGCACATCTTCTACTTGCCCTTCCAGTGAGAACCCCCCCTGGGTGAAAGCCTACAGAAGAGCCTAAAGGCCCACAGCATGCTGGGAAGGCGGGGATAACCCAGCAGAGCAGCAACACACCAGATGGAAACGAAGATAGCGCAGATCACGCATGGGTGTGGGGGCCAGTGAGGAGACAAAGTCTGAATGTGGACCCGAATATAGAATCCGACAGAGAGATCAGGGTGCTGGTCATTGCGCGATGGCGCAAAAAAGTCTGAACAATCGAAGAAGGAGGGAAGACCCCACACAGGCACGGGGACCAGGAGATGTTGACAATGACCAAAGTCCAGCGGTGAGCTGTCCCACGAAGGATGTAGAGTGCTGGGGGGTCAGTGTCTGGATTGAACACCAACAAGCCATGGCAACTGCAACCCATGCGGGTAGAGGAAATCAGCTTCAGTGAGGACCAGCAAGGTCCTGGGGACACTCCATGCTATGGAGAGTCAGGGCACTTCTGGAGCAACCAGGAAAGCCCAAGGAAAGTCAAAGTTACCTTCACAGGGACCCACATGACAACGGACCTCGAGCTGAATCACTAAATACCAGCCCACGGAACACTTGTGGAGTGTAGGCCGAAAATCTTCGGTGGAAACACTGCTCGGGGTGAGGACTACACGTAGCACAAAGCACAGCCTCAGGGATCACCAAAAAGCATATGCTGCTGCAAAAGTATGCAGTGCACAGGGGTTCGGGTTGCACGGTCCCCACGAGGGATACTGGTCTCAGATTAGCTGAGAGCGCAGATCGACCTCAGAGACCTCGGGAACCCACCTCCTGTGTTGCAGAAATCTTCGGAGTCCTCAGGTGCTCGGGAGATGCAAACCGGTCAGATGCGTTAAAAGTGCCTGCCTTGCAGGGGAGTAACTCCTTTACTCCAAGGGAGATTCTTCAGTGATCCAGCGTAGTGAAGATCGACAAAGTACTTGGTTTCTGTAGCAGAGTTTAGCCCAGGTAAAACCTAAAGTCCTGTAGTCAGGGTTCCTACTTTATACCCAAGGAAGGGGTGTGAAAAACTCTGGGGACCCATCTATGGGATGGTCAGAACAGAGGGGTGGCTACACCCATGTCCTTTGTCTAGTTTCGCGCCAGAGCAGGAGCAAACCGGTTTGAGCTGGACTATGCACAGGGACACCAAATGTGCCCCCAGTGCAGACTTTCTGGCACTCTCAGAGTGCACCCACCCAGCCCCAATACGCTAAAGCCTGTCTGGGAGGTGGTCACACCTCCCTCTGACAGGAAACCGATTGTCAGGCCTTCCCCTGCTCGAGCTTGGCACAGCAGCAGGAGCGCAGACTTGTGTCTGTGGCTGGCAGCATCCTTTTTGTGATGCCCAGGTCGAGAAAGCTGGTACCAGGTGTACCAGTGTTTCACATAAGTCCCTCTAGGAGGGTGGAATCATACCTCCCCCGCCAATTACTGGCGTGGAGGTATGATTCCAAGGTGTTTGACACCAAACACAACGTGTTTCTAAGCAGCCGTTTTAAGTTAGCATTTACCGCGAGGTTATAATGTACTTAAATATATATGGATGGCTGCATCATAAACAACCCCGTAAAATAGGTTCCGAAGGCTGCAGAGGGGCTCTGCTCATGCATGGGCACCCTCTCACATAAAACTCAGCACCCTTCCTTCAGAATTGATAAGGCCTGCCATAGGGGTGACTGATAGGTTTATATGTGCAGTGATTTAGAATAGTTATAGTGAAACTATATCTAAGTAAGGGGTGCATGCACCACCTTATACAGGCTGCAGTAGCAGACCTGTGGTACCATTTTGAATGGCCTCTCAGGGGTGGCACAGTACATGCTGCAGCCCCTGGGAGGCCTCTGCGGTACCTAGGCCCTGGGTACATAGTATACCATATACTAGGGACTTATAAGGGTACCCCAGAATCCAATCTGGAGTGTACCTAAAGTACATGCAATCTATTTAGAGGAGAAAGCAGCTACACTGGGGTCCTGGATAGCAGGATCCCAGTCAGAAACAGTGATACATCAGAAAAGAAGTGGGGGTACCCATAAGAAGCAGATCCTACTCTCTTACAACTACCACTGTAGATCTCTCACAGTTCCTTCCGAGATCTGGACCATGTCAGTGAGATTTCCCCAATGCAGTGCCTATTGGAACTTCAGGTCCTACTGCAGAGACCGCAAACGCCACCTAGCATGCTTCACCAACAGGAGGCCATGAGACCCAACAACCTCAGAGTCAGTCTCACGGATATCCAGGATAGAGGCTGAAACATATGAATCATAGCCTGAATATCCTGAATATATTGCCTAGGTTGGGGAAGACTGACAACCCTACCCAGCGCAGATGAGCTGTGACCACCGTCATCACCTTAGTAAACACCCGAGGGGCACTGGTAAGGCCGAAGGGAAGGACAGTAAACTGACTGTGCTCGCGGCCTACCTTGAACCGCAGGTAACGCCTGTCGCCCGGCAGGATGCAGATGTGAAAATACGCATCCTGCAGGTCCAACGCTCCCATCCAGACTCCTTTGTCTAGGGCAGACAAGACCTGAGCCAGAGTGAGCATCTTGAATTTCTCCTTCTTGAGGAAGAGATTGACAGTCCGAAGATCTAAAATGGGACGCAACCCTTTGTTCTTCTTCGGAATCAGAAAGTAGTGGGAATAACACAGCCTACTTTTAAAACCGGGGCCCTTCATATAGCTCCTTTGGCCAAGAGAGCTCCTCCGGCAGCCATTCCCAACTTGGCAGAATGGGAAGAGGAAAAGAAAGGAAAGGAAGATAATAGCCCTCCTGTATGATCTGCAAGACCAACTTGTCTGATATAATGGATCTCCAGTGGGGGAAATGGGACAAATTCTCCCACCAACTGGGGTAGTGTGGTTTTACAGACTCAGACTAGGAGTGCTCAGAAGCTGGGGCTGCCGGGGGCAGGGTGGCCGAAGACTTCTGGCATCCATTGCTGGATCGGAATGCACCACGTGCCTATAAAGATGTCCATAAGTACCTCGTTAAAGGGCATTAGGGGTTTGGAAATGGAAAACCCTGGTTGAAGCACCTCGGTCAGGAGATTATTCCTGACCTGCACTCAGGGCAGCTCTAGTACAAGGACCTCAGCTGCCCTCTTAACCACCATGTCATAGGATGCCCCTTCCTCTGTAGCCACTATTGGCATTGAGAGCACGCCAGTATCTGGGGAGTTGTTCAGTCCACTTGCCTCCCCAAGTTCCCCATACCAGTCCAAGTTCACCTCAGAGACAGCTTGGTGTTCCAGATGGTACACAGACCCTCCCATTCCTCTCCTGAGCCGAGCACATCTTCAAAGTGCTCAGGCCACAACATAGAACCTCTGGGTTCAATCAGCGCCGGAATTGGGGATGAGGATGGGGCTGGCGCTACCGATGGGCACCGGTGGCACTGCAGGTACCGACTTCGGGTCCGACGCTGGGGAAGGTCCTGATGGCACGGCCGGCATTGACCCGGATCCGGGATCGGATCCTTGAGGCCCCACCGAGGCTGTGGCTGGAGCAGACGGCTTCGAAACTGATGGGGCCCCTTCCGACTCCACGGGGTCCGAGGGCTCATCAGCGGGGTCGTTCCGCTCAAATACCCGGCGCATGACCTCGTTAAATTCTTTTACTTGAGGTGGCTCCCAGAAAGGGTGGGAGGCGTGAAGTTGACTCTGGGTCCAGCTGCGGAAAGCTAAGTCTAGAGCGTTGGTGCGCCTTACCTTTCTCGATGACGGAAGTCAGGACTTCGGGGCCATGGCCCGCCAGTCCGAGCATGACTGAGTCGTGGTCGCGTTCGAGACACCAGAGACAGACTAGGTGGGGATCGGTGACGGACATCATGGGGTGGCCCCTATATAGGCACTGCAATATCATAACCGACGCCATCACGCTGAGCCAAATGGAGCCAACCGACGCCGCGCCTGATGCCTGGGAAATTCAAAGTTAAGGAATATGCAGCTAGAATTCTCCATCATATAAAAGTTCATCATTCATACAGAGTTCTCTGGTATGATTTATGTAAAAACATTGTGCTCTTTTCAGATCTAGCCAAGAGACTCTGCTCCTCAGAGAGGTGAGGTGGAGACAAGAATGCTGATAGAGTGATGGTTTACATACTGAGAGCAGGCACCTCTAGTCCTCAAAACCAGCTTGCCTGGGTAGAACATGGTGTACGGTGAATTGACGGAGAGCACATATAGCTCGCTCACCTGCTGCACCGAAGTTATGGTGACACGGAAGGCTGTCTTGAGGGTAAGAAGCCATAGAGGACAACTATGCCTAAGTTTAAAGGGAGTACACATAAGGAAAGTGAGAAGTAGATTCAGGTGCCACTGGGGCGTAATGAATGCAAACTTTTCAAAAACCGCGGTACAAAAGGCAATTAAAACAAAGAAGTCTGATCCTCATAAAAATCGAAAGAGTCAACAAGTACCCTTTAACTGTGCCGCAAGCAAATACTTGCTGGGCTAGGAACAATGCAAAAAGCAACACACCAGAAAGTTTGGCCTGAAGTCTGTCAATCTGTTGGATGCCTCACCAAGCCACTAACTTTTCCCAATGACAGGTGAACACAGATTTAGTCGAAGGGAGCCTGGCTGCCAAAGATGCCACAGACAACTTCAGGAGGTGGGCAGTCAATTGCCACTGCTATATCACCAAGCATCAAGGTGGATTCTGCGAGGTTCGAATGCAGGACTCTACCCTGCCGATGCTGCGACAGGAGATCCTCCCTAAGAAGCAGCCTGAGCAGAGGGAAAATGCTCATACCCACATGTTCTGGATACCATACTTTCCTTGCCCAATCTGATGACACTAGGAGTATTTGGGCCTGGTCTATTTTGATATTCTTCAGCATTTGGGGCAGGGAAGGGAGCTATCGGTGGAAAGGAACACAGGAGTACTGAGTTCCACTCTAAGAGGAATGAATCTCTGAGAGAGACGTGCTTTGAAAACTCCACCTTGCGAAAATAGAGACTGTTGGAAACAGCCCACTCCCACTCCGCAGGGTGGTGGTGGACTCCTCGAACACACTGTGGTAGCTTGGCTCGAGTGGTCAGGAATCAGGCACCGTGCTAAGCATACAATATACCCATACAATAACCATGCGTGCATCCGTTCCAAAAACGACTCTACACCGTAAAAATTATGAAAATATCTCTTTATCTTTTTCTCTTAGTTGCTGATTGGAAAAATAAATAAGTCAATCACAATATACAAATTTTAAATAGTGCAGGTCAAATAAATACTGTCTGAAAATTCAATAAATAGGGGTGATCATAAATATAAAGGACATAAATATAAGTGCAGGTAATACAGGCAATTAAATATTCGGAGGCAATAAATACTGTACCAATAAATATTGTGCACCAACAAGTCCTGTGGACCAATAAATATAGTAAAGCAATAAATAGGTAAAACACAATAAATACAGTGCCCCCAATAAATAATTAAAAGTATACAGCAACACTCATGTAATCAGATCACTTTTCAATTCCTAAGGGCTGATTTGGCCCAGGCACAGCTTGTAGGGTTGTGGAAGGCTTGAGGGGGGCTACTCCCTGGCTGGGACAAGGCTGAGGCCTAAACTGAGGTAGATCAAGGGGGGAATACCAGTGCCCTGGCTTTCTCTCTCCACACAACCTCTCTAGGTTAGTCCCAGTTCACCCCTGGCACAGTCAGGTTGGTTTCAGCACCTCCCTAGCCCCTTAGAGTAGTCTCTCAGGTCTCCACAGGGCCTTAGGCGCCCTCTACTCCACTTACTGCCCTTTTTCTGATGCTCCGACGCCGCTGGAGTCGTGTCGATGCCGTGAGGCGGTTCCGGTTCGATCCCGGCGGCCTCGGCACAATGTCAGTTCTTTGACGACGCCGGTAGGCGGTTCCGGTCCGATGTCGGCGGCCTCGGTTCGATCTCGACCTCCGATTCGACGGCGTCGGGCAGTCTCTACTCGATGTCGACTTCGGGCGGCTCCGGTCCGATGGCGCTCTCGGCTTCGATGACGTCAGCCGGCCTGGCCTCGATGTCGACTTCCGGCGACTCCGGGGTGCGATCCTCACCCCCGACCTCCGGTGCTCCTCCTCTCAGGTTCCGGGCGACTCCGGAGTGCGATCCTCACTCCCGACCTCCGGTACACTTCACCTCGGTCTCCGACGACTCCGGAGGGCGGACTTCACTCCTCCGATGACGCCGCTCACTCGACCTCGGTTGACTTCCTCCTCGACCTCTGGTATTCCTCACGACCTCCGTCGGCGCCCTCTTACGACCTCAGGCGGCTCCGGGTACGACGTCTGCTTCTTCAGTCAGCGCCGCTTCTCCACCTCGGGCTCCAGGTCTCAGGCTACTCGACGCCGGACTCCAGGGAAACCAGTTTCCAGGTCAGGATCTTGCTGCTTTCTGTTTCTAAGGCCTGTTCCTGCTATCCAGGTCCTTAGGATGAGTTTTTCTGGCTTCTTCCCACACAGGGCTACAGGCTGGGATCCATCAGTAGGGACTAGTATCAAGGGTGGGTTTATGGACCCCACTCCAGGCACAAGTTTCCACCCCTGCTGCTTCACTCCTTCCTCCTTCACTGTTGTGCTGCTCTCCCTTCACCAGTCAGGTGCCAACTGCCAGCTCCAACTGCCAACACTCTGTCTTAACCTCCCAACATTCTAAACCGCCTCCAACTGTCACAGAGTTCTGGAATGTTCTGGAAGGTGCTGGTAGGTTCCAGTGGATGCTGGTGATGTCACAGGTGGCCACCATTTTGTGCTCCAGGCCCTCAGACAGAAGTTTCAGGGGTAGCTAAAATGGCTCCCTGAATCTGTAGCAACACGAAAAAGTCTGGTGGTTCCCAAAAAGGAAAAATTCAAACAGGGTTTGAGGCAAAAGTGGGACAAAATAAATAATGATGAGGAGGGACCACCCAAAGGGCTGACAGGTCTAACACGCGTCCCCCCCAGCTGAAAGTGGGGAGAGCTACCCAACCCCTTGAGAGTTCTCATCACTAAGGCGGAAATACCTTGAGAGACCGTCTGCATTGGCGTGGTCCACTCCAGGCCGATGTTCCACCTGAAAGTCCATCCCCTGTAGGGAAATAGACCACCTCAACAACTTGGGATTCTCCCCCTTCATCTGCATCAGCCAACGAAGGGGTCTGTGGTCGGTCTGAACAAGGAAGTGCGAGCCAAACAGGTATGGCCGCAACTTCTTCAGAGCCCATACCACTGCAAAGGCTTCACGCTCTATTGCACTCCACTTCTGTTCCCTGGGAAGTAGTCTCCTGGATAGGAAGACCGCGGGTTGATCCAGGCCCTCTTCGTTGAGTTGCGATAACACTGCCCCAATGCCATGTTCTGATGCATCTGTCTGGACAATGAACTTCCTGGAAAAGTCTGGGGCCCTTAAGACTGGGGCCTCGCACATGGCTTTCTTCAATCTCTCAAAGGCTTGCTGACAAGCCTCCGTCCAGACTACCCGTCGAGGTTGTTTCTTGGACGTGAGCTCCGTGAGGGGGGCTACGATGGTACCGTACCCCTTCACGAAGCGGCGGTAATATCCCGTGAGGCCCAAAAATGCTCGGACCTCAGTCTGTGTCTTGGGGGGTTCCCAGGCCATGATGGCCTCGATCTTCGCCTGGAGGGGTTGCACCGCTCCCCTACCCACCAAGTGTCCAAGGTACACTACCGACCCCTGCCCGATCTGGCACTTGCTGGCCTTGATCGTCAATCCAGCTTGTCTCAGGGCCTGGAGAACAGCTTGCAGGTGACGCAAGTGATCCTCCCAGCTGTTACTGAAGACGGCTATGTCATCCAGATAAGCAGCAGAGAAACTCTCCATTCCGGTGAGGATCTGGTTTACCAGGCGCTGAAACGTGGCAGGTGCGTTCTTGAGCCCAAAGGGCATCACACAGAACTGGTAGTGGCCATTGGGCGTGGAGAAGGCTGACCTTTCCCTTGCTCCATCAGTCAAAGAGATCTGCCAGTACCCCGAAGTAAGGTCAAAGGTACTTAGATATTGGGCAGCTCCCAGCCGGTCAATCAATTCATCCGCCCTAGGGATCGGATGAGCATCAGTTTTTGTCACTGAATTCAGTCCCCGGTAGTCCACACAGAACCTCAGTTCTGGTTGGGCACCCGGTGGTGCAGCTTTTGGTACTAACACCACCGGACTGGACCAGGGGCTGCTAGAAGGTTCAATCACTCCTAGCTCCAGCATCTTAGTGACCTCACTATGAATGCTGGCCTTCACCTTGTCTGACATCCGGTAGATCTTGGACTTCACAGGTGGGCTGTCTCCTGTGTCCACGTCATGGACGCACAGGTGAGTCCTACCCGGGACAAGGGAGAACAACGAAGAGTACTGCCCCAGGACCTGGCGACAGTCCTCCTGCTGTTCAGGAGTTAGAGATGGGGAGAGAATCACTCCCTCCACCGACCCATCCTTTTCTTGAGACGCAAACAGATCAGGGAGAGGCTCGCTTTCCACGTCCTCTCCTCCGTCAGTCACCATCATCAAGATGACTTCGGGCCTCTCGTGGTGGGGTTTGAGGCGGTTGGCATGCAGCACCCGCAGGGGCTGACGAGGGGTCTTCAGGTCCACCAAGTAGGTAGCCTTACCCTTCTTCTCCAACACCTCAAAGGGTCCTGACCAGCGATCCTGGAGGGCACTAAGCTCTCCTGGTTCGATCACCCACACCTTCTGGCCAGGCTCCAACTCCACCGGGTGAGCGTTGTGGTCATACCACGCCTTCATCACTGCTTGGCTGGCTTCCAAGTTGTCAGAAGCTTGCTTCCACAACTTAGCCATTTGGCTCCGGAAGGCCAGCATGTAGCTCACCACATCCTGGGGGAGCTTTCTGGGAGTTCTTTCCCATCCGTCTCTCACCAGGTTAAGAGGTCCACGTACAGGGTGCCCATACAGAAGCTCGAAGGGGCTGAAGCCCACTCCCTTCTGTGGCACTTCCCTGTATGAAAAGAGTAAACAGGGTAGGAGGACGTCCCATTTCCTCCGCAGGCCTTCAGGCAGACTTCTGATCATGCCTTTTAAGGTTTTGTTAAACCTTTCCACCAGACCATTGGTCTGGGGGTGGTAAGGAGTTGTGAACCGGTAGGTCACTCCACACTCCTTCCACATTGCCCGCATATATGCTGACATGAAGTTGGTCCCCCTGTCGGACACAACTTCCTTGGGAAAACCCACTCGGGTAAAGATTCCCATCAGGGCCCTAGCCACAACAGGTGCTGTTATGGTCCTCAGAGGTATTGCCTCTGGGTACCGTGTGGCATGATCCACCAGAACCAGGATAAACCTGTGACCAGCTGTAGTTGGTGGATCTAATGGACCCACAATGTCGATGCCCACCCTTTCAAAGGGGGTGCTAACGACAGGAAGTGGTTCCAGGGGAGCTTTCAGCTTCACCCCTGTTTTCCCACTGGCTTGGCAAGACACACATGTCCGGCAGTAGGTATCGGACGACACTTTCATCTGAGGCCAATAAAAGTGTGGGACAAGACGGGCGAAGGTCTTGTCTTGCCCCAGGTGTCCTGCCAATGGTATCTCGTGAGCCAACTCCAAAAGGAAGGCTCGATAACGTTGAGGAACTACCAAGGCTCGTGACGATCCATGTAGGGGTGCCTTGGGTTCACTGTAGAGGAGGCCATCCTCCCAGTAAACACTGTAGTTCCCTTCAACGTTCCCTGCTGCCTGGGCTTCGGCCTGTCGCCTCAGCCCCTCAAGGGTAGGGCACTCCCTCTGGCCCTGGCAGAATTCCTCCCTGGACGGGCCTCCCTCCACGTGCCACTCGGCCGGGATGGGTAGGTCCTCCAGGTTGGTAACGTCCCCCTCCGCAGACTCCTGGTCCACCACCTCCGGTGGCCTATCCGTCCTACGGGGTGGAGACGCCGAGGCAGGCTCCTCCTGTCCTCGGTTCTTCCCTTGACTGGCAGCTGGCTGGGCCTTTGTTCCAGGCTCCAGCCGGAATGAACTCCCTCTTCGGGTAGTCGCGGACCTTGTGCTAACACAGGCCCAGTCAGGTGTACCCAGCATCTCGGTGTGAGTCCGGTATTCCACCTCCTTCCAAGCGTTGTGCTCCATGTCATTCCCCAGCAGACAATCGACTGGCACGGCAGGGCTTACGGCAACTCGAAGTGAACCTGCAACCCCCCCCCATTCAAAGGGAACCTCGGCCACGGGATAGTGGCCTGTTCTGCCGTCAGCCATCGCGGCTGGGTGGAGTACATCGGGAATTACCTGCTCTGGAGACACCAGCTGGCTACGCACCATAGTCATACTGGCTCCTGTGTCTCTCAGAGCCTCCCCTCTTTGGCCGTTGATGGTGATCCACTGCCCATACTTTGCGGTATTTGCGGGCACCTGGATCTTAGGAACCATCTCCCGTTCTCCCAGGGACACTAAAGTGACACCCGCCCACTCCCTTCCCTTAGTTAAGGGCATCTCCTCCCCGAGCACTACACTAGCTACTCCGGGGGTCTTTCCTCCAGTGGGAGGGGGTGATCGTTTCTGACACTTCGGATCTCCTTTATAGTGTCCAACGCCACCGCACTCGTAGCAATGGACAACCCTTGGCTGCTGACTCTGGCCAGGATTAGGGTTTCTGGGTGGGTTAGCCCTAGGGGTGAATCCTGTTCCCTTTCCTTGGAAGCTATTTTGGGGGCTTTTGGAGAACTCCTTTTTCTTTTCCCCTCCCTCTTTCTTCTGGGGGGCGCCCTGTCCGGCCTTTTGAGTATCCCCTCCAGTCCCCCTTGTGGACACCCGGGTACTAGCCCAAATGTCCGCCTCCTCAGCAAGCTTCCGGGGACTGGTCAGCTTGCTATCCACCAGGTGTTGCCGCAGTTCAGGGAAACATTTCTCGAGCAGGTGTTCCTTCAGTACTAGGTCAAACAACTCCTCGTAGTTCCTCACTTCACTGCCCTGAATCCAACCTTCCAGTGCCTTCTTTGCATAGTCCAGGAAGTCCACCCAATTCTGTGTGCCCAGTTTGTGACTACCCCTGAACTTCTGTCTGTACTTTTCAGGTGTTAGTCCAAACTTTCTGATGAGCGCCAGTTTCATGGTGGGGTAGTGGGTCTGCTCATCCTCTTCGAGGGCCAATAAAGCATCCCTACCAGCTGGAGGCATGTACTTATACAATCCCCCTCCCCAGTACTTCTCTGGAACCCCATGGGCCCTTAACGAGACCTCATAGGCCGCTAGCCACTTGGCGATATCATCACCCAACCCATAGCTAGCTACTATGTCCTTTGGCAGGTAGGGTTTGGATTCCCTGGTGATCTCTTGGTCTTTGCTGCCACCATTAGGAACAGTTGGTGCCCCAATTCTTAGGATCTGAAGCTCTATCTCTTTCAGTCTTATCTCATGAGCCATCTTCTGTTTCTCCGTCTCATGAGCCATCCTCTGTTCCTCCTTCTCCTTCTCCAGCTTTGCTAAGTCCCATGTGAGCTGTCTTTTCTCCCTCCGATCTGCTAACTCCACTTCGGATAAGCCCCCACTAGAGACAGTGCTGCCCTTCCTAGAAAGTGTCCTGGGCCCTGCTGACAGGTTCCCCACCTCAGGTTGGTACATATCAGCCCCCTCGGGGTCAGGCTCTCCATCCCTGTCTTCCTCCTCAGCCTTGCTTTCCCTGCGTGCCTCCCCCCAAGCCCTTAAGCTGGTTTGGAGTGCACCCTTCTTTGCTCCTGGGGGACAGTACACCCCCTCCCGCTGGCAAAACTCCCTGAGTTGGGCCACAGTGTACGTTTCTAGATTTTCTAGTACAAACTCCATCTCGCCCACTCAGGTTAGAGGACAGGTTTTGTGCAGTAACAATGCAGGGGGGTACCTTTAATAATACCTCCTCCCACCACCAGAGTAAATTTGAAAAAAACAAAATCCCACAATTAGGAAGGCCGCTTTGAGAAAACTCCCGGTGTAGGCCTATGGACTACCCACAGTTATTGTTGAGTATATGTAGGCACAGCTCTATCCCACCGCTGAACACCAATTTATGTTGGAAAACCACTCCCACACTAGAAGGGGTGGTGGTGGTCTTCCGGACACACTGTGGTAGCTTGGCTCGAGTGGTCAGGAATCAGGCACCGTGCTAAGCATACAATATACCCATACAATAACCATGCGTGCATCCGTTCCAAAAACGACTCTACACCGTAAAAATTATGAAAATATCTCTTTATCTTTTTCTCTTAGTTGCTGATTGGAAAAATAAATAAGTCAATCACAATATACAAATTTTAAATAGTGCAGGTCAAATAAATACTGTCTGAAAATTCAATAAATAGGGGTGATCATAAATATAAAAGGACATAAATATAAGTGCAGGTAATACAGGCAATTAAATATTCGGAGGCAATAAATACTGTACCAATAAATATTGTGCACCAACAAGTCCTGTGGACCAATAAATATAGTAAAGCAATAAATAGGTAAAACACAATAAATACAGTGCCCCCAATAAATAATTAAAAGTATACAGCAACACTCATGTAATCAGATCACTTTTCAATTCCTAAGGGCTGATTTGGCCCAGGCACAGCTTGTAGGGTTGTGGAAGGCTTGAGGGGGGCTACTCCCTGGCTGGGACAAGGCTGAGGCCTAAACTGAGGTAGATCAAGGGGGGAATACCAGTGCCCTGGCTTTCTCTCTCCACACAACCTCTCTAGGTTAGTCCCAGTTCACCCCTGGCACAGTCAGGTTGGTTTCAGCACCTCCCTAGCCCCTTAGAGTAGTCTCTCAGGTCTCCACAGGGCCTTAGGCGCCCTCTACTCCACTTACTGCCCTTTTTCTGATGCTCCGACGCCGCTGGAGTCGTGTCGATGCCGTGAGGCGGTTCCGGTTCGATCCCGGCGGCCTCGGCACAATGTCAGTTCTTTGACGACGCCGGTAGGCGGTTCCGGTCCGATGTCGGCGGCCTCGGTTCGATCTCGACCTCCGATTCGACGGCGTCGGGCAGTCTCTACTCGATGTCGACTTCGGGCGGCTCCGGTCCGATGGCGCTCTCGGCTTCGATGACGTCAGCCGGCCTGGCCTCGATGTCGACTTCCGGCGACTCCGGGGTGCGATCCTCACCCCCGACCTCCGGTGCTCCTCCTCTCAGGTTCCGGGCGACTCCGGAGTGCGATCCTCACTCCCGACCTCCGGTACACTTCACCTCGGTCTCCGACGACTCCGGAGGGCGGACTTCACTCCTCCGATGACGCCGCTCACTCGACCTCGGTTGACTTCCTCCTCGACCTCTGGTATTCCTCACGACCTCCGTCGGCGCCCTCTTACGACCTCAGGCGGCTCCGGGTACGACGTCTGCTTCTTCAGTCAGCGCCGCTTCTCCACCTCGGGCTCCAGGTCTCAGGCTACTCGACGCCGGACTCCAGGGAAACCAGTTTCCAGGTCAGGATCTTGCTGCTTTCTGTTTCTAAGGCCTGTTCCTGCTATCCAGGTCCTTAGGATGAGTTTTTCTGGCTTCTTCCCACACAGGGCTACAGGCTGGGATCCATCAGTAGGGACTAGTATCAAGGGTGGGTTTATGGACCCCACTCCAGGCACAAGTTTCCACCCCTGCTGCTTCACTCCTTCCTCCTTCACTGTTGTGCTGCTCTCCCTTCACCAGTCAGGTGCCAACTGCCAGCTCCAACTGCCAACACTCTGTCTTAACCTCCCAACATTCTAAACCGCCTCCAACTGTCACAGAGTTCTGGAATGTTCTGGAAGGTGCTGGTAGGTTCCAGTGGATGCTGGTGATGTCACAGGTGGCCACCATTTTGTGCTCCAGGCCCTCAGACAGAAGTTTCAGGGGTAGCTAAAATGGCTCCCTGAATCTGTAGCAACACGAAAAAGTCTGGTGGTTCCCAAAAAGGAAAAATTCAAACAGGGTTTGAGGCAAAAGTGGGACAAAATAAATAATGATGAGGAGGGACCACCCAAAGGGCTGACAGGTCTAACAGAGACATTATACTTTCTTGGTGGTGGAGAAAAGATGGAGACAAGGTCATACATGTTAGTGGAGGAGAGGTCCCTTCAGGTGGTGTACCACCAAGAAAATCTTCTGGCTGTGCAGCCACTTCCAGAGACACAGAGTACACACCTCCACGCCACCCACTGAGGTACCACCCGGCAGCGATGGTTTTGATGAGCAGCTCTCGAGCCTCCTATTGGTGGGAAAACTTTCAACGCCAAGAGAATGGCTCGCAACTCTAGAAGGTTGATGTGGTGCCTAGCCTCCGCCGAAGACTAGATACGTCTTATTTCTATCTCTCCCAAGTGGCCTCACCAAACCAGAAATGATGCATCAGTTACCACTGTCAGCTTTGGGTGTGTGAATGAAAGGGGTCTGCTGCTGACTTAATCGTGGTCTTCTAGGCACCACTGCAGTTCTTTTGTGGTCTCTTTGAAGTCTGGCCATCATTGGAGAGGTCCCCCTGATGCTTTGCCCAATGGGACATCAGATGCCCCTGCAGAGCATGCTTAAGCCATCTGAGGTGCTTCACAAGCAGGATGCGGGAAGCCATTATTCCCAGCAGTCTCAGAGTCACCCTCAATGAAATCCAGGACAGAGGCTGAAACATCGGGATCATAGCCCAAATGTTTTGGCCTCCTCCAAGGGTAAGGTGCAAAACTGTACCATGTCAAGGATAGATCCGATTAAGGAGTGCATCTGAGAAAGTCGAGTGAGATTTTGGCACATTGATAGTGAACTCCAACGATGCCCAGAGGTTTACCAGACTTGAGGTGGTTGACATATGCCTGAAGTGAGCATGATTTCAACAGTCAGCAATTGAGCTAAGAGAAGGCTGGGAACCTTGACCTTCGAAGATGAGCTGCAACCACTGACATGACTTTTGTGAACACCCAAGGGGCGCTGATAAGGACAAAGTGACGCACAGCAACATTGAAATGCTCCTGGGCCACTGTGAAGCACATGAAAGGTCAGTGGGCTGGCAGAACTGAGATGTGGAAAATAGCATCCTGCAGATACAACAATACTGTCCAGTCTCCAGTGTAGTGGGCAGACATTACCTGTGCAAAGGGGAGCATCTTGAGTTTGTCATTCATAGTAAGGCACTGAGAGGGCGAAAAGCCAAAGTAGGACAAAGTCCTTTGTCCATCTTTGGCACCAGAAAGCAGTGGAAATAGCAACCACAGCCTACTTCTATTGGCAACACCTTCTTTGTGGCTTTGGGCTGTAGGGCCTCCACTTCCTGCTGCAAAAGGGGCAGATGGTCCTCCGGCAGCCCTTCTGAAGAAGGTTTAAGGTGCAGCAAGCAGTTAGAAATGGTAAGGGGTAGCCGCACTGCAGGAACCACTTGTCCAAAGTGACTGCTTGATGCCCAGGCAGAAAACATTAGATTGCATCACCACCAGGGTAGCTGTGCGCTGGTAACACACTAAAGATGTTAAGGGGTGGCCGCGGCTCAAGGGGCGGAGGACAGTGCTGCAAGGTGCCCTGATGTCCACGCGGCCTCTGCTTTAAGACGGCTGGGAAGTTTGCTGGACTGACTGCAACTTTTGGTGATGTTGGAAACCACTACCATAGCCACAAAGAGGGTGAAACTGCTGGTGCTGTTGTCATGGTGGAGCAGAGAGGCATAAAGATCACGTTGTGGTCCTGAAATTTTTAAAGCACTCAAGTCTGCTTCATCCCCCAAAATCAAGGAGCCACCAAAGGGTATATGCATGTAGATTGCTTGGATGTCGCCAGAGAAGCCCGAAGACCTCATCCAGACGTGCTTGTTAAAGCCTACCCTGATCCCTATAGCTCTCCCTAAAGATTCGGTAGTGTCAAAGCCACAGCTTGGGAACTTGGAGGCGGTCATGACAATCCTGCATGGTATGCATCAAGGTGGACTGCAGCTCATCAGGGTCCGTTGGACCTGTCCTAAAGAGCATGAGAATAGTGACCCAAAAGGCAGCTGGCATTTATCAAACAAAGTGCCAGACATGTGGAAGAAAACTGGTTTCTCAAATGTCTGGTTTTGTGTTGGTTCCTTATCTGGTGGTTTAATAGGGAATGAGTTGGGGGTTAACCTTACTTGTTGATGTCTGCACAACAAGACTCTCAGGAGTGGGGTCATGTGTTAAAAAGTCTAGGTCGGCGTGGACAAGATGGCAGGCTGTTAGGACGTCTATCCTGATCTCTCTGAGCCATTGCCAATATTAGCACCCATTATAGCCCACCGGCACCCCGTCCACGACATCCAAAAGGTGCCACCGAGAGCAGGGTGACCAACAGAGGAAACCAGCACCAATCGTGCGCGAGGCAGCACCGGGATCTGCTCATCGGTTAGTGCGGGAGACCTCCGGAACCTGGTGCGGCCTCCAGCATGGTTTTGGGGCGCGGCCTACCTCCGCAGCTCCTGTTGGATTCCTGGAGGACCAGCGGCTCACAGGAGAGAGCCCCACCGAGGACGCCAGCGCCTCGGACCTGCAGAGTCCCCCCCCTCCAACCATTGCACACAGCGGCACCGAGGTCTGAATATAGGATGGTGCAGACCACCTCCGGAATACAGTGCGGCCTACAGTGGGGCCAGCGGCTCACGTATTGCCTCCGCAGCTCCCAACGGGTTCCTAGGAGGCCAGCTGCTGACGGGTGAGAGCCCCGCCGACCACGCCAACGCTTTGGACCTGCAGATTCCCCCCCCAACCATTGTTTGGACGGCTGCAAGGGGGGGGATTGATATTGCGTGCGGCCACCTCGAGACAGAGAGTAAGCTGGGGAGGGTGCGGCGCAGTTCTCCTCCCTGGTGCTGCTCCCACATCAACGACAACCAGAGCCCCGGGCCCTGACTCACCTTGCAACCCGCACCACACATGTGAGCCGGACGGGGTCTGGGGAGGCCTCAAGCCACCGGAGTTGTGCCCTGACACCCTACGGATCTGTGACAGCGTGAGCTGGTGGGGGCACCATGGGCCCCAGATGGGTAAAGCGACCACAACAAGACTCTCAGGACTGGTGGAGGAGGTAATCGCTCCCGGACCCCCCATGAGGTTTGCAGGCGCGGCTGCTGCCTGACAAGGACACTCACAGCAGACTTTCTCCCAGACGCCGCACTCAGATTAAGGTGGGGCAGCTGGAACGTGAGCATACCCCCATTGTCCCACTGTTTATCTGGTAAAACGCCACAGGGGCACTGAGGGGCCCAGGGAGAAGCGAGTTGGACTCACACGGGCAATGCATCCCAGCCATTAGAGACTGCATCGTGTACTCACCCAAGGGGCTCCCCCAGCACTTCAGTTGCTTCTGCGGCCAGGCAGGGCCACTCGTGCCGGATTAGAGGATAACCCTGGCTCTCCCAGAGAGCCAGAGAGGGATAAACAGGAGCCTAGCTGAGCCCGCCCGACGCTGCTGGCCTGATCACTGAACTGTGTGACCTACACCACCGTCGAGGGGCCTTGGGGGCCCTGGCTGCCACACACACAGACTCCAGCACGCAGGGAGGAACCGTGAAGCGAGAGAGCACCTGGGGGTTGGCCCGGGTGCGGTAAAAGCCCCTATGGCAGAGACTGATTATGGCGCAGAACCATGGCAGTAAACAGGGCCAAGAAGGACTGCTCTCTCAAAGAGATGTATGGCAAGCATCGACTCAGAAGATAGGCAAGCAGTGGCGTGCGGAGACTCCAAATCGGACCCCGATGGCGGAGAAGGTCCAGTGACTAAGGCCTTCCTAGAGTCGCTCTTTACCTCCCTTAGAGGTGATTTGCAGACCATGAAAACAGAGCTGGCAACAGATCTATGCGAGATCCAGCGAGACATCAACGAGGTGGGCGATAGGGTGGTCGCACTGGAAGACAGAGAAACTAGCCGGAATGAATAACTGGGATGGCTACAATGGCTAGCAGACAGCTCTCTTAGTGACATCTGGAGACACATGCACCCCACTGCCAGAGACTACACTTTTTATTCGGCAGCCCACAAATCCTATGCTCGCATTGAATACTTCCTTACAACGGCTGTGCTGACGGCCTGAGTTGATGAAGCTACTATTGAACCTCGCTCTTCTGCGATTGCGCGCCTTAAACTCTCCAAAGCTCCGGGCACAGATGGCTTCTCCCCATTGTTCTACAAGAAGTTCTGTCAGTACTTAGCCCCCTTACTGGCCCGGCTGTTTAACTTGCTCCTTGACACAGGACACCTACCCTATTCGATGTCCGAGGCATTCATCTCGGTAAACCTAAAGCCTCACAACGACCCCACGAACTGTGGATCACACCGCCCAATCTGCTCAACACACACGAAAATATTCAAAAGCATTTTGGCTAACCGCCTCAATGCCCTCATGGCGGGATTGGTGGACCAAGTGCAGTTTATCCGGTCAAGACAATGCGGCGCTAACACAAATCGCCTCATTCATCTCATGGATTTCATCCGCCGATCCTGGAAAGAGGCCCTTCTACTTTCCGTCAACGCAGAAAAAACTTCGACAGAGTCCAACGGCCGTTATTATTCAGCACGCTCCGCCGGTTCGGATTCAGGGACAGGTTTATAGCATGGACGTGTTGCATTTACTATGCCCTCAGAGCGTCAGTCAGGGTCAACCGGTTTTCCTCCAACCCTTTCCCATATGTCGGGGGACGCGACAGGGTTATCTAATTTCCCCGTTGCTCTTCGCGCTCTATATGGAGCCAATGGCACAAAAAATATGAGACAACCCACTGATCACGGGGATCCGGCTTGGGGCGGACATGCACACAATCAGCATGTATGCGGACGATGTTGTCCTGTCCCTGATCAATCCAATCTAATGTCCTCGCTTACCGCATTAGTTGAGGAATGCAGAAGTTTTAGCGATGCCTCCGGGTTCAAAGTCAACCTTTCGAAGCCTCACATGTTGAACCTCTCGGTCTCTCCATCCCTAGCCGCGGCACTCTGTATGCAATTCCCCTTCGCGTGGGTCATGTACGTGACCCCATACTTGGGTATCCTTTTGGCCTGCACGCTGAAAAAGACGCTGACGGCCAACTATGGGCCCTTTTTAGAACAGAACAACAAGTGACTAGCTGCTTGGTGCCGCGCCGGTCTCTCGTGGGCGAGGTGAATCGATGCAATCAAGATCACGATCCTGCCGCATATCCTATACGTGTTTCAGACCATTCACCTATCTCCGTCCCCATCGACCCTACCAAATCTACATCGTGCTATCAATTGCTTTATATTGGGCGGCAAGCAGGCGCACCTGAGTTTTCACCTGATCACTAAACCTTAACTACTTTCAGGCGTCACAACTACGCTTTATATTAGAATGGAACCGCACGCTATCAAAAAAGCACTGATACTTTATAGATCAGACAATAGCAGGCACACACATATAGAGGGAGACCTGGCTCCTCCGCAAACATAGAGCTTGGGGGCGTTACTCCTCCCCGGTGACAGCCACTACTTTACAGATCTGGGACGCAGTAGCACTCCAATACAACTTCACAACGTTCACTTCCCTGATGAGCCAATAGTAGATAATTCAGAGCCCCCTCCCCCCACGTGGGCAAATCTGAGACATTTCAGCATTGGCGTGAGCAGGACTGCAAGCGAATAGGCTCAATGTTCGATCCCAATTGAATCATTCCCTTGGATCTATTCCCATACATCCAGGAGACGCTCTGGGTGTCTTCCTGGAACATGAGGCTAGGAGCATCCCGCCCAATTACCTATTTAGAAAAATGGTTCATAAACAAAGATGATGACAAACGCATGCTTTCTGAAATCTATGCCCTCTTTTCAGCAATCCCTAAATCCACCAAGTCCAAAGGGCAACTGAGATGGGAGGAAGAACTGGAACACAATCTATCCGATAAAGAATGGCTGGACATACATTATAGAATACATCACACAGCAAACAACATGCCGGGTATGGTGGCAGCTTACAGTGTAGCCTCATACTGATACTCAACAACAGCCCGCTTATACGATTGGAACAAAGACCGCTCAGTGTTCTGCTGGCGTGGATGCGGACAGACTGGCTCTCTTTCACACCTCCTATGAAATTGTCACAAGTTGGGGCAATATTGGGAATTTGTCCTTAATGATATAGACAAAGCTTTCAATACAGCCATACCACGCTTCCCAGCCTACATACTTTTAGGCCACTCCAATCCCCTGACTTTTCCCTTGCGCTCACTCAGGGGCAGACAAATAGCTATAGCACTAAACACCGCAAGACTGGCCAGTTAGCTAACTGGGGCGTGGAGACGGTTCCTGACCACACTTCATGGCTGAAGAAACTGGGTAGTAGTGGCTATGGAATGCATGTCAATGATGATTGACAACAGAGCTGAAACCTACCCAGAGCTATGGGCACCGTTCATCACAATCCTAACAAAATAATTTAGAGAAGTGATTTGCCCCAAATATCTACAGATCTTGCACCTAAAGTCTCACAAACATGAAGAGCCTACATATCCTAGTAGATAAGCGACTGGCACACTGGTGCATGGACAAAGCCCCCCTGATCCCGAGGACCCCGAGAACAACCATACAGTGGCGCGGAGGATGGAGAGGGGACTGGGTTAGGATGGGATGTTCTCTCTAGTTACTTTTTTCTTTAATCTGTTCATTGTTATCCTCTCAACCTCTCACACCGCTTATCAAAGGCATAAAAATACTCATTAGAAACAAGCTGCCTGCCCCCGGGTTGTAGG
The DNA here is from genome assembly GCF_964204655.1 of Triturus cristatus. Classification (NCBI taxonomy): domain Eukaryota; kingdom Metazoa; phylum Chordata; class Amphibia; order Caudata; family Salamandridae; genus Triturus; species Triturus cristatus. The sequence goes on from NC_140593.1 coordinate 633,109,440, forward strand.
AATTAAGCTGTGTACTTCGCCGTGCTTTATCATTTGCTGCCAGTTAGTGGTTGTAGGCGTAAGCTGTGTCAATGCCTGGATAATCCAATTAAAATTTGTTCCACAAAAAATCTGGGTCTCCTGGGGCGGGCCAATGTCACCTGGCAATCTGCCGAGTGACTGGGGAACCAGAGTAAGGTTTCACAAATTTTCCAATCAGGCTATCTATAAGAGCCTCATTAAATGGGAGCAGGCACTCAGAACTCAATTGCCCCAGCTGGAGGGCCTCAGTGATTAAGTTGGTCTTTACTTCCATAGTGGGCAGATGTATATCAAGCACCTCAACCACCCTTTGCATGACCTCTGCTGAGATGTCCAGTCCAAAGTCATCCTGAAGATCCTAATGCCAGTTTGTCCTCAGTATAAGACTGGTCGAACTTGTCCTCAGTGTCCTAAGCATCATTATCAGAGTCAATGCCAAATAAAGTATGGAGAGTATGGGTCCATCCATGGGTCAAAAGCAATGTCTCAGAATTCAGAAGGGTTAAGAGGTTGTAGCTCAGGTGGATCAGGATGCAGCCTCGGTCGAGGTCCAAGCAATGCCAACTCTGAGTAAGACGACACTATAGGTTGCGCCTTGTCATCCAACGTTGATGCTTCATGCTCTTGGTGGGATTGGGCACTGAGATGTGATTTGGCAATGGTGTTAGTGCGAAACCCTCTTCAGGTACAGAATGCCCAACTGATGCCATAGGTGGCCCTGTTCGCTGAAGCCCATTTTGGTGGTCTCATCTCTTTGAGACTTGGAAGCATCACAGAGAGAGCCAAAGAGGCGCAGCATGGCCTCACAAAACTCCTCTGTTGTGAAGTCACCACTGACCCCCTGAAATTCAGGCTGCCACAGAACAAGAGTCAGATTTAACTCTGAAGAAAGACTTTGGGAGTGGGACAGAGGCACAGGGACGCAACTGCGCCTTCCCTGGAAAATGAAAGTAGTGGGAAAGGGCTGTGTCCTGCTTTCACTTCTTCTGCTTCTTCTTGGAGTTGGTTGAGGACTTCTACAGCAATGAAGGTCTGTCGCTGGAATGACGTCGGGCGGGAACAGGATTTTCCCTTCAACCTTGACTGGTCATTGTGAGGAGTCTTTCGATGCTTTGCAATGTAGAGATTTGCTTCCCTTCCCAGATGGACTTACGGTTCATCAAGGAACATTCACTGCAGGCCTGCAAGTTGTGTTCCGACCTCAGCCATCACAGACAAACCTGATGGGGATCTGTCACAGATGTTTGCTTCCGACAGTGCCTACATGGTTTAAACCATGCATGTGGGGGACATGATGTTTCCATTGCACGCTGGCAAAATATGATTTTTTATTTTATTCTTTTATGAGAAAAAGGTCTCAAAGAAACTAGGTTTAGCTCTGAATCCTTGTGGGGGAAAAAGAAACGCATGGTTGGCACCTATATACGACTCCACATGTCACTTCCGGTGCAGAACGACATCATTGGAGAGTTGCGTGATGCCACATACTGGCTAGCAGGGGTACTAATTAACATTTTCTGGATCCAGTCTGACGCCTGGGGGAATACTCAAAAAGTGAGGGATCTGCAATTAGAAGTCTCTATCAGAACTTTTCTTTTTAACAATCAAGGAAATAGCTACTGATGACAGACTGGACTGGTTGCTTGTAGGAGATGAACAGAAGGGAAATTGGTTTCATTATAAAGTTCGGAACATATGATATTAAAGGAAAAAGTTACTTGGCTTTGGTAACAATGTTTAAGGTGGATACCATATCTAAGTACAAGTTCATTATCTCTTGAGTATCTCTTGGGTATCTCAGGGGGTCAGACTGGACCTGGAAATTTTCAATAGCCCTTCCAAATGGTTAGAGAAAGCTGCACCCATGTCAGCGCTGGAAACTACACCACAGTGATGTTACTGGAGTCATAAAGCTCCCAGTCTGATACACATGTCTATTTTTTCTGTGCCCTTAAAAGAAAAGGATGAGGAGAACTACATCAGTTCAAGACAGTGCAGTGCAACCTAAACTGTAGCCTTTTTTAAAAATGTATCTCTAAAACAATCCTTCAGAACAGGGAGGTGGATGAGATTAATGAGGTATCTGTAAGCAGATAGAGTATCCATCATATAGATCGTTACTGAAATTAAGTAACCTTCTATTCCTCCGATAGATATTTTTATCTGCAGATTACTCACCTCTTAAATAGATTACAAAACAGCAACCCCCAGGGGACAGTTTTAAAAGAATTACAACAGGCGACGTGCAAAACAACCCTTCTTACTTCGGAGTCCAAGCAATGATGTTTAGCAAAAATGTGAAGGTAAGCCCATGTATCCACCTGACAGAGCAAGGAAGAAGGGGAAATCCCAAGCTAAGACCAATGCAGAAGACTTCACCCTGGTAGAATGGACTCGGATTCCCTCAGAAGGATCTTTCTTAGGAGCCAGATTAAAAAACCTCTTCTACGCCTCAGGAGGGTAATAGATTGTCTAAGATGCAAAGGGGTCACCACATTAGGGAGGAAAGCAGCTTTGATTTGAAGGACCAACTTGACTGAGGAAAAACATGTGAAAGAGGGGAGTGGGTAGATGTTCAGTGCTTGCAACTCACCGACACACCTTGCCAATGTAACTGCTAAAAGAAAAGTTTTAAATGTCAATAGCCTTAACAAAAACTTAAAAGTGACGCCATTCGTGATCCATCATGCACCGGCGGCTGAGTTCGTCCACCCTGGCGTTCAGAGAACCTGTCAGGTGTTGAACCACCAAGGTAATGCCTTGATGATCCAGCCATGTCCAGAGGCGCAGAGCCTCCTGACATAGGGTCCGAGATCCCACCCCGCCACATGGTGGTGGTGTTGTCCGTGAACACCTGCACCACACTTCCCCGGACAGAGGGAAGGAATGCCTTCAGTGCAAGTCGGATCGCCCACAGCTCCAAAAGGTTGATATGAAGCCGGGACTCCGCCGGAGACCAGAGTCCTCTGATCTCTGCCTCTCCCAAGTGGCCTCTCCATCCCAGGAGGGACGCATACGTCACCACTGTGTGCTCCGGTTGGGGAAGGGAGAGGGATATGCCATTGACCCAATCGCGATTCGTGAGCCAGGCTGAAGGTGGGAACGACTGCCTGGGGCGAGCCCGCCTTCAACAACCAGTCGTCGAGGTAGGGGAAGACTGAAACCCCTGATCTGTGCAGATGAGCTGCGACCACCGCCTCACTTTCGTGAACACCCGAGGGGCGCTGGTAAGGCCGAAGGGGGACACGGCAAACTGAAAATGCTCCTGGCCTACCGTGAACCGCAGGTAACGCTGGTAGGCCGGCAGGTCGGGGATGTGAAAATATGCGTCCTGCAAGTCCAACGCTACCCATCCAGTCTCCAGGGTCGCGGACAGCCGAGACCTGAGCCAGAGTCAGCATTTTGAACCTCTCCTTCCGGAGGAAGCGGTTGACGTTCCGGAGGTCCAAGATGGGACGTAGAGCCCCTTTGTCCTTCTTGCAGACCAGAAAGTAGTGGGAATAACAACCACTCCCTACTTCCGGCCCCAGAACGTACTTGATGGCCCCCTTGGCCAAGAGGGTCGTAACTTCCTTCTGGAGAGTCGCCAAGTGATCCCCCGACATGCGGTGGCATGGCTGGAGGGGTGGACTGAAAGGAAAGGGAATAACCCTTGCAGATGATCTGCAGCACCCACATGCCCGATGTGACAGCGTGCCAGTGGGGGAGGTGATGGTGGACCCTGCCACCCACTGGCGTGGGGTGCTCCACAAAGCTCGGATTATGAAGGTTTGGAGGCAGAAGCAGCGGGGGCGGAGGTGGACTGACCCCATGCTGATTCCTAGACCCGCCCCTGCGGAAGCAGTGTCCGCGCTGCGGGTGGGTAAGCCGCTGCTTGCTGAAGTAACGCGCCTGGGCGCCCCTGCCGCTGCCACGAAAGGAACAAAAACCAGGGGTGGCTGGGCTTTTCGTGGAAAGACCTAAGGACTTAGCCGTAGCCCGCGAGACCGTAAGGCGCTCCAGCGCACTGTCAGCCTTATCGCCAAGCAGGCGGGTGCCATCAAAGGGCATGTCCATGAGGGAGATTTGTACATCTGGCAAGAACCTGGTAGATCTCAACCAGGCATGGCGACGAAGCACCACAGTCGTAGAAAGGGCTCTACCTAGTGAGTCCGCGGAGTCCAACCCACATCGAATGGCGAACCGAGCCGCATTCTTTCCCTCGGCAACAGCTTGAGACAGCACAGCTTGGGCCTCTTCAGGACACTAAGGCAACGCCTGTGCAACGGCATCCCACACTGCGTGGGAATATCGACCCAAAAGGCATGCGGTGTTCACTGACCGCAGCCCTAAGCTGTCCGAGGAGAACAGCCGCTTGCCGAACTGCTCCAGCTTCTTAGAGTCCTTATCGGGCAGAGCTGTGGGAAAGGCACTCTGAGCCGCTGAAGCTTGGATGACCAAGCTCTCAGGCGTAGGATGAGTGGTCAGAAAAACAGGATCACCCGGCACCGGGCGATGACGCGTGGCGACATTCTTATCCACCGATGAAGTGGACGCCGTCTGGAGCACCTCAGTGAGGAGATTAGTTTTCAGGGCCACCATAGGGAGATCAAGGTGGAGGACCTCAGCGGCCCGACAAAGCACCATCGACTACGAGGCGCCCTCCTCCGTGGTAGGCGGAGGAGAGGCAAACCGCTGGCCTCCTCTAACTCGTCTGCCCAGTCCTGCTCGGAGTCGCACTGACGAGCAAGCGGGTCCTCGGACCCCTCCCAGTCATCCTCCACTGCAGGCGGGACAGGCTGCGGCGGCAGGGCAGGGACCGGGGAAGGAACAAACGGCGCTGGAAACGGCACCGGACGAGGCCGAACCGGCGCCGTGTCCCAGTTCGGATCCCAGGTAGGGATAAAAGTGTGAGAGAACCTGGGCAGGGGTGGGACAAATGGTACCCACTGCGGCGCAGAAGGTCGAGCCGGGGCCGGAGCCGGCAGCGTGGGACCCTGTGGCGCATTGGCCGGAGCCTGCGGCACAGGATACATCGGCGCCGGGGCCGGAGCCGCCGGCCCGATAGAATCCGGACACAGGACCGCGGGGCCCAAGGGCATGCCGGCGGGAGCCCGAGGCCTAAACAGGCAGTCCAAGATGGCAAGAAATTCCTGCACCTAAGCGGGTGTCGCCGACGTACCCGGGTAAGGTGGGTAGGCCGCGGTACTCCCAGGCTCCGAAGGGGCAGAACCCCTGTCCCCCTCGTCCGCATCCTGGGATCGACGGGGGACGTCAGAGCGACAACGCTTCTTCGTCTTTTTTTGTGTTGTCTCTTACCCGAATCCGAGGGTGAAGACTTGGAGCCCGAGGAGTGATGTTGGTGGTCTCACAAGCGGTCCCTGGAGCGGCCCCTGGAGCGCGAACAGCGCGGGAACGAGTGCCGGACCTCAAACAGCTTCCGGCGCCGCTCCCTCAAGGCCTTCGGGGCCATGGCCAAACAGTCCATGCAGGCCCGGGAGTCGTGGTCGCTCTCCGGGCAGAAGAGACAGACGTCTTGGGGGTCCCCCACCGACATATTGCGCCGGCAGGCCCCACAAGACTTAAAACCAGGCATCCCTATGACACCAACTCGAACTTACAGGAGAAAAAAAGTCTCAAAAAGATAGTCAAAAAGTGACTAGGGTACGTGCTCCAAGCGGATCTGCGCTTACTGGCGCGGAAAAAGAAAGAACTGACGTCAGCGCGCATGGGTGGCACCTAAGTAGTCTCCGTGACGTCATCTCGGCGCATACGATGCCAGCAACGGACGTGGAGCCGCACAACGCCACCTGACGCGCAGGGGTACTGCTGACGAAAAAACTTTCCGGATCCAGTCTGACGCCTGGGAAATATTAAGGAATCTATCACTAACGTGTCTCTTTCAGATAAAGTCTGTCAAAAAGTGTCTGGGGATACCGCTCTCTCTGGATCTGCGCTTGCTGGCGTGGAAAAAGAAAGAACTGACGTCAGCGCGCGAGGGGGGCATCTAAGTAGCTGCTGCAATGTCATTTCAGCGACCACCATGCCAACGACGGACACGGAGCCGCACGACGCCACCTTCCGACGCGCAGGGGTACTGCTGAGGAAAACTTTCCGGATCCAGTCTGACGCCTGGGGGTAATTCTAAGGTAAGGAATCGATCACTATTTGTTTCTTTCAGAGGTGACTTTCAATTTGCCAAGTTAACCAACTCAGCAAAACATTATGCATCAGCTAAAACTCAGGTGATTAATGGCCGCCTTTCTGCACCAACGTAAAATGCATAGTTTTCTATCACTTGCTCTTTTTACACCAGAATACTTAATTATATTCCTTAGCCTTCCCTCGTTTCAAATCAAGTTTCTTGTTGATTGTTTATTATTGGCCACACCATTGGGAGAGGTGTTTCTATCCATTGGGCACTGCTCACAGTTGGATGCCTGTGGGATTCTCTCTATATTTAGCTTGTATATGGAATTCTCATATCATCTGAAAGACAACAAAGATGCAACCAAGTGTGAAGACCAAGTTTGAACTGTGTTAGCATCTTGAGTTCCCACAAGAATCTGCTTCCTCAGTAGACCACTGATGCGGGTCCGGCTCAGTCCTACTAAGTTACTTTTGTCTATGGCTACAAACATCACACAAATTACTGTTTAATATGATGTATGAGAAGTGATTGCCAAGAGGAATTCATAGATCTTAATTATGTACCAGCAATTTTGGATTGTTTCTTCTGTACAACTTCATCTGCTATGGGTATTTTCTATTTCTGGAGATTCCAACAAAATATGCTGTTACACTTTCCAGATTCTGCAGTATACATTTACCTGTGTCTCTCACTGAAGTATGTATTTGTCTTTCACAATCAATAATCTGAAAGATATCTCTTCCTATATGAATAGAACTTTCCGTAAGGCTGTGATGACTGAATTGTGTGTCTTTTTGACATGGGGGAATGAGGTCAACTGCCTGGTGTTGTGGTCCCTCTTTTCAGCCGATTTGTTTTTCTTTTCTGCCCATACATGTTTGTTGATATGGTTGCCATTTAGCAATTCCACTAGGGGTTCTCTGTGCCTTTATCTATGTAACCTTTCGGTTAGATAGGGCTGGCTCTCCATCATGTTCAAAATGTTTCTCTTCACTGTTGAGATTTCACATTGATCACCTTAGCATGTACAGTGCTTGCTGACTCTCCTGACTTGTAGGGAAGACTCATGACAAGTGCTAGAGGATTCATCTATCAGTTGGTGGGGATGGTTTTCCAGTTCTCTCTTAGTGGTTGGTTGTACTACCTGCTCTTGCACCATCGGCCCCATGCAGTTGTAATTGCATCTGCTGCATTCTTATACTTTGAACTCTTTGCCATGTGTGTTTAAATAGGTTACTCCCCAAGTGGTTGAGCAATCGCCTGCAAAGTTATTTGTGGGTCTGGGCAGATCGAAGCGTGTTTCTTCCATGGTAATTTACAAGGAGAGATTTCTTTCTGCAGCTCTTACAAGTTTCTACAGGCAGACATATTTAAAACATCTATTAATATTTGTAAGACCACATGTGCAAGGTAGTTCAATGTGGTACTGCCAAAAGCTAAGGGTCAAGAATGGTCACTGCTCAGGGTTGCCACCTGTCCGGTATTGTACTGTTCCGGCTGATACAAAATTTTGAAAAATTACCTAAAATTGTATTATTTTCTCCTTATCAGTTACTATTTTAAACAGTAAATATTAGAAGATAACCCTCTTAATTGTGTACTAGAGCTGCCCTAACGTCCCCTGACTGATAATTTAAGTATACAAAGACAGAAAGGTCATGTTAAAACTGAATACAAGCAATTTCATACAAAGTTCTACTTATCATGTCTGGGGAGTCACGCGCGAAGCGACCTAAGATGGCCACCTAGCTACGGAGCTCCGCGCCGCACCGGACATCGCGGCTGATTTTTCGGCAGTTCCAGCGTCTTTCTTTCCATCATGTGAGCACATTCTTGAGTCTGAATGCTTTCCCTACAGGAGGCTATCTTTTTCGTCCTTCATCTCCATGGATAACTAGCAATATTATGCAGGTGGCTCTTTAGCTGCTATACGGCTGCCATTTTGTTTTTTGCTCTTCATCTCTTCTCCCCATGTTTCACCACATGGCGCTCTGAAATGCTATTTTTCACCCTTTTCACTACTTTTTTCGCCTTCTCCTTGATTGAGTAACTGTTCACATTGGGAGGTCTAATTATTAAACGGAATTTGCTGAAGTTTGTGAGGTAATTTACCTCATTCTTTTTTGGTGCTTTATTATATAAGCCTTTTCTTGGTCTTTGACTGTAATGTTTCATGGGTAGGAGCAAATATTTACTCCACTACACTAAAAGACAGAAGTCCAATCACCTAGCAGCTGGCTCTATCCATTCTACAGCTCCAAATAATTCCTCACACCTCTCTGAGGTTTTGGCGTAAAAGGGTTGTTCTAGTAACACAGTTTTATCGACCATGGCATGTAAAGCACAACTACCTTCAGCTACCGTCAAAAGATTCAAACATGACCCTCTCTCTCCTCCTAAATCTGTGCCTCCGGTTTCTTTGGATATTGTTTTGGAGGAAAAATGTGTCCTTAGACCATTCATTGAGGAAACTAACTCTCGGCTACAGATCTTGGATAACAAATGGCCATCTGCGGAATCCCGCCTAACTATAGTGGAATAACATCTTAGCGATGTACAAGATTCATCTCCCAGAATTTCATCTTTGGAGAAACTGGTTTTACAACTGAGAAGATCAACCAAGGACCTTGAGAATATAAATTGTCGCAATAACTTGCACATTTACGGACTTCCTGAAGGCCTTGAGGGGAATGACCCTGTTGCGTACTTTACTTCCTTTGTTCCACAGTTCTTGGGTCTCCCTACTTCGATCAAATTAAATATTCAACGAGCACATAGACTGGGTCCACGTCTATCCTCCTAAGTTCCTCTATTTAGACCTCGTGGAATAATTCTTTTTTTTCTACAGTTCACGGAGCTCCTACAAGTGCTAAGTGCAGCTAAATCCAAAGAACACCTGACTATAAATGGCACCAAAGTATCTATTTCTCAGGATGTTTCAACGGCCACCGCCAAGCGGCGAAAGTAATTCCTAGCTCTCCGTCCTGCTCTTCGTTCCTTGGGTGCGAGGTATGGACTATTCCACCCGTGCCTGTTTAAGGTCACCTTCTTGACCAAAACTTCTACTTTTGAGGATCAGGCAGATCTCAGAAAATTCATTCAGTCTCAGTCTACTGCTTCGATGGAAATTGCTGGGCCTCCTCCTGACACTTGACTTTAATGATTCTTTTGTTGTGCTCATCTCGTTGATTATGCTGTTATAGGAATATGTTATTTAGTTCCAATATTTTTCTTGTTCTAGTTTGCATAATTTTCAGTTTCTTATCACAGGTTCTGTGTAACCCACTGTGATCCTATTTCATGTTCCCACTCCCGTCAATGTTTAATTGACGTCCTGGTGTGGTCCGTAGACCCTTTGTTGGGTGTGCTGTTTTTGTCTGTCCATTGCCGCCTCTCATCCTTCCCTTTGTTCCCCCTTAAAGGTACGTACCATAGTCGTCATCTTTGACATGCACTGTCTTCTCTTACTTTCATTCTTTCTTCCCTCCTCCTCTTTCCACTTTATTGTTTTTCTCTTTTTTTTCCTGGTGGTATTGCATTCATTCTCATATATGCTTTTATTTCCACATGACTTCTTGACTCTCCTCTTCTATGTATCTTTTCCTTTCTCCTGAACACCTAGGCAGTTTTTATCTCTTCCTTCCTCCCCTTTTCGCTTACTTCAGTACTTCATTGTTGAACGCATTGTTCTTCATCTATTGTTGATATTTTACATTCAGAGTTATTTCTTGGAATGTGAAAGGTTTTAATAATCCAATTGCAAGACGGAGAATATTATCACATCTTGACTCTTATAACCCTGATTTGGTCTTACTACAAGAAACCCACCTTACAGAACCAGAGGCATTAAAATTGAAAAAACGTTGGGTTGGCACAGTTTTAGTCTCTCCTACCTCCTCTAAAAAAAATGGTGTTATAATTTTATGTCACAAAAAATGTAAATGTAAAGTTATATCACAGGAGATAGATACAGGGGGAGATGGTTGTTAGCTAAATTGATCATTAATAATTTTCTTTGACTGTATTTAATGTTTTTGGCCCTACTCAACCAGACAGCTCTTTTTGGCTGTATTCTGTTTAGAGATGATCTCTTTATTCTAGGAGGTGATTGCAATCAAGTTGTTTACCCCTTTCTTGACCGCCAGTCTCAGGTACGTTTCACTACTCATAAATCCCATAAACAATTTCTTGATTCTATTTCCCAAACACACCTTGTAGATTGCTTGGAGGCTTTCTCACCCTGATACTATTGATTTAAGTTTTTTCTCTCCACCTCACAATTCTCTTTCCCGTCTAGACTACATTTTTCTTTCTCTTTCTCAAAATCTTTTCTCTTCCTCTATCTTCCTCTATCGAACCCATTGTCATTTTTGATCATGCTTCAATTGTGGCTCACTTTGATCTGCTCCCTCCACACCCTAAATCCTCCAGTTGGAGTTTTAACAATTCTCTTCTGCTAGACCCTCTTTTCTCTTCTTCATTTACCTCCTTTGATAACGATTTTTTTTAACTGAACAGTGATCCTAATACTCCTCCCCATATATAATGGGATTCTTTTAAGACCACGGGGAGGGGTTTTATCATAGACTTTGTCTAAGAAAAAAAAGAAACGTTTCCTCCAACAACACAAAGCTACTCTAGCAAATATTAAGGTCCTGGAGCACAAATTTTACACCTCACCTTCGGACTCTATCTTACAAGAGATCGTGTTCGTGCTGAATTGAACTTTAACAAAGCTACCACTGATAACGCATCTTCTATACTTCTCAAAAGCAGCGCTCGATATTACGGTGGACATGTTAAAATTGGTAAACTTCTGGCTAATTACCTTAAAACTTGAAAAGACTGTACTCTAATTGACTATCTACTCCTCAGATGGTAATCTTATTCATAAAGATCAGGACATTCTCAACGAATTTATGCTATTTTATAAAGTTCTATACACCCCAAAATCTCCACCTTCTAGTCCCCTTAGTCAATCTCAATAACATTCCGCCCCCTCTAACAGTCATCTTAATCTTCCTACACAGGAAACAGACTTATCCCTTTAAGAATTATCCAATGCTTTAACAGTTCTAAAGAAAAACAAAACCCCCGGACCAGATAGTTTTACAATCACATTTCATTTACATTTTTCTAATATACTACTTCCTAAGCTTTTAGATCTTGTTCATTCATTTTCTTTTCTGGTAAGACAATTATCGCCCAATATCCTTGGTTAATGTAGATTACAAAATATTCGCTAAATTACTTGCTCTACGTCTAGAACCTCTTATGCCTTACTTGGTTGGTAAGGAGCAGTGTGGTTTAGTCAAGGGTAGATTAAACTCTGATAACTCTTGTCTATTTCTTAATGACTAAAATAAAATCCCTTCTCTTTCCATCTCCTTGGTGGCAATTTCCGTTGATGCTGAAAAAGCATTTGATAGAGTAGATTGGTCCTTTTTATTTGATTCTTTGAAATTGCATGGTTTTGGTCCCAAGATGTTTTCTCTTATTTCCTTATTATATTCTGCACCTAGAGCCTTGGTGTTAATTGCTGAATATCTTCCTATTTCCCTTTACAATGTGGAGTCTGTCAACGTTGTCCTCTTTCCCCCCTTCTCTTTATCCTAGCCCTCAAACCCTTTTAATCATCGATCCATAATAATTACTCTATATCCGGCTTTCCTTATGGTGATCACCAATTAAAACTTTCTACATATGCAGATGACATTTTACTTTTAATTTCTAACCCTGAAGTATCTATTCCTCCTTTGCTGCACAAATTCTCTTCATTCTCCCTGGTCTCTGGTTACAAGATCAATTCAGATAAAACAAAGAGTCTCCCTCTTACGAAATTCTGTTTTCAACATTCCTTTTCTTCCACTGGGTTTTCACGGAACAGATCTAAAATTAAATATTTAGGAATATTATTTTCTAACTTCATTGTTTCCTCGGTCAAATTAAATATGGTAGAGGCTGTATCTCGTATTGACAAATTATTTTCATCTTGGAATCCCCTCTTTCTCTTGTGGTGGGGTCGATTAGACTAAATTAAAATGATGATCACTCCCATTTTAAATTATACTCTTTCAATGCTCCCTAGCTATATTCCATCATGTTACTTTAAGAAGATTGATTCTTGTCTCTCCAAATTTCTTTGGAAAAATAAAAAAGCTAGAGTATCCTTATCTCTTCTTCGAAAGGCAAAATCGATTGGGGGTGTTAATTTTCCTGATTTTCGTACTTATCATAAATCCTTTTGCCTCTGTCAAGCCACGAAATTGCTCCTTTCTGATTCTTCCCCTTTTACGCCTTTATGGTTTTCCATTGAACGCTCTTTACTTCTACCCTTTTCTATAAAGGAAGTTCTGGCCTTTTCTGCCAAAACTCCTCAAACTTCTCTACCCTTGTTTAGACACACATGTTCTCTGTTGAAACCTTTGACGCAACCAAAGACTATTTCCAGGGATCTTTTTTATGTTCACCAATATGGCATAATTCTCTTATTATTATGAAATCTGTTTATTGGCATTTTATAAATACAAATAAAGTACATGGTACAACTGAGCAACCTGATGGCTAATGATTGTAACAAGTCCAATGGTACATCTCTAGTCATGAGTATAGTAACGAACAGGCTCAAATGCTACGTCCGCTTTCTAGGAAAGATGAACATTATAGGCCTCTCAGCCAACTCCATCATCTCAACATCCCCCTTTGCTTTCACGTAGGTGGGGGGCTCCCCCTGAAGGAGCCACTCATAATTCGCCCGCACTTCCCTATTGTATTCTTCTAAACAGCTCACTAAACAGCAAGAAAAGGGCGGCAGTACAACTAGTGCCCCAACAAAACAATAGCAGCAATTTCGGCCTTCACTGTAACATTCCCATGTTCCGTCCCCCGACGCGACGCCCCCCCCCCACCAACCCCATGTCCCCTTGTGCAGACAGCTCTATGGCATAATTCTCTTATTACCATTAATAATAGAACTATCTTTTGGAAATCCTGGAGATTAAAGGGAATAACTTGGGTCAAGGACCTATTTGATGGTTCATTTCTCCAATTTCAATCCACCTTTGATTGTCCGCATTCTTTTTTCACAGAAATTCTCTACTTTAATGGCAGTTATTCTTGATACTTTCTTATTTTCTTCCTTCAATTCCTCTTTCTTTCGAAGAAAATTCTCTTCTTAAGATTCTTATTGCCCTCCCTAATATACAAACACACCTTATCTCCTGATCCAGATTGTCCTAAGAGTAAAGTAGAACTTGCCTGGGAATTGGATCTCGGGTGTGAATAGACCATCAATTTCTGGGACAAATTCTGGTCCTGCTCTCTCAAAATCTCTAGATCTGCTTCTGTTACTCAATCTATGTTTTTCCTTTATCATAGACTTTATTTCACTCCTACTTCTAGCGCTACTTGCGCCCACTCTACTGACGCAAAGTGTTGGACTTGTGGATCCCCCACAGCTGACCTCATGCACCGTCTTTTTCTTTAACCTCCTGTTATTTGTTTTTAGAAGAAAATTTGGTCCTATATTTCTCGTGTGTTTAACATTTTCACTCCCTTTTCTAATCCCATCCTTTACTCTAGGAGGTTGTTTGACCCTTTGGATCTCCCTACTCATAAGCATGGTCTATTTGACCTTATGTTGGCTTTAGGTTTTCAAAAAATAGCTCTTAATTGGAAAAAACTAACAAAGCTTTCTGACCAAAACTGGTGGAATAACCTGTGCCATCTTCATCAACTTGATATTGCTTTTGCCTCCGCTTGTAAGCCACTTGTTAATAGAGATCTATTTTGGTTGCCTCTTACATCTTTTTTAGACAAAATAGTAAAAACAAATAATTCTCGTTTAAATACTGAAAATTTTAAACCTCCGTAATTGTTTAATTTCTCTGTTCTTTTTTTTCTCTAACCTCTTGTTGGCATACTGTATTGTCTAATTATAATAAGATTACTTTTTACATTCATTTGTAGAAATGCAATATTACATATTCTTCAGTTGTAAGAGTTTCACCTTTTCTCCCTCCCCACTCTCTCCTAACCCTTATTCCCTTATAAAATATAAACAGCTTTCCTTTTTCTCTTATAACTAGCTATTTTTGTTTATATTTCTTTTATTATGCCCTTTTTTGTATTTGCTGGTGTTATGTATTTCCTGATATTATCTAATAAAGCTTTTTAAACTGAAGAAAAAAAAATCATGTCTGGTCCTTTGCAGAACGTTAAAACATCAACAGATGGCCAGTATTTTTCTCTGGTAAAGGTGGTAATGATGGAGCAGGGTTTTTACTTTAAAACCGAATACCTGTTTCATTTTCGCATGTTATAATTAAAAGTACTACTGATTAATTATTAATTATTAAAAGTTTGTCAAATGTTGTCTAATCAACCTTATTAACAAATGAATTACACGTGGGAATGCTATTGCATGGCTAAAATAATAAGTGAACTAGGTTGGTGAGCAAACTGACAGAAATCGATGTTGATTATGTGATGTTATTGTGTTTGCGCTTAAATTAAAATGCATTAATGGCTTTTTGATGTTGCAAATGGCTAGATAAATACATACACATAAGAGTATTAGCAGGGGTATAACACTGTTTAATCATTTCCGTGCAGTAATTCTGTTTTATGTTTATTTTCACTTAAGTTGACTAATGTGGCCTACCACAAGATGGCTACCACCCGCAGCCTGCATTTGAGTTGATGGAAACTTTTGCAAGGAAGCTTCGCGCTGCCTGTGACCTTGCCCACTCGACAAAACTGAAAAGCCATGATCATGATGACAAATCCGGGATGGCTGCCAAGAGCCCCTGAACATGAAGATTGTTACGAAAAGTGAAAAATGAACTTATGAACTGTTGATCCCACCATTGGGATACAAATTATCTTATAAAACATCCGTGGATGTATCGAATTAGTTATGAACATTCAATTTTTCTATTCATTATTTGGGACAATCTAAGTGTGAGAAAATCTCGCACAGTAGCGTAAATGTACCAAGATGACATTATTTCCGCCATTCATCCGTTCTGAATTATAAATTGTAACTTTACAGAATGTAAATTTTAGTATAAATATTAGCAGACTAGAGAGGTCTAGCGCCACTTCTTCCCGAGCTGATGATCCGAGGTCCCTATGCTGACGGAGAGGACAATGACTCTACATGACGGCAGGAAACTCTAATTCTTCTACAGAGGACCGGTTCTGACTTAGGATCTGACATTTAGACAGAATAGGTAAATATGAGAAAAATGAATTCGCATTTAATTGGCTTTTCTTATAATTTTAGATAAACAAATAATTCTGTTTGAATCTGTGTGTCGGGTGATTATTTCTGGTCATGTTTATTAAATTTATTGTGTATTCTATGAAATGTTTTGGCTAGATTTTTAAATAACTAAGCAGATGCCATTGACCTCAAAGTACAGGCAGATTGGATAGGTATTAGAAGGTGTGTTTCCCCTTATACATGGCACGGATAAGAGTGGTAGGATGAATGTTGGTGTAAGGGGCCCCACCAGCGTGTGATGTGTGTATGCGTGTGTGACTCTGAGCTCACTCCGTCCGTGGAAGTAGAGGGGATTCGGAAGCTCTGATCTGCACCAGTTTCTTGGTAGCAGAATGATGGTTTGCTATTGTCTTGGTCTGGCGAAATTGCGTGTATATAGGCTTGTTTATTATTGAATGATATTTTTACTAACACTATATGTTGAAGTTGTGTTGAGTTTTATGTATTGTGAACGGCTTCTGAGACGTAGGGAGTCGGTGACAGTTCCGTAGTAGAGCAGAGGGAGTGTTGCTCTCGGAAAAAGGCGGGATTGTTGGCCCTGTATGCAGACAGGGGAAAACGTGTGACAATTGAAGTTGCGCGTCGCATTGTCTGGGTTCGATGAGGTAGCATCGCCGTATGTTGCCATTAGAAACGTATATTCGGTGTGGGAGAGGTGTGTATGGTAGCGAAGGTTATCTGTGAGACTCTGGTCTTAGGTCTCAGGGATCCGTATGGCATTCCGTTAAAGCTTACCACTGGAGAGGTAATAGGTATTCTCGAAGCTTGTTAGAAGGACAGGGCAGAGGTAAGCGCTGCTTTGTTAACCTGTGATATAATTCTGTAGTAGGACAGACTGTTCGCTGTTCTCGGGAAAGACAGAATTCTGTGTGAATGTACTACATTTTCTGGTGTGAAAGTGCGTGAATGAAGGCATTCAGGTGAATTGTAAAAATCTTAGGAGCATTCCGGAGAAAACAGTTAATTGGTGCTTGTTAGAAGGGTAAAGTAGAGGGATGTGCTACTTTATCAACGGAAGTAACGATTCTGTAGTAGGGCAGAGGTAAGCGCTGCTCTCGGGAAAGGCAGAATTCTCGTGGGAAAGGTCTTTTGCTGTTCTGTGGCTAGCGAAGCAGACAATGGAGATGTTTGTATGTTGTAACTAACAGACTCGTAGAAGTTGAAACAAAGTCTACCGAGTAGTTTTGTAAAGGAGGGGTAGACGAGAAGGACAGGAGACAGGAGCAGAAGCGACTGCAGCGACTGCTGACGTCAGGGAGACCGCGCTGTGATTGGACAGTAGGTTAGAACAGTGAAAGCACAGTGATTGGTGTGCTAGTGTACGCCGCGCTAGGATTGGGAGATATACAGTGACGTAGACGCTCCAGGATTAGTGCGTTAGTGTGAGTCGCGCTGGGATTCGCGGA
The DNA here is from genome assembly GCF_964204655.1 of Triturus cristatus. Lineage (NCBI taxonomy): Eukaryota > Metazoa > Chordata > Amphibia > Caudata > Salamandridae > Triturus > Triturus cristatus. Next base: position 633,126,283 of record NC_140593.1, read on the forward strand.
CTGAGTCAGTGACGTAGACGCTCCAGGATTGGTGCGTTAGTGTGAGTCGCGCTGCAATTGGACAAAAGATCGTACAGTTGTAGAAAGAGCAAACAGCTTGGGAAAAATAAGAAAAATGTACTACCAAGCTGAGGAAAAGAAGAAGAAATCCTTGCTTAGTAAAGTAAAGAACTGGTTCGACAAGGATAAAGATATAGTGACTAGGGAAGGACAGTTATTGCCCCCGATCAGAACCCCGGCATCCTTCATGGTTGCGAAGTATGGGTATCATACCTGTATTTGATTAGATAACTGGGTGAAGTATACTAAGGATGATGGAGTGTTAGCGTTCCCAGAACATGGTTCATTCAATCTGGCCATACTGAGGAACTTACGGGAGCAGATGATGAATCTAGAGCCTAGGCCAACGCAGTTCGAGGCATTGACTGAATGGGAAGATGAAATGCATGAACGAGAAAAGAAGAGGGGTGGTGGTAACTACAGGTACATGTTTGGGCGAAAATATGATCGCGAAACCGATCATGACCGGATGAGAAGGTGGCGTGATGCCAGTATGACCGAGGGATTATATCCTGTAATAACGGCAGAGGAATGAGGAGGGAGAAAGTGTACAGAGAAAGAACATAATATAGAACCAAGGAGATATGGGGCAAATGAGTCTGATGATGATGTCTTAGAGGACATGCTCTATAAAAGACCACCCCCGTATAGACGAGAACAAGAGGTAGGAACAGCAGTGACCCCAATGAGAGACACCGTGAGGATTATTAAGACAGAGGGTACCACCCCTGGGTTGAAAAGCAGTTGTTCTCTGGCGGAAAGAGAAGGAGAAAGAGATATAGAGAGAGAGAGAGAGAGAGAGAGAGAGAGAGAGAGAAAGAAAGAGAGAGAGAGAGAAAGAGAGAGAAGAGAGAGAGAGAGAGAGAGAGAGAGAGAGAGAGAGAGAGAGAGAGAGAGAGAGAGAGAGAGAGAGAGAGAGAGAGAGAGAGAGAGAGAGAGAGAGAGAGAAAGAGAAAGAGAGATAGAAAGAGAGAATGAACTTGAGGATGAAAAGACCAGAGAACTAGCAAGAACTACTTTTGAACTGACAGAGAAAATCAGAGAACTGACTAAATATATTGACGCAGTTACAGTGCCCGTGACAATAGGCCCAGTTATGCCGATTTTGACAAGCAGAGGACGGGTGAGAATGGTTTGACAGTACCATATGTGAGCAATAGATTGATTGTTCCTCCGGAGCAGGCAGAAATGAGAGCAGGAGAAACACAGTGGAGAACAGGAGAAAATCAGTGGAGACATACCATATGTGGAGGAGAAATGAGTGTGCAGACTAACTCAAGTTTGAATTCTGGATGTGTGGAAGGGAACAGAGGATCAATTTTAGAACCACAAAGAGTGACAGAACCAGGGGGTGCAGAAAAATCTGTGATAACTGCTGAAGATTTGAATAATTGGCTGAAAACTTTACAAAGAAAAGAAAAAGAACCACAGGGAACTGATGTAGCTAGGCTACGTATGGAGATGGAAGAGATGATAGTAGGAACAATCCCTACAGAATCACTGAAGAATTATCAGGAAGGGGAGATCCTCTTCCTTTGCAAGAGTGTCACATGGAGAGCAAAGAACATACATGACAGGTTGAAAGGAATAGCCAGTGATTGGCAATTGACATGGATAAGGTAAAAGCTTTACAAAAACCTTACCGAGTGGATTTTACAGATAAGGACATTGAGAATATGAACAATGCAGGCCGAACAGGACAGATTAAGGAAATGATTGCTTTGCTGAAGAAATGGGGAGATGTAGAAAGGTGGAACGACAGATGGTACCGAAAGCGAGAGGATGGGGCAGATAGAACTTACTCAGCATTCCCCCTGAAAGAAAAAGAGAAGGCAGTGACAGCTTACCCCATGAGAGAGGTTCCAGGAGGTGGGTACGTACATGTCCCATGGACCAGACAGGATATATTATCATTTACGAATGACTTCCCTCGACTAAGGGAAAAGCCCGTTGAGTGGTACAAACAGGTCGACAGATTTGTAAAGCTGTCAAAAGTACTGTGGATTGACCTGAATAGTCTGTTTTATATAATTGTACCAGCAGACCTGTGGGCAGAATGTAAAATAGTCATAGACTGGCCCACTAAGGAATACCCAAGAGATCCAAAAAAAGGAGCACCAGACCAGAAGGTAACAAAGAAGTAAAAGCAGGTTATGGCCTTCTTGAAAAATAAGGTACCTCCCAAGGAAAGAGACTGGGTTAAAATAGATCGAACACACCAAGAATTGAAAGAATCAGTCCATGCTTACTATGAAAGACTGATATTAGCTTTTAAGCAGTTCAGTGGATATGAACACCTGGGTGACAAGGATCTAAGTCATTTTGTGTATGGTTTGCGACCGGAAATCAGTGAAATGATACGGCAGCACACCGTACACTGGCAGAGTAAGAAGATTGATGAGATTCTGAGACATGCAAAATACTTCAGTGATGAGATTGAGGCAAAGCAGAGGAAACTAAAAGAAAAGGCAATGTGGGCACAGGTGAAAGTTGCAGAAAGACAGGAAGCTCAGTTGGTTGAACAGGCAAATAACCCAGGAAATAAACCTAGGTTTGGTCCAGGAAAAGGAAAGGGGAACATCGAGGAAGCCAAGAAAAAGTTCCCATGCCACAATTGTGGAAAATTGGGGCACTGGAAATCCGAGTGTAAGAATCAACCGTCTACTAATGATGATAATCCATCATTGAATTCACAGGTGCAGAGTGAGGGGTGTGGTCAGCATCGACAACAGCAGAAGGCTGATAATAAGCAGAATCAGGTGCCAAAACCACCCTTGCCACAGAGAAGAGGATCTCAGAAGTACAGCCAAGAGTCGGGATTCTACGATGAAGAACAGGTAATCAAACAAAAACGCGCAAGCGCAGTTTCTCAGTACTGGCTGAAAAATGAAGGAAGTGACTCCGAGGGAGACTTCTGACGTTGCCGAAGAGAGGAAGAGGAGTGCGTACTTGGCGCAACTCTAGAAATAGACCAGGCAGGGCCTTTTGTAGATGGGAAAATTAATGGTGAGAGTGTCACTTTTCTAGTTGACACAGGGGCCACGAGATCAACTGTCAGGTCAGCTGATTTAAAGAATCTTCCTCTCTCGGATGAAGCTATCCAAGTAGTTGGTGTGTCCAACACACAGATTAAAACTCTACTTACTGAACCAGTAAGGGTTAGAATAGGGACATTTTCAGACATGCACCGATTCGTGGTGTGTGACAAGTCCTGTGAACTTGCTAGGCAGGGATCTGCTGTGCAAGATGAATTGCACTATTTTCTGTACTCCAGATGGAATAACGTTTGAGACACCTGATGAGGATGTTCTATACAGAATGACCATGGATAACAGGGAATGTGAGGCTTTGGGAACATATGCAATATTTAATCCAGATGCATTGCCCCCAGAATTGAAACAGACGGTGAAAGCAGCAGTTTGTGATTTTACTGGAGAAGATGTGGGTCTGATGAGAAATGTAGATGCAGTAAAGATTACCGTAAAAGAGGGAGTGGTTTACCCAAACATACCGCAATACAGATTGACACCTGAAATAATTGAAGGAATAACACCCATAATTTAAAAAATGATTCAGCAGGGGGTGTTAAGAGAAATATTGAGCAGCCCATGTAATTCACCGATAATGGGACTGAAGAAACCTAATGGAAAGTTCAGAATAGTACAGGATTTGAGAAAATTTAACAAGATTGTTGTGCCATGTTGTCCTATTGTGCCAAATCCATCAGTGATTTTGTATCAGATTCCCCATGATGCAGAATGGTATACGGTAATTGATTTGTGTCATGCTTTCTTTTTAATCCCATTGCATCATGACAGCCAGCCAATATTTTCTTTTAGATTTGGAGAACGGATTTTGGCATGGTGCCGAATTCCACAGGGGTATACAGAGAGCCCTTCGATATTTAATCAATTGCTAAAGAAATCTCTAGAAAGTCTGACAATGCCTGACAATTCGGTATTGGTCCAGTATATTGATGACCTACTTGTGGCATCAAAAACACGTGAAGCTTGTGAAATAGACACCATTGCTTTACTGAATCACTTGGCAGATGGAGGATTAAAAGTATCTCCAGCCAAATTGTAGTTTTGTAAGAAAGAAGTCCAGTATCTGGGACATAATATTGAGAAAGGCCTGAGAAAAGTGACCATTGACAGGATCAAAGTCATTAGAGGAATGAGAGCCCCAATGACACAAAGAGAGGTGAGAATGTTCCTGGGAATGGTGGGTTACTGTCGTCAGTGGATAAGTAACTTTTCCCTGATTGCCAAACAATTGATTAAATTGACAAAAAGTGAGGTGAAAGACCCATTAGAACTAAACCCAGAAGAAATGGCTTCATTCAGAGAATTAAAAGACAGACTATGTGAAGCTCCTGCCCTAGGAATGCCTGATTATGAAAAGGAATTTAAGCTGTACTGTAGTGAGAGAAATGGATGTGCACTTTCAGTGTTAATCCAGAAACATGGACGTCTGAGGAGGCCAATTGCCTATTTCTCAGCAACTCTTGACCCAGTAGCTGTGGGTTTACCAGGTTGCCTGAAAGCAGTAGCTGCTACCTGCAAAAGTCTGGAACAAAGTGAGGGAATCATAATGGGATACCCTGTAAGGGTATTTGTACCTCATGATGTAGCAATAATTTTGACAAGGAGCCGGACACAGTTCATGTCTCATAGTCGGCTGACTAAATATGAGAAAGTCATTCTGGGTGCAACTAATGTAAGCCTGGAGAGATGTGTGAATGTGAATCCAGCGACATTGTTGCCTGATGCTGAATGTGTGGGAGTGAGAAATGACGTTGATCATGACTGCCTGGATGTACTTGATTACTGTACAAAGCCAAGGCCAGACATAAGAGATCTGCCACTGCCTGAAAGTGATCATGTGTTGTTTGTGGATGGATCTTGCCTGAGAACAGATGAAGGAGTGTTGAGTGCTGCATATGCTGTGTGTAAAGTCTCAGAAGTTGTGGAAGCATCACCCTTGAAAGGAGTTAAATCCACTCAGGTGGCAGAATTGGTGGCACTGACAAAAGCATGCAAGATTGGGAGGAGTGTGAGAGTGACTGTGATGACTGACAGCCAGTATGGCTTCGGAGTTGTCCATGATTTTGGCCAGCTATGGCTACAAAGAGGTTTCCTGACCTCAAGTGGAACTCCCATAAAGAATGCTGAAGTGGTTGGAAAACTGCTAGAGGCGATACAGCTGCCTAAAGAACTAGCAGTTGTAAAATGTGCTGCTCATGGTCATGGTGATGATTTTGTAACTGTGGGAAACAAGTTTGCCAATGACATAGCACAATACTGTGCAAGAAACAATCATTCAATTAACAGGAGTAAAGAGCGAGAAATGTCTTCTTGTTCCTTAATGTTTACTAATGAGGTGGGAACATGGGAGGAAGTAAAACAGCTGCAAGATGAGGCAAGAGATGAAGAAATGAGAGATTGGGTGAAAGCAGGTTGTGCACCTAGAGAGAAAGATCATGTGTGGGTCTATAGGGATGGAAGACCAGTCATGCCAAATAGCATGCTATCAACAATGGCAAGGATGTATCATGGCCAAGAACACCTGGGGAGGGATGCTATGATAAGAGCATTTAAGCAAACCTGGTACAGTCCAAAGTTTAGAATGATAGCAGAAAGCCTCTGCCAGAGATGTCTGATATGTCAGCAATTCAATTTTGGAAAGAAAACAGTGGTGAGCCTAGGAACAATAGGCAGGGAGGGAGGACCCTTCACAAGAATGCAGATATACTTCATTGAAATGCCCCCAGTCAACCGATTGAGGTATGTCCTGGTGGTGGTCTGTTTGTTCTCCAGGTGGGTGGAGGCGTATCCAACAAGAAGAAATGATGGGATAACAGTGGCTAAATTACTGTTAAGAGAGTTAATCCCAAGGTACGGGTTCCCAGTAACCATTGAATCAGACAGAGGAGGACATTTTTATAATGAAATAACGGGTCTAATTTGTGAAGCATTGAGTGTACAGCAGAAGCTACATTGTGCTTACCGACCAGAGGCTTCTGGTGTGGTTGAACAAATGAATGGTACCATCAAAAACAGAATTGGCAAAATGTGCTTAGCCACAGGAATGAAATGGCCTGATGTCTTGCCTCTAGTCCTGATGACCATTAGGTCTACTACAGACATAACAACAGGTTTGAGTCCACATGAAATTATCATGGGACGTGCAATGAGGCATGCATATGTACCAGTCAACAAGTTGATGACAATAACTGATGACATGATTTTGGATTACTGTAAAGGCCTGGCTGACGCAGTTCATTCTGTGTTTCACCAGGTTGGAGAAGACGCCACCACACTTGAAAAGAAACAAGCCCATGGTCTGAGCCCAGGGGACTGGGTAAGGATAAAAGTCCACAGAAGAAGGAATTGCCTGGTTCCAAGGTGGGGAAGGCCAAGACAAGTCATCTTGACCACAACGACTGCTGTGAAGTGTGCTGGTGTGAAAAATTGGATACATGCAAGTCACACACTGAGAGTTCCAAATCCAAGAGATGGTACTGGAAAAGAATATTTTGAAGAATCAGATTCCAGTGATGATGCAGACAGTGAGGCAGTAAGAAGGAAAAAAAATCCTGAAAGTGGGGAAAGTGAGTCAAGGGAAATTTTCATCCCACCAGAAGAGGTTCTGAAGAGAACAGTGCAAACTGCAGAAGCAAGTTCAGACTCAGAAGAATTACCCGAGGTTCCAATTGACAGTGACCAACACAAAAAGAAAGAAAGAAAAGAAAAGAACATTCCAACAGAAGAGACACCTGAATCACATGGGGAAATTGGACAAGTTCCACCTGAGATAAATATTGAAGAAAAAGGGACAGACAAAGACAGTGAGGGACAGATTGCGGAAAAACCCAGAGGAGGTGTAGGGAACATCAACAACAAGCTAGGTGAAGGGACAAGTAGACAGCAAGAAGATTGCGTGTCGGAGACCCGAGGAGGGACAGAAGTAGGGAAATCTCAATTGGTGGAAAAAGAGACTGTTGGAGAAAAGGAAGTTGTTGGGGAAAAGAAAACTGTTAATGAACAAAGAGGCAACTGAGACAGAGTCTGAGGAAAGTGATGCTGAGATACATGGAGGACGAGTTCTGAGAAAGAGAACTTGGCTTGGAGAAAGAAACAATAAAGAAGGAAAACAAAAGAGAAATGCTAAAGGTGATCTCTGGCCAAATAAGATAAAGAGACTAAGATACAGACTGACACGAGTTAACTCATCGAAAGCTGAACAAGTGAACGAAGTGTCAAGTCAAAATCCAACCAAAGAAGAAGAAACAAAGATACCTGAGAGAACTAAAAGAATAAGGAAACCAAACCAGAGGTACAAGTCACCGGAATGGACGTATGTGGCACTGCCTGAACAAGGAGAAGAGGCGGACAGCCAAGGAAGTCCAGAGGAGGCTTTACTGAAGGAGGTTGTTGAAGAAGAAGCTGTGGGAATCCTGAGAGTTATCTTGTCCGACATTGGAGAAGAGACGGATGTTCAGGACCTGATACAGTTTGATGATGATGAAGAGACAGTGAAAAGGGATGAAAATCCAAATTGAGTAAATCCAAGGAAAATCACTTGGAGAAGAGAAGAAAAAGAAATACTAAAGATTAGTAGATTGTAATAATCTGTTGGGTACTTGCTGCCCTTAGAAGTTCAGTAGAGGAGTAGAAGAGGCTAAGTGAAAAGACACGGTCAAAATTAACAAAATGGCTAACACTGAGAATAAAAGTAGATGTATCTTTCTGAAAAGATGGTGCAAAATGTGCTGCTGCTGTACAGGTTTATTAATGTTGCTTTGGAGCGTACTTGCTCTTTTGATTTCATTTAGAGTCACTATAGAAATTTAGAAGGTCATACTGAGAACAAAACTAATATAGGGAAAAGTTCACAGAAAATTGTACCGACTAGAACTAGCAATATACATATACATAAGGATAGGTCAATTAATGATTTTTCTAGCAATGTTTTTTCTAAATTGTTGTATGAGTACGTAAAGACAATGGAAGTAAGGGATTGCTACGTCTGAATGCAATTACCTGCCTCTGTTTCGGAAGGAGTGACTTATCATCATCTTCCGGCTACGTATGGAATTTCCTGTAGTGTGTTGATTAGTATATTTTATCAGTTAGGGAAATTAGACTATAATATGTCTAATGTAGATAATATTCTTGGGCAGTTGCCTATGAATAAAGCACTGAATCCTGCAAAGGAAGCTAACACTTTAGGTGAGATTTTTTTAGAAACAAAGAATTAACATTAGAATATGTTTTTAGAAATAATTTAACTTGCAGTTTGAAAGGAGAAGAAAAGAATTTTCTAGGCATGGTTGAGAGAAGAAGATTGAACATGCACAAGAAAGCAGAAGGGCATAAAATGAGTGACACAATGTGGGATATTGAGAAAGAAAAGGAGTTGAAAAATGGAGCCAGTCCAACTATGGCTATAGATGCCCCACAGAAAGGAAAATTGTGCATTACCAGGAAGAGATCCCAGTATGATTATTATTTCATAGGGACGAGTGAGTGTCATGATACATACTTTATTGCAACAGGATGGGGATTTAGAGGAGGAGAAGATCCAGTTTTCCCGGGAGTGTATTATATTTGTGGGAACAAGGCTTATTACCGTTTGCCTGACCATTGGTTTGGTACATGTTATGTTGGCCTGGTCTTTCCAAAGATTTTTCACATGGATAGAGTAGATGATGCTGAACATTCTAACACATTAACACGCTATAGAAGAGAAACATGGACAGAAATTGTAGGAGATATTTTTGGAGCTTTAATTCCAGCAGTGGGAATTTCTTTGAATGCATTTCGCATTCGGAAGCTGTCAACTGTGGTGGATCGCTTGTCAACAAGCACCGCTGGAGGCTTTCTTTTGGTTAATACAGAAATGGTTGCTTTGCGTGCTATGGCGATGCAAAATCAACTTGCCCTTGACATTCTTTTGGCAAAAGAGGGTGGAGTCTGTGGAATGCTGAAAGTTCAACATTGTTGCACTTACATTCCTGACGAAAGTAAAGATCTAAAGGTTTATGTCAAAAATATTACTGATTTGCATGAAGAATTAGTACCACTGGAAGCTGAAAGTATCTGGACTAGAATGGCTAATAAGATGAATGCTATTAAGAATTTTGTAGCTAAAATAGGTAGTACCATTTTTGGTAAGATATTATTTCCATTAACCTGTGTAATTGTTACATTATTGATCCTTAGATTAGGGTGTATGTGTTGTAGATATAGAAGAAATAAAAAGATAATCATGAAAGAAAATGTTAAAAGGAGACAAAAGAAACAAGAAAGAGATCTACAAGAAATAGAATTAAAAGAGAAAGCATGTATATAGAAACTAAAAAGGAAGATGAGATGGAAACAAGGGTTTAAAAAAGTGAACAAGAAGATATTTTGAATTCTTCCAAAAGGGGAAACTAAATTGATTTTTTGGGTTTTGATTTTTGTGGTGATTAGAGATCACCAAAGGGGGGATTGATGGAGCAGGGTTTTTACTTTAAAACTGAATACCTGTTTCATTTTCGCATGTTATAATTAAAAGTACTACTGATTAATTATTAATTATTAAAAGTTTGTCAAATGTTGTCTAATCAACCTTATTAACAAATGAATTACACGTGGGAATGCTATTGCATGGCTAAAATAATAAGTGAACTAAGTTGGTGAGCAAACGGACAGAAATCGATGTTGCTAATGTGATGTTATTTTGTTTGCGCTTAAATTAAAATGCATTAATGGCTTTTTGATGTTGCAAATGGCTAGATAAATACATACACATAAGGGTATTAGCAGGGGTGTAACACTGTTTAATTATTTCCGTGCAGTAATTCTGTTTTATGTTTATTTTCACTTAAGTTGACTAATGTGGCCTACCACAAGATGGCTACCACCCGCAGCCTGCATTTGAGTTGATGGAAACTTTTGCAAGGAAGCTTCGCGCTGCCTGTGACCTTGCCCACTCGACAAAACTGAAAAGCCATGATCATGATGACAAATCCGGGATGGCTGCCAAGAGCCCCTGAACATGAAGATTGTTACGAAAAGTGAAAAATGAACTTATGAACTGTTGATCCCACCATTGGGCTACAAATTATCTTATAAAACATCCGTGGATGTATCGAATTAGTTATGAACATTCAATTTTTCTATTCATTATTTGGGACAATCTAAGTGTGAGAAAATATCGCACAGTAGCGTAAATGTACCAAGATGACATTATTTCCGCCATTCATCCGTTCTGAATTATAAATTGTAACTTTACTGAATGTAAATTTTAGTATAAATATTAGCAGACTAGAGAGGTCTAGCGCCACTTCTTCCCGAGCTGATGATCCGATGTCCCTATGCTGACGGAGAGGACGATGACTCTACATGACGGCAGGAAACTTCTACAGAGGACCGGTTCTGACTTAGGATCTGACATTGAGAAAAATGAATTCGCATTTAATTGGCTTTTCTTATAATTTTAGATAAACAAAATAATTCTGTTTGAATCTCTGTGTCGGGTGATTATTTCTGGTCATGTTTATTGAATTTATTGTGTATTCTATGAAATGTTTTTGCTAGATTTTTAAGTAGATTGGATAGGTATTAGAAGGTGTGTTTCCCCTTATACATGGCACGGATAAGAGTGGTAGGATGAATGTTGGTGTAATGGGCCCCACCAGCGTGTGTTGTGTGTATGCGTGTGTGACTGTGAGATCACTCCGTCCGTGGAAGTAGAGGGGATTCGGAAGCTCTGATCTGCACCAGTAACCCTACCAATGCTTAATATGCCTTTCAAAAACTGTGGCAAATATGAGAGTGAAGTGGTACTGCTCACACCTCTTATTCCTCACCAAGACTTAAATTCCTTTTCTCCCTACCTTTCCACATAAATCTCCACTAAGTTACCACCAAAGAAACACAAACAAAGAATTAACATTCAAGCGAATTTGCAAAGCCTAAATATGTGTGCTTAAGAGTTATCAAGACTGAGTGTGAGTTTGACTATGAAATCGCCAAAGAACTGTGCTGAGGAAATCATGGGGCTCCATGTAATAAACAATACCTGAAAGCAATTGTAGCCATGACCTTTCTTTTCTACTATTGCCATGAGGCTGAAAAGTACAACTCAGCAGATAAATATGTAATACAAATATGAAAAAGTTAATTATACCTGGAAGGACTGGTAACTTTGCATCTGAGTATCTGACAGGGCTAAAGTACTCTGAATCAAATTCTGCAGCACCAGAAAGTGAATATCATCAATACTGGAAGAAAAAAAACAAGCATGTAATCGTTACATCAATGAACCTGCAAGCTCTATGTCACCCTTCAATCAATAAGTGAAAATAAGCAACAGTCATTCTAATATCCAGTGTGGGAGTTGCAATTGTGATAGAATGTTCTAATCCCACTAAAAAATGACAAAACATTACATGTAAAAAAGGGCTATTTCCACAGAGACTGTGGATGAAGTGTGACTTATTACCAGAAAATGAATCTCATCTACATATACACAAAAATGTAAATGAAAGCACTACAGTACATCAGTTAAAGAAAATATAAACATATGGGGCACAGGCAACACTTGAGCATAAGTATTAATGTCTAAAGAGTTTAAAACCAACATGCATGAATGAAAGCCCAAAGTGAACCTTACTTACTCACCAACTAAGAGTGTCCTGCTTGTTCATCTGATTTAACTCATGCCCCACAGCCAAAACTCTGTACCTAGTAAACAAAAAACAATACCTCTAAACACAAAGAAAGCTAGTGATCTCGATACACCACAAACAATGATCCCTTTAACTGGCAATATACTGTAATATTAGGGAAGATCAAGTTAAACAATGAATAGCCTAGTATTTATTTATTTTAGAGTTTTCTATAGCGCGAACCAGACCCAAGGTAGGGTATCAGAGCGCTTTACATAAAGAGCAAGGTGTAAAACATATTAGTGAAACACATTGTATACAAAAGCATAGCATAACAGTATCAGCATATAGGAAAAGGGTCCGGGTGAATAGTAGCAGTGAGAATTCACGGTCTCGTTCACTCGAGACTAGAGGAAATTAGGAGGTTGTATAGCTGGGGCCGTAATTTTGCAGATTTAAGGTAGGAATTTGATCATCAGGAATAATTTAGATTCCCTTTTGAAGAGAGGCGTCGAGGAGATTTTTCTGATGTGTGGCGGAAGCGAGTTCCATATTATTGGCGCTGCTCCGGAAAATGCTCTGTTGGAGGTTTTAGTCTTGTTGAAACGTGAGAGTTTCAGAAGTAGATTGTCTGCGCTCCTAGAGTGTCTGTTTCCTCCCGATAAGGTAAGCTTTGGGCTAGGTACTGGGGGGTGTTGTGGTGTAGCGCCTTTGTGAGTGATGCAAGCCCTCTTTAGGTGGATTCGAGCTTCATAGGGTAGCCAGTTGAGTGCCTTCAGGTGTGGTGATATGTGGTCATATTTCCTAGATCCTGTTACGAGTCTTGCTGCGGCATTGAGACAGGCTTTTAGAGGGGCGGTAGAGATTTTGGGAAGCCCTGAGAGGGTTGTGCGTCCATATTCCAGCCTTGAGATGACTAAGGACTGAACTGCAGTTTTGAGGTCCGATTTCTCGATAAATGGCTTCATTTTTCTAAGGTAGCGGAGGTGGAACCGGGCGTTTTTAGCCAACAGCTCGATATGACTTTGCATGTTAAGGCTCTTATCCAGTGTGATTCCAAGTGATAAGGTGGAGTCTACCAGAGTCGGCGTACAGTGATCATTTTGATCCACTCCTTTGTCACCGTGGTGTTATTAGGTGGGGAGATTAAAACAAATTCAATTTTTTGTGAGTTTAGATTGAGGAAGTTGGTCGTTAGCCATTGGACCGTCTTTTCGAGAGCTAGATTCATTGTCTTTATCTCTTCAATGGAGGAGATCTTGTTGTACAGTTGGGTGTCGCCCGCGTACATGTGGAAGATGTTCGCCTGCTGAAGTAGATCGGTAAGTGGTTCGACATATAGGTTGAATAGCGTGGGGGATAGCGGAGAGCCTAGTGGAACTCCTAGTAGGTTAGGTGAGGAAGCGGAAAGATTTTTGTTGATCATGTACAATTGTGTTCTGTTTTCCAGAAAGGATTTGAACCATTGAAGAACTTTCCCAGCTAAACCCATCCTGTATTCTAGTCTTCTTATTAGTTTGTCGTGATGGACCGTATCAAAAGCTGATGAGAGGTCGAGTAGGACTAGTAGGCAGGTTTCTTTGCAGTCAAGAGCTTGAAGGGCGTTGTCTACTATGTGCAGGATGGCTGTTTCTGTGCTATGGTCAGGTCTGAAACCCGATTGGAGGATGTTCAGTAGATTGAAGTTCGTGATGTATTGGTTTAGTTGTTGCTGAACACATTTTTTTAAGACTTTAGCTAGCATGGGAATGTTGGTTATTGGTCAGAAGTTGTGGGGGCCGGAGTTGTTAGCTGTGGGTTTTTTTAGGATAGGGGTGACTTGTCGTGTTTTGAGGCAATCCGGGATGTGACCTTGAGCTAGCGAGGCATTGATGATTTTATTGCAGAGCGGTGCGATGATATGGTCGAGGTGGGGTAGGCAATTTGAGGGGACCGGGTTATTGAAGTGGTTGTTGAGTTTTGTGGTCGTTAGAATGTTTGTGATGTCATTCAGATCGTAAAGTTTGAAAGTAGACCAGTGAGAGTTATTTTTGGGCAGCGGTAGCTCAAGTAGTACAGAATTATCGGCTTGGGGTGACTGAGTTAATTGCCGCCACACTAAGCTCATGTTGGAGAGAGTTTGTTTTTGTTGTGAAAAATGAGGAAAATTCTTCACTGCTCACCTGTGATTTCGCTTTTGGGATTTGGCAAATTTTTGGGATAGTTGTTTCAGAATTTCAAAGAGTCTCTTTGGTCTATTTTTAGCCTTGTCTAGTTCTGATCTGAAAAAGTCTTTTTTTGATTGTAGAATGCTTTTATTGTAGGCGTTTCTAGATTTCTAGTGACCCAACTCTGAGTAGGTTGTAAAAGGGGATATTAACCGAACCCTATAAATACCTTACCTCAAAGTTGTTTATTTATTAGGTGCTGTAAATGTATCCTATTTCACATTTAGCTAGGAAAAGGAGGAATTACTTGTGGAATCTTTTTACCACGCAAATCCCCCCCCCCCCCATTTATTGGGTTTTTCTCACTCATTCTCTCTCGATAAAGTTGTTTGGAATAAAACACAGGGAGCAGTAATTACAAAATGTTTTAAATACGTCGCAATGCCTTCACTGTCTCATGAGGCAATAACCATATAACTAGATTCTGAAATCTGCGAAAATGTAGGGATCAAAATTTACCCCATAAATCAGGATTCCGTTCTATGAGAATGTGGCCTGGACCGATAGTGGTGACTGACTTTAGTATCCACAAAACTGCATGGAGGATGGAGAGGTCTATGATGCTCTCAAGATTCACTCTGAGGTATGTGAGGGGTCCAAATCAAAACTGGAAAAATGCTGTCACTCAACATGACTGGCATTTTAATTAACAAATGAATGATCCAAAACTAATATTGGCTCCATTGCTAATGGATGAAGAGGGCTAACCCACTGTATTTATAAAGTACTCTTGGCTAAACAAACTGAGTGCTACTCTAGCTGGCCAGTGGTTGAAGAAGCTGACCCAAAATCCATGTATAGATTTTGTCGGCTTCATTTGTAAAGGTTGCTACCAACACAGCATCATCACACCGCCCATTCAGCACCCATGTTCTTTTACTTTATTGCCAGCTTGGAATGTTACCTCTGTTACATGTCTAATAATATGCATTTAAAACAACGTTTTACTTGTGCACAATGGCAAGCAACAAGGTGTGCTCTTTCATTACTATCAATTATTAAGGGCCAAATACTAAAATACCACAAGGTGGCTGCAGTATTTGGGGTTTGCTGTTTGTACTGACAGTACATTTGAGATTATCTTCTATCTCTACTCTTTCATCTGAACCTATGATGTGATGTGAATAAAGTGAAAGTCACTGAAAAAAACATCAAGCAGTGAGCTGTATACACAACCTGTATAGCTTGCATGTCACTGTAGGTGTGTGCAGAGTACATCTGTGTGAAAGTGGAAAGGTAGGAGACTCTGGAAAGTTAAACAGATCCCAAAAAAACAGGTTTTGATAATAATGTGCTAATTCTTGTCACCATTTACATCATGGAAAGTTCTAACTAACAATTTCCATTCTAGGTGGGTAATTACATTTTTAAGTTTGCTTTTCACAAACTCAAAGTGTTTTGAAATTTAAGTGGGAATCTCCTCTGGCCGTATATAACTTTTCATGTCACACTAGATTCCCCACAGGTTTAATTTTGGTTTCCAGTGTGTCTGCCTCGCTTATCACCCTCAACAGACCCACCTCCCCACAAATGTTGTTTTCTATATTCAAGTCCAGGCAGCAGAATGTATTTCCCATACTTTAAAAAGCTCGATGTTCAAATATACATATATACACATCTTCGACAGGGATATTATGTTTTAGTAAACCCTGTCCATCTACTTAATTGCATCGACTACAAGAGAATTATTAAAAACGTATAACTTGGCCATCTCAAAATGTTCAAGGTTGCTTACCCCATTAATCCCTTAGTCTTCCTAGACTGTCAGGTGATGCTGAAGTCTATCTATATCCATCTCATCACTGCTGGTGTTTCTAGTGGCAAGATAATGTAGCACCCACGCACAATTTCATGACATTGAGAGATAGAACATCTCCTTGTACAGAGAATTGAATCAAATCTAATTTCCAACTCTTTTCTGCACGTCCCTCAATATGTTCACCTTCTTCAGCTCTCATAGCCAGATTAGAATGTATTTAGTCAGTTTGTTCTTCCAATCCATTACCTTTCTGTCTTGTCTCAACTCTGCAATTACTTGGGGATGTTCGCTCTAAAGGCTTGACCACAAAATATCCCTCTCTAAGCCAATGGCTGACTCCTCGAGAGGAGCAGGGTCAGTATTGTTCTACATAACACAAACATTTATATACAATATAGAGTGGTATGGTGGGTAAAAAAACAGGTTGGAATGCTACACACATCGACTGCTCGTGGTTTAGAGTATTTGCAAGTATTCACCCCATCATCCTTCGTACATTTAATTCTCTCCAAAACGAACACTGCAGCATACTTTGGTTTGCTAATACTTTGTGCACCCACACTAGACAAAACCAAGAGTCATTCTCCCGATTTTGCAAAACCCGGAGAGAGAACGAATACAAAAATAAAATAAAAATAGACAAAAGTGATATAGTGCGGACCAGGAGAACTTAATGCTGCATTATTGATGAATGGGCAGGTATGCTTTCCCACTTACAAATAACTCTCCCCACTTTGTGTTACAGACCATGGAGAGAATAAAACAAGCATTGGCAAAGCCAATAGGTCTCGCTTTTGGAACCTTATAAGTGTTTAGTTATGCAACTGTTGCATGGCTAAACACTTATAAGGTCCCAAAGGCGAGACCTATTGGCTATGCCAATGCTTGTTTGTTTTACTTCCTGTGCTGTACGGTTGAATTAATTATTAATAAATATGTGTGTTCACACAGTAATTAGATTAATGGATAATACGGATGGATAACTCATAACTGAGTAGCTGGGTGGATTTTAAATAAATAAATATAGGGTTTGATCGATGAATGGAGAAATTATGGAAAAGGCGAGAAAAAAAGGAAATCACAATACAAACACGCGCGCGTAAGGTCTTTTCCCATCAAGGGTTTTTCCTCGACTTTCCTGTTACTTACTATACTACTGGTCTGCAGTTGTCTGTCGGCAGTGAGCGAGGCAGATACAGAAATAGAACGATCAATAGTTTTTCAGTTCTAGACTGGCGGGTTAATGTGCAGGTGACCGAGAAACGGAGCATTAGACACTGAGAGCTTTGTCTGCACAAGATATATATCTTCAGATCTCTCCAGGCCGCATCCACCGCCCATGAATCTCTTCTTAAACAGGAGCCCGGTCGCCGTTGTGATGAGCGCTCAGTTTTTGTTTGTTACTGGTAGTTTGTAAATAACCGTTAAAAGCAGAAAATCTGTTGCCTCATCAGAATGAGAGGCCGTGTTTTCCGTGAATTATTAATTACGCGGATCAAATAAGTGCTTGGTTTTTTGGTACACCTTGGAGTTGGCTCTTAGTCGGGGCGGTGGGGGTCGTTTCTCGGAGGCGAGTCACGGGCACGCGCACGCATGGTTCTAAGCCGTAGTAGGGGACCCCAGCCCTCATTAATGCGCTGATCCGGAGAGGTCCATTAAGAGGGAGCTTCGCACAGTCACCTTGGCCACCGGAGCCCGCCAGGGCTACCAAGCGGCACGAATGGGAGTCGCTAATTACAAGAAACCATTTATGGCAACGAGGCTGGGGTGAAGGAGACTCCCCCGGGAGGGGCTGCAAGGGGTGGGGGGTTGAGAGTCACATAGGACTGGGGAAGACCCAACGAAGTGATGAGGGTATTTGGGGCGAAGGATGGGGGGGGGGGGGCTGACGATTGGAGGTGGCGGGGGAGGGGAAGACCTAATTAATAATGGGGTTGAGGGGTGGGCTGGGGTGCGGTGAGTGAAGGGGACTGCAGAGGTGGGGGCGCCGAAAAAGATAGACAGAACGAGGCTGCAGTGTAACCTTGAGAAGAATAGTTGGGCTTCAGGTGGGCTTGTAAAATCTAGGGTGGGGTCAGGGAGGATCCCGGAAAAAGGTAGAACTGGGGCTCGTCGGTGAGAAACTTCCAAGTGACTTAAAGGGCATTCCAACAGGAAGGAGTGAGCGCTCGCCCACCACGAGGCGCCTGTTCTACCTGCAGGGGACCCTTACAAATGACGACCCATACTTGCGAGAAATAAATAACCTCACGGTGTGGGAGAGACCAGGCTAGGAGTCAGCACGAGGGGAATTGTGAACAGTGTATGGACCCTCTGCCTCCGTTCCACCATCTCCCCCCACCACCCCCGCCCCACCCAGGCTAGGCAGAGCTCGGGGGTCACGTCCACTGAGCCACATTTCGTCCACCCGGGAAACGTTTACTAAGCACCAGTTCTGAATTAACTCGATTGTGAATGAATCTGAAAGGAGATACATACAATTGTTGATTAAATCACGCGCACATAAACAATGTATACTGGGGCGTTCTATGACACTGCTTCTAATATATAATTTATTTTCGGGAAAAGTTCTATGCATAATGGAAAACCTGTATTGTTTCCAAGAATGCATCTCTGGGTTCTGGTGAAATGTATACATGCATATATTGAGTCACGCGCAGGTACACTCTAGCTCTGAAAAGAGCGTTTATATATGTAAAGTAATTTTCCAAATGTGTGCCGAAGAAAGCACCTTCACTCAACAAGAGCTTTATCCTTTAAACAGGCCTGATTGGAAGGTGACGGATTTGCCTGAAGCACCAGAAATGTGCTTTGTGACTCACGGGCACTTTGATAAATATATTCTGATGGGCAGGCAGGCGCAAAGTTTCCTGCGATGAAATGGAAGGGGAAAGGAAGAGTGGAAATGGCAGACCCAAGATTAAAGCGAGGGAAGGAGAGAAGGGGAGAGGGAAGGATAAAAAGAGGAAGACCTGATATAAAGAAAGAACGGAGGTGAGCAACGCGGGTAAAAAAAAAGAACACAGCATATGCAAATGTGTTTAATCAAAAACATCAGAGACGAAGCACAGATGGTTAAGAAATTGCGTATCTTTCAGCTTTGATGCGCTTTGCCAGCAGGACAAGGGGTTAATGAGTGGGTTTTTCTGTTTAATAAAACTGTTTTATAGACATCTCGGTTAACAGGTATACTAATGACGACCTATTACAGATAGAACAAATTTATTCCTGCGTTAAAAACAATAAAACGATGAATAAAGAAAGAGAATGTCTCCGTGAGCCTTGTGCTCGGCTGGCGCCTCGGGCATGTTTACTACGGGAACACATGGGAATGCAAAGCCATTAATCAAGCAGGATGGCTCTGTCTCCCTTCACGCCCAGGGAGGAGGGAGATGTGAGCAGAGCATCAAAGGGCTGGGTGAGAAGGGAGGGGGGAATGCAAGGGTCCAA
Source organism: Triturus cristatus (assembly GCF_964204655.1). Classification (NCBI taxonomy): domain Eukaryota; kingdom Metazoa; phylum Chordata; class Amphibia; order Caudata; family Salamandridae; genus Triturus; species Triturus cristatus. The sequence goes on from NC_140593.1 coordinate 633,145,421, forward strand.
GTGGCGAAAGTGAAAGTAATCGAGCAGAGCATCAAAGGGCTGGGTGAGAAGGGAGGGGGGAATGCAATGAGCAGAGGAGCAGCTGTGCACGTGCATGTGATCGTGCACTCAAGGTTTAGGCCAGCCAAAAGACTGTGGGTAGCACTTTGAAAATCCCACATATAAAATGTCTCTTCGAGCCTTTGGCTCAGCGAGACCTAAAAAGGCCCATATGTAAGAAAGTGGCTCTGTATATACTGTTCTCAAATAGGTACAGTGTGCACAGAGTCCACAGTCCCCAGAGGTTTGGCAGAGGCTAAAGTTAGAAATAACTTTACTCTCTATAGTGGTAGCGTGGTCGAGTAGTAAGGCAGTATCAGAGGACAGTGTAAAGCATTTGTTGTACACACTCAGTCAGCAAATGGTCTCACACACTCAAGAACTGAACTCTAGGCCAATGGTTTGTATGGTTGTTTTATTTTAGAACCAACAATAGGTATCAAAATATACTTTCTCAGAATGAGATGCTTTAGTTAAATACTTTTCAATAGGCAATAGACTTTTGAATGAAATAGTTACAGTTGTTGCAATAGGCAACACAATTTTAAACTCAATAAAACATTGAGCTCAATGGGAATTTCTAGTTAAATGTAATTGATCACTTTTTGGATTATTTTTCTTACCACAGGACTGGATCCTAGATTCAGTCCTGGGACATCTCCAGTAAACAGTTGAGTAAAAACGTTTTGGTTACAGTTGTGATTTTTAAGGAATATTATTGTATTTTAAAAGTTGACAAACTTTTTCACATGGAATCACCAATGTTAACCTATGGGAGGAAATTCACTTAGCAGGTAAGTAGGGTTATCGTTACTTTTTCTTACTCAGTGTTGGATCCTGGATCCAGCACTGGTGCATCTCCTGTAAACAGTTGAAAGAATGCGTTTTTGTTATACAGGCGATTTTTAGCAAATATTTGTACGTTTTAAAAATCGACACTTAGAAGAATTTCTGGCAAAAACCAGGCAATGTTATCCTATGGAGGAAAATCAAGTTAGCGGTAAGTACAGTTGTAATTACTTTTCAGGGTCAGTGCTGGGCACCAAGATCCAGCACTGGGATCTCTCCTGATAGCAGGTGAGTAAATTCGTTTTCGTTGCTCGGCTGATTTTTAGTGAATATTTTAAAGTTTCAAAACTTGACACTTAGAATAATTTCCAGGTGAAACCAGTCAATGTTACCCTATGGAAGAAAAGTGAATTATCGGCTTTTGGGTAAGTACTCGACTGGCAGAGTTGAGGTTCTGGGCATAGACTCCGGGGTCTCCGAGGGTCAGGTACGTACAGTTGTTAGACCCTCAGCGGCACAGGGGCAACCGGGTGCAGAGAGAGTTAGGCCCAATGTTAGCCTATGGCGGGCAGGGGGTTTTGGTTGGTGGCTGCTGGCAAGCAGGCCATGCGGCTGTGGGTGCTGGGCTCCTGGTCACTTGCTCAGGGCAAGTGGGGAAGTAGATTAGGGTAAAGGTTGCACTCCCAGGGGCACTCGGGCGGCTGGGTGCAGGGTGCTTTTGAGCCGTCGAGCGCTCGATGGATTTCAATGGAGAAGCTCAGTGACGAACAAAGGCTGCAAGCTCGGGACGAAGATTCTTCAGGTACGACCACCACTTCGAGAGGTACGTTGGGAAGCTGTAGGATAGGTAGGCACCCAGGAGCTGGGCACAGGGGGCCGCAGGGGGCCGGGTGCAGGGGTGTCTTTTCGTATCGGGAAATTTTAACCTCAGCTGGTCGCGGTTGGAGGGGTCCCTGCTTCTGAGGCTGCAGGTGGCGTCAGGAGCATCGAGGTGGGTTCTTGATTGCCGGATTCTGGGTCACAGTCACCGGGGGGGACGTCCTCTTGGTTTTTGTCCTCTCAGGCACAGGCCAGGCTTGGCGGGTGCAGAGTGTGCAGGGTTCGCGGTTCCTGGCTGGTGCCAGGGTTGTTGCTTGTTGTTGAGCCGGACCACTGCTCGTGGGAGTCCCAGTACAGCAAGTGGCCTGGAGAAGCTCACAAAGGCCTTTGAAGCTTCCCCTGCCCATCCTGGGGGAGGAGACCTAGCACCTCGCCCAGGATGTGCATTGTTGCAGGCCCAGGAGAGTGGATGGCTCTCTACCAAGGGGTCCAGCAACATGTCTGCTGTGTGGCAACCTAGGCAGCCCCTCAGACAGGACGTGGATTGCAGGTTAGGTTCAGGGGGCAACTCTAAGTTGCCCTCTGTCGTGCATCTTACAATAAATCCCACACTGGTATCAGTGTGGGTTTAATGTGCTGAGAGGTTTGATACCAAACTTCTCAGTCTTCATTGTAGCCATCATGGTGCTGTGGAGTTCGTGTTCACGACCTCCCAGCACCATATACTCTTAATGGCAGCACTGCACTTACAGTGCCCAGGATGGACCTGGGTACTGTAGGGGCACAGGGCTCATGCACCTGTACCCACACCACTGGCATAGGGCACCCAGCTAGAGGGATGACTGAGGTATTCCAGGGCAGTGTGTGTTGTGGGCATGGTACACAGGGATGTGTACCATGCCGACTCTTTGTTTTGTTCTGCACCAAGACACTCAGCCTGCAAAGGCAGTGTGTGTGTGTGTGTGTGTGTGTGTGTGTGTGTGTGTGTGTGTGTGTGTGTGCGTGCGTGTGTGTGTGTGTGTGTGTGTGTGTGTGTCAGGGTACAGGGCCTCTAAGGGTGGCACAATAAGTGCTGCAGCCCTTAGAGGCCTTCTCTGGTAACATGGCCCTGGGTACCTAGGGTACCATTTACCAGGGGCTGACATGTGGCCAGAGAGGCCAATTGGGTTTTGGCTGTTAGGCAGTTTTTAGGGAAGGAACACAGGCCCTGTGCACCTGATTGTCAGGAGCCCAGGGCACACCAAGTCAAAGAGCATCAGTAGTCTGGCAACAACAAAAAGGGGGGGGGGGTACTGCAACAGAAACCCACTTTCTCACACCATGTTCAGGCATCTCTGAGCTAGAAACTATGGGAGGCGGGGGCTCTAATCACACCCCTCAGCTTAACCCTAGGACCGAGGTGGTTGGGGGCAGATTAATTAATTATATTTCCCTAGCCTAAGGGCAGGCAAGGAGCATAGTTCCCCATTCCGCTCCCGCCTTGCACAAGGGCAAGACGTCACTTTACAATTGTATTGCGGGAGCTTCTTATGGCCCTTGTTTATGCACCCTCCCTCCTGCAATACAGAAGCTCTGGGTGAGAGGACTAAAACTGAAACCCTCCTCACCTTGCCCTAGGGTGGGGCAACCTCCTCTGACACCAACACATCCACCCCCTCCTTAAATCGCCTTGCCCAAGGGTGATGTGAAGAATTTGCCAACTTGCCTGTATAGTGCGAGAGAGGAGGGGTGACTTCTTTCTGCGACCCTCACCTTGCTCAAGGGTTTGAGAGGAAATCGCTCAAGGTTGAGGGGGGCTTAAAAAGTCTAAGGATCTGGTGCTAGCTTAGCAACCCCTGCTGCATCTTATATCCATTTGATAACAGGGCACAGGATGGTGTGATGCCAACCAAACAGCTACACCAAGGTCCACAACACTCTGCAGACCACAGAGAAGCGAGGAGAGTGTCACTTTTCAACTTCCCTGCAACCAGTTCCCAAATGAGAAAAAGTAATATGGGGGGATAATAGCTAACAATCTACTTAATTACCTATTTATTATGTAAGTCACGGCCATCTGCCACTGCAATTGGAAACAGAGCACAAGAGCATGTGGCTTTGACTTTACCCTGGGAAATTTGTCTCCCCACCAGAGAAAAACACTGAACTGATTTACAGCAAACCTGGCATAAATTTAGAACTTTTCATTGTCCGGTGTTACTGGGTCGAGTGCTTTTTGAGCCATAAGCACTTCAAAAAGGTGTTTGGTGGGTTCAAAGGGTTAACTTTTGAGGTCCCTTGTCTGTTAAATAAATGCACTATTCCAAATATGCAAATTCTGTAAAATCACATTTGACCTTTTCAAGAAAATAGAATGACTGATAAAGAGAATTAAATAATTTCTGCCATCATGAAAAACTGAGACTTCAAAACAGTAAATACAAAAATCACTATTTTGGTACTAGGAAAAAAATCATAATAAAGGCACTATCATTAGGACCACACGAACAGAGGTCTAAGTGCACACACACGCTTGAAGACAGGAGGTATGGACCATGAAAACTGTCAGAATGACTGGGATAAAATTGCAACATTCACTAAAATCACGATCAAGGGGCCACCAGTTCAAAAACCCGAGACAGGTATCATTTTGAGGAGCTTGTGAATTCCATGAAAATCCTAAATACATACACAGGAAATTCTATGACAGAAAAACATAATAGAAAGAGGAACAGGAAATAAGAAAAATGGATAAGGAGGGAGGATAGGAAAGGGCCCGAGGGCACCACTGGAAATAAATGAAACAGTAATCAGGAGAGATGTCAATCGTAAACTCAATTTTGAGGAAAACACATGTACACCCTTTCAAAGAGTTATGCATATGCAAACAGAGAAAACAGCATTTGTGTGCAGCATGTAGAAAAATAGACAAAGACTTGCATAGATGCATAATCCCATACTTAAAAGAAAAGTTACTTACCTTCGGTAACGCTTTATCTGGTAGAGAGGCAGGATCTAGCCGCAGATTCTTTACTTTAGAATCCCCCCTGGCGTGAGACTGGATCCGGAAACCTTTTCCACAGCACTGTCCGAGCGTCGGAAGAGTATGCCATGCAACTCCACATCGACACCATCACACTATGTGACGTCAACAGAGTCTATATAACCCCTTTGCAAACACGCTGACGTCTGTTTCATCCGTGACTCTTTTCAGTGCTCAAAACGTGGACCCACATTTAGAAACTGCCAATTGAAACAGTGGGCTAAAATGGAAGACACCATTGTGTCAAAAAAGCACTGACTATAATGTAGTATGTGGATACATTAATAAAAACATTGAGATGAAAGAGGACTCAGTCTGAATAAACACAGAGTTCCTAGTTTAGTACGTGAGGTCTCATAATGAAAGAATAGAGACGAAAGAGGACCCAGTTCGCAGAGTGAGGAGGATGGAAGGGGCGTAAGGAATCTGCGGCTAGATCCTGTCTCTACCAGATATCTAGCCGCAGATTAATTACTTTAAAATCAAATACCAAACCACACCATCCTCGAAGGAGGGTCTGTAAACTGACCACTAAAAGCTGCTAACTATAACAAAACTGGTCGGGAACCAGAGAAAGAGACCGGACCTCTATAATAATGTAGAGGAGCAATAACATACTTTACAAGTTAAAAACCAGTGGAAGAACCATAAATGAGGAACGTCACAAGACATTAAAGACGCATGGGAATAAAATTACCCATGTTAGCATGACAACTGTGGTAGAAGCCAACCAACAAGATGAATAGAAAACTACTTGAATCCTTAAGGGGATCTGAACCCATGCATGCTCACGGCTCAAGAACTGTGGAAGAAAACACAGTAAGAAAGGTCATAAAGGGAGCATTCATCCAGGAGGAGCCAAGATGGCGACCGGGACGGCAGCGTAGGCTCCCGGCTCCGTGAACCTCCACATCCCGCACGGATATCCTGCATGAGATCCTTAGCCTGCGCTACATGCCCGTGTTGGTGGTTGAGAGCGGCAACCGATCGTGTGATTCTGAAGTTTCTGGCGGCGGTACCGCCGGAGAAATGTTCAATTGAAGTTTGCGGCCTGTGCAACCCTGGAACCGGGACCTCGGGTGGACAACATGGCCGGGCGACAGTTCAACAACAGCGGCCATTGGTGACTGGGTGGAGTCGGAATACCGGAGCGGCGCGAATATTGGCCTGAATTTCGCTGTGGTCGCTCCTACCACTGAGCATAGCGGAACGAGTGCATGCCCGAGGTGGCAATTCCAGGATTCTTCGGTGATTGCCTGAGCCCTCGCCAGTGAACTGCTCGGACGCGGCCTGTAACTCGCCCCGATTTACGCGGGCTGCTCTCGGGTTTTCCCGGGCACTGGCCCAGGGGGAGGACGACTGTTACCTGTGACCACACACTGGATACATATTTTGCCTGCCCCCGGAACCCTGTTTGCAGTGACATGGAACTTGATGCGCTTGTGCCTGAGTCCCGGTCCCAATCTGGGGTGGAACTACCCTGCGGCCATCTTGATAGAATGGAGTCTATCATCCTGTACACTGGGTCGCAGCAAGATTGGGAGTGTGTGGCTACGAGGAGCGTAGCGGAGCGGGCGCAGGGGGCTGTGCTGGGGTACGGTGACCTTCTCGAAGCTCTCGGTGCCCTTCATTCCACCCTGGTTCACGGCGCCCGGGTATTGGGGAGGAAGCTTGATGGTACTGCGTCAGCGTCGGAACAGTTGCGATCCGCCTGTCCCCAGGTACACAAGGATTTGTTTCACTTCACACAGGAGGAAAGTGTCGTGACCGCCTCTGTGAATAAGGGAAAGCTGGAAACTTCGGACAATGTGGCAGCATGTGGTCGGCTGGCTGTGGGTTTGGTCTGTTCCGGAGGTATTGGTTATGAGCAGAAGGTGGTGACTTTGTCCCACGCGCGGCCTCCGGCGACCCAGGCAATATTCACGCAACGGTCGCCTGCTCTGGCTGATTCCCCCTTCCTGGACCTTGTGTGCGGCGCATGTCCGGGGGCAGTACTGGGAAAGATGATCCTCCATGATGATGACTGTGTTGGCATTCAGAGACGTCCACCCTACATGTGTGTGTCGCTTCCTGGTCTTTTTTGGACGCTCCTCTTCCCCGTAACATTGGACATGACAATGGGTCGATGGGTATGCATGGGTGGATTCGCAAAGAGTGGCCAAGGATAAGGCAGATCCTTCAGAGGTTGTCATTTAATAGGCGGGCGGGCTTGGGGGTTGCGTGCCCTCACGGCATGACTAATAGTGTAGTAGGTGAATAATGCTCCCCATTTCTCTCAGACATGGTTGATTTTTTGTTGTTTACTGTTTGCTTTGGGGAGAAATATATTGTGCGGGAGGGAGAAGCGGGGGCATGTTTGAAGGCCCTCCTCCAGTTTATTAATACTCTCTCCCTTTCCCTGTTAGGGGGGGTTTCCTTTCTTTCTCCTTTTTCTCTGTTTCTTCTATATTTCGGGTCTGGTTCTGGGGCGACAGGCACACTGCCGGGGGGGGGGCCGTAGTCATCTGCAGAGGTGCAGGGTGGGGGGCTGGGGGGAGGGGATTTTTTAGTTCTTTACTTTGTTTCTATGGCCTCCTTTTTCTTCTCTTATCCTTCTTTGTCTTTCTTTTCTGGGGTCAGTACGGTAGGTTTCCTTCGTTGTCAATCACTGCTTTTTCATCTGTGCCTCAATTTCCGTGGTGGTTTCTGGGTCTTAGGGCAGGGGACTGCAGGCGCAAACGGCTCGTGATATTCCTCCACATCCTGAACCTCCTGTTTCAGCGCCATTGACTTGATAGATTGCTGTTTATTGTTGACGTTCACTATTCTGCCTGCCATTTTTCGCTGCTGGGAACTTGTTTGGCACCTGATCCTTCTATCCCTTATTATAAAATGAAAACCTTTTATATCCTGGTTTCCCACTTGGGCTGTTCAGTGGACAAGAGTATACTAGCATGGAGAATCTGCTCCCCGAGGTGCTGCATGTGATTAAAATGTGCTTGCTGTTACTCTAACTGCTTAGCGGCCGGCCCCGGGGGTTGTAGGCCCATACTTGTCTTTGGTTGAAATGTCAATAAAGGTTTTAAAAAAAAAAAAAAAAAAAGAAAGGTCATAAAGACATAGAAGGCATGGGAAGAAAGTTACCCATGATAGTAGGACAACTTGCCAAACTTATCTATAAAATAAAGCTATTGTCACACATATCCAGAATCGAACAGTGTGTTTGATGCTTGTGAGACACGGAACAGCAGGTAAAGACAAAGTGGAAAACTTCTGTTCCGCAAGAGTTCTACCCAAGCCAGACCTGCACTGAAACAGTAAGAGAGGTCCATCACCAGTGGGAAAGGATAAAGAAAGCTCTTTTAAATTGCTTTGCCTCCTTTTGTTCATCTAGAGAATAAGAGCTCAGCCCTGCCAAATAAAAATATGGCAGTAAACCCCCATCGGTCCTTTAGGGGTGTGATGAAGGTGTGAGGTGCCCCTATTGAAAATATCAACATTTTTGACTACCTGGGTGTCAGACTCGACAATATTTTGACATGGCAGCCAAAGCTAAAAAATAGCAGGGTGATCCTACAGCACTGGGCTGCAGTTGTTGTACTTAAATTCAAAGCTGCCGCTTGTAGAACAACTTCTCCAGCCCTGGAAGCGAACAGGGCAACAGCACTTGCTGGGGCTCGACACTGAGCAGAGGTGTAGGGTAGTTTAAACATGACTGCACTAGTCACAGAAGAAAATACATTTATTAGATCTATGTTTAATCTACCAACAAGAACTCCCCTCTTACCTGTTCACATTGATATAGAGCTCAACCGGGGGGACTCAGTAGTTAATTTGAGAGCTCTAAAATACAGCCTGTGGGTACATCCAGAGTTGGCTCCCTATAATGAAGTGCTGATTGAACGTATTGGCTTAGACAAAGAGGTAGTTACTCCGTGGCTTAGACTGATTCAAAATCTTTGCACTTTAATTAATATGAAGAATCTAAGGCACTCACCGGCTTCATTGGATGAAGCAGTTCTTAATAGAGTGAGCATCATATATTTGGAACATTTGTTGTAGAAGACATGGAATGATCAGAGGGATACAGGCCTAATTGCCAGTTGTTTGCACCACAAATGTACACCCTGATTTGAACCCTATATGGACAAGATTAGTCCCAGCTTCGAGAGAAATTTAGACACAAGATTTAGGATTGAGCCCCTCCCTCTTAACGGTTTTACTGCTAGAAGGTCCAAGGACCTTTCCTCATCTGTTTCCTGCCCTTTTTGCCCTCTGTTATCAGAGACAGAAGCATACTTTTTATTGTTTTACCTCGTTTACCGATACAGGGGAATAAGTGGCTAGTTCCCTTCTGCAGACACTTAGGCACACAACACTTTTTAGAGGTACAGCGGATAATAAAATGTGACACTGTCATTGTCATTGCTATTTCAAGGTACTTAAATTGGGCCGGAGTGTTAGACTCAGGGAAATTGCTGTAAGTGCTAAACTACATGGGCCGTGCATTAATGTGATCTATCCAAGGAAGTCCTAGGTAGGCAGCCTCAATGGTCACCTAGATGGCTATAGCCTCTGGTTGATACTAGCCAGCAGGGAAATTATTCAAAGAATACCATTCCCCTAACTGTTACATATGTAATCGTGCTTATTCTCGGCAATATGTTTTGGCTGAACTTTATGATCATGTATCAATTTCTCTGTGATAAAGATAAATTATTGGTCGTTCTTTTTCTTTTTAACTGACATGTTACTGTACATTTTAAATGTTTTATCTTGTACATTTAGGGTTTTATAAACCGAAATAAAGTACAATTGGATTGGACTCATTTGAAAGAAAAGTAATTGGAACAATTATCATAGTTACAGTAATTTAAAGTTCAAAGGAATATGAGTACAATAGAAAGTGAATTGGTTGAATGGTACGATAGAGTGATACAGGATACCGTTAACTGTCCAAAAGTAGAATTTTTTCTTGCAACTGGGAAGAGAAAGTTATTTAGTCAGTAAATAGTGGGTTGGTTTGATCAGGAATTCCTGACAAGAAAAAGGTAATTTAAGAAATACAGATTAGTTATAAGAAAATAAATAAGCTACAGCAGCAAAAACAGGTAAGCACCCTCCGATTAAAGTACAGAGAACTGAAAAGGAGACAGAAGCTCAACACTGAAATAAACCAATGTCCGTAGCTACAGACGCTCACGATAGTAGAGAATAACATTTTGCCTATCAAGGTAAAGGTAAACTTCAACTCAAAGACACGGAAGCGAGGATTAAGCCAATTCTTCCTTCCCTTTATTATCATTTCATTTCAAAAGCAGCCATTTTAGCATTGAACAGAAGAAAAACTCTTCCCATCAACAGTAGGGGAAAAAATCAACAATACATGAGTCTTTTTTCACTGTCCATGGTGTGGAGATCCATATAGTCCTTCCTCACTGGCTGGACCTCCTATTCCTTTGCGCGAGTTATGCCAATAAATGCACCTCACTAATCTTATTTTGATCCCTCGTCCCCTGCAGGAGACATAATGTAAGAAACTGGTCGAACTCCCACTGAACAGAAATCACCAAAGCCCGTCTCATTTCCACAAGCAGAGAAAATCTGAACATGCCATCTCACAAACCCATTGTAAGTACGTTTAAAGATACCGTAACCATCTTACTTACTATGATACGGGGAGGGTCTGCATTAGGATGCTTGCTGGGTGGGATAATCCTCATGTCCGTGTCCTTATAAAATTGAAACTTACCTTTACGTTGTTAGGCAAATTTGTATTCTATGTCAGGACAGGAGTTGAGGATTATGCTAGTTCAAAGCTGACTTGCCACCAATTGACCTACCGCCATCACTGGCTTGAAGTAAAATCTCTCGTAGTTAGAGTCTGAAGACCATTCTGCTGCTCGCATCAGGGCTTCCAGACGCGTCCCAAAATAGAAGGCTTTGGAAGCCATACCCAGGGCCGGACTGGCCGTAGCGGGCACCGGGCAATCCCCCGGTGCACCGCACGGGTGGGGGCCAGTTTTGCGCCCCTGGGGGCCGTTTTTGTTACAGGGCCGTTTTTGCAGCATAGCTGCAAAATCGGCCCTGTAACAAAGTCGGTCGAAAACCGGCCCTGGCAAAGGGGGGGGGGGGGGGGGGAGGGCTGGCCGAGCACTTTGCCAGGGCCGCTTTTGGTTTCCAGTCTGGCCCTGGCCATACCTCCCCTTGCCGAATGGGCCTCAAACATTTTGGTGTCTATGCCTGCTTCTTGCATGACCCACCACACCCACCTGGCTATGGTGGGAGACGTGACTGCCTGATATGGCTTTTTTTAGAGCAATAAGGAGTTGTCATTCGCCTAGAGGGTGAAATTCCTGGGTCAAATCTTCATAAGCCTTCAGGCAATGCACAACGTATAATTTAGGGGGGTGTGGAAACGCAGGGTACGTGACCATGCGTGTATGCGACTTAGTCAGCCTAGCGTGAAAACGAATCCATCTGGAGAAAAAACTCTTGCCGAAATGTCTAGGGCTCGAACACCAGAGACCCTCCTGCATGAGACCAAGCACAACAGCAGCTTGGCCGAGAGTTCCTTAGGGGACAGATACTTGTTAGGTTGCAAAGAGAATAATATTCAGGACTAGGTTCACGTCCCACAAGACTGCAAAGCGTGGTTCCGGATGCAAGGAAAGTCGAATCTCACGCAGTAGCCTACAAACAAACGTGAGTTCCCTCACTGGGGCCCCCTCTATCGGCGCATGCCCTGCTGAGATCGTGGACCTGATCGTGCTGATCGAACGGTAAGCTATACCTTCCAAAGCTAGGTCGGACAGGAAATTCAAAATCTGTACGAGGTCCACAATCACAGGATCCAGGTTGCTTCGCAGACATCAACAAACCCATCTTGTCCAGGCGGAGTAGTAACGCTTGGTGGTGCTGTCTGCCCACGCCTTCGACAAGAGCTGCTCAGCCAGTCGCGAAAGGCCCGGGAGCGACCAGCGCTACCTGAAATCCACCACACCGTCAATTGCAGGGAGTCCTTTGAGATGAGGCGATGCAGGACTTAGTCCGGACTTAGCAGAAAACGTGGAAGCAGGAGTCGTCGGATTAAAGAATCCCAAGAAAGTGTCAGAAGAACCGGAAACCAAACTTGGGATCTCCACAGCAGAGTCACCATGACCACCTCCGTCGCCTGATGGCAGATCTGAGTTGACTACCTTGTGATCATCGAGAACGGGGAAATCACATAACCGTGCTCTCGACTCTTATCCTGGAGGAATGCATCCATGGCCGCTGCCAATGGGTCCGGCCTCCAGCTGAAAAACCAGGGATTCTGGTGGTCGATACAGGATGCAAACAGGTCGACCGAAGAAGGGGCCTCAAAGGGCCGAGAACCACTGGAAAAACTAAGGGTCCAGTCTCCACAGGCTGGAGTCATTTAGGCGTCTCGAATGCCAATCCACCACTTGGTTGGCCCATCCTGGGAGGTTTCTGCTATTACCGAGATGTGATGGTCCAGGCAGAAGTTCCAGAAGTCCTTCGTCAGATACACAAGCGCTCGGGACCGGGAACCCCCCCCCCCAAGGTGATTGATATAATTGACAGTCGAGACATTGTCTATCTTTAGGAGCACACAGGATTGGATCCTGTCTCTGGTCGAAAGGTGGACAGTGAATGACCCCGCCGGGAGTTCCAGACCACTGATGTGAAGGTTTTGCTTGTCTAATGACCAACTTCCTCCTGTGGAGAACTCCCCACATCCGGCACCCCACCCGGACCTGCTTGCACCTGATTCAATAACCAAGTCAGCACCAGAGCCAAATATCGCACAGGCATTCCATGCTACCATGTGATTCAGCCACCAAGCGAATACCTTTTTTGCTTCTACGGTAAGGGGAACCAATCGTCATTAGGTCAAGCCCTTCCACAAGTGGTGTGCCTCGAGACGCTGCAGGGTCCGGAGGTGAAGGGGGCCTGGAAAAATTGCCTGGATGGATGAAGAGAGAAGACCCACCAGGCGCCGGACTTGCCTGAGCGATGTGTGAGGCTTACCTATCGTTTGACACAGCTTGTGTCGTATCTTGGCAATCTTCTGGGATGGGAGGCTTAGGGACGACTGAGCTGAGTCCACGACAAACCCTAGGATGGTCACCCTCTGGGTTGGTGGGAGCATGCATTTGTTCTTGTTGATTAGGAGCCCCAGTCCCTGCAGGAGATCCACTGCAAGCTAGAGCTGCGCGACCAGCATCCTGGGACATTGCGCCATAAGCAGGATGTCATCCAGGTACACGATCATGCGTATGCCCTGGGCTCTGAGAAACTCCACTGCTAGGTGGAGCGCCTTGGTGAAGCACCACTGTGCTGAGGATAGGCCAAAGGAGAGCGTGGTGAACTTGAAAATATGCTTCCTCCAGCGGAACTGCAGGAACAGGCAGGGGGGGTTGAAATCGGAACCACCAGGTATGCGCCCTTCAGATCCAGACTCACAATCGAGTCCAATGGGAGCAGAACGTACCGAAGAAGATGATTCCCCTCCATTTTGAAAGTGGCGGTAAACCAGCCACTTGTTGAATTCCCAAAGGTTAACTGGGCGCCGGCCGCCATCGGACTTGTCGACGAGAAAAACGTTGCTGAGGAAACCGTTGCGATGCAGTGCAGTGATCAACAGATAGCCCCTTTGTGCAGAAGCGCGATGACCTCCACGTCGATGAGCACCGCATAGCCGTCCGAAAAACATATGGAGCGAGAGTGCGACACTTTACGGGGGCAGTCATAGAACTCTATGTGGAAACCCTGCACTGTCTGCAGAACCCAAGCGTCCGAGGTGAGGGAGGTCCAAGCATCCAGAACATCCCAGCAATTGACCATCCACCTGGCTTTGAGAGGAAGGTAGAACACTCACCATTGGAATTGCCGCCTACTGTGTGGCCTCTGGGGCCTCCGCAACGTTTGAAGCACTGGCCTCTTATAAGTTGGTGAAATTTACGCTAGTTTAGTATTGGCTGCACCCAGAGCCTTGTCCCTTGGGAGGATTCTGGTATGACGCTCGGCCGACCGAGTGGCTCCTGCCAGCCCAGTGGAAAACCTGAGAGGTAAAGATCATCTTGATGCTGGACTGCACCTTATCAAAAGAAGTAGAGGTCACAATGAACTTCCCCAGCTCCTTGACAAAGGGTTCCCCAAAGAAGCCCCTTTGCGCCACTGCGACCGCTTTCGAGGACGCTAAGTCCCCAAGCTTGGAGTTCAGTTTGATGAGCAGGGAGCGGCAACGCTCTATTGAGAGCGCACAGTTGGCTGTACCCATGAAGACAATGGCGCGCTGGGTCCAGTTGGAAAATACCTCTGGGGAGATCAGGGACCCTGAAACCTTGGCCTCCTCTGTCATGTCTAGGATATTTGTCATGGGGCCTATGGCATTGAGGAGCTTATCTTGGCATGACCACCAAGGACTGTCTATGTCCTTCCTAGGGTCCTTCATATATTTCGCCAGGAAGGTGGCCATTTTATAGTCTATTTCGGGCTAAGGGCAACCATGCCTTCTAGGGTGCGACATGAACACTTCACCTTGAGGCAGCCCTGGGCTTCTTTCTTCAATGGTTTGGGGAGGGGGCCTGTGACAAACATGGCTATCTTGTCGCCAGGGGCCCACACCGCGGACTGAGGACAAACCATGTCATCTGGATCCAGCATGTCCGACTCGGGGCATTGGGGTTCAGGAACGGCAGGGGATGCGGGGGAGGTAGGGGCTTGAAGGGCCGATTTGGCGAGGAAGGTGTGAAAACGTGTTCTTGTCAGCCCTTTCCTCGCACTTCTTTTAGGGGGTGAGGGAGGGGTCCTCAGTCATGTCTGCTGTCGGGGGGGCTAGGGGTCACCACGTGGGCCTTAGCTAATGTAGCGCACTCCTGCACAATCCTGTCTGAGAGACGCTGTTCCATAGGGCTTACCACCTCATTAACCACCCTGTAGATTGAGGTGTATACCACCTCATAGAAGTCTTTGTCACATGGTTGATGGGGACATTGTCGACATCACTAAGTTAGCATGGCTCGTGCAGCCATGATGCTGCTTTTGCGCACGTAACTGCATGCCTGTTGTGTTTGTTCTCTGCTTGTTTCTGGAGTTTAGTCTGAACATTACGTACAAGGTCAATAAACAATGTCCCATGTTATTCTGCTCTGGTTAGACCCCAGCACCTAGACAAAACAGATGACTACAGCTGCGGCTGAATAATCGTGCATTTGATATTGCGGAGAGGCAAGTTTTTTAACACATTTGGAGAGCGACCTTTCCAGGGAGAAGAGTAGCACCCAGCCTCGATGTAGGAACCTCATCTATGCTCTGAGGTATGGGCTCTGCTAACAAAACCCAGAGATCTTCTATTATATAATAAAAATCACCTTGTAAAGGAAAGGGAGTTTAGACACTATAGTTCTTTTCTCCATAGTCGTTATACAATAACATATCCCTTCTTAATGTATGGGCTGGCTGCAATGCTAACTGTATTACTGTTATGCATTTTTCTGCTTGTTGTGACACGTATTCTGCATGTTAGAGCACGTTAGTTAAAATAAACATTTTAAACTATAATCGTGTCTGTCAGATCTTATTGTGGACAGGTGTGAGCGAAAAGGTGTCTTGTCATCATGATTCCTGAGAGATCAGCGAGTGTTGTGTTCTGGGTTGTCTAATCATTTTCTTCTCTGTATTTGGATAGGAGAGCGAGTGAGACACTAACTAGTCTGTCTTGGGCTCGTGGGTACTAAGGCGGTGGGAAGGCATAGCCCCTATACACCGTGGTCCCATATTCCTGCGCATAGTTCTGTGTATGTGCAGAATCCCTGCAACATGGCATCACCAACGTTTGGTCTGGTACTTATTCGCGAGACCCTTAAGTAGCACTTGTACTTGTCCACGATACCCTCTTGTCAGTTGCGGAGACGTCTGTGGTGAGAGGGAGTTCTTCTCTTATAAGTGAGATATCATAGGTTTTTCAAGCTTGATTTTTAAAAGGTGTACATTATATTTAACCCGAAATTGCGCTGCGGGTAAGTCAGAATCTATTATGGCTGTTAACATTCCACCACCTAACCGTGCTGCGGTTACTGTGTATTTGACCCAGAATGGAGTCCCGGTGAGGAGAGCGGATTTTATCTTTGTCGTAGAGGCCAATCCGGCATACCGCTTCAAAGTGTTTTACTCTTGGGTCATGTTTCCTGCCGTTGATGGAAACGATAAAGGTCATGAATATCAAGGTGGCGCGGTACCACAAGTTTATCGTATAAATCGGTTGGTTGAAGTTCCGTTGTTGGCTTGGCAGCACACAATATGGTTTAATGATGCCCTACCTCACCCTGTTTCGGTCCTTCATCTCGGCCCATTGTCGGTCGACGGGGCCACATGGCCCGTGTTAGCGGCCTTTACTCCTCAACCAAATTATGCGCGTGTTACACATGCAGGGCTACGTATTTTACACACGTCCTTATTACATATACATATAAGTTTCATAAAATATCTTTCTCGTAATGTACCAGCAGCTCCGGTGGGTGCAGCTCAAACACCTAGACCTGGTGGCATGCTAATAAGTCCTGTCATGATTAATTCAGTGATGGGCAAGAAGACACATAAAAAAGGTATGAATTTCCTTTTTGGTTGGCCGAAAAGTTTAAGCAACTCAAAACTGTTTTTTCACACACGTCTCCTGTGGATAAGCACAGGATCTTAACAATGAGTTTACCTAAGGACATTGTTCTCAATCTGGCAGATTGCACCACTTGGGGGAAGGTGTTAGCTACGGTTTATTCTCTGTACTTCGGCACACCCTCGATGACGGTGCTCTCCACGGTTTTTAAGAAGGTTCGAGATGAACACGGAGAGGCGCCGGCCCTGGATATAGACATGAGGTAAGTGGGAGACTTCCCGATAGTCTCCGATATGATCCTAGCAAATGTAAAGTGGGAAGCTGTCAGCTTACAAGTTAGTCATTGCCTAGAGGCGGTAGCTGACATTGATAAACAAAGGGAATTACCACTCATAATTGTTAAACTTATACAAGTCCTTTGGGTGTAATAATTAGGGTAATAAGCCATTCAATCAGCCACAAAATAAGCCTCCTCCGGAAAAGGAGGGGTGTTCAATATTTCCGAAGAAGAATTTGAATAAGAATAAGTGGCAGCAACAGCAGAAGCATGAGTCGTGTGCAGGTTTACCGACACCTGATGCTGCGGAGCGTAGATATGATTTGTGTGACCGTGCCACTCCTAAAACACCTGAAAGATTTCAGGCTCCTGATCAACGCTCTCCTCGTTCATTTCAGGTGTCATCAGACCCTCAGTTTGGTGGAGGGGAGTGGCAGGATTGCAAACAGGGCGAGGCCAGTCAACAAAGACGGGATCCGCCGATACAGTTTGAAGTCAAAACAAAAATGGAGGGGCCAACTCCGTATCACACCACGTTTTAGAAGAAAAAAGTTGCAGCATTAACAGCAAAGTATGCCTCAGATGGTGAGACCCCTACTCCTTGATTGGAGATGGGCTGTGACACTCCTCAACAGCGCGGCAGAAGTCACCATAGTGTGGGAGGCACTGCGTCCTTGTATGGAGGTGAGAACAACTGATGCCTTTGTAAGAGTGTAAACGGCAGATACACAAGTTGCACCACGAGATAGACTTTATGCGATAATCCTCCAAATTGAGGGTAATATCAGAAGTACAATTAAGGCAATCTTTTGGGAAAACCTTACTTCCTCTTATGAAACTTTGTTGGCAGATGCGGATTGGCCTCCCCCATTCGTCTTGGCTGCTTCACATGGCGAAGATGTAATTCTTCCAAGTTTTTCTTGTTATATCAAAGAGGAGGCTAAACAAAATTACGCGTCGGAAAGGGCTTTGGCGCTAGCGCCGGCTGAGTATTGTAATCAGGTGGGATGGGACAGATTATCACCAGCACATGAGATACCTTTACGTTCAACTCCACAGCCACAAGCCCAATACCGCATCAAACAAGACACCAAAGCCTCCGTGCTTGAAATCTTGTCCCGATTAGAATATCAGGGTGTGATAAGCCCTGTGTCTCCTCAATCAATAATCCTCTTTTTCCAATAGTGAAACCGGACGGTTCCTATTGGATTGTGTTGGATTATAGAAATTTAAATAGTCATGTTCGTAAATTTGCTGTACAGAACACACATAGCTCTGCGTTGATCAATAACATTGTACGTAAAAAATATAAGATGACACTGGATATTCCGAATGGATTTTACAGTCACAATCTGTCTCCGGATAGCCGTGACTTGACCGCACTTACCGCGGTCGGCAATCAAAAAAGATATACACGTTTGACTATGGGCTAAAAGAACTGTCCGGAGGCTTTTGTGGCACGGGTGGTCTCTGGTTTACATAATATTGACCCAGATGCTTCCTCCTACGTTGATGACATTTATTTGACTGTTGATTTGACTGTTGACGAGTTGATATCGCATCTTGTGCACGTTGATCGTATTATCATGTCTTTTGCCAACCTAGGGTACAAATTTAATTTTGCTAAATCACACATTGCCGGTTGGGCAGTAACCTTTTTAGGTTCAAACTCAACAATGAAGGGTGGGGTTTAGCCCCTCATTTCTTGAAGAAGTGTGCACTATTGCAACCTTCAACCACTTCGAAAAAGTTACAATCTTTGCTGGGATTTTTACATTCCGGATGTACATATGTTTCAGAATATGCCCAGTGTATCAAAACGCTTTACGCGTTGATACAACCCTCTTTTGCTGCTTCCAGCTGGCTTCCGGAACATACCGTGATTCTTCGGTCATTGTAGTCTGATCTGCTTGCGACCACTTTCTCTTAACACGCAACAATTCCACAAATTTGGTCATACGAATCGTACCAGGTACAGTGGGTTTCACATACTTGACGTTCAATGAGGGGGGATACAGTCCCCTTTGCATACAAATCGCACTTGTACACTGTGGCCGGAATGCGTTTCTCTTCCACTGAGAAAATCCTTACTGCAGTCCAAATGGCAGATCTTAGAGAACGCTCTCTTGCACAACGAAAACGCAAGCTACTGATCTCGCCTGTGCCGTCTCTTGAGACGGCCATAACGGCGAGTGCATCCTCGATGGATTCAAATAGCCAGTTCCTTGACATCGGCTGATGTCACTTTCATCTTTGACCCATCATTACAGATGCAGGAGTTCTTGCAATATGAACATGTTCATCCTCCTCCGTCTTCAATACCTCTGCTTGATCGGTACAAAAGTATCATTTATACCGACGGTTCTGCTTAGCTGGCAGCTGGCTCTAAACATGCTTACTCAGCGGCCTGTGCTATAGTGGCAGGTTCTATGGTTGACGGGGAGTTCAAATCTTCTTTGGTGCACACACAGACTCTAGGAGACTGTACAGCTCAATTAGCTGAGCTGCGTGAATTGTTGCTGGCTGTAGAATTCGCAGATACAGCAGTTCCCACTCTTACAGTGTGCGATTCAGTTTATTGTGTGCAATCAATTAATGATAATTTGTTCTTTTGGTCACAAAATGATTTTAAGACTGTAAAGGCAGCGTAATTAAGCATAAAACGCTTTGGGTTCAAGTGGTGGCTCTTAAGGAGAGTCTGCCACTCACATTTTATACACACTCTTGTCCATCAGCATGTGGGAGTACATGCTGTTGGTAATTCTATGGCTGATGAGGCAGCCAAATCTGCAGTTACCACATGTTCAGTAGCAGCTGTGACATGGTCCACGACTAAAATTTACAATGATATTCTCGCTGTTATTGTAGCTGCATGGCATCTGTGCATGCAGGAGTTTCAGCAAATGTGTCCCTCTTACAGCAGCATTATTGGTGGTGTGGACTATATAGACAAACACTTAATTATGTTCTGTCTTGTGACATTAGTCAACAGATCAAGCCGTCGACAGTTGCACGTCCACCTCACACGCAGCTTTAGATTTCAAATCGTCCATTTGGTTGTAGATACCTTGATCACTGCAGTCCTTGCTTATAAATATATTTTGGTTGCAGTGGATTTGTGCACGAGATTCCTTTAGGTTTGGCCCCAATGTTGTGCTGACGCTCGAAATGTCATTAGAGACTTGTGTGTCTTTGTCGGGACATTTGCCTGCGGCACCTTCCATTCTGAATCAGGGTCCAGTGTTTGCCTCTAAGGCTTACAAGGATGCAATCAGGTAATTAGGGGTGCTGCTGCAATATTCTTCTCCATACAGGCCCGAAGGCAATTCCGTAGTGGAGCGAATTAACTGTGACTTAAAGCAGTCTTTGACAGCTAGGGTTTTAGGTACTGGTCGGAGTTGGATGACAATTTGTATGGTGTCCAATGTGCACTAAATAATCTCCCTAGATGATCTGTGGGTGGGCGGAACCCATACAAAATGCTCTTTGGCATTCAAATGTTTGTGGCAGACCTTGATGGGCTAGACGTGGCGGCTGCCGCAACGTTTGACGTAGGTAACCATTGTGCTATGTTACAGGATCTACAAGAAACTCGAGATGCTCTAGCAAAGGATCATATGCCCTCATCTGCAGATGCTGCGGTGCTGATTCCTGTATCCGGGTGGCTTCCTAAAGTGGGTGATTAGGTCTGGGAGAAGGTGGAGAACAAAAAAGAATTTGGTCCATCCTACTGAGCACCAGTACTGGTTCTTGCCTTAAAGGGTACTCGTACTGTGATTCTGCCTCCGCTACCTGGTCGGAAGGAGAATCGTTATATTTCCATCGAGCATGTCAAATTACACCAGTTGGCCAATACTGAATAATATGACTCTAAGCGTTCCACGGTGGGATGTTTCACTACAGCTAAGGTTGTCTCTAGCAAATGCTGATGACAAGGAACATGAAGTGGAAACCTCCGTTGATGTTTTCCCTGTTTTTTTTTTACATCCCCAGTTGTTGCAAACCATGAGTATGCTTCTCTGCCACTTGAGGATATTATCGGTATACCAAGGACTGCTGCACAATCATTTTTTAATGCTGATCATCCTCCGTTGTTTTGCCTAGGTACAAGTGGTTATTATATGGACAGAGACACCTTTGGTTCGAGTTCTTCATCTTCCTCTGTGGCCCCTTCGCCAATGAAAATGTGTACTCTTTTCATGGTTTCGACAAAATTATTTGATATCTTCATGTCGATTGGATTTGTGATAGTTTTCTTCCTTTTAATCAACGGCCATTCTTTGCCTGAACGTTCTGTGGTACATTTCGTTGATGGAGTATTAGCCCCACATACTTCATCTCATATTATGAGAAGGGACCAACTGAATGTTAACATCTCTGCAATTCCTGTCGGTGAGGGCATAATTTGGGATAAAGTACCATTCGAAATTTATGGGCCCACCGAGACTATTCGAATGCCATACGTCTTTCGGGTATCATTAAGGGACGTCATCACACCCGGATTACAATTCGATGATTGGGATATTAATGACGTCAATTCACTATTTTCAGATTTAAAATATATACTGTTTTTGAGACTGAGGATATGTATTTAAATTCTGCTAATTATGCTGCTTTAATTGGTTTCCAACATTATGGTTATCGCTTTTTTCATAAATCAAACACAGTTCGATCTCCTCTTAAGTTAACTCAATGGAAACATTGTCCTGCATCTTTTCAGGGGAGTTCACAGGTACAGAAAAACAAGTGTGTATATTTCTCAGGTTATAATCTTTCAAACCCAACATACTACTACTATAGGTTAAATACGACGCTTCCTACTAAATTCATACTAAATCGATATATTCTTCAACTTTCATAACCGATTTGGCATTAAAGGGTTATGATTTTTGGAAGGACTCAATTGATTTAAAATCTATTCGGGGTACCAAAGAATGGCAGGTGCAGGGGACGGAATCATCGCACTGTGCATGTTTGAGACCTAATCAGCTGATATCACTGACTCATACTGTACAACAAAAAACTTGTTTTGGGCAGTCGATAGCGGGCTATGATAACTGGCAGCAATATACAAATTACTCTTTAGATGCATTAAATGAGATGATCCATAATGGGTCGTATAATGCATCAGCCTTTAACGCTTCGGGCTGGTTGTTATGGCCCCTTAAAACGAATGCTTGCCAATTGCCCTTTACTAACGCATCAACTGTATTTACTCTCAATAGACCCGATCCTCGTTTCATACACTCTTATTCGGTCACTACATATTCTGTTGGTAAATTATGTCAACAGTGGTTGGCACAGACTTCTTTATCTTTTGTGAAAGAAGATCTGTCACAGTTGTCTAGTGACATTGATCTAGCTGACTCTCTTTCAGGCCAACGGTCCCCTCGCTATAAAGGTTTTGCATATGCAGCATGTAATGAAGTATGGAAGCTGTCCCAGATGGAGGCAGCTTTCCGATTATGACAAGTTGTTAAGGATAATTTGCGAAAAGTTTTAGATGTGGTTGTCAACAACAAATACATTGTCTTCTCGTATTTACACTCTGAATAATATTGTTTCATCTGTTATTGACATTGTGCTGAATGATGTGTCTGTATTGTATCATGTATCATGGTCAGACTAAATTACGCTGCAATTTGGTTGGACTTTGCAAAAATTAAAAAATGGGAAAGTGCCATGGGACTATTTTAAAGTTACTGCCCTGGTTTGACCTTTTAATTTGACAGATCAACAGAAGCTAATGTCTATGAAAGATTCCACATATACACTGTTACATATTGAAAAAATAGAGCAGTTGCCTTTTTCAATAGCAGAGACTGATTCTACTGTGGGTCAAGCCTTAATTTGTACACAGGTTCAGCTTCACGGCGCTTGCAATGTATCTGCGCAAATTTAGCCTGTTTTCTACTAAGAAGCCCAGTCCCTGCAATTATTCCCATGGTAACTTTACTTTCTAATGAGATTTATCTTATCCTGAATACCCAGAACTGCTGCGGCTTACGGGCCGGCATTCCATATATATGGTAACAGTTTCACACTGTGTTACTTGTTGTATCAATGTTCTTTTTCCGCCCCCACACGGGAGAGTAGATAGTTCACTGTGGCCTTCCATACCCACTTTGAAAACAGACTTCAATAAACTAAGCAGACTCAAAGCACTACTGTTTCAACAAGAAGTCGCTCTCACTTCAGCTCGAGAGACCTTCAAAAATTGGACATCTGGTGAGATTCAGTCACTTCTGAATAAGACTCCCCCACTGCATTTTGGAGAACTAATATATCAAATATTTATTGCATATTACACATTTTTTTTAAACTTGTGGGCTCTGGCCTGGTTACATCATTCAGACGATTTTTGGAGTAGTACTGGCTTTTATCCATTCTATTTTTTCTAGCGCCTTCGGAGGGTCACCATTGATCCTCCTGTTACACAATGGCTGACCATCCTGTGGTCCTGCACAGTTCCGGTAAATTGCGCCTGTACCGTGATCTAATGCAACAACTGTGTGGATGCTTGCCATTGACGACGCTGGGAGTTAGTTATGGGCTTACCTACCATTTCCCTTATTTCACCTGCATGCAACCAGTGTTCTATTGCCGAAGATGCCCATTTAACTGGGCCTTGGACGTCTGCCTTTCCGATACATCAAGGGCTGACCCAGATTATAATCTGATGATGGATCCCTTACTGGCCCATGATCAGGCTTGTTCTGGGAACGGTGCGTGCGGCTGCACTTGGAATTATGGGGCAGTGGAATACCTGTGAGGCTGCGAAGCAGCTACTACAGCTAAGTTTCATTGAATATCACGCAAGCTACTCGGCAATGCTCCTAGATGCACTGGATTATGAAGAACACAATTGGTCCTTCAATCTGCTCAACTGGATGGCATCCCTCTTCGCTTTGGTCGATGGTGATGACCTTTTGCTACCTATTGCATTCCACGGTGCACATAATTTTTGGTCTTTATAAGACTAACCATGAAGAAAACCTTTTTTTTTTTCACTTCCAAATTACGAAACTTCTTCAATTCTGCAATATTTTCACAGGAGTCTTTGAATCTGCTTACTGCTGGATTCTGTTTTGCTATATGCTACAACCTGGCCAATGGGGGGGTGTCACGTGGTTGATGGGAACATTGTCAACATCACTAAGTTAGCATGGCTCGTGCAGCCATGATGCTGCTTTTGCTCACGTTACTAAATAACTTTATTTTTGCACGGCTTTGTGTATGCTTGTCACATGAGACCTGTCGGCTGTGTTCGTTCTTTGCTTGTTTCTGAAGTTTAGTCTGAACATTGCGTACAAGGTCAATAAACAATGACCCTTGTTATTCTGTTCTTGTCAGGCACCACCAGCTAGACAAAACATACGACTACAGCTGTGGCTGGAGAATCGTGCTATTGATATTACGGAGAGGCAAATTGTTTTAACACACTTGGAGAGGGACCTTTCCAGGGAGAAGAGCAACACCCAGCCTCAATGTAGAAATCTCATCTATGCTCTAAGGTATGGAGTCTGCTAACAAAATCCAGAGATCTTCTATAATATAATAAAAATCACCTAGTCAAAGGAAGGGAGTTTAGGCACTATAGTTCTTTTCTCCATAGTCTTTATACAATGACATCACCCGTCATAACGTTTGGAATGGCTGCAACGCTAACTGTATTACTGTTATGCATTTTTCTGCTTGTAGTGGCACATATACTGCAGGTTAGAGCACATTAGTTAAAATAAACAATTTACACTATATTCGTGTCTCTTATAGAATAAGCTCGAAGCACTCCACAGTACAATTACAGGTGCAGTCTTGTATAGAAATGACCAATGTCTTTTATTCAGACATATGTTCTCTTATTCCTTAATTGTTTCATCTGTACATATTCTTGGTCAACAGGAGCTTCAAGCCAAGCCAACACGTGTTTCGTCTGTTGAATTACAACTGGACTTCATCAGGGCTGAAATGATCAGAATAGTGACTTAAGGAATTAAGGGAATCAGAAAGTTACAGTAGACCCTTCTCCAAGTCACCCAGTGTTACAACAATGGGTGACAAAAGGTGCTGTGGTTCATACATGTGAGTCAGGGAATTCGTGGTGAAACAAAAACAGGGGAACGAGTGTGATTAATATTAAAAACAGTCCCTCACAAACCACATATTTGTGCCAAAATGCCTCCAAGGTTCAAATTAACCAAAAAAAACACGTTGTGCTCGAAGTTAATGTGCCAATTAACAAGCCACATTATCCAGAACCTGGTTCACCTTATTGTTAGAATTCTTAATGTCCTTTATTGTGTCACCAAGACAGACTGTATCCAAGATCTAAAAGTCGAGGGAAAACAGTATGATTGCCTTCTTGTGTTCAAATTTTACGAGCAATCCATCTCAACAAATGTTTCACTCACCCGCCTACTTGTCCGTATTCACCCTTTAACTGTGTTATCAATTGTGTAATCTTGCTCCGCAATCTGTAATGTCAAGTAGCTGGTGTGTTACCAACACGTAACCTCATTGTTAATGTGCATCATTATTATATATGTCAAGATGCACCAAGTAGAACCTCGTGTATCAGTTCCAACAAATGTATTAAAATGCGCAATCTATCGCATGGCATCAGTGCTCGCTTCTCAAAGCAGTAATTAGCCGTACCTATATCCTTACCAAACGTGATACGATGGCACATTAAACAGAAACCTCGGCACGAAAAGCCAGCAAAATTGGGCTACAGGCAATGTGGCTAGAACAATCATACCATTAACGCACCAAAACAGCTTTACCAAAAGACAAACTAACTACGTACCGATAGGTAGAGTACACCTGTTGTCTGCGAATCTACCGGCGATGTGCACCGGCGCCATCTTCCACTCTCAATTTCAAGTTACCCGGGACCGGAAGTAAGGTTATTCGTTAATGGCGGCCATCTTACAGTGTATACACGTCGCGTAAATCCACTAATATTTCCCTTATTTCTATTGAATACCGCACAAGATATAAATCACACTTGTTGCATGTCAAAATTACCCATATATATACACAACACGGGGTACGTGTATCAAATCCCGTGTATCTGCAAATTGGACTAGAAGGAGCCTAAAATTCTGGCGGCCATCTTGTAGTTTCCAAATAACATTAAGTTCACCATGATAGTTCATCAAACTGAACATCGAATCAGACACTCGCGATAATTTCTTAAGACTACAGTACTACGTCTTACTACTTCGTATCCACATGGTTAGTAAAACCATATCAATATTATACTGTTATATTGGTAAAGCATTTATACTATTTAAGCTCAGACCTACCATTCCTCAAATAAATGATGGACTCGGGGGAGCCTGAAACCCTTGCGGCCAACTATATAATCCACACATTCCCATCAAAATCACCGTAGCCGTGTAGCTGGAAGATCCTGATTCCGTTTTTTAGGAAGTGTTACTAGAAGGTGTCCAGTTTCAGGGTCAATATGTAATTGTTTTTGTTTTGGATCGAAAGGGTCTTGTGGAGAAAGTTCTTTGGATGGGGTGGTCTTTGTCCTTTTGTTTTGATTCAGAGGGCTTTTGAACAGGGTTAGTCTCTGAAGCTTTAAGAGGAGCTGTGTGCTTTTTGGGCTCCGAGCCCTTTGGCGCAGAATGTTTCGCCTCGGAAGGTTTAAGTTTTACCGGTTTCGGCTCCGAAGGTCTATATTTAGTGGTTTTCGGCTCCGAAGGTTTGTCTTTGGCTGGTTTCGGCTCCAAAGGTTTGGGTTTAGCCGGTGTCTGCTCCGAAGCTTTGGGTTTAGCCGGTGTCTGCTCTGAAGCTTTAGCTTTATGTGGTTTCAGACCAGACTCTTTCGGTGCCGAAGATGTCTTCGGTGCCGACAGAAAATTGGTCAGCACGTGCTGGTCTTGGGTTTCAGTGCCGAATATGTGGGTTTGGCACCGGAATGGGGCCAGCTCGATCCCGAGCCGGAAGACTTGTCCTTATGATGCATAGCCAGGCCTGAGGGCGGGGCATCTGAAACGTTTTCACGGTGTCGACCTGGGCCGGAGGAGCGAAGGTGATACCGGAGCCTTTGTTGTTTTTGTGGGCACTTGGGGCTCATTACTCACTGTTCGTTGAGCCGGAGAGAAGTTCAAGTCGTCTTCCATGTTGGAGTCGTCTGCTTCAGACACGGAGATTTGTTGTTCTTCTTCGGCGCCGGGCTGTAGGACTTCAGACTCTTTTCCGAAGATGTCTGGCACCGGGCTAGTCCGCGTCGCATCTCGTAACGTCGAGCCCGACGGTCACGAATGGTCTTCTTCGATCGGAATGATTGAAAGGCCTTGCAGTTGATTTCTTCGTGCTCCGGGCATAGGCAGAGGTAGCAGACCTCGTGCAGGTCCGTGTGTGGGAACTTAGCACCACACCCGGGGCATTTCTCAAATGGAGTCTGTTCCATGGCGTGGTCGCACAGGCAGGCCTCATGGCCTGCGTCGAAGCTACCGTTCGAAGTTGTTCGATTTTACGATGCACGTCGAAAGGGAAACTGCGATCGAAAACAATACCGTCGAGTGGTAAGGATTGCGCATCGAAAGGGTTCAAAGACGATACCGAACCGGAGTGCAGCAATACACATCTGAACCCGGTGTCGGGGAAAAAACAATTTAGGGATGGAGTCGATGCCCATGCGCACTATCACCGTTAGGAGGAGTCACCTACCTCGTGACTACAAACATTTCTTCGAAGAAAAACAAAGTGCAAACATCCGAGCTCAACATCAGTTAACGATCTTTGCTAACGCATATGATCTACAGCTCAAAAGCCTCGGACATCTGCATTAGTCTAAGTAGTCTAGGACCCGATCTAGAAGGGTGTATAAGGAAGAACAGAACATCGACCACATATAGCTCTATGTGATCCAAGACTTCTCTTGACCATTCGAAACCACGGATCTGTGCGACTATCCTTACCCAAGCGCGAGCTGTTCCATACCCAAAGCAAAAAGGAAAGGAGAGAGGGGGCAACCCGTACTAGTACCTCACCGGATGGAAAAGAACTGCGAATTTGAATCGGCAACGCAGACGGAGGCGGTTTGCCAGTATACAGAAAGTCACCAGGGACCAATGTTCAGTCGACTCAAAAGTGCGAAGAGGTAGGTCCAACTAAGCGAATCAAAGGCTTTGCTAATGTCTGCCAGGAGGAGCGCCGTCGGTTCTTCAAGGCGGTCTACTGTCACAATGGCGTTATGGGCACAATGAATATTGTGTTGTGTAGCGCGGCCTGGCATAAAGTCAGCTTGGCCTGGGTGGACCAGATCCGCAACATGCGGTACAATGCGGTTGGCGATAGCCTTAGAAAGAAGTTTAGCCTCTACATTAAGTAATATTGGACGATATGAGGCGTGAATTTCAGGGGGCTGACCGAGCTTTAAAAAGACTACTATCTCTGCTTGGTGCCAATCTTGTGGAAGGCATCTTTCATCTAATGCGGCATTAAGCACAAATAGGTAGGGGGCTGTCAGTATGGACTGGTATTTTTGCGTGAAATTCACTCGGGAAGCCATTCGGGCTTGGTGCTTTGCCCGATCGTATCTCAGTTAGGGCACACTGGAGCTCCTCAACCGCTAAAGGGGCGTCTAGTTCCTCCCTCACCGAGTCAGCTAGGGCTCATGAAGGTTAATCATCTTAGAACTGATAAATAGTAGATGCCGAAAGAGTCTCCATGGGAGCATATAAGTCTGCAAAATAATCAGCGAAGCTTGCCCTGATTTGTACTGGGTCAGTGACTATCTCCCCAGCAGGACCGCAAATACTCGGGATGACTAAGAGGCAAAGTGTCTGCTGGCAGAGGTGGTGGAGCAGTGCACTGGATTTGTCTCCCCACTGATATATCCTACTACGGGTAGCTAATCATGTAATTTTAGCCTCATCAAATAATTTGCTGGCATACAGTTGTTGCGCATGAAGCAATTATCGGCACACTACGCTCCCATCTTCCCCTCTACCTCTGCGCTCCAAGTCTATGAGTTGGGCCTCTGTCTGTATTAGCTTCTTGCGGTGCTGTTTTCGCTGTGCTGTGCGGAATGCAATGTCTATGCCCCGAAGAGATGGTTTCATAGATTCCCACAAAGTTTTGGGGGACTCTACTGTCCCTGTATTATAAGAGAAGTAGTTTGAGATGCCGTATGCATATGAAGTCTGTATTGCTCATCCTGCAAGTGCCATGGCGAGAGCCACCATTAGAGGGGGGGAGCGCCTAGAATCTAGTCACAGTCTCAGCAGCACGGAGGAATGGTCGGAGAGGCCCCTAGGTAGAATTTTTGCTGTCTCAAATCAATGGATGTGAAGATGTAGTCTATGTGAGAGAATGACTCATGGACACCGGAGAAATAAGTGAATTCTTGGTTGGTTGGGTGAAGTCTCCTCCAGGTGTCCACCCAGTCCACCCCTGTATCAATGACTGCAACCTCGACTCTTGCGTATCCGCCAGCCGTCCTATATGCTGAGCCATCAATCTCTATGTGGGCACATAACATCATTCCAGTCTCCTCCAAAGGTCGTTAGACCCGAGGGGCTCTCTGCCCACAATGTCATCAGACGTTCTACTAGGTTTAAGGATAATGATGGGGGCATATACACTACCCAGAATAAGTGGCTCACCATATAGTGTACCTGATACTATAATGTATCTGCCCTGGGGATCCGACCACGTCTTATCATGAACGTAGGGAACTCTGCGGTGGATCAAAATCGCCAAACCACGGGAGCCTCTAACAAACCTGGAGTGAAAAATCTGGGTGTAGCCAAATATCACGAAGCACGGTATCCTATTACCCAGCAGGTGGGTTTCTTGTAGAAGCAGGACGTACCCTGTGTATCACTTTGCCTGGCGCAGTATGGACCCGTATAATCTTATCTAAAGGCCATGGACATTCCAGCTAACAACGTGGAGTCCCATCCCCGGGGCACAGGTCATGACTGGTGACATGATTGGCAGTGGTGTACATGATTATGAGATAATGTATGGATGGTGGGGTCCAATAGGAAACTACCTGCATAGTACGGAAACAAGGCACTGGAAACAAACGATAACTTTCTCTTAACTCCAATACCTCATGAACATTGAAGAATCTGTTGCAGCTTGGTGAGAGTCCCAACCCCAACAGGGGCCAAAAGCTACTTGCTGCCAATGGATCCCCACAAAACTTCCCTTGTACGTACAGGTGTCTTCAGAGTCAAGGAAACGTGAATATAAAATTAGTCCAAATAGTGTTGCCATCGGCCATGTTATAGACAATACATATTACAGTAGAGGTTAATTAGGAGACTGGCTGCTCCAGCTGGCCTGGACTCGCTATAGGTCTTGGACCATCTCTTGGAGAGTGACAAACGGCGCTGCTTTTTGCCCACTTTGGAAACATTATGATGAGGGACCCCAGACGACAAGTCAGAATCCGTCCTAGGTGGAGTATGAAGCTTGAGTTTAACGATTTCATCCGTCCAGTTGAACACCTCCTCTGGCGTACTGGATTTTTTGGTTCCACAAAGGATTGCCGGCATTGTTGAACAAGCCTAGTGTAGTCTGGAAAGATCATTGTATAATGAGAGGTGTAGGTAATGGCCTCCTTAAGCTTGGCTTGTTGTAGGATAACGTCTCTGTCTTTGTAATTTAAGAATCTAGCCATAATTGGCCTGGGACGGACACCGGCCTCTGCAGCAGAGCCCAATGTGCAGACTTGATTATGAAACAGGGGGAAGTTGCATTAGATGGAAGCCAGTCTGTCAGCATTTGACAAGGGCTTTCACTATGTTGCCGCCTTTGCAACCTTCAGGAAATACCACGAAGCGAAGGTTATTCCTGCGGGCCCGTCCCTCCACATCCTCCAATCGTGTTGCCAGGCCATTTGTGAGTGTCTCTAGGGTGTATACTTTCTTTTGAAGAGTGGTCACTGTATCTTCTACTGGCGAAATTCTGGTCTACGATTCAGTAATTTGTTGCACTGCATTACGAAGATCTTGTCTAAGTAGCATGACATCTGCACCAACTGTTCTGTTTTTAGCCTCTACCATGTCCCTAGATTGTGTAATAGCTGCTAATAGAGCAGCATTATCAGGCATGGATGTTATCAGGTTCCCCGAGTTAGGTGTCTGAGCTGCAGCCCCTGTGTATTTATCTACAGTGCTTTACCTTGGTACTGGGCAGTTTGTCTTTAGTCATGTTGTGTAGGCTGGTAGGAGGGCTGTCACTAGGTGCGTTTCCAGCTGTAAGTCAATGTGGCAAGGCCACAATGGGGCCGGGGAGTCAAGCCGGACCAAAGTAATGGAGCGGTGCAAGGCAGTATCTGAGGGGGCCCACTACACTCCCCAGCCACGTCTAGGCCCTGCGCAGTCGTCTCCGCAAGCCAGTATCTCTGGCCCTTTTAGGCAGGTATCTCCACATACCTCTGGGCCCCAGCCCAGTGAGCAACAGCTCTTGGATGTTGGGGACTGCAGACCCCAGTGTTGGACGGTCGGGGTACACCCAGCTGTCAACCCCAGCAGATTGAGTAATGTATAGTCAGGGCACACGTTGTTTAAGTGATTGGCTGGTTTCGGTGGCACGTGCCCAATGCTAATCTGACCTTCTGCATGAGCAATGAGGGTCTGTACAATGCAGTAGTGGCCAACTGCTTCAAAACAGCACTTTGTTGTGCCGCTACGACTTTGAGTAATCTGGGTTAGTCGCCCCCGGGTATCGGTCTCTGCTCCCAAGGCCGCGGAATCAAAACAATGCACTACAGGGGAGACGGAGTATTTCCAGGTCTGCGGTTGCCTCTAGCAGACTGCCGCCAAATACTCCTGACACCACACTGTGATCATTAGGGCCACCCCATTTCTCCGAGGGTGCAATTGACACGGCCAGGTCTCAACAAGAGAGGAGTGAAGGGGAAAGGGGCGCTCACCAGTATCTCAGCTGCTTCGATCCTGCTGCAACCATCCGCTCGTGCCGGTGCACAAGTCCTGCATGCGGAGGGTCTCACCACTGGCAGGCCCTCAACAGTAGAGCCATGACCAGTGACCCACCCCGGCCACCCGGACCGACACAGGTACCGCTGTGACTGCACAGCGCCACATATGGCTGCCGAGGTTTAGGTGCAGGGCGTTGCACCGAGAAATCGCGACCTGTGCCTCAGAACCAACCGCCTGCAGCCCCCGCCAGGCAGTGGACTCCACCCACTAATGGCTGCATGGCAGATGAGCTTCCGGCGGGAGGCTCAAGACCAGGACACCACCCCAGCCGCTTCAAACATCGCTGGCCCGAGGCGATCGCACCGCAGCCCGATATGGCTGCCGAGGTCCGGGCGCTGGCTGTCCACATCCCCGGTTCCGTAGGCTGCGCATCACGTCTATGAGCTGCCCCTTCTTCACAGACGACACAAAGCAGTACCGCTACCCCTCCGGAATATGCTGCAGCCTCTCACAGGAGTGTGCCGCCTACTCCAGCGCACTATCTCCTCACAGGCCAGGGATCATTAGGCCTCAGCTGTAAGTCACTTCACTACCCTCACCGGCGACTTCGAGGGAATCTCCGGTGGCAGCGGAGCAAGGCCAGTAGTTGCGCAGTCAGAAAAGCAAGTTTAAGAGCCAATGTGGTAGGATAATCAACGGATTGCTATAGGGCTTTGGGAGCCTCGTTACGGCGCGCCCACCATGTTGGACCACCTGCCCACGCCCCCCCAGTTAGGCTAACTTTAACTAAACATTTGAATGTGCTCTTAAAATACATGGTTATACTTGTGCACATAAAACCCAAGAACAACTTCAAACGTGAGTTAAAGCATAAATGATTACACTGTCACATATGACTTTCAGAATATATGCAACTTAAACAGTAAAAGCAAAGATGAGTACAGAACACATCTGAATTTATACATTTGAGTATTTCTTTTTTATTACTGAGGCTTTCTTTTTTTAATGCTTTTAAAACTTGTAATTTTACCAACAATCTTGTTTTGAGCATTTTTTACATGGCAGATGCATGTGTTTAAGTGCCCACACATGTCTTATACTGCCTCCATCTTGGGGGACCCATTGTGCCGCTTTGTTAGCAGTTTAGTTGTTGGGCCATCCTCTCCTAGTTAGGCATGGCCACAGCGCAAGTGTTCAGCGGACACGTGAAGCGGGTGCACTGTGGGCGTGCAAAATGCAAGCCTGTCTGCCCCTGAACGGGCCCAGGGACTCTGCCTCTCTGGGATCCAATATAACTACTTTTTCGGCAGAGCAGATAAAAGGACTCCAGCCCTTTTTCCTAGAGGGATGTCGTGGGTCTCGTGATCTGTGGAAAGATATTGATAAATGTATGAGTTGCATGTTCTCTCCTAAGCTGCATGAGAATGTGGAAGAGGCTCCTCTGCAACTACCTTGAGCAATAGTGAGGCTTGTTCTCAGTATTTAAGGCAAGTTAGTATGTTTCTCTTTTTTAATCTTAATGCTCGCTCACTTCTTCACCATAATTAACATTTTTAAAATGTCTTAGTCGACTATGCCCCGGATGTCATGTTTCACATCAAAACCTGTGTTCATGAGGCTTCGATGACGGATGTGATCACGGCACTCACTCAAAATGACTCCTTAGTGAGGAGAGAGAAGTTAAATTGACCAGGAGGTGGAATAACGATTGTATTAAAAGATAAATACAAATGTAAAATTCATGATCCACCAAACCCTGCCTGTGAAGCTCTGTCATTTGCTCTTGAACTATCACCCAATTATACTCTCTCCTGCGGTTGGATTAAGGCCACGTGGAAATGCAGGTGGTTGGGGCAAAATACTACATAATGTGTTAGGCTACTTAATTCTAAGATCCACCAATTTCATATACTAGGGGACCTGAATATTCAACTAAATGATCCTTGTTGTAGCACTGGCCAGATCCTAATTGAAGATTTAGGTTCACTAAATATCAATCTTATGAATTACACCCCTACCCACCAAGCAGAGCATTTGCTCGATCCACTCTTTTCTACTATAGATATGTTTTTATCCATGCCTTCGGTGCCACTTCAGGGATCAGATCACCTGGCAGTACCATTTCGAGTACCAGTCCATCCTGATGCTTTTAGGGAGCCGAAAAGAGCCCAGACTAAGTTGAGGGCGTAGGCCAGGTTGGACCCTGGGGCTCTTACCAGCCACCCGAGAAAAACAACTCCTAATCAGTTGGATGATGTTGAATTCGATCAGCTGAAAATAGATGACTGGCTTTTAAGTTTTTTTTAACTAATTCTGCCTTCAAAATCCCGTCACCCTATTAAACCACACCCTCTTAGCCCCATGGTTTACTGAGTAACTAAGGGTAGTTAAAACCAGCTATACAGGTTAGTAAGGTCCTTGGGATGCTCAATTTTGATTTTACCAAGCGTAAATATGAAATGGATTTGAAACTTTATCACTGCCTCTGCAGAACAGCTCGAGACACATTTAACTCCGATCAGATTTTGTCAGCCAAGGCTCTCCCCACTGCTGAAAGAGACCTTGCGCCACTTCGGAGTTCAGACGCCATTCGTGATCCATCATGCACCGGCGGCTGAGTTCGATAGCTCTGGCGTTCAGAGAACCCGCCAGATGTTGAACCACTAGGGTGACGCCCTGGTGTTCCAGCCACGTCCAGAGGCGCAGAGCCTCCTGACAAAGGGTCCACGACCCCACACCGCCCTGTTTGTTGCAATACCACATGGCGGTGGTGTTGTCCGTGAACACCTGCACGACACTTACCCTGTCAGAGGGAAGGAAGGCTTTCAGTGCAAGTCGGATCGCTCTCAACTCCAACAGGTTGATGTGGAGGCGAGACTTCGCCGGAGACCAGAGGCCTCTGATCTCCGCCTCTCCCATATGGCCACCCCATCCTAGGAGGGACGCATCCGTCACTACGACATGCTCCGGTTGGGGAAGGGAGAGGCTCTTGCCCGTGACCCAATCGCGGTCCGTGAGCCACCACTGCAACTGCTGTGCAGTGCCCTCCGAGATCAAGACATGGTCGGACAGGTTGCCGTGATGCTGGGCCCACTGAAACTTCAGGTCCCACTGCAGAGCCCGCATGCGCCGCCTGGCGTGATGCACTAGTAGGATGCAGGAGGCCATCAGCCCCAGAAGCCGCAACACTAGCCTGACCGAAACCCAGGATAGAGGCCGAAAGATGGGAATCAGGGCCTGAATATCCCGGACCCGCTGTTCCGGCGGATAGACCCGGAACTGCGCCGAATCGAGAGCCGCTCCGATGAAGAGGAGCTTCTGAGAGGGACTCAGGTGTGACTTCGGCACGTTGATGGAAAACCCCAGCAAATGCAGGAGATCCGCCGTAGTCTGGAGGTGGGAGACGACTGCCTGGGGCGAGCCCGCCTTCAACAACCAGTCGTCGAGATAGGGGAAGACTGGAACCCCTGATCTGCGCAGATGAGCTGCGACCACCGCCATCACTTTCGTGAACACCCGAGGGGCACTGGTAAGGCCGAAGGGGAGCACGGTAAACTGAAAGTGCTCTTGACCCACCGTGAACCGCAGGTAACGCCGGTGGGCCGGCAGGACGGGGATGTGGAAATATGCGTCCTGCAAGTCCAACGCTACCATCCAGTCTCCAGGGTCTAGGGCAGCTAGAACCTGAGCCAAAGTTAACATCTTGAACCTTTCCTTCCGGAGGAAGGCATTGACGTTCCGGAGGTCCAAGATAGGGCGTAGGCCCCCTTTGCCCTTCTTGGGAACCAGAAAGTAGTGGGAATAACAACCACGACCTTCTTCTGGGCTCGGAACGCGCTCGACGGCCCCCTTGGCCAAGAGGGCCGAAACTTCCTCGTGGAGAAGATTCAAATGATCCCCCGAGATACGGTGGTGCTGCGGTGGCATGGCTGGAGGGGTCGTCTCGAAGGGGAGGGAGTAGCCCCTTCGGACGATTTGCAGCACCCACCTGTCCGATGTGATGGACCGCCAGTGGAGCAGGTGATGGCGAACTCTGCAGCCCACTGGCGTGGAATGGGCCTGAAAGCTCGGACTAGGAAGGTTTTGAGGCGGATGCTGCCGGGGTGGATGTGGGCGGACCGCGTCGTCCTCCAGAACTGCCTCGGCGGAAACCACGTCCGCGACCGCGCGCAGGTTGGTTCTGCGGCTGGTGGCTAGGCGGACGTGAGGAGGCACCCCTTCCTTGGCCACGAAAGGGGCGAAAGGCGGAAGTTTGCGACCGCGGGGCCGAGAGGCCCAAGGACTTGGCCGTAGCCCGGGAGTCCTTAAAGCGATTCAGCACACTGTCCGCTTTCTCACCAAAAAGGCGAGTGCCATCAAAGGGCATGTCCATGAGAGTGCTCTGGACATCTCCCGAAAAGGACGTGGACCGCAGCCAGGCGTGACGTCTAAGCGCCACCGTAGTAGAAATCGCCCTACCCAGCGAGTCCGTAGTGTCAAGCCCACATCTGATAGCATGTCGTGCTGCATCCCTCCCATCGGCCAGAGCCTGGGTAAGTCGTGTCTGGACCTCCTCCGGGCACAGGGGCAGCACGTCCTCCACCGTATCCCACAGAGAGTGGGAATAACGGTCCAAAAGACAGGCGGTGTTCAAGGACCGCAGACCCAAACTAAGGGAGGAGAACAGCTTTTTGCCAAATTGTTCCAGTCTCTTGGAATCCCGGTCCGGCGGAGCGGTCGGGAAGGAGGATTGGGAGGTAGAAGCCTGGATAACCAGGCTCTCGGGGGTGCGGTGTTGGGACAGAAAACTGGGGTCGCCCAGAGCAGGGCGGTGGCGCCTGGCGACGTTCCTGTCCACAGGAGGAACTGTGGAGGGCTTGGACCAGGTGCCCTGCAGAACGTCAATGAGGGCCTCATTGAATTGCAGCAGAGGCTCAGTGGAGCTTGCTGCAGACTGAAGCACCTCAGTGAGGACGTTAGTCCTCACAGCCACCGCAGGCAGCTCGAGCCCAAGGGCTGCGGCCGCCTTGCGCAGCACCACAGAGAAAGCAGCAGCCTCCTCCGAAGCCACAGTCGGAGGAGAGATGAATCCAGTGTCTGGTGAGGTATCCAGACCACTGGCCTCCACCAGTTCATCTGCCCAGTCCTGTGACAGCTGAGCCTGAACGGCCATAGGATCCTCGGACCCCTCCCATTCGCCCCCGTCATCCGATTCCTGGTAAACAGGAGGAAGGATCGGAGCCGGACGATAGACATAATGTGTCTCCAACGGCGCCTTACGCGGCGTCCATCGACGCCGTAACGGCGCCGGGTCCGGAGTGGGGCTGAACTGGGGCTCGACGCCGAGCGGAGCCGGCGTCGGAGGTGGAACCGGTGTCGACGCCGGCGGAGGAGGCGTGACGAGGTCGACCGGCGTCGGCGGGGACTCGGGGACGAGTCCCTCGGGCACCTGCGGCGTCGGGGCCGGCGACGGCGCCGGGGCCGGAGCCGCCGGCATGCAAGGTTGCCCAGTCGGGTCCGCGGGGCCCGAAGGCGCGCCAGCGGGCGTCGACGGGCGAGCCAGGTCCCTCATGGCCGAGAGGAAGGCCCTGACTTCCGCCGGCGTCGCGTCAGTCCCAGGGACCGGCGGGTATGGGGACTTGCGCGGCGCCTGCGGCGCCGCTGGAGCCGCGGGGGTGGAACCACCCTGACCCTCGGCCGAGTCGCGCGAGGGGAGTCCGAAGAGCGGTGTCCCCTCTTGGACTTCTTGGAGTGCTTCGACTTACCCGAAGACTTGGAGCCAGATGATCGATGATGACGTCGGCTGCGGCTCCGCGCCCGATCCTTGGACCTCCTCCTGGACCGGGATCGAGAGGGGCGCGGAGCCGAGGGGCGAAGCTCGAGGAGCTTACGGGACCGCTCCCGTGTAGCCTTCGAGGTCAGGGCCTTGCAGTCCGAACACGACTCCGCGTCGTGGTCGAGGCCCAAACAGTAAAGGCACCGGCGGTGATGATCCGTAACCGACATCAAGCGGTTGCAGTCAGCACAGGCTTTGAAACCAGGCATCCTACCGGCACCGGAGTCGAGACAAGATCAAAAAGGATCAAAAAACTTAGTCAAAAAAGACTAAAAGGGGTAGCTCTCCCGGATCTGCGCTTACTGGCGCGGAAAAAAGAAGAACTGACGTCAGCGCGCGAGGGCGGCGTCTAAGTACTTCGACGGCGTCATTCCGGCGCACGACGCCGACGACGGACGCGGAGCCGCAGACGACGCCTACCGACGCGCAAGGGGTATTGCTGACGAAAAATCTTCCGGATCCAGTCTGATGCCTGGGGATATTCTAAGGTGAGGAATCTAACTAACGTGTTTCTTTCAGATATGTTTTTTTCAGCCTTGGGGGTCCTTCTGTGACCCCCTGACAAAGGCTAGGGGGTCAGGAACTCTCTTCCCTGCCCCCTTTTCACGTTTTCCACCTTTCCTTTTCAGTGCGGCAGACAAAATGGCGGCCGACGCTTCCTGATTTCGACCGATTCTAATGTTTACTGACATCTATCACCCAATCAGAATTTCGCTCGCGCACGGCACCGTGCGCGCACGGTGCGCGCGTATAGATATTTATATGCTTTTAAATGCTATTTTCTCAGGAAATACTGAACAGATTGACATCAGACCTGCAAAAGGCACTTCCCTGACCTGAGGACTACCTCTCTGCCAAATTTCAAGTAATTCTGTTCAGCCGTTCGGGCTGTACCTTCGACTAAAGGTCCTATGGAAAAATGCATGGGGAAAACGCGTTTTGGGACCCCCCTTTTTTCTCGGCCCCCCCTTGACGAATCCCGCCGAGACATTCAGAGTAGGAGCTGAGCGGAGCGCCCCATTAGTTTTGAAAATTGCGCGAGGATTCGTCAACCGGCGCCAAAGTTATTCAAAATAGAATTTTGAGATTTCCTATGGAAACACGATCCTAACTATAACTATCTACTGGCGACCGCCAGTATATAATATATATATATATATATATATATATATATATATATATATATATATATATATATATATATATATATATATATATATATATATATATATATATATAAATATATGAATTTATTTCTAAACACTCTCTACTAACCTCTTTATGAGATTAGAGAGCAACACACACAATAATACAGTTTAAAACAACAGTAAATAGCACAATATACAATGGGCCGCAGCGGGAGTCCAAACCATATACTAAGAAAGTGGTATAAGAACAACGACTTGACTAGACAGTGCCTAGAGCACGTAGAAACGCTGGGATCCCAAGGAACCACCCAAGGTAATGACACAGGGGACCCACGGGGGACACGTGCAGTGTGAGAACACAGTCGCGAGCTCCGTACAATCCTTTGGGAAAGTTGTGGTTGGAATTTTAGAGTTAAAGGACAGTTAGGAGAGGACTTGGAGCTAACCCTTTCAGACTTAGAAGGTTCTAAGGCCAGCACCCACGTGAGCACCGGAGTACTCGTGTTTCCTAACCTCGGGAAGCTGGGTGCATTGGTGTCAAATGGTGTCGGGAATCTTCGATGTCGTCAATGGAAAGTTATTGCAAAGTGCTGCTGCCGTGGAAAGGAAAAGTGTCCAGTGTGATCCAAGCCTGGATCAAAGATGTGAAGTACCTGAAAGCAAAGGGGACAGAGTCTGGGTCACTTGCCAGTGACCAGGGGCACGATAGACGAATGCGAAACGATGTCGGGTGTTTCAGGTGCGATGAGGTGAAGCTTGACTCCACTGCCACGGAGACCAGGAGGCGTCGACGATTACCACAGTCTGCAGGCGAGCTGTTCCACGAAGGATGTCGAGTGCTGGGGAGGTCGGTGTCCAGATTGGAGACCAACAAGCCTTGGCAACGGCAACCCACGCGGTGAGAGAAAAACGGCTTCGGTGTGGACCAGCAAGGTCCTGTGGACTCCCCAAGCAATGGAGAGTCAGGGCACGTCTGGAGCAATCAGGTAAGCCCGTTGAAAGTCAAAGTACCCTTCTTAGGGACCCACAAGTCGACCGACAAGGGATCGAGAGGAATCAGTAAATACCAGCCCACGGGTCACTCGAGGAGTGTAGGCAAGTAATCTTCTGTGGAGTCACTGCTCGGGGTTGGTACTACAAGTAGCCCAAAGCACAGCCTCAGGGATCGCCAAGAAGCACATGCTGCTACAAATTTGCACAGTGTCCAGGGGTTCGGGTTGCACGGTCCCCACGAGAGCTTTGGATATCAGGGTTGCTGAGAGCACGGATCGGCCTCGGGAAGCTTGGAAACCCACCTCCTGTGTTGCAAAGTCTTCGGAGTCCTTCAGGAGCTGCGTAGTTGCAAACCGGAAAGATGCGTCTTTGGTGCCTGCCTTGCAGGGGAGTAACTCCTTTACTCCAAGGGAGATTCTTCAGTCATCCAACGTAGTGTAGATAGTAGAAATTCTGGGATTCTGTAGCAGAGTTTCGTCCAGGTAAATCTAAAGTCTTGTAGTCAGGGGTTCCTACTTTATACCCAAGGAAGGGGTGGGACAAACTCTGGGGACCCACCTATGGGAGGTTCAGGACAGAGGGGTGGCTACACCCATTTCCTTTGTCCAGTTTCGTGCCAGAGCAGGGTCTGGTAGCCCCTGCAACAGGTTTGAGCTGGACTATGCACAGGGACACCAAATGTGGCCCCAGTGCAGTCATCAAAGCACTCTTGGTGTGCACCCACCCAGCCCCAATACACTAAAGCCTGTGTGGGAGGTGGTCACACCTCCCTGTGACAGGAAACCTATTGTCCAGACCTCCCCTGCTGGAGTTTCGTCCAGCAGCAGGAGGGCAGACTCGTGTCTGTGGCTGGCAGCATCCATTATGTGATGCCAGGGTCTGTGAAGCTGGTACCGGGTGTACCGGTAAAGTCATGTTTCTCCCTCTAGTAGTGTGGAATCATACCTCCAGTTACTGGTGTGGAGGTATGATTCCATGGTGTTTGACACCAAAAACGATATGTTTCCGTGCAGCCATTCCAAAGTTAGCATTTACCGCGAGGTTATAATGCACTTAAGAGTATATGGTTTGGCTGCATCACAAACAACCCCGG
The DNA here is from genome assembly GCF_964204655.1 of Triturus cristatus. Taxonomy (NCBI): domain Eukaryota; kingdom Metazoa; phylum Chordata; class Amphibia; order Caudata; family Salamandridae; genus Triturus; species Triturus cristatus. The sequence continues at coordinate 633,185,927 of NC_140593.1, forward strand.
AATAAAGGTTCCGAAGGCTGCAGAGGGGCTCTGCTCATGCATGGGCACCCTCTCACATAAAACCTTGCACCCTGCCTTCAGGATTGATAAGGCCTGCCATAGGGGTGACTGATAGATTTATATGTGCAGTGATATGGATAGATATAGGGAACCTATATCTGAGTAAGGGGTGCATGCACCACCTTACACAGGCTGCTGTAGCAGACCTGTTGTGTCATTTTTAATGGTCTCCCAGGGGTGGCATAATACATGCTGCAGCCCCTGAGAGGCCTCTGGGGTACCTATGCCCTAGGTACATAGTATACCATATACTAGGGACTTATAAGGGTACCCCAGAATCCAATCTGTGGTGTACCTAAAGTACATGCAATCAATTTAGAGGGGAAGCAGCTAGGCTGGGGCCCTGGATAGCAGGGTCCCAGCCAGACTAAAGTCGAAAAACAGTGAAACATCAGCAAAAAGTGGGGGTAACCATAAGAAGCAGATCCTACTCTCCTACAAATATATTTCCCTGAAAAATCACAGACCTCAGGCTTCACTGTATCTCTGAGGTCCAGTGATAAATTCTCATTTGTCATCAAAGGGTACATTTCAATGGTTGGCTCTAGCCTCACCAGTTTAAAAGTGAGATCTTCATCATGGGTCTGAAATTCTACTCCCTTCGAAGTACAATAGATAGCGCAATTTAACTAAAAATCCAATCCTAGTAAGCTCACAAGACTCGAATTGCACACTACAAACTGGTGATTCTCCTCAAAGGACCTTATTTCAACATATACTTCTGTTAGGGGGTTATCATTTGCTTATTTTCAACTCCTACAACTTTGATTCGTTTTCCCGAGAGGGGTAGGTTTGGAACTTTGACTGTTCTAACAGTAGAAAGAGTAGCACCAGTATAGATTAAGAACGATACAGGGTGTCCATTCACCTCACCTTCTACAAATGGACAACTCTGGTCTACCTCTAAGACTGTACCAAGTACACAATCTCCCACCCCCCTCAGGCAACGTCACTGTGACTGATCAGAGACGCAGCCCTCAAGCGTCTGTCTCAAACAGAGGAAATTGCTGACATGCATTCAGATTTAAATTTGGTACTTAATTTGGATTAAATCTGGGATAATAAGCATTTTCCTGTGACATCAGAGCTTGCGGAATCTGCATCACTGGTGCTTGAGGCACATTAGAAATTTGCCTCGGTCTGGGTACATTCGGTGACTGTATGGGGTTATTATTCTGGGGTTGTGTAAACCCTGAATTCTGAACCTGGTTCTCTTTTCTCATTCTAATGTGATTAAGACGACATTCCAGCTTTCCTTAATCAATCAATTAGGATTTATAAAGCGTGGCTAATCACCAATGACGGTCTCAAGACGCTTGAGATGCTAGCGGCTTTGCAGAGAAAGCAGTGAAAAACAAGGCAAAAGCAGGAGAAAGTACTCACAGACAGGGGAAAGGAAGAAGAAAGCAGTGAAAAATGAGACAAAGCAAGAAGAAGCATTCACAAAAAAGGGGAGGAAGAAGAGATTGGTGTGCTCACTGGGCTCATGCTGTGGTGTACATTGAGTAGGTCCCTGGTTATGCTCCCTGGTAGAACGACAAACTTAGGACACTTAAACAAGACTGCCGTCGCCATGAGCGAGCTTGGAGGAAAAACCAAGACAACCAAGATAGAGTCTCCTACAAAATCTCCATCAAAGATTATAAACTCGCTATACTTAAAGAAAAGGCCAAGTACTGCACCTAGAAAATCGAAAACGCTACGTCCTCAAAAGAGCTGTTTAAGCTTGTTCAACTGCTCTCAGCCTCTCATTCCAGAGTTGAACCAGAGAGCTCGCAGATGTTCTGCAATCAGCTAGCACCTTTTTTCTATTCTAAGCTTATGGACATCCATGCTGGCTTTGGGCCAATGCCCCCTACTCAGCTTCAGGACCTTGCCTCCCATGTCTCCCTTCGAGTATGGCAGGAGTCACTGCCAGACACGAGACAGGAGGCCAAAGGTCTCTCCGTTTTACCACTCTCTCTTCTAAACTGGTCGAGCGATATCTCCAAGGAACATATGCAGGCTCGCCTTCCGAAGCCTGCCCCCCACTGTTCTCCATATGGCCGCCAGCAACATAGCTATTCCACTCTGTGAGCTATTAAACAATGGTATCCTTTCTGGGTCATATCCACAGAGTTGGAAGCAGGCCATTATCAGGCCTCTACTGAAGAACCCAATCTGGATAACACAGACTGTAAGAACTATCATCCTATCTCGTTATTACCCGTACCTGCTAAGGTCCTAGAAATGCATCTTAATATGCAGCTGATAGAGACTGCTGAACAACACTGGTTTAATGATGCCCAGTTTGGCTACAGGAAACATCATGGTACAGAAACTGCATTTATCTCAGCCACGGACAATATTAGACGCCAAGTAGATGAAGGACAGGGACTGCTGCTTATATTTTTAGATCTGTCAGCAGCATTCAATACCATCTCACCCAGCCTGCTGCTGGACAGACTCCAAGGATAGGGTATTAGGCATCAAGCCCTGGTCCTTCTGTCTTCCTTTCTAGGGGAACGGTCTCAAAAGGTGAAGTTGCAGCACTTCTATTCTGACCCTTTCACTTTGCCGTGTGGAGTTCCTCAGGGCTCTGCTATAAGTCCCACTCTCTTTAACCTTTATATGGCACCCCTAGCTAGCATCATTCACTCCTGCGGAATGGAGACAGTGTCATACGCTGATGACATGCAGATCATGGTAACTATTCCTAAGAACTCAGGTTTATTGGCCGAGAATGTTCGAGGCTGTATGACTAAAGTGGCAGAATGGATGTCTACCAATTTTCTAAAACTAAATGGGGATAAGGCCTAGGGGCAACAAGATGGAACAGCAAGTGCTGGCCCCATTCTCTAGGAATGTGTCCTCCCCTAGGAATTAAGGCCAAGAACCTGGGAGTTCTGATTGACCCTGACCTCAATTTTAACGCCCAAACTAACCGTACTGTCTCCACCTGGATCCTAAGGATGCTGAAAAAAATATTTTCTTATATCCCACTCTCCACACGTAAGCAGCTCTACATCGCCCTGGTAATGTCCAGACTGGATAATTGCAACTCACTCTACTTGTATTCAAACAATAATGTGCGGCACAAACTCCATCAAGTGCAAAATAACCTTGTAAGACTGGTTCTGGACATTCCCAAGAGACCTTCTGCGGTGAAGGGATTGAAAACCCTACACTGGCTCACCATGAACAGACGCATCAGTTTCAAATCATTATGTATGGTCCATAAGGCGCTCCATCTACCCTACCCTATGAGATTGAAAGGAGTGTTCACCTGGTACTCTCCTGGCACATCCCTTTGGTCATCCTTTAGTCTATATCTTCATGTACCCAGAAAAGTAAGGAAGAAATGGGGCGACAGAGCCTTTTCTACGGCTGCCAGTAAACTCTGGAATACTCTGCCGATAAACATCAAAGCCATCTCTCAGTATCTCCCTTTTAGAAAGGCCCTTAAAACCTGGCTATTCTGCCTATAGACGTTTTCATACTCCCTCTCGCAGACTTTCTTCTTACTGGAAGTTCAGTCTATAGCGCCTTGACGCCCTTGGGTAACTGCTGCGCTTTACAAACCCAAAAATCAAATCAGTCCTGGGAAGAGGGAGGGGCGCTGGGAGGCGGTAGGCAGGGCTAGGAAGGAAAACTGGTTGCAGGCGAAAGCAACAAATGAGGAAATAAATGGGGATAAATCAGTGAAAAATGACAGAAAAGCAGGAAAAAGCATTCCGAAAAATTAGGTAGGAAGGCAAAAGCAGTAAAAAACAAGTGAAAAGCAGGAGTAAGTACTCAGAAAAATGGCGAAACAAAGGAGAAAGCAGTAAGAAAATGAGGCAACAGCAGGAGAAAGCACTCCGAAAAGGGGGGGGGGGGGGGGGGGAGAAGGAGAAAGCAGTGAAAAACAAGGGAAAAGCAGAAGAAACCACTCAAAAAATACAGGGAGGAAGAAAAGCGGGGCAGCAGCACAGGAGAGCTGAGCCTGGGGACCTAACTTATTGCAACAGTGACAAGGATTCAATCTCTTCAAAGTTGCCACATAAATCTCAGTACTCAAATTAATTGGAACACCAAGACCTCTACACAGTTGAGGGGAGCCATTTCCATCTGCAGTCATTGGAGTTCCCTACTGATGCACTCCTTGCATAGAATCAACATTCCCTACAAAAGGTTGACCCAGACTTCCTCAATAAAGCTCAATCAAGCTTTATTCAATTACTTGTTTAGGATAATCATAAAAGCACAATAAAATTTCAACACGATTGTCTATCAATAAAAATTATTAAAATACAGTTGTGGCATGGTTACACACAAACAAAAAATAAAAAGCAATCGGCTAATCATACATAGGAATGCACTCACATCATAATAGAATGTCTACATTTAAAAACATTTCTTAAAAAGGCGGTAACGGAGGCAGTAACAAGTTCATTTTCTAAGGATTTTAAAACCAGAAATGCAGGTCGTCATTGTCTCAACCCGAGTGATCTTAATACCGGGAGAATCCACCTCCTTCTCTGGACAGAGTAAAATTTGCAAAAGAATAGTACATGCAGGGTCGACTGTGCAGATATGTCATCGCACGGACATTTATTCAGCAATCTCGACCAATCATTTAGTTCCAGAAAACTTATTGATCTATGTAAGATGCCCAGTCTGAAATGCATTAACAAGAATATTTCGTAATCGCCTGTAATCATCTTTATATATGACTGTATTTTAAATGTAGTCATGGTAAGGTTGTGCGCTTGGACAGACGATTTTGTCATTTCATCAGTAGTTCTAATTTCGTCCAATAAGCGCAAACAACTACCTTTAAGATCCTTCCTAGTCACAGTGCACATGGTATTGGGGTCTGTTAGAAATGGGGATCTCTAGTTGGCAGCGGCTGGCGCCAATGTCCAAATAGGGATCCTTCTTCCGAAGTCAGAGTAAGGGGCTACACCCTTTGATAACCCCTGCTCAACCCTGTGGTAACGTAGCACGAGCAGACAGGCCTATCTCAGAGGCAGTGTGTGAAGCATTTACGACCATACACAATAACGCAGTGAAGAACACAACAAAGGGACACCACACAAGTAGCTATAGGAAAATAAGTATCTTTATATAGGTTTAACACAAGGCTCAAAAGCGATCAAGAAACCACAATGCACATAATTACATATTCACTTCAAAAGCAATAGAGGCACTCAAAAAGCGCGTGGAACGAACTGAGTCCACGCGACCCGGTGATGCACAATGTACCTGAGATTTAAAGGGGCACGGCACGCAGCCTCACATGGAAGCCAAGGTGATGACAGGCGGACTCGCAGCGGCCACAGCTCCCCGCTGTAGCGGTTTGCGGCGTGCACTCACGATAATCCTGGGACGGGGCTTAAAAGCAGCACCCAGCGGCACCCGCAGGTGATAACAAGATCCTCGAAGTGGTGACTACTGCGGGCACTCAGCGGCACAGCTCCTCAGCTGCAGCGGCCCGTGATAGCGATGATTCTTGTAGGACGGCAAATGCGGGCACTTTGCGGCACAGCTCCTCAGCTGCAGCGGTCAACAATTGCGATAGCGATGATTCTCGTAGGACGGCAACTGCAGGCACTCAGCAGCACAGCTCCTCAGCTGCAGCGACCCACAATAGCGATGATTCTCATAGGAAGGCCAATGCGGGCACTCAGCGGCGCAGCTCCTCAGCTGCAGCGGCCCACAATAGTGATAGCGATGATTCCCGTAGACGGCCAAGGCGGGCTCTCAGCAGCACAGCTCCTCAGCTGCAGCGGCCCACAATAGTGATAGCGATGATTCTCGTAGGACGGCCAAAGTGGGCTCTCACCGGCAACAGCTCCTCAGCTGCGGCGGCCCAAAATAGCGATCACGATGACTTTGGTAATACAGGCAAATGCAGGCTCTCAGCGACAACAACTCTTCAGCTGCGGCGGCCCACAATAGCGATGAGATTACTTTGGTAACACAGGCAAATGCGGGCTCTCAGCGGCAACAGCTCCTCAGAAGCGGCGGCCCAGAATAGCGATAATTTTCATCCCGCATTCCACGCAGTAGACCCACAGGCTCTGGAATTCTCGACAGAAGCCTCAGCTGCGAGTAGAATCCCCCTCAATAGGAATTCAGAAGGCTGATGGGTGAAGTCTAATGTCCCTGAGACTTCAGCAGGAGGCAAGCTCAAATTAGGCCCTTGGGTAGTTGCTTCAGCAAGAGTGACAGAAGTTTCAAAGTCCTTTCCCTATAGTTACACGGGCAGAGGTTTGTCTTGACATCCAAAAGAAACACACACTGTAGAGGTTTTTGCACTGACCTTTATACCCCAAAATTCTTTGTTCTAAAAAAGTCACAAATCACTGAACCCATCCAGAACCAGTTTGGTGTCGTCCTGGAGCACTTTATTTACGAGGCTACATCCTGCCTTTCAGGGAGAGTGGTCTGCTATCAGACGCACAGTGGGAGGTGGAGCCATCATTCACCTTGCCAGGCATAGCCCTGCTCCGATCAAAGGGTCACCCCTCCCCATACTCCAACTGCAGATCTCTCTATTCAATCCAGGTCGGTCTCAGCCTTCCCTGACCCTCTAAAACCAGACAGCCAATACACATAACAGCAGAGCACACCGGAAGTCTAAGGTAAGAATATACCTACTTCCCAAAATTGGTAGTTTTAAACACCAAATATAGAAATAATCGTCACTAAAAGATGCACTTTAATATTTGGAGCTCAGGCATACTAAATTCGACTTTCCTATCATGTTCCTTGGGTCAATTAGGATTATACCAATTCATACAGTTAATTTACAATAGGGAGCATTCGCGCTGTGGCACTAAATGGCAGTGGCACAGTGCCCAGAGCATCTAACACCGGTAAACACAGAGGAGACAAAAGCGAAAAATGGAAGGGTGGCCCATGCCAATTGTGCAAGGTCTAACAGGGTCGTTATAATATTCTGGGTGGCCCAAGTTCAATAAGAACATTTTTACATACTCTAGCAACCTAATATGCAATGCCCCGTCTAGCCCTTGACTATCCTTCAAAATATGGCGGTTAAGAGCTGTCTTGTCAGTGGTCCAAATCCTGTGCCACAAGAGAACTGGTTGGATTTTTAAAATATACGTTCGATATGGCATGACCAGTTCCATGTGGCAAATATAAGTAGAGGTACTCTCTGGGCCAGCTAACAGAAACCTGAAAAGCATTTTCTCAGCAATCTGTAGGGAATTCACATCAGCATACCCCCAAATACCTGCGCCATAGGAGGCAATTGCTACACATTTGGCCTTGTATATTTGTAGCAGTTCAATCGGAGGCCGTCTACCCAGTTTTTTTACTAAAATTTGATAAAGCAGTCAGTGCCTTAACGAACAGCAACCTCCTGGCCTTGACTGCCTGGGTCCAGGAACCCATTCAGTCGATCAAGATCCCAAGATAGGAAAACGTTTTTGAACATTCGATCTGATTTGCGTCAATTAAGAAAGCTCTACTTTTATTACTACCTGTCCCACACTTCATTACAAATGTCTTTGATGTATTGATGGTAAGACCCAATTTAGACATAAAATTAGCAAAACTACAGACTACCCTTTGGAGGCCCAACGGAGTGCATGTCATAAGAGCCGCATCATCCGCATATATAAGTGCGGGTACGGGACGTTTATCTACTAGCGGTAAGTCCTGGCACTCATGAGCCAATACGTTTCCTAGATCGTTTATATAGAACGTAAAAAGGAAAGGTGCCAGTACGCAACCTTGTCGCACTCCTCTCATTACTCTAAAATATTTTGTGCAATCCCCCCCAATCCCATAACGGACGCTGGCCTTTGCCCCTGAGTATAGCTGCCTCAAGAAGGCTATTAATAAAACGTCCACCCCCATCCCCTCTAAAATCTTCCACATCTTATCGTGAATAACACAGTCAAAGGCCGCAGTTAAGTCAACGAATGCCAGGAATAGCCTGCCCCTTTTTGCCTTAGCATATTTACCTATCAGGATATTTAAATTAAGGCACTGTTCCACTGTTCCCATGCCCTGGCGAAATTCATATTGTACATCACTAATGATCGAGTGATCCTCCGTGTCCTGCAGTCTGGTCAACAGAACTCGCCCTATGACTTTAACCGTTGCATCTAGCAGTGAGATTGGCCTGTAGCATGCTGGATTTTTCCTGTCCCCTTTTTTAAAGATGGGCACCAATGTCGATTCAAACCAAGATGGTAGGAAACTGATCGTACAACATGCGTTGATTACTTGCGTCAGATGCGGGCCCCAAATAGAGATATTAGATTTGAATAGGTCCACAGGGATACCATCAGGCCCAGGGGCCTTGCTGCCCATGCTTGAAGTAATAGCCTGATTAACCTCGCTAAGGTCAAAATGTAAGTCAATCGGTAGGATTGTTGGCAGTTGTTCAGGCTCGTTAACTGTGGGCATTTCTCCTTGGACCTCGGGCATAGGTTTATGGTACAGCTTTGAGTAATGGTCTACCCAATCTGCCTCACTTATAGCTATCTCTACTGTTACCATATCCTTTTCAACAAGGAAGGGCGCATTAACTGCTTTCCAAAAAGCAGAAGAATCTCTAATTTCCGATGCTGCATGTAAAGCACGCCAGGCAACTTCTTTCAATGCTTTCCTCCTTTCTTTTAATACACTCTTATAACTCCTTTCTTGCCTCTTTAATGTCATCCTTATTTTTGACTACATTATGTAAGGTGTGTTTAAGCTTCGAATGGGCCTTATTACATTTAGAATCAAACCAACCACGTTTTTGGGTGGCTTTTTTATCAGTTTTCACAAACAAGGCATTTCTAATATAGTCAAATATAATGGCAAAACCTTCTATAATATCTTTGTGAGAGGTCATTTCATTCAGGCGGGCTAAGATTTACACAACCTGTCTCATAAATTCATCTGGATTCACCTTAGCCCAACGAAGAGCATACCCATTTTGTCTACTCAGAGTTATATTATCAACAATGTGCGTTGGGTTTTCTCTCATAGTTCCCTTATGACTGGAAACCAACACACCCACACTTAGGGCGAAATTATTTCTCAGAGAGATCTCATGGGTATAAAAGTCCTTAACTCTGGAAAAATGTCTGCATGATGTTAAAATGAAATCAATGGTTGAAAATGCACCCCGACCATTAAAAGTGGGGCTAAAGGAGACCGGCGGGGAACATAGCTTATTGGCAAATCCTAGATCAGCTAAAACTTTGTTTCATTTAGAAGATCTCCATAAGCTGTATGTGGGAAGTGAGAAAAGCTAGTATCTTTATCATACAAGATACCACAGACCCCCCTTTCCACATGCTGGCATAGAGCGGAGTTAAAATCCACCCCCCACCAAATAGTAAATAGATCTTTAGTTGTGGAGACCTGTACATTTTGTAAATCACCACTTAATGACTTCAATATCCCCTCAATGAAGTCAGGTGGAACATTATTGTAAAATTTCACTAAAACAATATAAAGAGATTTATCAACATCAAGGACAATGATTTGAAAATACTGATCAGCAGCATTCAATACGGTTTTTCTTATATTAAGATGACTTGAAAAATATGTACGTAAACCCCGCTTAGATCTTCCATGAGATGAAGTAACGGCTGGTATATGAAAAGTTTTGAATCCGTTGATGTGAATTGGCTCTTCCACTCAGGTTTCCTGAAGGCTGACACTATCAAATTTCCTCACAAAGTCAATCCATAGCTGGTTGGTTACCTTAGTTTTTAAACCTGCTACATTCCAAAACATAATCTGGTACATATCCATTCTCTTATTTACTTCACTTATCGCAAACTTAGCTTCAGCAGCAGGTACTATAGAGGCGTCACATGAGGTGGGGGATGGCATAGAAGCAGTGTGTATAATGGATGGTGTGAGATTAGCCTTATCCCCCTCAGTTGCTACTGAAGTAAAGTGGGGCTCATAAGCCCCACAAATCTTTAATGGTGATTTCGCTGGGGGGAGTCGATCCCTATTTAAAACATTTAATGTTTCACATTAGTGTATTTCCCAAAACATTTCTGGTAGGAAAATCCACGACTTGCCCCAAATCTCATGCGATCTAGTGGCTTCTGAGAGTAGTCAGTCCACTTCCTCAAGATTAGGGAGTATGTCAAATCGATTAAGGACAGGTATATTAAACCAGGGCCTGCCAATCACTTTTTGGGGCTCATTGGTTGCATTAATACGGTTGTTGTGGGTAGGTTGGAATAAGTATCCCAAAGGGACTAAGTTAATGCTTTGTACTGAGATATTGTAATTTCCTGCCCTACTTAATATCATTTGTGTGAGCTGTGGGGTCTTAAAAGTCAGCATCACACAATTGCCAAACAAGTTCTTACACCCTCTCCCAATCCAGCCCACTCTCCTGGCCATTTTGAAATCAGCAAAGAGCCTCTCAGTTAGGCCCGTTTTAGAGCCCAACCAAAATAGAGACTTATTTCTTAATGTGTCCCAAGACTCAGCTCCCCAGTAGGTAATCTTGGGACATTTGCTAACACAACCGTTTACGGGGTCACGGCTGGGGGTAAATCCAAATATGTAATTGAAGACTCTAACTCTTGATTATTCATGGGTATAAATATATTAGGACTATTAGCACCTGAGGTGTGTGTGAGTCCACCTGGGGCTAAGGAAGGTACAGGGTGAAGAGTCGATGGTCTAATAATCGAGGTGTGTTGATCCCTATTATGAACAGCCACTGCCGGATTCATTTGAATAGCAGGAGCAAGCTCTCCGGTTTGAATATGTAACAGCGTCTTGCCCCCTGGGTAGTCCAGGCCGCTATTACGATTATTAGCTAATTCTGAAATGCTTGGCCGGCATTTTTCTAGGCATTTAGTCACTTCCATTTCATCTATTCTACTAGTTAGGCTAGTTAGTGTTTCTCTAAGGTAGATGTCTAATGCATCTAGTTTAGTTTTTAACTGTTCGATGTCAGTCTGCATACATTAATTGGCACAGAATATATTTTTTTCCTTGTTGCCCAACTTACGTGTGGGCAAAGTCTTATCCTTTTTTTGCACCTTTTTACGTAGTTTGAGAGGTGTCATCAAGGACTCAGACCTAGGTTCCCCTGTGGTGCTGGGAAGAATATCAGGATTTCTTGAGCGCTTTGTCGGTGGTTGAGTATCACTCTCCTGATCACTTGCTGAAATATGGTCAGATGTATTCAGGACACAACCGTTTGTACATATCCCGCTCCTAGGCGCCTCTCTGGAAGGGGCGGGTGTCCCTTGTTCAGCCTCGTCTAGTAGGGAACCCTCGACCGGGCCGTTTTTTTCCTGGGTTCATGGCGGCCTCCACAGATATGATTTGCTGTTCGATAGCACCTATTGTCCCTGTTAAATAGTTTATTAAAGTCAAACAACCTCCCCCTCCCGATTTTGTTTGCATTTTTCTATGAGCTCTAGGACTTTTTCTCTTCCCCATGTTACAAAAATTATATTATGTAGACACAACCAGCAATTAAAGCCTTGGCTATTTAGGGCGTTTAGTCAAAAATCTTTCTATTCACAATACTTAACAATACGTCGCTAAGTCCCTTTAGTTCTTAAAGTTGAAAATAATAATCCCCCTTGGGCTATCTATATATGCCACAGAATGTCAACAGTTTGAATTTTAACCCAGGCTCACCAGAGCGTATACATGTAGAAGGTAAGTAGAATAGGCTCCACTCGGGTAGGATGTAACTGTCTCTAATGCACAACAGCTCCTAGTGAAAATCAAAAGCCCGTGGCCTTGCCCGGCCTCTTCCGGCCTATGATGGGCTAAGACGGTCTAAGATGGGCCCACCTTGGCCCGGTCACGCTCCCGCACGCGTCCGGCGTTGCGGGACCGGCTCTGAGTTTAAATATCCTTTGCCTCCAGGGACCGGGATGAAACTGCTGCGTGCAGGGCAGGCTCAGGGTCCGTGACAATGTGCAAGTGCGGTTCATTGCAGAGCAGTCTCCCGCATTGCGGGACCGGCTCGGAGTTTTAATATCCTCTGCCTCCAGGAACCGGGAAGAAAGTGCTGCATGCAGGGCAGGCTCAGGGTACGTGACAAAGTGTGTCTAGTTGCAGAGCGGTCTTCCCTTTCAAAAAGGTCATTAACTGTTGATACTTCTTCATCAGTAGTGGTGATGAAACATGTGATACCAGATTACTCTGAGGTTCCTTCACCGTCTACTCTATAGCTACTTTACATTCTGCCCACAAATCATTTTGTGCCACAATGTCCAAGAAGGTATTCAAATTAAAACACAAAACCTGTGAAATCTTCACAAATTGCTCAACCTGCATATATAATTTCACTGGCTTTTCTCTCAATTTTGGGAAACCATTAGTAAATGATGCAAGATCACTCCTACTCCAAGGCACATGGACCTCAACCTGCCACTTCTCTCAATGGAAAATTTGAAGCGCCATCTCCATCTATTTAAGACGGAGGTGGCTCTCCCTGGTTTTTTTTTCTTTTTTTTCTTCTTTGTCCATCTGCCTTCCCACTTATCTAACTCACTCCACTTTCCGATGATATTAATTAATTTTTAATCTGCAATTTAATTCCTGTTTTTCTCATGCTAGTTATGCCATTTTTATCAAAGCATACACAACAACTCTTCTGCTGGGGAGGGGATGTATCTAGGTGTAGATGATCGATTTAGGATTAGTCATATTGATTATGCACTGGACCTGTTGAACGAAGGTTCCATTATTCATATGCCTGTAAATGTGGCCTTGCATGTCGATCCGATGGTGGAATTGCTAGAGACTATATTGTAAGGTTTATAGGGGGAGCGATTAATCAGAGAGCCTGTCAACGGGGTTCAGTGGGCATGGCTCTACTAGGGCAACTGTCCAATTGGATGTTTTTAGGAAGGGTTAATTACCGATTGTCACGTGTTTGTATGATCTTGAATGTTAATAAACATATTTACAAAAAAAAACTCTTCTGCTGGGATTTTGACCGACTCATATTTCTGAGCTTATTCAGACAGCTTTTCATGGGCCTGCACTGCATATTTGGTAACCTCTTTGAACATGACTACAAGTTCGCTCTCTTAGTAAGCATTTAATCAAGAAAGATCAAGGTTTCCTTGTATCAGCACATTCAGTTATTCAGTTCTACCTTTAGTTTAACAACATCAAATGCACTTTCCCTCACTGGGCACTGAAATATTTCTCTACCTAATCCTGAACCTTCACTTTCTGTTGGGGACCCTTTTAAGAACATAATAAAATCATCAAGTTCTCGGGAGTTAATACCATTCTGTACTACCGGGGTATTAAGCACTCTCCAATCGTGAGTCTCCTGAGGCGGAAGCCGGGAGTGAACCTGTCTTTTTAAAAACTTTGCTGTGTGATACTTTGCTCATTTTAATCACTCACCCCTTGCACTTAAACAGCGGATCTAGCGCTGCAACGAACCATCCATTTCGCCATCACTGAGGGCGAGGCGCCACGGCGGACACGCCCACCTCAGCCGGCCACGCCCCCTTACTCGTCCTTATAAGTGCGCGCAGCTGGAAAGCGCGTCACTTTAAATCGTGAGTCTCCTGAGGCGGAAGCCGGGAGTGAACCTGTCTTTTTAAAAACTTTGCTGTGTGATACTTTGCTCATTTTAATCACTCACCCCTTGCACTTAAACAGCGGATCTAGCGCTGCAACGAACCATCCATTTCGCCATCACTGAGGGCGAGGCGCCACGGCGGACACGCCCACCTCAGCCGGCCACGCCCCCTTACTCGTCCTTATAAGTGCGCGCAGCTGGAAAGCGCGTCACTTTAAATCGTGAGTCTCCTGAGGCGGAAGCCGGGAGTGAACCTGTCTTTTTAAAAACTTTGCTGTGTGATACTTTGCTCATTTTAATCACTCACCCCTTGCACTTAAACAGCGGATCTAGCGCTGCAACGAACAATCCATTTCGCCATCACTGAGGGTGAGGCGCCACGGCGGACACGCCCACCTCAGCCGGCCACGCCCCCTTACTCGTCCTTATAAGTGCGCGCAGCTGGAAAGCGCGTCACTTTAAATCGTGAGTCTCCTGAGGCGGAAGCCGGGAGTGAACCTGTCTTTTTAAAAACTTTGCTGTGTGATACTTTGCTCATTTTAATCACTCACCCCTTGCACTTAAACAGCGGATCTAGCGCTGCAACGAACCATCCATTTCGCCATCACTGAGGGCGAGGCGCCACGGCGGACACGCCCACCTCAGCTGGCCACACCCCCATGACGCCCATTTCCACAGACATAAATTATGTGTCTCGCTAGGAAGCGCAGCGGACGGGCGCAGCGGGCGCGCCGTCAGCGCGCCGAAGGCGCGCCAAAGGCAAGCCCGTCTAGGCCCGTCCGGGCCTGGACCGGGCCCAGGGCCAGACCCCCTGCTTTTTCCACTGACTCTGTCCGTACGTGTTGGACCAACACCCAACTACACCTACTAAACCCCCGCTCTTGCTCGACTATCACTTGCTGCATCCCAAACCACCTTGAGTCTGCTCATTTCCTTTGCCCGCAATGCAACTTCACTCTCCCGCCCTACCAACCTTGTCTCCCTTCTCGTCCCCCATCACAGCCACCCTCCTCTAATCTTCGGACCCTGAAAGCTGGCTTGATTAATTGCCGCTCTCTCCCCCGTCATGCCAATGACATCTGGATGTCTATCTCCTCAGACGAATGGGATATTTTATTCCTCACCGAGTCCTGGATCACTGACTCCTCCTCTCCGGATCTCTATCTGGCCATTCCCCCAGGATATGATATAAAATGCTTGAACCGGGCTGGTGGTAAATCTGGAGGCGGTCTAGCCGTCATCCTCAAATCCTATCTCCAGTTGACCTTTACCAAACTTACTAATATTGGTATAATTGAAGCCATGTACTTCTCTATATCGGACTCCGCGGCAGTTATCCTGGCTGGCACATTAGTTTACAACCCCCCCACCGCCATCTCCCCTTCTCTCATTGCCCTCTTCCACCAATTGGCTGATTTATCCCTCAAACACCAATATTTCTTAGTCCTTGGTGATTTTAACCTCCACGTAGACAACCCTCTCTGCGTGAAGGCAAACAATCTGTTGGAAACTATGGAAAGCCTAAATCTCAAACAATTAGTCGTAGGTCCCACTCATGTGGCTGGTCACACCTTGGACCTCATATTCGCCAATTTCTCGAATATTACTGTCCACCCACCCCTCCCTCTCACCTGGACTGACCATTACCTCATCCCCTTCTCTCTTGCTCTCGGACGAAAAACTGCCCCCCTGGCCCCTAGGAAGGAGTTGGGAAGAAAGTGGCACAAGGTTACATGTGCCACCTTGGACCCGGTGTTCCACTTTCAGACGGAGTACCTCTCCTCTGACATAGATGAAAATGTCTCTAGGCTGAATGCTGCTGTCGTCATTGCGATTGACTCCATTGCTCCTCAGAAAATCATCACCTCCGCCAG
Source organism: Triturus cristatus (assembly GCF_964204655.1). Lineage (NCBI taxonomy): Eukaryota > Metazoa > Chordata > Amphibia > Caudata > Salamandridae > Triturus > Triturus cristatus. Next base: position 633,201,395 of record NC_140593.1, read on the forward strand.
ATCGCGACCCTCCGCTCCCTGGTTTTCTACCCCCCTCCGTGAGGAGAAAAGCAGATGTAAAGCTCTCGAACGCAAGTGGAGACTAAACTACGACTCTGAAGCCAAACTTTTATACAGATCTGCCCTGAAAAAATTCCTCAAACTAAAAAAAATCGCTATGAAAGATCACTTTTCCTCTCAAATTACCAAGGCCAAAAACTCATCTAAAACCCTTTTTAACATTGTTAAAGACTTTATTAATCCTCCGGCCAGGGCTCCTCAGAACACCGCGAGTCAGGCTCTATGCGAGGGACTTTCAGACTACTTCCTCGAAAAGATAAATAAACTTTGTGTCTCCTTTCCCATAGGGCCAGCCCCCCTGCCTTCCCCCACTAGTCCCCTAGACTCTCCGTCCTTTCTCTCTTTTAATAAACTCAACCGGGATGATGCTATTAGGTTACTCACCCATTGCAAATCCGGCGCCCCCTCCGATCCTGTCCCTGCGAAACTCATGGGAGAACTGGCGCCTTCGCTGGCCTGCTCCTTCCTTTCCATCTGGAATGCCTCCCTCCACCATGGCTTCTTCCCTACCACCTGGAAGGAGGCCTTGGTGATTCCCATCCTAAAAAAAGCGGATGCAGATCCCACTGTTTTTGCTAACTATCGCCCCATCTCCCTTCTCCCTAAACCCGCCAAAGTCCTGGAAAAAGCCGTGCAGCTGCAACTCACGGAATATTTGGAAAACCACTCTCTACTGCACGAATCACAATCCGGATTCAGAGCTGGATTCAGCACTGAGACGGCATTGTTGGAAGTATCCGAAACCATTCGGGAATGCGTGGACAGGGGCGAGGAGGCCATGCTGGTCCTCCTCGACCTGTCCGCAGCTTTCGATACGGTCTCCCACCCCATCCTCCTTGACCGACTTAAACAGATAGGCATTGGCGGCACTGCCTTCAGCTGGATCGAGTCCTTCCTCTCGACAAGAAGTCAGAGGGTTTTGCTGCGGCCCTTCAAGTCAGAGAAAAAACCCCTGTCATGCGGGGTGCCACAAGGTTCCGCCCTCAGCCCCCTGTTCTTCAACGTCTATCTTGCCCCACTGGCCGACGTTGTGGAGTCCTACGGAGTCAGGGTGGTCTCTTATGCTGACGACACTCAGCTGGTGTTTTCCTTCAGGGACCACTCGGACTCCGCATTCGCCAACTTCTGCCAGTGCCTCAACAACATCAGTGTCTGGATGACCGCTAACCACCTCAGACTGAATGCTGACAAAACGGAGGTTATGTTTTTCAATCAGAAAGCTTCCATCCCCTCTTCTTGGTGGTGGCCTACGGCGCTTGATCCCGCCCCCTCTCCCGTTCACTCGGCTCGGAATCTGGGTTTCCAGTTTGATGACTCCCTTTCATGCAAAACTCAGGTTAATAAAGTGACCTCTGCCTGTTTCATGAAGTTGCGCATGATCAGAAAAATTCTTCCCTATCTCCCCCTGGATTCCCGCCGTACAGTTACCCAAGCCCTCATCACGTCCCACCTGGACTATGCTAACAGCCTCTATGCTGGTGCCCCCCAGTATCTGGTAGGCCGGCTGCAGATTGTCCAGAATGCTGCGGCCAGACTGATTGGTAATATCCCCTACCGCCAATCTGTTTCTGCGTATCGTAAGGAACTCCACAGGCTCCCAGTGGCTAGACGCATCCAGTTCAAGGTCCTTACCCTCACTTATCGAGCCGTCAACGACCGCGGACCCAACTACCTGAAAAAACGTATCTCGATATCCCGCTCCACCAGATCCTTGAGATCCAATGACCTCCGCCTCCTGATCTCGCCCCGTTTTAGATTATCTAGAATGGGTGGCAGAGGGTTCAGTGTCATTGCTGCTAAACTGTGGAACTCTTTACCAATCGAGTTGAGATTCTGTCCCTCCGAACCCATCTTCCGAGCCAAACTAAAAACCTGGCTCTTCTCCGAACTCTGAGTCACTCTACTGTTTCTCCTTGCTCTATGCTCCCTCTTCTCCCTTGGAGGCTCAGGTTTTTAGCGCCGGGACACCCCTTCGGGGGTAGCTGTGCGCTCTATAAACTACATAAAATAAAAAATAAATAAATAAAAATAAATTCTGTGAGAATACTATGGTTAACACTCAGGGTGAATTCCAAATAGACATGGCAGAATTTGGCGATCTTTGAGTGGACCCGCCTATAGAAGCAAATCCTGTCTGATTAATAGTTGATGTTGCACCAACAATACAAGGGGTATTTGATTGAGTTAGAACAACAGAAGTTCCTCCCAATCCTGGAACCACAGGAGCCCTAGCTGATATATCTACTCCAGTAGGGACTGTCAACGTATAGGTCATGTTTCCTGTCAATTCTGATTTATACAAAAGAACTACAGGATCAATAGTGACCGGAAGAGTAACGGCATCTGGGACACCTGGGGCATCTGGGTGGAAGCTATTCCATAGCTTCCACCGATAACTACACCATTTGTTCCTTCAGGTTGGACCACATTATAAAGAGGTGGATGTTTAGAAAACAACAGATCTAGGAAATCATCGCTAAAGCACAAGTTACTACTTGTGTAACGATATATCTGTAAGAGGCATTAGTTAGTGACAGATTCCTTACCTTAGAATATCCCCAGGCATCAGACTGGATCCGGAAAGTTTTGCTTAGCAGTACCCCTGCGCGTCAGTAGGTGGCGTCGTGCGGCTTCGTGTCCGTCACTGGCGTCGTAAGTGCCGAGATGACGCCACCGCGAGTACTTAGGCGCCACCTATGCACACTGACGTCAGCTCTGTACACGACTTTCCGCGCCAGGAACGCAGAGCCATGCAAGATACTGACCATTGGTGCAGAAAACTAGGGCCCTAAGAGGGATGACCTTAACCCTAGTAACCAGTTCGCAGAACGGGGAGGATGGGTGGGGCGGTAAGGAATCTATCACTAACTAATGTCTCTTACAGATATATCGTCAAACAAGTAGTAACTTGTGCATCTGAAAGAGACACGTTAGTGATAGATTCCTTACCTTAGAATAGATACCCCAGCAATACCAACCCCGGTGGTGGGTCTGCCAACAAGATTACACCAGAAAGTCATGGAGCACGGAACGGCCAAAGAAGCCGTCTCTCCGGACTTGACTGGCAAGGCAGTAGTGCTTGATAAACGTGTGCAGCGAGGCCCACGTAGCTGCCTGACAAATGTCCTGCAAGAGGACGCCACATCCCAAGGCAGTAGTGGCTGCAGTTGCCCTGGTAGAAAGGGCACGCAGCCCCACAGGAGGCTCCTTCTTAGCCAAGGAGTAACATGCTTTGATGCACAGAACGACCCACCGACAGATGGTCCGTTTGTGCACCGCCCGACCTTTCTTGGTGCCCACGTAGCCAACAAAAAGCTGGTCATCCACCCTGAACTGCTGTGTACGCTTTAGATAGAATGCAAGTGCACGTTTTGGGTCCAGATGGTGGAGCCTCTCTTCCTCCCTCGAAGGATGCGGAGGCGGAAAGAAGGTAGGCAAAGTGATGGTCTGCTCGATGTGGAAGGGCGTAACCACCTTTGGCAAACAAGAAGGACGGGTCCTTAACACCACCTTGTCCGGATGAATAGAAAGGAAAGGAGGTTTGGAAGAAAGAGCCTGGAGCTCACTCACTCTTCAGGCAGAGGTGAGAGCGACCAGGAAAGCCGTCTTAAGAGTAAGAAGAAGCAAAGGACAGATATAAAGGGGCTCGAAAGGAGCGCACATCACATAGATCAAAACGAGATTCAAGTCACATTGAGGCATGATGAACTGCACGGGAGGAAACGTGTGCGTAATGCCTTTAAGAAAATGGTTAACAACCGGGGACTTAAAAAGAGAAGGCTGATCTGGAAGCCTCAAAAAGGCGGAGATGGTCGAAAGAAAACCTTTGATAGTGCCCAGAGCAGAGCCCTGCTGGGCCAAAGAAAGAAGGAACAGAAGAACTTCAGAGAGAGGGGCAGAAAGGGGATCCACAGCCTTTGCTGTGCACCATGCCACAAACTTGTTCCACCTGCAGGCGTATACCGTTTTAGTGGAGGGACACCTGGCTGCCAGAATGACATCACAGACCTCGCGAGGAAGATCGAAGGCTGTCAACTGTCGCCGCTCAATCTCCACGCATGGAGGTGGAGGCTGGACAGGTTCGGATGGAGGACCGTCCCCTGCAGCTGCGACAGAAGATCCTCCCGAAAAGGCAGACAGATCGGGAGATCGATCGCCATGCTGAGTAGCTCGGGATACCAGTATCTTCGTGCCCAATCCGGAGGCACAAGGATGACTTGGGCCTGGTCGCGCCGGATCTTCTTCAGCACTCTGGGCAGAAGAGGTATAGGCGGAAAGCCGTACAACAGACCGCAACTCCACTCGCGACAAAAAGCGTCGACGAGCGACTGCCGCCTTGGAAATTCCAACGCGCAGAACTGATAACATTGTGCGTTCTCTTTGGTGGCAAATAGATCTAACCAAGGCTCTCCCCACTGCTGAAAGAGACCTTGCACCACGCCTGACTGCAGACGCCATATTCGTGATCCATCAAGCACCGGTGGCAGAGTTCGTCCACCCTGGCGTTCAGAAAACCTTCCAGGTGTTGAACCACCAAGGTAATGCCTTGATGTTCCAGCCACGTCCAGAGGAGCAGAGCCTCCTGACATAGGGCCCAGGACCCCACCCCGCCCTGTTTGTTGCAATACCACATGGCGGTGGTGTTGTCCGTGAACACCTGCACCACACGTCCCCGGACAGAGAGAAGGAATGCTTTCAGTGCAAGCTGGATCGCTCAAGCTCCAGAAGGTTGATATGGAGCCAGGACTCCGCCGGAGACCAGAGTCCTCTGATCTCCACTTCTCCCAAGTAGCCTACCCATCCCAGGAGGGATGCATCCGTCACCACTGTGTGCTCTGGTTGGGGAAGGGAGAGGAATCTGCCACTGACCCAATCGTGATTCGTGAGCCACCACTGCAACTGCTGTGCAGTGCCTTCTGAGATCTGGACATGATCGGACAGGTGGACCTGATGTTGCGCCCACTGGAACTTCAGGTCCCACTGCAGGGTCCGCATATGCCATCTGGCATGTGTCACCAGCAGGATGCAGGAGGCCATCAGGCCCAGAAGCCGGAGGGTCATCCTGACTGAAACCCGGGACAGAGGCTGAAAGATCGGAATCATAGCCTGAATATCCCGGACTCGCTGCTCGGGAGGATAAACTCGAAACAGCGTAGAATCCAGAACCGCTCCAATGAAGGGGAGCTTCTGAGAGGGACTCAGGTACGACTTCAGCACGTTGATGGAGTACCCCAGCAAATACAGGAGGTCGGCCGTAGTCTGAAGGTGGGTGACGACTGTCTGGGGCGAGCCCACCTTCAACAACCTGTTGTCGAGGTAGGGGAAGACTGACACACCCGACCTGCGCAGATGAGCTGCAACCACCGCCATCACTTTCGTGAACACCCGAGGGGCACTGGTAAGGCCGAAGGGGAGTACGGCAAACTGAAAATGCTCCTGGCCTACCGCAGGTAACGCCGGTGGGCCGGCAGGATGGGAATGTGAAAATATGCGTCCTGCAAGTCCAACGCTACCATCTAGTCTTGTGGGTCGAGGGCAGCTAAAACCTGAGCCAGAGTCAGCATCTTGAACTTCTCCTTCCGGAAGAAGCGATTGACGTCCCGGAGGTCCAAGATAGGACGCAGACCCCCTTTGTCCTTCTTGGGGACCAGAAAGTAATGGGAATAACAACCACTCCCTACTTCCGGGCCAGGAACGCACTCGATGGCCCCCTTGGCCACGAGGGCCGTGACTTCCTGTCGGAGAAGAGCCAAGTGATCCCCCGACATGCGATGGCACCGAGGTGGCATGGTAGGAGGAGGGAACTGAAAGGGAGTAACCGTGGCAGATTATCTGCAGCACCCATTTGTCTGATGTAATCGCGCACCAGTGAGGGAGGTGGTGGCAGATCCTGCCACCCATCGGCGTGGGGTGCTCCCTGAAGCTGAGATTAGGAAGGTTTGGAGGCGGAAGCAGCGGGGGTGGAAGTGAACTGACCCACATGCTGGTTCCCCGACCCGCCCCTGCGGAAACCACGATCCCGGCCGCGCTGGGGCTTGTTCTGCACAGGCTTAGGGGACGGGACGCTTGACTGCCTCTACCTTGTCCACGAAAGGAACGAAAACAAAGAGAGGCCGAGCCCTTAGTAGAAAGGCCCAAGGACTTAGCCGTAGCCAGCGACTCCTTAAAGCTCTCAAGGGCACGGTCAGCCTTGTCGCCAAACAGGTGGGTGCCATCAAAGGGCATGTCCATGAGCGAGCTCTGGACATCGGGCGAGAAACCAGTGGAACGCAACCAGGCGTGACATCACAACGCCACAGTTGTAGAAATCGCCCTGCCCAATGAGTCAGCGGTGTCCAACCCACACCGCATGGCGAACTTAGCCGCATCCTTACCCTCAGCAATTGCCTGAGAAAGGACAGCCTGCACCTCCTCAGGACACTGAGGCAACACTTGAGCAACAGCATCCCACACCACGTGGGAGTAGATGCCCAACAAGCAGGCGGTGTTCACCGACCGCAGCCCTAAGCTGACCGAAGAGAACAACCGCTTCCCAAACTGGTCCAGCCGTTTAGACTCCTTATCTGGCTGGGCTATAGGAAAAGAACTCTGTGACGTCGAGGCCTGAATAACCAGGTTCTCAGGCATAGTGTGAGTAGTCAAAAAGGCGGGGTCACCGTGCGCCGGTCGGTGGCGCCTGGTGACGTATTAATCCACCAGGGCCCCAGTGGCCGGGTTCGACCAAGGGCCCAAGAGGACATCGGTAAGGGCATCATTGAAGGGAGGCAACGGATCCGACGAAGTACACGCCGTCTGGAGCACCTGGGTGAGGAGGTTGGTCTTGAGGGCCACTGTGAGGAGGTCAAGATTGAGGACCTCAGCCGCCCGATGGAGGACCATCGTGTAGGAGGCACCTTCCACCATCGTAGGCGGGGGGGAAGGGGGTGGAGGCGAACCCCGGGTCAGAGGAGACATCGAGGCTGCCTGCTCTCTCCAAGTTGTCCACCCAATCCGGCTCGGAGTCACATTGCCGGGACCCTTCCCAGTCATCGGCTGCCTCTGGCGTAGAGGGAGCCGGTCGCGGCGGCAAAGACGGAGAAGGGACGAACAGTGTCGGGAACGGCACCGAATGCGGATCCCAGGCCGGAACAAAATGGTCCTGGAACTGGGGCAAGGGAGGAATAAATGGCACCCAGTGTGGTGCCGAGGGTGAAGCCAAGGGTGGTGCCGGCAACACCGCACCTCGTGGCACCGGGGCCGGAGCGACTGGCGCAGGATCCTGTGGCGCCGGTGGCGCAGCCGCTGGGCCAACAGGATCTGGACACAGGACCGCAGGGCCAGAAAGCGCGCCGGCGGGACCCCGAGGCCTAAAAAGGCGGTCCATAGTAGCAAGGAATTCTTGCACCTGTTCGGGAGTCGCCGACGGACCTGGGTATGGTGGGTAGGCCGCGGGACTCCCTGGCTCCAGAGGAGCCGCCGGGACGAAGCCCCTGTTCCTGCGTCCTCCTCCGGGGGGGACGTCGGAGAGCGAACACGCTTATTCAACTTCTTTTTATGGCATCGCTTACCGGAATCCTTAGGCGAAGACTTGGAGCCTGAGGAGCGGCGGCGAGCAGTCCCGGGAACAGTCTCTGGACCCGGAACGACGGCGTGACTAATGCCGCACCTCCAGCAACTTCCTACGCCGGTCCCTCAAGGCCTTGGGGGCCATGACTCGAGTCGTGGGCAGTCTCCAGGCAGTAGAGGCAAACATTGTGGGGTACGCCACCGACATATTCCGGCGACAGGCCCCACAGGACTTAAAGCCGGGCATCCCTACGTGCACCAGGAGAAAAGAGAGGAGACAAAATTCTCAAAATAGTAGTCAAAAAGAGATTAATCTACGTGATCAATCCGGATCTGCGCTTGCTGGCGCAGAAAAAGAAAAAACAGACGTCAGCACGCATAGGTGGTGCCTAAGTACTCTCCGTGGCGTCATCTCGACGCTTACGACGCCAGTGACGGACGCGGAGCCGCACGACGCCACCTACTGACACACAGGGGTACTGCTAAGCGAAACTTTCTGGATCCAGTCTGATGCCTGGGGATATTCTAAGGTAAGGAATCTATCAATAACGTGTCTCTTTCAGATATAACCATCACTATATTTACCTGTGTTCTCTGTGTTTCCTGTCTTATCTCGTTCTTAACTAGTCAATGCAGGGTATAGTCTAGTTCCCTCTGTTATATCAATTCTCCATCGCTGTTGTTCTGCATCCCAACTAGCATAGGCACAGTTACGGACTGCCTTTCTGACTTTTCCCTCATATTTTCCTTTTGCCCAACATGAGCTGCACACTCCCAAGAATTAAGTGCCTCATACTGTGCGGGCATAGAGGGAGGCTTCATTTCGTACTATATAATTCTCTAATTTTCAATGACTCTCAAATTCAAACATCAATGCACCTTTTTTATCCATAACCTTATGCTATTGACTGAACCAAATACATGTGTGAAGGATCATATTTATGGCTATATAATGACCTGACTTCGGGCAGTGCCTCTTCTCCCTCTCGAACAGGTCTGTACCCCTCTAAGTTTAAGGGAATCTGCTCTAAGTTCTAACAGTGAACACTAAATAAACCATACAAACCTCAGCAACAATTGTATCTCTTCCCAAACTACCCTGAACCAATTGTTTCTTTTTTTGTGTTGCGCAATTGCAACATTACCAGACTTTCCCTTCCCACACAATTTGGAAAGTTACTGCAACCTTGAACATCCCTCCATTCCTGATATACGATGAATAAGAGGCTTCATCTGCTCATTAGGTTTTCACGTTTCTTGCAAAAGTTTCTCTTCTCAGGCTTCACTCTCAAGAAACTAGTACAGACAACAATACTCTTTTCTCTAGCTAAAGAAACCTTGAGAATGCACCAGCAAATGCAAGAACACGCTAACCAAGCAATGCACATTTCAAACCACAAGGCCTTTAGTCAGGCTAACTTTAACTAAACATTTGACTGTGCACTTTAAATATATGGTTATACTTGTGCACATACAACTAAAGCACAAATGCAAACGTGAGTAAAAGCATACATGATTAAACTTTCAAATATGACTTTCAGACCATATGCAACTGTAACTTAAAGTGTAAATACAAACGTGAATACAGACTACATGTCTTCATGTTAAACTGAACATTAGTGCACACGTTTATAAATCTCTAGTTTCTACTGTAAATACATTTCATTAATTAGTTTAAATATGCACACAAGTTATTTTTAAGACACACAGTATATATAATGTCAAAATATAAATGCGCATTGACCATTGATGACGTGCAAGGAATGGAGTCTAACCTGCACTCCTCGAGGTCCATCCTAAGGGAGCAGACAACCCTGGAAAATGTTAACAGGACAATGTGGTTTTCCTCTACTAGGATGTATGTATATGAAGATAGAGTAAGAGGCAGGAAAGAGGTCGCAGAGTTGCTATTATGAAGTGTATCTAAACAGTAAACTGATATATTGGTTACAAGTAAAAGCTCATTATTAAAACTGTAACCCAAATCAAAATCAATGGTACAAACAACAGTATAATTTTCTTTGAAACATAAGGTGGTGACCCTTGAACATTTGTCAATAGGGCTACTTCCCTCTGGGGGCTGCCAGGGGCACGGAATAATTTGCTTTTGGCTAATAGTACTATGATATAGCGGATACCTTTGGAAATCTTTGGGTAGGAGATCCCCTATTGATGAAAATAAAATTTAAGGATTTTAAGGATAGCACTCCCAAAATCATAATAAAGGTCACCAAAAGCCAAGAAATGGTATTGCAAGTATCACAGGAGGAGGTAAATACTTTGAGCTGCTATCAGTGTTCCTCGGACAGCATCTGGATCAGATTATAGGATCTTCATCTCTCATATCTGGGGTCGTTTTCAATGGAAATGTTTACTTGTATACCTCTGGTTAGTGACGTCACTATTTAGTGAAGTCCTCTGTCTGATGCATGCCTTGTATTCCCTGTTAGCTTGGATTGTTTTAAAGATCCCTTGTATTCCCAGTGAGCTTGGATTGTTTTATGGATCCCTTGTATTCCCTGTGAGCTTGGATTGTTTTATGGATCCCTTGTATTCCCTGTGAGCTTGGATTGTTTTATGGGTCTGCCACACCCATAACATGGTATTTTATAGGTCAAGGCTGGCTGCAGATGTGCGGTGAGGTACATTTGCATCCACTGCTGATTCACCAGGTGAGTCCTGAAAGTTGTTCAGTTCTCCAGTCCAGCCATCCAAAATTATCAATATACATACAGGAATCTAACAGTCCATATTTAATGTCCCACTGACACATTCGAAACTGTAACAGAAAGTTCTTGCATTTCATCTTAGTGTCAGATGAATAATCTGCTGAAAAAAGACTGAGGTTAGGTCAGTCAGTTTTGAGTCTATATTGGCTAGGGTAGTGCCAATGACCAAGATCAATTTTTAAAAGGCATCCACAGCTGGTCATCTTGTTCGTGTCACTTATCTGGGTCAATTTGGTGCATGGTATTACCTCCGAGAACAAAATCTGGTGGGCAGCTTGTTTCATCGACATCAAGTGCCCTTGACAACCTGGGCAGTGTCTTCTTTGCAAAAATAGTCCTAGATCAAAATGCGAACTGTCCTCTTGCGGTGCTGGGGGATTTCAGCAGCTTCCTGAATGATATAATCGTCCTGTAGGAACAAACAGTTGCACTAACACAAACTGCCATCAATTCTGGTCAGAACTAGCCTGTGGTGCTATCAAAAATTGGGGCCCAGGCAGAGTCTCAAACACAACCTGACTAAGTATATGCTTAATTTCATCAATTGTGTATAGTCTGAGATTTCAGAAAATTCTAATCTGGCCAGGATTAAGCAGAAACAGTGTCCCTCTACCAACTAACAAAGCAATATTTACCAAAAACTTGTTTGGCACTGTCCTTCCCTCCCAAAATCCACGCAGGCCTGCAGGCCATCTCCTCTCACCTGAAATAGCTATTTGTGTTGTGCCCTGGTGCACCCCGTATGCCTCAATTACAAGCCTGCCAGTGAGTCCTAACTCAGGCAGCACTGTATGGACTCAAGTGAAACACCATCAAAGAGTCGCAGAGAGGGTCCAGGGGTAAGGTGTCCATTTCCAGCTAATGCGAGCAACCAGGACTCCAGGGCTGAGATGAGACGTAGGGGTGGGGCTTCTTACGTGGCTTCACGCGGTCCCAGGGGCGTCTCCTCATGTCCATCAAATTCTCTCGCATTTTTTGTGTCACTGATCCCGCCTCTCCTCGTTGATTCTTTACTGCAGCAATCAGGCTAACCACTGTGGCGTCTAACTGAGCTTCAGCAGGGGTGTTCATCTTGGGCGCATCCTAGCTTTGCCTCCAGTAGGGTTGATTTTAATACCAGAACACTTATTTCAGAATTTAACCCCATTTTTCAACCATAATTCCTGGCTTTGATGATGAAACATTGCTTGGACATTATACTGACTGAAAATAATAAATACGCTAACGGACCTTAAGGTACTACTCAACAAAACCCTCCAAGGGTAAACCTTGATATTAAAACATGACCACTGCACTCTGCAAGCTTAAGTCTACAGAGAAGTTACTTGGCAATTCAATGAGCTTTCAGTAGTACATGGTTAATATGTTTCTGAAGACAGCAGCAATACGTTTCACAAGGATTGCATCAATGCCCTGAAACCTCAAAGGCGCAGGAGAAGTGCCTGTCATACACAGTATGAGAGTAAATATGGTAAATATTAGTGGCCTACATTTTTTAGTGATTCAGAATTCAAGTAACAAATACAATGGAAAAGAATAAAGAAGTCCCTGCAATATGATTCTGAATAGAAAACTAAAAGGCAAAATGTTTACTTATGTAGAAACGTTCGTAGAAATGATTTATTGAATGCATCTTAAAATGTACCAACCTTTTAAACAGCTCTTGTAATGTGTCTGGAACCTCAATTTGAAGATTTCCGATAGTTGAGCTCAACTTTTCCTTCAGCTTTTCAACAAATTCTCTAAACTCTTCTGCACAGACCTTTAAAGAAAATAAATAATAGAAAACTAGGTTTGAAAAACTGATGAACAAATAGCACTATCTGATAGCGCCCGAGACCAATGGGTACTACTCAATCGCTTTTTAGAGGAATTAAAGAACAAGTTACTTACCATCGGTAATGATATATCTGTAAGAAACATTAGCAGTGATTGATTCTTTACCTTAGAAGTAACCCCAGGCGTCAGACTGGATCTGGAAAGTTTTTGTCAGCAGTACCCCTGCGTGTCGGTAGGTGGTGTCGTGCGGCTGAGCGTCCATCGCTGGTGTCGTGATCGCCGAGTTGACGTCGGGGCGCAACTTAGACGCCGCCCACGTGTGCTGATGTCAGTTCTGTACATGACTTTCCACGCCAGGAAAGCAGAGCCATGCAAGATACTGACCATTGTGCATTGAAACTAGGGCCCTGAAAGGGATGACCTTAACCCTAGAAATCAGTTCGCAGAATGGGGAGGATGGGTGGGGTAGTAAGGAATATATCACTACTAATGTTTCTTACAGATATATTGTTACCGAAGGTAAGAAACTTGTTCATCTGAAAGAAACACTTAGTGATAGATTCCTTACCTTAGAATAAATACACCAGCAATACCAACCCCGGTGGTAGGTCTGCGAACCAAGATCACACCAGAAAGTCCCAGAGAACAGAACGGCCGAAGAAGTCGTCTCTCCGGACTTGGCTGTCCAGGGAATAATGCTTAGTAAACGTGTGCAGTGAGGCACACGTGGCTGCCTAACAGATGTCTTCCAGGGAGACAACACGTCCCAATGGAGTAGTGGCTGCAGTTGCTCTAGTGGAATGAGCACGCAGCCCCACCCTAGTTTTTTTTTTTTTAGCCAAAGAGTAACAGACTTTAATACACAAGACAACCCAGCGGGAGATAGTCCTCGTGTGTACCGCCCGACCTTTCTTGGTGCCAACGTAGCCAACAAAGAGTTGTTCATCCACCCGGAACTGTTGTGTGCGGTTGAGATAAAAGGAGAGCGCACATTTTGGGTCCAGACGCTGGAGCCTCTCTTCCTCTCTGGAAGGATGCAGAGGCGGAAAGAAGGTGGGCAAGGTAATGGACTGCCCAATGTGAAAGGCCGTATCAACTTTTAACAAAAAGGAAGAACAGGGCCTGAGCACAACCTTGTCCGGATGAACTGACAGAAAAGGAGGCTTACAAGAAAGAGCCTGGAGCTCACTCACTCGCCTAGCGGAGGTGATGCCAACCAGGAAGACAGTCTTCAAGGTCAAGAGACGAAGAGGACAGTTGTGAAGGGGCTCGAAAGGAGCACACATAAGACGAGTAAGAACCAGATTCAAGTCCCACTGTGGCATCACAAACAGAATAGGAGGGAAAAGGTGTGTAATGCCTTTGAGAAATCTATTTACAACCGGGGCCTTGAAATGAGAGGGCTGATCAGGGAGCCTGAGAAAGGCTGAAATGGCAGAAAGATAACCTTTGATAGTGCCTAGAGCAGAGCCCTGCCGGGCCAAAGAAAGAAGGAATAAAAGGACCTCAGAAAGAGGGGCAGAAAGGGGATCCACAGCCTTTGCTGCGCACCATGCCACACATTTGTTCCACCTGCAGGTGTATACCACCTTAGTGGAGGGACGCCTGGCTGCCAGAATGACATCACAAACTTCAGGAGGCAATTTGAAAGGAATCAACTGTCGCTGTTCAATCTCCACACAAATTTGTGGAGGCTGGACAGGTTCGGGTGGAGGACCGTACCCTGATGCTGCGACAGAAGATCCTCCCGAAGAGGCAGTCGGATTGGGGGATCGATGCTCATACCGAGTAGATCGGGATACCATACTCCTCGAGCCCAGTCCTGAGCCACAAGGATGACTTGGACCCAGTTGCGCCTGATCTTCTTCAGCAATCTGGGCAGAAGTGGTATAGTCGGAAAGGTGTACAACAGACCGCAACTCCACTCGCAACAAAAAGCGTCGCCGAGTGCCGCCTTGGAAATTCCAACGCTCAAAACTGGTGACATTGCGCGTTCTCTTCTGTGGCGAAGAGATTTAACCAAGGCTCTCCCCACTGCTGAAATAGACCTTGCGCCACCTCCGAGTGAAGATGCCATTCGTGATCCATCATGCACCTGCGGCTGAGTTTGTCCGCCCTGGCGTTTAGAGAACCTGCCAGGTGTTGAACCACCAGGAAAATGCCCTGATGTTCCACCCATGTCCAGAGGCGCAGAGCCTCCTGACAGACGGTCCACGACCCCACCCGCCTTGCTTGTGGCAGTACCACATGGTGGTGGTGTTGTCTGTGAACAGCTGCACTACTCTCCCCTTGACAGAGGGAAGGAATGCCTTCAGTGCAAGTCGGATCGACCGAAGCTCCAGAAGGTTGATATGGAGCTTGGACTCCGCCAGAGACCAGAGGCCACTCATCTCCGCCTCTCCCATGTGGATGCCCCATCCCAGGAGGGACGCATCTGTCACCACTGTAAACTTTGGCTGGGAAAGGGAGAGGGATCTGCCGCCGACACAATCCCGGTTCGTGAGCCACAACTGCAACTGCAGTGCTCTCCAAGATCTGGACATGATCGGACAGGTTACCCTGATGTTGCGCCCACTGGAACTTCAGGTCCCACTGCAGTGCCCCATATGCCAGCTGGCATGATCAATCAGCAGGATGTAGGAGACCACGAGGCCCAGCAGCCTCAGGGTCACTCTGACCGAAACCAGGGACAAGGGCTGAAAGATCGGAATCAGAGCCCGAATATCCCGGACTCGCTGTTCGGGAGGATAGACCTGAAACTGTGCCGTGTCCAGATCCGCTCCGATGAAGAGGAACTTTTGAGAGGGAACCAGGTGCGACTTCGGTACGTTGATGGAGAACCCCAGCAAATGCAGGAGGTCGGTCGTAGTCTGGAGGTTGGAGACGACTGTCTGGGGCGAGCCCGCCCTCAACCACCAGTCGTAAAGATAGGGGAAGACTAAAACCCCTGATCGGCGCAAATGAGCTGCGACCACCGCCATCACTTTCGTGAACACCTGAGGGGCGCTGGTAAGGCCAAAGGGGAGCACGGTGAACTGAAAGTGCTCGTGGCCTACCGTGAATTGCAGGTAGAGTTGGTGGTCCTGCAGGACCGGGATGTGGAAGTAAGCATCCTGCAAGTCCAGCGCTACCATCCAGTCTTGTGGATCAAGAGCAGACAAGACCTGAGCCAAAGTGAGCATCTCGAACTTCTCTTGTGGAGGAAGTGATTGAAGTTCCGGAGGTCCAAGATAGGACGCAGGCCCTTGCCTTTCTTTGGCACCAGAAAGTAGTGTGAATAACCACCACAACCTACTTCTTGGCCAAGAGGGCCGCAACTTCCTGCTGAAGAAGCACCACATGATACCCCGACATGCAGTGGTATCGAGGTGGCATGGCTGGAGGAGTAGTCTCGAAGGGAAGGAGTAGCCCCTTCGGACTATCTCTAAAACCCACCTGTCCGATGTGATGGTGCGCCAGTGGGGGAGGTGATGGCGAAGCCTGCCGCCCACTTGGTCTTGATGGGCCTGAAAGTTCGGACTAGGAAGGTTTGGAGGCAGTAGTGGCTGGGGTCGAGGTGGACTGACCCGCCTGCGGGCCCCTTGGTCCGTCACGGCAGAACCCGCGGCCGCACTGGGACGTCATCTCGGCAACCACGACGCCAACGACGGACGTGTCGGAACGGGCTCAATGGCCCCTTTGGCCAAGAGGGCTGCAACTTCTTACTGAAGAAGTACCAAGTGATCCCCCGACATGCGGTGGTACCGAGGTGGCATGGCTGGAGGGGTAGTCACAAAGGGGAGGGAGTAGCCCCTTCGGACTATCTCTAAAACCCACCTGTCCGGTGTGATGGTGCACCAGTGAGGGAGGTGATGGCGAAGCCTGTCGCCCACTGGCGTTTGATGGCCCGAAAGTTCTGACTAGGAAGGTTTGGAGGCAGTGGTGGCCAGGGTGGAGGTGGACTGACCCGCCCGCTGGCCCCTTGGTCCGCCACGGCGGAACCCACGTCCGCAGCTGCGCTGGGATTGTTGCTGCGCAGGCTTGTTGCTCTGTTGTGAATGCTGCGGGGCACCCCTTCCGGGGCCACGAAAGGAGCGAAAAGCAGAAGGCGGAGGAGGGCAGACTGCAGAGAGTCCCAAGGACTTGGCCATAGCCCGTGAGTTCTTAAACCGCTCCAACGCACTGCCTGCTTTGTTGCTGAAGAGGCGACGGCCATCAAAGGGCATGTCCCTAAGTGTGCTTTGGACATCCCCCGAAAATCCAGTTATCCTCAACCAGGCGCGGCGGCGAATCGCCACCGTCGTTACAATCGATCTGCCCAGTGAGTCGACGGTGTCTAGGCCATATTGAATCATTAACTTTGCTGCATCTCTCCCCTCGGCAACAGCCTGGGAGAGAGCTGTCTGGGCCTCCTCCGGACACTGAGGCAGCACTTACACCACTGTATCCCACAGAGAGTGGGAGTTACGGCCCAAGAGGCATGCGGTGTTCACGGACCGCAGCGCAAAACTGGCAGAAGAAAAAATCTTCTTTCCGAACTGATCCAGTTTCTTGGATTCCCTATCCGGTGGTGCGAAAGGGAAGGCGATTGGAGAAGTAGAGGCTTGGACAACCAAGCTCTCGTGGGTGGGGTGTTGGGAGAGGAAAATGGGGTCACCAGGAGCCGGGCGATGGCGTCGGGCCACGTTCCTATCCACAGGAGCCCCTGTGGTGGGCCTGGACCAGGTGCCCAAAGGAACGTCGGAAAGTGCTTCGTTGGAGGGGAACAGCGGCTCCGCAGAAGTGGCTGCTGGCTGAAGCACTTCTGTCAGGAGGCTAGTCCTGATGGCCACAGTAGGGAGCACGAGGTGTAGAGCCTCGGCCGCCCTACGCAACACCATAGCATAACTAGCGCCCTCCTCCGTAGCCACGGTAGGAGCTGACAGCATGCCAAGGTCTGGTGAGGTATCCAGACCACTGGCTTCCCCCAAATCCTCTGCCCAGTCCTGTTCATATTTGCAATCAGCTGCGAGAGGACCCACAGACAACTCACAATCCTCCCCTTCCTCCTCAGGCCATTCCACAGGCCTAAAATAGGGAGCAGAGACATCGGGATAGAAATCCCCGAGCAACGTCGAGAACAGCATTGATCGACGCCGGCCCGACGCCGCGTACCCTTCTGTGCTGAAACCGGGGTCGACGTCGTCCAGAGGAGCGGGTGACGTCGGAAGTGGTGCTGGTGGAGTCGACGTCGGTGGAGGTGTTATGAGGTCAACCGGCGTCAACCGGGATCCAGGCCTGGATCCATGGAAGTCCTGCGGAGCTGGGTCCGGAGCCGGCAGCAACGCCAGGGCAGGAGCCGCCGGCGATGAAACGCGAGGACCCCCATTTGGGACCGTGGTGCACGAAGGCGCACCAGCGGGACCCGACAGCCCAAAGAGGCGACCCATGGCCGACAGGAACTCCTGTATCTGTGCCGGAGTCACCGATGGACCCGGAAAGGGTGGGTAGGCCGGCGGCAACACCACAGGCTCCGCCGTAGCCGCAGAGGAGAAGTTGGAGAACAATTACCTTTCTTCGACTTCTAGTGCTTCGCCTTACCTGACCCTGAGTGCGAAGAGTTGGATCCCGAAGATCGATGATGATGACGACTCCGTGCACGGTCCCTCGACCTCCCACGGGACCGGGACCTCAAACGGCGTGGAGCCGACTGCCGGGCCTCCAGCAGCTTTCTGGACCGCTCCCACAAAGACTTTGGCGCCATGGCACGGCAGTCGGGGCACGACTTGGGGTTGTGGTTGCGCCCCAGGCAGAAAAAGCCAACTCGGTGCGGATCCGTCACCGACATCATGCGGTGACAGTCCTCGCACCGGGCATCCTAACTGCACCAGGAGTTGAAGACTCGATGAAAAAATAGAGACAAAAAGCCTAAAAAAACTCAGTCAAAAAATGACTGGGGGTACCTGCTCTTCCCGGATCTGCGCTTGCTGGCACGGAAAAAGAAAGCACTGACGTCAGCGAGCGTGGGCCACGTCTAAGTAGCGCCCGCGATGTCATCTCGGCAACCACGACTGACGCGGAGCCGCAAAACGCCACCTACCAACGCGCAGGAGTACTGCTAACGAAAACTTTCCGGAACCAGTCAGACACCTGGGGGTAATTCTAAGGTAAGGAATCTATCACCATGTGTTTGTTTCAGATTTTGTCATTCAGAAACCATTCATTCGAAATAAGAGATCAGATTGTGTAGTATCGGAAGCAGCAGTCTTCAATATCTTCTAAAACGTTAATTTTATTGTTAGATGCAAATGTCACTTATTTGGACGGAAATGTCCCTTCATGGTAAACTGGTGGGTGCCACTATCCTGAGGGCCCACTGCATGTTGAAATCATATCATGACTTTGTTTTGCCCTGTGACCACGCTAATCTAACTTGCTTACAGAGGCCTAGGTTTCTATGTTGATACAGCAAACAAATGATGGACGGAATGCTGACAATACAAATATTCTCCCCCAGTCAAAAGATCTGGGTTAAATCCATCGTTCTTTTGCCCACTACACCACCCCAGTTTGGACCCAGCCATATGTAAATCAGTCTTGACCCTGTGCCCCATGGGAACAGTCCAGATCGAACTTCCAGGCCAGGTCCTACCTGGACCGGATACAAGCATCCTGGGACTGGTTTCATGGTATGTCACCCTTCTTCAGCCAGGCTAGCTTGAATCCAGTGGCACAGTGAGGAAGGGACATACCCAGAAATCCTCGTTTCCGGTCCAGGGAGGACCTGGTTTGGCAGTTCGGTCTGGACTGTTCCCATGAGGCACAGGGTCAAGACTGATTTGCATATGACTGGGTCTTAACTGGTGTGGCATGGTGAGCAAAAGAACAATGTATTTAACCCAGATCTCTTGACTGGGGGTGAATGTATGATTTATTCAGCATTCCGTCCATCATTTTTTTTGCATAGGTCTGTATGTTAACATGAGGTCCAGAACATGTTCTGTGACCTGGAGGGGCGTGCACACACACTGCCCCATAGTGGACATAAGACTACGGTCCATGTTTTGGCATAGACGCTTAGAGTACTGGTGGCAGCTGACCGAGCTTTTGTGAATCTTGCGTATGACCAGACCTTTGGTCTGTGTCAGGATAAACTACTGTCTACAGACTGCTGGCGTAAAGTTATGCTTTTATGTGAGCCCCAGACTTTACATTGATGTGCCCTGTGCATGTATGTGCGGTGGTTGTATACCATGTGTATGGTAGTAGGACTATGTGTGTAGTTAAGAGTCTCAGCCATCAGACCAGTTAGACCAATTTTAGATGGCCCCTTAACATGGCACAAGATAGAGGGTGAATACAGCTTCCCCAGAAAGTGTACTGATTGCATTCATATGACTGAAGGGTTGGGACCTACACACTGAAGTGTCCTGTGGGAGGAGAGACTTTCCAAGAAAAGCCTAGTGTGTTCTCAGTGAAAGGAACACCCTGGGGTAGCTATGTGCCAAAAGGGACCAAAACCAGGAGCAACCTTTTCTATGAAGTGGTCACCTAGCCTACCTCAGCAATTCCTCCAATAAACTGCACCAACAATTTAAGTACCAAGCATCATGAAGTCATCCAGCCGTGCTTCCTAGTGAATGGCGCAGATGCTGTCAACGTTAGAGGCAAAGATCCCTCATTGACCTAGAGGCTGTAACTCCTGAAGAGACATGCGTTGACAACCCGACCCAAGACGTTGCACCTGCTGTATCCAAACAACCATCTGCATGTTGCCTTGGTGGCAGCTACTGCCTATGATAAGTGCTGTAGAGTGAGCCTCTTGAACAGATTCGGCCCACTGACTTGTGGCCAATTGAGGTCACCATGGCAGCAGATGCAGTTAAAGAGCAAGCAGCGGAGAAGCTGGAATGCTAGACCAGATATCTCTACCGAGTCGATTGCGAGCTACCAGTAGCTCCTAGACACCTTCAGAGTAGCTAACCGCCTTGAGTTTAGTTTTAAATAAGCACATGGTCAAATCTTTCTTTTAAAGTTCAGGAAAAGCTGTGCTTATTTTACATTGTATTATCAGGCTGCAGGTAGCAGGAACTGAGAATGAGCAATAAGCAGTCAGATTTATGACCCAGACTGGAGCTGGGGCAGAGAGTTGAAGAAATTAAGCACTGAAGTATTTAACTCTTAAATACAAGTCCTTGTCAACTCAATAATGGAGTGTGAGAACAAAATCATGTTTCTGAATGCTTTTAAATGGGGGAAAATGAAAAGTTACTCTAATGATTAAGTTAACTCTTCATTTAATTTTTTCCCATTTCAAAGTGCTCCATTTACAAATAGCAGGCATCTAGCTCCTAGTGGCCAGTAGACACTGTGCGATATGATTAACTGAAAAATAGTCATTTTTGTAAATGGGAAAAATGTAAAGTGCAGAAAAATGTTCCATACTATGAAAATGTTTGCAGAAAATGTTGCTGCACTTTAAATTTCTCCCATTAAAACGGCTGTATGTTTGTATTATACATGCAATGGTGCCACAGATGGTGAACGGAATGTCCTGCGCCACAAGTACATACAACAGGCTCTCAGTCACTCATATACATATATCCCATTCTTGCGCACACATGTTCATACATCCACAAAGACCACGCTCTCACTGACATACGTGGGAGCCCCTAGTAAAACTATTCTATTCAAACCATAGTATCTGGCTCTATGGACATTAGGCTTAAAGTCAATGAAGCTGGGATTGGGGGAGTCTGGTAGTAATGCGCAATTTGCTTAGCCTTCAGTAGCTCATGTTGATTTTTACTGATCAGAAGTAGCTCTTACTAAAGAAAAGATTGAAAACCCCAGTGCTAAATACCTGCCTGAACCACCAGAACTGCATTTGCAGTAAAAAGGTACGTGCAGGGCCTAACTGTGAGTAAAAATAGAGATTAAGCACAGAGAACTCTGCTGTGCGAATGTAAAACCTTTGCCTGGGTGAACTCTTATTAGTGAAAGTAATTTCAACTAAATTACACATTTAGCTAATGAGGTGCCTTTAAGTAAAATGCATCTAGGCCTAATTAATGGGTGAAAGTTTAGCAGCGTGTGCTTTGCACTTAAATCTCTTGCTTTGATCCTGTTTTTATAAAAATTTTACTTGCTTGTGCTTTCCTTTGATTTTAAAATTGGTACTGGTGATGACCACAGGGGATTGGGAGTAATTTTTTTTTTTTTAATTGTTCTCACGATAATTGAATCTGAATTGTAATTTTGCACTTCTCGCGCTTTAGCTTACCTCACTTTTGCAGCCCGCCTTCCCTGAGCTGGTTGCTGAAGTTTGGTGGGGGTCTTCCTGCCTGCCATCTCGAGTGTTAGAGGGGTGGTGGACATTTCTCCTCTAGGGACAGCTAGAGCGGCCATTTTTGCTAGTGCGCACTTTAGCTTTTCTAATCGGGTTAATGCATTTAAACCGGGCCGATACGCGGACTCGGTTGCTGAAATGTTAGGAGCGTGTGCTTTGTGCTGAATCTCTTGCTTTTATCCTGTTTTTATAAAAAAGTTTTATTTGCTTGTGCTTTCATTTGATTTTAAAATTGGTACTGGTATTGACCACAGGGGATTGGGAGTACGTTTTTTTCTATTGTTATGACGATAATTGAATCTGAATTGTAATTTTACACTACTCTCGCTTTAGCTTACCTCACTTTTACAGCCCACCTTCCCTTAGCTGGTTGCAGGAGTTTGTTGGGGGTCTTCCTGCCTGCCATCTCGAGTGTTTGAGGGGTGGGGGCTATTTCGCCTCTAGGAACAGCTAGAGCGGCCATTTTTGCTAGTGCGCACTCTAGCTTTTCTAATCGGGTTAATATATTTAAACCGGCCGATGCGCGGAAGCGCAGCGGGCGCGCTGCCGGCGTACCAAAGGCAAGCCCATCTGTGCCCGTCAGCGACCAGCGCCAGCCACTATGCCCAAAAGTGCAAATTGGGTAAGCACCACCGTACTTATACCGCCCTACAACTTCATTCCTTTAACAATATCCTCACTTGTACACCACTGAGTATGGACACTTTAGGACTCGCTGTAAACCGATGTACTTCCTGCAACTTTTGCATCAAAAATAATAAATTTAGCACCCGATACTACTCAGAGCAAGCGCCGTCACTGAAGGCAGCACTTATAAATGCACACTCTTTACCTAAGCATGCCATTGATATATACGACTTCATTGGGGAGGAAGACCTGGATGCTCTGTTTGTAACAGAGATCTGGCGGACGGAGTATTCGGGCCCCGATATTTGGACAGCCATCCCTGAGGGCTATAAAATCGTAAGGAAAGACAGAAATGGGGGCAGGGGTGGTGGGTTAGCTATTATATTTAAAGACTGCTATACCCTGACCCAGCTGAACCTGGAGATGGCAGAGATACTGGGTTTTACCCTCACTTTCTCTTCTAAACAATCAATATCTGGGGGCCTCATATACAGACCACCGGGCACATCGGCTGGTTTTGTCTCGGCTCTGTGTGAAATGGTATCCCCTTTGGTCCTGAGGTACGTACATTGTGTTCTGATGGGGGATTTTAATTTAGACATGGACTATGATCAGCTAACGGATAGTCATACTCTGATGGAGAGCTGCGCGGCCATGGGCCTTACGCCTTCTATTACTGCCCCGACTCATTTGGCCGAACATACGTTGGACCACATATTTACCTCTACTCCCCTTGATGTTTTCCCACCCGTACCTTTGGTCTGATCATTTTCTCCTTAGGTTCAGGTGGCCAAAATATATATATATATTTTTTTTTTTTGAAACCGTTTATTGCAATCTCAAATATATACAGGTACGGGCCTACAACCTTCCGGCCGGCCGCTAAAATGACAGAAATAAATGACATATATACAATAAGGCACTTGGCGTTACAGAGACGCTAAAGCAGGAGGTATCAGCAACGTGGGCCACATGACTCTGAGCCCACAATACGGTTTCGTTTTATACAACACAACAACATAAAACCACACCCGCAAGGCAACCCGAGAGCGAAAATGACAACATACGCTCCTCAAATGGGGGGACCCCAACCATACACTAAAATCGAAGGAGGGGAAGGGGAATAGGTCTGGGACTGGGAAAACTCTGTGCCCGGGATTGAGGGAGGGGGTCATCTAGGGGGACGGAGCTGGTGAAGCGGGAGGCAACAATGGCGGCTCGCAAATACCCCCGCGGTAGGCGTTCCAGGGGCCCCACACCTTCAGCCACGCCCCAGGCTTACCCCGCGCCACATACACCACCTTCTCTCGGAACATGCACCAATCCATGTGTTCTTTCCAGGCCGACACTGCCGGGGGCCTCTGGGATCCCCACAGTTGAGCGATGTCACGTTTAGCAATCATATAACCCAGCGTCACCCATCGCGTCTGCGGAACCGAGTAGTCGGTCGGTTCCCACACATTCAGCAGGCATCTCCTCGCTTCAGGCACCAGCACGACATGCGTAACCGCTCGCAGGACCTCATGCACACCACGCCAGAATCGCTCCACCCTCGGACATTCCCACAGAATATGTAAAAAGGTCGCCAATGCACCGCACCCACGCTTACACAGTCCATCCTCGGCGTAGCCCATACGCAGAAGCCCTGGCCCCGTCACGTACACCCGGTGAAGTATCTTAAGCTGGACGAAGCGAAGGCGAGCCGGGATGGCCACCTCCTTCGGGGAGGCCACCGCGGAAATCCAGTCCTCATCGTCCAGCTCCAACCCATCGGCAACCCAAGCCTCGCGGAGCCCAGTCAGTAAGCCCGAGCGGTCATTAATCAACTTCTTGTAGATGAGGGAGATCGTGCTGTCCGGAACGTGGCCATCTAGCACTCTATCCTCCAGTGGGGAGGACTCCGGAATGGCGGCCACGTCTGGGAAGACAGAGCCCAGTGCGTGACGGACCTGCAGGTATCGAAAGTATTCACTGCCCTGCAGCTGAAACTCCGCCTGCAGTGTCTCGAAAGTTTTGAATCCTCCCCTCGTCCAGATGGCCAAAATATATTAATACTCCTCTCAAAGGGAGTAATCTCCCCTGTACAGTCAGTGCTCTAGGCAAACCTAAATCGGACCTACTGATCAATAAGCTGGATGCCACTTGCCCCTCTTTGAATGGTTGAGGATTGGATTGAGTCCGCCTGTCACTCTCTGACTACAGATAGCAGCACCAAACAGCCTTGGTCCAAAGTGCCCAGTCCCTGGTTTACCCCATCCTTAAAAAGAAATTGAAAATGTCATGTACACGCAAAGAGAGGCTATGGAGGACAAACTACTGTCCGGCAGCTAAAGCAGGCTACAAAGCAGAGCTAGGTAACAATTATAAAAAAAAATTAAAATAGCAAAAAATTACTTTTTTGAAGCCAGAATCCTAAAGGCAGGCAATCATTCGAGAGAGAAATTTAAAATCATGAGGTCCTTTTCCACACCAGAAGTAGGCTCCAATTTGGAGCCTCCCTCTAAGGAATGGTGTGAGACGCTGGCCTCTTTTTTTCAAGAGAAAATTGTGTCTGTCCAGGCCAGCCTCCCTCCACCTGCGGTGGATTCTGGCATATCAGGGCCGGCCTTAGAAGGGGCCAATACTCAAGAAATTCTCAAAGACATTGGACCCTCTACTGGGGAAGTTGGTCCCCTGAATTCTTTCAACCCCATCACTTTGAAAGATTTTCTAAGAGCACTAAAATGTCTAAAATCTGGCTCTCTATTCGATCTGGCCCCCCCACCTCCATTTCGGCATTAGGAGCGGAGGCGATTAACTCTCACATGAATCAGCTATTGAATGCCTCCCTCTTAGATGCCACGGACCCCACTAAATGGAAACATTCCATTGTTAAAAAAGGCACAGGCTAATACCTCTGATCCGGCCAACTACAGGCCGATCACCCTGTTTTCGGCCTTTTCAAAGCTGCTGGAAAAACATGTGAACCAACAGCTATCGTCCTTTCTGGAAAAGAACAGCCTACTTCACCTCAGCCAGTCGGGCTTTCGCCCTAACCACAGCAAGGAAATAGCTCTGTTAGAAGTGGTGGACTCCATCTGGCTGAATCAGGCGAGAAGGCGTTGCTGACATTGTTAGATCTGTCGGCCGCCTTCGATACAGTGTCGCATCAGATGCTCTTCACGCGATTGGCATCAGGGTTTGGCTTGGAAATGGCTGGCATCTTTTCTTGAAGGATGGGGGCAGGAGTCTGGTGCCACCCTTTCCCGCTTCTTCGCGCTCACTGAAGGTGGGGGTCCCACAGGGTTCGGCTTTGAGCCTGACCCTGTTTAACATTTACTTCACTCCTCTAGCCGAGGTGGCTGAATCACTGGGGGCCAAAATCATGTCCTATGCAGAGGACACTCAGTTGCTGTTTACATGGAAGGCTAACGAGCCTTGTCCGGGTATGCTAATCAGTTCTTGCCTCTCAACTGTCTACGGTTGGCTGGCCTCGAACCAGCTGAAATGTAATGCTGGTAAGACAGAGCTACTCTTTTTTGGTAAAGCGGCAGAGAATCCTTTACAGGTCTTATGGCCAGCAGATGCCCCTGGCCCCTCAGCAAACAGTCTGGCGGTGAAAAATCTGGGGTTTAAATTGGACAACCGGCTGCTATTTTGTGCTCTAGTTAAAGCAGTAGTAGGCTCCTGTTTTACTCTGTGGCATCTTCTACGGAAAATGTTGTTCTTTCTGTCCAGAGCAGCCAGACAACAGGTGATACAAGCTCTGATTATATCCAGGCTGGATTATGGGAACAGACTCTATCTTGGCATGCCTAGCTTTTTGCTGGACAGGCTGCAGCAGCCCATACCATCTTTGAGCTCCCTCGAAATACGAGTGTGTCCCACCTTCTGAGGAGTCTTCACTGGCTCCCTGTAAGGAAAAGAATAATTTTTAAAACGTTGCTCATCACACAGAAAGCCCTATACAGGGAAGACCAGGCTACCTTAAATGTAGGATTTCTTTCTACACTTCTCGTGGAAATCTTCACTCCGCCAATCTGTTGCTGGCCCATGCCCCCCGTTTTAGTCCAGGCTGGGAGTAAGTCTCTCTCTTTCCTGGGCCCTTTCACTGGAACAAAATGCCTTCTTCATCTGAGAAGCACTGAATCTACTCCCTTGTTCCGAATAAAATAACAACATGGCTTTTTTCTTGCCCCTAAGCTTTCTTCTTCCATGCTATTACCGTTCAGTTTCAGCACCAGGACACTCTTTGGAGTAACAGTGCGCTCTACAAATATCCCCACATAGACATACCAATATCCATGCTAAACACAGGGGGCTGCTGACAATATTACACTTCTTGCAGGCTACCCAAAGGATGTATAACCACACTGAAGATTGCAAATGAGATTATAACCCAGTAATTGAGAACCAGATTGAAGTGTGTAGTATTTCCTTTTGCTATGAGATTAAAGTATTTTCTTAATTGAAAGATGAGCGCTTGGTTGGGGAATACATGATTGCGTTGACTGACTTGAGTTTTGGGCTCTTGCCACCCTAACAAGAGTGTGACTACTCAACCTTGCTATCCTGAAAGTCAATAGCGGAAAGGGTTGTACTTGACCCAGTTTGCACAACCACAGTAGGATGGGCCCCAGGACACCAGTAGCAAGCAACCTCAACTACTATAGTTTGGACTTAGTACCCCAAGTTTGTCTTGTGGCCCTTCAACAAGGTATACCACCCATCAAGCGTCTGAACTAGCCCACAAGCCAACATATTTGGAGTAGAAAACTCCTTCAAATTGAATTACATTTTAGAAGAGCCTTCTCCTGCAGGTAGACTCCCTCATACCATCTCGACTGTGTTCAAGGATAGTGAAACTTACGTTCAAGAGTCAGCATGTACAACCAGTTGTGAAGTGAGCTACTTTTTGTATTTATAGGTGGTTAGAAAAAGAGTCAACAGTTTCAACAGTGTACCTTGTGCTGATTACATTATCTTGCAAACAACTGAGGACCCGATTTAAATGTTGACGGTCTTCCTGCTTTACCATCGCAGTGGAGGTCTGAAGAAGACCACAAAGCCATCTGCAGTCCATCCACCAGATTAAAACAGTAATTCAGGGTGGCGGCACGGTTGCATCACAGTGGCCGGGAATGTTTAGCTCATAGGAGAACCTAAAGAGCATCCCACCACCATAACAGCGCCTCCAGCATGTCTGTGCACGGTGTGGCATGCAACCATGTCGTGCAAGCCACACAGTGCACGCACACTCGTGCAATTTTGGAGGGGCACATCAGGTGCCCCCCCCCGCATGCACCCCCACCGGCCTGTTTGGGGCCCCTTTACATGCCTTTCCACGAAGCATTTCATGCTGGAGCCCCGCCATAAAATGCTTGGAGCAAAGGCAGGTCTGAATCTGCTTGGCAGTGCCAGCATCAGCACTGCTGCGATTCCAGTCTGCTTTCCCCACTGCCGCAGGATCCTGCATTCTGGCGGCAGTCTCACCGCCACCATCGTGATCGGACGAGACACCAGACGTGATGGCTGTGGTGGGACCGCCATCCACTGGTCTGACGGTCCCAGGACTGCCAACATCTAAATGTGTTCCTTGGTCCAAATGCCATTTCTTTAACAATCATCATACAAACAACCCTTTAAATGATGCCTCCAATGGTCAGTGATGTTAGTCGGTGTTGGCGTTTATGAGCTGAAAGTGTGAGAATGGTGCCTAAATGTGATTCACATGAGTGGCTTATGGGATCAGCTCTTCATATAGTTCTAATTGCTTATTGCAGAATGTTAATTCTGCCAGCCTTGCCTTCATGCCCGGGCTTGTCCACTGCCTCAGTGTGTAACCATCCGCCATTTAGCCAATGCGAGATCAGTGAACGTACGCTTAGCACGTGGTAATTTCCTTACTCACACTGGATATGTGACCTGTGGTGTCAATTATATAGGTATTTCAATGATTTCTTGTAGTATGGCGGCAACATTTTCCCAAAACTTAAATATCCTGGCACATCCCCACGCCAAGCGCAGGAATCATGCATTCTCCGCTTTACAACGCTGGCAGCAGGAGTCAGTCTCAAGCTCCATGTAATAGTGAAGGAGTATAGCACATTCTATGGATCTATCTAGAATGTATTAGACATAATCTGCAGGGGGGAGTAGTTCATATGTTTGGGAGAAAAAGTACTCCCATAATTTACCTGTGAAGTTGGGTGAATATATTAGTTTAAGTCATACTATGCTTCTAAGTTCGTCCCAGGCTCTGACCGTACACTGTAGTGTTAATTTCAGTGGTTATGTGGGTCCTTTTTAGCCACATGGCTAAAGTCAGGGGAGTTGGGTTTATCACACTTCTCTCCACAGCAACGTGGGCAAAGCAGTGTTGGGGGTAACCAAGTAGTGTGCAAAGTGAGCTTGCTTGCACAGGTAGTACAGTTCCATGTTGGAGGCAGCAATTCCGGGCCTTCTGCCTGCCCAGACCAGCCCAAGTGGTTGTTACATGAGTGTTTGGAAGACATTTTTATATAGCTTGATGAGCATGTTTACAAAATAACATAGAAAGTTTATCTCATCTCTAAATTATGCTTGCAATTAGATCAGTCCCACATGATATGGGGAAACTGGCAGTTTGCCGTGCTGAATGCAAAAGAGTCATTAACCTTAGAAAGCAGGAGGTTAAATCTGAATTGTGGGATAGGCTCGTTGAGGCATCAGTAAACAAGGATACTAGGGGCTTCTGGAATGCTATCAATCAACTTTAAATTTCTGAACATTTGAGCGATGGACCGGGGAGCGCTATGTCTGGTACTCTGGATAAAGCACTTTAAGTCAAAAGATTCCTATTCAGAATCTATAGATAGGTGAGATCTAGAACACAAATAATCTTTCTGTTGAAAATGTGATTTTATGTAATTGAGGTTACCTTTTTTTTTTTTTAAACCCAATCTTTATTAAAGGATTTTCTTATTACAACACAAAAACCCACCTAATGACCCACCCCCCACCCCCAGCTCAGATTCTGTTGCATTGAAAAGAAAGAAAAAAGACGTGAAGAACAACAGTTATGATCAATAAACAGCATAACATAATACGGAACTGACAATAGTCTAAAAAACAAGTATGGCTTACGAATTACCCCGTTATCTCTGAGACCATTGCAACACGGGATCCCAAATTGCCAGCCCTAACTTGCGCTTGCGCAAGCCCTTTCTTCTGTAGATAGCTACTTCTAAACTACAGGTGGCCAACAGGCGTGATCTCCATTGTTGAAAACTTGGCGCATTTGTATCAAGCCAAGCTGACGCGATGCATAATCTAAAGACAGCCATGGCCACAAAAACCAGTCCTTGCATATATTTTGGTCTTGAAATATTAGCAACACCTAACATAATCTCTTCAACATAAATCTCTTTTCTTGTATTAAAAACTTCCGAGAGAAATGTTGAAATATCGGCCACTACTGATGTTAGTACAGTACAGGTAGCAAAAATATGAATGCTATCGGCTTCAACTAGATCACATCTAGGACATGTAGTTCCCTTCCCGGTCCCCCATTTAGCGATCTTATAGGGAGTATAATATAAAAAGAAAAAAGTTTTGTAAAACTGGGCCTGCAGCTTGGTAGACATTAAAATAGACTGATATAGTAAGAGAGATTGATGAACAGTTTCCCCAGACACACCAAGTTTAAGCTGCCATTTACTTAAGTATTTATCAAGATCATCAGTTTGTCGCAGAAGCAATTGTTCATAAATCTCTCCTATTTTGAGATTATTTCTCGAAGCCATATTCTCCATTAACTGCACCTTTTGAAACGACACGTCCCCTACTCCTCTTTTTAATAAAAAATCCCGAATTTGCAGAAATTAAAAAAAATCCCGTTGCTCTAAATTGTATTCCAGCTGTAATTCGCCAAAAGATTTAATACCTAATGGAGTATAAAAACACCCAAGATGCGTAATCCCATTCAAAAACCATCTTTCCATGCATAAATCATTGAAGATCCCAGGGAGATGGCTATTGTTATGGATTAGGGTGTAGAAAGATAGTTGTCCGATATTAGTAAGTTTTCTAACGGAATTCCAGGTCTTATAAATACCAAATATGGACTTAAATTTAACTTTTTTAAAATAGCTATCGTTAAGATGATGCCACAGGCAACCTCTGGATTCATTACCTAATAGCAGCTCTTGTGGAGTTGGAATATCCCCTTCGCTGCTAGGTGCAAACGTAAATAAAAGCTTATTGCAGTATTTTAAGATAGTAGCCCAGTAATATAGCTTAAAGTTGGGCAATCTCATGCCCCCTCTATCTTTAGGGAAAGTAAAGGTTCGCAAGGCTCTACGGGATTTTTTGTACCCCCAGATAAATCTAGAAAACATACTATCCAAATCTTTAAATACTTGTGAAGGAAATTCTAGACAGATTGATATAAAAAAATAAAGAAATCTTGGAAGGAAAAGCATTTTAATCAAATTACACAGACCCACAATGGATAAGTGAAGATTGTTACTCCTAATCAAATCCTTTTTTGTACGTTGAATTAATGGATCAATATTATCGGTAACTAGATTCTCTATTTTGGCCGTAATACTCACGCCAAGATATATAGCTTTCTCGGTAACCCGTGTATCCATCATCTCAATTTTACTGTTAAGGATAATCTGAGTTTTTGATTGGTTGAGTTTATAGCCCGATATTTGGCCAAAAATGTTAGCTTCTTCTTCAATCACCGCAGCCGAAATCGCTGGGTCACTGGTAACCAGCGCGATATCGTCCGCGTATGCCAATGTTTTGGTGGCCTGATCTCTTATCCAGATGGATGGTATCGATGCGTTGTTATCTAATCTTCGGATAAATGGGTCAATATATATAGCAAATAAGAGGGGTGAGCACGGACACCCCTGTCTTGTACCTCTAGTAATAGAGAATGGTGCTGTAACTGACCCATTCACCATAACACCGGCAGACGGATTGCTGTACAACATTTTTACCGCTGTAATAAAGGGATCTCCAATGCCACATCTAGCCATCGCAATCCAGAGATATTTCCTGAAACTTCACACCAATCAAACAATGAGATTACTCTCTGGATATGATCTGTGGTATCTCTACCCGGGATAAACCCGTGTTGTCGAGCCGATACGATTTTGTGTATATTTAGAGCTAATCGTGCGGCGAGTAACTTAGCGTAGATTTTAGAATCACTAGTTATTAAGGTAATTGGGCGATACGACCCAAGTTCTGTAGGGTCTTTATGTTTTTTTGGAAATACTATAATTTTGGCCCTTGACCATGACTCTGGGGGTCGCCCCCCTAGGAATATATGTGCGATCAGTGTTGTTAGTATATTCTTAACTTGGGGAAAGAATTGGATATAAAATTCAGTGGGAATCCCATCCATACCCGCCGCTTTGCCTAAAGTAAGACTTTTTAATGCGAGACGAATTTCCTCCCCTTGCGGGATGACATCCATATCTTCTGAATCATTACTTTCTAATCTCGATGGGCTATCTTGATTGATGTATTCGTTGATTGCATCCAATTGTATATTAGTATCATTATCCCTATATAGAGCCTGATAGAATTTATAAAAGGCAGTTCTAATTGCATCCAAATCTGTTATTAGCCCTACTTCTGGATCTCGAATCATCTTAATGGAATTAACGGAATTGAGTTCACGGGCGCGTACCGCTAACTGATGTCTAACTTGTTCACTCAGTTCGTAAATAGTTTCCTTATATGCGGTTGCTTTATTAATAGCTTTTGTAGTTAGTATATCTATGACACTATTTTTAGCAAGTGAGATCTGTCTTAACTCATTTTCCGTGTCTCTTCCCTCCTGAATGGCTTTAATTAGCCCTCCTTCAGCGATTGCGATGTTACCCTGAAGTGTTTTCATTACTTGTTTAGCTTTTTTATTAACATTCAATGAAAATCGAAGTGTTTCCCCTCTGATTCCAGCTTTAAGAGTGCCCCAAACGATCTCAATTGGTGCACTACCTATATTTTCTTCTAGAAATCTGGGGATCCACTGTCGCATGCATTGACAGTACGCCTCGTTTATTAATAATGCTCTTTCAAACGTCCATATTCTATTGTTCCGTTTTTGCGTACCAATTTCCATAGTTAAAAGAAGGGGATTATGGTCTGAAAGAACCCTTGGTAATTTTTCGATGAAACAACTAGTGGATAGAATACTAGAGACCAAGAAGTAATCCAACCTTGCATGGAGTGTATGTGGATGGGAGTAATATGTAAAACCCTGATCGTTTGGGTATTGCGCCTGCCAACTGTCTATGAGACCATGAGTTAAGCATTGATTTTTAAGGGCTTGGAAAACTTTAGGCTTTCTGCCTTTGTATTGGAAACCAGACTCCTCTGACCAATTACTAGGTAGATTTATATTAAAATCCCCGCAGATTATTACTGGAAGTGGCCAATGGACCAGTTCGTTAGATATGTGATCCAAAACTACGGGGTCATCATTAATATTACTATAGATTGTACAAATTGTCATTCTATCTCCGTTAGACATCTGACACTCTGTAATAGCCCAACGACCATATTTATCGGAGATTGAGCGAGTAAACTGTGCCATACTCGCTTTCCCCAAAATTGCAACACCCTTTGTCCTAGTCCCTTGTGTGGTGGCGGTAATAAGCTTAAAACCCAGTTGATTCAGCAAATAAATTTGTGACCCCTCAATATGTGTTTCTTGAACACAGAGAATGTTCGCTCCAGATACTTGAAGCCCAATGGCCACTCTTTGTCTTTTTTTAGTGTCTGGACACGTGAGGCAAGATGGCGACTGAGTGAGGTCCTTCGCTGGCTCAACCCCGCAGCTCTCTATCAGTGACCTCCCCGGAGCGCGAATAAGTTTCCCGTACCTGGAATGCGAGGAGGAGGTTACGACTGGCCCTCACTGGGCGGATGGTGCAGAGGCTGTCTTCGTTCAACCCGACGATCGCTGACGGGGAGATTGCAGGGCGCGGAGCGGTGGAAGCGCTGGGAGTCTCTCACGCGGCTTCTCCTGACGGCGGCGGCCGGTTGTGGGATCTCGGATGTGGGAGCGGCGCTGCTAGGCAACACGGACGTCAGGACGCCTGGTGCTTTGGGAGAGCAGGTAGTTGGTGTTGGTGTAATGGCTGCCCGCGGAGCAAGGAGTAAGACCCGCTCGACGGTACTTGTAAACCCCAATGTGGCACAGCCTGAGATAAAGAAGAAAACTGAAAGTATCAAGCCTAAACAAGATTGCTCAACTGCGAAAGCCGGTAAGCAAGAAGGTAATAAGAATTCCGGGCCAAAATCCTGCTGCCCTGGGGATCAGAACAAAAAACAGTTGGCCATAACGAGTTTGTTCCCTGCTAAAAATATAATAGACCCTGCAAAAGGACAAGTCTATTCAAAAGATTTAAGTAGTTCTGTAGCTAAACTACCTGAGATTAACAATATGCGGACTTCATGGGGGTCCACCGGGGAAACAACTGTCCTAGATATACCAGGACTGGACGAGCAACTAAAGGACATTGTTGACATGGTCATTACTGAGAAGAACACAGGTATGGATTTAGAGGCTCCTTTCTCTGCTCCCTCCCCTCTATCCGCTAAAGAAGCGAATAAGATACTAGGGGAAAATAACCAGGAAGCAGGCTACTTATCCCCTGATCCTCAGGAAAATTTCTATTCTGTTACCGAGGAGTCTGGAGAGTCAGAAAGTATGTCATTAAGCTCTAACAGTGATGGGGAGCGAGACGAGGATACTTCTACAAGCAATTGCAGCCAACATGAGTCAGAAAGGAAAATACCCAGGAAAAGCAAGAGGCCCTCAGACGGGAAAAAAGGCCCCCAGAGACGCAAAGTTATAGATGAAGAAGAAGAGGAGAGATCAGAAGAGTTGAGATGGGACTATTCTGATACACAGGTATTGCCCGATGGGAGCGGGAAAACTCCCGGAAAGCAATCAGTGAGATTGACTGCACAGAAGGACTCTGATCTCTCCCTGGAACCATCCCTATCCACAATCCTGCTGTCCCTTAAATCATTTCAAGACGAATCTAAGCAGGAGAGCCGACAAGCTCGCGTAGCTTCAAAAAAAATTCAAGCTTCGATCCGGAAAGTGGGGAAGACCTGCACGGAGATTGTGGACAGGCTAAGTCTTTTGGAGAATCGCACGGAGCTGTTGGAGACCACGGTGGATACCATAAAAAAAAACACTACTCTTCAGGAAAGTACTTTGAACGACGTCATGTGGAAGCTAGAGGAGGCTGAAAATCGGCAGCGTCGCAATAACCTGCGACTTCTCGGAATTCCGGAGAATAGCGAAGGAGAGGACATCAGAGGGTTCACTATCAATTTGTTAAAGAACTCTTTACCTGAACTGAATCATTGGGAGTGGGATAGAGAAATCCAGCGAGTGCATAGATTTCCCCTCAATATCTCAAGACGGCGCCCAAATGACCAACAGTACCCAAGAGCAATATTGATTTTCTTTGGAAATTTTCTTTTGCGCCAATCCGTCTTTGAACTCGCAAGACCTGACAAGAAAAGGAATTGGGAGAGCTTTTCATATTTTGTTCGCCCAGATTTTGCACACGCTACAGTTGAGAGGAGATGGCGACTTAGGCAGTTGATTGCACTTTTTCAGAAAGCTGGGGCTACCGTCTTCCTACAAAACCCTGCTAAACTAAAAGTTAATGTCCAAGGACAATACCGCTACTTTACCTCAGAAATTCAAGCGCAGAAATTACTAGAGGAGATTACAAAAGGAGATAGAAAAGGGTGTGATGAGAATTAGCTGTAGAAATTAAGATGGGTAACATTTATTCCTAGTGACTCGCCCTATAGTTATTCTTGCGGGAAATCTCTTATTTTGTTTTCCTTTTTCTTGGTTGCGGAAGGAGAAAGCTGTAGTGCGAGGAGGGGGGGGGGGGGGGGGGGGGGGGAAAGGGAAAGAAAAAAGAAAAAAAGAGATAAAAGAGAGAGGGGACAAAATGATTGTGGCCAAAACTCTTTAAATGTAAAAAAAAAAAAGGGGGGCAAAAAAAAAAATTTGATAAAATAGAGAGCCGTGGGGTTGGGGTGAGGATGTAACCAGGCGCCATCATAACAGGCTCAGGTTTGAGCCTGATTGCCTACATAGTGGTGGGGGGTGGGGGGTGGAGGGGGGAGCATGGGGAAGGGGGGTTAAAGCTCAGTTCTGGGTCCTTAATATCTTTGCAAAATCTTATGTCTAACATAGAAAAAGGTACGAACGGGATCAAATGTAGAAAAAAGATTAATACTGAGAAATTAAGTAAACTTTTTCTTTATTTTTTTAGAGCAAGGAAAATAGCAGTATGGATAAACTAAAAATATTATCGATTAACATCTGTGGCCTCAATGATGAGTAATTGAGGTTACCAAGGCGATTCATGCCAGCCCCTCTAGGACGGTCCACGGGCCTGATGGGGTTCCGATGGATCTTCACAAAGAGAGTGTTGAGCTTTGGGCACCTGTTATTACCAATACAGCTAACTGTGACGCTTTCAGTGGTCTTCCATGCTCATGG
The DNA here is from genome assembly GCF_964204655.1 of Triturus cristatus. Taxonomy (NCBI): domain Eukaryota; kingdom Metazoa; phylum Chordata; class Amphibia; order Caudata; family Salamandridae; genus Triturus; species Triturus cristatus. The sequence continues at coordinate 633,236,967 of NC_140593.1, forward strand.
CATACTGCTGTGAATATTTTGTTACATTAGAAAGGCTGCAGACAAGACCCTCGTTGTTATAGGCCTATTTATTCACTGGATTAAACTGTAAAAATGATTGGGCGTGTTATCCTTAGTAGGATTGAGAGTTGGGCCAAAGATAGTCAAGAGATTTCTCTGGTGCGATATGGGTTTAGAGAGGGACTTGCCACTTTGGAACAACGCCTTAATTTCCACCTGATTATAAACACATATCACAGCTAAAGGAAAAGCATTATACCTTTCCGTTATGAATTTAAGTTGTGCTATGATGGAGTAAACTGCAGTAAACTACGGAAAATTCAACTAGACCTGGTGCTTGAAACGATCTGGTTCATTTTTTACAGCCACTCTATCATGGAGTAAGTGCCTTATTTAGGTATGGGCCTCAAGTCGAGTATACCGATCTCTTCCACTTGCAGTGTGGCTGTGTTCTGGAACCTATCTTGTTTCTTTTGTAAATAAATGGTCTGAACGCAAGCATATTACATACTGGAAAAGACATGCATAGGACTAAGTCTACCTCTGTCCCAGCTTTGTTTAATGCCAATGATGATTTTTTGATGTTGCGCACTGTGAGAAGTTGGCCTGGTACATGCTGTCCACTAATTAAAGTGGGCACCTTGCACCAGTCCAAACGACCCTTAACATAACAACCCCAAATTGACTAGATTAAGTGCCTAGAGCACGTAGAATAGCAGGGACCCCAAGGAACCACCCAAGGTAGTGACACAGGGGACCCACGGAGGACGGGTGCAGTGTGTGAACACAGGCGCGAGCTCCGTACAACTCTATGGGAAAGTTGCGGTTGGAAATGTAAAGATTAAGGACACTTCGGAAAGGACTTTAAGCAAACTCTTTCAAACATAGAAGGTTCTAAGGCCAGCACCCTTGAGAGTACCAAGGTACCCGTGTTACCTATCCCAGAGTAGCCGGGTGCAGAGGGTTCAAGTGATGTCGGAAACCTTCGTCGTTTTCCATAGCATGATGCAAAGAAGTGCTGCTGCCGGGAAGATGAAGTGTCCAGTGGGATCCAAGCCTTGATCCGAGGTGAGAAGAACCTGAAAGCAGAGAGAACAGAGTGTGGGTCACTTGAGGGTGACCAGGGGCACGATAGACGAATGCCCACCGATGTCGGGTGCTTCAGGTGGGAAGATGCGATGCTCGACTCTGCAGCCACGAGGACAGGGAGACACAGACGACTACGAAAGTCCGGAGGTGAGCTGTCCCACAAAGGATGTCGAGTGCTGGGGGGGTCAGTGTCCGGATCGAACACCAACAAGACTTGGTAACTGCAACCCACGCGGGCAGAGGAAATCAGCTTCAGTGAGGACCAGCAAGGTCCTGGGGACTCTCAAAGCTATGGAGAGTCCGGGCACGTCTGGAGCAACCAGGAAAGCCCACGGAAAGTCAAAGTAACCTTCACAGGAACCCACAGGCCAACGGACCAGGGATCGCGAAGGGACCTCGAGCTGAATCACAAAATCCCAGCCCACGGAACACTCGTGGAGTGTAGGCTGGAAATCTTCGGTGGAAATACTGCTCGGGTCAGGACTACACGTAGCCCAAAGCACAGCCTCAGGGATCACCAAAAAGCATATGCTGCTGCAAAAGTAGGCGGTGCACAGGGGTTCGGGTTGCACGGTCCCCACGAGGAATACGGGCCTCAGAATTGCTGAGAGTGCAGATAAACCTCAGAGACCTCGGGAACCCACCTCCTGTGTTGCAGAAATCTTCGGAGTCCTCAGGAGCCCGGGAGATGCATACCGGTCAGATGCGTTAAAGGTGCCTGCCTTGCAGGGGAGTAACTCCTTTACTCCGAGGGATATTCTTCAGTCATCCAGCGTAGTGTAGATCGTCGAAGTACTTGGTTTCTGTAGCAGAGTTTAGTCCAGGTAAAATCTAAAGTCCTGTAGTCAGGGTTCCTACTTTATACCCAAGGAAGGGGTGTGACAAACTCTGGGGACCCACCTCTGGGAGAGTCAGGACAGAGGAGTGGCTACACCCTTGTCGTATGTCCAGTTTCGCGCCAGGGCAGGAGCAAATAGCTCCTGCAACCGGTTTGAGCTGGACTATGCTCAGGGACACCAAATGTGTCCCCCAGTGCAGACTTTCTGGCACTCTCAGAGTGCACCCATCCAGCCCTAATACACTAAAGCCTGTCTGGGAGGTGGTCACACCTCCCCTTGACAGGAAACCTATTGTCAGGCCCTCCCCTGCTCGAGCTTGGCTCAGTAGAAGGAGGGCAGACTCGTGTCCGTGGCTGGCAGCATCCATTTTGTGATGCCCAAGTCGAGAAAGCTGGTACTAGGTGTACCAGTGTTTCACGCAAGTCCCTCTAGGAGGATGTAATAATACCTCCACTGCCAGTTACTGGCGGGGAGGTATGATTCCAAGGTGTTTGACACCAAACACAACACGTTTCTAAGCAGCCGTTTTCAAGTTAGCATTTACCGCGAGGTTCTAATGCACTTAAACATATATGGTTGGCTGCATCACAAACAACCCCGTAAAATAGGTTCTGAAGACTGCAGAGGGGCTCTGCTCATGCAGGAGCACCCTCTCACATAAAACAGAGCACCCTGCTTTCAGGATTGATAAGGCCTGCCATAGGGGTGACTGATAGGTTTTTATGTGCAGTGATTTAGAATAGATATAGTGAACATATATCTAGCATACCATATACTAGGGTTTTATAAGGGTACCCCAGAATCCCATCTGGAGTGTACCTAAAGTAGATGCAATCAATTTAGAGGAAAAAGCAGATAAACTGGGGTCCTGATTAGCAGGATCCCAGTCAGACTAGTCAAAAACCAGCAGAACACCAGGAAAAAAGTGGGGGTAACCATGCAGTCAGATTCCACCTTCCAACACTTATGTTCTCTCCCTTCCATCTTGATCCCGGTCACTCTTGCGTTTGCCCTTATACATTCTACAAGAGGCTCCATATAGAGCGCGAATAGAAGGGGGAGAAGTGGCAACCCTGTCTGGTTCCCCGCTCTACGGGGAAGGTGGAGGACTGTATGCCATTTACACAGATGCTGGCTTGCGGAGCTGCATAGCATGCCTGTACCCAACCTCGGAACTGGGGGCCAAGGCCCTCGCGTTCAAGTACCTGATAGAGATTTGGCCAGTGCACTCGATTGAACGCTTTCTCTGCGTCAATTGTTAACATAAATACTGGCATCTAAGAGCGCTTTGTTTTATCCATGAGATGGCTTAGCCTCTTTGTGTTATCACTGCACCCACGTTCCGGGATGAATTCGGCCTGGTCTGATGATCCCCTGTATATATGGAGCCAGACTGAGCGCCAACACACTAGTGAAAATCTTTGCATCTACATTCAGCAATAAAATCAGGCGGTAGGATGCACATTGTTTGGGATCTTTGCCTGGCTTAAGTATTATTGTGATGATGGCCTTGTACATGGATTCTGGTAGTGTCCCCTGTGTGTCAATTAAATTGTATAGGTGTGTCAGTATCGGTGCTAGGTGGGTAGCAAAAGATTTATATAATTCCCCTCCATATCCATCAGGGTCGTCGGGCGCTTTCTGGGTTTGCAGCTGATGTATAGCAGTGAGGACTTCCTGTACCGTGATGTCCTTCTCTAAGGCAGCATACACTGGCACCTCTGCTTTATTCGAATAGACCCAGGACAGATGTGTCTCTATCTCCCCTTCCTGCAGTGAATCGGCAGTGTAAAGGGCCTTAAAGAACGCTCCGAAAGAGTCTGCAATGCCTTCATCTGAGGTGTAACCAGAGCCATCATACCCACTAATTTCAGTTATACGCCGTTCAAGCACCTGCGCCCGCAGTCGATGTGTGTCAAGAATTCCTGTCATACAAGGGAAACACGCCCTTATGTAAACAGGAGAGCTGTTACATAACTCAAGGGAAACACGCCCTTATGTAAACAGGAGAGCTGTTACATAACTCAAGGGAAACACGCCCTTATGTAAACAGGAGAGCTGTTACATAACTCAAGGAAAACACGCCCTATAAAGGGAGGAACCGGGAGGTACAAGGCTGTCGGATATTGTGTTTACACCGACGTACCTGCTTCGTGAAGAGCAGTGTACCGGAGTGGTGCTCCAGTAAGGCAAGAACGGAGGTAGGTCGAGTCGTTACTCCCTGGGCCGTGTCTTGCCCCATCGTCACCTGTGAAGGACCCGGAAGCTCTACCGGTCAACCATTGAGCTTCGCTTTTTGACTCGGCTGAGTCCAAGCGCAGTGGCGCTTTTGCTGGTTGGAGTCGTAACTCCCAGCCCGACCAGAGACACAGGGACTGCCAGCTGTAACGCACACCAGGAGGTGTTTGCCGCGTTACAGACTCGGAAGTCCACAGGATCGATCGAGCGGCTGCTCTCGGTTCAGTCTTCTTGCTTGTGATTGGGGTATCGGTGACGCATCACCAGGAGGTGACTCCGCGTCCCGGTGCAGTCTGAGGAAGAGGTTGAGCGGCTGCTCCCTTCAGGTAGAGACCCCGGCTGGGTGTTTCCCTGACTCCTCGATTCTCCCCAACACTCTTCGTGCCCCTCACAGCCTACCGATTGGCATTGTCGGCCATTTCATTTCTGCCCTCTGTTGGCATACGCCGGGATCGGCGTATATGCAGAGGACGGTTAGGACCATCCGTGCTGTGGGCTGGTAACGTACTTAGCCTGGAGGATTCCAGTGACTATAACTTTTGTTTGTTCTTTGTATTTTATTTGCCTTCATTAAAAGAACTAACCCTTCACAAGTGGTTGCGTCCTCATTGTCGTGTCTGTTAAACGATCCTGAGACGTTCAGGGCGTTACAAAATATCCGACCTTAATAAACACTAACTGTCTCCCGGTCGATAACAGACATGGCAACACTTGATGATGTGCTGGCTGCTTTAGCGGCCATGCAAGTTGAAGTGGCTGCCTCTAGGCAAGAAACAGCCGATGTAAAAGCCAGACTGGATGCTATCCAAATGGACCCGCTCACGCCCAGCACCTCCCTCACGAACCAGACCCCTGCGGTAGTAGTGGAAATGCCGGTAGCCATCCCCTTGGCAACACCAGAGAGGTACAGTGGGGATCCTAACACAGTGCAGGTATTCCTCACACAAGTGGCGCTACATTTATCGTGCAAACCAAAGGCGTTCCCCACGAGTCAGGCTCGTGTGGCTTTCCTTATATCCTATTTGGCTGGAAACGCGGCACAATGGGCCGTACCTCTGGTGAGCAGGAACGACCCCCTCTTATGTGATTGGGGTGCTTTTCGCGAGGAATTCCTGAAGGTATTCGACAGAAGGGCTGACTCGTACACGGCGGACCGTGAAATGCTTGAGTTGAGACAGGGATCCAACGACCTGGTGCAGTATCTCAACGCGTTCCGAAGGCTGGTTGCGGAAACCAAGTGGCCTGTTGCTAAACAGACGGCGCTCTTCCATCAAGGGCTGTGCGATGAGCTCAAGGACGCCGTGGCTCATATTGACCCTCAACCCAAGACATGTGAGGGCCTTATCAACCTGGTATTACGGCTGGAACATAGGCTAAGTGAAAGAAAGGGGGATCATGGGAGAAAAGGAAAATCCCTTCCATCCTATGTGACGGTGGGAAGTCCTGAAACTTCCACCGCATCCAAGGGAGAACCCATGGACATCAGCGCAATACGAGCGAGCCTCACAGCCACGGAGAAAGAGTCACGCCGTAAACAAGGATTGTGCCTATATTGTGGCAAAAAAGGCCACTACGTACGTGAATGCCCTGCCAAACCGAAGACGTCACGTTATCGGGCCAACCGGTCGGTAACAGCCGTGGTGGACATACCGGCGGAAAACTAGAGGACTCCAAGACCAGAGAAGGGGCATCTCGGAGTCACTCATCCATCCCTTCACTTTCCAACTCGGTCACTAAGGGACAACGACACCTGTTTATCACGGTGCACGTGGGAGTGCATGACCAGTGGATACCCGTTGTGGCCATGGTGGATTCAGGGGCCACTGGCATGTTTATGGACCACAACGAGGCATGCAGGCTAGGGCTAGTGCTTCTTCCCAAAGCAGTACCCGAAGACGTCTATGCGGTAGACGGAAGGCGATTGGTGACGGGGCCCATCGGACAGCACACGGGGGTCCTTCCGATGAGATATGGGAGGAACCATTTGGAACAAATCGATTTTAACATCATCCGAGCGCCCCAATATGGCGTCATATTGGGATTGCCGTGGCTACAGAAACACAACCCCTTTGTGGATTGGCCAACACATCGCATCGAAATGACGTCACCGTATTGCATCCTGCATTGTGGAATAAGAACGGAATCCCTTGACGCAGATGAGAGCGGGAGTCAGACGGTGGCTACAGCGGCAGAAAAAGATGTGGCTCTCCCCCAGGCTTATCACAGTTTTGAGGATGTATTTGATGAGGTGAAGGCGGAAGTGCTACCACCACATAGACAGTTTGACTGCCAGATCGACCTGGTGCCAGGGGCCAGCGTTCCCAGCGGCAGGCTGTATGCCCTGACGGAGCCTGAAAACGTGCATCTCCGGGGGTACCTGGATAAACTCCTCAAGCTAGGATTCATCCGCCCGTCCAAGTCTCCGGCCGCCTCGCCACTCTTCTTCATCCCGAAGGCTAATGGGGAGCTGAGAGCCTGTGTGGACTTTAGGGCATTGAATGCGATAACCATAAAAAATCGGTACCCCTTGCCTCTCATCAGTGTACTTCTGCAACAGGTCAAGAAAGCTCGTATCTACACCAAGTTGGATTTGAAAGGGGCATACCATCTGGTGCGCATGAGGGACGGAGACGAGTGGAAGACCGCCTTTAAGACCAGGTTCGGCCTTTTTGAGTACCTCGTCATGCCGTTCGGTCTGTGCAACGCCCCGGCAGCCTTTCAGTACTTTTTGAATGAGGTATTCAGAGAGGAGTTGGATATCTACGTGGTCGTATATATCGACGACATCCTCATCTATTCGTCCAGTGTGGAGGAGCACGTACACCACGTCAAAGCTGTGCTCCAAAAGCTGAGGGAAAACATGCTGTTTTGTAAACTCAGCAAGTGTGACTTCCACGTCACATCCGTGGAATTCCTCGGAGTGATGCTGAGTCCAGAGGGACAGGAGATGGCAGAACGAAAGATCAAGGCGGTGAAAGAATGGCCGGTGCCCCAAAGCGTGAAGGACGTCCAAAGTTTCATTGGCTTCGCCAACTTTTACAGGCGGTTTATAGATGGATTTTCAGGAGTGGTGGCCCCAATCACACAGCTACTGAGGAAGTCCAAGGAGTTTGTCTGGTCCCCTGAAGCGAACAAAGCCTTTGAGGCCCTGAAAAGCGCCTTTGGTAAGGCGCCGGTGTTGGCTCACCCCGATCCGGATCTCCCCTACGTGGTGGAAGCGGACGCGTCGGATGTGGCGCTGGGGGCTATCTTGTCCCAACGCAACCACGACACAGGGGTGCTTCATCCCGTTGCGTACATGTCCCGCAAACTCAACGACGCCGAACGCAACTACCATATTGCGGAGAAGGAGCTTCTCGCAATCAAGGACGCCTTCACCGAATGGAGGCATTGGTTGATGGGGGCAAGACATGTGGTATCGGTGTACACGGACCATCGGAACCTACAGTTCATGACGGCCACTAGACACCTTTCTCCCAGGCAGCTGCGGTGGATGATCTTCTTTGCGGGGTTCAACTTCCGCATCACATATCGGCCGGGGACGGAAAACCGGAAGGCGGACGCCCTGTCCCGTCAATCTGCAGTTAAGGAACCATTGCCTGCAACCGAGCGTTCCATCATTTCCCCGAGGATGGTATTGGGGGTTATCCAACCGGATACTTTCCTGAGGGGAATAAAGAGAGGGATCAGGTCATTCGCATGGCGGAGGTGGCTCCTCAGTCACAGAGAATGGCAGCTGAAGGACGGGATACCCCTGAAGGGCAGGTGCCTATTGATACCCACGCCTAGGCTAAGGAAACAAGCATTCATCTGGTGCCATGACTCTCCATGCGCAGGTCATTTGGGCTTTGAAAAAACGGTGGCTAGCATGGGACGGCATTTCTGGTGGCCAACCATGAGAGTGGATGTCAGGAGGTGGGGACAGGAGTGTCCTACGTGTGCTACCATGAAGGCCGACCATGGCCGAACCCAAGGGCTCTTACATCCACTTCCGACCCCGGATAGACCATGGGATAGCATATCACTGGACTTCGTGGTGGGCCTACCGGTAGACCAGGGGATGACGGCAATACTGGTGGTGGTGGATTACTTGACGAAAATGGGGCACTTCATCCCCTGCAAGAGAGTCCCTACGGCCGGGGAATTGGCGTCACTACTCCTAAAGAATGTGGTACGACTGCATGGATTACCTGGGGTGATCGTGTCGGACCGGGGGTCGCAGTTTACTGCGCAATTCTGGAAGACTTGGTGCACTGCGCTGCATGTTAAGACCGCCCTGTCCACCAGCTACCACCCTCAAACGGACGGCCAAACCGAGCGCCTGAACCAAACGCTCAAACAGTATCTGCGATGTTTTGTGGACCAGGGCAGGGAAGAATGGGTCGACTTGCTATGGGTTGCAGAGATAGCCTATAACAACGCCACTCACAGCTCCACACAGTCATCTCCGTTCTATAGCAACTATGGCCAACATCCCAGGTTCTTGCCATTTCTACATCCGTTCAGAGAGGACAGGATTCCCGCCACAGCGGACAGGGTGGCACACATAAAAGACACGTTGATGCGCTCAAGGGCTGTCCTAATAGAGGCCAAGAGAAGATACAAGGCTGCGGCAGATAGGAAGAGAAGGCCCGGGCCACTGTACCGCACTGGAGACTACGTCTGGATATCCACAAGAAACATGAGGTTTCGAAAGAACAGTGTGTTCCATCCCAAGTACATGGGCCCCTATCGAATTACCAAGTGTATGGGTCCCGTGAACGTGAAGGTGTGCTTGCCCCAGTCATTGCGGATACACCCTGTCTTTCATGTATCATTGCTCAAACCAGCACCCTCCAAGCCGTCTGGGACACCTAGGCCGGTATGCGTGGAGTCGGAGGTGGAGTATGAAGTGTCGGGCATACGGGCGTCCAAATGGCGCAGGGGGAAGCTGTGGTACCTGGTTGCGTGGAAAGGCTATGGCCCGGAGGAGCATTCATGGGAACCGGCTGAAGGGGTTCATGCTCCGCGCTTGGTCTCCTTGTTCCATCGGCGTTTTCCTGCCAGCGCTGGACCCGTGGGGAGCCGCTGAGAGGGAGGATGTACTGTCAAGAATTCCTGTCATACAAGGGAAACACGCCCTTATGTAAACAGGAGAGCTGTTACATAACTCAAGGGAAACACGCCCTTATGTAAACAGGAGAGCTGTTACATAACTCAAGGGAAACACGCCCTTATGTAAACAGGAGAGCTGTTACATAACTCAAGGAAAACACGCCCTATAAAGGGAGGAACCGGGAGGTACAAGGCTGTCGGATATTGTGTTTACACCGACGTACCTGCTTCGTGAAGAGCAGTGTTCCGGAGTGGTGCTCCAGTAAGGCAAGAACGGAGGTAGGTCGAGTCGTTACTCCCTGGGCCGTGTCTTGCCCCATCGTCACCTGTGAAGGACCCGGAAGCTCTACCGGTCAACCATTGAGCTTCGCTTTTTGACTCGGCTGAGTCCAAGCGCAGTGGCGCTTTTGCTGGTTGGAGTCGTAACTCCCAGCCCGACCAGAGACACAGGGACTGCCAGCTGTAACGCACACCAGGAGGTGTTTGCCGCGTTACAGACTCGGAAGTCCACAGGATCGATCGAGCGGCTGCTCTCGGTTCAGTCTTCTTGCTTGTGATTGGGGTATCGGTGACGCATCACCAGGAGGTGACTCCGCGTCCCGGTGCAGTCTGAGGAAGAGGTTGAGCGGCTGCTCCCTTCAGGTAGAGACCCCGGCTGGGTGTTTCCCTGACTCCTCGATTCTCCCCAACACTCTTCGTGCCCCTCACAGCCTACCGATTGGCATTGTCGGCCATTTCATTTCTGCCCTCTGTTGGCATACGCCGGGATCGGCGTATATGCAGAGGACGGTTAGGACCATCCGTGCTGTGGGCTGGTAACGTACTTAGCCTGGAGGATTCCAGTGACTATAACTTTTGTTTGTTCTTTGTATTTTATTTGCCTTCATTAAAAGAACTAACCCTTCACAAGTGGTTGCGTCCTCATTGTCGTGTCTGTTAAACGATCCTGAGACGTTCAGGGCGTTACAATGTGCTAACATGCGTCCCGCCTTGTTGCTCCCTGCATAATATTTTTGACACAATCGCAACAAAACGTACTCTTCCCTCCCCTTGTCTATGGTCTGTAGCTGTTTTCATGCATTTGTCGATTGATGAGGAAACATCACATTTTCTCATCAGGCATTTTGTCTCTAGTTCTTTAATATTACTTTCTAGTTCTTCCAGAGTCTCCCACAGTGTGGCGATTGGCGTGTCGGTATTATCATTGTGGCCTAGGAAGGAGGTCAGAGCCCCCAAGGATATCCACACTTACTTTATCATATGTAAAGAGTTTGGTGTTGAGGCGCCAGCAGTGAGGGGCCTAAGTTTACAGTGGGGGGCCAAAAATGTAGACGGATAGGACAGTGATCGGAAAGGGCAGCTACCCCTATTTCGGCGGTAGTTGTGGCTCTGGTTATCCACGGTGTGGTGGAAAGTAGTTGATTCGGGAATATGTGCTGTGTACCGCGTAATAGAATGTGTAGTCTACCTCCGTGGTTTGCAGGTGTCGCCAAATATCGATGAGACCTGCTTCAGCCAGCCAGTCTTTGGTGCCCTTGGTGAGGCTTCTGTCCTGCCCTGTCCTAGAGTGCGATTTGTAGAAAGTAGTCTCCCCAGGGCACCCCTGAGGAATGCTTCCGGTTTGTCGTTGGGGGCATAAATAGTGGCCAATGTGTACCTAGTGCCTGTATCTGTATGTGTAAGGCCAACACTCGACCCGGGATGTCCACCATGACGCCCTCCACCTTCTCTGCAAAGTGTGTGGCAAGCAGAATGGCAACTCTGGCTTTCTTGGTGGTACTGGATGAGAAGTACTGGTGGTCAAACCATCGGGAGCGCATCCGCCGCCAGTCTGGTTGGATTAGGTGAGTTTCCTCCAACATGCACAAATCGCATTTGGTGTCTTTAAGATATGAAAGTATTGTCAACTGCGTCATCGGGGAGTTGAGGTCCCAAACGTGGAGACTAAGTACAGACACTATGTGTACAGACTATGCACCCCGCTGTCCGTCCGCGCAAGCGCCGCTCCACCCCGCCAACCACCCACTGAAGGGAGCAAAGATCAATAGTGAGGCACGATGGGAAGGGAAAACTACAACTGTTAAAACACAAAAAATGACATAGCAAGAACAAAGAGTCCACCAACTTCTCCCTCCCAGGAGTCATCTCACTCAACGGTTTGGGGTCTAAGTCACGGCTGGGTGTGCCAGTTGAAATTGAGCTGGATTAGTTCGGTGAGCCCCCCGGTGTGGCCCTATGACTGTCGTGCTGGGAGTCAGCTCCGCCAGGTCCCACCGACTCACATACAGAAGATCGGCGTTGATCACGTCGAGGCCACGGAAACAAAGCCGCCCGGTCCTTCAATGATCACCAGATATGGGCCCGGAGGATCCCTCATGCTGCAAGTGCTGGGGGAGCCACAAGCGTTCCTATTGACTGTCAGCTTCTGTTGGTTAAGTCAGTGTTTTCGGCCCCTGTCTGGCAGTGTGCCTTGGTCCCCGACTCTTGTCCAAGGGTTCCCGGGACTGTGAACCCGATGGGTAGCTCGCCGTAGGTCCAGCATCTCTGGTAAGGCAGAGGCACCCGTTAAAGTGCAAATTGAATGGATTTCCTCCTTCCACATAAACTGTAGTCAAAAAGGGTGCCCCCACCTGTAGCAGATCTCTTGGGCTCGAAGAAGATCAGTTAGAGGCATCAGGGTCCTGCAACCCTACAAAGTTGTCAGGGACAGATCTTGAAGCAGTCCACCTTTGAAGCCCTCGAATTCAATACATCTCATATCTCTGGTCGCCTCCATTATTGCCTCCTTATGCCTGTGATAGTGCAGGCATGTGAGAATAGTCTTGGGGCTGGCTCGGCTGCTGGCCTCCCGGCCCGGTGTGTGCGGTCCAAGACTATATCCTGATCCCGCAGAGGATGCCACATGCTTGAAAAGTCGGATCACAAATCCTTCCAAGTCTGTCAGGATGGCCTGAGCCGGCACTCCCTTAATGCGTATGTTGGAGCGTCTAGATCGGTTCTCTAGGTCCTCTATCTGATAGCACAGTTCCGAGTTCTGGTCCTGGAGCTCCAAAAGCTCCCTACGGTGGTCCTCTATTTCCTCCTCTTGGGCATCGTGATTCTGCTCCACCGAGTCCATCCTTTGGTCGAGGACAGCAACATCTTGCTTAATTCCCTTGATGTCACTTGAGCTCCACAAAGTCATCTCGGAGGGTGCTGAACAGGCGCTCCATGAATGCCTGAGTGAGCGGGGGCTCCTCCCGGCCCCCCTCCTCGCCACTGGCCCTCTCCGATTCCCCCCGGTCTTCGGTTTCCTGTGTTGCGTCTGCCTTCTTTGTGTTCGAACGGGCAAACATGCCCTTTAACAAGGAATCTTTCTTCGTCTGGCGGTGGGAGGACATGTTCGCTACGATCTATATCTCCCGCTCTGATACAGCTCTCCTGCTCCTCCCAAGGGCCACCTTCCGCGGGTTCCCCAGGGCAAGGTCGGTCTCCAACTCAACCTCCACACGCAAAAGGGGGGGCTGTTCCCAGCCCCAGTGCGCAGCCGAGGCGGGCCGGCTCACTACCAGTGGGCCGCAAAAGGCCACGTTTCAGGGCCCTCGCGCTTCTAGATCTAAAGTTGTGGTATCACTGGGGGTGGGGGTCAGCCGGTCTGATGCAGGGCCCTAGCTATAATTGCAAGTGTATGGGGGATGGGGGGGATCTGAAGTATTGCCAGGGTTCACCACCGCTCGACCCAAGTGCACTGGCCTCATAGGGCCTTATGGGAATCATGTGTGGGCTCCAAGCCCGAACCACAGGAGGATCGTAGTACACCCGGATCACGAACAACACTAAGGAAGGGTCCCCGAGCAATCAAACTTCCCTCGCACTGTCACAGAAGGTGGGGGGCTAGTCCAGCCGTATTCCAGGAGATTGTCCCCAACAGGTGGGCCGGCCCGTATCTGCGGGCCAGAGAAGGCCACTAACGGGCACCCTCGCCTTGCACCCCGGCCCAGAGGCCCAACACTCAGCAGGGGCACCTCCCGCAGTCACCAACAGGCAGGAAAGGGGTGGCCCAGTGGGGGAGAAAGACGACAAGGGTCCAGGCCCGTAAGCGGGAACGGGGGGCGAAGAAACACAGCAGTGAGCGTGGACTCTCTCCAACAACAAGGCTGCTACCCCTCCTCTGTGCTCCAGCCCCAGCATCGTCACTCACCGCGGCAGACTATCAGGGGGGGGCCCGCAGTCCTCCACCGCCGATCCGCGACCTGGACCGGCCCCAAGCCCAAGGGAACCCGCCGAGGCACGCCTCTCTCCTGAGGGCCTCCGAGACAGACCCCTCAAGTCTCCCAGATCGGCTCCGCCTCGCCGTCAGGGGCCACATTTGTCCCTGCTCCACGGCCGCTGTCGGTCTGCAGTTCGCTCCACCTGCTGCCAACAGGCTAGCTATCTCTCTCCGGGTTATCTGGACACCAAACTACCTCGCTGAGGTGCTTCTGGGCTTGAGATCCGGCGGAGCTCCAAGATGTGTGAGCTACACCGCCACCATCTTAGACACGCCCATCTTTTTAACAGCTGTTTATTGAGACTCGGATTGATTTGGGATTCCTGCAGTATGACCATCTAAGTATTCTGTAATTGCAAATAGGCTACCAGTTGTTGCATTTTTCTGGGTTTGTTTTGCTCTTGTACATTTCAAATTAGCAACATGCATTTACACTCCTGTTTGGGGATTGCGGGGGCTTGTGTAATTTTGTCTCGATATATGTTGATTACTGCTGTCTAGTGTGTTATAGGTGTTGTTTAAATATGCCAATCTGGTAGTGTGTGGCCGGGTAGGCCAACGGCGACTGAGTAGGCTCCACCGGAGCTGCGGGGGAGGCACCGCCCGCACCCACAACCGCGACGAGCAAGCCGGAGAGCGATGGCGCTTCTTCGACTTCTTGTGATGCTTCGCCTTACCTGAACCCGAGTGCGAAGACTTCGATCCTGATGAACGATGGTAGTGGCTGCGCGACCGGTCCCTCGACCTCCCACGGGACCAGGACCTGGAGTGGCGCGGAGCCGATTGCTGGACTTCAAGCAACTTTCGGGACCGCTCCTGCAAAGTCTTCGGCGCCAGGGCGCGGCAGTTGGGGCACGACTCGGGGTCGTGGTTGCGCCCCAGGCAGTAGACGCACCATGCGATGACTGTCCCAGCAGGACTTGAAACTGGGCATCCCTACGGCACCTGGAGTCGATCGACTCAAAAAAGGCATAGAATAACTAAGTCCAAAAATGGCCGGGGGTACCGCTCTCTCCGGATCTACGCTTGCTGGCGCGGAAAAAGAAAGAACTGACGTCAGCGCGGCGACCACAACGACGGACGTGGAGCTACATAACGCCACCTTCCGACACGCAGGGGTACTGCTGATGAAAACTTTCCCAATCCAGTCTGACGCCTGGGGGTAATTCTAAGGTGAGGAATCTATCACTACGTGTTTCTTTCAGATCCCCAGCACAATAAGGTACTGCTCAAAAATGTCAGGATCCAGTCTGAAGCCTGGGGATACTCTAAGTTAAGGAATCTGCCGCTAGATGTCTCTATCAGACAAAAGATTACTGAGGATAGCACTGACCGAATCAGCACTATCTGGCGTGGAGAGAAAAGAACTGACGTCAGTACACCGGGGTAGTGGCTATATAGATACCGCGCACGTCACTTCCGGAGCCAATTATGTCAACACAGAGCCAAATGACACCATCTACCGGTGCAATGGGTAACCTTAGGTGACAACCTCACATCAGGAGAGAAGAACTCTCAAACATAGTTAGCAAAAACTCGGAAAAGGGCAGTCAAAAAATTACCGAGGGTAGCACTGAGCAAATCAGCACTATCTGGCACGGAAAGGAAAGAACAGATGTCAATGCGCCGGGGTGGCGTCTATATAGGTACCATGCACGTCACTTCTGGCGCCAAGGACAACAACACAGAGCCTAATGACACAACCCCCTGCACAGTCAGGTACTGCTCAAAAAACGTCAGGATCCAGTCTGACGCCTGGGATTATTTTAAGGTAAGGAATCTGCGGCTAGAAGTCGCTATCGGATCCTACACCGAACTATTATCGCTACTTTGAGAGCATGAAAAATAAACCATCTTTTACTGAAGTAAGAGTGTTGTAATTGTCGCTCAGCATACCTGCGCACAGCACGCTTCTGTGTTAGGAAGCCCTCTGTTAGCACAGCTCAGCTGAACTCTGTTTAAGATCCCTGTGTCCAACCTCGATCCAAGAAGGACAACAGCCAGTAATCTGCATTTTGACTTTGTTCAGGACAGCTCGGGTGCGAAGGCCTCTCTAATCTGAATGGCCAAATATCAGTGTTTATATAACAAACTGATCACTGCGTAATCTATCTGAATGTGGGCGAAACGTAAGGCAGAAACGCAGTGGAATTATCAAGCAGAAACCAGTGTTTATAACGTGCATCTCTGTGAACATACCATCTCTCTTTCTTAACGTGTGTATCAGGTGACCCTGATATGCAGATATTCAGGGCATCTAGGCTAGACTCATGTCTCCTATTCTGCTAATAATCAAATGAGAAGATGCTGTTGTGCAAACTGCATCAATCAAATTGGATTTGTAGAGTGCAATGAATCACCCGTGAATTCAGGGAGAGGATGACCGTGGGATGATCTGCAGATCCTTTTAGATGAGAATAAAAATACTAGTATGAAGCAGTGACACCGACACAACTAACGTCTTACCAGTACATATTGTTTCAACTATAGATGTATAGCTGAAAGATGCAAACCAATCCTGTTACACTGTCAATATTATTAACTTGTGGACTAAGCAAACAGCCCCAGATAGATAATTGACTATGGAATGTTCAAATACTGCCATTCGCATATATCATATTACTGTTAATGTATGTTAAAAATCATTCTCTAGATCTTCAAAAGATAACCTTGCCTACAAAACAGTTGAACATATGTGGAACTATTCATGCATAAAATGATTATTATACTATCACAAGAAGCGAAGAATGTGTCATTTAAATGAATGTCAATTAAATGTATAAACCTATGGTAGTGGATAATCGAGACAGACAAGTGTTACATTATAAAAACTCAGTAAAAATGATTCAAAAAATTTATAAAGCACATTTTTATTATCTTAATGTATACTGCCAATGCAACTGAAATCTATACGTTTGAATAAAACAATAATTGACTACCTAATTTCAATAGGTTTTTGCAGTCCATAAACATATATACCAACAATTGGTTCGGTCAGGATATTTACAATTGCTTAACCCCTTAAGCGCGGCGCGGATTTCCGCGCCACGCTGAAGATTCTGAGCGCGGGCGGGGCCATGACGGAACGGTTCCGTCATAAGCACAGCCCAACCGACGTGCATGACGGAACCGTTCCGTCATGCGCGTCGAAGGGGTTAAAGGTACTGCTTTTTGGTGTAAAAAGCAAAAGAACTTATTTATAATGCACATAATAATTCATGAGAAATCATTTGTATCAGGTTGCTTAGTATGGAGGGCGTTACAACAAACAAATGATGGACGGAATGCTGACAATGCAGACATTCTCCCCCAGTCAAGAGATCTGGGTTAAATCCATCGTTCTTGTAGTATGGAGGGGGCGCACCCGTCCAGTAGTTGCTCAGACTCGTTAGTGAGGTCGCGAGACGGGTGCGTCCCCTCCATACTAAGCAACCGGATACAAATTATTTTGAATTACTAAGTGCACTTCACAAGACTCCAACCGGTTGATGGAAATAGAGTGAATCCACAGATGAGGCTCCAACCAGCTGGTGGAGACCTCCGTTGAACTTCCTGAATTCACAGATCTGATTAAGGCTATTGCATTTTGGCTGTCCATCCATCCTTCCATAGTCCTGAGGAAGACCCGCTCTGATGCACTTCATTTTTGCGCTGCTTCCAGGGTCGAAACGTCGACATGCTACTTATGTTCACACAGTTCTCATGATCACGTTTTAAATCATCAATGGATCGTGCAGCACATGTGCAAAACTAGACAGGACAAGAACATAAAAAAGCCCCCCGCCTTTTTATCTCACGTGTATTCGTCATGTATATAGTGTACTATCTTTTTCACTAAATGTCACTTGCTCACCACGGTCACTTGTTTGCTGCAATTGGATTTGTATTTGTGACAACCACTAGTATTCAATACTCTTTTTGAATATACTAATTGAATCTTGCTTTGGTGTGGGTTTTTCTTCTTTCTCATGAATTATTATTATGTGCATTATAAATAAGTTCTTTTGCTTTTTACACCAAAAAGCAGTACCCTAATCAATTGTAAACATCCCGACAGAACCAACTGTTGTACTTAATAATCTTTTTGGTTCAGCACAAGCAATGAGTTGTAGTTTCGCCATAGATCATATATTATATCAAACTTGACTTTAATTGAAAATGTGTGTGGAAATGAAGGCAAAAGGGAAAAGAGAGGGGGGCTAAGTTAAGTGTTGCCTATGTTTTAAGTTTTTTTTATGCCAGAGAATATACAGTTCATTGTGATTGAGTCTGTGCCCATTCAGAATATGGGCCAGATAATCTATGCACTATCCAGCTAGAAAACAAGTTGTTTACTGTACTACAGAACATGTGCTTGTTGTTGTGCCATTAAATATGCCCATCATGGTACTGAATAGTATTGCCTTTTAACACACACATACTGAATTCCTCACGTCATAGATCTTACCAATAACCGGTCAAGGCAAACTTTCCCTTTCTCTGGGATACAGCCTCGGTATCACATAGCAATGCACTTGAACTCCACCCTTCAAGAGGCACATTATGGTTCAATACGGTCACAGAGGAAGCTCTGGCAGACATCGAAGGCAGGTCAGAGATACATGCACGAGCCAAGCTGCATGGCGTGAAGTGTGCAGGTAGTTTGTTTGAGGCTGACAATGGAAAAGAACTCCGCTAAGCCAACATGAAGTGTATTTAAAAACTGAGTGAGGATCAGGAGTCTCTCTCACTGCAAGGGGGAGTGGATTTTTTTTGTTGCTACCGTTTCGCTGCTTCCTTTATGCGATTTTTCTCTGTAGCACGCATGCAAATCTGCCAAATAATGAAGATCTAGTGAGGTTAAATGTAGGAAGATTAAACATTTTTTATGGACTTTAGCCTTTTTAGGACTTAATAGTTTTTATTAATTAAACCCGATCCCATTCAGGCAAATCTTAGAATTGCTTTTCAATAAAACCAAGTAGACACACAGCACAACATAATTGACATAATGCCCTTAAGCACCAACTCACTTAATTTAGGATGTCCAAAGCAAAGTCTCAGAAAGAAATATCACTGTTGTACCCCTCAGGGTACCAAATATGGGGTGGCAAACATATGGGAAAAGTCATTCATCAATCCATATTACAAATAACCTAACACACTTCTACCTCCTCACCTGTAAGTGGCAGTTGGCAAAGTGTTGCTGTCTGCAAACTCCCAGCTCACCCACTGCTCATGAAAAAGGCCTCTACACAGGATCTATTTTTATTTGATCAATCTTTTCTCTATAAAACTGCCGCAATGCTGCACTTGCTCGACTCTGAAAAGGAATCCCTAGTCAGAATCCAGTAAGCCCTCAATATGAGGCACATCGGTTCACCTTCATCTAATTGAACTTTCATCAAAGTTTGCAAAGACTTTTATTGATAAATAAATTTCCTCATCCAGGATCGTCTGCGGAACAATAGTTGCATGGGCCCTATTGCTCCCGCTTCCTTCTCTCTTCCCTTAGTGAGAGGCAAATCAAAACATTTATGTGTCTAAGGCTAAAAAACAGAGTTGTGATCAACAACAGCCATCATAGGGTCCAGTAGTCCCTCTCCTCCAATATTACAATCTTTAGCAAGCTTATGTCTTTATGTGACTATGGTATGTGTTCTGTGATGTAATGTTTTTCATTTGCACACTAAAAAATACTCTACCAAGACTCACAGGCCTCAAAGTAAGCAAGGAGGCAATGCTCCTTGCTAAGAAGATTCATTTTATAGGTGCTCCAATGGTGAAGGATTTTGCCTATCTTGTGAAAGAAAACAGTGTGTTCAGAGGATCACACAGTTTCTGCTGGAGTATCTTTAGTCAGTGGGAATGGTCCTGAAGCTTTGGCTCTAATGACCGCCTCCATTTATTGAGGGCTGCAATACCAGGTGAGAATGATGCCTCTGTAGTACAGTCAGTTATCTGGCAGCATGACAGATGAATGGAGACTTCCATCCATCTTCGATCACTAGCTTTAGGGTGAATCCGACCATGAAACCTACTGAAATGAGAACCTTTCAGACCCTGTGAGCAAGAGACCCACGACCGGGCATATCCTTTTACATGCAGGTGAGTGTCTGAAAAGTGTCAGTGCCACGTCCATCATCGCCTTGTGTTTGCTTTGTTCGCTCTAACTTGGCAGGGTATGCCCAGACGTGGGTCCCTTGCTCAATTTGCCACTGGATTCAAGCTAGCCTGGCTGATGAGGGGTGTTACCCTAAAACCGGTCCCAGGATGTTTGTATCCAGTCCAGGGAAGACCTGACTTGGCAGTTCGGGCTGGACTTTTACCATGAGGAACAGGGTCAACACTGATTTGCATATGGCTGGGTCTGAACTGGGGTGGCAAAGTGAGCTAAAGAAAGATGATCGATTCAACCCAGATCTGTGACTGGGGTTGATTGTCTGAAAAGTTTTAGTGCTCCGTCCATCATCTGTGTGTGTTTACATTATCTTGCACTGTGCCATTGTCCTACCAGTCATTGTGGCGATCACTCACAGCACTCGGATTTGAGGCTCAGCAGGTTACTTTATGACTTAATTCTCATTGGCAGCCTCATACTCGGACTCTCTTTATACACCCCTCTTTCTCTTCCATAGCTTTGTTCCTCGTCTCACTCAGTATCATCGTCCACTTATTTTTCACCCATTTCAATTATTTTGGTACAAACGCATGTAAACTGGAATGCCCTGCGAGAGGAGAGCTTCATCTGAGATCATCCAGCATTTCGTCCCATGCCTCTGATTCTGACAATGGTCAAGAAAATGAGATGTGGTCATTGTCAACTTGATGGCACTAAGTTTCTTCTTGCTGTCCCTGCTATCTAAACATATAGAGTACATCCTGGAACACATAGGGCGCCCTGTAGTGAAGAAAAATGTGTTGTCCAGGCAAATTTAGAGAATCCTTCATCCACGCATACAAACTCGGAATCTTCATGCCTGAAACTTGGGAAGCAAAATCTAGATTATTATTTCTTACTTTAGAGTCTGTGATACTGTGAAGTTTTAAGATATTTCAGTGCAGCCCCTAATGCCCTTTAGTTCAACTATCATACAGTTTGCAGTTGATAATGCACATGAAGCAGAACTACTGAATTATTCAGGAATGCATGTGTGACAGGGTGTAATGTTTCAGTCGTACTAATATTGTTCTGTCAAATGTAGTTTGATATTGCGGTATGGAATATTAGGATGGGTGATTTAAACTATAAAACTCTAATAACTGTTTTCATTTTTTTAAATACCTATCTCACAATTTGAAATCTCACTGGCCTCAATGGCTTCGCATATAGGGAGGGTGGATAGCTACATAGCTGCTGCTTAACCAATGCATATTCTCCACATGACGGCTCCTTAATAAAAGTACCATTCATGTCTGCATTCCTGAAATCATGGCAGAATATTTTTCATATTTTTGGTGGGCTTAACATAAGATCTAAATTTGGTACTTTTAGAACTGCTGTTTAAACAATATATTTGTGTTTTTGAATCATAATTATGACAACCTTTCTAATGATGATTAAAAAAGTGAAGAGAATGGAAGACTCAGAATGTCAGCATCTTCATAAACTACACCAGTTCTAAGGAAAGGAAAGCTGGCGTATTCTCTTAAATGACATATGTGTCAGAAGATCTCTATACAGATCTTTCCACTGCTTCACTTTTTGAAATCAGCTGTAATGTTTTATTGATTAAACCCTAGGAAAACCCTAATGCTTCATATAGAGAGATCAAATGATTCACAAGTGGAAAATCTGCTGTTTGTCTGCTTTGCAGAAATCAATCAAGTGTTTGTTACGCGCAACTACTCACCTGCAAGAGTCTCAAGGTGCTGGGGGTGGTGGAGGGGGGTCGCAGGTTCCAGTCCATCAAGGAGGGGGTCTGTCAAAGAGCCAGGTTTTGAGGTTCCTTCCGAAGATTGAGAGCGATGTTATCTGTCTGAGATGGAGCGGAAGGTCGTTCCAGGCTCTGGCCTCGCGAAAGGAGAAAGGGCAGCCTCCCAATCTGGTCTTTCTGGTGCGGGGGACCACGGCGTAGGAGAGCTGGGCTGATCGTAGGGTCCTTTGGGGTGCGTGGAATTTGAGTCGGCTGTTCAGGTATTCTGGTCCGGTGTCGTGGAGGGCCTTGTGAGCGTGGGTTAGCATCTTGAAGGTGACTCTAGCTTCGATGGGGAGCCAGTGGAGTGTTCGCAGGTGCTGGGAGATGTGGCAGTTTCTTGGCAGGTTGAGGATCAGTCATGTGGAGGCGTTTTGGATGTTCTGTAGCTTGCGGGTGAGGTTTTTGTTTATTCCAGCATAGAGTGTGTTGCCGTAGTCGAGCCTGCGGTGAGAGACTGTGTCGAACGCTGCTGAGAGGTCGAGGAGGATGAGGGCTGCTGTTTCTCCTTTGTCCAGTAAGGTACGGATGTCGTCTGTTGCGGCGAGTAGGGCCGTTTCCGTACTGTGGTTTTTTCTGAAACCGGATTGGGAGGAGTCGAGGATGTTACGCTCTTTGATGAATGTGGCGAGTTGGCTGTTGATGGCTTTCTCGATGACTTTCGCTGGGAACGGGAGCAAGGAGATGGGTCTGTAGTTTTTGAGGTCGGTGGGGTCCGCCGAGGGTTTCTTCAGGAGGGAGTTGATCTCAGCGTGTTTCCAGTCGTCAGGGAATGAGGCGATTGCCAGGGAGCCGTTCATGGTGTGGCAGAGCATGGGTGCGATGGTGTCGGCGGCTGTGTTGAAAATGTGGTGGGGGCAGGGGTCTGTGGGGGCCCCGGAGTGGATTGACTTCATCGTCTTCAGTGTGTCTTCGGTGGTGAGGGCTGTCCAGTTGTCGATCGCTGGCTTCAGGGTGTCGAGGGTGGTTGGTGAGGGTTCAGTGTTGTTGGTTGCCTTCGTCAAAGTTGTCGTAGATGCTCTTGATTTTGTGGTGGAAAAAGGTGCTGAGTTTGTCGCAGAGGTCTTGTGAGGGAGGGATGTCGGTGGACTCGCTGGTGGGTTGGGCAAACTCCTTGATGATGTTGAAGAGTTCTTTGCTGTTGTGTGCATGAGTGGAGATTCAGTCTTCAATCGCTTTTTTCCTTGTTTTTTCTGATGAGTTGGAGGTGAGCGTTGGTGGCGGCTCTGAAGTTGTTGTGGGCTTCTGTGGATTTGGTGTTCCTCCAGGCCTTTTCGAGGCGGCGGCAAGTGCGTCTGGACTCTCGAAGTTCGGTGGTGAACGATCTTGATTTCTTGGCATGGATGTTGTTGTTTTTCACGAGGGGGGCTATGGTGTTGGCGCTGTCAGAGATCCATCTGTGCAGGGTTCAGACAGCGGTGTTGGGGTCGTCGATTTCCACGATGGTTGGGGTGGAGTTGCTGAGTGATGAGGTCAGCTGGTCGTCGGTGATTCCAGCCCAGTTTCTATGTGGGAGCAGCTGCTGGTGTCTGTGGATGGTGGGTGTTCTGAAGGTGAAGTGGACTTGTCGATGGTCAGTCCATGGGAGTTCGGTGGTGTGGCTGAATGTGATGTTGTTTCCTGTTGTGAAGAGGGGGTGGAGGGTGTGTCCTGCTGAGTGCGTGGGTTCGGTCACGATCTGGCGGAGTCCAATGTTGTGGAGGTTGTCCAGGAGGGATGTAGTGCTGGGGTCCAGTTGGTTGTCGAGGTGGAAGTTGAGGTCTCCCACTAGGGTGTAGTTGGTGGAAGCGATGGCATGCGTGGAGATGATGTCCGTGATGGAGTTGGCGAAAAGTCCGCGGGGTCCAGGGGGTCGGTAGATGAGGGTTCCTCAGAGGGTGGAGGTAGGGCTGGCCAGTATCTTGAAGTGAATGTGTTCCATCAGGTCTGTGGGCTCGTCGGGGAGTGTGCTCAGGTGGAAGGTGGATTTGTGGACGATGGCGATTTCTCCTCCCGGGCGGGTGGGGCGGTCCTTCCTGGAGATCTTGTATCCTTGGGGGATGGAAATGGTGATGTCCGGTCCCAAAGTAGTGTTGGTCTAGGTTCCGGTAAAGAATGCTACGTCCGGGGTGGTGCTGTAGAGGAGGTCCCAGATTTCGGTGGCGTGTTTGTGGAAGGATCGGACGTTGAGGAGGATGCATTGCAGGGTCTTCGGTTCGGTTGTGTTCATGCGGGCGGGTTACGCTGGGTGCGTGGTCTTGGCAGTGCTGCAGGTGTGCCAGCAGCGGTGACAGCTGAAGGGTCCGTGGGTGTGCTGGTGATGCTGGCTTGCAGTTGTTATTGCGGCCTGGGTTGAGAGCGTGGAGTGCCGCTAGGTCATAGCCGGCGGTGCTGAGATCCAGGGTTCCTGGCACTGGTCGCAGTCGGGTCACGGACGGGCGCAGACGGGCTTGCCTTTGGCACGCTGGCGGCGCAGCCGCCATTACGTAGGGTTAGGTCGCTGCGGGCGCAGACGGGCTTGCCTGCGGCGCGCCTGTGGCGCAGCCGCCATTACGTAGGGATCTGGGAGGGTTTGACAGCTGGGAGGCGGGAACAGGGAGGGGAGCTGGATGAGGCAGGTCGCACTGGTCGTTCTGGGGCTGCGGAGGCAGCAGCGGCAGAAAAAAAAGGCTCAAAAAGGCAAAAGAAAAGTGCAAATAAGGCAGCAAAAGTGCAAAAATGAGAGGAGGAAAGACACAGGACAGAAGGAGAGTGAAAGGGGGAGCTTGAGATGAGGGTAAAAACGAGTGAAAAACGGAGGAAAGACACAGAAGGAGAGTGAAGGGGGGGAGCTTGAAATGAGGGGAAAACGACAGAAAATGGAGGAAAGACCCAGAAGGAGAGTGAATGGGGGCGATAGAAGTGAGGGGGAAAAAACGAGTGAAAAAGGAGAGAAAAAGCAGAGTGAGAGGATGGAGCTAGAGGTCCACTGGATCACCAGGGATGAGGCGCAGGTGAAACCTGCGGGTGGAGAAGGGCCTCGAACACCAACACTCGAGAGTCCAGGGGCTTGGGGGAAGGCCTCACTTAATTGTGGAGCTGCGAGGGAGGGAGAGCAATTTCACTGACAATGAGTCAGTGGTCTTGCTCCCAGGAGTAACACTAGATAGAGAAATGTGAAAGCAGGCCATACACCTAGATAGGTCTACCTTGTAGGAAAGGATGCTAATAACTAGCTGAAAAGGATCCTCTAGAAGGAATAAGAACAAACTATTTCATGCTGAAGCTACTCCTTGGACCTCTCTCCGCACTTTCATGAAATATCACTGCTTTATCTCTGATGTCAGGTTGAATTCCTTTTTTGAAGAATGTCTATCCACAGATGCCTCATCTTTTTTTTTTTAAACAAACTTTATTGGGTTTTAAACAATCTTCCAATAAGGTACTACTGGATACAAATTACATTCAGTCAAGAGTTTCCTTCAATGAGCTTCAGTTACTTTTGAATTGGTCTGAAATGTCGTATCAGTAGCCCAGGCCCTCATCTCTCACTTCCCACTGCATTGAAGTAATACAATATACAACCTTGTTGGTCCATAAAGTTCTCTTCTATTGGGCCATATAGTCACTGTTCAACATTTACCCACCCTCAACTAACCCCCCGCCCTTCTGAGGAAATATGAATTTTGTGATCAGTTATGTCCCCTATCGTAGACCCCAACGGCTCCATGTGCATGCTATAAGTACATGTATGTTCCCTCCAGTTCCAGTTTTGAAGACGCAAATACATGTGCGTCCACCGTCAACATGTCCTCTTTCAGATCCGCCATGAATGGGTCAGATATTCCATTCCTAAGTATGAAAGGCCACCGACTTTATGTGGTTCACTTTCCACATTTTACAGATTCAGGCGAGTAGGCCCAGAATTCTGTCATCAAGCCTTTTCCTGCCTTCTGCCTCTGAAAGCTCCAGTCTGAGCCTGCATCTGTATCCATGAACTTTGTCCTACTCCCTGCGCGGCTAACGGTGCCTGATCCAGCATATTGCCTGCCAAAAACTGTATTTCACCTTCAAGATTATCTACTCCGCTCCTCATCCGATGCATTCCTGTCTAATAGTTTAGGTAAACATTCCTCCAGCTACCGTGCAAAGGGCCAGGCCTCGCTGTCCTCATGCAAGTAATTCATAGCCCCGTTACCATGGAATATTCCTACCTCCTCGCATCTCATGTAGACACTTAGACGCTTGTACACGCACTAACAGTCAGTATAGAATAGATTCTATCCTAGAGACCTTTCCTTTTGGATAACACAGTTCTTTAAACATAGGATATTAGATATGATTTGGGATTAGGTTGACATAACCCCCAGACTTCTGTCTCCACATGTAGAGCTAAATGTCAAGTCCCCTTCACCCTCTAGTTGCACGTCAATCACACGTCATGCGGCTGCGCACGCATCTCTGCCAAATATTTCTGCTGACATTGCAGGATTCTCTTATGGATCCACCCATTTGTGACATCATGTTTAATGACGTATTTTAGTTACACCCATGTTTACGCCTTTTTTGGTTACGTATGCATATTTTATCTCTCTTATCAACTGTTACGCCTCCTGCATCTGTCATACTATAATGTAATTCTTATAAAACTGATTACCTGTCAATAATGTATGCCCTTCCTTCCTGAACTTTCGTGGTGATGGAATAGAAGCCTGTAATTCGAATTACATTCCTTTGTATAGGAATAAAGCCTTTTTAAACCCTCTAATACCACGGATTCTGCCTCTTATATTTACTGAGTTATTCTTCCTAGACTTTACCGCATAAAAAATAGTACCGGTAATGAAATATTTACCACATAAATTGGCGCCCGAATAGGGACACTTTCTCATCTCACGCGCCGGAGGTGCGTTGCAGGCCCGGTCTCCTGCCACAGCTGAACGGACAAAAACGCGTACCTGCAGGATTTCCTGTATCTCCCTCCGGCCAAGCGGGGGTGACTGAGGCTGCGATCAACACCCAGACGAGGCGGTGAGAAGTGCGAAGTATCCCGACCAGAGCCTAGCTGAGAGAGCAAGATCCGAGGTATACAGAGGCCCACCAGGTTCCGAAGTTCCGAGTCCAGTCGAGTCGAGTCTAGTCCGGTCCAGTTTCAGTTCCGTTCCGAGGCCTTCCGTTCCGAGCTACCCGGTGAGTACCATTACCGGGGAGGCATTTAACGTGCACATAGTCTGTGCCGGTCAAGACGGGTTTGGGTACACAAATCCGGTCTGCACTGTTTCAGCAGTGTATCTGTACTGTTTAGCAGTATATATAGTATGTCTTGCATATAAATAAGTATTATCTAGTGTCAGTATTATGTCAGTAACTAGTTTTCTATTAGTTATCATTGTTCGTTAAAACTGTTAAATGTTAAATGTTTTAATACGTTCTATACATTGTGGTGTGAATGACTGTTCATTATTGTGTTCATCGTATAAAGTGTGTTCTAGAAACAAGATCTAAAAATGCCGCTCTTTTCGAAACTAAGACAGATCAAAACCAGAAAAGGGGTACTCGAAGAAGCTGTTCCCATTCCACCTAGGGACACTCCAGGATACTTTATGTATCACAAGCATGGCCTAGACGCCGTATTATTTCTTGATTTATGGGTGGACTACACCAAAGAATTACCAGAAAGTCAGAGATGGCCCGCAGCGGGGACCTGGGATGCAGATTGCATCATGAGAGTAGAAGAAGAATTATGGAAAAAGAAAGCCAGACAGTCACAGAAAGATGCCATTGAATTATGGCGTAAAGAATCATATAGACGTACAGAAAAAGCGCTCAGACAGGAAGAGAAAGGTAGAGAGAATTCAAATAAAAACCCGAGAAAATCTATTACTTGAGGAAGGTACCCGAGTAAACTCAGAACAAGTGGACAGACAAAGAAACACTCTTATGAATGGTATGTATCCTCTTCTGGCCGAAGGGTTACCTAAGGCTATCCCGGAAATACCAAAAGACTTAACTTCTCCATTACTCCCGATAAAAGCACATCCCAAAACACATCCCAAAACAGCAAAGGACGTTTTCCTTTCCTCCTATTTAGATGACGTAGCTCCCGAGTATGCTAATGCCATACCGCACACACCGCTTGCCGATGGTGTTCAACACCAAGAGCATCCGTCTGTATCCCCGCAACTACAAACTCCTACACAAGTTCCCACAGGTCCGTCCGTTTCTACAGTCTTTCCCACATCCACAATCTCTATCCTACGTCCAACGAATCCTTTCGTGCCTAGCGCCTCAGATGGTGCTACAGGAGGTACGACAGACATGTTTGCTACCCCGCCGAGAAACAAACAGACCCTTAGAGATTTAGCACTCCAACGTACACCCCAATTAGCGACATCCGACATGTTTAAAGAACAACTTGTGGATTGTAGATACGACCCAGTACCAGGTCGACAGGATAAATTGCTCATATCATCACTACGTATAAGACGAGCTACATTATATTTAATGACAATACCAGGAATGGGTGAACACCTAGACGAAATATATCGCTTTGTCCAAACAGGGCGAGGTCCAGAAAGTATTAACGAAGCTATGGAATACCAGAAAGTGGATGTCCAAAGACAACTACTACGTTTTTTCATAAATTGTGTAATTAGGAATCAAGACAGGCCCGGGGCAGATCATGATACCATGCAAAAACTTGTCAAATGGGGTCAGCACATATCAGAAGAGAAACATGATAGACAGGCGTGTATAATAGCCATGTGTCGAAAGATCCGCAAGGAAGTAGACCGAATACATAAAGAAAGACGAGAAACAGACAGAGTAGAATCAGAAGAGGAGGAGGAGCAAGAATCAGTACAAATAGAAACGATAGCTTATGTAGGTAGAGGAAGACCCCATAATAATACTAGAGGTTTTAATGATCAGATACGTCCAATACGTCCAGAATATAATAGACATTTTCCAAATCCTATGTTAAATACAAAATCCCCCGAACACCTATTCCAAGCCGCGGATAAATTACTCCGAGATCGAAGGGGGTACCATATGCTTGATTCCAGGGACGAACAAGAATTAGCCAGGTCCGCAGTACAATGGGCTGACAGTCCCAGTGACTACAATGATGATGTACTTGCACACACGTTTCTGAATCTTGACCCATACGAACAGCGTTTAGCTAGTATATACATGATTCAACACCTCCTTATATTATATAAAAGCCAACACTCCGATCCAGGACCCTTACCTGACATATTGACAGAACTACTCACAAATATATGGAGAGGGTCAGGTACTGATTTGATTAGGGAAATTTTAGAATTCCGAAACCAATATTTAAATTTCGTATGCCCAGAACACGTTCCAGTTCCCATTATGGGAAGAAAAATGTATCACATAGATAGACAGAACCCGTTACGCGAAGTACACCCAATCAGAGGTGACGGTAATAACTTTACACGCGTGTTTGTGTACACGCCTATAACTAAACTAGAATTATTGGAAATGAAGAAAGTAGTACCCAGCCATGACCAGGATCCAGCAGGTTTCCACCGTGAAATAAAGGACATGTTACTCATGGGAGAGTATACCTACCCCGACATTATGAAAATATTAAAAGTCCTATTACCCGCCGGTGTTTATGAGAAACTCAAAGAAAAGGAATGGGAGGTGGGAGACCAAAAGATAGATTGGACAGCATTAGAAAACGAAGAAAGGGCCCGAGCTGCAGGAGCAGGGCTTGGGGAAAAGACTACTGCATTAGCAGGGCTACTAGTACAGGTACTGCCACGTTTATTAACTACGAAAAAGGAAGACTGGGGTGCAATCTCAGCCTGTAAACAAAAGCCAGATGAAGACACTAGTGATTTCTATTCCCGATTTGAAAAATGTTTTGGTATTAATAGTGGCATAAAAGCAAGTAGCGAGTCATATCCACATCTGTTTGTGACAAAATTAGTTGAAAATTCTCTGCTACAAGTCAAGAATAGAGTATTGAAATTCGAAAGTACCTGGCAAGGTAATACCCCATCACAGATGTTACAGATGTTACAATATCACCACAACAGAATAAAGGAAGAACAAGAACACGAACAAAGACGTATGAAAGATACAAAAATGAAAATGCTTGTTGCTCAGTCAGTCCCAGCTAATGTTCATCAAAAGGGTGATCCCGCAGGTCCTACAAAAGGGACATGCAACTATTGTAAACAACCAGGTCATTATATACACGATTGTCCAGTCCTGAAACATAATATTGCTACAGGTAGAACCCAGGAGAGACCACGTCCACCTAGACAGGATCAGAATCAACAACAAATCCCTCAGCATGCACAACCTAGGTTAGCTATGCAACAACTAGCTCCGCAACAGGGAGCTCCACAACAGACCATAGCACCACCACAAACGCAGCCTATTGCTGCAACACAAGCAACAACACAACAGATGTATCAGTATGCACAAGCAGATTATCCCGATTATCAGCAATATACATGACATAGCCTAGAGAGGGAAGTTGGCTTACCTCTTATTGAGGTTCCTGTAGACCAAGAGGGACCTTATGTACATAGTGAACTATTAGGGGAAGACAGAAAGTTTTAACTTGATACAGGGGCAAGCAGAACAACTATACGACGCAGTGAAGTTCCAGGGGCACCCCTCTCAGGCTCACAGAATATTTCCCTTGGATTCTCAGGAAAACCTATAATAAATGACGTAACACAACCTCTTCCACTTACGATTGGTCCATTGACACGTACTACAGATTTATTGCTTACTAAATCATGTCCAGAAAACTTGTTAGGTATAAAAACATTGAAAGCTCTAGGAGCTATAATATGTTGTTCTCTGGAAGGAGTACGACTATTTCTACGTGACTTCAAAGGTCACTACGTGTCCAGAGACATGGATCTCCGACTGCAGAATTTACCCACACATTTATGGGCACAAGGCCCCACTGATGTTGGTTGCATGAATATTACACCATATCGAGTCACACTCAAAACAGGAGTAATACTACCACGAATGCGACAATACAAGTTACTACCCGATGCTGTTGTGGCTTTGCTGCAAATCATTGACGAGCTCATTGCACAAGGAGTGGTTGTCGAAACTGACTCCAATGTATGTAATTCCCCGATAATTCCGATTCTTAAAAGAACGGATCCAAAAGCACACCAGTATATCGATTAGTTATTGACCTGCGCGAATTAAATAAATGTATTGTACCACAATACCCTGTGGTCCCAGATATCTCGTCATTACTAACAGCTATTGATTCAGAAGCAACGTTCTTCACTGTAATTGATCTCAAGAATGCTTTCTTTAGCGTCCCAATAGATCCGGAAAGTCAATATCTGTTCGGATTCAGTTTAAATGGACGAAGCTTTAAATTCACACGCGCACCTCAAGGATTTACAGAAAGCCCTAGCATCTATAGCCAAGCACTGAAACGAGAACTTGACAGTATCCACATGCCAGTTAACACTGCCTTGCTTCAATATGTCGATGATCTGCTGATCACCGCCCGAAGCGAACATGAATGTGAAAAAGCGTCACTGACGGTTTTAAAATTTCTGGCCGACAAGGGGCACAAGGTGTCCCCTTCTAAGCTGCAATTCTGTGTCCAGCGAGTTGTTTACCTTGGGCACTCGCTGTCCAAGGAGGGAAGGCAGCTTACACCCGACCGTATCCAGTTAATCGCTAACATGCCACCACCCAAGACACAAAAGGAGGTGCGGGCTTTTATAGGCCTCACTTCATACTGTAGGCAGTGGATCCCTCAATATGCATTTCTAGCAAAACCACTCATCCAGTTAACAACACAGGAGGCAGCCACATCGACTGTCCTCCCTTGGACTCAAGAACATACACATGCCTTTGAAAGCTTAAAGAAAGCTTTATGCCAAGCACCTGTTTTAACAACACCATGTTACAGTAAACGGTTTACACTCTTTGTTACAGAACGCGAAGGTACTGCCTTGTCAGTACTCACTCAGGAACAAGCAGGATCACACAAACCATGTGCTTATTTCTCTAGTACATTAGATCCAGTAGCTCAGGCTCTTCCTGCGTGCCTGAAATCGGTGGCAGCAACAGCTTTAGCTATCAGACAAAGCGATGCCATAGTGTTAGGACATCAATTGACAGTACAAGTACCACACGCAGTAGAGGTTCTCTTGAACCGCACACAAACACAACACTTGACTATAGCGAGACTCACTGGTTACGAACTGACATTGTTTCAGCCACATATAGAAATCAGACGTTGTAATACATTAAACCCTGCCACACTGTTACCAGTGGGCGGAACAGATCCATTGGCACATGATTGTGTCGAAGTCATTACTATCGAGACGAAACCCAGACAAGACTTGACAGATATCCCTTTGTCAGATCCAGACTTGACAGTGTATGTAGATGGGTCATGTATGAGAACAAGTACAGGAGAGTTAGTGGCCGCTTACGCAGTCACAACAGACACTGAAGTCATTGAAACAAACTGTATTAACATTTTGTCAGCTCAAGCAGCAGAGCTCATCGCTCTGACACAAGCCTGTATTCAAGCCAAAAATAAGAAAGTCAACATATACACAGATTCACGTTATGCATTCGGAGTTGTCCATGACTTCGGCGTACTGTGGCGAGAGAGAGGTTATTTAACTTCTCACGGTGCCCACATCCAACACGGACCCCTCATTCAAGCCCTATTAGACGCGATTCATCTACCTACTGCAATATCGATTATGAAATGCAAAGCCCATACAAAAATTACCGATATCATTTCTCAGGGTAATGACCTAGCTGACAGAACAGCTAAACAGACTGCTCAGAATCAGACTCTCACAACTGACATGACAAAGACAATAGTTCAGACATTAACACATTGCATGACAGTTAAGGATCCCGCCCTTGATGTAATTGACATACAGACACATGCTACACCAGAAGAAATAAAGAAATGGACTGAATTAGGAGGGATCCAAACGTATCAAGGATGGATGACGAAGGAAAAATCTATATGGTTTCTTCCCGACTCTATGGTTCAAGTTATCATTAACACAATACATAGTCCAGCGCACCTAGGAGAAAAAGCTATGCTAGACAGCATTCAACACATTTGGTTCAACAAACACTTGCGAGCAGCAGCTAAACAAAAAGTTCGTACCTGTATGATATGTTGTCAGTTTAATCCAGGTAAAAGCATCCCCGTAGAGCAGGGTGGATTTCAACCTCCCGATCATGCTTTTGAAGTCCTCCAGATGGATTATATCCAGATGGAACGATGTCGAGGATTCAAATATGTTCTCGTAGTTGTCTGTGCTCTTTCCCGTTGGACAGAAGCATACCCGGTTTCAGATTACACTGCTCCGACTACTGCCAAACAGTTAGTTCGAGAATTCTTCCCACGATACGGTTTACCACGTGTTGTCTACTCAGATAACGGCCAGCCGTTCTCATCCGAACTAATGAAACACGTTTCCCTTTTGTTAGGCTACCAATGGAAATTCCACTGTGTCCGACATCCTGAGGCAGCAGGTCTCGTGGAACGTCATAATCAAACTCTGAAAATTAGATTGTCCAAAATATGTAGGGAAAAAGGTGTCGACTGGATAGTAGCCTTACCAGTTGCGCTCTTTTACATGAGAATGGTAGCACATTCTCGAACAGGGCTATCCCCGTATGAGGTGATCTTCGGTAGACCACCAAATATGTGGGGGACGCCTATACCTCGCAAAATCACTGATGTTGACTGTAATATGCTGACAGATTACCTGGCTTCCTTGATGTCTGCACTACAATCTTGTCGTTCACAGGTAACCGCAGCTTTTCCCGATAATACTGAGGTGAAGCCCCATGACGTGGTTCCTGGTGACCTGGTCTTAGTCAGGAATTTCGACCGAAAGACCCAACTGGATCCTAGGTGGAAGTCGCCTAAGTTGGTTCTACTAACCACAAGGACAGCCGTGAAGATTGAAGGTCGCAAAGGGTGGTTGCACTCGAGTCATATCAAGAAATTTTATGGACTACCATCCAGTGTGAATACTCAACCCTGTATTCCCTCACAGACAGACTCAAAGCTCCCCTTGGTTGAGAAATCAAAACCAGAACTGTACAAACTAAAATTGAGGTCTAGCAAGTCAGACAATTTGATTGTTTAAGTCCTCTCCAAGGTGAATCGGTTGAATTTGTCTCTGACATGTATCCTCTAGACTGGAATAGAGAAAGAAATCAGCAAATGCAGCTTAAAAAGCATGCGTATTGTAAATCACTTCGTAGTCACTGCACAGTAACATTATTAATTTTGTTTTTTCTAAGTCTTCTGATCATTATTTTCAGCATACTATTGCATATGTATTACCCTATTCTTAAGCGTGCTTACAATGTAACTGCAGAACATTCTTTTAGCGAATTACCTCCGCATGAATTGTCCTATAGATTTGCGCTGCGCAACAACACATTTATTAGTATGTTACATCATTCCCATCAGACCAGCAATGCCACAAATTGTTGGATATGTGGCCGACTCCCTCCTTATCAGAACTATAAGGGAGTTTTGCCCCTCTTTCCCTATCCGTTCACACACAATGGCTCCTGTGGAGCATGGTTTAGTTTGATTAATTCCCTAGATTCAAATTCCGCAGTTTATCAAGACAACTGGGTATGGGGAAACCTGAACCTAGTTTTGCTTAAAGTCTGCTACCCTAACAAGGAGGGACTTCCCAAAAGAACAGGAACTGATCTAGAAAATGAAGTATACGGATTAGGTAATTTTACACTTAACCTCATGATCCTGAACGTTGAATCTGAAGCTACACCAATTTTGCCTGCCATGTCAGTATTCCCAGTAAAAGGGGAATTATGTGTAAGAAAGAATGGTTCCATACACATGGGCCATAGTAAATGCAACACTGTAATAAAATTCAGTGATCAAGGCAAGTCTACATTTAGAGCTTCCCATCATTCCTACTTCATATGTGGCCAGACCGCATATATATGTCTACCTTTAGATTGGGATGGTACCTGTTACATAGCATTCCTTCTGCCACCTGTTTTCCTAGCCCCTCCTGATTATCATAGAAATACCCATTTAGTACACAATAGACAACAGAGAGATCTCCCAATTGTCGATTACACTGAAACAGCATGGGAAAAATACACAGATTTCAATAAAGGGTTTTTTCCCTATATAGGTACAGTCACTAATAGTAAGCTGATACGTAGATTAACCAGAACCCTTGAAGCAGTAGTGAACGAGACTATTTCCGCCTTAGGCAATTTAACAGAAGAGCAGTCTGCTATGCGGATTGTTGTGCTTCAAAATCGTCTTGTCCTTGACGTCATCCTGGCCGATAGGGGCGGAGCTTGTAGGGTCATCGGATCAAGTTGCTGCATTTTCATACCAGAAAATTCGCCGTCAGTATATAAAGCCATAACCCGCCTTCATAAGATTATAAGCCAGATACACCAGAGTCCAGGCACCTGGACTTGGTCCGGTTGGTTCTGGGGCGTGTTGTCAGCCTGGGGATGGAGAATCCTATCCTTCCTAGGTATTGGCTTTCTCATACTATTCAGTTGCTGCTTATGTCTACAATGTGGGCCAGCGATTTGTGGTCTGTGTGCCACATCGTGTATCCCACATCCACGTTTTCGTTCAAGATCCCGGAAGAAGAAAGAAGAACAAATGATGCTATATGAACAGATCGATGGATTGATGAAGATCGATATCTCCTGAGGGTCCGTAGGGGACAAGGAGGGAATGAGGAAATATGAATTTTGTGATCAGTTATGTCCCCTATCGTAGACCCCAACGGCTCCATGTGCATGCTATAAGTACATGTATGTTCCCTCCAGTTCCAGTTTTGAAGACGCAAATACATGTGCGTCCACCGTCAACATGTCCTCTTTCAGATCCGCCATGAATGGGTCAGATATTCCATTCCTAAGTATGAAAGGCCACCGACTTTATGTGGTTCACTTTCCACATTTTACAGATTCAGGCGAGTAGGCCCAGAATTCTGTCATCAAGCCTTTTCCTGCCTTCTGCCTCTGAAAGCTCCAGTCTGAGCCTGCATCTGTATCCATGAACTTTGTCCTACTCCCTGCGCGGCTAACGGTGCCTGATCCAGCATATTGCCTGCCAAAAACTGTATTTCACCTTCAAGATTATCTACTCCGCTCCTCATCCGATGCATTCCTGTCTAATAGTTTAGGTAAACATTCCTCCAGCTACCGTGCAAAGGGCCAGGCCTTGCTGTCCTCATGCAAGTAATTCATAGCCCCGTTACCATGGAATATTCCTACCCCCTCGCATCTCATGTAGACACTTAGACGCTTGTACACGCACTAACAGTCAGTATAGAATAGATTCTATCCTAGAGACCTTTCCTTTTGGATAACACAGTTCTTTAAACATAGGATATTAGATATGATTTGGGATTAGGTTGACATAACCCCCAGACTTCTGTCTCCACATGTAGAGCTAAATGTCAAGTCCCCTTCACCCTCTAGTTGCACGTCAATCACACGTCATGCGGCTGCGCACGCATCTCTGCCAAATATTTCTGCTGACATTGCAGGATTCTCTTATGGATCCACCCATTTGTGACATCATGTTTAATGACGTATTTTAGTTACACCCATGTTTACGCCTTTTTTGGTTACGTATGCATATTTTATCTCTCTTATCAACTGTTACGCCTCCTGCATCTGTCATACTATAATGTAATTGTTATAAAACTGATTACCTGTCAATAATGTATGCCCTTCCTTCCTGAACTTTCGTGGTGATGGAATAGAAGCCTGTAATTCGAATTACATTCCTTTGTATAGGAATAAAGCCTTTTTAAACCCTCTAATACCACGGATTCTGCCTCTTATATTTACTGAGTTATTCTTCCTAGACTTTACCGCATAAAAAATAGTACCGGTAATCTCCCCCGGGGCGTGTAACATGTGATTGGGCTCATATCCTTCTATGGCGGGGATGTCCTACTCTGTGTTCTGCTAGCAGCCATTATGGTTCTGTACCACTAGCCTATCTGTGGAGGGGTAGCTTCCCCAGTTTGTCGGCACTAGTAGTCGGCAATTTAGATGATTAAGGGTGTGGGGTTCAACCTTGGCCATCAGGGGCCTCTTCTGCTCGGTCTTCATCCCTCTGGCCGTCTGGGATCTTTAGCACTTCCACTAATGCTACCCATGCCCTGGCTATTTCCAATGCCTTCTCACTCCCAGCTTTTTTTGCTCTTTGCAACTTGACTGCCCCCTTGCATTCTGCCCATTTAATAAATTGCTAATGGCTATGTTACGGCCCCCTCTCGCTTTCCAATGCATGGTGATGTCTCTTTTAGCTAAGACCAGTCCCAGAGACTTACTCAAGACCTTATTCTTGGCTGTGTGGGGGAACCAGTGTAATAAGCAATATCCCGGTGTTGCTACTATCTCTATCGGTCACGTCCGCTAATAGTGTAGTTACCCCTTCCCAGAAGCTTCCCAGGTTCGGGCAATCCCAGAACATATGCAGGAATTCTGTACCTTCCATTTGGAACTCGGTAAGCAGCTGTTTGCGTAGCAAAGTATTTGTTAATTTTGCCCGGAGTAAGGTAAGCTCTGTGCAATACATAGAAATGTACAAATTGGAACCTAGTATTTCTAGTACTCCTCCGTGCTCCTTCCACTAGCTCCGTCCACGCTTGTTCCGGGTATGGCCTCGCCCAAATCCACCTCCCATTTTTACGCAGCTCGGTTAGAGGTGGGAGTGTTTCATGTGTTATACGCCTGTAGAGGCATGTGACCGCTTTAAAGGTACCTGCCGCTGTCACCACGTATTGGCACCCTGCTGATGTCTGCGGCTCTGCGAGTCCGATCCCGCCAGTGTTTCCGTATGGCCGCTGTGAGGGCTATGTGTAATAAGAAATCCCCTCTCTCCCCCCCCCCCCCCCCCCCCCCGGCAAGCCATGTCTCTCCCGGAGGTCATTAAATGGGATCAAAGTAATCTCTTTATATAAATCTCCCATTGTGGATATTCCCATCTCCCCCCAGGCCTCCAATCTCTGCCAATCCCCCCGTTGGTCAGTGCCTCACACATAGCTAATGGGATTTCCAGGGCATAAGGGTATTTAATCTGAGCTCTTCTCAAACTCCTATTCCAGCATTTGTGTGCTGTTTTTAATTCAGTGGGGATAGTGTGGTCCCGTATGGGGAGCTTCAGTATTCCTTGCAATAGTAGTCGTAGGTTCGGGTTTCATCTCCCTGGTACTCCATCCCCCTAAGTCGTCCTGCCACCCACTTCGTGAGCAACTGCAACTGTGCTGCAAGGTAATAGGCCTCAAAGTCGGGTACGGCCAATCCTCCCTCCGCTCTTGGTCTCATAAGGGTGTTGAGCACTACATTCCATCTACCACTCCCCCATATGAACCCCGACATCATTGTTTTAAGTTGAGTAAATAGTTGTGCCGGTATATAAACTGGTAATGTTCCAAAGTAATACAAAAGCCTGGGCATTGTCACCATTTTTAGGAGGGCAACCCGGCCAGCTACCGATAATGGGAGGGTCCCCCAGAAGTCGAAACTACCTTTGGTTTCCCTTAGAGCTCTCCCTATGTTGCATTCAAATAGATCCCCTTGTGCATGGTATATTTGTGTGCCCAGGTATGTCAAACAACGGTCCTCCCACTTCACTCCTTCTGTCTCTTGTGGGCCTACTCTATTCGTCTTAGTAGGGAAGTGGCACGACTTCGCCCAGTTTACCCTGAGACCCGTCACCTTTCCTAGGCCATTGAGGAGCTCTTTAGCCCCCTCCAAAAATTCTGGAGTGTATCTGAAGCTTGTGATTGAAGATTATATAAGGAATAAATATATGGAAATCATGTTCATCCGCAGCAACGTTGGAGAATGCATATTGTTCACTATTTCCAGTCTTTGATCAGATTGTCTCCAGGTCTGTTAAAAAATATTTACCCTCCTCTAAATAAAAAGATTATAACAACTAATTAAGAAGGTCTCTTCTAGTAACAGCCCCCATTTCAGTTCTGAGCGGTATAGCTGTGTCGTACATTTAGGCAAACAAGTAGCGTCCTCACCATCAGTAAATCGAGGAAGGCTAGTCGACCACTTGCACAAAATAGCTTTCTTTTATGCATTGCTCCAAAAGCACAGCAAGTGTCATGAGCACCCTCCTGGGACTGCCTCATGAAGGAGGATAGCAAACACAAATAGAAATTACTGGCACTGATCTCTGCCAGGCTCTAGTTTAAAGTATACAGACTCTATTGAAACCCTTATGTACAGAGTAATGTTAGATGAGAAAGGTATTTTCTCTGAATTGTTTCACATGGTGAGTCCAAAAAGAATATCTGATAAGACTGATGTGGATATATGTAGTAAGACAAGGTTCGCTACAAACGTTCTTGTGGATGACATTCTCTGTATACTTACTTGACTACTAAGTAACTTTATTCTCACTGCAAGCAAATTCCTACATATTATGTAGGTAGTTTCTGTGCTAATTTGAAATCCATATTCTTTAAATTGCAGTGAGTGCATGGTTATTTGTACATAAAAGCATTTGACACTTGGGTGCTAATAATGTGCACCCCCCCCCCCCCCCCCCAACCCAGTCATTTATCTCAAATGTATTGCTGGCTATAATCATTAAAAAAAAGTAGTGTGGCACTTGCAGCACTTTAAAACACCTTAATTTATTATGAAAGTTTTGGTCTCGTGTTCAAACAGAAAAAGGACATGGACCCCTCACCAGCACAAGAAGGCATGCTAGGTGATATGGGTTGCTCTCTGCCTGTAGCAATTGAGTGCTGCCAAGCGGTCTCACCAAGTCTTTATGAGCAATATATGCGTGTGCCATTTGCTTTATCTGCTTTTTTTGGTTGGCTGAAACACTGGGTCTGAATCAGTTTAAAACTGTATTCACCCATTTATACTAGTTTAAAAACACAAAGGGATATTATTTTTTATTTAGGAAACAACCCTTCTCATTGGACACTTAATATGTTTCTGTTTATTCTTATATGGATTGTTTACCAGGCATTCTTCGGGATCCAAACTGAACCCCAAATTCTATCCTACTTCTAACAGTCTATTTGCTAGGTGTTCAACTATTGTGAAATAGGATACTGGAAGAAACAACCAGTAAATCAGGAATATGTTGTGTTTGGATATTTTCTTGCATTTCAAAGTGAGAGGTTTGATAATCACTTACAGCGATGTAAGTGGCTTATGTATGCACTTGTGATCAAATGCCATCATTGGCTACCTAACCTTCTTGTTTTCCCAAAACACACTCAGTCTAATATTACACACAAAAGACCTGTGAGCGGGGGTGGTTCCTCCATAAGGGCGTTTGGGCGTCGCCCCACTGATTATATTGCCCCCAGGTCAGGGCCTATGCAAACAAACATGTGTACAGTACTGTACTTTTAAGTACTTTAACAAATTGCCCGTTGCAGTCAGCTGTCTCAGCCGCGGGCGTTACTGTCCTGACCTGACGTCCAGCTCTGCCTGCATGCTGCAGGCTTAGGGGGTGGGGTTAGCCAGAGTCAGAGAGCAGGCAGAAATGCGCATGTCGGGTTGGCCGGGTGCCTTTCCCTGGCCAACCCGATATGCGCAATCCAGAAGTCTCTGCATGTAAACTGAAGGAGCCGGGGGGTGGGGGGGATGGAAGCAGCAGCCCCTCGGTCTCCAAAGGAGCGGCGAGTTGACCTGCTCAGGCCAATCCAAGCACTGCTTTAGCAGCGCCTGGATTGACTGCTTCAGGCTCAGCGTCTCTACGAGGAGAACGCGGAGCCGGTGACTGGGCTTGCGAACGGTTGGAGCTTGGGGAGCATATTTACCAATCACTGCATGCCTTTACTGTAAAGCCTTGCAGTGATTGGTCATTTGCTGCCCTAGCTCAGCCTCTCTCCCCCTCCCCTTTTCTTGCGTGCACGACTGCACGCCATTGCTGATCGCACAAACGGAAGGAGGGTAGAGACTGAGTCATGAGCTCTGCCTGACCTCTTGCGTTGCCCTGGCAGGCCTGAGTGAGGCCTCGCGCACACTACCTGTTGTAGTGTAGTGTGCGTCACTGTACTTCTTCTTGGCTGCCTGCAGGCACCTGGGCAATGAATGTTAATGTCGGATAGATGTTCGACTCCGTCTCTCCAACCTACTCTGAACATTATAATTGGTTTGTTTTTTGTATGTTGGTGATGCAACATGTGTGCACTACAGTCATCATAGCCGTAATGGCCAGAGCAGAGCTGCCGACTTTGGTGCCTCCAAAGTCGGCAGCTCTGCTCTCTGGCCATTACGGCCATGACTACTGCACTGCGGTGCACATGTCACACACACATCCCGGCCCCTCCGGTTTCGGCCCCCAGCTGTGCTCACACCAGCATTAAGGCCATGATTCCGATTGCTCAACATTTTATTGTGCAACGTAGTGTGCAGCAGGGTTCAAGGGCCATGAATAAATACAATATACAGGATTAGGGATCAAAGCATAGATACCTGCACCAGTCTTAACGTCCCTATTTATACAAATGGAAAAGGAGCAAAAGGGGCTTGAGACCCAATCCCCTAGGTCCCAATCTGAAGAGGCCAAAGACAATCCACTTGGTCTCCCCAATAGTATACAAAAACAAACAGCCCTGCACACTTATAGAGAATTAATCATGTATAATACACAGACAGTAATATTTGACACAACTGTTTTTCCAAAGAAAGATCGATGTCATCGTATGCTTTTTGGTTTTATCCTTTATTCATTTTTCTTAATCTTTAAAAACGTTTTTTGCAACCGCCAACGCGTTTCGTCCACAAACGGACTTCTTCAGGGCTTACAATATATGTTATAATTCGTTCTTTCTTCGCAAACACTTTCGAATGGCGATGTTCTTATGAAGTCGGATGCGTACATGCACTGACAGACGATCATCATTGTAAACCTCTGAGTGGATATGGCTCTACTGCCCA
The DNA here is from genome assembly GCF_964204655.1 of Triturus cristatus. Lineage (NCBI taxonomy): Eukaryota > Metazoa > Chordata > Amphibia > Caudata > Salamandridae > Triturus > Triturus cristatus. The sequence continues at coordinate 633,278,300 of NC_140593.1, forward strand.
GAATATTGCTCTGAAGCAACTGGCCTTAACATATTGGTCTAAGAAAATACGCATTATAACAAATTTTGTAAGGATAAACAATTATCACGGTAAACCTCTGAGTGGACACAACTCTACTGTCCTGAATATTGCTCTAAATCAGCTGACCTTAACGCATTGGCTTAAGAAAGAACGAATTATAACATATATTGTAAGCCCTGAAGAAGTCCGTTTGTGGACGAAACGCGTTGGCGGTTACAAAAAATGTTTTTAAAGATTAAGAAAAATGAATAAAGGATAAAACCAAAAAGCATACGATGACATCGATCTTTCTTTGGAAAAAAAGTTGTGTCAAATATTACTGTCTGTGTATTATACATGATTAATTCTCTATAAGTATGCAGGGCTGTTTGTTTTCATGGGCCATGAACCCTGCTGCACACTACTAGGTTGCACAATAAAATGTTGAGCCATCGATGCAGAGACTTGAACCTACTTCACCAGAAGGGAACCAGGTTCAAGTATCGGCGTAGTCGGCTCAACATCATGTGATTCTGGGCAAATCACTTAGTAAAATTAAAATCCTAATCTCCCTGGCCATGCCTAACAAAAAAGAATTATTCGTTAGGCATGGTCGTGGAGATTAGGATTTTAATTTTGTGATTAAAAAAGCATGTGGGATTGTGAGTACTCTCTAGTTTGATCAAGGACTTTGTGAAGTCCAGACCCACTCATCTAAAACAGCCGCCACTGTAGCGCCTCAGCTGCCTGTAGCTCTTAACACTTTGGTTTCTGGCTGCGTTCCAGCGATATAAACATTAACACTCTTTGAAGTGAAGAGTGGCTCTGTACTTCAAAGATTGTTAATGTTTACATAGCGGGAACGCAGACAGACTGGTGCTGTGATACTGAAAAATGTTTCTGAAGCAGAGCTAGGCCCTGCCATGCACTTCCTCTGAGAAGCATACATGCTGTGAGCCAGCAGGGACTAGCTTCAGAAACATTTCTATCTACAAGAAATGTTATGTTTCTGAAGCTAGGCCCTGCTAGCACGCAGCGTATATGCTTCTCAGAGGAAGTGCTTAGCAGGTCCTTGCTTAAGAAATGAAACATGTGTCTTGTAGATAGAAATGTTTCTGGGGGTAGGCCCTACTGGCACACACCTATCAATTAATGAATGAATGAGAGGCAAGGTGTATTTGTTTGATTGAAGAAGCGTGTGAGAGGGGGGTGACATGCATGAGGTGAAGCAGGTCACTTATCTAGCATGCAACAGAGGAGGATTTCTGAAGGAAAGGCGTGCTTCTACCATAAGTACACAATCACTCAGGAGAGTTTCTATGTAAGTCATTGTTCATGTGTCCGGTTCTGTGTTTCCCTGTCTGTGTATCCATGCATCCTGGTCCCTGTCCATGTCCATGCCTCATTGCGTGTCCATGCACCCTGGGCTGTGTCCATGTCTCATTGTCCATGTGTCAGGTTCTATGTCTCTGTCTGTGTGTCCAGACACCCTGGTTTGTGTCCATGTCTCATTGTCCCTGTGTCAGCCAGGTTCTGTTTCTCTCTGTCTGTGTCCATGCATGCACCCGTGTCCATGCCTCATTGTCGCTTTGTCAGTGCCTCAGGTGCTGTACTGTCCTGCTCCACTGTCCATGTGTTTGTGTACTTGTATGACGGGAATGAGATGGAAAGGCAGGGGAGTGATGACTCTTGAGGGCTCTATGGGCGAGGTGAAAGCGTGATGATTCTTCAAAATGAAACCGGTGTTCCATGGATTATGACAAGAAGAAAAACATGAATTTTCAAATGAGATATTCAGTCCTGTAGTGCATGTGCATAAGTAAAACAAAACGTATTTTAATTAAACTAATCTGGAAAAGCTGACAATTGTTTTCTTTAGTAAGGAAACAGTCCAAAGGGCGTTAGTGTGAAATTCGGGATCTGGTTTGCACAGGGACTTGTGGTGCAAGGTCTAGGATAGGGGTGGCTTGGTTTATACTCTTAGGCTGGCTTTTTCATGCAGTAAATAATTATGCATTTTATTTTCCTTTGCCATTTGTCACATGTATAACTTTTTCCCAGATGAAGAGGAACCTTGGAAATTTGCTTGAAAATGTACCATTTGCCCACTCATTTTTCCAAATTTTCTATGGGGAGCGCCCTGTTGAACCCCCCCTTTCGAATTTTTGGGCTCACTCGCCACGGTGCACTCCACCACTAATTTTACGCCCACCACTTTCAAATGTCACCAGCCACCACTGCCTGTGAAGACATGACAAAATCAAATGGTACTTAATGTTCAGACTCACCAAATCTAACCCTGTTTGCTGAAAGGAATAGAGAACCACTTGTAATCCTACTAACAGTGATGCTCTAGGCAATTATTGTAAGAGGAAAACAAATTAGGGTATCATAATGCTAGTCAGTAAAGTACTCAATTAATGCCCCTGACTGTAGGCGGTTCCGGGACAGGCCAGGCTTCTAGGGCTCTGAGGCATCTCGCCGAGGCTCGCGGCCTGGCTAGGTTATTGCAGCAGTAAGGGCAGAGCTAATCTGCTACCTCGTGTGCAGTGGGGGCAGAGCTGAAGACCTGAACTCGGGCCCTCCTGGCTCGGCACTTGGATCGCGGTGCGGCAGAGGGCTATTTGGACCTGCCAGGACTGAGCCAGGCAGCCCTATCCTCGTCCTCCCGCCGGGCTCCTCGTGAGGTGCTATCTCAATAGCGGAGGCATCCTGAATTGCTGCTGAGGGCTCTCCTTGGGGTGTGGTGGTGCTTAAGAGGACCAGACCCACCCTGTTGTCTGCAGTGAGGTAGATTCCAGCCCCCCGAGGACTGAAGCGCATGTCTTGGGGGCACCAACTACTGAGTCCAGGACTCCCAGTCTTGCAGAGGCCGCCCCTGAAAGGGGCCTCGAGGGCCGGCGCGCCAGAGCCTCGGAAGGATCTGGTTCCAGCCGCCGGTAAGCGCCCCGAGGCAGAAGGGGTGCTTACATCGCGGAAAAACTCGCACCAGGAGGGCGCCTAATCGCCTGGCCAATGGGGGAACCAGGTGAGGTTCGGCCTTCCCCCAATAAGCAACAACCGCCCGTTCATGGTGGGAAAATTGTGGGGGGGCTTATAAGACGCCGCTCCCCATACTGCAGCTCGTCACTACATCGTGGAGCGGCGCAGAAGAATTTTTCGAGTTTGTCGTGCTGAAGTTTTTCTGCTTTCAGCCGGAGGACCCATTGCGCCATATGGTGGTGGTAAGATCTCTCCCCAAGCTCCACGAGGAAATCAAGCGACAGGAGGGGAGTGCCGCAGCGAGGCCGGGGCGGGGTTGCGGAGTCGGCGAAACACGCGGAGTCAGATGGGTGCTCGGACAAGCCCTAGGCGCTGCCGCCTCCCGCCTCAGACGAGCATTCCGAGGTAGGACGCGCCCGGCGGGCGAGGCAAGAGATCCGTGACGATGACTGGAACCTGTGAGGAAAAATGGTGCCCGATCACTGAAGAATCACTCCCCCAGGCCTGTGGGACGGCTAAGGCAGCAGAGCAACATCAATTTAAGGCCTGAGGCGAAGAGCAAGACGAGGCAAGAGATCCGTGACGATGACTGGAACCTGTGAGGAAAAATGGTGCCCGATCACTGAAGAATCACTCCCCCAGGCCTGTGGGACGGCTAAGGCAGCAGAGCAACATCAATTTAAGGCCTGAGGCGAAGAGCAAGACTCCCCTTGCCACCCAGGGGCAGAGGGAATCTGGATGGCGGAGGACAGCAGCGGGGGCAGTGACGTAACTCTGCATGGCCGGCCACGAGGAGCCAGTGATTGTGGCGCCGCCGGACTCCCGCGATCCGGAAAGGAGGCAGTGCCCAGCTGCCCACGGACACCACCATGAAAAGGCGGGCGGCGACAAAGGCGAGGTTGAGGTGAGCACTGGCCTGGGTGATGCGCAGAAGGTAATGGGGGGAGCATAGGGTGCTAGTGTGATGTCGCTCCATAATGAGTTTTGGCCTTCCAGCCTGGGGTAAATAGTTTGCAATGCAATGCATAGAGGCTGGCAGAACGGGGGCCATAGCATGACAGCGCAAGATCGCTTGCGCAACAGAGAGATCCAGTGCGATCCGCACGTTGGCCCAACATCCCATGATAGCTGTGTAATTTCAGGAAGTAATTCCTAAAAGAAGGGAGGGAGCGTCCACAGAGGCAAGGGCTCATCGTTCTCTCTGCAATGTTGCAGAATGATTAGGAATATGTTTAAAGCATTGAATATATGGTGGTGCACCATTCTATAGCGCTTTTGCCAGGCCTCGAATGTGCTTCAAAACTCTTTACAGACGGTAAGGAAAGTAAGCGTTTTGTGCACATGGCGAATTGTGGGTGGCAATGCCAACAGTAAGCATGAGGTGTTTAGTAGTCAGCGCGAGGTCAGGAGATTCCAGGCAATTCTCATGCACAGAGCTATAGGCAAATGCCAGTAGATTAATAATTTATATCAGAGAGTTGTTGAATTAAGGTTACCGATATCCTGGTTTTGTGTGTAAGGGCAACAAGGAGGAGCGTGCGCGATTTGAGAAAAATGTAAAAGATAAATTTAAATTAGGTTGGACACGAAATAGGCGCATCTAGTAGTGTTACCGTGTGGCTTCAGGTACCCGAAATCCAGACGGTCTTTCATTTTATTACCAAATGCACTCTTCGACTGGTAGACCTGGGGCTTGTTGATGTAATTTTAGCGAAACTGCCCTTCCTGGCAAACCCCCCCAAGTGCGACCTTCTAGATACAATTTTTATGAGGGTTACTTGATGACTCAAGGGCAAGGGGAAATTACCTCCCCAAACTACCCTCACTGTAAAGGCGCTCCAAAAGAAAGTCCTGCATTCAGATGTGCAGCTGTAGACTAAACCTTAGTGTTGCAATATGCTAACGCAGCGCGTGGCAGAACGTTTAAAAATATATATATATATCAAATTGCATAAGATATTGAGTAACCTGGAGCAGCTGCCTGCATATGAAGGCTGAAGACGGACCAGAGGAGTTTCCGGGTACTGCAGATTAATTTTCGCGAGGGCTCCTCTTGCAAAGAGCAGGTGGAATGGAGCATTGAGGTGTTCGGGTACTAATATGGTAATATTATTTAAGTTTAGCGGACGAGTACAGCGAAAAAATATGCAAATAGAATATTTCTATGTAAATGGATCAAAAGTAAGTCGAGTCCCCTCGCAAGGGAGTTAGTAGCATGCATGGCGAGGGCCGTGGAAAGTCGGGGTACGTCCTGGAACAGGGCGGGCTCGGCACCACCCTGGTGCATGAACAGGATGAGTTATGACCAGCTACAAAGGCGCACGCGCCTGCCAACTTGGTCATCCCATTAAGTTAAACCGAGTACGTTTGGAAAAATTGCTGGGGGATGCAAGTATGTGTTACAAACTGAAGTCGAAGCAGGCAGGAAGGGAATGACGTGCCTTTAATGTAAAAAACGAAACAAAAAAAGCTTCCCTACTTTTATGACATGCGCAGCGCAGTTGTCGGTTTAACGGCAGGAGCCACAGGTACCAGCAATGTATGGTGCAAGGTATAGTGCAGAATGCACGATTTCTCCCGTCATCGTATCCTAACACTGCAGAAACAGGTAAACTTAGGTAGAAATAGATTCCGATAACTCACAGGAACTCCAATCATGGCGCTACCTTTAAAGCAGGAGTCAAATGCTCCAGAGCAGTGCAATCAGGTTAATTGCCAACATGCTGCTTTGAACTTAAAGGGGCAGTTTGGCGGCAGCCATTTTCGATACAACGCAGAGCATACACAATGGCATTCAAGGCATAGGTTCTTGCTTGAGAGTGTGGGGAAGCACACGGGGACAAGCAGCTGGAGAGATACCAGAGACCACAACCCACTTGTTGAAGTCCAAGTTGTTTTTCTTTTGGTGATCAATTGTATATCGCATGATGCGCATTGAATAAACGCGCAGGAGTAAGTGGCATGTATGGCAGGATGAAGGCAGCAGGCCAACTTCCAGCTGCCAGTTGATATTTGGTGAGTCAGTGCCGGGAGCCCGTAAGGGGCAGTGGTGAAATGGGTGAGGTTACTTGGCGCTGGGTGCTGCATCAGGCCTACATAAGCTGTAGCTGACTGTCTCCCAATTGTGTTTTTCATATTTGGCCCACGGCGTGCTGAGACGAAGCTGATGAAGCTGAATGGTGAGCAAGAGTACCGCTATATAATGGCAAGGGAGCAGAGCACACCATTGACAGCAGGCTGCATATAAAGAGCAGCAGAAAAAAAATATATATATATATATTACGAGCATCACAGAGAGGGGGGAGCCGCAGGAAGACGTAAGCCTCCCTCGCGGCGTGGCGGATAAGAGAGGTACAGCGGATGGTTATGGAGGCACACCGACGGGGCAGTGTGTAGAAGGAGGGCCACTCACTCTGGGATGCTGTACGGCAGAGTGAGTAGGCCTGTCAACAGGGGGTAGCAAACGGAGACGGCGCTCGCAGCCCAGACCCAGCCGGATGGCAGGGCACAAAAAGAGAGGACTGAAGCGCATGTCTGGGGGGCACCAACTACTGAGTCCAGAGGAGCTCTGAGTCCTGTGGGACTCCCAGTCAGGGGGTTAATTGGATTAAGCCTTAAAGTGTGGCACCTGACTCGGTGCCAGAACCGAGGAGCGGCACAACTGTATCAGGGAGCCTCCCCTGGGAATAAGATGCCGGGGCTGATTTGGGGAGGAAAGTGGGAGTGCTCCCGGGCAGGGCCCCATGACCTGGACTCCGTTTCAGGCCCTGGGGTTGACGCCACAATCGAGGAGCAGGGGGTTAATCCGAGGCGGGGGTCCTAGGCCCTGCCTATACCTGATACTCTAACTCCTTGACCCCCTGGCCTCGAGATCAGCATGGGGTGGGGGGAGACAACGACTGGCTCCTTCCCCCCTGGGGATTGCCCATATGTGACCTCACATCTGGTCTTTGTTTCGGCACCATAATAGAGGCGCGGCAGCAAGTGGCTATTAGGTGACTAAACTCTGGTGACTCCCTGGTGAGCTGCTAGCCTCCAGTTGGACCCTCTCCGACATGGCCTGATCCCCACCGAGGAATCTCCCACAGAGTCACTGCTGGTGGCCCTGCATAGATCTTGATCCCCTGATTGTTGCTCTGGTTGGGATTCGGGGGCTGTCCCACTCCTGTGGCCTAGAGTTCCTATCTCTCCCCTTTTGAATTCAGTCTAGCAGCGGCTGGTGCCCCTTACTGGCTTCTCAGGGGGTTCCGACTGGAGCGGGCACCATCCTTTGGGAAGGGGGTTATTGACAGCAGATGCACTTCGCGGCCTAATTGGAACTGGGCCACAGCCGCACCTAGGACACAAGGGACTGCCTATACTATCGAACTCTCGGGCAAGCTTTGAATTGGGAACGCGCCGTTGGTTGCCTTGCCACAAGCATTCACACGGGTGCATTCCTGGCTGACGGTATGGGAACCCCCTGCATTTTGGGAAGACTGCGCTCGGCTGCCGTATCTCAGATGCTGACCCCTGGACGGCAACTCTGTACGGCAGCCCTCCCCGGCGCCTGGTGCCCTGTGGGGGAGGATGAGCACACACAAGCCCTCACCACTTCTGACAAGCAGGACAAAGTATTAGCAGCCATAGAGCAATTTTGGATTACTATGGAGGACAGATTTGGAGCTCTGGATTCTGACCTCAACTTTCTCTGTGACGACCACCACAAGCTCACTGACCGGGTCGAGGAGGGAGGAAAAAACCCTCTCTGCCCTGCAACCCCTCACGAAGGACTACCAGGCGGCGATTTGCGACCTTCAAGTCCAGGTCACACAGCTAGGATTGAGAGATCTGACCCAGTGGCCTCCCTCGAGTCCTGGTTCAGGGTATTCACACCCGCCTCGGAGCTTACTTCCTTTTTCTCCCTCTTAAGAGCTCAGCACGTCCCGGCTCGCTGCCCTCCTCCAAGCTTCCCTCCTTGCCGGATGCCGGCAAAACTCCTTCACTTCAAAGACAGGGACTAAGTGCTTCGGGCAGCCATGGGCCCCTCCAAGTAGAGGACAAACACATCATGGCATTCCCCCAACTACACTGCTCTGTTCAGTGCCAACGGTCTTCTTTTCGAGAGGTGAAGCATCGCCTTCACCAGTGGGAAATGCAATACTCAATATTGTTCTAGCATGACTCAAGATTATCTTTGAGGGGACCCAATTCTTCTTCACTGACCCTGCCGTAGCATGGGACTGGACGGGTCAACACTTGAAAGATTCTCGGCTGCTGGATGATGATCACTCTCCACGGGCACGTGCGTCCCGGGGCAAAGGGCGCCGCAAGAAAACTTCCAAGGCAAGCACAAAATCCTTGGCCTGGGGCTCCTTGGTTATCTCTCCCTACCTGGAGCAAATCATCCCAGACCGGAAGCATGGCCTGCAGGCGGCCTAAGATCTGGTGCCCGTCCTGGTGATCATGGACGACAATTGGGGCACCCCACATCTTCACCTCTGAGGATGATCCCAGCGGGTCGGGTTCCTCCCAGGCGACTTACCAACACCTCCGATAGTAAACCCCCAGACTGCAGATACTCTTATCTAATGGTAACTAGTTGACGCAACTCTGCCTCAGTTTCAGTACCAACTCGACAATGTTATTTTGTTTCCCTGCCACAACTGGCCTTTCTTTCATACTGAGATTCTCTCTATGGGCAGCTCCCATTGCCTATTCTGGGCGTATGCTTTGCTCGCTTCCCCCGATATCATAGTGTAGTAATATCATGTTTTGTTGATGTGGCAACAGTTGCGATAGGTCCTTGGTACTTGGAATATTCCCCTCCCTAGTTGTTACACAACCTCAATGCCCCTTTCCCCATTCTATCCCCAACAATACGGTGGGTGGGCGGAGCCGGGTCAGGTGCTACTTCAGGGAGACAAGGCCTACTGGTTGGTTTTCCACACATCTTCCCAGCCAATTAATTGTGTGTGTGACTGTTTTGTTACGCATGTACGATACATCGAAAGGTGGCTTGTTTCTGCACCACCTTGCCTTTTTTCGCTCCAGCAAACTCAATGAAGAGCGGATAGTCTACACAGTATTCTTTGGTGCGATCAAAGTAATAATAGACCTCTCTTTTGGGTCAAGACTATGTAGCCTCTACTCTTCCTTGGAAGGATGAGGCAGAGAGACAAATGTGGGCAATGTGATGCTTTGGTCGATGTGCAATGTAGTGCCAACTTTGGGCAGTAAGGTGATAAAATTCTGACCAACCAGTTTGGGTAGAAGTTGGTGTATAGAGGATTACCTGAAAGAGCCTGAAGCTCATTGACTCTCCTGGTCAATGTATGGGCCACCAAGAACACAATCTTGAATGTCAGGAGCCACAAAGGACAGTTGTGCATGGGCTCGAATGGGGGGCACATAAGGAACATCAAGGCCAGACTAAGGTCCACTTGGGACATTACAAAAAGGGTAGGAGGGAATAAAGGTTGCAAGCACTTAAGAAAACGTGCCAAAACAGGGGACTTGAACAGTGGGGGATGATCGGGAAACCACAAAAAAAGCAGAGATGTCGGAAAGATAACCTTTATCGGTGCCTATGACAAGCCCTTGCTGAGCTAACAGCACAATCAACAGCACCTTCGACAAAGAGGCAGAAAGTGGATCAACGTTGTGACAGGAGCACCAATCCACAATCTGTTGAGGGACGCTGGGCTGCCAAGATGATGTCACATCTAGGGAGGAAGATCAAAAGAACTGAACTGCCACAGTTTAATTTCCATGCATGAAGGTGAAGTGTGTTCAGGTTCCGGTGCAAAACCCTGCTCTGACAGGTCGTTCCAAGGGGGCAGCGTGATGAGAAGATAGGACATCCAACTCTTCTTGCCCAGTCCAGGGCCACAAAGCTTACTTGGGCCCGGTCGGTCCTGATCTTTTTGATAACTCAGAGCAGAAATGGTATCAGCGGAAAAGGCGAACAGCAGTATAGGGTTCCAGTTTACGCAGAATGCATCTCAGAGCAAGAGTCGCTTTGGAAACTCCTACGTGCAGAAGCGCGGACATCTTTGGCACTGGTGAATAGATCTAGCCAAGGTTCTTCTATGTGCGCCACCTCCGGACGCAAACACCATTTGAGATTCATGAGGCATTACAGCCTGAGTTTGTCTGCCCTGGCATTCAGAGATCCTGCCAGGTGCTGCCCGACCAATAAGCTATCCTGGTGCTCCAGTCAAGTGAAGAGGCTCAGAGCCTCCTGGAACAGCGTCCACAACTCCACTCCACCCTGCTAGTTGCAGTAGCACAAAGCGGTAGCATTATCTATGAACACCTGCACCAACCTTGGATGGTAGGCAGACCTTTAACGCCCAGTCGCTCGCAGCTCTAGAAGATTGATGTGTAGAGCCTTCTCTGTCGAAAACCAGAGTCCTCTGACCTCCCAGATGGCTGCCCCATCCCAGTAGAGATGTAGTCAGTTACCAACGTCAATTCTGATTGGACAGGGGAATAGGGTTCTGAAAATACCACTGCAGCTCTTTTGCAGTCTCCTCTGAAATCTAGACCAGGTCAGAAAGGTTACCCTGATGGTGCGCCCATTGGGATTTCAAATCTCACTGCAGAACGTGCACATACCATCTAGCATGCTGCATCATCAGGATGCAGGAGGCTATCAATCCCAGGAGCCTCAGAGTCAGTCTCACCTAAATCCAAGACTGAGTCTGAAACCTAAGGATCATAGCCCGAATGTCCAGGTCTCTCTACTCCAAATGATAGGCACAGAACTGTCCATGCCCAGAATGGCTCCAATGAAAGAGACGGTCAGAGAAGGAGTCAGGTGTGACTTCAGCATGTTGATAGTGAACCCCAGGGAATGCAGGAGGTACACCGTAGTCTGGAAGTTGGTACCAACTGCTTTGGTCGAACCCGCTTTTAACAACCAGTTTTTAAAGGTACAAAAAGACTGAACCCTTTGGCTTTGGCAGATGAACAGCAACCAGTTCCATCAATTTTGTTAACACCCGAGGTGCACTGGTGAGACAAAAGTGGAGCAGAACAAATTAAAAATGCTCCTGGCCCACCGTGACCACCATGTAAAGCCTTTGGGCCTACATGGCAGGAATATGGGAGCGCACATCCTGGAGGTCCAATGCTCCCATCCACCCTCCGGGGTCCAAGCGAAACAGAACCTGAGCCAAGATCAGAAAGGTGCTGGAAGCGGGGGGGAAGATCTAGAATAGAAGAAAGGCCTCCATCCTTTTGTTGCACCAGAAATGACCAGGATTAACTACTCCCTACTTCTGATGCCGGCAGCCTCTTGATGGCTTATTTGGCAAGCAGATCCTGCCCTTCCTGACCAAGAAAAGAGAGATGTTCTTCCATCAGCCGTTCTGGGGATGGTGGTAAGGTTTCCTGCAATGGGTGGGCAGAAACCCACTGCACGAATTGAAGCACCCACTTGTTGGAGGTTATCACTTGTCATTGGGACAGGTGATGTCTGATCCTACCGCCAACAGGATGGGTGTGCTCCGTTGAGGAGCCATTTAAGTGGTTTGGAGGCCTGGAGGGGCGGGGAACTTGACAGTACAATGGGTATTGGTTCCACGTCCTCTACAGAATCTGCTTCCACGGTCACAAAAGGACTGAGAAGTTTGTCGGTTTGGGGAGTAAAGTGGCTTTGTGAACACTTATAGGAACTTTTGTTACGGCTACGAATGTGGGCGAAGCTGTTGCTACTGCCACGAACCCAAGAAAAGGCCAAAGGATCTGGCGGTGAACCAGCTATCCTTAAACGCTTGAGCACAGTGGAATCTTTGTCGCAAATAGGATGAAACAGACAAAGTGCTTGTCTATCAGTGAAGAATGGACAGCCCCTGAAAATCCAGTAGATCTAAACCAGGAATGAAGGCAGAGTACCTCCATATAGGCCATGCCCCCAGTGTGTCTGTGGTGTCCAGACCACACTCAAAGATGAACTTTGCTGCTTCCGGGCATCAAGCAATGGTTAGTTTAGAAGCTCACCCCTCTCCGGGAAGCAGATGCACAACCAACTCCCATGCCTTGTGGTCCCACAAGGCGTGGGTGTTGAAACCCAAGAGTGATGCAGTGGTCACCAACTGCAATGTCAGGCTTGTGTAACAGAAGATCCTCTTCCTGAAGGTATCAAGCCTCTTGGATTCCCTATCTCATGGGGTTATAGGGTTTGTCCTTTGGATGATTCTAGCTGTCAAAGGCCAGCACCAGCAGGCTCTTGGGAGAGGATGCTAGTATAAGAAGGCTGGATCTCCAGGGGCAATGTAGTGGGCAATCACTCTGTGTACTGGAGCCACCGTGCAGGGTTTGAACCAGGCCCCTAGGAGAACAGAAGTGAGGAACTCATTAAAGGACAGGTTATTACCCGTTTAAGCACTTCTGTCAAGAAATTGAGCTGACCTCAGACAGAGGGTAGCTGTAGGTCAAGGACCTTCACTGCCTGTGCATAACTATTGCAAAGATGAACATTCCTCAGTCGCATGGCCCAGAGGAGCAATCAGGCCAAACTCTGGAGAGGTGTTCAGGTCACTGGCATCACCCACCTCCTGTTGAACAAGTTACTTACCTTTGGTAACGATATATCTGTAAGAAACATAGGTTAGTTATAGATAACTTACCTTAGAATTACCCCCCAGGCGTCAGACTGGATCCGGAAAGATTTTCATCAGCAGTACCTCTGCCCATCGGACGGTGGCGTTGGTCGGCCCCGCATCCATCATTGGCGTCATGATGACGTCGCAGTAGCAACTTAGACGCCACCCTCGCGCGCGGACGTCAGTTCTGTACACGACTTTCCGCGCCAGAAACGCAGAGCCATGCAAGACACTGACCACAGGTGCACAAAATTAGCGCCCTGAAAGGTCGTTCTTAACCCTAGAAATCAGTTTGGAGAACAGGGAGGATGGGTGGGGCGGTAAGGAATCTATAACTAACCTATGTTTCTTACAGATATATCGTTACCGAATACAAGTAACTTGTTCATCTGAAAGAAACAGTTAGTTATAGATTCCTTACCTTAGAATAGATACCCCAGCAATCCCAACCCCGGAGGTGGGTCTGCAAACCAAATTCACACCAGAAAACCCTGGAGAACAGAACGGCCAAAGAAGCAGTCTCTCCGAACTTGGCTGTCCAGGCAGTAGTGTCTCGTAAACGTGTGCAGCGAAGCCCACGTAGCTGCCTGACAGATGTCATTTAGAGGGACTCCTGGTGGAATGGGCACGTAGACCCCACTGGAGGCTCCTTTTTTGAAAGAGAATAGCAGGCTTTAATACAGCAAACGACCCATCTGGAGATGGTCCACTTGTGTACAGCCCGACCGTTCTTGACAACCACTTAGCCAACAAAGAGCTGGTCATCCACCCAGAACTGTTTGGTACGATCCAGATAAAAGGAAATTGGCCATTTTGTGTCCAGATGATGAAGCCTCTCTTCCTCTTTAGAAGGATGCGGAGGCGGAAAGAAGATGGGAAAAGTGATGGTTTGGCCAATATGAAAGGAGGTGACCACCTTGGGAAAGAAGGATGGATGAGTTCTTAGGACAACCTTGTCCAGATGTACAACCAGAAGGGGAGGTTTGGATGAAAGAGCCTGGAGCTCACTCCCTCTTCTGGCAGATGTGATGGCTATCAGGAAAGCAGTCTTAAGAGTCAAGAGTCTAAGAGGACAGTTGTGAAGGGGCTCAAAGGGAGCGCACATCAAATAGGTGAAAACCAAATTCAAGTCCCACTGAAGCATTACGAAGAGAACAGGAGGAAAGAGAAGAGTAATACCTTTTAAGAAACGATTTACAACCGGGGACTTGAAGAGAGAAGGCTGATCAGGAAGCCTAAGAAGGCAGAAATGGCCGAGATATAGCCCTTGATAGTGCCCAGAGCAGAGCCCTCCTGGGCCAAAGAAAGGAGGAACAAGAGAACCTCAGAAAGAGGGACAGAAAGGGGATCCACAGCCTTTGCTGTGTATCATGCCACAAATTTGTTCCATCAGCAGGCGTATACCGTCTTAATGGAGGGACGCCTGGCTGCCAAGATTACTTCACAAACTTCGGGAGGCAAGTCGAATGATGTCAACTGCCGCTGCTCAATCTCCACGCAAGGAGGTGGAGAGGTGGAGGCTGGACAGGTACGGGTGGAGGACCGTCCCCTGCTGCAGCAACAGAAGATCCTCCCTTAGAGGCAGTCGGATCGGAAGCTCGATCGCCATGTTGAGCAGCTCAGAATACCAGACACTTTGTGTCCAATCCTGTGAATGACTGTGGCCTGGTCGCGCTTGATCTTCTTCAGCACTCTGGGCAGAAGTGGTATAGGAGGAAAGGCATACAACAGACCGTAACTCCACTCGTGACGGAAAGCGTCGCCTAGCAAGTGCCGCCTTGGAAATTCCAACGCGCAGAATTGCTGACATTGAGCATTCTCTTCGGTGGCGAATACATCTAACCAAGGCTCTCCCCACTGTTGAAAGAGACCTTGCACCACCTCCGAGTGAAGACGCCATTCGTGATCCATCATGCACCTGAGCTTGTCCGCCCTGGCGTTCAAAGAACCTGCTAGGTGTTGAACCACCAGGGAAATGCCCTGATTTTCCAGCCATGTCCAGAGGCGGAGGGCTTCTTGACATAGGGTCCACTGCCCCACCCCGCCCTGTTTGTTGCAGTACCACATGGCGGTGGTGTTGTCCGTGAACACCTGCACTACTCTTCTCCGGACAGAGGGAAGGAATGCCTTCAGTGCAAGACGAATCGCCCAGAGCCCCAGAAGGTTGATGTGGAGCCCCGACTCTGCCGGAGACCACAGGCCTCTAATCTCCACCTCCCCCATGTGGCCACCCCATCCCAGCACTGATGCATCTATCACCACTGTGAAGTCTGGTTGGGGAAGGGAGAGGGACCTGCCATTGACCCAATGCTGGTTCATGAGCCACCACTGCAATTGGTGTGCAGTGCCCTTCAAGATCTGGACGCAATCTGACCGACTCCCCTGATGTTGCGCCCACTGGAACTTCAGGTCCCACTGCAGAGCCCGCATATGCCACCTGGCATTGTCCACCAGCAGGAGGCCATCAGGCAGAGTAGCTAGAGGGTCATCCTGACTGACACCCGGGATAAGGGCTGTAAAATCAGAATCACAGCCCGAATATCCCGGACTAGCTGTCCCAAGCTGGCGGAAGAAAAAATCTTCTTTCCAAGATGATCCATCTTCTTGGATTCCCTATCTGGGGGTGCGTTTGGGAATGCGCCCTTGGAGGTAGAGGCTTGAACCACCAAGCTCTCAGGGGTGGAGTGTTGGGAGAGGAAAGGAGGGTCGCCCGGGGCCGGGCGGTGGCGTCGGGCAATCACCATATCCACAGGTGCCCCTGTGTTGGGCCTGGACCTGGTGCCCAAAAGGATGTCTGTTAGGGCTTCATTAAACTGCAGCAGGGGCTCCGAAGAGCTTGCTGCCGGTTGAAGCACCTCTGTCACGAGGTTAGTCCTGACCGCCACCGTAGGAAGCTCGAGGTGGAGAGCCTCGGCCGACCTACGCAACACCACTGCATGAAGTGGATGCAACCATATCTATCAGGGAGACAACAGGTTGTGACCATGACACCGTTCACCTCTATTAAGTCTCCGGTGCACCACGGGGTGCCGCAGGGCTCTGCAATCAGCCCTATTCTTTTTAATATCTACCTGCGTCCTTTGATCCCTATTAAGTCCTTTGGAATTGACCTGGTCAACTACGCTGATGACACCCACTTGGTGTTCTCCCTGGAAGGGAAACAAGCAGTGTCCATGGATACATTCCAGGAATGTATGCGCCAGACTTCTTGCTCGCTCAGAAAAAACTCCCTGCAATTTAATGGGGGAAAAACAGAGGTGGTATACTGCTCCACTACTAGAATGCCTCAACACCTACCACTGGAGTTTAAACTCAACCCTAGAAATGAACCCTTGGTTCCAGTTAAAACTGTACGTAATTTGGGGATCTTGGTAGAGGACAACCTCCAAATGGAGTCACAGGCCAACAAAACAGTCAGTGTCTGTTTCTCCCAGTTGAGAGTGCTTCGGCAGATTCTCCCGTTACTACCTAGTGATACTAGACTTCTTGTAGTAAGGAGCATAATTCTGAGCAGACTGGATTACTGCAACTCCCTGTATCTGGGAGCACCACAATTCATCTTACAGGGGTTGCAGAGAGTCCAGTCTATAGCAGCAAAACTGGTGTTAAACAGGCAGCGTAGGTCCTCTAGGGTATCGGCCTTGCGGGATCTTCACTGACTACAGATTAAGGAAAGAGTCCACTTTAAGTCTCTCTGTATTGTGTTTAGAACAGTACATGGCCTGGGTCCAGTACCCCTGCAGGAGAAATTTACCTGGTATAAGCCCAAGAGGCAACTTCGTTCCTCCAGTGCAAATCTGGTAATGACCACCAGATTCAAGAAGACTAGGATGGGAGGCAGAGCATTCGGGGTTGCAGCCTCACGCCTATGGAACGAGCAGCCTCAGAGCATTAGACAAGCCAAGTCCCTGCTATGTTTTAGAAAAAGTCTGAAAACCTGGCTATCCCCAAGGAATGAGGACAATGCTTCCCTCTGATAATCAGGTCAATGTTTGCGGTTGTCATCTTTTAAGTCACAGTGCCAGGATACCCGCAGGGTGACAGTTTGCACTATATAAGTTTTCTATACAATACTATACAATAGGAAGCTCCCTCCTCCATAGCCACTGTAGGAGGAGACAACATGCCAAGGTCCGGTGAGGTATCAAGACCACTGGTATCCCCCAGCTCCTCTCTCCAGTCCGGATCATAATACAACTGGTCAGTCAGAGGCTCTCCTGACCCCTCCCAGTCCTCCTCCTCGTCTTCTGGGTGCCAATCTGGCCTGAAAGGAACCCCAGGAGTGAACAGGGGCACAAAAAACCAACCAGGCGCCGGATCCGGCATTGGTCAACGCCGGTCCTGCTCCGTGTCCACATCAGGATGGAGGCCGGGGTCGACGCTGCCTGGGGGAACAACCGGCGTTGAGTGCGGGTGCGGTGCCAAAGGAAGCGGCGCCGGTGGAGGTGTAATGAGGTAAACTGGCGCCGATCCGGATCCAGGCCTAAATCCATGGGGGCCGGAGCCGCCGGCAGGGAAGGCCTAGGACCCCCAACCGAGTTGGGGCCCAAAGGCACGCCGGCAGGATCGGGCTGCTCAAAGATGGCATGCATCACCTCGTAAAACTGACAAAGCTGGGCAGGGGTTGCTCTGGGTTCCGGAAAAGTAGGGAAACTCGGAATCAACGCTTCAGGCTCCGCACGCGGAGCTGCAGGGGGGGCACCGTCCGCATGCCTAGTCGCGTTGGCCGACTGAAGGGGAGAAGTCAGAGAGCGACTATGCTTCTTCGACTTCTTCTTGTGCTTCGACTTACCTGATCCAGAGTGCGAAGACTTGGATGATGAGTGGTGCTGGCTCCGCAACCGGTCCCTCGACCTCCCTCAAGACCGGGACCGCTCCTGCAAAGACTTCGGAGCCATGTTCCGGCATTTGGAGCACGACTTGGGCTCGTGGTCACGTTCCAGGTAAAAGAGGCACATGTGGTGCGGATCCATCACCAAAATCATGCGGGAACAGGAACCGCAAGCCTTGAAGCCGGGCATCCTATGTGCACCAGGAGTCGTCGGATTCAAAAGGCGTCGACAAAAGTCACTCAAAAAGTTCAGTCAAAAAGTGACTGGAGGTACCGCTCTCTCCGGATCTGCGCTGGCTGGCGCAGAAAAAGAAAGAACTGACGTCAGCGCGCGAGGGTGGGTCTAAGTAGCTACCACGACATCATCCCGGTGATCACGACGCCACCGACGGACGCAGAGCCGACCGACCGACCGACGCCACCTTCCGACACACAGAGGTGCTGCTGACAAAATACTTTCCGGATCCAGTCTGACGCCTGGGGGCAATTCTAAGGTAAGGAATGTATAACTAACTGTTTTTTTCAGATAGGTGGCTTCATGGGCTTTTTGCTAGTTGTTGATATTTATGTGTATCCTGCAGACCCCCTATACGACTCCGAGCAGGGTTGGATCCAACAATATGTTCTTCCAAAGTTGCTAAAAACTCACAGCAATCTGAAACCTCACCTGCCAAACACTATACAAATATTGTAAAGCTTATTCCTCACAATGTGGTTGTGTCTGAGCGGACACAGCAAACTATATTTCATATCATTTGGCCTCTGCACAGGGAGACAAGCTCATATGCTGTACTTTCTGTATTACAAAATAGTTTTAAATAATAAAATATAGTAATCATTGTGCTAATAAAGAAAGCACTGATTAACAGATACCTTTAGAGGCCATGATAATGGTCTGAACTGTTTGTACCAGAATGTGCCTAAATGCTAAAAAAGAATTGAAATACAAAAAGAATTGTCAATTAATAAATGATAAGTTGGATGAGCAGAAGCGACACTGGCTCTGCGCCTCATTACAGTAATGTGTGGTTAATTTTCTCATTACTTGGTGGAAAACAAACTGCCATTTCTTTATGCACTGAAATACCTCCCCTACCTGAGGATCCCGGTAGTTGTTTTTCCTGTTCAAGAAATCATCGATGAAAATAAAGTCCTGATAGATTTCAGCAAGACAAACTCTACAAAACAAAAAACAACAATTAAAGAATACTGATTGAATGTCTATATGGCTAAGAAGGAGCACAGAATTTAAAATTTTTAATTTTTCTACTCTTGACCCTCATATCCTCTTTCACCCCAGGGACACAATTCCCTTCTGTGCTAAGCAGAATACCAAAGAACAGGAAATGCAGTGATCATTACCACCACCAAACCATCTTCTTCTTGCTAGTTTAATTTTTTTTACTAACAAGATGGAACTTATAAGCAGTTTCCAGTAAGAGGGGGACCGTCTATGAATAGCATAAAAGGAGGAAAACTGAAAAAGACTACAGAAGTTGCCGTAGTAAGTGACGCACAAGTTACTTACTTGTGTAACAATATATCTGAAAGAGACATCAGTTAGTGATAGATTCCTTACCTTAGAATATCCCCAGGCGTCAGACTGGATCCGGAAAGTTTTCATCAGCAATACCCCTGAGCGTCGGTAGGCGTTGTCGTACAGCTCCGTGTACGTCGCTGGTGTCATAGCCGCTTTGATGACGTTGTCCGAGCTACTTCGACACGCCTGCGCGTGCTGAAGTCAGTTTTGTAGACAAATTTTCCACGCCAGAAGCGCAGTGCCATGCCAGAGACTGACTACTGGTGCAATAGAATTAGGGCCTTGAAAGGGATGACCTGAATCCCTAGAGAACAGTTCGCAGAATGGGGAGGATGGGCGGCCGGTAAGGAATCTATCACTATATGTCTCTTACAGATATATCGTTACACAAGTAATTAACTTGTGCATCTGAAAGAGACACATTAGTGATAGATTCCTTACCTTAGAATACATGCCAAGCAATACCAACCCCGGTGGTGGGTCTGCGGAGTGAGATTACACAAGAAAGTCACGGAGAACTGAACGGCCAAAGAAGCAGTCTTTCCGGACCCGACTGTCAAGGCAATAGTGCTTAGTGAAAGTATGCAACAAGGCCCAAGTGGTCGCCTGACAGATGTCTTGCAGGGGGACACCACGTCCCAATGCTGTGGTAGCCGCTGTCGCCCTGTTAGAACGGGCGCGCAGCCCAGCCGGAGGTTCCTTTTTAGCCAGAGAGTAACAGGCTTTAATGCACAGGACAACCCAACGGGAGATGGTCCGCTTGTGCACAGCCTGGCCTTTCTTGGCACCCACGTAGCCAATCAAAGAGCTGGTCATCCACCCGGAACTGTTGTGTGCGGTTGAGATAGAACGAGAGCGCACGTTTTGGGTCCAGACGGTGGAGCCTCTCCTCTTCTCTTGAAGGGGGCGGAGGTGGAAAGAAAGTGGGCAGAGTTACAGTTTGCCAGAGATGAAAGTCAGAGACTAGTTTTGGTAGGAAGGAGGGACGCGGTCGAAGCACAACCTTGTCTGGATGAATCGCCAGGAAAGGAGGTTTGCAGGAAAGAGCCTGGAGCTCACTCACCCGCCGAGCTGAGGTGATAGCCACCAGGAAGACAGTTTTCAAAGTGAATAACCGCAACGGACAGTTATGAAGAGTCTCAAATGGAGCGCACATCAGATATGTGAGAACCAGGTTCAAATCCCATTGAGGCATCACAAAAGGAATAGGAGGGAAAAGGTGAGTAACGCGTTTGAGAAATCTATCAACAACCGGGGACTTGAAAAGAGAGGGATGATCAGGCAACCTAAGAAAGACTGAAAGAGCAGAGAGGTAGCCCTTGATAGTGCCCAAAGCAGAGCCCTGCTGGGCCAAAGAAAGGAGGAACAGAAGGACCTAAGAAAGAGGGGCAGCAAGAAGATTAACAGATTTTGCTGTGCACCATGCCACAAATATTTTCCACCGACAGGCGTATACCGTTTTAGTGGAGGGACACCTGGCTGCCAGAATCACATTTCAGACTTCGGGAGGTAAGTCAAATGAAATCAGATGTCGCCGCTCAATCTCCACGCAAGGAGGTGGAGGCTGGACAGGTTTGGGTGGAGGACCGTTCCCTGTTGCTGCGACAGGAGATCCTCCCTAAGAGGCAGTCGGATCGGGGGAATCCACGCTCATACTGAGTAGCTCGGGATACCAAACTCTTCGAGCCCAGTCCGGTGACACAATAATGACTTGGGCCTGGTCGCGCTTGATCTTCTTCAGCACTCTGGGAAGAAATGGTATAGGCGGCAAGGCGTACCAACAGACCGCAACTCCACTCGCGACGAAAAGCGTTGCCTAACGAGTGCCGACTTGGAAACTCCAACGTGCAGAACTGCTGACATTGCGCGTTCTCTTCGGTGGCAAATAGATCTAACCAAGGTTCTCCCCACTGCTGAAAGAGACCCTGCACCACCTCCGAGTGAAGACGCCATTCGTGAGCCAACATGCACTGTCGGCTGAGTTCGTCTGCCCTGGCGTTCAGTGAACCTGCCAGGTGTTGAACCACCAATGAAATGCCTGGACTTTCCAGCCACGTCCACAGATGTAGAGCCTCCTGATATAGGGTGCACGAACCCCCCCGCCCTGGTTGTTGCACTACCACATGGCGGTGGTGTTGTCTGTGAACACCTGCACTACTCTCCCCTTGACAGAGGGAAGGAATGCTTTGAGTGCAAGTAGGATCGCCCTGAGCTCCAAAAGGTTGATATGGAGCTTGGACTCCGCTGGAGACCAGAGGGCTCTGATCTCCACCTCTCCCATGTGGCCACCCGATCCCAGGAGGGACGCGTCCGTCACTACTGTCAACTACTACGAACCAGCGTTGGGTCAGCAGCAGATCCCTCTTCCTTCCCCCACCAGAGCAGGTGGGGGAAGGAAGAGGGATCTGTCGCTGACCCAACGCTGGTTCGTGAGCCACCACTGCAAGTCCTGTGCAGTGCCCTCTGAGATCTGGACGTAGTCGGACAGGTTCCCCCGATGCTGTGTCCACCAGAACTTCTGGTCCCAATGCAGAGCCTGCATATGCCATCTGGCATGATCGATCAGCAGGATGCAGGAGGCCATGAGGCCCAGCAGCCTCAGTGTCTTCCTGACCAAAACCCAGGACCAGGCCTGAAAGATCGGAATCATCGCATGAATGTCCCAGTCTCGCTGTTTGGGAGGATAAACCCGAAACTGCACCGTATCCAGAGCTGCTCCGATGAAGAGGAGCTTCTGAGAGAACCCCAGCTAATGCAGGAGGTCGGCCGTAGTCTGGAGGTGGGAGACGACTGCCTGGGGCGAGCACGCTTTCAACAGCCAGTCGTCGAGATAGGGGAAGACTGAAACCCCTAATCTGCGCAGATGAGCTGCGACTGGTAAGGCCGAAAGGGAGCACGGTGAACTGAAAGTGCTTGTGGCCCACCATGAACCGTAGGTAACGGGAATATGAAAATAAGCATCCTGCAAGTCCAACGCTACCAGCCAGTCTTGCGGGTCTAGAGCACATAAGACCTGAGCTAGCATGAGCATCTTGAACTTCTACTTCCGGAGGTCTACTGAACGAAGAAGTAGTAGGAGTAACAACCACGACCTACTTCTGGTGTCGGAACGCGCTTGATGGCCCCCTTGGCCAAGAGGGCTGTAACTATCTGCTGGAGAAGTGCCAAGTGTTCCCCCGACATGCGGTGGTACTGAGGTGGCATGGCTGGAGGGGTAGATTTGAATGGGAGGGAGTAGCCCCTGCGGACTATTTGCAGAACCCACCTGCCTGAGGTTATGGAGCGACAGTGGGGAAGGTAATGGCGAATCCTGCCACCCACTGCGTCAGGTGGGCCTGAAACACTGGACTAGGAAGGTTTAGAGGCAGTGGCAGGGGAGGTGGTGGACTAACCCATCCACTCTACCTGGGATCCACCAAGGTGGGTCCCAAGTCCGCGGCTGCGCTGAGACTGTGGCTGCGCAGACTTGCGAGTCTGAAAAGAACGCGCCTGGGAGCCCTGACCTTGACATCGAAAGGACCGAAAAGCGGACCCCAAGGGAGTACGCGTGGTGGCGAGACCCAAAGACTGGGCCGTAGCCAGAGAGTCCTTAAAGCGTTCCAGGGTGCTATCCGCCTGATCGCCAAAGAGGCGTGTACCGTCAAAGGGCATGTCCAACAGGGTGTTTTGGACATCCCCAGAGAAGCCAGTAGTGCGGAGCAAAGCATAACGACAGAGCGCCACAGTTGTGGAAAGTGCCCTACCGAGAGAATCTGCTGTGTCGAGCCCACAACGAATAGTACATTTCGCAGCATCTCTCCCTTCGGTAATGGCTTGGGAGAGAACCGCCCGTGCTTCCACAGGGCACTGAGGCAGCACCTGTGCCACAGTGTCCCACACAGAATGGGAATAGCGGCCGAGCAGGCACGCAGTATTCACCGCCCGCAACCCAGAGCTGGCAGATGTGAAAATCTTTTTCCCAAATTGCTCCAGTTTCCTAGATTCCTTGTCCGGAGGAGCAGAAGGGAACGCACTCGGCGAGGCAGAAGCCTGGACAACCAGACTCTAAGGCATCGGGTATTGTGAGAGAAAGCTGGTGTCACCCACCGCCAGGCGATGGCAGCGCGCCACACCCTTGTCTACAGGGACTCCTGTGTTAGGTCTAATCCAGGTGCCCAACAGGATATCAGTAAGCGCTTCATTGAAGGGCAGTAACGGCTCCGCAGAGGAGGACTGCGGCTGCAGGACCTCAGTCAGCAGATTGGTCCTGATAGGGACGGAAGGGAGCTCGAGGTTAAGAACCTCAGCTGCCTGACGTAAAACCACCGAAAAAGTCTAAACCTCCTCCGTGGCCACGGAAGAAGGGCACAGAGTGCGTGGGTGTGGAGAGAAATCCAGATCCACTGGACCCTCCACATCGCCTTCCCACTCCGGCTCATCCTCGCATTGAGCTGCAAGAGGGTCCTCAGACCCCTCCCAGTATTCCCCTTCGTCCACCGGTTGCTGAAGGGACCGGTAAGGACGAGGTGCCCTGGGAAACGGGATAAACTCCCCTCCAAGAAATGGATTGGGAGGGTAAGATACCAGTCCCGGGTCGGCGCCGTCCGGCGTCAGCGGCGATGACGCGCCCGGCGCCGGAGCCGGATCCAGGGCTGGCGCCGAGGTCGGAGCCGGTGGTGCCACAGGGTATGGTGCCGGCATAGTCGAGGCCTGAGGCGGCGGCATGGGCGCAAACCCTTCCGATGGATCCGCGGGGCCCGAAGGCACTCTGGAGGGAGCCGGCGGGGCAAACAAATGGCGCAAGGCCGACAAAGACCTGCACCTCGTCCGAAGTCGCGTGCGGGCCCAGAAAGGGAGGGTAGGCCGCAGGCAACGACGGGGGTTCAACGGAGCCGTGGGGCCCGTTCCCTCCACCGCGTCCCGCGACCGGTGAGGGGTAGAAGAAGAGCGACAACGCTTCTCTGAATTTTTATGGCGCCGAGACTTACCTGTCCCCGATTCCGACGAACTATGCTGATGGCTCCGCGACCGGTCCCTTGACCTCCCACGGGATCGGGACCTCGATCAGTGCGGAACCGATTGCCGGACCTCCAACAACTTTCGGGAACGCTCCCGCAAAGCTTTCGGCGCCATGGCCCGGCAATCGGGGCACACCTCGGGGTCATGGGTCTGCCCCAAGCAGAAGACACACACGTCGTGAGGGTCCAATACCGACATGTTTCGACGGCATGCCCTACAGGACTTAAACCCGGGCATCTCTATTGCACCAGGAGTCAAGTACACGGCAAAAGAAGTTGTCAGAAACCAAGTTAAAACTTTTAACTAGGGGTACCACTTTCTCTTGTATCTGCGCTGTGTGGAAAAAGAAAGAACTGACGTCAGCGCGTGTGGGCGCGTCTAAGTAGCTCTGACAGTGTCATCTCGGCGGCTACGACGCCTACGACGTACGCGGAGCCGTACGACGATGCCTACCGATGCGCAGGGGTACTGCTAACGAAAACTTTTTGGATCCAGTCTGACGCCTGGGGATATTCTAAGGTAAGGAATATATCACTAACGTGTCTCTTTCAGATATGATGTTATTGTTACATTGTCATCCCATATCTTTCATATACAGGGGAAGATTCCACAACGTTCAAACTTTACCATCAGGGTCCTGTAGTGTTCCTTCAAAAAATGTTTTTATTTAATAACTCACTTTACACACATTTTATCACAAAAGTACATAATTTCAAAAGCTACAAACAATAGCACTGGTCAAATTTACATAGAGTAAAGTAAATATCTTATGTCAGTCACTCCTAGAGTACCCTGCATCGTTACTATGAAATAATTCAAGAGTCATTCTGCTTCCTGCTCTATAGTGTCCAGATACTGAATCCATTTTTGCCATTTACTCCTACTTTTATGCAAAAGCTCCCACAGGCGACAGGCATCCTAGAAAACATTCCATCTCCCAATCTTTGGGGATAAGCTGTTCCTCCAATTCAGTGCAATATCTTGCTTTGATAATAGCAATCCGAAGCCTAGTAGGACCTGGTCTGCACATGTGAAATCCTTAACCAAAAATAAGTTAAGCAACACCATCCCAGGGGTAAGCTCCACAGGACAGCATACAATCTCGAGAAAAACCTCTGCTCTTCCCTCCCAAACGGGGCAGATAACATTGCATGACCACACGGTGTACAGAATGTCACTTTCTTTGATCAGGCACCTAAAGCAGGTAGAAAGCGGTCCCATTTTCATTTGCCATGGCAGTTGGGTGTATAGTATTTAAAGTGTAAAAGTTGGTATCTCACCAATATGGCTACCTCTCCTAGTGCCATTAAGGCACTTGTTTCATATTTGTCTTTCAACAGGCCTGAGTCTGCCTCACATGTCTCACCGCTAAACTCAACAGGACATATTTTTGACAAGGGAATCTTCCATAAGTTTACAACCATCTCTATCTGTGAAAGGGATGTTGGCAGTTTTCAGCCATATCGACAATGAAGTGGGAAGGCCAGCCTCATTGCTAACACCAAACAAGTGGGTGATTCAATAGCATCTATTTGGATTTATGTCGGTCTCATGCAGTCCGTCGCATTCACTAGATGCCGAGGGGCAAAACCTGGTCATGGTCTTGTCGACCTTTAGCCTCGAGTAGGCGCCAAACTCGTAAAAGTTTTACAACACTTGAAGTCCCAAAAAGAGGTGTTACTGAGATAAATATGGAGGCCATCATCAGAGTGACACCTTGTCCTCCCCATTGTGGATGCTCATTGGAATCCCCTAAGTAGCATGTCTCACCTAACAGCTGGCTAACCAAGCACAAAAGAGCAGGGTAGAGTGGGCATCCCTGGTGGGTACCCCGGTTAATGGGAAATAGTTATAGAAATACCCCTTAGAACAGTGCTGTGACTCTAACCACCACCCAAACCCCACAAATCGTATATAGGATAAAAATAGTTAATAAAGTTACATCTGTACTTGATTCGCAAGAGGATGAAGAAGAGAAAGTCTGATGCAAGATTCTAAAAGGGTATTTCAAGAGGTAGGAGTTGGCCTAACGGCTAGGGCGGTCAACCTCGAATCTGGGGAACTGGGTTTGAGTCTCCGCAATGATGCTGAACATCTTGTGATTCTGGGCAAATCACTTAATCAACACGTGCCCAACAAAAAATTAATGTGTCCTTGTGAGAAGTTGGCCTGGTATATGCTGTCCACTAGCTATAGTGGGCACCTTGCACCAATCCAAACAACCCTTATTGATGATTAGGTTTAAGACAACCTTTATTGAAAGCTATCCTAGTGGTAGCTATGGAGAGCAGCCTTCAGGCTAAGTATTGAAGGAATGAAAAGCAGCTTGGTTTACCAGATTATAACCCCTTGAATAACTAAATGAAAGGAGAACCACACAAGGTATATATATAAAATATATGTATTTATTTCTCAAACAGTCTATACTAACATCTTTATGAAGTTAGCGAGCAAGGTACATAATAATACAGTTATTAAACGACAGTAAATAGAACAATATACAATGGGCCCGGGGGAGACACCAAACCATATATTAAATAAGTGGTATAAGAACCACGACTTGACGAGACAGTGCCTAGAGCATGTAGAATAGCTGGAACCACCCAAGGCAGTGACAGGGGACCCACGGGGGACGTGTGCAGTGTGAGAACACAGCCGCGAGCCCCATACAATTCAATGGGAAAGTCGCAGTTGGAATTTTAAAGAATAAGGACACTTAGAGGACTTTGAGCAAACCCTTTCAGACTTTGAGGGTTCTAGAGCCAGCACCCACGGGAGCACCGGAGTACTCGTGTTACCTCACCCAGGGAAGCCGGGTGCATAGGTGTCAAATGGTGTCGGGAATCTTCGTTGATTTCAGTGCCGATGTGCTGCAAAGTGCTGCTGCTGTGGAAAGGAGAAGTGTCCGGTGTGATCCAAGCCTGGATCGAAGATGTGAAGAACCTGAAAGCAGGGGAGACAGAGTCTGGGTCACTTGCCAGTGACAAGGGGCACGACAGACAAATGCCCACCAATGTCGGGTGTTTCAGGTGTGAAGAGGTGAAGCTTGACTCC
This sequence comes from Triturus cristatus, assembly GCF_964204655.1. Lineage (NCBI taxonomy): Eukaryota > Metazoa > Chordata > Amphibia > Caudata > Salamandridae > Triturus > Triturus cristatus. The sequence continues at coordinate 633,305,295 of NC_140593.1, forward strand.
ACTGCCACGGGGACCAGGAGGCGTCGACGACGACCACAGTCGGCAGGCGAGCTGTCCCATGAAGGATGTCAAATGCTGGGGGGGGTCAGTTTCCTGATTGGAGACCAACAAGCCTTGGCAACGGCAACACACGCGGTGAGAGAAAAATGGCTTCGGTGCGGAACAGCAAGGTCCTGTGGACTACCCAAGCGAAGGAGAGTCAGGGCATGTCTGGAGCAACCAGGTAAGCCCATTGAAAGTCAAAGTACCCTTCTCAGGGACCCACACGTCGCTGGACAAGGGATTGTGAAGGGACCTCGAGAGGATTCACTAGATACCAGCCCACGGGTCACTCGAGGAGTGTAGGCCAGCAATCTACGGTTGAATCACTGCTCGGGGCCTGGACTACAAGTAGCCCAAAGCACAGCCTCAGGGATCGCCAAGAAGCATATGCTGCTGCAAATAGTCGCGCTGTCCAGGGGTTCGGGTTGCACGGTCCCCACGAGGGCTTTGGATCTCAGGTTTGCTGAGAGCACGGATCGGCCTTGGGGAAGCTTGGAAACCCACCTCCTGTGTTGCTAAATCGTCGGTGTCCTTCGGGAGCAGCGTCGATGCAAACCGGACAGCTGCGTCTTTGGTGCCTGCCTTGCAGGGGAGTAACTCCTTTACTCCAAGGGAGATTCTTCGGTAATTCAACATTGTGTAGATAGTAGAAGTTCTGGGATTCTGTAGCAGAGTTTCGTCCAGGTAAATCTAAAGTCCTGTAGTCAGGGGTTCCTACTTTATACCCAAGGAAGGGGTGGAACAAACTCTGGGGACCCACCTATGGGAGGTTCAGGACAGAGGGGTAGCTACACCCATATCCTTTGTCCAGTTTCGCGCCAGAGCAGGGGCTAGTAGCCCCTGCAACCGGTTTGAGCTGTACTATGTACAGGGACACCAAATGTGCCCCCAATGCAGACATCCAAGCACTCTTGGAGTGCACCCACCCAGCCCCAATACACTAAAGCCTGTCTGGAAGGTGGTTACACCTCCCTGTGACAGGAACCTATTGTCCAGGCCTCCCCTGCCAGAGTTTTGTCCAGCAGCAGGAGGGCAGACTCATGTCTGTGGCTGGCAGCATCCATTTTGTGATGCCAGGGTCTGTTAAGCTGGTACCGGTTGTGCCATGTTTCTTCCTCTAGTAGGGTGGAATCATACCTCCTACACCAGTTACTGGTTTCAAGGTGTGATTCTAAGGTGTTTGACACCAAACACGACATGTTTCCATGCAGCCGTTCCAAAGTTAGCATTAACCGCAAGGTTATAATGCACAAGAGTATATGGTTTGGCTGCATCACAAACAACCCCGGAATAAAGGTTCCGAAAGCTGCAGAGGGGCTCTGCTCATGCATGGGCACCCTCTCACATGAAACCCAGCACCCTGCCTTCAGGATTGTTAAGGCGTGCCATAGGGGTGACTGATCGGTTTACATGTGCAGTGATATGGAGAAATATGGGTAACAGACCTGTTGTGTCATTTTGAATGGCTTCCCAGGGGTGGCATAATACATGCTGCAGACCCTGTTAGGAACCTGGGGTACCTATGCCCTGGGTATATAGTATACCATATACAAGGTACATACAAGGGTACCCCAGATTCCAGTCTGGAGTGTACCTTAAGTACATGCAATCAATTTAGAGAGGCAGGAGCTAAGCTGGGGCCCTGAATAGCAGGGTCCCAGCCAGATTAAAGTCGAAAAACAGTGAAACATCAGCAAAAAGTAGAGGTAACCATAAGAAGCAGATCCTACTCTCCTACATTGGTGACCTTGCTGGTTCCAACACTGCACCTTCTTCATTTACCTTATCTGATGCTGCGGCTAAGGCTTGTTGGTGCTCCCCCCGGACACCGATCCCCTGGTTCTTTACTTACGACGTGGGACAGCTCGCGAACAGCTCCTGGTCTTCCACAGCATCACATGGTCCTCGCAGCTGCAGCGACAAGGTCACTTCATCACTCCTGCATCTTGCGTAATTGGTGGTCATTTGGTCTTCCGTGCCTCCTGGTCACTTTCAAGTGGCATAGACTCTGTCCCCTCTGCTTGCAGGTGATCCTATTCAAGAATCCATCCTTGGATTCCACCGGACTCTTTCACCTTCTTTGCTAGCGGCATCTTCAGTGAAGTCCTCCATTGTGGTCTATGGCGGTTTCCAACGTCACTTCGCAAAAAAGCACCCAGCTTCTCTGGTGTAGGTGTCCTGGTTCCTGGGGAATCCACTGGGCTTCTTCCCGGTCCACTTGGAAGGGCCCTTCTTAAAAACTGTAACCGTGACTTTCTCATTGACTTGCATTGAGTACGCAGCTGTGTTTCCTCTCTGCACACAGCCTTCATGGGGTTCCTGGGTAGTTATCTCAGGAGGGTTCCTTATGTCCCCAGCTCTTCTGAATCTTCTGGTCCAAGTCCAGATTTCGGTCGTAGTTCTTATTCCACTTTTTTAGTATATGGTTTGGTTTCCCTCTGGAGACAACTGTGTATTTTTGCTTACTTACATGTTTACGATTGAAATAGTGTGTGTATTGTGTTGATATCTCAGAGTAGGAGATATACCAATGTGTTAGTGAGTGTGTATAATAAATATAACTAATTTTATACCTACAACTTATGATTAGTTCTGGTAAAACAAGCTGCTTAACACTACTTCTGCACTAAGCCTGAAAGCTGATCTCCACAGCTACCACTGAGAGCTTTCTATGGTTGTCTAAGACCACTAAAACCATCATAAGGGTTGTCTTGATTAGTGCAAGGTGCGTCACTTAAATAAGTGTGCACCATATACTAAGCCAGCCTCCTACAGGTGGCACCTATATGTGGGTACACTTCACCATGGAGATGGAATGAGGTTTTCAAGGAGAATAAAATCACCATCTACCACCATCCAAGAACGGTTAAGGGAAACATTTCCAGATCCAGATTGGCACCAAGGAAAATACAAAAGGTGAGAAACCTGCAGTCAAACTACTGAAAAGAATTTTCAGATATATGACGATTTCAACATGCGGCAGACTGAGGTCACACTTTATTTTCCAATGTCCACAGGACTCACTCTTGTAGATATTTATTTCCTTATCAACAGGTTTATGCACACGTGAATACTTAAGACTTTCATAGATAATCCACACAGCTCAGAGCATGCCCTGGTGGTTTTGGCGGCTCAGGATGAGTCTGATTTGAGACCACTAGTTGAATACCAAAGAATCAACTAAATAGCTTTCGTCTGAGTAACATTAGAGGTGAACATCATTAATTTCAAGCCAGGAACGCTGCCTGGACACCTACTAAGAAACCAGTGAAACTGATTGAAACCTGGTGATGCAGAGCAACAGCTGTGCTGATGGATCAAGCCACTGAATGCAGAATCCATGTTGCACTTCAGAATCTGTTTAGAAGCATAGTCACAGTCATTTAATAGTTCAGAGAAAGGCTTCTTCATGTGTTCATATAAACTAATAATGGACAGTTTTACTAGGTCTTACAAGGCCTGGACAAAGCATACCAAAAGGTATTGCCTAGAGTCCAGTTTGTTTTATCACTTTAGAGAGGTCATAGAAAAGGCATCTGCGTTTAACATTGCTGAAGAGGCTCAAACTGCAAGTCTTTCCAGAGAGGGATGTGACCATAGGAATTTAAGGTCACATGTGCAGGCATGTGTCTTCTAGCAATTTGTTTGTTGTCTGTTGGGCTGAAAATAACTTCTCACAGGCACCAAAGTACAATACACTAGTGCCTAATTGAAGGGTAATAAAGGCTCTGTGACTGCAAAGGAAAGTTGCTAAATCTCTGTCAAAATGTTAGATGTGGCGTTTGTAGAAGGCAAAGTCAATTCAAGTGCTTCATTTGAAGAGGGTACAGAGGGGTGAGTGGGTCCTTGAGATTTATCCAAGCTACAAAGAGGCCAGCATCTGCGAAGAAAGAGAGAATGAGGTTGCTCACCTCTGAATCATCATTTTCTGTGCAGCAAAAATCCCTGTTGGGCATTACTAGACAGAATCTGAGTCCTACCCAAAGAGTTGCTCCATGTGGGAAAATCTCTTAGCCATAGGGAGTTGTTGTGCCAAATGATTTTCATCAAAACAGGCTGGTGTCAAAGGCACCACCAAAATCGGCTTTGATGGTGGCTCCACTGTCGGCAGTGCCAAGCACACAAGGTTGGCTACTTAAAAAGGCACAGGCCTAGACAGAAGCAGCGTAGGAGTGGGTTCACTGTTGGGGAGTGGCACAGAAGATAAAGGAGCAGTCTTAAAGGGTATACATAGGTTGCCGAAAGACATAAACCTATATGGGGCCAGTCAATGGGGTTGGAAATTTTGCTTCATCATCTTAAATGCTGGAATCCGCTTCAACAAAGAGGTACAGAATGGCGTTGGAGCGCGACGTTGAGGCCGCAAATAGTCCTGGGAATGGATCTATGCTATCAAAAAAGAGAAGGATATCTGCATCCTCTGGTGCTTTTTGTAGGAAAACTTTTTGGTAGATCCTGAAGTGTTGGGGTACTTACTTGAAAGGGAAGAGGGATATTTCTACTTATCCCTGCTGGCTTGGTCAAAAGACTCTGACCTCTCACTCTGTTACAGCCTTCAGATGCATCAATGAACAGGAATCTCAAAATAGGGGGTCATGCTCAGGGCTAAGACAACTCATCCTGAGGTCATGTAAGTCGACAATCCTGCAGCACGTGCAATATGGCTGGCACATGTGGAGAAGACTGCTTGCATGCGGCAGCCAGACAGATGGAGATATAATGATTAAGGGGCATGAAGTGCCACTGATGCCACTAAATCGCTGCAAAACCATGTTTTCCACAGATGTGGGTTACTTAGGACAATTTGTTTTATTAGAGTGCAGGAGTATTGATGGCGGCATCTATCCAATGGTATTTATATAAACAAATTTATTTTAACCCCTTGGCTGCGGCGGGAATTCCGCCGCAGCGCTGGGGGGGGTTTGGGGGCAGCGCGGTGGCGCTGTGCTCATGACGGAGCCACTCCGTCATGAGCCACGGTTGAGCTGTGCTCATGACGGAGTGGTTCCGTCATGACTCCGCCCACTGCGCTAATCGCCCGCACAGGCGGGGAATCAGCGCAGCGTGGGCGGAGCGGCGGCCAACGGCCGCAGCATGACGGAACCACTCCGTCATGAGCACACGGCACCCGTGGCTCATGACGGAGTGGATCCGTCATGAGCGGGGAAGGGGTTAATATGTTCAGTAAAATAAACCCACCACTAACATGGAAAGATAATATAGGCCAATTTAATTGAGTCAGTATGATTTAGGTTGGAAGATTTAGGGGTCACTGTGGGGTTTGAGGCCTACAGTTTACATCCATCCATTTATATTATTTCAAACTCATCTAAACAACATATTTAAACCTTAACATCTGTTGTGTGGCTCTAGAAGTGTTGAAAATAGAATACATTTGCCCATATTTGTCTTTAATCAGAAACATGCAGATCTCATTGTTAAAGCAGTGGCAGAGGTGCATCTGTTTAAAAGCCCTTGACGACTGTATGGACACCACAGAAAAACTAACTCTTACCACTGGATGTTTACAGTTTGCTAATAAATTATTAAAATGGTTTTAAAAAAATGTCTTACTTGTAGTTAAGAAAAGTATGAGGATTTTTCACAATGTAACGTGATCTTCTGCCAACAGAATGGGATGTTTTATCCAGTGATTCTTCCAAGTTTGCATGCATGATGTCTCTAACAACTTGCCATGGAACAAATGGCCCCTTAACCTGGATAATTGAAAAATAGGTTTAGAAAATACATTAAAAATATTTCCTTAGAATGATTTGGACTGCTAAACTATTTTACATATAAAACATCTTATATAGGTTCACTTTCGGCTAAAAGGCTACCACAGATACACTTCGAGTAAAATGATAATGCAGAGTTGCAGCATGTGTTGCTGGGATAAAAAAATGGCAGTGGGATGAAATAAATGAGCTAAAATATTAGCATATTGTATTATTATGGTTTTTAAGTAACACTTTGCAAGGATGACAAAACAGAGCAAATTAAAAATGTGAAAAGAAGGTTAAACAGTGTCAATATATGGATTGATGGCATATGGGAAACATGTAAAATATGGGATGGAAGTAAAGAGTTAGTGGCATGTACAATGGACAGCATGAAAAAAATACTTGGGCATTATTCTGAACAGAGACTATAGTAGTATCCACAACCGCTTAGCAAACGAGAGAATAGTTATCAAGGTCTTAACATACGCAGGCTGATCTTAAAGTGCCTCCTGATTTCAATAGATGCCATTTGTGTGGATTAAGACTGGTGATATGTGATCATAGCTCTTGGTGTCGAAGATCAATATGGGCGCTGCAAGTAGGTTTGCCTGTAATGGAGCTATACACATTGCAACGAAAGCCAGTCAGAGGTTATATCCCATAATCTAGATGGGAGATGACAAGCACATTACATTATTTAAGACCATTCTTGGGACTGAAAGATTCAATTGATTTGAAAAGTCTTACTACGTGGTCAGCAGTTTTGACTATGGCATTACTCGGTTTTAGCAAATCTAGTTTGTTCTCTATGACAAAGGCAAGTAGATTACAACTGTGTTGGTATGCAGTTCCGCAACCTAAAGGTGATCGTGAAAGGCACTGACTGTGCTACAGGGGTCAGAGGTGAAAACCAGGAATTTAGTTTTGATCTGAATTCAGTTATATTGTCATTGTGTCATTCAAATATCTGAGTGATTCACGTGGATGAGATATTGTTTGGAAAAGCCCCTACAGCCTAAGAGACTATGGGCCAGATGTAGGAAGCCATTTGCGACCGCAAACGCAGAAATTTGCAGAATTTCAGCGTTTGCGATCGCAAATTAGCAGTGTGCAATGTAGCACACAATGAGCCCCTCGCAAAATAAGAAATTGCGTAATTTGCAATTCCCTATTTTGCGATTTAAGGAATCGCAAATTGCGATTCATTAAATGCAATAAAAGTAGCACAAAAGAAAGTGCAATTTAGCCTTAAGGAATCGCTAATTACCACCAACTTCAAGTTGGTGGTAATTAGCAATTTTCTTTAGAAAAGCACTTTCTTGCTTTTTTAAAGTGCCATGTGGCACACATTCATGCCCTTAGGGCATTTATGTGGACCACACAGGGTGTCCCTCTGGAACCCTTGCACCCTTGAAATTGCGCATGCTATTTGCGAGTACCTATTGGGTACTCGCAAATTGCGTGCGCAATTCCCATTCAATCCTATGGGCCTCTAGGCCCAGAGGAATAAATGGGAAGGTATTCCTTGATTGTGAATCGCAATTTGCGATTCACAATTAAGGAATATTATGTAATCGCAAAAAATATTGCGATTCCTACCTACATGGCATTTTGCGAGTCCTTAATAGCGATTCCCTAAAAATCACTACTGGGGAATCGCAAAAATGCATTTCCCTACATCTGGCCCTATATTACCCTGTTTACTCCACAGCAGAGGAGTGTGGCTTGGCAGTAGCGGGTTTTCTGTACTTTTGGAGATTGTTTTCTACTTTCTCAAGCTTCGTTATGATAAGGGGCTTGAACATGGGGGAACAGAGATAGATGAGCGAGAACTCTTTTGCCTTTGAAATGCTTGCTTGGAGAGTGGCCAACTCCAGTAAGTTTCCATGGCGCAGAGGACGTGCTCTCAGAAACTTCTATTGCTTTCAGATTATAAAACTAGGGTTTGTTGACTTGAAAACTGGAATTTGGACCGGAATGGAGGCGGACGCATCTACTTCAGTGTAGAAACCTGGCTTGCGGAGTTTCCCCCAGACTTGAGTGGGCTAAGATGCAGTGTTTGGAGACGGTGAGGTGTTTTATTTTTGATTATTGACTTTGTGATGTGTGAGTGTCTGTGTGCACATTCAAGTCTCCAGTGGTTATAATCATCTAATGTATTTAATGTATATATCTTTCTGACTTCTTGCAGTAGACGTCCATAATATTGTCTGCTTGTATTTCATTCCATGTGTTTTATTCCATGCATTTAACAGTTGTATCTGCCTATTTATAAGTGCGTTATTATTGCTTGCACACATACACGTTGCATTTGAATGTTGTTCATTTGACATCTGGCAAGTCTTTTTGTTAGAGAGTGTTGCACAAATAAAACCCCATACCTTATTCTGAAAACAGTCTTTTGATGTGCCACATTTTAAGAGAAATCCCTTTCTTGGTGTTTTTATTGCCTTGTCATGTTGGTGCATCCGTTGTGGAGTGCATAATTTTTTATTTGTGATGGTGAAGCATTTCATTTTGGCATCACTCTGCAGGATCCAAAATTAAAAGGGGTTAAATGTTTTCTAAATGTCAAAGTTTTCAGTTGCAGATTCCCAGATGCCAACTGAGTTATGGGGTGGGAAGTTACATCTACTGCATGTTTAACAGATGAGGGACAAGCAAAGATACTTAAATGTTTCCAAAATGTTTCTTTTGAAGAGGGAAAACAACTTGGTATTTCAGAGAGAGAAAGCTTTCTCATTTTGAACGCTGTTTTCAGCACATATGAAAAATGTGCGGAGTTAGAAAGAGCATAATGAAATATAAAGACAGTTAGTCAAAGCTAAAGAAAATTTTGATCTGTTACTGTTTGAAAATAAATCATTGAAAAAGGAGTTGCAAATGTACCAGGCAGATAGATTGAGAAACTGTTTGTATGACGCAGTTTATATTACCAGACTGTTTAGATAGCCAGAGTGAATAGCCGAAAAAGAATGTGGTTGAAGGAGAGTTGCTGGTTAATTTACAATGCTCACAGGAGGTTTTAATTCTTTGGAGGACTTTCCTCAGAAAGAAATTAATGGTATTTTAGACAGATTTCTGCAGAGACCGGAGGAGGATTTGATAACATGGCTTGTACGTTTGTTTGATCTAGAAGCATCCGAAGTAATGTTGAATGGAGAAAATGTAGCACAGTTTCATGCATTTAGCCTTTTTTTTAAAACATCTTTTGATTGGCATTTTATATCAATACAGATGACATACACATGTACATTTAATCATGTCTAATCACTATGTTTGCTAACCCATACAAGCCTGGATATTACAGATCATGCATATGATTAAAAATTGGACGTTGACGTATAGTCTTATTAACAATTAGTTGTATTTTTTTTTACTCTGGAGTTATACATCACAACATATATGTGTTCAAGGTAATTACCTTCACATTTAGACCAATGTAAGCTGATAACTTGTGTTATTCTATTAACATTAAACCAAACATTTCAAACTTTTTTCATGCAACCAGCCTGGACAGAAACATGCAGGAATATTTTAGAAATTACAGAAAAGATAAACAAATCAGCCTGTAAGTACTAGCGATTGTTGCTTGCAGTTACAAATCAGACTGGTCAGTGAGTGACAAACCTTGCTTTGCACGGAGAAAAGTTATCATGAAAAGATAAATGATTGAAAAATGCAATTTTTAAACATGACTCTGAGTGGGGAGATAAGCAGCAATGTGCTTTTGAATCTGCAAAAGAGGTTATACAATGTGTTTCAGATGTGTGGCCAATACAGAAAGGAGAAATTAAGTTACATGTGACGATTCAGGGGCAGTGTAATACTTGGAGTATGTGGGAAAAACAAGGAAAGAAGAGGGTGCTCTTGGGCATTTGGATTGAAACATTGTTAGATGCTGGAGAGTGGTTTGCTCCCTTTGGAAAACAGTTGTTTTTGTGTCACTGCACTGTGACAGACACTGGGCAGTCCCAGTTGTTTGTGTATTTTGTGCTCTGATAGACAAAGGTCCGATACAGTTGCTTTTGTGTTTTTGCACACTGACAGACATTGGACAGATGAAAATAAGGCACAATGTGATTTTGTGTTTTGAAATTTCGCTAATGCAATGGATGATGAATTTTCTTGAGTTATACAGAACAGTTAATGCACAAGGAGCAAATGTGATTAAGTGGTACATACAGGCAGAAACTGCAGCTGTGCATGAATAGTTGGTGCAGGTCCCAGTAGAAAATCCTGGAGTGGTGTTCGAGTACCCGAGATACGGAATTCCCCTCTGAATTGGAACAAGGAGTTGTGGCAAGAGATTTGGGAAATGTTACTACAAAGCACAGGTACTGTCTATCATGTAGACGCTCATTGTCCCATACATTTACTAGACAGACACAAATTTCCTTACAGATGAAAAGGCTGAAATTTAGGAGGCAGAGGTGGTGACAAAAGATTCTTATTTGGTGGACATGACTAAGTGCGAGCACATTGGAGAGAAAGACACTAACAGGTGGGCAGAGAATGAAGAAGTCCATATTCCCCTAGACCTACTTAGAACTGTGATTCCCATTTGTCAGTATGCACAGCATGGGCCAGTCCCAGAGGAGGCGAGAGACTAGTTGAAGAAAGGAAAATTACCAGCGCAGATAGGACAGATGGATTGCCTTGAGCCCATGCCAAAGGATCAAGGATGTACTTATTCAGCAGTGTATGGAGAGCCCGGAATAGGACTGCCCCAGCCCTTCTTACTGAGCAGGGTGAAGGAGAGTTTGACTCCACTACCAAGAATAAAGAGGCCAAAGCGTGGGTAGAATTTTCAGATAATTTCCCAGAACCAGCTGAGAACCATGCAGACAGAAAAGATAAAATGTTGACATCAGACCCAAAACAGAAAAAGGAGAACGTGTACGGTCTTAAAAATGTTTTTTGCAAGAAGATTAATGCTGGTTTCTTTTTTAGATCACACTGCAACATGTTGGTGTACCTAATGTCCCAGTTCTGTGTGTGTGTGCCTTTGTCTGAGAGGGGCTTAGAGGGTGTGGGACTCACCCAACCCCAAAGTGACCACCTGACAGCGCAGACTGACACCATTGCTGACATCCTTTCGCTGAATTAACCAGCTGGGTTTCCCTAACTAAGTCTACATTGAATTAATACTGAAAGCGAAAAATTATAATTCCAAATGTACGTTTGAAAGAAAAATGTTAAAATATAATTTTAAATATAGCAAGAGGGCTGTGTACTTTCACACAGAACTTATGGAATGGAGACTATTTTTCATTGACTCTAGCATTGCATATCCAGATTATTACAGGAGAATCTGTTCAGTTTGATGAAGAAGATTTTGAGATTCCTTACAAAATGAACAAGTTACTTACCTTCGGTAATGATATATCTGTAAGAAACATTAGTTAGTTAGATTCCTTATCTTAGAATATCCCCAGGCGTCAGACTGGATCTGGAAAGATTTTTCGTCAGCAGTAACCTTGCGTGTCGGTAGGCGTCATCTGCGACACCGCGTCCGTCGCTGGGATGACGTAGTCGGAGTACTGAGACGCCGCCCTCGCACGCGGACGTCAGTTCTGTACATAGGTTTCCACGCCAGGAACGCAGACCCATGCAAAAAACCGACACTTGTGCCATGAAACTAGGGCCCTGAAAGGGATGACCTTATCCCTAGATATCAGTTCGCATAACGGGGAGGATGGGCAGGGCGGTAAGCAATCTACTAACTAATGTTTCTTACAGATATATCGTTACCGAAGGTAAGTAACTTGTTCATCTGAAAGAAACACATTAGTTAGATATCTTACCCTAGAATAGATACCCCAGCAAAACCAACCCCGGTGGTGGGTCTACGAACCAAGATCACACCAGGAAGTCCTGGAGAACGGAACGGCCAAAGAAGCCGTCTCTCCGGACTTGGCTGTCCAGGCAAAAGTGCTTGGCAAACGTGTGCAGCGAGGCCCACATAGCTGCCTGACAAATGTCCTGCAGAGGGACTCCCCGTCCCAAGGCAGTAGTAGCCGCTGCGGCCCCAGTGGAATGGGCCCTCAGCCCCACAGGAGGATCCTTCTTAGCCAAGGAATAACACGCCTTAATGCACAAAACGACCCACCGAGAGATAGTCCGCTTGTGCACTGCCCGCCCCTTTTTAGCGCCCACATAGCCAACGAAGAGTAGGTCGTCCACCCGGAACTGTTTTTGTGCGGTCCAAATAGAAGGAGAGCGCACGTTTTGGGTCCAAACGGTGGGGCCTCTCTTCCTCTTTCGAAGGATGCGGAGGCGGAAAGAAGGTGGGCAAGGTAACAGACTACCCGATATGAAAGGCAGTAACCACCTTAGGAAGAAAAGAAGGGCGAGTCCTCAGAACAACCTTGTCCGGATGGACAGAGAGGAAAGAAGGTTTAGAAGAAAGAGCCTGGAGCTCACTCAGTCTTCTGGCAGGGGTGATGGCAACCAGGAAAACAGTCTTGAGAGTCAGAAGACGAAGAGGACAGTTATGAAGTGGCTCAATGGGAGCGCACATTAGATAGGTTAACACCAGATTTAAATCCCACTGAGGCATTACGAAAGGGACAGGAGGAAACATGTGAGAAATGCCCTTAAAGAATCGAGAAACAATGGGGGATTTGAAAAGAGAAGGCTGATCAGGAAGCCGTAAGAAAGCAGAAATAGCCGAAAGGTATCCCTTGAGGGTGCCCAGAGCAGAGCCCTGCTGGGCCAGGGATAGAAGAAAGAGGAGAACCTCAGAAAGAGGGGCGGAAAGGGGATCCACAGCCTTTGCTGTGCACCATGCCACAAATTTGTTCCACCTGCAGGCGTATACCGATTTTGTGGAGGGACGCCTGGCTGCCAGAACAACATTACAGACTTCAGGAGGCAAGTCAAATGGCATCAACTGCCGTCGCTCAATCTGCACGCATGGAGGTGGAGGCTGGACAGGTTCGGGTGGAGGACCGTCCCCTGCTGCTGCGACAGAAGGTCCTCCTGAAGAGGCAGTCAAATCAATTGACAGACTGAGTAGCTCGGGATACCAGTATCTTCGTGCCCAATCCGGAGCCACAAGAATGACTTGGGCCCCGTCGCGCCTGATCTTCTTCAGCACTCTGGGCAGAAGTGGTATAGGCAAAAAGGCATATAACAGACCGCAACTCCACTCGCGAAGAAAAGCGTCTCCGAGCGAGTGCCGCCTTGGAAATTCCAACCGCAGAACTGATGACATTGCACGTTCTCTTTGGTGGCGAATAGATCTAACCAAGGTTCTTCCCACTGCTGAAAGAGACCCTGCACCACGTCCGAGTTCAGACTCCATTCGTGATCCATCATGCACCAGCGGCTGAGTTCGTCCGCCCTGGCGTTCAGAGATCCCGCCAGGTGTTGAACCACCAGGGTGATGCCCTGATGTTCCAGCCATGTCCAGAGGCGCAGAGCCTCCTGACAAAGGGTCCACGACCCCACCCCGCCATGTTTGTTGCAATACCACATGGCGGTGGTGTTGTCCGTGAACACCTGCACTACATTTCCCCGGACAGAGGGAAGGAATGCCTTCAGTGCAAGCCGGATCGCCCGCAGCTCTAATAGGTTGATATGGAGCCGGGACTCCGCTGGAGACCAGAGGCCTCTGATCTCTGCCTCTCCCATGTGCCCCCCCCCCACCATTCCAGGAGGGACGCATCCGTCACCACCACACCCTCCAGTTGGGGTAGGGAGAGGGATCTGCCACTGACCCAGCCACCACTGCAACTGTCTTGCAGTGCCCCCGAGATCAGGACGTGGTCCGACATGTTGCCCTGATGTTACGCCCACTGGAACTTCAGGTCCCACTGAAGAGCCAGCATCCGCCACCTGGCGTGATGCACCAGCAGGATGCAGGAGGCCATCAGACCCAGCAGCTGTAGAGCCATCCTGACCGAAACTCGGGATAAAGGCTGAAAGATCGGAATCAGAGCCTGAATATCCCGAACCCGCTGTTCATGAGGATAGACCCGAAACTGCGCCGAGTCCAGAACCGCTCCGATGAAGAGCAGCTACTGGGAAGGACTCAGATGTGACTTCGGCACGTTGATGAACCCCAGCGAATGCAGGAGGTCGGCCGTAGTCTGGAGGTGGGAGACGGCTGTTCGGGGCGAGCCCGCCTTCAACAACCAGTCGTCGAGATAGGGGGGAAGACTGGAACCCCTAATCTGCGCAGATGAGCTGCGACCACCGCCATCACTTTCGTGAACACTCGAGGGGCACTGGTGAAGCCGAAGGGGAGCACGGTAAACTGAAAGTGCTCGTGGCCTACCGTGAACCGCAGTTAACACCAGTGGGCAGGCAGGACGGGGATGTGGAAATAAGCATCCTGCAAATCCAACGCTACCATCCAGTCTCCAGGGTCTAGGGCAGCCAGAACCTGAGCTAAAGTCAGCATCTTGAACTTCTCCTTCCGGAGGAAGGCGTTGATGCTCCTGAGGTCCAAGATAGGGCGTAGGCCCCCTTTGCCCTTCTTGGGAAACAGAAAGTAGTGGGAGTAACAACCCGCCCTACTTCTAGGCCAGGAACGCACTTGATGGCCCCCTTGGCCAAGAGGGCCATAACTTCCTCCTGCAGAAGTTGCAAGCGATCCCCCGACATGCGGTGGTACTGCGGTGGCATGGCTGCAGGGGTCGCCTTGAAGGGGAGGGAGTAGCCCCTTCGGACTATTTGCAGCACCCACCTGTCCGAAGTGATGGTACGCCAGTGGAGCAGGTGATGACGAACTCTGCCTCCCACTGGTGTGGAATAGGCCTGAAAGCTCGGACTAGGAAGGCTTTGAGGCAGGTGCTGCAGGAGCAGATGTGGACTGACCGGCTCTCTGTCCCCCTGCTCCGCCACGGCGGAATCAACGTCTAGGACCACGTTGAGGCTGGATCTGCGGCCTGTGGCTGAACGAACGTGCAGGGGCGCCCCTTCCTTGCCCACAAAAGGGACGAAAAGCAGAAGTTTGCTGGCGCGGGGGCGAGAGGCCCAAGGACTTGGCAGTAGCCCTGGAGTCCTTAAAGCGCTCCAGCTCGCTATCTGCTTTGTTGCCAAAAAGGTGACGGCCATCAAAGGGCATGTCCATGAGGTAGCTCTGGACATCCCCTGAAAAGTTTGTGGACCTCAGCCAGGCATGACGACGAATCGCCACCGTCGTTACAATCGCTCTACCCAGCGAGTCCGTGGTGTCAAGTCCACATCGAATGGAGTACCGTGCTGCATCCCGCCCCTCAGCATGAGCCTGGGCGAGCCGTGTCCTGGCCTCCTCTGGACACTGGGGCAGCACGTCCGCCACCGTATCCCACAAAGAGTGGGTGTAACGGTCCAAAAGGCACGGGGTATTAATGGACTGCAACCCCAGACTGAGGGAGAAAAACAGTTTCTTGCCAAACTGCTCCAACCTTTTGGATTCCTGATCCGGAGGTGCGGTCGGGAAGGCGTTTTGGGACGTGGAGGACTGGATAACCAGACTCTCAGGGGTGGGGTGTACGGACAGAAAGATGGGGTCGCCCGGAGCTGGGCGGTGGCGCCGGGCCCCGTTCCGATCCACAGGAGAGACTGTGGAGGGCTTGGACCAAGTGCCCACCAGAACATCGGTGAGGGCCTCAAATTGCAGTAGAGGCTCCGAAGAGCTTACCGGCGGTTGAGGCACCTCAGTAAGGAGGTTAGTCCTCACAGCTGCTGCAGGGAGCTCCAGGTGTAGGGCTTGGGCCGCCCTGCGCAGCACCACAGAATAAGTTGCACCCTCCTCCGTAGCCACGGAAGGAGGAGAGAAGAAACCAGTGTCAGGCGAAGTGTCTAGACCACTGGCATCCCCCAGCTCGTCTGCCCAGTCCTGACTTAACTGGCACTGCTGTGCCAGAGGGTCCTCAGACCCCTCCCAGTCCTCCCCTTCATCCGTCTCCTGGTAAACAGGTATAAAAGAAGGAGCCGGGTCATAGATGAATTGTTCACCCATCGATGCCGGAGACGGCGCCGAGCGGCGCCGCTCCGACACCGGACCCGGACCGGGGTTGAAACTAGGGACGGCGTCGGGTGCGACACCATGGGGGTCGGCACCGGCAGAGGAGTCGTAAGGTTAACCGGCGTCGACTGGGATCCAGGCCTGGATCCCACGGGGACCTGCGGTGTCGGGACCTAAGTCGACGACGGCACCGGGCCCGAAGCCGCCAACTCGCTAGGCCCCCCCGTCAGGCCTGCGGGGCCCGGAGGCGTGCTGGCAGGCCTCGACGGTGGAACGAGACTGTTAATGGCCACGAGGAAGTCCCGAATCTCGCCCGGAGTCGCATGAGGCCCAGGGACCGGAGGGTATGGGGCCGGATGCGACTCCGGCGAACCCTCGGCCGAGTCGCGCGACCGGCGAGGGGAGTCAGAATAGCGATGTCGCTTCGACTTCTTTTTACCATGCCTCGACTTACCTGAATGCGAGGACTTGGATCCCTACGAGCGGTGATGACGTCGGCTCCGTGACCGGTCCCTCGACCTCCTCCTCGACCGGGACCTCGAGCGGTGCGGAGCCGACTGCTGGATCTCGAGGGCCCGGCAGTCGGGGCACGACTTGTCATTGTGGTCGGCCCCAAGGCAGTAGAGACACCGATGGTGGGGGTCTGTAACCAACATCAGTCGGTGACAGACGTCACACGGCTTGAACCCGGGCATCCCTACCTGCACCAAGAGTCTAAGTCGACTCAAAAAGAGACAAAAATGTCCAAAAAGTTAGTAAAAAAATGACTAAGGGTACGCTCTTCCCGGATCTTACTGGCGCGGAAAAAAGAAGAACTGACGTCAGCGCGCGAGTGCGGCGTCTAAGTACTCTGACAACATCGTCCCGGCGATCTCGACGCCGACGACGAACGCGGAGTCGCAGACGACGCCTACCGACGCGCAAGGGTACTGCTGACGAAAAATCTTTCCGGATCCAGTCTGATGCCTGGGGACATTCTAAGGTAAGGAATCTAACTATCGTGTTTCTTTCAGATATATAAGTGTGGCTGCTTCAATAGTAGAAGTTCCAGGATTAGCCATTTATAACACTAAGAGCATGAATGAGTTCACATGTTTGATTCTATTTGTGTATTCAGTTTGTGTATTTATCGCACATTTATTTCTGCAGCTGAGTTATCAGATATACAGGAGTTATTTTAGATGAAGTATTATGTTACATGCTTTTATAATGTCACTGTTTTCATATCTGCTTGATTTTAAATTCATGCTTTCGCTTACGAAGTTGATTTTAGATATATATGTTATGATAGTCAAAAGTTATGGGTGGAATGTAGTACCGAAGGCATTCCCATGTACTGGAACCATGTGATGTCCTTTGACAACCATTGTTTTAATTGACTTTAGGTGTTTTCTTGAATTTACAACATCATTTTTCCTGCATGTGCCTTTTTCCTTGAAGATTTCTTTCTTGTCTCCTTGTAGCTGTAGAGGGGGAATGCTTTCACAGAGTAGAACAGCCTTGCCAGGAACAGAACATTCAGGATGTGCATTTGAAAGCATAAGTGAGTGAGAGGTGTGGAATGTACTTCTCGGTCTCGAAGTGTGTAGTGTTATATGCAGTAGTGGTCAAATGTGCATTATGTTGTACATTGGTAGATGAAGTGTGTAGTGCACACATGTGCATTGTGTTCTACATTGGGAAGTATAATGAAGTTCTTACTATTGGCTTTGATGTGCCCTCATGCCATCTTGAATTCTGAGTGTCTAGCTTGAGCATTGCTCACAGGCAGGCCTCTATATTACTCAAGTTGTTTCGGCTATTCACGTTCAAGGTTGTTTTCTGTAGATTTGGAGGTTGTTTTCACCTTTTTCAAGCTTCGTGAAGATAAGGTGCTGGAATATGTGGGATTGCAGAAGGATATTGAGAACTCTTTTGCCTTTGGAATGCTTGCATGGAGAGTGGCCAACTCCAGTAATTTTTCTTGGCGCAGAGGACGTCTTCTCAAACATAGAGATTATAAAACTGGGGTTTGTTGACTTGGAAACCGGGATTTGGACATGAATGGAGGAGGACGCGCCTCCTTCAGTGTAAAAATCTGGCTGGCTGAGTGGGCTCAGATGCAGTGTTTGCAAAGGTGAGGGGTTTTATTTTTTGTTATTACTTTGTGATGTGTGAGTGTGTCTGTGTGCACATTACGGCCTATACATCTTGCGACGGGGATTGTAGCTTTTTCTACTCCTCCCCACCTTACATCCATGAAGAAACTGGGCCCCCCTGGCCCAAGAACCTACACACCATCTAGAATACCTACCTTTATCCTGCTTTTCCACCCGCTGGATTTAAGATGGCACAACTCAGCTGTTGCCTGACGGGGCTTGTAGAACCTGGGCTGTGACCTCCGCACAATGACACGTGACAAATGAGCCACCTCCAAACTGAGCACGAAGGGCTGCTACACACGTGCCGGAGCCCCAGCTGTGGACCTCAGGGGTCCGACGGGTGCAGTACCTGGAAATGCAAAACTACTCGGAGCCATCACTCAATCCAGAGACATGCTGGACGCCAAGATAGGGGAAGTTGGCTTGGACATGATGTTGCGCCAACGCGGTTGAGCGACTCACAGAAGCTGAGACAAGAGTATCTAGTGTGGAATATGTTGTGACTACCCTACAACAGAAAATAGATACCCTAAAGACCCTCACAAGAGGTCTTGAAACACCTGTTGAAGATGCTGAAAAATGTGCCTGCAGAAGTAACCTTTGCTTCGTGGGCTTCCCAGAGGGCTGAGAGGGCGACGACATAGAAATACTTCTTGCCAAGTGGATAGTAGAATGGATTCCGCCTCTGACTCCTTTGCCCCTGATTCATAATCAAGCGGACTCACCACACCCGGGTTAGGAAGCACCCTCCTGGCGCTAACCCTCGGCCTGTTATTGCCAGAATCCTTAATTTTCATGATCAAGACAATATCCTTAGACAGGACAGACTGCAAGAATCTCTCTACTTTGAGTCCCAAAGCATCATGATATTTCCGGGCTATACCAGGCTGGTTCAGCACGGACGTCAATACTTCGCGGCGGCGAAGGCTTGCCTTTGAGACCTCAAGGTATCCTACGCACTCCTTATCCTGGCCCGCTTACATGTTGTATCTAATTCCCACATACTCTTCTGACACCCCCGAAGACGTTTTTGCTTGGACGGACGAAGAGATACATGTGACACCCCATACCCCGCCCCATCTTGACTCAGACTCCTCTTCAAGTGACCTACACTGGCGACAGTCCAAGCCTAAAGAGAAATGCCGCCATAGATTGAGGTCGTCGTGGCGATCCAGGGCTCGCAGCGAAGACCGGACAGAAGCCCCACAAGTTTGAAACACAAACTTACACCGTGGTGTTGTCTCTTTGGTTGCCCGAAGGAAGGCAAACTACATTTCTCTACCCGAATAGTTAGTAGGAAGGCATCATCGCTGGGCAAAGCCTCTGGAGAGTTGCACCCGACCCCCTCAGAGAGACAATGTTAATGGGATAGTCCACGGGCATCCATTAGATGGACTTCGCCATCGGCCCCCGTTGGGGTTGGGGCGGTGTTGCTTCCACGATAGATGCTTCAACGGGTTTTTAGGTATTTGGGGTGGGAGGTGGTTGGGTAGATTTTGTTATTTGTGTTCTATTCCCATTGCGCGATTCTGGTGCTCCCCCATGCAGCAACCGCACGCAGGAATTGTACCTTTAGCACCAACCACCCGCCTAGATGGCTGATGTAGATGCCAGTATTCCGCGGGGTAGGCGTCAAATTGCCAGCTGGAATGTTCAGGGAATCCTAGACAAAGTGAAATGGGGCAGTACTCCGGAAGGCTAAACGTTTATGGCAGTCATACTGCTATTACAAGAAACATATCTCCTGGGCTCTAAAACTCCATGCCTGTCCCAATTCGGCTATGTCAAAACCTTTCACTCCAGGTTCACAAAAGACTCCCCGGGTGTGGCCATTGTGGTCCATCGCAGAGTTCCTTTAAAATCTTTGCAGTCATGGGTAGACACACAGGAGAGATGTGTCTTTGTGACAGGAAAAATACATGGGGAAACGGTGGTCCTGGAAGTGTGTATGCCCCCACACCCCTTAATCAGGCCATGGTAGAGTGGTGCTAGGCAGCGATTGGAACGTCATATGAACCCAAACCATGCTAGAAGGTGCGCCACTGAAGTAACGGGGGGATGCATAAATCACATCTGAAGCCCCTAGTCGATGTGATGGGTTGGGTAGATGTCTGGAGGACACTCCATCCAACTGAACAAGCCTATACATACTACTCCCATGTCCATGGGTCATTCTCTTGGTTTGACTATCTATTTGTACCTCCTATCCATATTCCTAAAGTTTCTGATGCCACAATATTGGCCAGAGGCCTCTCAGACCACTCTCCAGTGACACTGAGAATCTGAATAGACTCAGACCATCCTTCTTTCTGCTGGCGCCTCTCTCCCTGGCACCTACAAGATCAGCAATACAAGACCCACATGCACCAGGCCTTGACTGAATATTTTGCCCTCAATATGGCGATGAGCGCCTCAAGTACGATCCTTAAGCCAACCCTTTGTGGTGTTGATATCGCATTCTGCACAGCGAAACATTTACAGGTGGAAGCTTGCATTCTGGCCCTTGAGCAGCGTGGATGGAGGGAGCGGAGGGCTGGTGCCTCATCAATTGTCTATAGTGCAACAGCAAAATCAAGAGGAAATCTTAGAAGAAGCAAGATGTGCTTGGCTGGCCTCCCGCAGTCAGATCTACCAGGGGGGGTGACAAGTCTAGAAAATTGCTGCACCGGCTGTGCAAACCAGTTCCTAATCCAACTATTTGTGATTCTTACAGAACTATACTCACTGATCCTGCGGTGATCACTAATAGTTTTCCTGGCTACTATAAGGAACTGTACACCAATAAGGACACCCTGCCCAACACACAGATACTGAAGTTCCTCGATGATCTACCCCCAAAGGCCCTATCAGCCACAGCGAGAGCATTACTCGATTTGCCCCTTACGGTCGAAAAATTAGCAACTGCTCTAGCCGATGAGCGCCCAGGCAAAGCCCCAGCTCCCAATGGTTTCCCCTATGAATTATTTAAGGCATATATGCCGAACCCATAATGCCAAGGCTGCAGTGGATCGCCTGGTTCGCCCGGCTGCCCTGTTACTAGCTGAAATCGACAAGGCCTTCGATTCAGTCAGCTGGACCTACTTGTTTGGGCTTCTGCAACGTCTCAACAAAGGCCCTCAATTTCTCCTTTCATTCATCTACTATATACAGGCCTCACCGCTTTGATGCGTGTGGCTGGCTCGGTCTATCCCCAGTTTCCCATTCAGCGCAGTACCAGTCAGGGCTGTCCCCACTCCTATTTGCTCTGGCTATGGAGCCCTTGGCTGCTTGACTCAGAATTGACGCTGGAAGTTTCCGACCACATTGCGCTATATGGCAATGATGTTCTGTTTTTTTCTCACAGATCTGGCTATTGGCTCCTTCGTATAATGACGGACTTCGGAGAAACGACTGGTTCATCTATGAACGCTGGCAAGTCCACTCTTTGGCCATTGCAAGGCCCACGACTATAGTCCATGGGCAGCTGACCTATCACTGCCGAAGGACTGCGATACCAGGGTGTCTTCCTGTCTGCCTCTCAACCCATCTCTTGGGAGCGCAATTTAGCTCCATTGACAGAACAAGTAAAGTCGGAGGCGAGATCCTGGTCGAATCTGCCCGTCGCTCTATGAACTATGTGCCATCTTCAAGATACTTTTCCTCCCACGCCTTTTATACCAATTGCAAAACACCTGGTACTCGATCCCTGTAGCTTCGTTCCGGCAGGTGAACGCACTCCTGGGTAATTTCTTAAGGAGAAGCGGTGCTATTAGAGTGGCTCTATGTACATGCTTCCTGTCCACCTACTGCGTAGGTATTCCTGCAGCAGACATTCAGTCCTACAATGTTGCCTCACACTTACAAGTGCTTAATGAATGGTGGTATTGTGCTAGGGATGGCCCAGCTTATGCAGTAGAAAATTGTATAACGGGCAATATTCCTCTCCATGCATATCTTTAAAGCAGATCGGCATTTAGGGCCTTGCCGCCCGCAGCAAAAGAGGTGTTCCAGGTGTGGAGACATTCGGTGTGGCAAATGGGTTGGTGGAGGCGCCTAACGCAAGTGACCCCTCTGTGGCACAACTGACTCCTTCCCCAGCTGGCCGGGCTATCTGAGTTCTGGGGATAGGACTATATTGGCATATCCTCCTTAGGAGTAGTCATGCGCAGCCTGACCCTTAAATTCTTCCAAGACCTCCAGAATGAATTCTTCAATCCCCGCAGCCAATTCTATAAATATCTGCAATTTTGTCATTCCCTGTCACTATATCTCAAAAACCTAGAGGCTCTTCTGGGATTTAAGAGGGCAAACTACTGATGGGATATCTTGGAGATCATACAAAAATAAGATATACCAATCCCTAATTACCAATAGTAACACCACACTAGCTACCCTCCGAGCTGCCTGGCTGGGCGAACTGGGCCAGATAGACGACAATGATAGGACTGAGGCCCTGGGGTCTCTACATGGCGCAGCTATCTACTCACGCTTGTGCCTCATTCAATTTAGATACATCCACCGTGCACACTACACTTGGCACGAGCACTGGAGAATTTGACTAGTGGCTTCTCCCACCTGCCTACGATGTGGCAACAATGAGGGCACCTTTCTCCACACAGTATTGTCTTGCAGCGTGCTTGCTAGGTTCTACTGGGGGTCATGACATGCTTGACTGATGTTCTGGCCTGAGATCTCCGCATATCCCTCAAAACTAATCTTTCTGCACACCACTGATGAGATTGGGCGCAACAGGTACAAACACCATCTTCTGTTTACGAGTCTCACCCTGGCCAAGAGAGACATCACTAAGCTTTGCAAAGCTAATTCCTTTCCCCGATTGGTCTTATGGAAGCAGGGTAGGGACTTTTGTATGGTCCGATACGGATATTCAAGGCACGGGGATGCCAGCAGAAGCATCCCTGATTTGGCAACGGTGGGCCGATTACAAAGGCCTGCCTTTGGAGCTTCTGACCTCTGTGGAAACACTACTGGATAATGAACCCTGTAAAGCTGAACAGGGTTTCTGGAGAGCTTTGTAATTTGTGTGTTTGGCGACATATGGGTGCGGGAGAGCTAGTCTTGGGGAGCATAGTTGGGACACAGCACACAATTGTTTTGTTGAATAGCATTTCGCCTTTGATTTGCATCGACGTACACAATTACACCATGTCTATATTTAACCCCTTTGCTGCAAGGCCTCCCCCGACCTGTGCTAAGCCTTTTGGCTATTTGGGGTAGTTCCCCCTTAGGCCCCTGTAACTTTTTGACCACATAAGGTATCCACGCCAAATTTGCGTCCTTTTTTCCCAACATCATGAGGTTTCTAAACATACCCTGATGTTTGTGGATTCCCCTGGAGGGGACCCAGATATTAGCCAAAATACTTGTGTGAGTGTCCAATGCAGAATTGGCTAAAAATGTCACTTAAAAAAAATGTAGTGCGTACAATTCTCGGCGCTATACCCTTAGTCCCTATGTTTGGGGTGTGCCGTCCACAGCATTGTCCCTGGCTGTCCCTGCTGAGCTTTACCTTGTGCCTGCCAGAGAGGCGTAGAGACTACTACACCTGGCGCCTCCTCTCTCCCGCCGCCGCGCTCCTTCCTGTGTGGCCGCTGTGTGGAGTAACGGGGGAAGAACTACATTACCCAGACTCCCCGGACCCCAACATCCCGGAAGCTGCGCCAGGAGGCGCTTTAAAATCAGAACCATTCTCGGTGGAGCGGGTGTGCCGTCCACAGCATTGTCCCTGGCTGTCCCTGCTGAGCTTTACCTTGTGCCTGCCAGAGAGGCGTAGAGACTACTACACCTGGCGCCTCCTCTCTCCCGCCGCCGCGCTCCTTCCTGTGTGGCCACTGTGTGGAGTAACGGGGGAAGAACTACATTACCCAGACTCCCCGGACCCCAACATCCCGGAAGCTGCGCCAGGAGGCGCTTTAAAATCAGAACCATTCTCGGTGGAGCGGGTGTGCCGTCCACAGCATTGTCCCTGGCTGTCCCTGCTGAGCTTTACCTTGTGCCTGCCAGAGAGGCGTAGAGACTACTACACCTGGCGCCTCCTCTCTCCCGCCGCCGCGCTCCTTCCTGTGTGGCCACTGTGTGGAGTAACGGGGGAAGAACTACATTACCCAGACTCCCCGGACCCCAACATCCCGGAAGCTGCACCAGGAGGCGCTTTAAAATCAGAACCATTCTCGGTGGAGCGGGTGTGCCGTCCACAGCATTGTCCCTGGCTGTCCCTGCTGAGCTTTACCTTGTGCCTGCCAGAGAGGCGTAGAGACTACTACACCTGGCGCCTCCTCTCTCCCGCCGCCGCGCTCCTTCCTGTGTGGCCGCTGTGTGGAGTAACGGGGGAAGAACTACATTACCCAGACTCCCCGGACCCCAACATCCCGGAAGCTGCGCCAGGAGGCGCTTTAAAATCAGAACCATTCCCCGCGTCGTGGGCTCGCGCGCGGGCTAAACCCAGGCAAAGGGCGGGCCGTCTACGGCCGTCCAAGGCCGAACAAGGCAGGGCTGGGCCATCCCTCTTTCGTTGGCTACCCAAACTTAACAACTTGTTCAAGAACCAGGTGACTGTCTTTTGTTCAATTCCATGTTTGTGCACAAGATACCTGCTCTTTGTAGCCGTTGACTGTTGTCCATTTCTTGTGTTTTACCACTTCATTTGCAAGCTAACTCTGGGTCTAATTGTTCATTAGTGTTTTTACATCTGTGAAATAGAACATATAGTAACTCACTATGGCTACACAATCCACAAAAACAAGGTCTTCCCTGTTAGGTGGCTCAGTGAGGGGGACTCTAGACAATTTTATTACTAGGGCGGCATCCGTGTTAGAAAAAGAGATTGCCATCACGGAACGCCGTCTTTCTTTAGACCCTGTGTTCCAGAAGCGTTCTTCCTTGGGTCAAATTCAACAGGTTTCTTCTCCGCCAATCAGGATT
Organism: Triturus cristatus; assembly: GCF_964204655.1. NCBI lineage: Eukaryota > Metazoa > Chordata > Amphibia > Caudata > Salamandridae > Triturus > Triturus cristatus. The sequence continues at coordinate 633,330,083 of NC_140593.1, forward strand.
TTGGATCCTGAACAACCTGCTGACTGCGGTCTTCCCGCGCAATTGTGTGATACACTGAATGTCATATCTATTTCGAATGAAACTGGGTTATTTTCTTCTAATTTGCGACCCTTAACGGGTACTTCTCCTGTGGACTCTTCCCCTACTCATATCGCCTCGACTTCTAAAGGGAATCCTGTTAAAAGAGGACCCTCTACTTCAAAGCCTGTGGCAAAAAAAACATATACCGCCCCAACAAAAAAAAGGAGAAAAGTTCGCCGCTTGGATGTGCCTAAAGCCATGCCCCAACCTATATTATCTCCCCCACGAACTAAGCAAGCAACTCCACCGCCACAGCTTCCCATGTTTCCTTTTTCTAATTCAATGTCAGATGTCGAGCGCATGGTGAGAGCTCTACTTTTACCTCTAGTAGAGAGAGTTAAGAACATTGAGACACAATTAACATCTTTAGAAGCATCTCATGCCTCCCTTATCTCACTAAATACTGATTTGAACTCTTACCTGCGTAAAAAATCTACTGAGGTTATTACACACTCTCCCCTAACTCAAACAACTACTCAATCTAACACATTGAACCATGTACAGAACACACAAGTCCCCCAACCCATACGAGAGAATCAACCCACCGCCAAGAGGGATTTGAGAGATGACCAAATTATTAACCCCGTAGCTCCTCTGGGTAACAATAGAAACAGGCAGCCCCCCCCCAGAGTATAAACTGGATAAAAGTTCCCATATTGACCTGCCCCCTGAAGCGGCTCCATATGTAGTGACCTTAATGGGGGTTCCTGTTCTCGCCCAGGGTAAAACTGAGAGCCACCAACAACTTAAAAACAAAGTAGTGTACTGGTTGACCCAAAATAGACCACTCCCTCCTGAAATTAACGGTGAAATATTACATGTTAGGAGACTGAATTGGTTGGGTCCTAGACCTAAGGACAAACAGGGCGATGTCATTATAGTCAATTTTCGAGACCGTAGGGTGTCACGATACATAGCGGACTGGTATACCCCGGGTAGGAGTCTGGGAATTACAACGGCTGATCTCAGCTACTTCTACCCACGCTCTCTCTTGTCAAATCTTTCACTCCCATATCCACCACCGAGGGTTACCACTGAGACATCTTATTCTACCGTTCCAACATCAAATAGATATGCTATCCTATCAGGACTGGACGAACAGGATTGACTCCCCAACCCTGAAATCATGACTGATAATTCCCCTATCATGACTGATACTTCTAACTTACTTCCCGTAGAATTAAATTCTTTCGATACAGAAAACACAGGAGTTATACATATTGACCGACCAGAATACTCACCTGAATTTTCTTCTACTGATGTTTACCCTGGCCACGAGTCATACGATGCTTATAATGTGTCCTTAGTTTCCTGGAACGTAGCAGGATTGGCTGATAAAATAAGTGATCCTGCCTGGTTGGCATATGTTAAAAAATACACCATCATTTGCCTTCAAGAGACATGGATGGAAGACAACAGCGCATGTATTGAAGGATATCAAAGCTTTATTAGCCCAGCAGTTCCCTCAGTTAGAGGTAGGGCAAAGGGGGGGCTGGCTATTTTTGTAAATTTGGCTCTTTCCTGTGTTATACGTAACCAATATCACGTAAACAGAAATGTCCAAATACTTGACTTAAAGAGAGGCAAACGTGATTTGACCTTGATCAACTTTTATAATGCTACATCCAGTGAAGGGGATTGTAATATAATGTCTTTGAAAGATACGTTGGCAGAAGGCGCAGGTGTGATGTCACGCAATTTATTAATAGTTGGAGATTTTAATGTGCACCCCTGCGGTAACCCTCGAGATACCCCTATGGGGTCTCTAGGTTGTAACAATGCGAACGGCTTTCATTTTAACCACACTAGATGTGGAACCCTCTTAAATGATTTGTTAAATGAAAATAATTTGTACGTAGCTATGTCTTTGGTACCGGAGGACAAGGTATATGACGTGCCAACTTTTAAAGGCTGCGCTTACGGGTCTTTTATAGACCATATGATATTGTCCGTTGACCTTACCACCCAGGCCTTTAGTTTCACTATTCAACCGAATATTTTTAGTGATCATAACCCCATAACTATTATATTGGGTGGTGGAATTTTTGAACTACGTGGGCTCCGTGAAGACCGGGGAACCTTAAAATGTATTAATGGAAAACGTCGATTGAAGTGGAATTTAGTTAACCATGATAACTTTTATAATGAAATTAATAAGTTATGTGGCCAGGAACTTGCGGCTTGTGTATCAACATCTATTTCCCATGAACAAATCTTAGCCTCATTTGAGGTCGTGGTGTCTATTGTAGGTTCCATGCTGCTAGTTCCTGTGAAGGGACAAACCAGAAATTACCCTAAATGGTTTGACCACACCTGCTCCAAGGCAAGCAAAGACCTAAGAAAAGCATTGAAAATCATACCTAGGGACTCAGGCCTAATTAAAAATCTACGTGCAACTTATAAAAAAGCACTTGCCGGTCGTAAAAAGGAAATCAAGGCCATTACCTGGGATTCTTTGCTTGACCCCTCAACTCTGGGCAACAGCAGTAAATTCTGGGAAATTATTAATAAACCCCTATTCGACAACCCCAGTGATTCAGATCTAGGAACTAATATCCCAGAGGAGGACTGGGTTAATCACTTTAGTGTAATCTTTAAGAGTAATAAGCAACAAGCAGAATATGATTTTTTAACTATAAGGGCGAATCCTCTGTGCTTTCTGGATAACGAGGTAGAAAAGGCCATTCAAGGGCTAACCGGAAATAAGGCACCTGGACCGGATGGCTTACCTCCGGATCTTTTTAAATCATGTACTTCACTTTGGGCCCCCGTACTAACTAAAGTAATAAATGCTGCCACGGTTTCGGGTTGCCCGAAGACATGGGGGCACTCGACAATTGTCCCCGTGTTTAAAAAGGGTGATCGCAGCAACCCATCATGCTACAGACCAATCTCATTGATAAACTCAGTAGCAAAGGTAGTGGGGGGTGTAATCCTGACTAGATTAACAACATGGGCCCAAGAGAATAAAATTCTGTCTCCAATACAATATGGATTCAGACCTGGTCACTCAACTGTGACCCAATGCCTGAATCTATACTTGATTACAGGCAAATATACTTTGGCCCGGAAGGGAACTATTCATCTGGCTTTTATGGACCTATCGTCCGCTTTTGATTGCGTGGATAGGGGTAAATTATGGGATATCATGTTAAAGATGGGTGTCGAGCAAAATCTAATCCATCTATTGGCTGATTTGCATTCTGACACAAGAGCGAACGTTCGCTACACCCAAGATTTGAAAGTGACCGGGGACATAAGAATTAATCGGGGTGTTAGACAAGGGTGTATCTTGGCCCCATTCCTCTTTAACCTGTACATCAACGAGTTAGAGGACTACTTGCTGAGATCAGGTACGGATTATCCTCATGTAGGTCTAAGAGGAGTTCCGGTTCTGCTCTATGCAGATGATGCCGTCCTGATTTCAAGGACAGCGAACGGTCTCCAGACACTTTTAAATTCATTTTATCTTTTTATGGAGTCTCGAGGCCTCAGTATCAATAACTCTAAGTCGTTTGTCATGAAAATTGGCCATGGTTCGCGAAAACCAAATTCCTTTACTATAAATGGAGAAAAAATTCCAACATCTAAAACTTTCTCATATCTTGGAATTCTTCTCGATGACCAATTATCCTGGGGCCCAGCAGTCCATAAAAAAAAGGGCGAAATGACTCGGGCCAACGCAGCCATATTAGGATTTGCGAGAAAAATGGGCAACAGCCCGGTGGCGGCCTTGCTTAAATTATACCAAGCAAAGAGCATTGTAGTTGCCTGTTATGGTAGTGAACTCTGGGGCTATAGCCAGACGCGAGACCTAGAGGTCACAGAAAATAATTTCTTAAAGAAGATCCTAAGGCTGCCTAGGGGCACTGGCAACTTCTCGGTTCACGAGGAGTTAGGTTTGCCCTTTCTAAGCGATAGACTAGCCGTAAATCCCATACTCTGTTGGATGAATTCTTGGTTGAATAATGATATACCCCTTAGCAACGATATATTAAGAGAAGCCTTAACCTGGGATGGTAGATTCAAGGTCCCATGGCTGAAATATATAAAAGATTGTCTTACTGAACTTGGACTGCCAGCCCTGTTTTTAACCCCATCCACTATAACAAAAGCTGATGTCACATTTATAAAAAAAGCATTTCTTACAACCAGGTACCTTGCCCGGGAGGAGGCCGAGTTTATGAAATGTAGTGTCAGGAAACACGCTCTACTTAAAACATGCTTACATTTGGAACCATATCTCTCATGGCCTATATCTGGCTACGAACGATTTTTGTTGACCAGGTTCCGATTTGACCTGTTCCACCTCCTACTGGCTGTACCAAGAGGGTCCCATCGTGGACAAGTGCTACCTGCTTGCGGCTGCGACGGAAAGTCTCCGCAAGATCTGGAGCACTTTTTATTCTTTTGTCCTTATTATTCAGTACCTCGAAGGCTATATCTAAAGCCTTGTTTAAAGAAACTAAATTTCACACAGATTAAACCAGCACTTTATTTCCTTCAACTTTTGAACTGTGATTGTACTTTATATGTAAGCAGTTTTTTAAAACTAGCTATTTCTTTCAGGAAAAGTATGGAGGGATAATTATGCTGTTTTTATTGTCCTATTCCCTAATGATTTTTAACTTTGAACAAATTATTTATATTCTTAACCTGATTATCCTGCTAGATGCCTTTACTCATTTTGTTTACATAGTCCGCCCATCATACATAAGTATTGGACAGCTTTTTTAAACAATTTATCTGTGAAATGTTTATCCATGTATTGTGCTTTTATGATTGTTATATCTTACAATCGAATAAAGTTATTTGACTTGACTTGACTATGTTTTTGGCTCTTCCCAGCCACAGGCCCTTGCCCCACTGACACAAGAGTGAGTTATCATTTTACTCGGGAGACTGAGGGGAACTGTGTGGGGTAGAACATTTGTGCCAGTACAGTGATTCCATGCAAAAATGTGTTTTTTTCAGCTACATTTGCAGGGGATTCTCGGTAGGAAAACGTTGGGGGATACACGCAAGCCATACCTCGCTGGACTTCCAAAGGTGTCTACTTTTCAGAAATGAGTGGGTTTGGTAGTTTTCCAAGATGGCCACCAAACCCGGGGCCAAAAACCCAGGTGACCCCCCCCCCCTTGCAAACCCAGGTTGTTTTGTGATGGATAATGTTGATGTCTCCTCTATACGTTTTGGGCCCTTGCCTGTCGCGGGTACTTGACCCCCCTGCGCGAGTGAGGTACCATTTTTATCGGGAGACCTGGGGGACCTGGGTGGTAGGAAATTTGTGTCTGCCCAGTAATCCCACAACTTTCCCACACACAAATGTAAGAAAAATTTGATTTTTTCAGCAAAATTTGAGGTTTGCAGGAGATTCCCAGTAGGGAAACGTTGGGGGATCCACGCAAGCCATACCTCCCTGGACTCCCCCGGGTCTCTAGTTTTCAGAAATGTGTGGGTTTAGTAGGTTTCCCTAGATGTCCGAAATGTGAGGAAAATTGTTTTTTTCCCCCCCAAAGTTTGAGGTTTGCAAGGGATTCTGGGTAACAGAACCTGGTGAGAGCAAGACAAGTCACCCCATCCTGGATTCCCCTGGGTGTCTAGTTTTCAAAAATGTGCTGGAAGAGCTAGGGTTCCAAATCTACAGCTAGGCACTTTGCAAAAAAAGGGTCAGCTTTCACTGTAAAATTGTGGTGTCCACTTTGCATTTTGGGCCGTTTCCTGTTGCGGGCACTAGACCTACCCACGCAAGTGAGGTCCCATTTCTATCGTAAGACTTTGGGGAATGCGGGGTGGGTGGAATTTTGTGGATCCACGCAGATTCCAGAACTTTCCACCACAGAAATGTGAGGAAAGAAATATGCTACTTACTCAGTATGCATCTGTTCTTGGCATGTAGAGCTGTAGATTCATATGTGTTTGCATAGATTGCCATCTGGTGTTGGGCTCGGATGTTTGCACTTTGTTTTTCTTCGAAGAAGTGTTTGTAGTCACAAGGTAGGTGACTCCTCCTTATGGTGATAGTGCGCATGGGCATCGACTCCATCCCCAGATTGTTTTCGCCATAAAGGGTGATGATGAAGTAAGTAAGAATAGAAAGAGATGTCCAAGAATAGAAAGATGTCCATGTGTGTTGTATCTAAGTAAGATTGTTTTTTTTAACAAACTTTATTGAGCCATTATTCAGGGTACATTACATTATAACAAATATTCATGGCATTTTTCTTTTTAGGTGTAGTATTGACTCATCTTTCTCAATAAGTAAATATACATACTTCAATCCTCGTATCTATCATTTACACCACATGGAAGTTATAATGCAATGAATGTAACATTTGGAATCATACATATGAATTATTAACGTCTCCAATTAATCTTGTCTTGTATTTGTACTTTTATTCCCTAAACTAAGTTAACTACCCCCTCCCTTTCCCTCCCCCCCGCTTCCAGGTCTGTCCGTGTGCCTCCATTTATTGCGCGTCATATCCTTGAGAAAATATGGATTCCAACCTATACCTCTGGTGTATCATGGGCCTTCCCTCATAGCCTACCCTAACTGTCACTGGCTACATGTTAAATGGCGGACTGAATCAGGAGAGTGGATCAAGTAATGTAAGTGGGATATCCAATTGTGTAAGGTCTTCTAACATGATGTCCCATTCCATGGAGATGGGACGTTTTCTCAACCCCCTCGCCTCTTCTCGCCTAAGTGCCGCGCTTTCCGCGCTGCCCCACCTGATTACCTCCTCTTTCCATAAATGTAGTGGGGGGCTCCTAGGGGATTTCTAATCGCCAATATTAGCGCTAGTTCTAGGAAACGCAGGTGGACCTTCTGGGCTTTGGTGCGCTTGCGTAGACCCAAGAGGCCCTCCAATATGTTGTCTGTCATTGTGAGATGTGTAATTTCTCCCAGCATATTACAAATGTGTCCCCAATATTCCCTAAGGTGTGGGCAAGCCCATAACATATGAACAAATCCAACCTGCTCCTCTCTACACCTCGGACAGTAGCTCTGGGCCTCCGGGAATATACAGTCTATCCGCTTCGGGGTTAAATACGCTCTATGGAGAACCATACACTGTATAAACTTGAGCTAGGCATTTCGGGAGACCCGCTTGTGGTGTTCCAAAATGCTTTCCCACGCCTTATCTGTGATTACCATAACTGTAGTTTCTGCCCATTTCCCACGGAGGTCCGTAAGGCAGATGGAGGCCTGCGTGCAGATGCCGGTATATAGGCACTTCACTAGGTGGCCACCCCTCCCCATGTAATAAAGTAGATGGACCAGGTCATGTTGTGGAGGCTCGCTACGCTGGAGTGCCCATGTCGTCCTGATGTAATGCGCTATCAGTGCATGTAGCAAGTAAAGGCGGTCAGGAGCCCCAGTGTTCCTCACAAATGTATCATGATCTAGGAGCACACTATCCTCGAAGAATGAACCCACCTCTGCTACTCCCACATCTATACAATCCTGTATCCTAGCCATTGTAATCCTACCACCCATGACTGGCAGCCCTAGTAGTGGGACATTAGATGCGTAGGGGATCGCGGTCGACGTGTACTTTAGGGCCTTTTTCCAACATTGCAGTGCCGCTTTTAACAACGGTGGGCCGTCAGAGGGCGGTTTCGCCCCTGGGAGCAACATACTATGTAGTGTACCCCTGTCCATCTCTTGTGCGGTATAGTTTATTTCTTGTAAGTTCCTGCCTGCATGCCATCCAGAAAGACAGCCATTGTAATTGGGCGGCATAATAATATGCTCGGAAATCAGGGACACCCAGCCCTCCTCGGTTTGAGGCCAACTGCAGTTTCTTGAGACTTACTCTGCGCCTGCCTCAGCCCCATATGAGGTCCAACAAGTGTGTGTCTAGAGTGCGAAATGTGGTCTGGGGCATCATCAGGGGCAGATTAATAAAGAAGTACAATAGCCGGGGCAGCATCACCATCTTGGAGATGGCTATCCTTCCCATCACGGACAGCGGCAGGGAGGTCCAGAAGGAAATGCTCAGGCGCAGCGAAGCTATGGCCTTCATTAAATTACCTTCTAGTTGTTCTAAAGGAGCCCTGTACACGTTAATGCCTAAGTACTTAAATGTGTCTAGTGCCACAGGAATCTGGTAGGTGTCGAATCGGATTATGTCTGGACGAAGACCCTCTTGGAAATAAAAGGTATGAGACTTTCCTGCATTAATCGCCATCCCCGATATAGTCTCGAAGGCGGAGAAGACGACAGGGAGCGGGCTCGCCTCATTCTCCAAGTCCCGCAAATATATGAGGATATCGTCTGCGGATATCGAGACAAGGTGGGTATTATCCTGTATGGGAATTCCCAAATCTCCAGACGACTGCCTCAAAGCTATGGCCAGCGGTTCTAACGCAAGCACAAACAGGAGAGGGGAAGTGGGAACCCCTGCCTAGTACCTCTTCGTACTGCGTATTCCGGGGATATATACCGCCCTGTACGTGCCCTTGCAGTTGGTTCAACATAGAGTAGGCGTATCCACCTCAGAAAATCTTGGGGGAGACCAAAACGCAACAGGGCTGCAAACATGTACTCCCACGTTATGGAGTCAAACGCCTGACGTAGATCTAACGCCAGAGATCCCGCCTTGTCATAGTCACTGGGAACAGCCCTCATTATATGGTGGAGTCTCCTAGTATTGAGTGAAGTGCTACGTGCAGGAAGAAACCCACATTGGTCACTGTGTAGAAGAGTGGGGAGAGCGGGGACCAAACGGTTGGCGAAGGCCTTACTAAGAATTTTATATTCGGTAGCTAGTAACGACAGCGGCCTATAGTTAGACATCTCAGTGCCGGCTCTTCCAGGCTTGGGGAGTGACACCACCATAGCTTGCATCGTGGCTTGCGGTAATCTACCGGTTTCCCAAGCGGTCTTATATAGCTCCTCTAGTTTAGGCGTTAAAACCTCCAAATACGTCGCATAAAATTTGACGGGTAGGCCGTCTAGGCCCGGGGCTTTATTGCGGTTAAGGCCTTTGATCGCTGCTCTTATTTCATGTTGAGTGATGGGGCCTAAAAGGCTCTTCCGCATGACCTCCGTGATCTTGGGAAACTGTAAGCCATCAAAGAAGGCATCTATCAGGCCATCGTCAGTATGCGTTGGTGCCGCATACAAAGTACTGAGGTGATTACAAAATGCTTCATTAATCTCTCTTTGAGTATGAATCAGTCCCCTCTGTGGTGAACGGATACAGGTGATAAAAGGCGTTTCCGGGTTATTCTTTAGTAATCGTGCTAGTAATGTTCCTGATTTGTCGTCGTCCGTGTGTTTCAATTGTGTATATGCTCGGTAATCCATGAGTCTAAGTGTTTCCAGAGTCTCTGCATGTCTAATACAGGCCTCCTAGAGAGTTGCCCTTTTGTCATCATCTGTCACTGCGGCTGGCTCTAACTCTGTCATCAATGATTCTGTATCTATAAGTCTTTTGTGTGCTTCTTGGAGCGCCCCTACAGTAGCACTAATTGCCGAGCCTCGAACCACCACTTTGAACGCGTCCCAATCTATGAGGTTGGAGGAGGCTGTATTCCAGTTATCTGTGAAGTAGTTATTAATGGTATCTAATAATGTGGTCCGAAAGGGGGCATCCTCTAGGAATTGGGGCCATCGTTTTCCAAGTCGGCACAGGGGTCGGAGCCCTGCCCCATGTAAGAGTAACTTCTAAGGGATTGTGGTCTGAAAATGTTTTGGCTAGGTATGTTAATTGATGTATTTGTGTAGCTATAGAGTGGGAGCAAACAAATCTATCCAGCCTAGTATGAAGCTGGTGAACAGGGGAGTAAAAGGAATATTCCTTGCGTGTAGGGTGAAGCATGCGCCATGCATCTATGAGAGCCCAGCCCTGCATTCAAGTGTTCAGAAATTCAGCCTGTTTGTGTGCACTGGCCCCGTGTAGTGGTGGATGGGATCTGTCTAATTCAATGTATAGGACCGCATTGCAGTCTCTCCCTAGGATCCAGGGAATGGCATCCCACCCAGTCAAGGCTCTGCCCAGATCAGAGAAAAATTTGTCTTGATCGAAATTCGGCGCATGTATACAACCAAGGATTACAGGCAGACCATCTAAAGTGCCCTTCAAAAATATACATCGCTCCTGGTCATCTATACGTCGATCCACTTCCACAAACGGGACTCCATTGCGGATCCAAATGGTCACCCCTCTAGCAAAGGCCGAATAATTGGTGGTATACAGTCGGCCTCCCCATTTTTTCCGAGTTTTCACCGCCTCCATCGGATGGGTCTCTTGTAAAAACACAATCTGTGCCCTTCTCCTAAGAAGGTAAGCATGTACTCTGTGCCTTTTGCTCCCCGCCCCTAACCCCCGTACATTCCATTTCAATAGTTTGTATGCGCCTAAGTCGGTTCGTTTATGAGACCTATATGTACTACTTGTGTCGTACTCCGTGCAGTGCGGAGCCCATTAGTATGTGCAGACCAGGAAGTCCCCAACCCTTGTAAACTAACTATAAATGGCGCAGAAAACATACAAAAAGCATAGAGCAGTGCATGCGCTTTGTGGGGGGTAAGTGTAGCCAACCATACTGCTGTCTATATGGATGTATAGCACCAGTGGCTCTACTGGGCCACGGGTGGGGGGGGGGGGGGGGGTTGTACCTCTCAAGCTATACTCATCAGTGCATTGTGATATCAGGGGGTCTGCTATATTATGCTGTCTACGAGTACCTGGGGTTAGTCACAAACTTGTGGAATCTTCCTAGTCTAAATGACCGATCAGTGTGCACCTAATGAGAAGACTTAACAGAACGGATCATAATACAGGCATCATATACATTGTTAAATGCTCAACTCCATCAGTTCAATCAAAAAGGATACTGTCTAACGGTTGATATTGTGTCCGTGTTCAAGCAGTCATCCCCATGTGAACCTGGTGTGGGAAAAGTTCATGACCATCCCTCAGCTGTCCAACAGGCCATCTCCCGTTTGGGGCATCGCCGAGGGGAAAAGTTATGCTATGTTCCGAATCCGAGTGTATGGTACTGTCCTCAGAGTCCGTCGAAATCTTTGTATTGTCCTCGCGGAAGGATCGAGCGACCGCCGACGCCTCCGCTCTGTCCATCCTCTTTTGGGCTGGAGTCGGGCCTAGTCTTGCAGAGTTCCTCGAGCCTCCTCTCCGTCCTCTGGGCAGCTGTTGTTGTGATTGTACAGGGCTGTGTCGCACTGAGCCAGACAGTCTCTCCTGACTATGGTCTAATTCCATTACTTCGACCCATTCTTCCACATCAATGGGGCTGTCAAAAAAATAAGATTTCTTGTTGTACATGACTTTGAGCCTGGCTGGGAACAATAGGGCATATTTAAGTTGAACCGCCCGTAGTTTTTTCTTCACTACTTGAAAAGAGGTCCGCTGTCGCTGTACCATGATCGTGTAATCCGGGTATAATGAGGTCCCCTGATTTTCAAATTGGATGTTCGTCGTTTCCCTTGCCTTTTGGAGTAGCATGTCTCTGTCCCTGTAATTCAGGATTTTGACTATCAAAGGGTGCGGACACCCACTTTTGGTGCACCAGTTGGAATCCGGTGCGCCCTCTCCACGCAAAAATATGGGGAAAGACCTTCAGGGGCGACATGTTCTCTGAACCATGCTTCCATAAAATCCGCTGGTCTCGCTCCTTCGCTTCGTTCCAGCAGACCAATAACACGAACGTTATTACGTCGGTTGCGTCCCTCCGGGTCCTTAATCCGGTCCTGGAGTCCAGTAACTTGGTGTTGGAGTTGTTTTATTTGCGTCGCCTGTTCCTTGAGTTGGGGGGTCTATGCTTGTCAGCGCCGTTTCATGATCCCGCACAGTTTCAGCGAGCTACCCATGATCAGCCCGCAGCAGAGTAAGGCCAGTCGTGAAGGCTCCTATCTGCTCTTCCATCATCTTCTTGGAGTCACGGATTTCCTTCAGTATTAAGTCCAGTTTCTCCGAGTGGGACTCAGGAGGGTCAGTGGTGGAAGTGCCCGGCGCCGGTCCTTTGTCGTCAGGATCATGCCCCCCCCCACCCCCCCTGTTGGTAAGCCAACGTCCCAAACTTTGCCCTCGAGTCTGCCCATCGCGAAATCCAATCAATTGCAAGTTGTGATACTGGTGCTATGGGCCCCCACCGCGTACAGTCTGTCCACCTGGCAGAGACCAAGCCTGCAATCTCCCCTCCTCACCAGGCAGTGATCCGCTGCGTCCTCAAGTCTATGGACAAGGTCTTTCATCTTCGTAGCACCACTCTCGTTGTCTCGCAGTATCCTAGTCTTCTCCGCAGCCCCCGGGGGTCCGTCACACAGCAGGCTGCCTTCTGGAGCACTGCGTCCCGATCCGCCTCAGCAAGCGTCCCCTGCGCTCCCTCTGAACATGTCCCGTTCGGCTCCGGTGTAGCTCCGTAAATAATGTGTGTACCTTAAGTCGCTCCCTGTAATGTGTGGAGGGGAATCCGCATTCAGCACTCTGTCCGGCGTCACCGCCAAGAAGCCTCCATCACGCGTGTCTTCAAACTATACCAGCCTCCATATTCGGCTCCCCGCCATGCAGCCCCTCTGGATTCCGGCAGGCCTTGGAGAGCAAATAAGAGGTGGAGACAGCTGCCCGCTCTCAGCCCGAGCCACCGTCTCCGCGCCTCCAACCGCGCTGTGTTGTTGCGTCTGTGCTCAGCTCACCTTAATCGCTGCCGGTCTCCGAGTATCTGCACACGAGTAATCCAGAGCGGCCTCCAGTCACAATTCCGCCCTCCAGGAGCAGGGCCGATCGGGGACGGTGTGGGCCTCAGTCCGTCACGTAGCCTTCTCAGGGCTCCACCCACAGGCTGTACGCCCCGCGCTCTGTTTCCAGCATCCGCGATTGCCACTCCTCAGCCGCCGCGCCGTACCAGGGATAAATTCTGGTGCCTGATTACGTTGAGGAAGTTCCAGAACCCCGCAGGCACGTGAGTTTCAGGATATTGTCCCCCCCAGGGTCCAGAGCCTCACCAGGTCGCGACCGCCATCTTATGCGGTTGGCCACGCCCCCCCTTCTATCTAAGTAAGATAATACTGTAGCGGTAAAGGTACCCAGGGAGGCGGGTGGGTGCATATGAATCTACAGCTCTACATGCCAAGAACAGATGCATACTGGGTAAGTAGCATTTTCTGTTGGAGGCATATGAGCTGTAGATCATATGTGTTAGCATAGACTATATAGCAGTTATCCTACCAGCGGTGGCTGAACCGTATCTGTTGCAGTAGTTTGAAAAAGTGTTCTTAAGACAGCCTGGGCCACACTAGCTTGTTGTTTTGCATGCACATCTACACAGTAGTGTTTTGTGAATGTGTGAGGTGTAGACCAAGTTGCAGCCTTACAGATGTCATCCAAGTGTATATTCCCCAAGAATGCCATAGAAGCCCCTAGTTTGCATGTGGAATGTGCTCTAGGGGGAATAGTTATTGTGCATTTGGCTTTATTGTAGCATATTTGGATGCATTTAACTATCCAACGTGCAATACCAGTTTTGCGATGTTCTGAGGACATTACACGTTGTTTGGGAGGAATATTTGGGGCAGTGGAGGTAAGTTCCAGGCAATAACCATACTGGATAATTTGTCTTACCCACTTGTCTGTTCTGATGGAATTCCATACATGTAGGAACTGTGAGAGACGTCCCCCGAGAGGGGTGGACAGATCGGGGAGTAGTGGAGGGAAGTCACTGTTTGGTGGCAGGGGAAGTGCGGGTGGAGTTACATCTGCCTCTTCCCCTATTGTTAATTCCTCTGTATCCTCCTCGAAAATATCCTCTGGAGGAGAAAGATTGATTGGGACTTTTGTAATAGGAGGAGGTATTTTCTGACGCAGTTGTTTTTGAGCCACCCCTGTAAAAGGAGCGACAAAAGGAGCACATATTAGAAGGTAGTTGCAAGGCCTCCATGGATTTGGCAGTCTCATGTCTTTTTTCATTTTTTCGAATGAAGGTTCGACTGTTGGCCCAAAAAGTTGTTCCTGATCAAAAGGCTGATTAAGTATTGATGATTGTACCTCTTGCTTGAATCCGGAGATTCGAAGCCAAGAGTGCCAGCATAGTAAAACGCTGGTGTTAATGGCAGGAGCTGTATCAGCCGCATCGAGCTCGCATTTTATAGAAATGTGTGTAATGAGCTTACCCTCTTGAATATAGTCGTGAGCTTTAGTTTTGTATTGTTCTGGTAAATACTGCATTAGTTTTTCCATCTCGTCATAGTGAGCTCTATTATAGCACGCTAATAGAGCTTGGGCGTTGGCAATACGCCAATGATTAGCAGCTTGTGATGCGATTCTTTTGCCCGATACGTCTAGTTTGCGAATGAGCTCTTTTGCGTGCATTAGAGATGACAAGAGAACCTAAGTGTAGGAGAGTAGGGTCTGCTTTCTATGTTCACCCCCACTTTTTGCTTTTGCTTCACTGGTTTTCGACTTAGATGTGGCTGTGGGCCTGCTAATCAGACCCACAGCCCAGCTGTTCTCTCTCTAAATTCATACTATGTACTTTAGGTACATAACCCAATTGGTAAGGATCACCCTCTAGGGCCCTGTACAGTGTACCTTAGGTACCCAGGGCATGGGTGTACCCTAGGCCTACCAGGGGCTGCAGCATGTATTATGCCACCCCTGGCTGGCCTTCCATCATGACACAACTGGCTGATCACTCAGCTGGGGCAAGGTTGTGTAATCACCCCTTGCTTAGGTGTAGTATTCCTACACCTACCTTATATATAGACACATGGGTAACCTATCAGTCACTCCTATGGCAGGCCTTAACAATCCTGAAGGCAGAGTGCTTGGTAACATGTGAGATGGTGCTCTAGCATGAGCTGAGCCTGTCTGCAGCTTTCGGAACCATGTCCTTATAGCTGTTCTATGATATCGCCTAACATATACTCTTAAAGTGCCTTATAATCCTCGCGGTTATGGTAACTATGGTTTGGCTTTATCGAAACATGTTGTGTAAGGTGTCTAACACTTTGGAATACTACCCCCACACCATTTCTGGCGATGAGGATAGTATTCCCCCCTTCTAGAGGGAGAAGACATGTTGAAGACCTACTACCCGGTTAAAGTTAACCAGAGCCCCAGCGTCACAAAATGGATGCTGCTGCCACAGACACAAGTCTGACCTCCTGCTGCTGCGAGTCCTTCCAGCGAGGGAGGCTTGGACAATAGGTTTCCTGCCTTGGGAGGTTCTAGCACCACCCTAGACAGGACTTAGTGTATTGGGGCAGGGAGGGATGAAAGAAACGAGACACTGCCTGGGGCACACAAAGTGTCCCATGCATAGTCCGGTTCAAACCGGTGCTGGGGCACTCCAACCCCAGTCCTGGCACGAAACTGGACAAAGGGAAGGGGGTGTAACCACCCCCCTCCCTGGTCCCACCCATAGGAGGGACCTAGCAGGTAACCCAGCCCCCCAGATTAGTATAAGAGTGGGAGCGGAGTCACTAGGACTTTGGATTATCCTGATAACTGAAACTTGAACAGAAACTCTGGACCTTCGACATTCGACTACGGAAGAAGTCTGAAGAATCTCCCTTGTGGCCAAGGAGTGGCCACCCTGTGCAAACAGGCACCATCAAGCGACCTGCCGTTTGCTTTGCTTAAAGTTCTACGAGGAACCGACTGCAGAGCCCGACCAGCGCCTTGACTTCCAGACTTCTCCGACCCTGATCCACATCCACAGAAAGCTGAAATCCGTGGAGGCGACGAGAGACGTGGGACCGGCTACCTGGGAAAATTGGCTACGTGCTTCCAGCGCAGCTTCTGAGGTATCCTCGAAGTGTGCTCTGGGGATTGAGAAGCCCCAACCCCGAGCACCATCTGCACCGAAGATCAGCCCTCCACACTCCACGAGTTCTGCGTGGGGCCCTTCTGCATTTTCCTGCTCTACGCGTCTGTCTGGTTGCTTGCCCGTGGGCTAGTAACCTTTGCGACGACGAAACCTTAACTTTCCACCGCTGGTTTGGCTCCTCCAGACTGGCCCTTGCTTCCCTGTGAAAGAGAAGCACCTCAGGCCTTCCTGGTCTGCAACAGAAGCGAATCCTTCATCCTGCGTGGGTTGCGCTTGCCAAGTCCAAACTCGACATCGACGCCGCCAACAGCAAGAGCCCTCGTGGGACAGCTCGCCTCCTGGTTCTGGTCGTCCTCGACGTCTCCTGGTACCCGTGGCTGCTGCGACAAGCTTCACCTCTTCACCTGCAACTTCACAACATCGCCTGGTTCCTTCCCGGCTCCTGGCTGGTGACCTAGACTCTGTCCCCTCTGCTTGCAGGTATCCTCCTTCTTGATTCCATCCTTGGAATCCACCGGACACTCTTCACTGACTGCCTGTCAGCATCTTTTCTTCAGGCATCCATAGGAGTCGACGACGAAACCCAACGCAAGTTCACACCTATGCACCCGCAGCCCGTGGGCTAAGTAACTTGAGTACTCCGGTGCTCATAAGGGTATTGACTATCCTAGGGTCTAGTTTCCAAGTCTCTAACTCCTAGCTCCTTCCGAAGTGTCCTAAAACTCTTTAAATCTAAACATTACTGTTTCCACTCCGCACCTGAATCCCGTGGGCCTCCCACTGCCTAGTAACTGGTAGTATAGTGTAGCCCCAGCGATTCCCTAGGCCTAGGCCTAACCTGTGTTCGTGACAGTGGTTCTTATACCACTTACTTAGTATATGGTTTGCGTGGCCCCTAGGGCATAACTGTATTACTTACCTGTGTGACTTATGTATGCTTAAATAAGACTGTGTTGTACTTACCTCGAATTTCATAAAGAGTGCTGAGGGTATTTTGACTAGAATAAATACATTCTATTTTTATATATATCTGTTGTGGTGTACTTTCATTTGGTATTCAAGGGATTGCAAATGGTATCACAGCTGGCTTCACATGCCATACAGAGTTTAGCCTAAGACTGCTCTTGTCCATGCTACCACTAGGATAGCTGGTCTATAAGGTTGACTTTACAACCAATCACCATAAGGGTTGTTTGGACTGATATAAGGTGTACACTAGAACTAGTGACATCATATATCAGGCCAACTTCTCACACTAAGGGTACCTGTTCTCTGATATAAACTGGGTCTGTAGGAGCAGCTTTATATTTTTTATCCACCCTTGGCGTAAGTATTCTACAGGGTCTTTGAAAACCGTGTTGGCGTGTTTTATCATGCCTTTGAGCATGGCCAAAGTATTAGTGAATTTTTGGGAGGGAGTGAATGTTTCCACTAAGAAATCCTCCTCTAGGGGATCAGTATGTAGTTCCACCCCATGGTACTGGGCAGCTTTGTTAATAAGCTGTGCAAAGCCAATATCGTCATCGTGTGGTGATGGTCTGGAGGGATATAGATCAGGGTCATTATTATGATTTGGATCTGTATCGTAATCATCCTGGGGGTCTGTGTCCTGTGGTATGTTGTCCTGATTATCATCCCCATCCCAATCCCCAGCATTGTCATCCTGTGGCTCAAGTGAGAAAGGTGGTGGTGGTGGTTTAGGTGGTGGTGAGTTTGATGGTGAAATAAGGGGAGAGGTGTTAGTACTGATGTCTTTTTTCTTCTTAGGTATATGGTAGTCCTCTGGAAGATCCAGCTTCCGTTTTTTAGGAAGTGTTACTAGAAGGTGTCCAGTTTCAGAGTCAATATGTAATTGTTTTTGTTTTGGATCCAAACTGTCTTGTGAAGGAAGTTCTTTGGAATGGGGTATCTTTGTCCTTTTGTGTTGATTCAGAGGGCTTTTTAACAGGGTTAGCCTCTGAAGCTTTAAGAGGAGCTGTGTGCTTTTTGGGCTCCGGGCCCTTCGGTGCGGAATGTTTCGGCTCCGAAGGTTTAAGTTTTACTGGTTTTCAGCTCCAAAGGTTTATCTTTAGGGGTTTTCGGCTCCGAAGGTTTGTCTTCGGCTGGTTTCGGCTCCGAGGCTTTGGGTTTAGCTGGTGTCGGCTCCGAAGCTTTGGGTTTAGCTGGTGTTGGCTCCGAAACTTAAGCTTTATGTGGTTTCGGATCAGAGTCTTTCGGTGCCGAAGATGTCTTCGGTGCTGACAGCGTATCAGCCGGTACGTGCTTGGTCTTGGGTTTCGGTGCCTTCGAAGTGGTTTCGGTGCCTTCGATGTGGTTTCGGTGCCTTCGATGTGGGTTCGGCACCTGGATGGGGCCGGCTCGATCCCGAGCCGGAAGACTTATCCTTATGTTTCATAGCCAGGCCTGAGGGCGGGGCATCTGAAACGTTTTCACGGTGTCGGCCTGGGCCGGAGGACGAAGGTGATACCGGAGCCTTTGTTGTTTTTGTGGGCACTTGGGGCTCATTAAACACTGTTCGTTGAGCTGGAGTGATGTTCAAGTCGACTTCCATGTCGGAGTCGTCAGCTTCAGACACGGAGATTTGTTCTTCTTTTGGCTGTTTGGATCCAGACTCTTTTCCAACTAGTGCTGCGTCGTATCTCGTGACATCGAGCCCGACAGTCATGCATGGTCTTCTATGATCGGAATGATCGACAGGCCTCACAGTTGATTTCTATGTGCTCCGGGGACAGGCAGAGGTTACAAACCTCGTGCAGGTCCGTGTGTGGGAACTTAGCACCACACCCAGGGCATTTTTTAAATGGATTTCATTCCATGGACTGCTGGCGTGGTCGGCGCGGGTAGGCCTCACGGCCCGCGTCAAAGCTACTGATATAAGTTCTTGGATTTTACAATGCGCGTCGAAAGGGAAACCCCAATCAAAAACAATACCGTCGAGTGGTAAGGATTGTGCGTCGAAAGAGTTTGAAGACGAAATCGAACCGGAGCGCAGCAATACACATCCGATAGCGGAAAAAAACAATCTGGGGATGGAGTCGATGACCATGCGCACTATCACCGTAAGGAGGAGTCACCTACCTCGTGACTACCAACATTTCTTTTAAGAAAAACCAAGTGCAAACATCCGAGCCCAACACCAGATGGTGATCTATGCTAACGCATATGAGCTACAGCTCATATGCTACAGCCCCCATCTGCCTCCTGGGGGGGGATAAAAACTGTGGCATTTTTTTGGGGGGGGCATTGGCATGCCCTTTATGGGCAGCCACGCCCTGAACTTTGGCAAAAAAAAACCCTGGTGCCATGCGCGTCATCGTCATTACAATGAAAACCCTAACCGTGCTTTGGGAGGTTGGGGAAGCTCTTCCCCACTTCCCAAGGCAAAGAAAAAAAAAAGGTAAATCTTTTATAAAGTGTGCTCATGATGGAATGGTTTATCATGAGCACACTTGCACTCATGCTCAAGACAGAACAATTCCGTCATGAGCAAGGAAGGGGTTAACAGCCTATATGAGTTTGGACTCGGCCTCTCTGGTCATATTGCGACAGAAAATATGAATAAAATCTGTTTTAAAAAAAAAAAAGTTACCTCAATTGCTAGGGCCATGATATTGCCATTGGGGCTCTTTTTGCCCAAACCTTACATACAATATGCTAGTGACAACATTTTGCTAATACTGCTTTCCATGTACTATCGAGGACCCTTATGTCAAAAATTACGTCTAATATGTCGAGGACCACATTTTGTCATGCCATGGTTGTTTTTCTATATGCCAAGAACTTTTACCAATGGGGCAGCATCTGCAATTTGCCACAGGTGCCATCCATGCCAAGAATTTCCTCCAGTGTGTCAGTGCTGGCATTTTTTGCGGGTGTCCCATGCCAAAATATTCCTATAGTGTGCCAACACTAGCATTTTGCCATAGATATCCCGGATGCAAGCACTACCTCCAGTATGCCAGTGTCAACATTTTGCTAAGAGTGCTTCTAAAAAGCCAAGAAGCATGCCAGGTCAAGGACAGATATGAGAGCAATACAACACATTCTCACTCATGCTCACTTACATTCACTTACTCACTCAGTCTCTTAAATTGACTCTCACCCCAAGTCACTCATTTGCACTATTACTCACTCTTACTGACTCTCAATACTTACTCACTTTCACACAGACACACACACACACAATCTCACATACAAACATACATGCTCACTCATACACACGCTCTCTAACACAAACTCACACTCACCTACATGCACGCAATGCAACATATTGAAGGCCATTTTATTTTTTTCATCCAAGATGCCAGTGAGGGTCCAGTTCTAGGACTTGGAGCTCCATTTTTTATTACAATACTAAGGACTAATATTCCATTATTCACTATTAATATAATATAAATTAACAGATAACGAGGTTGGAGCCTGACTCTGATAATGTGAGACACCTCTGTGTTCTTGGCACTGATTTTGCCACCTCTGAGGCCAGGAGTCACAAAGACAGTGCCAGGAGTCACAAGGGGCAAGCTGTTTTCGTGAGCAGTACCCCTGTGTGCCAGTACGTGGTGTTGTCCGGCTCCATATGGCGTCATTGGCACCGAAACTTGACATGCACACTGCCTATATAGGTACCCCCCCAGCACACTGACAGTAGTTTCATTTCACGACCTTCAACACCAGGCGTGATGAGCCATTAAAAACACTGACCACTGGTGTGGAAACCTGGGGCCCTAAAAGGGAAAAGCACTGTTCCCAGCAATTTGTTCGCAGAGAGGGAAGGATGGGTAGGTCGGTAAGGAATCTTCTGCCAGACAGTGTCTAACTGATAAGAAATTACCGAAGGTAAGTAACTTGTTCATTTGTTAGAGGATAATAGTGGTAGATTCCGTACCTTCGAATAGATACCCAAGCAATCCCTCCCCATAGGAGGGTCTGCAAAACTATTTCATACCAAAAAGTCCTGCAGGACTGAACGGGCAAAGCGCTGATCCCGACGTACCTGATTGTCCAGGCAGTAGTGCTTGGTGAATGTGAGCACAGAAGCCCACATTGCCGCCTGGCAGATGTCCAGTAGTAGCAGCCTTAGCTCTGGTGGCATGAGCACACAAACTATCTTGGGGTTCCTTCTTGGCCAGTGCGCAGCAGTTTTTAATGCAGAGCATGATCCACCGGCAGATAGACCGTTTCTGCATGGCCTTCCCTTTCTTTGCTCGGACATACCCAAGGTAGAGTTGTTCATACACCCAGAATTCTTTGTGCGGTCATAGCAGAACGACAACGCTTTTTTGAGACCAGTGGGTGGAGTCGCTCCTCTTCTTTAGAGGGATACGGCAGAGAGTAAAAGGTAGGCAGGGTGATGGATTGGCCTACATGAAAGGGAGCAACCACCTTCGGAAAGAAGTAAGAGAAGAAATTTGAGGTAGGGAGGCTTAGAAGACAAAGCCTGGAGCTCATTAACCCTCCAGGTGGGTGTTATGGCCACTAGGAAGGCCATCTTGATTGTAAAGAGCTTGAGAGGAAATTTGTGCAGTGGCTCGAAATTAGCACACATCAGAAAGCGGAGTACTAAATTGAGATTCTACTGTGGCATGATAAAGGGTGAAGGTGGGACGATGTGTTAAAGACCTTTCAAAAATCTATTCACCACAGTGTATTTGAAAAGGGATGGCTGATCTCGCAACCGCAGAAATGCTGGGATGGTAGAAAGATAACTCTTAAATGAGCCCAAGGCAGAGCCCTGCTGGCCTGGAAAAATTATAAACAGAAGGACCTGAGAAAGAGGGGCAGAAAAGGGGTCAACCTGTTTTTCTGCATATCATGCCACAAACTTGTCCCAATGGCAGCCGTATACTACCTTGGTGGAGGGACGCCTGACTGCCAAGATAACATTATAGACTTCAGGTGGAAGGTCGAAAGTTGTCAACTGTCACTGGCGAAGTGTTGCAAGGTTCGGGTGGAGAACCCTCCCCTGCTGCTGCGACAGAAGATCCTCCGGAAGGGGCAGTCTGATCGGAGGAACAATGGACATGCTCAATAGATCAAGATACCAAACTGTCTGGGCCCAGTCCGTAGCCACAAGGATGAGTTGTGCTGCTCATTCAAGATCTTCTTGAGAACTCCGGGCAGAAGTGATAAGGGCGGAAAGGTGAACATGAGGATTGCGCTCCACTTGAGAAGAAAAGAGTCTTCAAGCGTCTCCGGTGGAGAACAGTTCTAACCAAAGCTCTCCCCACTGTTGAAAGAGACCTTGCACCACCTCAGGATGGATAAGCCATTTGTTATCTATTTGGCATTTTCAGCTTAGTTCGTCCACCCCACCATTCAGAGAGCCCACCAGGTGTTGAACCACCAGGGATATGCCCGGATGTTCTGGCCATGTCCAAAGGCGCAGGACCTCTTGACAAAGGGTCTAGGACCCACCCCACCCTGTTTGTTGCAGTACCACATGGCAGTGGTGTTCCAATTAATACATGTACTAGCTTTCACTGGATGGAGGGTCGAAAGGCTTTGAATGCCAGTCGGATCGCTCAAAGCTCCAGTAGGCAGATATGGAGTCCGGATTCTGCCGGAGACCCGAACTCTCGGATCTCCACCTCTCTCAGATGGCCGCCTCCATCCCTGGAGTGACACATCTGTCACCAGTGTCAGAACTGGTTGGGGAAGGGAGAGTGGTCTGCCTCTGACCCAATTTCGGTTCGCTAACTACCACTGCAGATTTTTGCAGTTCCCCCTGAGATCTGGACCATGTCAGAGAGATTCCCCTGATGCTGCGGCCACTGAAACTTCAGGTCCCACTGCAGAGCCCTCATATGACAGCGGGCATGTGTGACAAGCAGGATGAAGGAGGATATGAGAACCAGCAGCGTTAGAGTCATCACAGCTCGAATATCCTGGACTCACCGTTCAGGAGGACAAGCCCGAAACTGCACCGTGTCCAAAACAGCTCAGATGGAAGGGAGTATCTGAGAGGAAGTCACGTGTGACTTCGGTGTGGTGTTCATGACTGCAGTGCCAGGCTGGTCGAAGAAACATTTTCTTGCCTAGGGTGTCCAGCCTCTTGGATTCCCTATCTGGTGGGGTGGTAAGGAAATGTGCCAGGGTTTACACAGGAAATGGAGGCTTGGACCACTTCAGGGTAGGATGAGAAAACTGGGGTTCACTGGGGCGGGGCGATGACGGCAGTCGCTTGTACTGTTCACAGGAGCCACACTGCAAGGCTTGAACCAGACCCTGAGCAGGACATCCATAAAGGCTTCATTAGATGGAAGAAGTGGTTCTGAGACGGTAACTCCGAGCTGAAGCTCCTCGGTCGATACATTAGTCTGGACTGCGACTGAGGGCAGGGTAAGGTCCAGGACATCAGCTGCCCACCACCACAATAGCAACAGAGACCACCTCCTCCATAGCCACTGTAGGAGGAGAGACCAAGCCAGTATCTGGAGAGGTGTTAAGTCCGCTGGTGTCTGCCAATTCCTCACACCAGTCCATATTGTATTTTTCAGGGTCCAGGGTCCACCCCCAATCTTCCCCATGGCCTAGCAGAAAGGAATAGAGCTTAGGCTCCGGTCTGTAGGATATGGCTCCAGTCAGTGTTGTACAACATCCCTCCAGCTCGGTGTTACAGTCCGGTATAAGAATGAGGACTGTGCTGGTATTGCCCAGAACGTCTACATGGCATCGGGGAAGGTCGAGGTGGTGCGCTAGTCCGGATCCATCCATGGGGCCCGACTAGCGCCAGGGGTGGGCCTGCCAGTGGGTAACCAGTAGGGGATCCTCCCAAAACAGCGATGTCCAAAAGCACTCCAGCGGGCACAGGCCGCCCAAATATTAGGTGCACAGCCTTATAAAATCCTCAGTCTCCCAGGGAGGTAGAGCGACTGCCCAGTCATAGGCTCAACCATGGAGCCAAGCCTCGAGTGAAGACGCTCCCTTGTCTCGTCAAATGATTTTGACAGACGAGGTGAAGTCTAAGACCTCTTCGACCTCTAACTCTTCTTCTTATGAGACTAACAGGAGTGGGAATATATCGCAACGAAGATTGATGGCTCCACGACGGATCCTGGGACCTTCCACTCGACCAGAATTATGACAGTCGCAAGTCAAAGAACTTGAAAGATTGCTCCGTCAAAGCCTTGGGGTGCATGGGGCGACAATCAACTAAGGTCTTGGCGTCGTGGGTGCACTCAAGCCACCAGAGGCAGAAGAGGAGCAGGTCTGTCTACAACATTTGGCGATGACAGGTGCCGCAGGGCTTGAATCTGGCCTTGATTGTAGACATCCCTTCCACACCAGGAGACAAGTCTCAAAAAAGGTAGACAAAACGTCGAAAAAGAGCAGTCAAAAAATGACTGGGGGTAGCTCTCCGGATCTGCACTGACTGGCGAGGAAAGAAAAGAACTGGTAACAGTATTCTGGGGTGGTGCCTATATGGGCACCGCACATATCACTTTTGGCATAGACAACGAAACGAGGAGCTGAAAACCACCATCTACCAGCGTGCAGAGGTACTGGTCACTAAAACATTTCTAGACCCAATCTTGTGCTTGGGGATAAGGAATATGTGGTTGTAAGTCTCTACCTGATTTGCTTATCAGTGGTACTGAAATCGACACCCCCACCTGCGTTTTAAATTAAGATGAGTTGAATTGCGACCCACATATAGCTTGTACTAATGCAGAGCAAGTTATAGAGACCCACTAGAAAAATACTTTTTCTTCGAGTTGCTGAAGGTAAAAGCTTACCTTACCCCTTTTTTCGGAACAACATAGATAACCCTCCTGATCTGACACCATATGTGTTGGCTTTAGTGAGAATACCACCGGTAAAATACAACCACATAGAAAGTTAGAAAGATCTTAGAAATAAGCTGAAACACTGGATAAGACAAAGAGCAGAGCCTGCTAAAGAACTATTGACTAATAGCATCATGGTGTCAGCAGTGCTGTAGTAGAGGGGGAAAAACTTTTGAGGGGCATCCGAGTTATAATTAATTTTAGTCACATGACTACCTTATGAATAGTAATGGCCCAGCGGCCACTAGATCATCTGGACAATCTCAAGTAGATTATAACATTGTACAAAGATTTTTTTTTAATCTCTCTTTACTCTCCATACTCCCGCTATTTCTACTAATGCGGGTAGAGCTAAAGACTATCTAACCACATGCATTTCAACTGTGCCCCCATCTCAGTATAAAATACCCCCCTTACATCAATATATTATCAGATCATTGTTTTGCGGCGGTGTCCAGGGGTTTTCATTTAATTATGGTGAACTTTTATTATATTATTTTTTTGTCCCAAAAGAACAGATGTGATACACACTTTCAGAAAAGATCTGGAAGATGTGCATGCTAAAATAGGTTCAGTCATATTCCGTGGGGGGAGACTTTAACGCGCACTTGTGCCCATTGTTAGCAAAGGATGTATGCAGGCTTTTAGACACCGATGAATTGGTTAAAAAAACATTTCAAGCACAATATCTATGGTGAGGTTTTCCTGAGAAATTTGCGTTTGTCAACGAGATGTGTGGTAACCCTGTGCCTTTTGTAGTCACCTTTATTGGGCGAGGGGATGGGGGGCTTAATAGATCATATCCTCACTACAGATAATCTAAGTCTTTTTTAAGACAATTTCAAAACTTGTGTTATCTCTATCAGCGATCATATCCCCCCCTTCAGTACAGACATTATGATTGAAAAATATGAGGAAAAGGCACCAACTAATGACCATGTGGTTGACACTGAAGTAGCTAGATTAAACGGACTAGCTTTGAGGTGGAATAATGTTAAGCCAAAAGAGTCTACCACCAAATTGATAGTGAACAATAAGAGGCACGTTAAGGTCTGACGAGATTAGAACGTTGATGACCATGAAATAAAGAGTGCTTTCATGGAAATTTCTATAAACATTAAAGAAAAATTGATAAAGATCAGAGTGCTTAACAAGACTACAAGTGATAAAACAGAAGTTGTTGCATTTTATACAAGAAGATATTGGAGGAGAGGAAAAAAATAATAATAAGGAATTTAGTTATGGCTAGTACCCTGAAGGATACCGTGGCCTTTTAGCAGGTAATTAAAGGACAAGTTACTTATCTTTGGTAACGCCTTATCTGGTAGAGGTATGATTTAGCCGCAGATTCCTTACCTTTTAACTTCCAGGCATCTGGCTGGATCTGAAAGATTTTTCTCAGCAGTACCCCTGAACACCAGTGGGTGGCATCTGTCGAGTTCGCGGGACATCGTCGATATGGCCGCCACTCAGGCACGCTGACGTCTGTACTTCTCATGTTCCAAGTCATCATATCATGTAGGAAAGCAACAGCCATTCAAAACGTCAGCATAATGCAAATTGCCTGAGACAGCATCAGGAAGCAATAGAGTATATAGTTGAATAAGATATAAAGTATGAAAAAGAAACCTTGAAGCTTAATGAAAATCAAGGTTAGTACGTAATCTTACAATATGAAGGGGAGGCGTGGCCAAGAGCGCGATCATGGCAGCCGCATAATTGCGAGGCTCCCACATGGTCCCGTTTTAATCCTGATTAGAACTGTAATGGGGATTCTCTAAGTCCCACAAACCAGAGTGAAGAGCATACAGTACTCCCTAATGCCCGAGCTAGCCGGAGCCAGAACTCCCAAGATGCCGTGTAGCCCACAATAGTTGCTCGATCCGGCTGGCGACCTAGAACGATGCCATGAACGAGAGGCCCGTGTACAGCGTTGGATTGCGGCGCGTCTGAAAGCTGCCGCAAATAATCGAAGGAGGTGTCGGAGCTGGTGCGACACAGAAAGAGGGGCACCTGGAATCGCGGAGCCGGTGAGACCCCCTTCCTAGTTGGGGTCTCAAGCACAGGAGCGGAGGGGGGGGGCACCTCCTGGCCCATGACAACCATGAGCGGCGCGGGACGCGGATCGCTCCCCTCGCCTGACCGGGATTCCACCAAGCCGACTGGGGCTGGGGCACCAGCAGAGAAGCGGAGGTGTGTGCCCTGCAGCACAAGTGACACAGGCAGCTGATGAGGATCCTGGGAGCGGGCCTGCCAGCGGCGCTGAGACGACGAGCATGGGCACTGGAGGAGAGAAGACCGAGCTGTCAGGGAGCGCTCCTGGGCCGAGGGTCAGATTGAAGGCGGTGAGTCAGGCGGCACTACGTGACCAAAGTACCCCGGTGAAGTAGGCCATTGAGAGAGGCCTGAAAAACCCCGCAGGAGAGACTGTGATGTATTTCATCTGCAAGAGGCCTTGTGAGCTTGGACACGGAGCTGAGTTGCCGCCTTTGACTCATGGGGCAAACGAGTGGAGCAGGGTGATTAATTAGGAGGCCCTGCTCGCATAGAAACACTGGGAAAGTTCCCTCGAAGAGAGCAGGGGGACGGCCGTGGCCTCTCCTTACTGACATCCATGAGTGTGGGGACTAAGTCACACAGGGATCTCCCGAGCAGCTTAGCAGGGAGTGGGACCGGGAGGACAGTGCTGGTCATATACCCCTGGATGCCCCAACCGGGTGGAGAAATCATAGGTGGGGTGAATCTCAACCTTCAGTAAGCCTGGCAACCTATACCGAGATAACTGGCCACAGGTCTAGGTGGGATTTCACATCATGTGCCCCACCGCCCGTTGGACTTTTGTGACGCGGGGGCCGCATCTGATGGCCGTGGGAACCTTGGAGGACCTCATGACGAAGTAAGGAGCACACCAGGGGTACGCTGTAACATTGCGCAGAGGAGTCCGGAGGAAGGGGAGCCGTGCTAGGCTAGTTGGCAGTTGAACCTCGACCATAGAGCATCAAGACACCAGGATCAAAGCAAGATTCAAGGCTACTCAGACTTAGAATACTAGCAGTAAGACGCAGGTGGAAAGGAGGAGCGGAGGAGACTTTGATCCCGGGTTGGGCTTTGACGGATACCTATTGGTCCGAGTGGTGTTTAGTTGCCGTGGGGGGGCTACGACGCCCAACTAGTAGCACAGCACTAGCTGTTCAAAGCCTATAGATGATGTACCCCCACTCCTGATGGATTTGTGACGAAAGGAGTGACTGTCTTGAGATATTGCTGTTGGGGCAGGCGAACAGTGGACACAAACACGTAGTTTGGGTTCTGGCTGCTCTGCTGAGTGGAAAGTCTGTCTGTCTGTGGGGGAGGCGTTGGAACCAGGTGCCAGGTGAACAGAATGGGGCAACCAAAAGCCAAAAATGGGGCTACCCAGCCCAATACCAGGGATCCCTCCCCACAGCATAGCGAGCATGAGAAAGGGGAAATGGCTGATAAAGACCTATCCTTACACCTTCACCTGGATAAAATACTAGCGGCAATATCTGATGCTAGAACTGCAGCAGGATATCGGAGCAGTGTCGGTAGGGCTGGGACTCCTACAGGCAGAACACCGCAAGCTAGCAGACAGGGTCACCGAGGTCGAGACCTCCCTCACGGAACGAGCGCCAGAACAGCAGCATGGGTCTGCTCGGCTGGATGACCTTACATTGAGAGTGCGGGGCTTGAGCGGAGAGCGGAAGATGCCGAAGGAAGGAATAGGCGCAATAATGTTCGTGTGGTTGGGATTCCAGAGAAAATGGAGGAATCAGATGTGGTCACTTTCTCGGAAAAATGGTTTCAGGAGGTGATGCCAGTTGGCACACTGACTCAATTCTTTGCCATAGAGAGGGCACACAGAGTGCCGGGACACGCACCGGCTCCGGGGATGCCTCCCAGACCAATGGTGGCCCGCCTCCTTCACTATAAAGACAGAGATGCGAAACTGCAACAATCAAGAACTCACAGCCCATACACGTTGGGCAACAGTAAAGTGTCCATGTTCCCGGACTTCACCGCTAGGGTGCAGGCACAGAGAGCCTCCTATATAGCAGTTAAGAAGGTCCTTCGAGAAGCGGGATTACAGTACTCCTTGCTGTTTCTGTCCAAACTCAGAATAATATTAGATGACACTACCCACTTCTGCAGCACGCCAGGCGATGTCTGGACGTGGCTAGAGGTGTTTGGGAAAGGTGCACTGCTGCCTAAATCACAGTCCAGTGCGAGAGGAGAGAAACGAGGAGCTAGAGGACGGCAGCATCGCACTAAGAAGAAAGGAGCATTGCAGAAACCCACCGTCTCCTAGACACAGCAGGAAAGAGAAGCGGCGCTGCAGGCGGTGGCTCGGTTGAGGTCCCCAGGTCAGGACCAGGGCAGAGACACTTCCTCGGACAGAGTGAGCCGCACATCCAACTCAGACGACAACTCTGGAAATAACACTGAACTCCCGAAGCTGACCCCGCGTACAGCCGATGACATTGCCTAATGATGGTGTATCGACAGGAGAATTCATTGGGGCTGGGCAACGTCTGTTTTTGAGAGTGGTGAGAGGGAGATTGCCCCTGCACTTCATGCAGGACTGGACGAGATTCCCGCCCCTTTTCTTCTTTGTTTTCTAATTTTTAATTGTTGGACTTTGGAGTTCCTTGCCACCCCTTTCCAGAAGATACCGCCACTGGAAGGTGGCGTTCCACTGGACTAGATGGTCTGTTGTAAGTTTGGGCAGCTGACCGCTGTCAGTCCGCTCATGGGATGGGGAGTTTCACAGTTGGGGATATTGTTTTGTTTTAGGGAGTCCACTGCAGATGCTGATGGGCGGAGTGCTGGGAGGGGGGAGGGGGATTACTAATGGCTGGAAATCACAGAAAGGCTAAGGAGTTCAGGCTCCTCACTTGGAATATTAGGGGCATGGGTTCTCCTGCAAAACGAAATAGCATTTTTAATTACATTAAGCGTAGAGGTGTGCACATAGTGATGTTGCAGGAGACCCATCTTACGGAGGTGGAGGCTGCACGATTGCGGCGTAGATGGGGAGGTCAACTGTCTGCGACTAAGTACTCAGCGTTTGCGAGGGGGGGGCACTTATGTGGATTAGGCCGGGGGTACCATTTCGAGCTTCTCGTACGATACTTGACCCAGACGGAGGTATGTTATTGTTAAGAGCAAGCGCTGAAGGATAAAGAGGTGACACTGGGTAGTGTTTATGCCCCTAATCAGGACCAGGTTGCTTTCCTGACTCGCCTCTCTAATCCACTGTCTGGGGTTGCTGAGGGTGACCTGATATTGGGGGGTGACTTCAATTGTATCAGCGATTAACAGATGGAAAGGTCCACTCTCCCGTTGAGGGGCACAACGGCGGCTGTGATGGCCCAAGGACTCAGGGCTTGGGTAGCGGGGTGGGAGCTACTGGATATCTGGAGGGTGCACAACTCTCGGAAGAGAGAATAGTCTTACTATTCTCCCCTTAATGATCTACATAGTAGATTGTATATGTTCCTCTGTTTGGATAGGTTGGCCCCGATGTTGCGCGAGGTGGAATATTTGGGACGCTCCCTATCGGATCACAGCCCCCTTCTGATGCGGTTTGCCCACATGCCTGAAAGAGCCCCCATACCACTGTGGCGCTTAGACCCCGCCTTGCTTGAAGATGATGGCTTTAGGCAGACGCTCTCCTGGGCTATAGTAACACACTTTGAGGAAAATCAGGAAAAAACTAGTTGCGTATTGGTCGAATGGGAGGCCTTCAAGGTGGTAATTCGGGGACAATGTCTGGGACAGACAGTAGGTGTTAGGAAATCGATCATTCTGGAACTCGAAACACATGAGGCCCAGATTTTGGCACTGGATAGGGGGTCCGGAGAGGGGGCTGACATTCCAAGACAACTGGCGGACGTGAGGACAGCTTATAGCACCACGTGGGATAGGCTGCGCACGTTGGATTTCTGTGCCTACCGCGAACGGCAACATGTGGAGGGTGGCAGAGCTGGGAAGTTGTTGGCCTGGCTGATTAAGCCAGAGGGTAGGGGGACGCCCGATCACTAGCATTCTAGATCCAGCTGGACAGGTGATCTGCTCCCCGAAGGGTATTAACACTGTGTTTAGAGATAAATATGAAGGACTGTATGAGAAATCAGCAGTGATACAGAAAGCGTTAGACTCCTTGCGGTGGGACTTTTTGTTAGCGGTCATGGAGCGGGTGGGGCTAGGTGACGACTGGATGAAGTGGGTCCGACTGTTATATGCGTGCCCTAGGGCCAGGGTGCGAACGGGAGGCACGGTATCTACCCAGTACCCTATCTATAGGGGAATCAGGCAGGGGTGCCCTCTGTCACCACTGCCTTCCGCTTTGGCGATGGAGCCGCTGGCAGACCGGCAGGAGGGCGCGAACCATGATGTAATGCTGGACGGAACTGTGCACATGGTGTCGCTATATACTGATAATATCCTGATCTATTTACGTAATGGCCCCCGTGGGATACCGATAGTGATGCGGATACTGCTGGAGGTTACGGAACTGTCAGGGCTGCATGTAAACACCAGAAAAACATGCATATTTCCACTGAAACCCGGCCGTAGAAGACCATTGGACTTTCTGGTCGATTTGGAATGGACCCCAGGTTCCTTTAAATACTTGGGAATTCAAGTGTACCATCGGCAGGTAGACCTAATGGAGGGGAACCTGGGGGGGAGCCCTAAGATCTCTGTGGTGAGTATAGCATTTTAGCGTTCCCTAACGCTGCCCGTGATGGTGAGAGTGGCACTCTCTAAGATGGTGGTCTTGCCGAGACTTTTGTATTTTTTTTGTCAACCTCCCTGTGGTGGTTCCGAGGAGTTGGTTTAGGACCCTGGACTCGTGGTTGTGTGATTTAATTTGGGATGGCCAACGCAATAGGGTCTCGCTGCAGACATTACGAATGCCCTGGGGGAGTGGGGGACTGGGAGCTCCAGATTTTGAGGCCTATTACTTAGCAGCGCAACTCCAGTGGCTGGCCAGATGGCTCGATGGCAGAGGGTTGGAGATGTTGATACCACCGGCTCAGATACTCCAGGGTACCCTACTCGCCAGAATGCTTATCCCTAGCCGAAGGATTAAACCCATGGGTGTACTTCTCAGGGTGGCAATGGCGTGTTGGGATAGATGCACCAAGAGAGCGGCGGATGTGCTGCCCTATACCGCAGACGTATTCCTTACGGGCATATCGCAGAAGGGAATGGGCCCTCCCCTCACTTCAACACAGTTACGGGGCTGGGAAGAGGCAGGAGTATTAACTGTGGTAGACTGTTACCGGGATGCTGAGTTGCTCACACTTGCTGATTGTCTAGAGTACCATGACCTACCACCGGGTCAGTTTTTAAATTACCACAAAATAAGGGGGGCGATGGCTAAGTTGTGTGGGAATGGTGTGAGAGAACCTGCCACTCATGGGGCCCTTCAGGCACTGGTGAGGTTGGGGTCGGCGGGCCATTTGGTGAAATGGCTTTATTTGGCAATCTCGGAGATGAATTGGACTACTTCACCTTGTATAAAAAAGAAATCGGAGGTCTCTCTGGGCAGATAACTGTTGGAGAAAGAATGGGAAAAGATATTGAGGAGTCCACAAAAGGTGTCTAGGAATACAGCATTTAAGCTCATACAACTTAATGTTTTGCATAGAACGTACCTTACGCTGCATCAATTAAATGTAATATATAAGAGGAATGACTTGTTCTGTGCTAGATGTCAAAAGTTAGATGCCGATTTTGATCATATGATATGGTCTTGCCCGGAATTGCAAACATTTTGGCCCACAGTTGTTGAGATGGTGAATAAGGTCCTGGCCCGCAACCCGTCATGCAGTCCAGAAATTTGCCTGCTGCGACTCTTCGCGAGGCCTGAACCCAAGAAGATGGGACACAGATTTGTGGACTTGGCCTTCTTGCTGGCCAAACGGAGAATAGCTCCGGGATGGAAGAAGGCGCAGGGCCCAACGATAGTTGACTGGGAGAAGGACGTTGACGGCTGGGCCAGAGCTGAGGAGAGGGCCTTGATCTGTGAAGACAAGGTCACAAAGAGGCGTAGATCCCTGGAAGAACCGTGGGCTGAGATACTGGGGGCCTGGGACACCCACAATGAGATGGACTGAGAGTCCCAATCGGATGACTCGGACTCCGAAGGGATTTTGGACATGGAAACTGGCCCTTTGGTGAAAGGGGGGGGGGGGGCGTGGGGGGTGGTTTGGTCCCATGGGCTAGCTGACTCAAGCTGAGGATTTAGGCACAGCTTCTCTTTGCCCCAGGAAAACGGTGGGAGACTGCTGCACCGTTCTGTGTCTTTTCAGGCTCACTTCCTTCCCTCCTCCCGGTTTGCTGTCGACCACTCGTTCCTCCTTCACCTCGGGGTTCCCCCCCCCCCTCTGTTTTGCTGTTTTGACACTGAGAGCAAGCCCCCAAAATGCGCAGAGACAGAGAAAAGGTGATTTG
Organism: Triturus cristatus; assembly: GCF_964204655.1. Taxonomy (NCBI): domain Eukaryota; kingdom Metazoa; phylum Chordata; class Amphibia; order Caudata; family Salamandridae; genus Triturus; species Triturus cristatus. The sequence goes on from NC_140593.1 coordinate 633,363,232, forward strand.
ATATACAGGCAGCGGACCCCCGGAAGTAGTTGTAAATGTTCGGTTTAGATGGGTATCTACTGTTTCACAGAGGCCCTAGTGTTGGTTTTTCTTTTGTCTTCTAACTGGTCTGTGTACTGACATATACACCAACTCATAAAGGGCATACGTGTGTGAACATGATACATGGACAAAGGACACAGCTGCTCCCTGTAAGATATCCTAGTATGTTAAGGTCTTGATGACAAGATCAAGAGATAAGAGTCGGCTGCATCTTTAGGAACAGGGTTAAGAATGGGGTTGGAATCCTGGAAGTGATTTACTGTTGCTTTAGCCCTGCTGTTTATAATAGCTGCTGTTAGATGTTGCAGATGATTGAAATATGCATATATATTTATTTTTTTTAAACTTGTTTTTATTGGCATTTGTTAGTACTTTCGTTACATATCAGCGTTGGATGGCAATATCGTTAAGTACATGTTTCCAATCAGGTGAAATCAATCGTAACATTTATAATAACCTTCACTGCAGTTATGTGCACTGTAACAGGTGTTTGCCATACTATAAAAAACAAACCAGGGAGAGGGGGGGGGAGGAAACTAGGGGGCAGTCATGGACTATCAGAGAAGGGTCAGCCAGACTACATCACATGTGGTACGTAAGGTAACTGGTGACGCAGCGTATTGGGAACCCCTGGCCGGGGTACGACTATGCAGGTGGACATACGGCATAGGTGCAGGCCCCGGAGCAGCGGGGATAGGAACCTAGTCACTCCAGGGTGAGTGTGAAGTATTAGAGGGGAGCGTCATCCGGGTGGGTTTGTGTCGCGCGTGGCTGCGTGGCAGTAGGGGTGGTCACGGTCGTGTCCTGATCAGCTAGGGGCTGGGATTGTTTAAACTGATGCATCAACAGCGCCCACTCCAGGGAGATCGGGGTTTTGCGTATGCCCTTCGCTTCCTCCTCTCGCAGGGTGTCCTCCTCAGCCGCGGACCACTTGAGCACTGCCCCCCTCCATGCCGCCAACGGGGGGCCCGTAGGGGAACGCCAATTCATAGCTATGCATCGCTTAGCCAGGAGGTGTGCTAATGAGACAAATCGTATAGGCACTTTGTGCCGCTTCTTCTGGCCCATTATTCCCAGTGCGCAGTACTCCCAGGTATCTAGATGGGGCAACCCCGTGAGATCTCGGAGGGTCTCGTGGATAGTCGACCAGTAGGCTTGGATCCCCGGGCACGACCAAAACATATGAAGGAAATCTGCGTCTTGCGCCTGACAGCGGGGACAGAGGAAAATTGTATCGGGATAAAAACGCTGGAGGCGCACTGGGGTCAAGTAGGCCCTGTGAAGAATGTAATATTGTATGTTTTTGAAACGGGCGTTCCGAGACACTTTTTTGGGGAATTCGAGTGCCCTGTCCCACTCATTGTCATGAAACGCCCGTCCCACCTCCTCTTCCCAAAGGGTCCGCAGGGGCGCCAATGATGGGGGCGTCAACTTCCGGATGGACTTGTACAGCCAGGTGGTGAGGTGACGACCCCGTCCCATTCGCAGTATCATGTGAAGGACTGGATGCGTGGGGGGCTCTCCTAGTGTGAGATCATAGTGCGGTCGAAAATGGCTGAGGAGCTGGTGGTGCCGCAAGAATTGTCCCGGGGGGAGATCGTATTCATCAATGAGTTGCTGGAATGGCCGGAGGTGTCCCTCCGCGAATAGTATTTCTGCCTCGGTGACCTCCCTAGATGTCCACTCCCGAAGCATGGCGGGGGTGAAGAACTGGGTGTTTTTGGGCCAGCCCACCAGCGGGAGCAACGGTGAATACGAGGGCCGGTCTGGTGCGAGTCGGTGTATGCGCCGGATGCACCCCCGGGCCACCTCCACCTGGAGGGGGTAAGTCCCCGCCGGGCGGGATCCCGGCACAAGCAAACGGCATAATTCCGGTGTCGTTAACCGACCCGCGGCCGTGTATGTTTCGGACGTGTGCCTGCCGGCTGTCCAATGGGAGAGCCATTGGAGCTGCGCCGCTAGGAAATAGGCTTCGAATGAGGGGGCTCCTTGCGTCGTGGGTAATTTCAGTTTTGCCAGTGCGATTCTATGTCGCCCCTTGCCCCATATTAGGGATCCAAGAAGGGAGTCCAAATCTTTGAAGAAAGAGCGAGGCGGTATCACTGGGAGATTAGTAAAGTAATAGAGTAGACGCGGGACCAGAATCATTTTCGCTAGGGCCACGCGGCCAATCGGGGCTAGTGGGAGCTGCCGCCAAAACCCGATGGTGGAACGTATAGAGGCGAGTGCCCTACTATGGTTACCCTCGAAGATGTCAGTGGGTGAGTGATATAGGCGAACCCCTAGATAGCGAGGGGCCTCCGCCGTCCAGTTTAGTCTCTGATCACCAATCCACACTTCCCGAGGGGCAGAGTCGGGGTGGAGGGGATACACCACAGATTTCTCCCAGTTCACCTTCAAGCCTGAAGCTTCTGCGAACTCGGTCAAGATGAGCCCGAGTGAGGTTAGATCCGCGGTGATGTCCCGTATATACAGGAGGAGATCGTCGGCATACAGTGAGACACAGTGTGTGGTGTCCGCGAGTGGTATGCCCCAGTCCTGCCCCTCCCTTCGGAGACGGATAGCCAAGGGCTCCACAGCCAACGCAAATAACAGGGGCGAGAGGGGGCAGCCCTGTCTGGTGCCTCTGTGTATTGTGAATGCCGAAGAAATACGACGCCCAATGCGGATTCGGGAAGTGAGCTTAGTGTATAGAAGGCGGGTGTAGGCTACAAGCTTGGGGCCAAGGCCAGCACGCTGGAGAACCGCGAACAGGTACTGCCACATCAGGGTGTCGAAGGCCTTCTCGAGGTCCAAGATTAGGCACGCCGCTCTGGGGAAGCGGTCACCAATCTGGTCCTGGATATGAAACAGATGTCGTAAGTTCTGAGAGGTATTCCTGCCCGGTACAAATCCGCATTGGTCAGCGTGTACTAGTGGACACACCACCCGGGAGTATCTTTCTGCCAATATTTTCCCTAAAATTTTACAGTCGGCTGTAAGGAGCGTTATGGGTCGATAAGAGGCTAACAGCTGTGGGTCGCGGTTGGGCTTCGGGAAAGTAACAATTACCGATTCTCTCATGGAGCTGGGTAATTCGCCCGCGTGTAGTGCTGTGTCCAGTACCGTCGATAGACGGGGGGCCAGCAGGGAAGTGAAGGTGACGTAGTATTCTAGCGGGAACCCGTCCAAGCCCGGGGCTTTGTTTCGGGCCAATGTACGTATGGCATGTGTGATCTCCGAGGTATGTATCGTCGTGTCCAGGTCAGTTTTCTCTGCAGCAGAGATCTGAGGGAGAGGCAGAGGGTCAAGGAAGCGATCGATCGTCCCCTGACTCCATGCTCGAGGGCTATCATAGACCTCCGAGTAATATTGACGGAATTCTTGAAGAATCTCGTCCTGGGAGTGTACCAGGACGCCGTGTTGCGTATGTATGGACGTGATGGGTCGTATCTCCGTGTCTTGTTTAGCTAGCCACGCCAGCAGCGAACCCGTCTTGTCGCGGTCTTTGTGCATTCGAGTCGCATATGTCCGAAAGTTGTATCGCCGCAGATCCGCGCACACTCCCTGATATTCCGATTTGGCATGGGCGAGCTGCGTTGCCACTGCCACCGATTGGTCGGTGAGTTTTGTGGCGTTGGCAAGCCGTTTCTCGGCTTTATCAAGGGCCTGCTCCAGGGTGCGTTTCACCCCGACGCGCTGTTGAATGCAGTCTCCCCTGGCCCCCACCTTGAAGCTGTCCCATTCGATCAGGGTGGAGGACGCCGACCCCGCATTTCTGGCAAAGTATTCTCGGATACTACACTCTTGTTCGTGGGTGAAGACCGGATCCGCCAGACAATCGCATGGGAGGCGCCATGTGGGGACGGGGGGGGTGTGGGGGTCTCCATTGAAGACTTAGTACATGTGCATCATGGTCGGATATGACTCTACCCAGGTAATCCGTGTGACGGACCTGAGGGAGCATCGCTGCCGTGCATAAGAATCGATCCAGCCTGACTCGGAGATTGTGAGGAGCAGAGTAGAAGGAGTACATGCATGTATGAGGGTAATGCAATCGCCACGCATCTGTGAGTGACCAGTGTGCTACCCATGCCTTAAATCTATCGATTTGTCTGTAAGTAGGGGGACGTGGCAGTGGGGGGCATGAACGGTCTAAGTCGGGATCCAGGATGCAATTGTAGTCTCCCCCGAGTATCCAAGGCACATGTGTGAATTGGGCTAGGATTTTCGTAAGTCTGTCCCAAAACTTATCCTGATCAACATTTGGGGCATATATGCTTCCCAATAGGACGGCCTGTCCGTCGAGCAGTCCCTCCAACAGGACGAACCTACCCTCCCCGTCTACCACCCGCTGGAGCTCTCGGAACGGAGTACCCGGTCGGATCCAGATCAGCGCGCCGCGGGCAAATGATGAGTAGGTTGTAGCGCAAATAAGGCCCCGCCATTTCGCCTGCACCCTGCCCACCTCCGCTGCATTAAAATGGGTTTCTTGCAATAGGAGTATGGATGCTGTTTGGCGCTTCGCGTAGGCATAGATCGCATAGCGCTTGCGGGGGATGTGAAGACCGCGTGCATTTAACGTAAGTATGTTAACGTCTGTTACACTCATCCTCTGTGCCATGGGTAGTACGTCTAGTGTGCGGGCCGAGGGAGCCGTTAGTCCGAGTGGTCGTGGTGTGGGGACCTAGGGGTTCGCTGCGCCGCTGCTGAGTAACGAACCAGTGATCCCGGCCGCTGGGGCATTTGGTCGTGCGGGTGTAGGGTGCCATGACGTGTGGAGTGTGTAAGAACTGGGTAAGAAACGGTATGCTGGGGAGGGAGTTGGGATAATGCTGAACTGGGGAAACTAACTGCGTAACTGGGGTCGGGAAACATTCCCAATGCCAAGGACCCATCGCCAGAGACGATGCGTCCAAACCTGCGAAAGACGGGAAGTACAACAATGTATGATGGGGGCGGCGGTGTGGGTGCGTAAGACGATACGCGGATCGGGCCTTTAAAGGATAAGTGAGCGTTGCTCATATCGTCAATTGGTGGCCAAGGTGTCTATAGTTAGGGAGTGATACGTGAAGATAACCACCCTTGCTAGTCAGTTTCCCAGCAAACCCCTCTTACGGTACAAGAGTCCTTGATTGTCCATCCAGAATGAGGTCCGCCGTCTGAGGAGTGACCAGAGGGGGTGTCACAGAGTCTCCGCCCGACAGGGAGCTGTCGCTGTCATTCTCCCCCTCAGATGTGAAAATGTGCGGGGGTCGATCTATGTCGTCCAGCTGGGAGGGCGTCTGCAGATTGATCACCGCCTGCAGGGCCTCCCTCCTTTCCCTCACAATCTGTTCCAGGTCGGGAGAATCTTGGGTGCGCAACTTGGTCCCGCCACTTGCACCACCGCGTGGGCGCTTCTGAGTGCGTCTCCTGGGTCGGGATAGTGTGGGGTTCGGGTCTCTCATGGTGTCTGCTCTAGACTGCTGCGAGCAGTGTTGATCCGCCCAATCCTGCGCTTCCAAGGCGGTGGTGAAAAAAACAGTGGAGCCGTTATGGATTACCTTGAGGCGGGCTGGAAAAAGCAAAGAGTACTGAATTTTATTCTCCCGGAGGCGGCGTTTCACGTTCAGGAAGGAAGACCGTTGTTGCTGCACTGCTCTCGCATAATCCGGGAAGACCATGATCCGCTTGTTTTCGACCTGCAGGGCGCCTGCCGCTCGTGCCGCACGCAGCACCGCATCCCTGTCCCGGTAATGGAGGAACTTCGCTAACATTGGTCTTGGAGCCGCACCCGGCGGCGGCCTACGGGCTGGGACCCTGTGAGCCCGTTCCAACGAAAAGAAAGCAGAACGATCCGTCTCGGGGGTGAAGGATTTCACCCAGGTTTCCATGTATTGCAGGGGGGTCGTGCCTTCAATTCCTCCTGGCAAACCCAGCACGCGAATGTGGCAGCGTCTTGAGCGTCCTTCTAAATCGTCCGCGCGTTCCTCCATAATGGTCAAACGATGTAGGACCTCCTGCAGCGACTTCTGGTGTGCCCCAATCATGGGTTGCAGCTCGGCCACCGTCTTTTCCCCATCTTTGACTTTGTCCACCAGTTTGCGATGATCGTCGCGGATAAGGCTGATGTCCATTACCAGGGTCCCGAGTCTCTCCTCCATAGAGACTCTGGAGAGCTCGATGGCCGCGAGGACCTGATCCAGCTTGGCTGAGATCGCGGGATCGGCCTGTGGTGCCTCTGTGTTCACCCATGTCCGAGTCTTCGGCATGTTCTCTGGGGCTGTTTCAGGTACCGCCGTGTGTTGGGTCGCTCTCGGTTTCCCCATCCTGGCGACCGGGGCAGCGATGTGGGCCTAGGTCGTCGGCCGGCAGAGTGAGGCAAGCGAGCCGTTGATTGAAGGGATCCCCGTCGAGGCTAACTTGACTGAAGTCCACCTCCACAACCGGCGGGGGAGGGGGACGCCTCGTCGACGGTTTTGTTGCCCCTGGGGGTCGGGCACCCTCCGGGAACGCCGCTGTATTCCTCCGTATGTTGTCCGGGGGTTAAGGGGCTCTCCTTCTATGTACAAGGGTACTATCTATCCCGGTGTCATGCCACCGTGCCGGCGTTGGGCCACCGTCTATGCCAATGCAGTTTATAATAGGAGCCGCTCAGCTGTGGGGCACTCCCGCGAGTGCGCCGACACGGGGGCGTAGCTCACCTCGTTCGTGCTAGCGTACTTCGCACCACATCGCCGGTTCCCCACAGAAAGTCAGGCGCCATCTTGAGGTCAGGCGGACCGGCCATGATGGGGGGAATCGTGGGGGCCCGCTACCAAGCCGAGGATGAACAGCGGTCTCCGCGATCCCGGGACACCGGGTGAGGGGGGCACTGCCCCGAGCCGGTACCTCAACGCGGGATCCGCTACTGGGTCCTCCGTCGGAGGAGGTTCGTCCTCGTTCCAAAATGGCCGCTCGTCCCCTTCCCGGGCTCCGGGACCGGCAGTGGGCGCGCGCCTGGGAAGTCCAGCACCCTCCGTCGCCCCCTGCTCAGGAGTCGGTATTGTCTGCCTTCCGGGTGTGAGTTATGGTGAGCCAAGGGCCGCGCCGGCTCCGGGGACCTCGAATGCACCCCCTAGTCCGCTCCTCCGGACCGAGTGTCCGCCATCTTGCAGTCCAGAGCTCCGATCCGGCGGCCGCACCGCCGCCTGTCTCCGTCGCCGCCTGTCTTCAGCGCTGAGCTCCTGGCGAGCACTCCGGCAGACCCAGGACCTGCTCCGGTGTCCGGTGCTTGTTTTCAGGTTGCGAGTAACGCCTGGAATTGGGCAGATTACGAGCCCGATCACGGAGCCTCAGCACACCACAGCCGCCATCGTAGCCGGCTTGGCCACGCCCCGCCATGATTGAAATATGCATATATTGAGAATGCACTCGTATTGGTTGTTTTGTTTGAATTTCATAAATGCCAATAAAGAAGATTACAAAAATAATAATAATAATCTTACAATATGAACAGAGGTCCATCTACAGATGATGTAGAAAAACATCCCTCATACTGAAACTGGGTAATTTGAAAGGTTTACACAATAAAAGAATCTGAGCGATCTATAAAATGTATATGTCGTCTAGTGACCACAGTTCGCAAAGTGCAAACCTAACTACAACAACTAGAGTAAGGTAAAAGATTAAAAGTGTCGCCCCCATCGAAGAGTAATGATACAGTAAAAAAAGAATAAAAGCCATCTACAAAAAGATGAAGCTAACAGGCAAACTCCTAGTCCCATCATGGCAATGTGAAGGAATACCTTCAGAGAGAAGAAAAGGTACATCATTAGAGGGAAATGCCCCTCAAAAAGAAAAAATCTTAGTTATAACGCAAAGGGTTATAACAACTCCAGAAAATTCAAGAGTATTAGTACCCTTCATAAGAGAAGGAGCAGAATATACGGAGACACACATCTCGGCGGAGAGCTATAATAGAATGACATAACCCCAGGAAAAGAAACAATCATGACCCAGGAACATTTACAAACAAACCATGTCTATAGGAAGGGGTGGAAGAGCCAATCAAATAGCAATGGATATAAGACAGAATCTGAAGAGCAAAACACAAAGTGTTTGAAGGACAACTTCCTATGGCAGTACTATTATCAAAAGCACCTAACAAGGGGCACCAAACTTCACAAATGTATAATATTGTATGTAAGAGAAATATATATCTTTAGAAATGCTCACAATTCATATATATAGAAAATACTCCATCTAGAGTACGGAACGTACCATGAAGGTATCACCTCTTTAGTCCTTCCGAAGAGTAAAGAAACTGAAAGTCCTGTATATATCAGGTATCAATCAAAAACCAAACACAAATAAACAGCTGAAAAACTGTCTATGACAGAGCTGAAGGAGAAAGGCACTACTTGAGCGCCAAGCAGTAAAAGTAATCCAGAAAGTCACATATCGTAGAATGTAGTGGAAAGAACACAACTGTACTGCAGAATAAATGCACTACTATAAATCGTAACTGACCAAATAAAGGTCAGGCAAAAACGTGAAAAGAATTGCAAGGTTGGTTAAAAAAACACAAATTCCTGCAGTAAGCAGAAACACCGCACCGGTCACAAGTAGAAAAATACATATTGCAACACCCAGTGATGAATAAATGCTTCCATCTACACAAGTCAGAAAAAAGAAGGAAAGCAGAGCCTTCAAAGACATTTCTAAGTGTCATTGTCACACCGTGCAGCTCTAAATCATCATCATAATCAAGAATGTTTTATTCGACAACTTAATGTCATAAAAGTAAACATTTCATACAACAGTGCATTTCATTAACACATTTTAAAAATTCAGAATTTTTTTATAAAGCATTCCTAATATCAACCAGGTAACCAAAGTTTAAAATACATATGACAAAGACCTTTTATACAATGCAAAGTGCAAATGAGCAAAACATAATCAAGTACAAAAAGACTTCATTTATGTTGTTCCAGTAATCAGCCAGAAAAAACAAGCCCTGAGATACATATAGTTCGAGGACATTTTATAAAGTGCAGCGTGCATAAAAAGAGCAGACTCAAAATGAGATTGTCCACATTTTTGACATTCCTGGTATCAGTCAGAGAACTAAGTCCCGCTATACCTACAGTACAAAAACATTGTGTAAAGTGCAGAGTGCAAAAGGGCAAACTCTATCAAATGAGATAATCCCCGTTTATGACACATAGTGGACCTCTAAATAAAAACCTATAAAACCATTAAGACAGTTAAAAAAATTCTTTTTACCTGCACCTGATAGCTCCTGTTAAAAAGCTTGCAACCCCAAAACAAACCATAGGGGAAGATAGCATTTAAAGGTACAGTAAGGCTGGCCTAACTTGCACAAAGTGACAATCTCTGAGTAATGGCAATATAAATTTTGTACGTAAAGAAACATAATAATCACATAATAAAATAAAATGAAGAGTATCCTGTTCAGAGAAATTGTCACAAGGACAGGGTTCTAGAGTGCCAGGTATAGAAAAGCCCTGAGGAACTGACAAAAGCCAGGGGGCCATTTGTAAACGAAATCTTGTTAAAACAAAACGATGAAAGGGATTACCCACAATTGATAAGTAGGGTTGGACTTGGTTTTGCATGGATAATATTACATAGCGTCTTACCGTTGGTTTTATCAACTCCTTTTCTTCCCTTAGTCCCTGGCGCTTAGTCAAAAGCTGGTGTTTAATATTTCTAATTTTTAGTTTGTCCATGGGTTTGGGATATAGGAATTTAGGAATAAATCAGGGCAACCTAGCCAATTTGTCAGATCCCTTAAATACTTTAGCCAGGGAATATGTTCGGCTCTGTCCAGAGCTAGACAGTCAGTAATTATTATTTGGTTTATGTTTGTAATGGGACTTGCCCATACTCTCAGCCAGCGCATTAGTGGAGCCGCTACAATCTGGTCTGATATGTACCCCACCCCTAGTTCTTCATGTATTATATATGCAGGGGTGGAATGCAGAACTGCTAGAATCTTACGTCAAAATTTGTCTTCCTCATGCTAAATATCCTTTCCTTCTTTATATCCCCAGATGTCACTGACGTAGGTTGCCATGGGAATGCATTTTTCCTTATATATCTTCATCAGGGCCGAAATAGGTTTTGACCCCAACCTTTTAGCAAAATTTAGTGTGGCTCTAGCAAGAGTATTCTTTTTTTGCGTAATTTTAGGGCACCATGACGCGCACTCGTCAAAGAGTACCCCCAAGTAAGGGAAGGTTGAAACCTTTGATAGTTCTGTCCCTTTACAATAAAATTTGAGCGATCTTGGGGACTTACCACAGCCAATAGACATAGTGTGTGATTTTTAAAAATTTGTTGAAAAGGAGTCCATTAAAATTATAAAAGCATCTAAAAGTGATTGGAGGCCCACTGCCGTTCTGGCTAATATGACTGTCATCCGCGTATAAAAGTGCGGGAATCATCTTGGCGCTGAATCTAGGGATGTCTTTGCAACTAGCTATTAAGGAATCTCCTAGTTTATTTATGTACAGTGTAAATAAGAGGGAGGCCAGGATGCAACCTTGGCGTACCCCTCTTTTGACATCCCAGGCGGTTGTCAAATCCCCATTACTGTTGTATCTGACAGCCGCTGTGTTATTGTCGTGAATAGCTTGTAAGAAATCCACGAGCTCTGGTTCGAGACCCATATCACTTAGGGTGGACCAAAGCTTTGATCTATTAACACAGTCAAAGGCTTGTGTCAGGTCCATAAACGCCAGATGCATTATGCCCTTTTTGGCAATGGTGTACTTCCCTACCGCTAAGTGTAAATTTAGGCATTGGTCCAAGGTCTCTTTGACTGGCCTAAAGCCATATTGCAGGTTAGAAATAACATTTCGGTCATCCAGCCATGTCGTTAAGCGATTAAAGTACAACTTTTCCCATAATTTTGGCTGCCAAATCTAAAAGTGAGATCGGCCTATAACATATAGGCTCGACCTTTGCGCCCTTTTTAAAAATGGGAACGATGACTGTCTTCCCCCAGGATATTGGGAATCCGTATACATTTGCGGCATAAAAAACATTTGTCAAAATGCTAGCCCATACATTTGGATCTGCTTTGTATAGGTCGCCGGTATCCCGTCGGGGCCTGGGGCCTTTCTGCCAGATGTCGTTACAATTGCTTCATAGACCTCCTCTACACTAAAGTGGAGTGGTGTGCTAATTTGCTCCCCTTCCCTATGCTCCTTTGTTTCTCCCAGGTTTACTTCACTAAAAATATTTCCAAAATGCGCTACCCATTCGTCTGCTGGAATTAATCAGTCAGTGTTGGAGTTAGGAATTTCGGAAAGAATGGGACTGTTGACTACCAACCAGAAGTTTGAGCTGTCTTTCAGTATGCTAGCCTGTTGTAGGGCCTCCCATGCTTGTTCCCTTAACTCCTTCTTCCTATTGTAGACTGCTATCTTATAGGCCTTTGTTTTGCCCCTAATTTCAATTTTATCTCTAGGGGTATTTTTTAGGGCCTGTATTAGCTCCGTATGAGTTGCTGAGCATGCTCCATCAAATCATCTTGCAGCCTTCTGACGTTTATTCCCACCAATGATTGTGAGGTCAGATTGAATTTGTTTTGTTAATTTCCTGAAGGCTGTTAAGAAAGAACTGTCCTGTATATCGGAATCTAGACAGGACTATTTCAGGGGGGCAAACTGTGTACACATTATTTAAAACGTTATCTGGGCTATCATTTCCCCATTTAATCTGCGGGCCTGGTCTTTAGTGCTAATATTTGTATTTGTCAGACAAGTGGCAGATTCTCCGGTTTCAATAGCAGATAATAATATAACAGCAGTAAGTGGGTTATGGTCACTAAAACCTAGCCGAGTGACCAATAAATCCTCAGCAAACAAAACTAACAGAGCAGACAATAAGATATAATCAATAATGCTGAATCTTCCATTTTGTACATAAGTGGGTACTGGCGCCACATTGTCCGTTTGTTGGAGGCAGCATACATTTTGACTTGAAAGAATACCTTCCAGCAAAATGCCTGAGGGTGTGTGCTCAAAGTGAATTAGTGAAGAAAGAAATCTCCCCTGGTCCTGATTTATAAAAAAATGTAGATTACATTGATGAATATTAAAATCCCTTAGAATTATTACTTCATAAAAAGTTTGTTTATTCTCCTCATAACATTCCAAGAACTGCTTTAAATCTTGTAGATGTTCCAGCTCATGCCCTCTAGAAAAGGAATTATAAAAATGTATCACTAACACTGTAGCACGATTCTTAAAAGACAGTTCTACTGCCAAGACATTCTGAGATTTACAATTAATTGAGCGTGACTTACAAGAGAGCTTTAGTGAGAACATTAGCAGTAAACCCACTCTGGCTCTACCCATATTCGATGGAATAGCACATTTGTGACACACAATAAAACCATCTAGATAAAAACAATCATTTACTTCCCAAGTTTCCTGAAGGGCAATGATATGATGCATTGAAAGAAAGTTTTCCCATTATAAGTTTGCTCTTTTGGACCTTATTCCCGCTATGTTCCATGAAAGGACCTTTTCATGCTTGGCCACAGTGGGAATTGGGATGGGGAGAAATTCTGGGATTGTAGTAGTAATTTCAACGTAATTGGAACCAATAGATTTTGTGCGTTTAGGGTCATGTTAGTTGACGGTATCCCCTGATGAGTTTTATCTTCTAACTCTAGTCAGTCATTTTCATCCAAATTTTGAAGATTTGCTAGGGGTTGGAATCTGTTACTCATTAGTAAGTTATTATCCCTGTTAGTTTTAGCGACGGGCCTACCTGTTTTTTGGGTTGTTTGCCATTTCCATTGCATAGGGTATCTACGCTGGCTTGGGGGGTAAAAGTATTGTAGCGAGGCTTCTCGGATTGGGGAGTTTGAACTGCTCTGGTGTGCACAGCCTATTAACATCTTGGTTTTCTCTGGATCCTTAAAGTTGACAACTATACAGTCACCTGCGCCAATCTTTGTTGTTTGGTGACCAATCCACCCCACTCTTCTGGCCATAATGTCATCAGATGATATAATTTTTTGTACACCAATGGGTCACTTTGTGTATTAAATCCTGAGTGGTTTCCCTAGTTTCTTGGGAGAGCGCAGGAACCTCCAATAAGACTGGTACTAGCGGGGCAGATGCAGGGGGCAAATCGAGGATACTTTGGTTCACAACTTTGGAAATGCCGTGATTAGGCTGATTACATGTGGGTAGAGGGAGCCGTTCAGGGGTCTACTAACCTGGGCTACCTCGGGGCTCTGGGCTACCGGTCCTGTCACCTCGGGTATATTTGACTGGCTTGGTCCCCTAGGTATTTCAATAGTTCCTAAAATATTTATACATGGGTCAGGTAGAGTCTGATTCTTGTTTCGAGATGAAATTTCTACCCCTTCCCCCATTAGCTTTGGCGAAAAAGTAGTAGCACATTTATTGCAGTTAGTGATCAAATTGTGGACTAAGTCTTCGACTTTTTCAATTTTTTTAATTATTGGCGCTAAAAGGGTCTTGGTCATTAATTCAAGCTTTGTAAATAATGAATCTAATAACTGTTCTTGGGTCAAATCAGGTTGTAAAGATGCTTGTGTCCGTGGTTGTGGCCGTGGGGATTTCCTTGAAGACTTGTTATAGGTAGTTCGTTTTTTCCTTCTGATGTTTTATCAGCTAAAATATTAGAAGACCTGCTAAGTTCATCCACGGTAATTGTTTGACTTGGGGGTGCAGGGGCTATTGGAGTTGCTGAGCACTCTAGAGGGCCCATAACAGCTGCTGAATTTCCTTGTTCTCCCTCCTCCATATTAATGTGGGCCTGAAGAAATTTTCCAGCCTCTAAGGATAACCTTCGCTCTGTCAAGGCTATCTACTGCGTGATAGCATGGGCAGCTTTGGTCAAAAATGAATCCATTTTACCCATGCAACCCTCTGAGGCACCCCCTTGTGTAGCAAGTGTTTTCCTTTTGCCCATTTCGGACGCTGAACTGCTAAAGCCCCCTGTCTCTGTATGAAGTCGCTAAGGAATACTAGCATGATCACATTTAATGGGGTGTAAAAAAGTACCTTGATGTGTTGGCTGAGTTCTAACCGCCGTCTCAATCTCCACAGAACAATTAATGTGCTACGAACTAAATCAACCAAGAGGTCGGGCCCAGCCGGGCCTCCTCCGGTCGCTGACTGGTGCGGATGGGCCGGCCCGGGCACGGCACGCGCGCGTTCCGCGCCGCAGATGTCAATGACGCTTTTGAGCGCGATTCGCGGCTCCTCCCCCTCCTGGGGTACTGAAGAGTTATGGGCGATGTAGTCCCCACCAGCAAACAGATCATCCCAAAGCCGAACCAGACTGTACACCAAACAAATGTACACCATCAAACGGCACATCTTTCAGGCTAGTCTGTACAGGCTCTGAAAACTCAGACTGACACAGCCAAGCCTGTCTGCTTAGGGTAAGTGACTGAGACACAGCTCTACCCACGGAATCAGTGCCGTCTATATCACATTTATGGTTAATTATGCCGCCTCTCAGCCATCACACAGCTTTAGTAGTTCATTTCTGGCTTCCTCTAGGAAAGAGGGCAGCAAGCTCTCCACTGAGCCCCATAACGCATGGTAAAACCTGCTGAGAATACATATAGTGTTCAAAGAGCATAATGCCGCACTAACGGAAGAGAAAATATTCTTCACACAACTTTCCAGCAATCTAAACTCGGTGCTTGTTGGAAGCAGAGGGAGAACATTTGGGTCCACAGAGGCTGCAGCTACTTGCACAACAATACCTTTTGCGGAGGGGTGTTTTAAGAGACAATCTGGGACCCCAGAGGCAGGCTGATGACGATGCGATATAGAACTGTCTACAGGGATTCCCATTACCAGCCTTGCCTAAGCCCTAACAATATGTCATGGAGATGCTCCACTCCCATCTGACCCCAGAGAAGAACATCCACCAATGGGTATGTGTACAATTCCACAGAGGGGAGCTGGCAATGTAAGACAACAGCTGCCCTACTTAATACCTCAGCGTAGGAGAACTTACCTCTGTTGCCATACCAGGTGGAGAAAGCAAATCTGAAACTAGGGAGGACTGAAGTCCACTAGTCTCACCCAGGTCAGTCAGCCAATTTTCCACCAGTGAGGCTGGACAGAATTGTTCAAAAGTTATTGACACCCTATAGTCTCCTCTTCGCCTTCTCAACTGTGCATTTCCATAGGAAGAGCAGAAACAGGCTGTATAAGGGGAAATGGAGCGTTGTCTAAAGTAGACGGCTCCATCGGCGCCGCATCCGATGGCATGCGGCACGCGGTCTCATTGGGAACAGTACTTCATGCGGGGTCGATTGTCGCAGATCGCAAACTGCCGGCGAGGATCCAGTAGGGGCACCTTCCACCTCCTTCAGGCTATAAAGTGCACCAGAGGGGAATTGAGGCCCAAACACCTTATGCAGGGAAACATAATAATCCTGTTTTTGGGCAAGTCTTGCCCCGGCTCCACTATATTTAGGGAGTCTTATGGTGGAAGAATGCTGTACAACCGAAGGTTGGGAGACAGCATCAGAAACAAACTGTTGGTGCTTAGGATCCTCCCTCGACAACAACGGAGACGGCCCCTAACCCATATGGCTCCTGGACCGGTCTCTGGATTTGAACGAGGACTGACAACGCTGCAGTGCCTCAGATAACTGTGCCGCCAGAGGCTTCATTCGACGCTCTTTCAATGTGTTCGGACGAAGATGCCGACAGGAAGCACACTCCTCTGAGGCATGGTGGGCTCCAAGGCACCACAAACACATGTTATGAGGATCTGTGACCGACATCTGTCGGTCACAAGACCCACTGGGTTTAAACCCTGAAGGCATCGCAAAAATGCAGTCTCCTAACGTCTACAGATCCGCGTTGCAAGCGAAGAAAGGAAGGAACTAACATCAGCGTGTCAGCGCGGGGGTTATATAGACTCCATCGACATCACATCGTCTGAGGACGTTGATGAGGAGTTGTGTAACGACCTCTTCCGACGCGCGGACGTGCTGTGGAAAAACTTTTCAGATTCAGTCACGCACCAGGGGGAGGATTCTAAAGGAAGTAATCTATGGCTAGATGTCTCTAGATACATGACTACAGGACCACCTGACACACATGTTTGATGCCTTTTTCCCCACATGGCAGCTACTTGCTATTGTTCAGTGAGTCTCTAATGAAGATGTGAGGGAGAGGATTGTTGCAAAATTCCACATGTGCGTGGCAAACCCTTAAGCCAAAGAAACAAAGGGGTACAGCCTTAAAGTGCACTTTACATGTGGTCATTACTGCTTCCTGATTAACTAATTTCATGTTATCACACGGCTGATATTTAGGTCATTTGAGATACAAAGAAATGCCTTGGTTTGTAGGCAGAGAACAAAAAAGTAAAGTGACAATACCTTCCTGTTCAAGACATGACTGGCAATGCGGCAAAGCATGAGCAATCCGTCTTCTTGTGTAGTCCATGTCACACGCAGACGAGTCATTCTCTGCAGGGCATTTTTATCTGCTTCATCATGGTATCTGTACTTCTTAATTTTGCTTTCTTCTAATGATTTTTCTTTAAAAAACAGATTGCAGGTGAATACAATAACGCCAAGGTATGAGTCTACATACATACGCAAGTCAGTTTTAAGTTGAATTGAACATTATCCTTTTACATCAGAAAATGCAATATTTAGAGGTATTTGAGGAAGATGAGCGAGGCAAAAACAATACTAAGTAAACTACACGTTACATATTTAAAAATTGCTCACTGACAGGAGAGATACGAGAAGAAATTGGGGTCAGCGAAAAGTGTGGGGGTAGACGTTTTGGAACATTAGCACATGTGAATAATTTCTTAGATATGCAATCACAAATTTGTGGTGAGGGAGCTCTAATGATGGGACCCTGAGTGGCCTGATTATCAAAATCTGGCTGAAGAACTGGACGATTTAAGGGGGAATAAAATCTGTATATTAGCTGCCCATAAATTGAGAGGATGTGTATCTAAATACTAAAAAGTTATCAAGGTGCGTTATAGACAACCAATTTAGGGCCATTAATGGCAGGTTGTAGTGTGCATGGAATGACTGAAAAAGACGTCAAGATAAATACCCTTTTCTACTGAGGTTACCTAGAACCAACGCAGGGAAACTAAAAGATTGCTACAAAATATATTCTGCTCACAATTAACCCTGATGAAAAGGGCGTAAGCAGTGGAGATGGAGGAATCAATTGAAATGGAATCAGGGAAGGGGTTAGAGTTCAGGGTCAGGGTCAAAAGAATCCCATGCTGTAGATTGTGAAAAATGCAATAAATGTGATTTGTTAAAGATCGTCATTAGTCGCAGAAATAAAATCCAATGTAGGACACCCGTTAGATATTCAGACACTATGTTCTCACTGTAGGGGTCCTGAAAAGTAGAAATATACTGAACACCAGTGAGGGTTTATATCCTGACTAAGTCTTGTGAAGGGCATGGGACCATGTCTTGTGAAGGGCATGGGACCATGTCTTGTGAAGGGCATGGGACAATGTCTTGTGAAGGGCATGGGACCATGTCTTGTGAAGGGCATGGGACCATGTCTTGTAATGGGTATGGGACCATGTCTTGTGAAGGGTATGGGACCATGTCTTGTGAAGGGCATGGGAGCATGTCTTGTGAAGGGCATGGGACCGTGTCTTGTGAAGGGCATGGGACCGTGTCTTGTCATGGGCATGGTACCATGTCTTGATAAGTTATGAATTCTCATGAACAAGTATTACAAATCAGTTTTAATAGGGATTTGTGGCTAGTTGGCTCAGTGTCCCCAAGACAAGATAACACAAAAAGCACATTCTCTTCTGACTTTGATGACACCACGTGTTTCTGTATATTATTTCAGTTCCTCATTGAACGTTTTTACGATCATTTGGTTACAGAAGGGATTTGTCACTACTAGTGCTTTAAATGGGCTAGTACTGTCCGGTATTGAGTATTTGCATTTTTTCATTTCGAGGAACAGAGTACTTGTACTTCTCTGTAAAGTTGCAATAAACTCAATTAGAGAGTACTGCCACGTATCACAAGCAATCAGTTACTGTGGTACTGGGTAATTCTACTTTCCCATTTCACGCACTGGTCACTGCGGAGCAGTTTTATTAAAAGTGTTAACCTTAACACATCCATACATTTGTTTCACAGTTTCTTTTGGCGGAGGTGCACTTTAGCAACTGCTTGACTTAAAGTTGAACTATTTATCGTTTTAGTGTAGGCTTATGAAAGATCTTAAGAACAAGTTACTTACCTTTGGCAACGCTCTTTTCGATCGATAATCTAACCGCAGATTCCTAATCTTAGAATATCACTCAGGCGCCACACGGGACCTGGATTTTTCATGATAGTGCTACAACGTGCCGCTAGGTGGTGGTGTGCAGCTCCTTCTTGGCTCTATACTGCCACTGAAGTGATGAAGAAGAGCTGCATATAAGGGCCACCCCAGGGCACTGTCATTTGTTTCTTGTCTATCCCTTTACCATGCCCTCAGTCAGAGTGTGTGAACTATTGTTGGCTACAGTGTATAGAATACTAACTTGGGACCTTTTAAGTGTGTTTAAAAGAGGCGATTCCGCAAAATCGTGAGATGGGAGGGCAGTGAGGCATCTGCAGTTAGAGTATCCACCAGAGTTAGGGTTACCGAAGGGAAGTAACTTGTTCTTCTGATGGATAGTTCTAATCGCTGGTTCCTCAACTTTACTAAAGCAGTTCCCCATCTAGGATGGAGGGCTTGTGGAATGGACTCGGACCAAAAAGTTTTGAAGAACTGAGCAGGCCAAATGTCTTTACTACAGGATCTAGCTATCAATGCAGCAGTGATTCGTGAACAATGCACCGACACCGACGTCGCAATGCACATATCAAGGACAGCATTCCTTACACTTAAGGAGTAGTAGCAGTCTAAGCCCTAATGGAATAGCCTCTCATTCACTCAGGGGGCTGCTTCTTGGCCACCAGTGCATAGCAGATCCTAATGCAGAGGACTAGCCACCTGAACAAGGGCCTTTTCTACACAACATTCATTTCCTTGGCTGCTGAGAAACCGACAAAAAGGTGATTTTTAACTTGATGATCCTTGGTACAATCGATGTAAAAGTTTAAAGCCCACTGCAAGGCCTTGCTGTGTCGAAACAAAGAAATACATAAATAGGAAGGACATCATACACATTTGCTCCTAAGGAGGTCTGTATTCCAGACAGCACACTGGGTTCAAAACAGAGGCGGCTCCTCCACTAGGGCTAAGGAGCATCACCCCACTGCTTCCTTGCAGTGCGAGAAAGCGATAACATAAAATGGTAATAACTTTTTAGTTATTACCATTTTAAGTTTGCTTTGCGCATTGCGGGCAGGCCGGTGGGCAGGGCTGCTCTGCTCTTTGAGCAGGGCAGGGAGGGAGTGGTTTGCAGCACTCCTGAGTGCGCAAAGTAACCCTGGGCGGGTAACTCTGATCCGCCAGTGGAGTTTGCGGAGATTTGCCAACTCCACGCTCCGTTGCGAACGCTGAGGCAGGCAAAAGTTAGCCGCTCCCTCCCCCTCCCAAATTATTTTTAAAAAGGCACTTACCTGCGTGCCTGCCTCCTCCCCTGCATGGCAGCTCTCCTTCCTGCTCCTCACGTCCTCCTTCAATAAAAAAAAACCTATGTTGTACGTCTGCACGTACAACGTAGGTGTTTTTTTCACTGAAGGAGGATGCGAGGAGCAGGAAGGAGAGCGGCCATGCAGGGCAGGTGGAAGACACGCAGGTAAGTACCTTCTTTTTTCATTTTTTAATAATAATTTGGGAGGGGCGAGGGAGCAGAGCGGAACTCCACTGAGATTTTTTTTAAAACTCTGTGGAGGTCCGCGTGAAGGCACAACGCCAACTCTGCGCACCCTTAGCGCAAAGACTGTTTAGTTGGGCCTCTCGGGCTGCCCAAATCAGTCATGCGCACTCTGCCCTTATCCATGCATGGAGAACATGCCCACCTTATTAGTCCCTGGCTGAGCACCGTCCCGACCAATTTCAACGCTGCTGGCAGCATTGTGATTGGCTTAGGGGAGGGAGCATGGCTGCCTGCTTCCTGTTCCTGTCGTAGGCAGGAGAGTAGGAGCAGTGAAGACGTGGGACCCAGCGGAAAGGTAGGTTTTAAAATGTATTTCTATAAATTTTGATTCCACCCCTCACTCCCCTGCCCGATCCCCCTCCCCGCGATTCAACCCCCACTTCGACCCAACCCCCCCTCCCCCACGACTCAAACCCCCCTCTCTCCCGCGATCCGAAGGGATGAAGCATGAATTATGCCACAGATGAGACCACTCAAATTGTGACTCCAGGCCTGCCAGTGCAGCCTGTGTAAGCTGTTACTAGCACAACTTACGGCAGATATACGTTTTCTTACATCTGAGGTCACTACACTTAAAACCTATAAGTCACCCCGAAGGCAAGGCCTTTCAATCCTGAAGGCAGGGTGCTCGGTTCTAAGCGTGAGGGTCCCCATCAGGAGCGGGGCACACCCACAACCTTCAGAGTCCATTCTCCCTGGTTGTAAGTGCATCAATCGTTATAACATATAGAGTGACCATGCCTCATTACGCGATGACCAACTCTAAACTGGCTGTAAAGAGCTCTGTCATGTTTGGTATCAAACATGTTGGAATCATAAACGCACACCATAAATGGTGTGAGAAGTACGATTTCATGCACAGTAAAGCTCCTCCGGGAGGCCCTCAGTGATCCCGGTACCAGTCTTCCAGAACCAGCCAGCAAGTTAGGGCTGCTGCCGACCAGAGAAATGTTTCTGCCCTCGTGCTGTCGAGCCAAGCTCAAGCAGGGGAAGGCAGAACAATAGATATCCTGTCACAGGGAGGTGTGACCACCTCCCAGACAGGGGTCAGTTTATTGGGGCAGGGAGCGCGCGCTTACCAGCGCCACTGAGACTGCTTGAAGGGAACATTTAGTGCCCTCCTTGCATACTCTTGTTCAAGGAGTTGTTGGCCCCCGCTCTGGCGCAAAACCGGACAAAGGACATGGAGGTATCCAACCCATTGTCCAGCCCCTCCTCTGGGTGAGACCCCTGAATCGTCCCAACCCTTTCCTAAGGGTGCCTAAGGGCTTACCTGTGGGTGGGTCCCTAGATCCTTCATGGGACAAGATTCAGATTGCATACCACTTCAACTTCGACTGTCTGGACCTTCTGGATTTTGCTTTGGGAACTGAGAAGGTACAGGGGAAGATTCCTGCTGCTCCTGGTCTCGTCATACTGCTGGTCTTCTGCAACGTCTGGGTCCGTGCTCTATACAGGTCCTTCACCAGGCCTGTGGACATCCAAAAGACACCTGAAGGAATCTCCCTTGGAGTAAAGAAGTCACTCCCTTGCACCTGCAAGCACCGCAACGCAGCTGACCAGTTTGCTGATTCTGGACTCCCAAGGACTCAGAAAGGCTCAGCAACACAAGTGCTGGTTCTGCAACTCCCTCGAGGCCTGCACTGTCTTCTCTCCAAGTTTGAGGCCAGTATCCCTCGTCGGAACCTCTGGAACAAAACCCCTGTGTACCGCGTCGACTTGCCATTGCCAAGGCTTGTTGACTATCTCCTCTAGAGGTCTTCGGCTCCTAGA
Source organism: Triturus cristatus (assembly GCF_964204655.1). NCBI lineage: Eukaryota > Metazoa > Chordata > Amphibia > Caudata > Salamandridae > Triturus > Triturus cristatus. The sequence goes on from NC_140593.1 coordinate 633,384,862, forward strand.
AGCTCCTACCTCAAGCGTTTCCTGCAGCCAAGATCTTTGCATGGATCACATCCTCTGCACCGTGGGCATTTATATCTTGGTGAGCTGCTCCAGGTCCTCTTGCGACTCTGTGCGTCCGGCCCGTGGGTCCTCTCGAGGGTCATCTTTGGCTGCAGTGAGCTCCCTTGCTTGCTCAGGCCTGCTCAGACTTACCTGCTCGTGGTGAGTCACTTGGACCTTGCTGGACCAGACACTGCACTTTTTCCGTCGACTATGCTGTTTGTTGCTGACAAGGCTTGTTGTTGCCCCTGCCAGACACTGACCCACTGGTTCCCTACATCTGACGTGGGACAGCTCATAAACTGCTCCTGGTCTTCCACAGCACTGCCTGGTCCACAGAGCTGTACCTTTAAGGGCACCGCCAAACCCTGCATCCCGAAATTGGTGGGCATTCGTCTTTCGTGCCTCCTGGTCACTCCTGAGTGGAATAGACTCTGTCCGCTCTGCTTGCAGGTTCTTCTCACCTTGAATCCACTTTGGGCTCCACTGGACTCCTTTGTCTTCTTCTCCAAGGGCATCTTTCCTGAAGTCCTCCATTGTGGTCTACGGCAGCTTCCAACGTCACTTGACACCTATGCACCCTGCTTCCCTGGTGTAGGTAATCCTGGTTCCTGGGGTTTCCACGGGTGGGGCGAGTCTCCAACCCTCCATCTTCCATGGGTTGTCTTCAGGGTCCGCTGGCAACAGTATTTTTTCTTTAAAACCGCAGCCGTGACTTACCCATGGACTAACATTAAACACGCAGTCTTGTTTCCACTCTGCACACGACCTCCATGGGATTCCAAGATACTCACCTCGGGTTCCCAGCTCTTCGATGTCTTTTGGGTCTACTCTGGTCTTGAGTCCTGGTTCGCATTCCACTATTTTAGTATATGGTTTGGTCTCCCCCTGGAGACCATTGTGTATTTGTGCTACTTACATGCTCTATTTACTAAGTATTGTGTGTATTGTGTTTATATCTACGGGTGGGAGATAATACATCGTGTTAGTGGGTGTTTGTAATAAAATACATATTTTTATAACTACACTGTGTGATTCTTTTCACTTACCCTTTATCACAAGATTAGGTGCTGGTAAAACAAGCTGCTTTACACTCCTCCTGGACTAAGCCTGAAGGCTGCTTTCCATAGCTACCACTTTCAGAGCTTTCTAAGGTTGTCTAAGACCACTAAAATCGCCATGAGGGTTGTCTGGATTAGTACAGGGTGCTACACTTACATAAGTGCGCACCATATACTAGGCCAGCCCCTTGAACAAACTATTAACAAACTGTACCACAACAGATGATTTAAACAAGGACAGCTGATCTGGAAAACATAAAAAGGCTAAAAGGGCTGACAAATAACGTAAGTGTGTCTAGAGTAAGGCCTTGCAGGGCCAAAGATAAAAAAAAAACAGTAGTAAATTCGACAGTTCAGCTAGTATGGGATCTGTCTCGTGGACTCCACAAATTTTTTAGAGCGCTGGCTGTGCATGAATAGATTTTGTGGAATGACGACTGGCGGCCAGGATGACATTCACCACTTCAGGTGGCAAGACCAGACTTGGGTAACTGCTGCTGCTCAATCACCATGCATGGACTTGTAGATTCTGCAGGGTCGTTGCTGCAACAGAAGACCATCGCTCATCATGCTAAAAAGACACTAGGATAACTTGGGCCCGGTCGTTCGTAATCATTTTAAGAACTTGGGACAGGAGAAGCAGGGGCATCAAGATGTACAAGAGGCCAACAACTCCAGCAGATTGAAATGGAGTCAGAGACCAAAATGTTCTCCCCAACCTAGTGGTAAGCGTTTGTCACCATCACCAACTCGGGGTAGGGAAGGTAAAGGGCTCTATTACTGGTTTAACTGCGATAATGCCGTCACCACTGCAGATTGGGTGCCGTTCCCTCATACTTCTGAATGGCATCTGACTGGTTTCCTTGGTACTAGGCACACTGGAACTTCAGATTCCAATGCAAAACATACATTATTTGACATGGCTGACTAGAAGAATGAAGGAGGCTAAAGGTCCAAGAGGCCACAGAACTGCTCTCATAGAGATCCAGGATAGAGGCTAAAATATCAGGAACACTGCCCAGATTTCCAAAACTTGCAACAGGAGGAAGGCCCAGAAGAACAAGTTACCTCTGGTAACGCCTTATCTAGTAAAGACTCAATCTAGCCGCAGATTCAGTATCTTGGAATATTCCCCAGGCGTCAGACTGGATCCGGACACTTTTAACGAGCAGCACCTCTGTGTGCTGGTAGGCGGCGTTGTTCAGCTCTACGGGACATCATCGTCCACGTGGTCACCTCAGAGCACTGACATCAGTTTTTCACAACTTTCCAAGCCAGAATCGTGGAACCACAAGGAACACTGGTGTGCTCACCTAGGGCCCTTATAATGGTTAACTCTTTACACTATAATACATCCATAGAGCCGGGAGGATGGAAAGGTCGATAAGAAATATGTGGCTAGATAATCTCTACCAGATAGGGCTTAACAAAAGTAACTCGTTAAGCTCATAGAGACTTCTAGCTGCAGATTCCTTACCTTAGAAGCAATACCTCCCCGCAGGTGAGACTGCGATACAGATGAGAAAAAAAAAGTCCTGTATAACCTAACTGGCAAAGTGACCGTCATGACGGACCTGACTGTACAGGCAGTAGTGTTTAATAAAGGTGTACAAGGAAGCCCATGTTGCTTCCTTTAAGATATCAAGAACAGAAACTCCACAAGCAATTTCAGGGGTCGCAGCCTTGGCTCTGGTAGAGTGAGCATGTAAACCCTCAGGGGCTGCTTTTTGGCCAATTAGTAGTATATTAAGATGCAGAGCCCTATCCATCTGGAGATGGTCCGCTTCTACACTACTTTCCCTTTCCTGGGTCCAACATACCCTAAGAAGAGTTGATCGTTCACCCACAACTCACAAGTACAATCAAGGTAGAACAAAAACGCTCTTTTTCTGTCTGCCGGTGGTGTCTCTTCTCTTCTTTACAGGGATGAGAAGAATGTAGAAAGAAGTTACCACCTTTGGTAAAAAGGATGCTTGAGTCCCAAGTACCAGTCTGAGTAGAAGATAATGTATGGAGGATTTGCCGAAAGTGCCTGTAACTCGCTGATCCTCCTGGCAGATGGTATTGCCACTAGAAAGGCCATTTTGCAAGAAGGTGAAGCGTTTTCGGGTTCGGGTGGAGAACCCTGCCCTGTTGCTGAGACAGAAGATCCCCCCCCTTCCCCAAGAGCCAGCCTGATTGGATTACTGATGCTCATGCTCAACATATCAGGATACCAGACTCTCTGTGCCCCATCTGGAGCCATAAGAATGATATGCGTCTGATCGTTCCTGATCTTCTTGAGAACTCTGGGAAAGAGTGGTATTTGCAAAAAAGACGCGCAGGAGGACAGAGCTCCATGAATGACGAAAAGCTTCTCAGATTCAGAGCTGCTGTGAAAGGTCCAGTGTGCTAAACTGCTGACATTGCCAATTCCATGTGGTGAGGAACAGATCTAACCAAGGCTCTCTCCAGTGTTGAAAGAGGCCTTGCGCCACCTCTGGATGGAGACGTCATTCGCCATCCACTAGGCATCGACGGCTGAATTTATCTGCTCTGGAGTTCAAAGAGCCTGCTAGGTGTTGAACCACTAGGGGTATGCCCTAATGTTCTAGCCATGTCCAGAGGCACAGTGCCTTTTGACAAACGGACCATGACACCAGTACCTCATGGTGGTGGTATTGTATGTGAATACCTGTACCAGCCTTCCTTTGACTGAAGGAAGAATGACTTTCAATGCATAACGAATCGCTCAAAGGTCCAACAGGTTGATATGGAGCACAGATTCCGTCTGATACCAGCATCCTCTTCCAGATGACTGGTCCAGCCCAGGAGTGATGCATCAGTCAATACCGTAATATCGGATTGGGGTAAGTAAGACGGGTTTGCCCCTGACCCAATTGTGGTTTGTCAGTCACCACTGCAGGTCTTTTGTAGTTTCCTCCGAGATCTGAACCACATCAAAGCGATTCCCCTGATGCTGCGTCCACTAGAACTTCAGGTCCCACTCCAGAGCCAGCATATGTATTGTATTGTTATTGCTTTTGTATAGCGCTTACTACCCCAGACGAGGCGTCGAAGCACGCTACTCCGGGACCCATAGAGGATTAGTGTTGAATTAGTATAGTGAAACATGCAAGTAAATTGGTGGATATGTTAGTCAGTTATTTGGATTCGGAAGGATAGCAGAAGGATACTGGGGAAAAAAGGTTTGTATTTATATAGTGCTTCATACCCCTGATGGGGTGTTGAAGCGCTTTTTTTTGGTGAGTAGCACGCTACTCCGGAAACCCATAAAGGATTAGTGGTGAATTTGTATGGTGAAATATGAAAGTAATTTGAGTGGTCGATATTAGTCAGTTATTTGGAGTGAGAAGGAAAGCGGAGGGATAGAAGGGAAAGAAAGGTTTGCATTCATAGAACGCCTGTTACCCCTGATGGGGTGTTGAAGTGCTTTTCTGGCGAGTAGCAGGCTACTCTGGAACCCATAAAGGATTAGTGTTGAAAATTAGAATAGTGAAATATGAAGTAATTTGAGTGGTGGATAGGTTAGTCAGTTATTTGGATTGAAAAAAGTTGGAGAGGGTGAAAAAAGGGAAAAAGGTTTGCATCTATATAGCGTTTGTAACCCTGATGAGGTGTTGAAACGCTTTGTTGCAGAGTAGCACGCTACTCTGGAAACCATAAAGGATTAGTGGTGAATTAGTATAGTGGAATATGGAATTAAAGAAGTGAACATGTTAGTCTGTTACTTTGATTGAAAAGGATAGTGGAGGGATAGAAGAGTGAAAGATTTCTTTTTTTGGGTCATAGCAGTAGGAGGAGGCTTTTGGATGAGTAAAAAGGGTTTTTGGAGGGGAAGAGTCAGAGGGAAGAGTTTAGAAAGGTTTGTATTGGGGGATCGGTATAGTAGTACGAGTTATCTTCGGTAACGATGTATCTGGTAGACACGTTGTCTAGCCGCAGATTCCTTAACTTAGAATATCCCCAGGCGTCAGACTGGATCCGGAAAACTTTTTGCAGCAGCACCTCTGCGCGCCGGGGGACAGCGCCACACGACCCCGCCCTGACATCGTCCACGTACGTGACGTCAGCGAGGTTATAAAAGTCCCTCCCAGCGCGCAGACGTCAGTTTTCTTAGGAGAAGCTTTTCCGCGATACAACGCGGAGCCACCAATAATAAAAACTGTGAAAGTATGGGAACAGTGTGCGATGGATGAAAATCCGTGAATAAATAAGGAGGATGGTGCAAGACACCATCATAAAAGACAGAATAAGGGGGAGCGCTAGGTGGCGCTAGCCAAGATGGCCGCGCTTAGGTGAGGCTCCTGGATGCTTGACCCCTCGCATCCGTCCTCTATCCGCTGTGGCTGTCCCAGGTGTCCCCTGCTGACCGCCGAGTGCTGAGGAGCTGCTGCCCCGTCCCTGGTGCGATTTTCGGCCGATTCCTTGCAGCCGGAGCCGCGCTACACAGCCTGTGAGCTGCGCCGGTAGCTGAGACGTGCCCACCTGATCCCGAAGACGGCAGTGCCCCCTAATCGAGCCCCCGGCGCATCACGAGGGCGAAGGCCGCGGAGCCACCGGAGGCCGGCCGGGGGCCGGAGGACCGGCGGAGCGGAGCCTGGGCTGGTGCCTGGTCTTGGGCGAGCTTGGGGGACGGCGTATGGTGAGCGCCCCCCGGTGGTGAGGTGATCCTGTTCGGCGGGCGGCTCGGCCCGCGCTGATTGATTGATTGATTGGCTGCCTGCGTGGGACGGCTCGGGGGGCTGAGTTCGACCCCGCCGCTGTCGGTGCCTGCTGTCTCCTGGTGCTAGGCCGACGCTGCCTCGAGGGGGGCGGGCCCGACCCCTGCTGACTTGGTCCTGGCTCTGTCCTCTCTGGTCGCCCCGGGGTGACGAGGCCCCGCAGGCCTGGTGGCCGACTGCTGTGCCTGGAGCGGGGACGTTCCCTGGCGCTTCCGTGCTGGCCCGTGGGGACGAAGTTATCGGACCTCTCCTGTCCTGCACTGCTACCCGGGGGCCGCTGCCGGCCGGGGGGTCCCCCTCCTCCCGCGCCCTGACTGGGCCTGATCCGTCGGAGCCGGACCTTGGGTGGACGTGGCGTTCCCTGGTGCCCTGGGCCTACGCGTTGGACATAGCCGGAGGACCGTCGCGGACCGGGGCGCGAGGCTCGCGGCGAGTGCGGTGCGGCCCGGCCCGTGTCGAGCGGGCCCTGGGCCTTCCATTGTTGGGGAGCGGACGCGCCTTCGCCCTCCCCCTTCCCCTTGGATCCCCCCACTTCTGGCCTGGTGTGGGGGGCGGCTCGGCTTGGCAGGTGGGGGCTGCCTGCCGGTCCACTGCGCCCACCCTCGGGGCCGGCACGTGCTCCCTGGATCCACCATGGGTAAAGAAAAAGGCTCCAAGCCGCCAGCGGCCTCCCACCAGACGCGGATTGATCGGTTCGCCAGCTCGGATCCGCCGGGTGCGGCTGGGGGGGGAGCACCGGCCCCGAACAAAGACTTGGCGGTCGTCCTCCAGGCCATCGAGGCCTCCCGCACATCCTTGGAAGGGATGGTGGGGGAGGTGAAGATCGATGTGGCGCTCCTGCGGCAGGACCTCCGCAACGCCACGGCCCGCATTACCGAAACGGAGTCCCGGATCTCTACGGCAGAAGATGACATTCGCTTGCTACAGGACCAGGTCCGGGAGCTCACGACCCACTCCAAGGAACTGCACAGGCGGGCAGAAGACGCCGAAAATCGCGCCCGTCGCAACAACCTTCGCCTGGTGGGCTTTCCGGAGGGGGTCGAGTCCGGCCGAGCAGATGACTTCCTCGAAAAGTGGTTCAGGTCCTGGATGCCGGCGGCCGATCTATCGACCTGGTTTGTGGTGGAACGGGCGCACCGGTCGCTGGCGGCCAAACCTCCGGTGGGAGCCCCCCCGCGCCCCTTCATTCTTAGGATCCTCAACTTTCGGGATAGAGACGCTATCCTGCGGGAGGCGCGGGTGAGTGGCCCTCTGACTTTTAACAACCACACCGTTATGGTCTTCCCAGACTACACCCGGGAGGTCCAGGAGCAACGCCGCTCCTACACGGAGGTCAAGCAAAAGCTGCGTTCCCTGGGCCTTCAATACCAGCTCCGGTTCCCGGCCCGCCTTCGTGTCGTTTTCCAGACCAAGACACTGTTCTTTGACACTCCCAGGGCGGCTTGGACATGGCTCACTGAGGAACGACCCCTGCGCCAACCCGGTGAGACGTCCTCCAATCCTGTGCCCCGGGGCCACGGTGCAGCTGGGTCGCAGCGACCACGGCGCAGGAGACGCACGCACTCACGACAGCGCCGAGGCGCGGCGCCGGCCCGGACCCGGTCTGAGAGTACATCTGGGAGACGGGTGAGGGAATCTTCGGCCTCTTCCGGCACATCATCCCAGGCGGTTGGGGGGTCCCGGCGCCGTCTGTCGCCTTGTCCGGCCGGGTCTCAAACCCCCCTCAATGTGCAAATTGACTTGTCAGACCTTTCCCGCAGCCCTGCTATATGACTTCCAGTCTGTTCATGCACCTACAGGGGGAGGCGGCGTCCTTGCCGGTTGGCGGGGGTGGGGGGCTCTGCATCCTCACGCTTTAATGCAGCAACCTGGGACGAGACACTGGAAATCCGTGCTTCAGGAGGGGTCCACCACGCTCTTTACACCCGAGCGCTTAGGCTTGGGGTCTTGTAATTGTTGGTTTCGTTAGGGCGACAGATGCTTCCGTTCTTGAAGTGTAGGGTGGGGGGTGGGGGGTCGGGGTTTGTTGTTTGTGGGTTGTTCCTCCTCGGGGGACTGTTATGTTTGGTTTGGGTCTGTCCTTCTTTGAGCCTCCTCTGCAGCATCCCACTCAGCGTAGCGCCGCGCTTCTTCATGCCACCGCCAGCCCACGCGCCGCCGTCACTTGCCCTCCTGCGCTGCCCGCGGGCCTCCCCTAGCGAGAGATCCGTGGCCCTGGCTTCCCCTGGCCACCCCGTTCCCAGCGCGCTTCGTTCCCACCATTACCATGGAAGAACTAGCATCTAAGGCTCAGGTGCGCATTTTGTCCTGGAATGTGAACGGCTTGCTAGATAGACTCAAGCGCACCGCTGTCCTCAAGTACGCCCAGCGCGCGGAGGCTGATGTGCTCTTACTTCAGGAAACTCATCTGCTGGGCGAGAAATGTCCCTTTCTGGCGCGCTACGGGTACGACCGGGTATGGCACTCGGGGTTCTCGCGCGGCTCGCGGGGGGTTGCCGTCCTATTGCGCCGCTCCTTCCCTTTTGTGTTCACCCGGGCGATTCACGACCCCCAAGGGATTGGGATTGTCGTTTGCGGCACGCTTGAGGGTCGGCCGCTCAGTCTCCTGTCTCTCTATGCGCCGCCCACCGGGCTGTCCCAGGCTTTATCTTATGCTGCATCGGTGTTGACAGATCTCCCGCCGGGAGCTCTTGTTCTGGGGGGGGATTTCAATGCTGTCTCGGCTCCGCAGCTTGATTCTTCGGGTCCGGTCTCGGCGCCCCGCGCCGCGCGAGCTAAGCAGATGGCGAGCTGGGCGGAGGCCCAGGGCTTATGTGATGCGTGGCGGATCTGGCACCCACGCGCACGGCAGTACACTCACACCTCGGCCGCCCACCACACCCACGCGCGTATTGATGCGATCTTTGTCCCCCCTGCCGACTGTGTAGGCATCCAGGATGTCCGCATCCTTCCTCGGGGGATTTCTGATCATTCTCCGGTCCTCCTGGGTCTGGGCCCCCCCCCTCGTGGGGCCCGCCAGATGTGGCGCCTCAACGCCTGGTTCCTCCAGGACGAGAAGCTCCGCAAGGAGGTGGGGTCCGCATTGACGCAGTATTTTACCGATAACGATGGGTCGGTCTCCTCAGCGGGCACCCTGTGGGAGGCCTGTAAGGCCACCGTCAGGGGGGCGGCCAAGGCACAGGTGGTGCGGCACCGCCGGGCGCAGCTCCAGCAGCTCACCGCCTGTGAGGCCCAGGCACTACGGCTGGAACGATCCCTCTCTGGGACCGGGGATCAGGCCGGGGCTAGGCAACTGCGACTTTTGAGGGAGGAGATCCGTCAGCGGTCGCTTGACGCGGCTAAGCTCCTCTGGCGATCCTCAGTGGCGAGGGTATATGGGTGGGGAGACAAGAATGGTGCACTGCTGCATCGGCTAGCCACGTACCCCAGGGCCTCGCGCATCATCCCGGCGGTGGCTGACTCTGCTGGCCTGCTTCAATCTTCCTCCGTGGCAATCGCAGACGCCTTCGCTCAGTATTACTCGCAGCTATACCGGGCCCGGGCGTCGGACCTCTCCCTGGCTTCACTGCTTGCCACTAGTAACCTGCGGCTTCCCCGTCTTCGGTCCAGCGACTGGGAGAGCATGGAGGTGCCCATTACCCCTGAGGAAATTGGGGATGCGATAGGGCGCACGTCCGCGGGGAAAACTCCGGGTCCGGATGGCTTCCCCCAGGAGTTTTATGCCGCCTACAAGGACCACCTGGTCCCACGGTTGGGTGCCCTCTATGCTGCGGCGATCAAGAACGGCTCCTTCCCTCCGGAGGCCGACATAGCCACGATCGTGGTCCTGCCCAAGTCTACGCCGCCTTCTTGCGATCGTTCGGCATACCGACCGATCTCCCTTATCAATACTGACATCAAACTTTACGCGGCGGTTCTGGCCCAGAGGCTCCGGCCCTTCCTGTCTTCCTTGGTACACCCGGACCAATGCGGTTTCATGCCGGACCGCGGCACTCGCCATTGTCTTCGTCGTCTTCACGTGGCCCTGGCTCACCGCCAGCGCCTCTCTCCGTATCTCACCCTTCTCCTTGCAGATTTCGAGAAGGCCTTTGACTCGGTTGGGTGGCCCTATCTCTTTGAGGTCCTGACCCACATGGGCTTCGGCCCCACGTTCGTTGGCATGGTGCGGGTCCTTTACGCGCGCCCACGTGCCAGAGTGCTGGTTAACGGGGCACTGTCGAGGCCCTTTCGGATTGGCCGAGGAACGCGGCAGGGGTGCCCTCTGTCGCCCCTCCTGTTTGCTCTTGCAATGGAGCCCCTTGCTGCCCTGGTCCGCGCGGATCCTCTTCTCCGGGGCTGGGAATGGCCGGGCCGTGTGTCGGACAAGATAGCTCTTTACGCGGACGACGTTCTGCTGTATCTTAGTGACCCGGCGCGCTCGGGTCCCCGGGCACTTCATATCTTGAGCCGCTTCGGCCGCGCCTCCGGCCTTTATTTAAACCCGACAAAATCGGTTCTGGTGCCTCTGCACCCCTCCCGGGAATGCTTCGACTGGCAGGACAGTATTCCCCTGCGTCGGTTGTCCTTCAAGTACCTGGGCATTTGGGTCTCCCTTCTCCCGGAGCTGAGCTGGGCTCTCAATGTGGCCCCCTTGGTCAAGAAAGCCAAGGTGGACCTGGCGCGATGGCAGTCGCTCCCGCTCAACCCACTGGGGAGGGTGGCCCTTTACAAAATGATGATTCTCCCCCGGTTCCTTTATGTGTTGCAGAACACTCCCGTGTCCTTCCCGAGGCCTTGGTTCCGCGAGCTGGACGGGTTGGCGACTAGGTTTCTCTGGGGTGGCGGGAGACCGAGGTTGGCCCTGTCGACGTGTCGCCTCCCCACCTTTGACGGCGGGCTCGGCATGACCAACCTTTACCTCTACTATTTGGCCACCCGCCTCCTGGTCATTCATGACTGGTTTGGAGGGGGATGGTCCGATCCGGCCTATAGGGTGGAATTGGAAGACCTGGGTTTCCCCTGTATTCTAGACCGCCTGTACGGCGCCCCCATCCCCGCCTCCTGCCCGGACATCACCAAAGCGGTCTTCCTGGCCTGGCGAGCGGCGCTTCGCCATACCCACTGGACTGGGAGGCTGACTCGCGCCACCCCACTCTGGCAGGGGACATGGCTGAGAGACGTTGCGGCTCTGGAGGGGTTCAAATCATGGGACCTGCTCGGCATCTCCCAGCTGGGGGATGTCTGGCGGGGGGGACGCATGTGCTCGTACTCGGAACTGCAGGCGCGCTTTTCCCTCCACTCTTCTCAATTTTATAAGTACCTCCAACTGCGACACGCTATACGCACCTATACTCCTCTGGACGTTCGGCTACCGGACCACAATCCCCCTGAGGCGCAGGTTATGCTGGGCAACCTGGGGAGGGGGGGCATATCCCGAATACACCGTTCTCTTATTAACAACACCCCCACGGCCCGGGAAGGCCTGAAGGAACGGTGGGAGGTGTGGGTGGGTCCCCTGGACGAGGTCGACTGGCGGGACGCCCTTATGGCTCCTAGGCTGGTGACGGCCTCCGCTAAATTGAGGCTTATTCAAATCTACTACCTTCACACTGCCTACCTCACACCGGCCCGCCTGCACCGTGCGGGTCTTTCTGCTGACGCGGCCTGCCCCCGCTGCGGTTTTGGCCCGGCTGACTTTATTCATATGGTGTGGTCGTGTCCGGCCTTGGGGGGCTACTGGAGGGGCATAGAAGCCGACCTGACGGAGGTCTTGGGCTGGGCGGTGCCACATGACCCTAGGCACACTCTCCTGGGCATCACTGATGGTCTCGATGGCACACGTGCTGAGAAGCTGTTCCTTATGACAGCATTAATGGTGGCAAAAAGGGATATTGCGGCGGCCTGGAAGCATTCACAACCGCCCAGCCTGGCCAAATGGAGTGATGGAGTGGACTGGTGTGCGGCTCAGGAACGGACACTCTATCAGGCGAGGGGCTGCCTTAAGAAATACCGTAGGATCTGGGGGAAATGGTTGGGCAATGTCGTATGAGGATGTGGTTCTGGGGGGGGGGGCGGGGGGGGGGGCTATGGGTGGGGGCGGGGGGGTGGGGTGGCACTGTGTTGTGCGTTTGTACAGTGGCGGCTTGACAGGCTCAATGTTTCCTTTGTTGTGTCGAAAAATCAATAAAAATTTGGTTATCAAAAAAAGACAGAATAAGAACTGCCTACATATAAGTGAAAAAGCTGTGAGAAAGAACCTCGCAAGCTAAGCCAAGACCCTTCCCAAGTACAACAAGGGAACAATATCTCAACAGACAGAAATAAACTGTTAATACCATGCAGAACAACAGACACAAATAGACTCTCAGTACCATGTAGAACGGTGCCGTCCAGCAAGAACGGAGCACAGAGAAAACAACAGTGCACCCCGGGAAGGTATGAAAAGTCTGGCACTGCCCCTATAGTAATGGAGGTCTAAAACAGAGGTGAACAGATCCCCAAAGAAGACTACTGTAGAGGAGACCAGAAGCCTGAGCCAATAGAGATGGTGGGAAGGCAGCAGGAGAAGATAGGAAAATGAAGAGGAATCTCCTGATGAAGGTCAATCAAAAAGAAATCATTTTACAGATAAGAAACCCTTGAGAGGGAGTCAACTGTATTATCGTAACAGAAACCCCTGAGAGGGAATCGGCTGTATTATGGCAAATCTCAAAGGGATTCAACAATGTGAGCACCTATGAGAGAAAAACCAATGCCAACTGTAAAAGGGGGCCAGCGGAGAACCCCACTTGGCAAGGACCTCGCAGAATGGGGAGGCTGGGTTGGCGTTAAGAAATCTGCGGCTAGACAACATCTCTACCAGATACATCGTTTCCGAAGGTAAATAACTCGTACATCTGATAGAGACATCTAGCCGCAGATTCCTTAACTTAGAATAGATACCACAGCCATACCCCAAAGGGGAGGTGGGTCTGCGACAGGACAGCAGAAAGCGCCAAGCATTTGAGCTGGCAACAGAGTGACGGACAATGGGAAAGGCTGTGGCGGAACAGCCAGACAGCAACCCAAATAGCCCGAAAGAGCAAAAGATAACGGGATGCAAGACATTCCAAAAATGCCGTAATGGTGATACACCATACCTGTATAAGCATGAGAGGCAGAATCGGCACCAGCCATATACCAGAACAAAAGAAAGAGAGAGGAAGAAGGACCACTCCCAGCGTAATGGCGCACTATGTGAACACCGACCAAAGGTTGAGAAGGAACATGAAGAAATGCAACCAGAGTCTACCAGGCTAGCCCACGGAAGCAAGTCCGGAGAGGCTACAGCCAAGAACCACAGGTCAAGAGATAGAAATTAGCAATGTTTTTAGAATTGCAGACGGAGTCAAGAAACACGCCAAGTGCACACCCAGTCCCAAAAGGGGGAACAGGGGTGAACAATAACAATCTTAAGCACACTGACGCTGGCCACCACAGAAACATGCACAGAGCAAACAGCTACAGAGACCATAAGGTGGCGTAGTTAAAATAAGCATAAGGCTGCTCGATCAGGCCGCGCTAAGACCAAGGTGATAACCAACACACGAAATACAGATATGCAGGGTGGAGAACTAGGACGACTGACTTTAGAAGAGCCATCCAGCATGCCCAGTTGATACAATATAGCACAGCCGAAGGAAGGTGCAGCAAAGGCACCAAAGTACTAAGGTGTAGAAACTGAGAAATAATCGCAGAATTTCAGACCACACCCTCCGACTGGAAGGAAAATAACCCTTGTCCAGAAGAGAGAATCGTTCAGTAACTGAACACGAAGAAGGGAGCAGCGTAAACCCGGGGAATTTCCCCAGCAAGCGGAACTCAAAAAGGGGCCTTATTGGTAATGCTACATGCATAACCGGAAAAGTCCCTGAAACATGGACACTTCGCACTAGACCTTGCAGCCTCGAAGAGAGTTTGAGAGTAGGAAGAAGAGTACCCATGGAACTGGTGTGTGTGTGTGTGTGTGTGTGTGTGTATATATATATATATATATATATATATATATATATATATATATATATATATATATATATATATATATATATATATATATATATATATATATATATATATATATATATATATATATATATATATATATATATATATATATATATATATATATATATATATATCAAAAACAGGCAAACTAGCCACGACTATGCAGCATCGTTGTAGAGGAACACACCTGGTACCGCAATGGCAGACGGAAGCTGCTGTTAAAGCGCGATGAACACCTCGAAAACCTCCAAAGGAGGAGAATGAAGCACGATGACCAATGACGTAAAGATGACGCCAAGGCACAACATTGAGCACCGTACAACGGCAGAGAAGAGCACCAGAAGACGCCTAGAGGCCAAAGGAACTCGTAGGCCCAGTTGACATAACAGAGCTATATAATAGCAAACAAATACCCCACACTGAGTATTTACCCACCTAACAACAGGGAGCACGTTTATAAAGGTACCACCCCAGAACAAACGCCTGAGGAACACAGGCTTAAGGGGGGGGGGGGGGGGGGGGGGGGGGGGTGAAAGCCGGCAAGGAGGTGATAAACAGCCGAGTCGGCGTGTGCATCAAACAATAAAACCCCATCAAAGGGTAAATCAACAAGACTCTCCTGTATATTTTCCGGGAAGACGCTATCCCGTAACCAAGCATGGCTCTGCAGGGCGACTGAGCCAGCCATAGCCCGGCCCAAGGAATCAGCAGTATCCAAGGTGGAGCAGATTGTAAACTCAGCAAGGTCATGGCCATCCCGGAGAAGATGAAGTAGGTCAACACGATCGCCTTCAGCGCTGGTGGAGAACAAAGACTCTGCAGAGTCCCACAGGGCAGAGGTAGCCCGAGCCAGGACACAATGTATTTAGTGACCGTAGTGCAGCACTAGTGGAGGCAAAGATGTTCCGACCCCATGACTCAAGCCATCTGGACACCCGGGAGGGAGGAAGCAATAGCCAGGGCAAGGAAGGGAAGGCAGTTTGCAAAACAAACCTTTGCACGTTGGGATGCACAAATAAGCAGACCGGATCATGTGGAGCAGGCTGGTGGCGGTGCAAGACCGAACGAGCCACCGGGTCACCAGAAGCTGGCCGAAACCAGGTACCCAAAAGGGCATCATAAAGAGAAGCTTCAAAGGGCAGAAGCGGCTCCACATTCCCTGACCCACGGGTAAGGACATCAAGTAAAGGGTCCACAGACAAGGGCGCCGAAGGGGGTTGCATGTTCAATATTCGAGTGGCCAAAGAGACCGCTCTGAGAAATGTCGCACTAGCCTCGGTAGCCCTCTGAGGAGGGGATAGTAGTTCATCAGTAGGTGAGGGCTGTAAGCTAACCCTCCCAAGACAGCGAGGATGCAACCAATGCCCAACTGAGGGGAGCCCCATTGAGGAATGGGTGTCCTGATGAGGCTCTTGAGGAAGCAAGGAGCCTGCCGGGTGCTCTTGAGGAGGTGGGGACCCTGCCGGATTCACATACTCTAAGAGAGGCACAGGCAAGAATTCATCCGGCGTCGCCAGGCGTTAGGGCGATGCCAAATTCCCTCCGGACGCCTCTGGAGAATAACCCGGCGTCGATGCGGCGCCAAAACCAGTTTAATAGGCGCCGACCGAGCTTTATCCGGCGCAGACTCGACGCCGTCGAGTCTGCTCCGTCCGGCACCAAATCCACGATAAGCTCCCCTTCCGAAAAAGGAGAAGGTGCCGGAGCCTGGGATGCAAGCCTCCGGCGCCGCTCCAGCGCCGACTCAGCCTTAACCCGGACCGGCTCCGACTCCGAGGGAAGAAGTGTAGGCAGAGCCAGGGAGGCACAAGTTCACCTTTCGAAGAAGAAGGTGCCGGAGCCTTGGGGGCAACCCTCCGGCGCCGCACCGGCGCTGCCTCAGCCTCAACCACAACAGGCTCCGACTCCGGAGAAAGAAGCAGAGGCAAAGCCGGGGAGGCAAGTCTACGGCGCCGTTCCGGCGCCGTCTCGGGCTCCGGACAGGCAGCGCCTGCCCAGAAGGCCGAGGTGTGGACAAAGCGAGCACCAGCAACCACCTGCGATGCCGCAGGGAGCCCCACGGGACTATGCGGTGCGGCAGGGGTGCAATGGGCCGTAGAGGGGGACTCAGCCGGGCCACACCCTGACTATGCCATAGGGATCGTAGAGGGGGACCCAGCCGGGCCACGCCCTGACGATACCACATCGCCGGCATCCCTGGAGGGCAAAGGCTAATGTGACGCCAGGTGCGAACCCACCAGAGGGTCTGTCAGGGACCCCACGGATAGGGAAGGCCCTGAGGACGCCACAGGGACGGGGGAGGAACCAAGGGAGGCCTGCAAAGCCGTGACATAAGCCTCCATTTGGGCCCGAGTCGCCCCCGCACCCGGATAGGGCGGATAGAGGGGGGGACGACTGTCGGGGTGTACGTCCGGAATAGTCATGGAACCAGTGCCCCTGACAACAGATGAAAGGGAGGTCGAGGACCTCAGCGACCTGCGCCGCAACTTACCAAGAAGTGGTGAACGACGGCCTCGGGGCCCAGAGGGTGATCGACGGTGAAACTGCGTTGAAGAGGTCGTGAGACGACTCCAACAGGGACAGTCATGCCAAAAGAAGCTTCATCCGGCGCTTCCGCCGGAACTTCGGCTTAAGGTGTTGGCAGACTTCGCAGTCTGTGGTGTCGTGGTGCTCACCCAGACACCACATACAAATAAGATGCGGGTCTGTCGCGGACATTTGCCGCGAATAGGAAGTACAGGATTTAAATCCCGAGGGCATCACACACTGTTCCAGACGCGAAGCGTCGAAAAAGGGCTTAAGGAACCGCACACTCCGGATCCGCGTTGCATGCGTAAAAGAAGGAAACTGACGTCAGCGCGCCGGGAGAGACTTATATGACCTCACTGACGTCACGTACTTGGACGACGTAAGGGCGGGGTTGTGTGGCACCGTCCTCCGGCGCGCAGAGGTGCTGCTGCAAAACGTTTTCCAGATCCAGTCTGATGCCTGGGGATATTCTAAGTTAAGGAATCTGCGGCTAGATGTCTCTATCCGATTAAAAAGTGTCAGATGATGCAAGGATGGGTAGAGTAGGAGAGAGTCAAGAAAGGGTTATTTTGGGGAACATAGTAGTGGTATGGGGTTTGGGATAAATGAGAGAGTGGGTGTAGAGGATAAAATGATAGATGTATAGGGTGAGAGATCGGGTAGTGCACTGGAAAGAGTAGTAGAAAAGTGCGAGATAAGTCAGAAAGTTGGGCTATAAGATATATTGAGAGAAGTATAGGCTGAGAAATCGGGTAGTGCATTGGAAATGCTAAATTAGAAGAAAGTGATAAATATAGAGATCCATAAGTACATTGAAAGTATATAGATGCATAAATGAGGTAAGTATATGCAGATTGAAGATATTGATAGAAGTACAGGATGAGAAATAGGGTAGTGCATTGGATATGCTTTTTCAGGAGAAAAGTAACAGACACACAGATCCATGTACATGGAGGTACATAGATGCACAATGGAAGCAAGTGCATGTAGACCAAAGATTATTATTTTTGTTGTTGTTGTTGTTTTTATAACAACATAATTATTCTACATGTTTATACAAAGCAAAACACAAAGATAGGTACATATCTATAGTGAAAATAAAAGCTTATATACAGAGGGACACATTCATAGGGTGGGTATCAATGAATAGGAAAATGAGCAGCATTTGTGGCCCAGGTCCTGACCATTCTAGAACAGGCTCAAACAGGCACTCACCCTTGGTCCTCTCCCCCCTTAGCCTTGACGCCCTAAGCCTTGGCCGTTTATAGCCCTAGTAGTCAGGTGACCCCTTCAGCCAAGGGGATCCCTAGCCTTAACACTATCCAATCACAATACTAGCCCTAAAATCTAGAACCAATAGGAGACCAGGACCTTACAGCCAATCTTAGCCCTAGTCCAATAACCCAATCAGTTTAAAAAACCCTGATCTATACGTCCAATAGAGGCCCTAGCCCTACCAGTAGTCCCAACCCTAGTCCATGCAATCAATGGCACAGGAAGCCCTAGTCCCTACTTCCAATAGAAAGCCTAAACCTACTCTTAGTACCACACCTAGTCCAGCAACCAATAACACCAGAAGCCCCAATCCCTACTTCCAATTAAAGGCCTATCCCTAGCTCTAGTTCCAACAACCCAGGAAGCCCTAGTACCTATTTCCGAAAGTTATCCTAACCCTAGCCCCAACCCTTCATTGATTGAATCAGAGACACAGAAACCAATCAGAAGCCTCAAATACCCAATCAATGAGGACACTAACCCTAATCCAATAGAAACATCAGATACAACCACCAATGAGTGTACACATATAACAAACAATATCAGACTATATAAGGTCCCAGCTACCTCAGACAAGGTTTGATGGCTAGGGAGTTGGAAGCTGCTCCTCTATTCCGAGATCTCCTAGGAGACAGATAGTCTCAGTCCACATTTTGGTAAGGCCCTAACAAACTTGTCCTCTAACAACACTATTTGTATAAAGCTTTACTCCCTCTCCTGGCCAAAAAACGAATGATGTTCTTCCGTTAACAGTTGCACTGGTTTAATGCCCTTCCACCAGTTTTACCAACAGATATACAGGTGAGTTCTGGTAAGTCAGAGCAAGTTTAACAGTACAACTGCCTCAATCAAACCTCAATCAGTGGCTTGAAGAGCTCGACTACTCACCTGTAAGGGTCTCAAGGCACAAATGGGGGACATGGGGCTGCTGGTTCGTTGAAGGCACGGAGGTTCAGTTGAAGAGCCAGGTCTTGAGGTCCTTCCTGAATAGAGGCAGTGATGGTTATTGCCTGAGGTGGAAGGCAGGGTGTTCCAGGTCTTTGCTGCGAGGTAGGAGAAGGATCTTCCGCCGGCTATGTTCTTGCAGATACGTGGGTTGGTAGCCTGGGCCAGTCGGGCAGAGAGGTCTCTGGTGTGTAGGTGGAATACGAGGCGGTGGTTGAGGTACTCTGGTCCCGTGTCGTGTAGGACTTTGTAGGCATGTGTGAGGAGCTTGAAGGTAATTCTTTTGTTGACTGGGAGCCAGTGGAGGTCTCCCAGGTGGCCAGTGATGTGGCAGCGGCAGGGGATGTTGAAAAGGAGGATGCCGACGGTGTTCTGAATGTTCTGCAGTTTGGGGAGAGAGCGTTGCCACTGGCGATTCTGCTACTGATGAGTGCATGGGTGACAGTCTTTCTAGACTCACTGGGGATCCAAGTGAAGTTCTTTTGGAGCAGGTGTAGCGCATGGAAGTAGGATGATGGGACGCCGTTGATCTGGTAGCTCATGGTGAGCGAAGAGTCCAGGATGATACTGAATTTCTGCGCATGGTCTGTGGGTGGGGAGGTGGGATTTCCAAGTGCTGAAGGCCACCAGGAGTCATCATAGGGTGAGTTTAGCTCGAGGAAGCTGCTCTTCATCCAGGCGGCAACAGCCTTAATCCCACTGTGAAAGTTGTTCTTAACAACTGAGGGTTCATTGGTAAGGGAGAGAATCAGCTGGGTGTTGTCGGCATAGGAGACTAAGTTGAGTCCATGGATCCAAACGATGGCTGCAAGCTGGGTGATGTAGAGGCACTCCACAGCTAAGCTATAGGTTCCGAGAGGAATAGAAGTAGTCTGACTTGGTGTTCGGCCAGTGAGAAAGGAGCAGATCCATTCCAGGGCCTTGTCGCGGATGCTGGCGTCCAGGAGTCTTGTGCATAGTCGGTGGGAGACGGTATCAAAGGAGGCCGAGAGGTCCAAGAGGATGAGGGCTGCAATTTTGCCTTAGTC